>NC_090380.1:102497503-103702191 GCF_036365525.1 Heterodontus francisci | reverse complement strand
GCTGTTCTATTTTTATTCCTCTTCATTCTCTTTCACATAAGAATTATTCTGCTCCTTCATTAATAAGTGACCATCCAAAATTGATCAAAATGAGAAATGGAATAATGAGCTGAATGACCAATGTTATACATAATTACACCTGATCAAATTTTAAATGAAATTCTTGTCTTCTGATGAGGGCTGATGGGGTCAAGGATGAGATGTATTTAAAACATTAATCAGAGGCAGGCTTAAGCAATAGATGGGAATAAATCAGTTTATGGGCCACAAACCTTCTATAATTATCCATTTAATGATAGGTTAGGCACTTCTTAACATGAAGTTTTATGAAGGGAAAAGTTTTCCATCATGAAGATATGAATTGTATATGAACAAGAATTAAGCATCGGATGTAATGATGGGGACTGCACAGGAATATGGATTATGCAGTCAACAATAATAACTGGGTAAAGGCGTGTATGTATATGGGAGGTATATTATTGAGGACTAAGCATAGCATACTCACTCCCAGCAGGGCATGTGCTGCAGGGAGCACAGGTAAGCCCATCTCTTACTCGTACTTCCTCCAAGTGCAGCTTCCTTGCTGAGAGTATGGAACTGCTAATGTGTTCAATCTTATCCAGAAACTAAAAGTGGGTCTCCCCTCAATTACATTCTGCCAGTGGGTAAAAATAGTGAGTGTGCCCCAGGTTACCAACCACAACCCAACAACTTCTCTGAGCCCTTCAATCAGACACCAGCCGATGATACATTGTCAGGGATCTATTATCCGACATGGGAAATTTTACGAGTGAGTGCTCCCAACAGGAAGCCTCATCCATTCGGAGCACATGTTGGGAATGATTTTCCAATGACTAAAATGCACTTGTGAAATTGGCACTTGTGTATAAACTACTGAAGCCCTTGAATAACTACCAGTGTTGAACTCTCTCCTATGCTTACATTAGTGTGATGCAAACCATCCAACGATTCCACCTCCTAATGATTCCATGAGATTATCCAGTAGCTGAGCTATGCAGACCAGGTTGATTCTGATCTCAGCCAAGATGGCAGTTGCTCTAATTGGCATCAGTATCTTTGGGCTAGAGAAGGAAAACAAGCAGCTAAAGTTTCTGACTCTTGTGCACTGTCCAGTGGCCCTGTCGACAGGGTGAGAATTAGGTTTAGGTTTAGTAGTGATGCCCTATGATATGATGGCCTATCATCATGCCCTGCCTAGGCCCATACATGAAGCACAACAAATTGGTCACTTCTGGAACTTGACTCCAGCAAAATCAGCACCCAACTCTTGAAGGGAAGAAGGTTGAAGCAGTTGAGAGAGGGAAAACCCCCTACTATAGGCAGGGTTTAAAAGAGGCTATTGGTGCAGGAATTATATCACAGGCCTTAGTGGGTTAATGTTGATTGTGCATCATTCATATAGGCTGTCACTGGTTGTTCGATCATAGGTGTAAATCAGTCAGAATTACAGCCTTGTCTGGTTTATACAGCCTGGGCAATCAAGCACTTTCATCGGAGGGACTCTCTGAGAGAAAAGATTAATTTATCTGTTCCAAACACAACTGTCATCTGTGATGAATGGCAAAGGACAAAGTTATCATGAGAGACAATCATTTCAGTGTTGAATCTTCTTGGTGACTGTCTCAGTGTTTACTGGGGGGGGGGTTTGGACGATGGGGTATGTGGTTGGTGGTCGTGCGATAAAGACACAAGTCTTATTCTGTTAATTTTCGTGAATACAAATGAACTCAGAGCCTGTAATCCTTAGGATTCACATAGCCTTTATTACAATTGTTGTTTTGAGTGCGACGCTGAATGGAACTCATTATTCTGAAAATGTGTCTTTGTTGCCTGTTCACTGTCGTTCACTAATTAAACTTTTCTTTCATTAAATAAACCAGTATCCCAGTCATACCTTCCCTAAACATAAGTCCAGGAATGAATGGGCCCATTGCTGCTCCCACTAAAAGGCCTATTCTGCAGTTCCTGTGCTGACTTGAACACATCACGGAGAAACTTTTGAGGCCAAAGAGGAGATTGGCTTCTATTCCATTTAAATAAAGTAAATATTATTTTTAAGTGCTCGAGTGATAATAAATGGACTATTTTCTTATTACTTTCTATGAAAGAGACTCCAAACCAGGCAGACTGGGCAGGGACAGGCTTGCTTCCTTTCATAGTGCATAACCATTACAAAACAAAATGTGTTCTATGATCCCTATGTAGCTATGGGCATTAAATAGTCCTTTTACTCGAATATATCTCCAGCAATAGGCTTTTGTACACTGAATTCAGTGGTGCAGCAATCTGGGCGACTATTGCGGGGCAAATGGGCAATTTTGTTCTCACTGAATTTCCTATGTTCAACTTGTAACAAAATTAAGTCTGATCTGCTCCTTCATACATTATGTTTCCAGGGCTGCCATTACAAGTCCATTAGACAGGGTGTCCACGAGAGCTAGGAGGAGCAGAGGAAATGCTAATATAGTCACCAATTTCCTGCACCCACTCCCTTCACTAAACCACAAAGGGTTAGAAAAGACAATCTAAATGACCTCTGGAAATAAGAACACAACCTTCCTCCTGTCACATCAGGTCAGCCAGGAGCTTGGATGTGTCCACTTAGAAGAAATGCAAAATGTAATTTTTTTTCCCATGGTTGTGCCCAAAAGAAAGACACAAGGGGTTGAATTTTTGCCTGCATGTGGTGAGAACGGTGGGAGGCGGGCGAATAATTTTGCGCCGGAGACAGGATCGGATGCAGGTCAGCAATCAAATGTGAAAGGCCAATTAAGGCCAATTATCAGAGGCCGACTGGAATATTCCAATCAGCCTGCGGGCCCCCCGCGGCATTGGGAATAGGCCACCTGCCTGGAGGCAGTCTCTCGGCAGACAGACTACAGCTGTGGCCGCAGGCCACCCTGTGGAGGGTCTTCCCTTCCACAATGGTGGCCTGGCAGCTGTGGCCATTTTTTAATTGAAAAGTGTTAAAAGTTGCTGAGAGGGTGTCTCAAGATGGAGGCACCCTCTCTCTCTCTCTCCTCCCTCTATCTGAAATGGTAGACTGCAGATTCTTCTGTGCTGGAGGGCCTCCTATTGGCCTTCCAACTTCGAGGGCCCTCCCACTGTCCTCAATTGGACAGTGAGCGCGCCCTCTGACCACTCATTGGAAATTCAGGGAAAATCGCTGTTGGGTGACCTTTTCCCACTCAATGGGCTGAATTCTTGAAAGAAAATGGCAGCCCTCCTGTGCGGGCTGCATGCCAAAGAGCCGCCGTGATTCCAAGCGCGGCAGCTCATTTAGATAGCCGAGGCGGGCCACCCCCCCCCCCCCCCACTTGCACCAACCCCCCCCCTCGCACCACCCCCCCCCTCGCACCACCCCTCCGAATACATGAAGGGGGCGAACTGTCTGTCCCCAGCAATGGCGTCAGCTGCCTGCGCGCAGACACTGACGCCATTTTTAAAGGGCTGTTAGCCCTACCGGGAAATTTAAATATTTATAGAAAGACTAAATGAAATTAAATAAATACATCTCTTTTGCCGCTCTCCCACTCCCCCCCAATAACAGTTAAATTTGCCCTTTCCTCCCAGAAACACTTACCTTTACCATCTGACCGTCCCCTACCAATTGTACAAACTTTAAACTATAACCCTTCCCACCATCGCCTACACCCATGACGTTAATTTGACCCTGCTCCCCCGCCATTCCTGCACTGAGAAACCTACCTCCTTCCCCCTCCCCACCAGTATTGTTTCCGCGGATGGGGATCTGAAGGCGTGGCAGTGCCGGCTGCCAGAGTGAAATTCGCAGTGGGACTTCAGGAGGTGACGGGAGAGTAATTAATGCAGGTATTTTAATTCATTTAAATATTTAAATTGTGATCCCGTCGCCAAGTGGTGGGGTGGGGGCCAATATGAGGCCTTGCAGCTGCCAGCAATATTGTGCCAGGCCCTGCCGGCATCGAGGTCCGTGGCGGGCCTTATCCAGGGCCACCTCCAGGCCACCCCCACCCCCGCACCCCCCCCACCCCCCACCACAACCATGGATCCCAACATCGATGGCTGTATAGAATCCAGCCCTTTGTGTGGTCAGGATCACTATTTAGAGTCATAGAGTCATTTACCGCACAGAAGAAGGCCATTTGGACCATCGAATCCATGCCCTCTCTCCCTGGAGCAATCCAGTCAGTCCCACTCCCCCGCTCGATCCCATAGCCCAGCTTAAGTTTATTTCCTTTGAGTGGCCATCCAATTTCCTTTTGAAGTCATTGATTGTCTCCACATCCACCACCCTGGTGGGCAGTGAGTGAGATCCAGGTCATTACCATCCGCTGCATGAAAAAAAGTTTTTCCTCATATTCCTCCTGCATCTCTTGCTCAAAACCATCAATCTGTGTCTCCTAGTCCTTGGACCATTTGTTAATTGGAACAGCTTTTCCTTGACTAACTTATCCAAGCCTATCATAATCTTGTACACCTCTATTAAATCTCACCTCAATCTCCTTTTCTCCAAGGAGCGCAAACCCAGCTTTTCCAACCTAACCTTGTAACTAAAATCCCCCAATCCTGGAACCATACTGGTAATAGAAAAAGGCTTTACAGCCAATGAAGTACAACCACTGTTGCAATGTAGGAAACATGGTAGCACACAGGGAGCAGATGGGGGCCTCAGTTTAATGTCTCATCTGAAAGTCAGCACCTTCGACAGTGCAGCACTCCCTCAGTACCAGACTGGAATGTCAGCCTTGATTCTTGCACTCAAGTCCTGGAATGGGACTTGAACCTGGAACCTGCTGAGCCAGAGCCAAGAGTGCTACCAACTGAGCCATGGCTTACCCACTGTGCCATATCTAGACCTGATGTCAGGGGTCCTGACCCAAAAGGCAAAATCCTATCCAAGGAGTCAGAAATAAGGATCATCAAATAACCCTCCAGTCAAGGTCACAAATTGTTCTAACGTTCATCACTAGCCTTAAAGGATCAGCATGACTCAGTAGCATTTTTACGTCTGAGCCATGAGCTTGAGTCATATTCCAGGACTTTTAGGCTAACACTTCGTTGCTGTACTGAGAGAGAGTGGTAACACTCTTGCCTTTGAGTTAGAGGGGTGTGAGTTCAAGATCCTCGCCAGGGATTTGAGCACAAAAATCTGGGTTGACACTCCCATTGCAGTGCTGAAGAAGTGCTGCACCTTCAGATGCTGCCATATCTCAGATGTGACATTAAGCCAAGACACTGCCTGTCCTCTCAGGTAGATGTAAAAGAACCTGTTTTATCATTTTGAAGAGCAGGCGAGTTCTCCTCAGTGTTCTGGCCAATACTTATCTCTCAGCCAAAATTACCTAGTCATTATCATTATGCTGTTTGTGAACAAATTGGCTACAAAAATACAACTCGCCAAGCCTCCTTCAACAGCACCTTCCAAACCAGCGACCTCTACCACCTAGAAGGACAAAGGCAGCGGATGCATGGGAACACCATCACCGCCAAGCTACACACCATCCTGACTTGAAACTATATCACCGTTCCTTCATTGTCACTGGGTCAAAATCCTGGACCTCCCTCCCTAACAGCACTGTGGATGTATCTACACCAGATGTACCGCAGCAGTTCAGGAAGGCACCTTTTAGAGGGCAATTAAGGATGGGCAATAAATGCTGGCCATGCCATTGATGCTCACATTCCCTGAAAGACTAAAAAAAAAGTTGTTACTGTAGTACAGTCACCCCAGTACAGTATTCAGCTGTTTCCCACAGCAATGTACTTAACATGTACTTAATTGGCTGTAAAGCACTTTGGGATATTGTAAGGTTGTGAAAGGCACTATAGAAATGCACAACAATATTTTTCTTTAAAATAACTTCAAACTGCCCTCCTACATTCTAACCTTCTGGGTCTGGCAAGTACTTGCAGCTTTCTGTCTAAAAGCCTAACTGTCAATAAATGTCTCTGGTTCTATTTTTTTAAATCTCCCTGTATTTACGATCTGAGGGAAGTCCTAAACCAGACAACCCCTATTGAGTGCCCAGGCCCAAGAGTCTCCCAGCACAATGGATGTGAGGTGTTGGTTGATTACCTAACAAACTACTACTGTTTTTTTATCTTATATTTAATCTTCCCTCAGATTCAATGTCTAGGTCCACGAACATTTTAACCATCTTTCATCCTTGATTTTTTTAAAACTTGCTTTAAAAACCCAAAATTTAAATGAAACTTTACTTAATTCATTTTGAGGAAAAATGGTCAAAGAACCCCAAGTATGTGATGGAGCCATTTTGGATAATCCAACCAAAATGACCACTCACCCATGACCCCTGTGCTTGCTGACCTATATTGGCTGGTAACGCCTCAGTTTACGAACTCTCATCCGTGTGCTCAAACCCGTCCATGGCCTCGCCCCTCCCTATCTCTGTACCCTCCCTCCATCCTTTTAACTCTGCGAGATCTCTGAGCTCCAACAATTCAGGCCTCTTGTGCAAGTCCAATTTCCTTCATTCCACCATTGGTGACCGTGCCTTTAGCTACTAAGCTCTAGATTCCCTCCCTAAACCTCTACACTGCTCTACCTCTCCCCCCGTTTTAATTTGCTCTTTAAAACTTAATTCCTTGAAAAAGCTTCTGGTGACATGTCTTAATATCTCCTTATGTGTCTTGGTGTTAAATTTTGTTTGTTAATGCTCCTGTGAAGTGTCTTGGGACATTCTACGTTGAAGGCGCTATATAAATACAAGTTATTGTTGTACAATAACACGATCAGAGCATTCGGCTATTTCTTAAATGATTCCAGAGTTTTTGCCTCTGTTACCCTACCTGGAAATCCATTCCACATGTATCACTCCTCCAGCAATTGATGAATTGACTCGTTATCGTGAAGAAGAATCTCCTTACATCAATCCTAAGTTTGTTCTTTGTCAGTTTGAATTGTTCTCCCTTATTCTAATGTCATGATTTAACTGAAGTAGTGTTTCTGATTTACTTTTTCTATACCATCTCCAATCTTGTATGCTTCTATATACTTCCAGCTGCTTCTTCAAGGCTATAAGTCCAAATTGCTTCAATCTTTTCTCACAACTCCGTCATATTGTGACTCAAGAAAGTCCAAGTGATTCTTGGGCAGTGGGGGTGGGAGTAGGTTGCAGGTAGGATTGCATTAGTCCTTGCCCACTGAGTGTGTGTGTTTCTTTTACATTTATTTCTCCCTCTCCGATCTTCAAGAAAGCATCAGGCACATGTTGCTGGAGTGCCGTGTTCCACAAAAGCAAACTAACAGCTATTTTTAGATGAGCGAGAGGATCCAAAAGCAGTGCCAGCCTTTCATCTTGATGAGACGCCTCAGATTAAAGGTCCGCACTGTACAGTGGAAACAATTTTTATGTCTGCTGCATCAAGAAATCAATGTTTTCAATCTCAGTACATTGCTACGAAGGGACCTCTCTCTCATTGCATATAGTATACAGCTCTCTTTATTTGCTGATTGATCCAAGAAAATGACAGCGAAATGTTGCTACTGTGCACACAGTAAATCAGGTCTCAGATGAGGTTCCTTCAAATCAAACACTAACGTCCAAACACACTTAGGAAACCTAAACTTTTCCTATAAATTTTTTTAATGATCTATGCTTTCTTATTATTTTGCCAGGTTTCTCCTCTACTCCTGAGGTCAATGATTTCTGGTGATATCAGACGGCTTATCCGACATTCAGTACTGATGAGCAGAAATTTCCTCCAATTAAATACTGGGAACATTGAAGCCATTGTCTTTGTTTCCTAGCTACTGACTTCATTCCTCTTTGTGACTAAACTAGGCTGTTCACAATCTTGATGTCATATTTGTCCCCGAGATGAGCTTCCGACCACATATCTACGCCATCACTAAGACCGCCTATTTTCACCTCTGTAACATCGCCCAACTTGGCCCCTGCCTCAGCTCATCTGCTGCTGAAACCCTCATTCTTGCCTTTGTCACCTCTAGACTTGACTATTCCAATGCAGTCCTAGCGGGTCTCCCACATTCAACCCTCTGTAAACTTGAGGTCATCCAAAACTCTGCTGCCTTTGCCCTTACCCTCACCAAGTCCCGTTCACCCATCACACCAGTGCTCGCTGCCTTACATTGACTCCTGGTTAAGCAGTGTCTGGATTTTTAAATTCTCATCGTTGTTTTTAAATTCCTATCTCTGTAATCTCTTCTAGCCCCACAACTCTCCAAAATAGCTGCGCTCTAATTCTGGCCTCTCGAGCATCCCCAATTTTAGTTGCTCCACCATTGGCAGTTGTGCCTTCAGCTGCCTAGGGCCTAAGCTATTGAATTCCTTCCCTAAACCTCCCTGACTCCCTGCCTCTCTTTCTTTTATTAAGATGCTCTTTAAAACCAATTTCTTTCACCAAGCTTTTGGCCATCTGCCTTCATACTGCCTTATGTGGCTCGGTGTCTAATTTTGCTTTATATTGCTCTTGTGAAGGGGTTTGGAATATTTTATTATGTTAAAGGCACTATATAAAAGTTGTTATTGTTGTATATGTGGTTTCTGTAGATGCATTCCACACACACTCACATAGAAAGCGAATGGGAGTTGATCATGATCGTTGTCCAATGTGGTAGTTATTTTGTTGCCTGGATCTTTGTTTCAGATGATTGGTCACAGTGATGTGTAACGGCAAGTTGTCCTGCTGACTGATGCAAGTCAAGACTTACAGGTGTCGTTTCCCAGGTTCTGCTTCAGCATTAGGAGAAACTACAGTTGGCCACAGATGCATGATTGGTGCTCAGCACCTTTTTTGACACAAATCTAGAACAGAACTGAGGATAATTGGGGAATGTTTAGACTTAGCTTGGTCACGTTGCAATACAGAGGTTCATTTCCCATCCCTGTATTTAACAGCCTTTTGTCAACCTAGGAAATTGTGGGTTCTGATTTACTACTGTGGTAAAAGTCATTGAGCAGGATTTTTAGGCCATGCAAATTCGTACCACTGGCCACCATGTTGGTTTGCTGGCCCATTCTGCCCCTGGGCCATTTTCCCTGAGGTGGGATTGGAGTTGTCATGGCTAGCCGGTTGCAAGTGGTGGGTAACCAATTAACAGCAGTTAAAGGCCTCTTGTCAGTCTGGGAATTTTCCAGTCAGTCTACAGGCCCCTGGAGGCATCGGGGACAAGGCCAGCTGCCAGGAGGTGGCTTCCTAGTGGCAAACTGGGGTTGCAGGGGAGGTGGGAGGCAGTGCTCCAGGCAGGCTCTGAGGCCATGCCCAGCTGCCTGGCCTTAGTTGTGGCCACAGACCGCCCTGTGGAGGATTTCCCCTCCACAAATGTGGCCTGGCTGCTGAAGAATTTTTTTAATTTAGAAGTGTAAAAGTTGGAGAAAGGGTGCCTCAAAATGGAGGTGCCCTCTCTCTTATCTGAACTGCACGCTTCGGCTTCTTCATTATTGGAGGGACTCCTATTGGCCCTCCAGCTTTGAGAACCCATCCGCCGTTCTTAATTGGAAGATGAGCCTGCTCCCTGGCCACTAATTGGCCAATTCTGAGTGCCAGGTGACTGTTTCCACACAGTGCACTGTTGTGACTCTCTTTTGACCCTGATGGCAGGGTCCTGACACAAAGAGAAAAATCCTGCCCATTATATCAGTATTGAGTAAAACTCACAGGTGCCAGCAAAAATACTCTTACTTACATTCAATAGAGTTATCAACTGGAACTGAGGATTTCTTTTCTAGCCGATATATCAGTCACAGTACCAACTACTGTGAGTGAATTGGGCCAAGTGGTTAGCTCATTCGGAGTCCGGTGGTCAGTTCAGAGGGGTCATGTAGGATAAAGCAGGCAATTTGGTCAGAATTATGCAGGGTAATGTGTTTATTTCAGTTGAGAGAGGGGGTTTAAGAGGTCAGTTCAACCGGAGGCGATGGTCAGTTCCATTAGATTAGCACAGGGTACGATTCAGTTAGATGATTCTGGGTGCAATGGGTATTTCAACTCGGTTCAGAATGCACTGCGTGAGAGAGTTGAATCAGTTGAGTAGTTAGTCCTGCTGGGATTGAGTAGTCAGTGTTGTCAGTGTTGTGTGGAGCACAGTGGTCAGTTTGGTTAGACTCAAGTTTACCAGTTTAGTCAGAGACACGTGGAATTGAGCATTTGATGTGGGTGTGAATCACCAGTGCGGTTGGATTTACACAAGGCCGAATGATTGGATCAACTGTAGTCATGTGAGATCAAATGGTCAGTTCCATCGGAGTCACATGGTTTTGCGTCGTGTCAATCTGCAAATGAGTGGTGCCCAATGGGATGTGCAGTTTGGTCTGGGACAAAGTTTACCATTTTTACCTATCGGCTGTGAATGCTGTTACCTGTAGATTTGGTGGGTGACGGCCTCAACAAAGTGCAGTGTCAGAAGATCTCCCTCAACCTAGACATCTTGGCAGTTGACATTGTGTCTTGGCAACAAAAAGTCTATACAATAATAAGGATACTTCCCCAATTCTGGGAGTTGTTGAGAAGCCAGTGGAACTTTGTGACCAGTCATTTTCCCACTCAGCACTTAGTTACCTGAGGGAAAATATCAAGGTTGCAGGATGGAGCCCGTGGTAGGAAATAAATCACTCAAAGCACAGTTGTTGCTTTTACTTCTGGTCTTATCTGTTTACAAAAAGGAGCATTTCTTATCTCTTCTGTTGCAATGTCACTGTTTTTATAAGGCTTGAATAGACTGTAAATAGGAGGCAGGTGACTGGTGCGAACCACAAATAGCCACAGTGCCTGCAATAACCAGTCTGCTCTCAGTGTTCTCTCATTCACTTACAGGCACTTTGCGAGCAGATGGGGTTATAAAGATTAATGTAGTGTGAGGGGACTTTATCTAATTTACTTGTCACAACCACGCCTAATTGCTATCCCACCTGTTGTGTTACCCTTATGTTCTTTCATACCACCGTGTCTTGTTTCCAGAGTGTTGCTGAACTCCCACTACAACTCCTCCCCACCCCACCTGACCCCCGCTACTTTACATTTCCAAATGTGCACTTGCATCTTTAGATATGTGCTTCTGGCAGGACCTTCTCCAATATCAAGAGCAGGTCCATAATCTTCAGCAGTGGTGGAGGAGCATTGCAGTCTTGTCTGAGAGCTCAGTGTATTCATGGTCAGAGTCAAGATGGTAAACTTGACGCAAGTGCCACCAACAGCAGTGTCTGCACTTGCACATCTGTGTGTTTGGTGTGTGTGTGGTATGAATGTGTCTGTTTTGGCTTTGTTTTTTTGTCCCTTTTGCTCTCATTTTATTCTGTTTCTCACACTTCATGCATTTTTATATTTGTCGCTCATTCTTTGTAATGTGTGTTTCGCTGTGTCTTACTGTTTCTGTTTATCACTGCATTTGTGCGTGTGTGTGTCCATGTCTCTGTCTGTGTCTGTCTGTCCTTCTGTTTGTGATGGACTTTCATTTGCCACCTACTTACAGTTGCATGGGAATCAGTGTGTGGGCAATTGTGGGCACAAGCCCATTGATATCATATGATTCCATGATGTAGCATATTCATACCACCCATTTCCCCACTATCTTAAAACATAAATCCTAGTATCCTGAGCTTCAATCATTTACTTATTGAAGACCAAATAAAAGCTTAAACAGCTATCACTGAAAAATAATGATGTACCACTGTTATATTTAAGTTTTTGTTTTTAATCATTCTTGATGTTTTTTTTAATGACATAGTTGAAAACCCAAAAGAATTTTAAACCCTTGTGAGGTACCCAACCAAGGCTGGGTGGGTGTTCCCTGCCAGTGTTTGAGCAACTGATACACTGTCCAACTTCAAACCCCTCACATACCTCCAAATGCAAAATGAATTCAATCTGTCTGAAAAAGATATTGTTGTCAGTTTGGGAGTGTTGCATCTTAGCACAACTGGTGATGACTATTGCTGGGCAGAGTAAATGTTGTAAATATGTCATGTCATTGTCTCTTAAAAACCGCCATTATGTTGTGCGCTATCCAGCATATGTGGTCTCATGCAGTCATCTGCCAATCAGATGGTAAACTTGCTGGAGTTCACCAAGACTGGCAAACTCTCAATGCCCTCTGAAGTGGTTTAGCAAATGAGTCAGTTGCAGGCAATTGCTACCAAGTTTTTAAAAATGGGAAAATGGTCAAATGGACCTATTAACTATAGTCCAGGCATTGTATTAGGGCAAACCTACTGCAATCTCAGCTCAGTCAACCCTGTAAAGTACTGCTTGCTAAGATCTGGCAACTGCTGTCCAATTTGGGGACTAGTCAAGCAACAGCCTGACATTGTTGTGCTCACAGAACCATATCTATCAGTTGACATCCCAGGCTGCTCCATTAGCATCCCTGGGTGTGTCCTGTCCCACTGTCAGATTCAACTTGCCTAAGGTGGGAGAAATCCTGGGAGTCCTCAACATTGTGTCTGCACCCATGGAATCTCATGGCTTCAAGATAGGTTGAGGGAGCCTCACGCTAATTATCATTGTTTGATGAGGCATTCAATGAATCCTTCATGTTGAGCATCACTTATAGAAAGCTCTGAGGGAAGCAAAGGCACAAATGTCCACCACCAAAGGTGGTTTGGTAGTACCACAACTGCCTGAGCTGGCCAAGTCCTGAAAAACCTAGCTGCCAGACTCAGCCTAGTCAGGTGGTGAAAGAACCAGTATGAGGAAGTAACCTACTTGTCAGCATCTTCACCAACCTATCTGTCCTAAACACACTTATCCACTAAAGCACTGGTAGAAGTGGTCACCACACATTCTTTGTGAAGCCAATGTTTTTTGTCCAGCATGGCGACCTCCAACATTGTGTAGTGTGGTACTATCACCTTGCTAAGTGGGACAAACTAAGGACGTATCTATCAGCTCAAACTGGGTATCCATGAGGCATTGTGGGCCAACAGCAGTAGAATTGTACCTCAGAATAATATGAAACATCATGCTCCAGCACATATCTCACTCCTCAATCACCATCAAACCAGAAGACCAATCCTGGTACAATGAGAAGTGTAGAAGAATGTACCAGGAAGTGTGTCAGGCTTACCTCAGAGTGACTTACAAACCACATGATGCTATTACATTGGGTTACCTACGTGCTAAGCATTAAATCCAGTAGGCTACAGATAAAGCTAAGTGGTCCCACAACCAATGGATTAGGATGAAATCTTCAGCACTACTGCACCTAGATGAAAATTGTGGTGGTTAACAAACCAACTAATGGAAGGAGGAGGCTCCATGAACATCCTACCCTCAACCCAACATCTGACTGCATGAGATGAAACTGCTCTTTGCAACAGTCTTCAGCTAAAAGTGCTGACTGAATGACACTACTCAGCCTCCTTTCGTGGTCTTGCCTATCATCGATGCCACAGTCCAGTCAATTCAATTCCCTCCACATGACATTAAGAAGCAGCTGAATGCACATGTTACAGACAATTTTGTGATACCTGGGCATCGGCACCACAAACACAGGTCTAAGATTTTTCTTAGAAGGAAAGCACGTTTTTAAATCTAAGGTGATCCACCAGCCCCAGCTAGTCTGGTGAGGTTGCTGTTTTGAGAGATTAATTTATGCCTTCAATATGTAAGCAGATGGGCTGGATTGTTAAAAGCAGATTGTTAAAAGAACTGTTTGCTGACAGTGCTGTAACATGGAGCTGATAAACCGAAATGTATGACTTGAGTGGCAGCTGTGCAAACAAGGACTTGTTCCTGCTTAGTGCTTCCTGTAAAGGTTTGTCCAGCAACACCCTCATATAAGATTGTCATTGCATATGGTAATTAACTCTGTCCAATGTACTATTTGGAGGGCCAGTCATTGTTCTTTATCAAAATAGTTGCCCATTCTATCTTGGAAATGGAACTTCATTAAGTATGCCTGTAAATCCTCACATTGGAAGAATTTTAAGGGTTTAAATGCAGCCTTTTGCTGCAGTTTGTGAGCTCACTTTAAATCATGAGATTGAGTGAGGAGGGAGAAATCCAATAAAGTGATTGTTGCAGTTACGTACCTCACAAGTGGAAATCCAGTCGACGCAAAGACTTAAGGTTACAAGAGGATAACTCATGTTGTGTTTGCCTGCCCAGAGATACTTTAGAAGGGCTTTCTCAGAACTTATGGAGAAGGCATTCAATAGGTAATTAACCCATTGTGGGCTTGCTCATAAGATCCACAATTGATTACCATGCTGTTTCGGTATTGCCAAATTCTGATTTGTTTGCATTTATGTATTTATATATTTTAAAAATTGTGCATTTGTATGCACTTCCTCTCTATAAAATCTCAGTTGCCATTATCATTAATTTGCAACTTTTGTGTCAATTTTTCCCATTAGAAATCCCTATGCCCATATTTATAATGGGGATTGACTGTCAACTTGTCATGCTGTAACTACACCCTCCTGCCAATGGTGGTACTGTAGCACCTCAGTTTAGTGTTTCCCAGCTCCTCAGTCTGTACAGCAGGAAAGTTCTTATTTTTCCAATTAACTCCAATTCTCTGCATCCCGAATTTCTGTGAATTTTCCTCCTTAACCATAAATAATATAAAATCAACATGTTATTTGAGGATAAAGGACTAATGTATGACTGCAAAATGGTGACTGAATTATTCTTACGCTCTCTGGTTCTATTATCTCCTGCTCTCTGCCCCTTGCTTCACTTGGTTTGACTCCCTGGGGATTTTACTTTTCATCGATCCAATAAGAATACAAAATTGGGAAGGGAGAAAAGAATGGCGGCAGGTCTGATCCAGGCGGTTTCCTACCGGGAGGATTAGGTTAATTTAACCTCCGTACTCTTAGGCAGAGCCACAGGCAGCATGAGTACATGTGAATGGAGTGACATAGAAGGGCTTGCCCAATCAGAAAAAGTGAGACACACTTGGCAGAAATCCTGCGGAAGAAGGGTGAACGTCCACTTCTACCATTGCTCTGGGGTTTCATTCATCGTCTGCTGAATTTATACTGGGAGACCAGGAAATTCAGGTGCCCATGTGCAACAACACGAGGGAGCAGCTCGTTATAAATAAATACCTCGGCTAGTTTAGCTTGTCAAAAGATACTGGCCTTAAGTTTGATATTCGCACATACTGAAGGGATTGATGTACCATGAGAATAAAGACGGACGTTTTCTAAGTGCCCGATGGCTGTTGGGAACCTCACCTGCCACCAGACCATATAGAAAAAAAATGCACGCTTAGGTTTTCAAAATGTGCTGGTGGTGGGTGAATTATAGAATCATAAAGCACCGAAGAGGCCATGTGACCTATTGTGCCTGCTTTTGGCTCTTGGAAAGAGCTATTCAATTGGTTATACTCCCCATCGTTTTCCCCTTAAGGGTTAACCATGCTAATTTTCCCATTTCAAGTATATTCCTCAGTGTCAGGGTGCACTTTGAAATTTAGTATATTCCAGAATGTGGATCATTGTCAATCCTACAGGGCACATACCATCTTCAAGGTCAGAAAATGGTACAGCTTTAAAACCATATGGGACATTTCTCCACTTCTGGGAATTACATACGTGAAACCATTGAAGGAGAAAGCAGTACTTTAAAAACCTGATATTGTAACACTGGGGAGCTGTGTCCTGTGCCAACCAATCTCTTCACCCAAACACTCACCCAGCATTTCTGCTTTATTGTTCTGTTACTATATTTGAATGTTCATGTTATTCATGTTGAAGGTTATGGAGGATGTCATCTTGTACATTCTATTGATGGTGTTGAATAGGAGTCTTGTGTGACTGCCCTTTTAATTTTTGTGTCTTTGTGCTTTATCTTTGAAAATTGAATCATTTGCCAAAAATATTCAAAAACATTATAGTTCTTCAGAGGAAGATCCCGCACACACCACTTGCCAAGTGTATCTTACTTTTTCTGGTTGGGCAAGCCTGTCTATGTCAGTCCATTCACATATAGTCATGGTGCCTGTGGCTCTGTTTAGTTTTTTAGTTTAGTTTAGAGATACAGCACTGAAACAGGCCCTTCGGCCCACCGAGTCTGTGCCGACCATCAACCACCCATTTATACTAATCCTACACTAATCCCATATTCCTGTCACATCCCCACCTGTCCCTATATATTTCCCTACCACCTACCTATACTAGGGGCAATTTATAATGGCCAATTAACCTATCAACCTGCAAGTCTTTGGCATGTGGGAGGAAACCGGAGCACCCGGAGGAAACCCACGCAGACACAGGGAGAACTTGCAAACTCCGCACAGGCAGTACCCAGAATTGAACCCGGGTCCCTGGAGCTGTGAGGCTGCGGTGCTAACCACTGCGCCACTGTGCCGCCCTGCCTGAGAGTACAGGGGTAATATTAACCTAATCTTCCCAGTAAGAAACCGATTGGATCGGATCTGCTGCCATTCTTTTCTCCCTTACCAATTTTGCTGCCTCATTGGATGGATGAAAAGTAAAATGAAGGTGGGTGTAAAATGGGTGTCTGATATGATCCAAGCAGGTTAGGTTAAAATGACTCCCAATTTATCTTAACTCTTTTCCTCTGTCATGCATGTATTTAATTTCAGCTTTTGTCTCTCTTCCTCTAGTGATCTTTATCTTTCATAGAATTAGTTGAATATACAGCACAGAAACAGGCTTTTTTTTATTCGTTCATGGGATGTGAGCATCACTGGATAGGCCAGCATTTATTGTTCATCCCTAATTGCTCTTGAGAAGGTAGTGGTGAGCTGCCTGGGACATCCAGTCCAGCCCAGTGTTCATGCTGCACTCAAACCACCTGCCAACCTTACTCGTCTAACTATTAGCATGACCCTCTGTCCCTTTCTCGCTCATATCTAACCTCCTTAAATGCATCTATACTATTTACCTCAACTACGCCCTGCGGTAGCAAGTTTAATATTCTCACCTCCCTCTGGCTAAAGAAGGTTTTTTCTGAATTCCCTATTTAGTTTCTTGGCTATATTGACAGCCTCTAATTTTGTTCTTCCCCACAAGAGAAAACACTCTTTCTGTGTCTACTCCATCAAAACCTTTCACAATTTAAAGACCTCCATTAGGTCACCTCTCAGTCTTCTCTATTCAAGAGAAAAGAGATTCAGGCTGTTCATTTTTATTTTCAAAATATACTTTATTCATAAAATTTGTAAAAAAAAAAATACATTACAGAACAATTCAAATTGGACTTTCCATAAAGTGCAATACACATCAGTTTCTTTCAATATAGTACATGAGGTGCCTCACTATACCTGCCATTTCAGGTTATATTTACAATGTACATTTGCATTACATGTCAAAATACAGCCCGAGGGGTTTTATATGGGTTCCAGCCCCTTAGTATACTATAGCAGGCGGATGTTACACAGTGGCCATTCCCCATTGAGCACTTGTGGCAATTGCCCAAGCTTTAGTGCGTCCCTCAGTAGTCCTGGACCTTGAAATGTGCCAGTCTGCAACTGGCGTGGACAGCAACTGGAAGACCAGCAAGCTTTGGGCAGTCCAAAGTGCGTCTTTCACCGAGTTGATGGTCCTCATGCAGCAGTTGATGTTTATCATGGTGTAGGTCCCTGGGAACAGCTTTCAGAGCACTGAGTTCCGCGTTATAAGCTGCTGGGGAAAAACCTCAACAAAAACCACCGCATCGCTTTCTTGGCCTGCTTTGCAAAGGTACATTCCAGAAGGAGGTGGACAACAGTCTCTTCCCCACGACAGCCACTGTGAGGGCAGTGTGCGGAGGAGGTGGAACTCTGGGTGTGCAGGAAGGATCTGACAGGGAGGACCCCCCTCACCACCAGCCAACAAATTATGGTGCTTGTTTGAAGTTCTGGCGATGAGACATTCTGCCAAATGAGCTTGACAGTTTGTTCAGGGAACTAACCGACAGGATCCACCAACTCCTTTTCCCCCAGGGCCTCGTGGACATTAGGTTCAGACCACTGCCTGCTGGACTTGTGGTCAAAGGTGTTTTTCTCCACAAACTTTTCGATGAGGGACAGGTGGTATGGCACGGTCCAACTGAATGAAGCATTCTGCGGCAATGTGGCCAGACCCATCCTTCGCAATACTAGGGATAGACAGAAGCTCAGCACGCAGTGACACTTGGTATTTGCATACCGGGGGTCTACGCACAGCTTAATACAGCTGCACATAAAGGTGACCATCAGGATAAGGGTGATGTTGGGTACATTTCTTTTCCTCCTTTATCTAGAGGTTTGAACATTGTGTCCCTGTGAGCACGATCCATTTTCAATCTCCAGATCAAGCAGAAGATGGCTCTGGTGACCGCCATGGTGCAGGAGTGGGGGATGGGCCAGACCTGCGCCACATACAGCAACACCAAGAGCGCCTCACATCTGATGACCAGGTTTTTACCTGAAATAGACAAAGAGTGTCGTTCCCACATGCCCAGCTTCTGTTTTACCATGGTTACTTGCTCCTCCCAGATTTTGGCCCCTTCTGAACTATATCCCCAGCACCTTCAGGTAGTCTGACCTGACGTACAGGGGACAAAGCATTGGTCAGCCCAGATCCCAAAGAACATGGCCTCGCTCTTGCCGTGATTTACTTTGGCTCCCGAGGCCAGTTCGAACTGGTCACATGTTCATCAGCCTTCAAACTGACAGCGGATCTGAGCAGAAGATGGCAACATCGTCCATGTACAGGGAGGCTTTGACCTGAGTGTCTGGGATTGTCACCCCTCTGATGCCCGCATCCTTCCTGATGGACCCAGCCAAATGTTGAATATAGCAAACAATCAAGACAGGAGAGAGAGGACAGCCCTTTCTGACTCCAGATTGGATCGGGAAACTTTCTGATTCCCACCCATTGATTGAGACTGTGCTATTGATGTTTGTGTAGAGCAATTTGATCCAATTGCAGTTTCCATCCCCAAACCCCATTTTGGAGAACACGTCCATCATGTAGGAGTGCGATATCCTGTCAAAAGCCTTTCTCCTGGTCCAAGCTAATGAGGCAGTTGTCTACCCCCTGTCCCGTACATAGCTTCACACTACTCAGGGATATGATCGCCTATGAGAGATCTTCCTGCCGATACAGTACAGGTCTGATCGGGGTGGATCACCAATTCGACTGCAGAACTGACCAGGCTGGTGATGACCTTGAACACAATTTTGTAGTCCACATTAAGCAGTGAGATAGGCAGCCAATTTCTGATTCCCTCCCTCTTCCCCCTTCCGCTTGTAGATGAGGGTGATGATACCTTTCCTCATGGATTCTGACATGTTGCTGGCCAGAGCATACTTCATACACTTCCAGCAGGTGTAATGAGAAGCTTTTTATGTTGTCTGATGCAACATGGAGTCGAGGTTGTTGAAGATCTCAAACAGGTTTATTAAACAGCTAACAAGTATATACAGTGCAGAGCTAACTATTTACAGGACTTGCCTCTAGCTGTTACAGTTAGAGAGTGAGACTGGCATGTCACATGATTGCATCCTGATACTCAGCTCATTAGTATACTAAAATCTTAAAGGGACATCACTCTTAAAGGCAATCACACAACAGCAGGTCAGGGTTGATCCAGTCCCACAGAGTCGAATACAAATCGACCAGTAAACATTCGCTTCTGGGAGTTTTACTTAACCTGACGGCCTTTGTCAGCTCGTCCAGAGTTAGCAGTTTATCCAGACTCTCCCGCGTACTGTCATCAAAGAACTCCGTGATAGAGTGCAGGAAGGACTTGGAGGCCTTGTTGTCTGTGGGCTTCACGTCCTACAGCCCAGCATAAAAGGATTTGTTGATCCTTAGTATGTCAGGCTGCGATGTCATTATTGAGCTGTCATCTTCCTTCAGGCTGCTGATTGCAGAGCTCGCTCTGTCTACCTTTTGGAAGAAGCACATCTCATCCTTCGCTACAAAGCAGAGTCTGGACCGGAAGATCATAGGATCATAGGAAATAGGAGCAGGAGTAGGGCATTCGGCCCATTGGGCCTGCTCTGCTACTCAAACAGATCATGGCTGATCATCTACATCTACGCCATTTTTCCCCACTCTCCCCATATCCCTTGATGTAATCAGTATCTGGAAATCTATCAATTTCTGTCTTGAACATGCTCAATGATTGAGCTTCCACAGCCCTCTGGAGCAGAGAATTCCAAAGATTCAGCACCCTCTGAGTAAAGAAATTCCTCCTCATCTCAGTCTTAAATGGCCTGCCCCTTATTCTGAGACTGTGTCCCCTTGTTCTAGACTCACCAGCCAGAGGAAACATCCTATACACGTCCACCCTGTCATGCCCTATAAGAATTTTGTAAGTTTCAATGAGAATATCTCTCCTTTTTCGAAACTCTAGAGAATACAGGCCCAGTTTCTGCAGTCTCTCCTCATAAGGCAATCCCACCATCCCAGGGATTAGTCTGGTGAACCTCTGTTGCACTCCCGCTATGGCAAATATATCCTTTCTAAGATGAACTTGGAGGCCTCTGCAGCAAGGAGTGAGGTCTGCTGGCGCTTCACCGCTTGGAGATCCTCCCTGAGCTTGGCCCCCATTGACTGCAACCGGAGCAGATTCTGCATGCTTTTCTGGAGTCAGAACATTTTCCTCTGTCTCTCTCTCACCTTCTAAACACTGTAGAGAATGAAGAACCTCTTGATGTTCACCTTGATCGCTTCCCGCCAGCGCGTCAGGGTATTTCACGATTCTCCAATCTTTGTAATCCCTTATGAGTTTCTCAATGTTTTCTGGGTTTAGCAGTTTCACGTTCAGTTTCCATGTCCCCCTGCCAACCTTCTGGTCTTCCTGAATGTGACAGTCAGCCAGTAGGAGGCAGTGGTCAGAGAAGAACACCGGCTTGACGTGAACATTCGAGACACAAACAGGAGGTTGATCCTGGAACAGATGGACCCACCTGGTCTTGACCAAGTGTATCTACGCTGCGCTCCATCTGCAGGGTTGCTGAAGACACGACGCAGCTTGGCATCTTTTACCATTTCCATCAGTAGTCTGGACGTGGTGTCCATTTGGCTGTCGGCCCTGTGGGATCGTCCAGCCGCATCGATGATGCAGTTGAAGTCACTGCTTAGAATGACCAGCCTCGATGTCACCAGCAGCAGTGGGAGTTGCTGGAGGACAGTCAGCCACTCGTCATTTTGAACCTGGGCGCACGTATTGATTACCTGGAGCGGAGCATTTTTGTACATTATGTCTGCTACAAGGAGGTGACCACCCACCACCTCCTTAACTTTAGTGATGGTGAACTTGCCTCCATGCAGCAGAATACCCAGGCCAGAGGAATGGGAATCATTTCCCCCTGACCAGATCAATGGTCCATGTGACCACCATTGCCTGTAGGTGCTAAAGTGCAGTATTACACACTCCTGCAGAAATAGCAGGTCGTTTTTGACATTGGCAAAATACCCCAATGTCGAAACACATTGTGCATAGTGGACTTAATGCTATGCACTTTAATGGAGGCAATCTCTAGATCCATTAAAACTGTGGCTGGTAGTGGGGGGGGTGGGGGGGTATGCGCGGCTGGCCTAAAATTGAGTGGGAGATGGGGAGGTTGCCATTCCCGACCCCCTCTTGCCCTGCAATTTTACGCATGGCAGCAGTGGCCAGAAACCACCCGCCCGCCCCAGACCAATCAAGGCCCTTAAGTGCCCAATTAACTGGCACTTAAGGGCCTCCTCCAACTGCTGCTGGTATTTTATCCTCGGCGGACAGACAGCAAAAACCTCAAGAATCCCACCTGGTAAAACCAAGTGGCCTTCTTGTGGGCTGGGGGGGTGGGGGTGGGCCCTCCTGATCAAGCACCCTGTGCCCCACGGAGGACTGCCCCCGAAACCCCAACAGCCCCCAATACACAACACTCCACCTCCCCCCACCCCCCACAACCGACCCCCTCCCCCCCTCCCCCCCACAACCGACCCCCTCCCCCCCTCCCCCCCACCTTGCTTTGCTGGGGCCCAGCCGAAGTTCCCCGGTGAGGCTCTATAAACTTACCTGTCTTCCAGGCTGTCCTTCACCTTGTTTGCGATGGCTGCTTGTAGTGCCAGCAGTGGCTACTGCTCCCGGTGGTGCTGCTGGGATTAAGAGCTGCCGGCCCGCTGATTGGCCAGCAGCTCCATTAGGTGGGACTTCCCTGCCTCAAGGAGGTGGAAGTCCCGCCCAAGACCAATTAAGGGCCTTGAGAGCATAAAATGCTGGCCTGACTCCACAGGTCCGATGGAGGAGGGCTCGCCCCCAACTTTTCGGCCGATGGGCGCGGCATCCCGCGCAATGAAAACTTCCGGTCTGTATGTTGCTTACCACTCCAGCAGTCGGTGCTAGTCCCAGCTCTCGGTTATGTTCCTGCATACCCATAGTGTTCACAAACTGTTGCACTGTTGAGCTGAGAAAAGCTACCTGGTCATCCACGAGAGGTTTGCTCGATTGGGTTGACATCGGGGGGTTATTTAAGCAGCGAGGTTTGCACTGCCCTTCGCTGGTGCTGTCTTTCTCCTTTGTTCCCTATCGAGGATGTTGCTGTTCCCAGCTTCTCCGAGCTGGGGTGTGCTGGGTGCTTCGCTATTCCCAGCTTCCCAGAGCTGGGGTGCACTAGGCATCTCACTGCACTTGGTGCTTTGGGGTTAGGTTGCACAGGGCCCCTCGTTGCTTCCAGTGTTTCAGAGCTGGGGATGGGACTTTCTCCTCCAGCACCTTTGGGTTCTGCTGCTTCTTTTGCTGGTGTTATCTTTCCTGCCCTTCCTCATCCAATGAGGAGCATCTGCTGTAGTCTATTTCAGACATGAGCCTCCTCCTGCCATTGGTTTGGGTGGTGGCCTATTTCCTTTTCTGGACTGTCTTCTTTGTGGTTTTCCTTTTCACCACTTCCCAGTCACCCAGTTGTCCCTCTTCCCGTTCCTCTTCCATTGACTCTGTCTGCTGAAGAGGAGGCTTACGGCACAGGGTTGGTGTTTGGTAGTTTACTGCAGCAGGCTCTTCCTTCTTCTCCTTGTCCTTCTTTATTAAAGTGTTCCTTGCTGTGATAGTGAAGCTAGAGGGAGGATGGATGATGGCTCTGCTGGCGCCCATCTTCAAGGTCACCTTGACCTGCCGCTTGCTGGTCCAAATCCCGAATGGGTTCTTGACCTCAGTGCTGCTCCTGGCCACCTCGACATACCCGGTGAGGAAAGTAAGCACATCCATGACAGTAATATGGGGGTTGTAGAGGTGGATGGTCACCACCTGGTTCTGTTGCGAAGGCAGTGTAAAGAGCGGCTCCACCATGAGGATTGACAGTGGCACCTGGTTTCCTCTCTCCTTGAAGACTTTCAGGAATTTCATGCATGCTGCTACTTCCTTGAACGTCACATCGAAGTAGCCACGGCTGGGGAAGTCCTTCAGGCAGAAGATGTCCGCAGCTTGGCATCCACAGCATTCGAAAAGGATCCGCTTCATGAAGGAGGTCTGGTCCATGGGTGCACCTCATTTGCTGTTTTTCACTGCTAACTTAACAAGGTTACACACTCTCTGGGTTGGAACTCTGGTGTTGGCTGCAGCCATTTGCTTAAAGTCTTCTGAGGACAGATACCAAGGCCTGAACCAGCCAGAAAACAACAACCATGGGAGATCTCTAACACCAAGAGGGTGAAAGGCTGAAGACGGCACTGAAACCCCCACCACCAAAAATAAACCAAAACCCAAAGAACAACTCAGACTCGCACTGAGGGACCATCAAGGTCTTTCCCCTGCCAGGTAAGTAAGTAACATCCAGCCTGTCCATCCTTTCCTGATGAGCATAACTTGCCAGTTCCAGTATCATCCTTGTAAATCTTTTTTTGCACCCTCTCCAGTGCCTCTATATCCTTCTACAATATGGTGAACAAAACCACATATAGTACTCCAAGCATAACCAAGATTCCAAGGTTTAATTCAAATTTGTGCTTTTTAAAAAATCTTCTATACCTTGCTCCTGTTTTGTGTGTCTCGGTATGGGCACCTCTCTCTCTCTCTCTCTTTCTCAACTCTCTGAAATTGATAAAAGGTTACATTACACCACTCATTTTTCTTCCACAATATTCCTTGAGTAGTACTGTGAGCGAATTGTTATTCTAATTAACAGTAATCCTTTGAAATTGGGAGACTGATAATACTTTCACTCCTTTCTCTCAGCAGCTGGAACAATGTAACTATTTTCTTGCGCTCGCAGCTTCTCTTCCTACCAGCAATAATCTTCTTAACTCAAAATACTGTATTTCAAGATCGTTTTGCTTTACTATCCAAAAAAATCCAAGAATAATAACCCCAGATATCTTAACCAAGACTTAGCTTTTTCATTTATCTCCGAGTTCTATTGAATGAGATTCATTTTGTCAAGAAAATGACTTGGTGTCCCGAACTCAGTGTCTGTGTGTGAAATTACACTATTGGACATAGCAAACCATGTCTTTTAAATGAAAGAACATAGTTGTAGTGAACCAACTAACTAGAGTCAGTCGATGTTCTATTTATGTTTCATTTCTAGTAATGTTCTGATTTTTGAGAAAATGTACTGTGCTGTACATCCTGACTGGTGCATCTCAGAATTACAGGGCAGCGATCCAGTCGAGAGGATTAAATGCGACCTAATAGCAAGGGTAAGGTTTGTTTTTATCAACCAAATGCTAAAGTTGCTTGGTGATTTGTCACTGATCTGGAGAGAGAAAATGCACTATTGAGACTCCTGTCCTATTGATCAAAGTGAAGACAGAATAAAGCAACATTGATACAGCATTTATAAGATGTTAAGTGGAATAGAAAAGGTTAATATGGAGTCGGGTTGTCAACTCTGTTTGGATGTATTCTTGGAGGGTTGATTGTGTGACATTCGATGACATGACATTCAGTCACGTGACAGCTAATTTCCCAGGATGAGACGACAACTGGGACATGGTTAGAAATGTACATTTTGCAAATGTTTCTGTAAAGACCTGAATAATATATGGAAAGCAAAAACAAAATGAAATTTTTTGACAGCAATCCCCCACCGCTGAAGGCTAAACATAAATGGTGACTAAAATCGAAGAACAAAAGACTAAAATTAGACTTCAATTTCTTCTGAAGGATATAGCGACAAGAAGATAAGTGCATGAGGTAGTCAAATGGGACTAAATATAAAGTAATTTCAAGGATTAAAATAAACCTCACTATGAATTTCCTCCTGGATTCTCCTGATCGGTCATTGTAACTTTGCCAGGAGCTGGTGCTGGGGAACGTGGGTGGGGGAGTCAATGCAAGAATGTGGGGGAAATGGGCAGGAGCGGATTAGCTACCCATTTTACACCTCGTCCGATTTTCCCTTATCAGCAATGAGTGAAAATTCACACCCACCCGTTAACACGCCTATCCAGGATTTCCGCTGATTTTCTTCCGAAGTTATGATAGCTTGCGGCAGATTACCGACTGCATTGAGTGCTTTTTCCACAGGCTTGTGGCTGTATAGGGTTAAATCAGATGTAGGAGCAAATATATATATAAAAAAAATGTGGCTTTAATCCCATCAAAGGTTTGCGCTATTGGAACTGACTGAAACCTTTGAAGATCCCGATTTGGAGTCAGGCCGTGGCTTTGCACTGCGAGCTGCCTCTGAGGAATGGTATCCTCTGCAGTAATTGCCGTGTGCTTTAAAGGGGTGGCAGTTCTTTGCCAATTAGTTTGTCAGGTTGATAAGTAGATCAGGCTACATTGATGCATAACATAGTGCCAGTCATTCTGGTGTTGTGTGTCTTTATTTCTTTTTCATCGCATATTTAGAATTGTGATCCATGCCCTTGTGTTTCTCCTTTCACTTCCTGTTGGCTTTATATGAATGTATTTGTTTAAACAATAGACGGCGATGATATAATTGGAAGAGCTTGCTCAAGGGACCGGACAATTCTAACCATGTACAGAAGCTGAATTACAGTGCAGTTGAATGACACTGATCGAACTTTTGGGTTAAAGACTTTAAATTCCATGGGGGCCTGATGGTGACATTTCCTTTAAATGGTTCTGAACCCGGCTGATAAATAGTTCCATTAGGATGTTGGTTGTGAAAATGTGCCATCAATAGCTCTTTAAAGTCTTGGTATGCATTAAACGTTAGGCTGTAAACTTTTACACTATGCCGAAAAAAAAATTGACAAGGAGTATTTTACAGGGATTTTTTCGCAGCAAAGTAATTTGAAAGTTGAACAGTAGTAATGAGGGGCAATGCTGTTTAATTCTTCCTATCACTGCCGAATTAACATGAAAGCAGGCAGAGCTGAAATGATTAAAATGGTTACAGGGAGGAACTTTTTTTTTAACCAAAGCTCCAGGTTGACACTCCAGTGTAGGTCTGTGGTAGTGCTGCACTGTTGGAAGTCTCAGGTCCAGTCTGCCCTCTCAGTTGGACGTAAAAGAGCCCATGACATTATTGTAAAGAAGATCAGCACACTTATCCCAGTATCCTGGCCAATATTTATCCTTCAATCAACATTGTTTAAATAAAACAGATTATCTGGTCATTATAACATTGCTGTTTGTGGGAGCTTGCTGTGCATAAATTGGCAGCCGCGTTTCCTACATTACAACTGTGACTACACTTCAAAAGTACGTGATTGGCTGTAAAGCACTTTGGAACGTCTTGAGGTTGTGAAAGGCACTACATAAATGCAAATCTTTTTCTTAAATGCTTATCATACATTGCAAAGTAACAATGCAAACTTGTGTTTTTGTCTAATAAAGACAAGAAATGCTGGAAATACTCAGCAGGTCTGGCAGCATCTGTGGAAAGCGAAGCAGAGTTAACGTTTCGGGTCAGTGACCCTTCTTCGGAACTGGTTTTTGTCTGAGTGTTGTGTTGCGTTAGTGTGACGCCATCAGGATAGAAATAGTACACAGCTGTTCTCTCCTCTCACCAATTTGTATTAAACATTAGTTAATGTTTTCAATTAATAGTCCTCCTCTTAGCTTGACCTATTGTCCCCCATGACCATTTCTGTAGACAGAGGACTTTTAATGAATGTTAGATTGGTCCCTGCTGTATAGAGACCTCTTCCACTGAGCAAAACAGTGCCAAGAATTAGCACCAGGGTTGAACTTCAATGTTCTGACATTGTATTCTAGTGTCTAGGACTCCAGCCAAATGCAAGGAAGTTGGTAGAGCTGACAAAAATCATAATCATTAACCAAGGGTGGTTTTGGTCTTCATAATGCAATGCCATCATACAGTACCAGCTCTTTCCACTACATGTGCCGGGCTCCAATGCTTCTGCTGTTTACTCAGAAAACCTGATCAACCAAGTTCACCTGCGGCCATTTATTAGACCTTGGTTAGATTTCAGTTAGAAAACAGTGTGTCTAGCTTTGGTCTCTGCACAAGATGGGTGTTATTGGAACATTGGAGAGGACTGTCACTAGATTAATTCCCAGTGCGAAGCATCTTGCTTATCAAGTTAGGCTCAAGGAGCTGGGATTTTATACTTTAGAGAAGCATAGGCTTGGGGGTGATTTGATCGATGTTTATGAGGTGATGAAGGATATAGATTGTGTTCGTATCGATAGCTTTTTTCAACTAAATAAGGTTAGGGAGGGCGAGGGGTCACAATTACAAGTTCTGTAAAAGCAGAACGAGATGTCAGGAGGTGGTTCTTTCTCCATTGAATAGTGGACCGGGGAAACAAGCTACCAGTTGGTGCAGTGAACACGGATTCACTGAATTCCTTCAGACAAGAGCTGGACCTGTTTCTAGCTAGGGCTGAGGGATCACCTCATACGAGAGACAGGTACGACATAGAATTTACAGCACAGAAACAAGCCATTCATTCTCTGCTGGTGTTTATGCTTCACATGAACCCAGTTTGTATGGCATTAATCAGTCCCAGAGTGGTCTCCTGGAGTAGGTTCAAGGGGTTTAGAAAGGAATTTCTGGGGTATATTTCCCCCTAATTGGCCTAGGTTTTTGTCTGTTTTCCCAGGAGATCACATGATTTCTGGGTTGTGGGAAGGAAAGTATATATTGTGATTGTTACGACCAGGTGAGAAAGGTGACTAGGAGTCCCTTTCAGCCTTCACCTGGTCTTGCTGTAACAGGGTTTAATTTTAAACACTGTTTTTTAGCTCCCCCTTGTCAATCCTTGTTCACTGCTTTCCAATTATAAGACAAAGAAACCAGCGCAAAAAGGCTTTCTCAGGTTTAAAGAAGAAAAGTTGAAATTTCTTAAACTTAAACTTAAACTCTATTTCGGTTAACACCTACAGATACACGACGCGCCCACGCTAGCATGCATATGTGATACACTCATGCAAATAGAGACAGAAAAGAGCAGAAGAAAAATAAAGTGGAAAAGTTTGAGGCAATATCGGAAGAGTTTTTGTTACAGTTCTTCGAGCTCACTATAGAGTCCTTGATTGCGGATAGATCTTGCTTTTTGTTGGGGCCCAGTATTCTTAAACCTTGTTCGCTGTAGGAGACTTTTCTCTCTTGGGGTTCATGTGTCTTCAGTGGATTCAGAGGCTTGTGAGAAAGAGATGGGAGCAGACAGGAGAGATCTTCTCAGTCCAGGAGCTAACAGACACTCTCTCTGAGTTTGAACTGTTTGTACAATTCAGAAAAACCCAGGTTGCCAAGCAGGTTAGTCATGTGACTAACTGGTCTGACCATGTCTTGGATTACAGCAGTCTCTGGAATGCTC
Organism: Heterodontus francisci; assembly: GCF_036365525.1. NCBI lineage: Eukaryota > Metazoa > Chordata > Chondrichthyes > Heterodontiformes > Heterodontidae > Heterodontus > Heterodontus francisci. The sequence continues at coordinate 103,673,581 of NC_090380.1, read as the reverse complement.
CACCTACACAAAATACCCGGTGATCAAGCTCCATTGTGGGTTGAATGCGTCAGGGAATGGTCCTTTGCCCTTCCAATCACCGTCTGTTAATATGCAAATATCTTTTCCAGCCACGGCTGATCTGTTTAACAAGTCCTTTCTTCACTCCAGTAACAGTTTAAAATCAAAGTGTATGACAAAATTAATGTGCCTCATTCTTGGCAGTTGGGGGCCTAGCATGACATGATGCATCACAGTGCATGGGGCAGGCTGGATGGAGCAGAAGGCCTTTTCCTGTCCCTCTATGTTCATTTTATCCCTTTCCTCAGAAACCGAGACTCCCCAAATGATAATGGGACAATTAAGTACTCAGCTCAACCGTGTTTAGTGTAAGGTTTCTGAATAGCTTCAGTTCAAACTTCCCGGGACCTTATTCATAGGACGTGTGTACACATCAGCTTAGCTCAATGACACACTGTTCAAAATCTCCTTTCAGTAAGAGTGGCGCCATGATTAGCACCACCGCCTCACAGCTCCAGCAACCTGGGTTCGGTTCTGGGTACTGTCTGTGCGGAGTTTGCAAGTTCTCCCTGTGACCACGTGGGTTTCCTCTGAGTGCTCTGGCTTCCTCCCACAAGTAAAAGACTTGCAGGTTGATAGGTAAATTGGCGTTGTAAATTGCCCCTAGTGTAGGTAGGTGGTAGGAGAATTGTGGGGATGTGAGCGGGAAATGGGATTAATGTAGGATTAGAATAAATGGGTGGTTGATGGTCGGCATGGACTCGGTGGGCTGAAGGGCCTGTTTCGGTGCTGTATCTCTCTATGACTCCATATGGACCGTATCTTAGGAGACTGCAATATTGAAGAATTGTCGTTAATCTGATCAAACACCCAGCATATCCAGTCAGAAAGATTGGGTAGAAATTCATTTTGGGAGGCAGTGTACAGCAGAAAATGGCGAATCGGCAGCAGGTTATGCGATTTGCCTGATTTTCTATTCAATTTCACCAAATTTCATTAGAACAGTGGCGCAGTGGTTAGCACCGCAGCCTCACAGCTCCAGGGACCCGGGTTCAATTCTGGGTGCTGCCTGTGTGGAGTTTGCAAGTTCTCCCTGTGACCGCGTGGGTTTTTGCCGGGTGCTCCAGTTTCGTCCCACAGCCAAAGACTTGCAGGTTGATAGGTAAATTGGCCATTGTAAATTGCCCCTAGTGTAGGTAGGTGGTAGGGAATATGGGATTACTGTGGGATTAGTATAAATGGGTGGTTGTTGGTCGGCACAGACTCGGTGGGCTGAAGGGCCTGTTTCAGTGCTGTATCTCTAAATAAAATAAAAAATAAAAACATTAAATCAATAACAGAAAATAATGATCAATGATGCTATCTGTTTTATCATCTTGGAAATATTACTTGGCTCTGAGCAGAATGTAAGTCGTGTTGTTCTTTTGTGCAAATGGGGAAATTATGCAAAATGATTTAAGAGAGCGAGGGAAGGGCAGAGATAGAATAGGTCAGCTAGGCCTAATAGTCTGATGACATCACCTGCAAGGCTGACATCTTTAAATACTGTGTCCCTGGATTCCGAGTCATTGACGTCAGCTAACCTTTGTTATGCAAATCAGCCAAAACACAAAGCCTTCTGATTGGATGTAGCCTGTCAATAAAAGCCTGCCTGTCCTTAAATTCTGGGCTGCTCGTTGACAGGGAGACGGATTTCTGCTGTTGCCAATTGCAGAATGTGTTTAATTTTACTCTGTCGACTAAAGGTCACAAAGAGTTGGTTGCCGTGACTCAGATGTAATGAAGTGCAGGGTCACCTTAAAGAAGGGAATGAGGTGTGCCAGATTGCCCCTGCAGATAAATAATTATTAAACCATGAGAGGTGAAAATAAGGCGAGTTTTTTTTACGCAGCAGGTTGTTGTGATCTGGAATGCACAGCCTGAAAGGGTGGTGAAAGCAGATTCAATAATAACAGCCAAAAAATAATTGGATAATTACTTGAAGGCAAAAAGTTATCAGAGCTGAACAGGGGAGGGAAGCTCTTTCAAAGAGCCAGCACAGACACGATGGGCTGATTGACATCCTTCTGTGATTCTACGATTCTATAAGAACATACGAAATAGGAGCAGGAGTCAGCCATTCAGCCTGTCGAGCCTGCTCCGCCATTTGATAAGATCATGGTTGATCAGATCTTGGCCTCAACTCCACTTTCCTGCCTGTTCCCCATAACCATGGACTCCCCTATAGTTTAAAAATCTGTCTATCTCAGCCTTTAGTGGAGACTGAGTCAGTGAATATATTCAATGACACAGCCTCCACTACTCTCTGGGGTAGAGAATTCCAAAGATTCACGACCCTCTGGGATGAAATTCCTCCTCATCTCTGTCTTAAATAGGTTATCCCTTTTTCTGAAACTATGCCCCCTATGAGGACAAACATCTGGTCAGAATCTATGAAGATGTGATGCTAGGGTATACAGCATTGTGTACATGGATTCTCCTTTGTATTGCCATTCAGTCTTAAACATTAATGTATTCCCGTTGAAAACCTTAGACTCAGAGTCATTTACATTATAGAAGGAGGCCATTCAGCCCATCAAGTCCATGCCAGCTCTTTGCAGAGCAATCCAGTCAGTTCCACTCCCCTGCTCAATCCCTGTAGCCCTGCAAGTTTATTTCCTTCAAGTAGCCATCCAATTCCCTTTTGAAATCATTGATTGTCTCCGCTTCCATCACCCTCTTAAGCAGCCTTCCAGGTCATTACCGCTCGCTGTGGAAAAACGTTCCTCCTCACGTTCCTCCTGCATTTCTTGCCCAAAACCTTCAATCTGTGTCCCCTAGTCCTTGTACCATCAGTTAATGTGAACGGTCTTTCCTTGTCTAACTTATTTAATTAAGCTTGTCATAATCTTGTACACCTCAATCACATCTTCCCTTAATCTCCTTTGCTCCAGGGAGAACAAACCCAACTTTTTCAACTTAACCTTGTAACTGAAATCCCAAATGCCTTCAACCATTCTGGTAAATCTCCTCTGCACCCTCTGAAGGGCCCTCACATCCTTTCTAAAGTGTGGTGACCAGAACTGGATGCAATACTCTAGTTGGGGCCTAACCAGAGCTTTATAAAGGTTCAGTATAACTTCCCTGCTTTTGTACTGTATGCCTCTATTTATGAAGCCCAAGATCCCATATGCTTTGCTAACCACTCGCTCAATATGTCCTGCTACCTTTAAAGGTCGTGCACATGCACCCCCAGGTCCCACTGTTCCTGCACACGCTTTAGAACTGTGTCATTAAGTATATATTGCTTCACCCTATCCCTTCTATCAAAATGCATCACCTCACACTTGTCTGTATTAAATTCCATCTGCCAGTTGTCTACCCATTCTGCTACCCTATTTATGTCCTGTTGTAGGCGGTTCAATTTATCCTCACTGTTTGCCACTCCTCCCTCCAAGTTTGGTATCATCAGCAAATTTTGAAATTCTACACTGTATTCCAATATCCAATTCATTTATATATAGCAAACAAAGCAGTGGTCCTAGCACTGACTCTTGGGGTACACCACCGTCTATCATCCTCCAGTCTGAAAACCACCAATTACCACGACTCGCTGTTTTGTGCCCTTAAGTCAATTTTTTTATCCAATTGGACACTGACCCTCAATTTTGTTCTCAACACATTGTGAATAGCTTGTGCAGGATTCTAAGATGCATTTCTGACTTAGTATGGTGACTGCCTCCCTGAATCATGCTGGGTTCGACTGCAGTTACACAACATCTTTAGATCACTAAAAAACTGTTTCTGCTTTGCAGTAATGCAGGAGTGGTGGTATAACTCTGAGTACATAAGAACAAAAGAAATAGGAGCAGGAGTAGACCATACAGCCCCTTGTGCCTACTCCACCTTTTAATATGATCATGGATGATCATCTGCCTCAACTCCACTTTCCTGCCCACTCCCCATCGTCCTTGATCCTCTGAGAGATCAAGAATCTATCTATCTCAGCCTTGAATATACTCCACGATGGAGAGTCCACAACCCTCTGGGGTAAAGAATTCCAAAGATTCACAACACTCTGAGTGAAGAAATTTCTCCTCATCTCCTAAATAATTGACCCCTTAAGTGAGAAAAGCACATTAAAATAGGAGGGCAGAAACTCATGCAATTGGCTGTTCCAAGCCCATTTTCTAGTTTGCAGGCAGCAATGTTTCGATGGCCTTCCATAGGTTCAGTTGAATCTATAGCTCAGCAACAAAATCTATTGGAGACATCTTTGCTTTTCACACTTAGCAGCTCCAATGTTCAGCAGAAATTTCTTCCCTAAGTTTTCACTTTCATTTTCAATGTTTGCCTTTGGTATGATGGTACCTGTGCCAATCATGCCTGATCCATAGTAAGGGCCCATCCTGGGGTTGGGAACCGATTTTGGAATTGTTGGAATACTCAAGATATATGAGCGGTGGTACAACCTGATCAATTATAATTGCATATTGGTATTTGAACACCAGAAGGCTCCCTGAGGGCTCGGAGCACGTTATAGAAATTACACTCCAGGTTCTCTTATATTATTTCTTATAGCTAGGAAGAATATCCCAGGGAGCCTATAATAAAAGCAGCCATTACATTACCAGACCAAATTGAGCATTTATCAGATATAACAGTTGGCAACAATGATAACAGACAACATATTGTTTCAATGATTGTTTATTGGATATTTTTGTTCCTAAGGTAGTGGTCAACCTTGTTACGCCAATTTTTTTCTTATCATGTGGAGATTAGTTGGAAAAATGGGAACATTGGTCCAGCTGGAGTGAGTGTGTGGAAAGGCTTCATTTGCATCTTGAGGCAACAGATACCAAAAAGAGAGCAGTTCTTTTTACTGCACGAGGAGATGGACCAAGTGGTGAGAGAATAGGCGATGTTTAGAATCCCTGTGTATCGCAGCACCAGGTCTTCACATTTTGAGTTCCTTCATCATTTTTGCACTACTATGTACGTCCTTTCCTTTTAAGAGCACAAAGTTATACTTGCCTTAGAGGGGGTGCAACAAAGGTTCACCAGATTGATTCCTGAATTTAGAAGGAGAGTTGATCCAAATAAAATGTATAAAATTCTTTGATGGCTTGACAGAGTAGATGCCGAGAAGCTGCTTCCCTTGGCAAGAGAGTCTAGATTAAAAGACATGGGGTGGAATTTTGTGCTGTCGGGGGAAACCGACACCAAGATCCCCGTGTCAGCTCTTGTATGGAAGGCCTGCCGAATTTAGTGCCAATCAGCCACTTAATTGGACAGCAGCGGGTCTTTCTTACGATTTAGGACTCTGCTGCCGGAAGGCCTAGCCTTGCAGAGCTGCCGGGCAAACCGAGGCGGGCACCTACAGCGCCACCACAAAGCCAGTGGCTGCTGCTGTAGCTGCAACCATCAGATACCAAGGAGCGACGCTGGAATCAGGCTCAAGGTAGATCGGGGGGGAGGGGTCTAGCGGAGCGGGGATCGCGAGGGAGGGGGGATGACAACAAGGACAGGGAGAGTGGCTTTCACGGGCACCCCCTTCCCAATGCCGGGTCTCTCATTCAAGCACTAAGTGCCCTTGAATGAGGGGGCCCCCCCAAACCCCCCCCCCCACTCCACAGGAAACGGCCGCACAGTTTTCATGCTTTCTGTGCAGTGACAGTGCCATCCGCCACGTGGGTAATTGCAGCTGCAGCAAGATGTGGCCCTTAATTGGTGTTAATTACCCAGTTAAGGGCCTCAATTGGCAGCGGGTGGGAAGGCTATCACAGGTCTTCCTGCCCCGGACTAAATTTCGCTGGAGGTAGAATGGTGGCGGGGTCCCTCCCCGCCCTCGCCACTATCCCATCCGATTTTATGCTCTCCTCACCTCCAAACCCACTGTGGGGTAGAGCAGAAAATTCCAAAATTCCACCCATAATCTCAGGAGACATAGGGGGAATTTTTTGCTCTCCCCTGCAGTGGGTTTGGAGGTGGGGAGAGCATAAAATCAGGTGGGATGGTGGTTGGGTGGGGGCTGTGGTGTTTCCTGACATCATTCCACCTCTGTCAAAGTTTAGTCCAGGGTGGGAAGGCCTATGAATGACCTTCCTGCCCTGCCACCAATTGAGGCCCTTAACTGAGCAATTAACACCAATTAAGGGCATTTTCACGCCACAGCCTCAATTAGCTATATGGCCCTGTCATTGTACCGGAGGCACGAAAAATCATGCAGACTGCTTCACGGCTCCGGGGGTGGGGGCACGGCATCGGTAAGTGGCAGCCCACTGAGAGTCACACCCCTGCCCTTGCTAGCAAACCCCCTTCCGCCCTGAGCTACCTGTGGCTTGGTTCCAGCGATGCACCTTAGCCCTCCAGTCAGGTGCTCTTCCAGCAGCAGCCACTGCTTCAACGGTAGCGCTGTAGCTGCTGGCATCTGACTGGCGAGCAGCTCTCCAAGGGGGGGACTTCCGGTGACAGGGGACCTGTGGAAGGCCCGCCACTGTCCACTTGTGCCTGTTTGGCACTGGGATTGGCGGGCCTTCCGGAGAAGAGGCAACATGGGGATCTTGGCTTTGCTTTTTCTGGACGTCGTGACTCCCACCGCCAGCATAAAATCCTGGCCATAGTCTCAGGATAAGGGGGTCAGCCATTTAAGACTGAGATGAGGAGAAATTTCTTCCCTCAAACGTTTGTGAATCTTTGGAATTTTCTACCCCAGAGGGCTGTAGATGCTCAGGTGTTAAGTATATTCAAGACTGAGATCAATATATCTTTAGACACTAAGGAAGCAAAGGGATATGAGGATCAAATGGGAAAGTGGAGTTGAGATAGAAGATTAGCCATGATCTTCTTGAATGGCAGAGCAAGTTTGAGGGGCCAGATGGCCTACTCTTATTTCTTATGTTCTTGTCACCTGAGATGAAAACGGTGGGCCAGGTTTTGCTGGAGAGTGGCATATAATAGCTTCTGCCCATAGTTAGTTTCATGCTTGCACCCTTCAGCTCATATCAATTTTTCCCACAAAATTGTTGGAGGTGTGAACTGATCACAGCACAATGAGAATACCAAAGCATCTGGGAGTATAACAAACAGGGCAGCCAACAAGGTATCTCTATAAACAATGAGATTTAAGTATTGGGAAATAAACAGCAGAAGGACTGAGAAGGAGGGTGGATTAAAGGAGGTGAATTCAATGTCAAATCAGATGCAGAAAGAGAAATAAAGCGAATGAAAGAAAGATTGGATTAAGAGGGAGAAAAAAAAGAAAAGAAAAATAAGAAAAACAATTTAAAAATTTTATATTTAACATTTTTTAAATCTCTTAAACCAATTCACAACCTGAAGGAATGAGACTCAACATTTGTACTAGTTAATTTTCAGTGCCAGAGATAACAAGTGGTAGTCATTAACAGAGTGCTTATGCTTGTAATTACAGGCTCTAAATATCAACAGTAGGGTTTAATTCATATCTACTGTGCAAATGCAACAACTGCACTCTACTTGACACATGTCATTAATGAGACAGGCAGAGAGATCTGGTCTTTATGAAGATAATGACAGGAGCCTCACAGAGTTGCACTGATCTTCACAGCACCTTCCAAACCTGCCTCCTCTACCACCTAGAAGGACAAGAGCAACAGATGAGTGGGAACATCACCACTTACAAGTTCCCCTCCAAGCCACACAGCATCCTGTCTTGGAACTATATCACCGTTGCTTCACTGTCGCTGGGTCAAAATCCTGGAACTCCGTTCCTAACAGCACTGTGGGTGTACCTACAGCAGATGGACTGCAGCGGTTCAAGAAGGTGGCTCATCACCACCTACCCAAGGACAATTAGGGATGGGCAATAAATGCTGGCCTTGCCAGTGACACTCACATCCCATGAAAGAAAAAAAATTGAACAGCAACTTTTAGATATTGGTGTTTAATCACGCATCTGCCCATCGCCTGAAGATGCTGTACCATTTACGCATTAATAAGGGTGAGCACCATTAGCCACACCGTTATTTTGATAACAAATTCTGCCCCAATGCAATTTACATTCATAATATGGAAAGAAAGACGCTAAGATTTTAATTAACTCTGCTCACAGGAAGAAAGCATTTTACTGTGACACAATGTAGTGTGCTTAACAAATATATAGAGATTTATCACTCAGCCATATATTAGACACACATTTGCAGAGCTGTAACATTGCTCCTTAGTTTTTTTATAGAGGTAAACGCAAACCAAATACACGTAACGTCAGTCAGCATCTGTAAAGAGAAATGGCAGGGTAATGCTTTGGCCATATGATTCTTCCACAGTTCCTGTTTTGAGGGAAGGGTCTCACCCTGAAATGTTGACTTGTCTTTTCTCTTTACCAATGCTGACTGACATGCTGTGAATCGCAAGCATTTTTTCTTGTTATTTCAGATTTCCAGCATTTGCAGCTCATTTTCCCTCTGCTGTCTTTCAGATGTAAATCACAACCTTAAATAGATGCCTATATATGTGATTGTTTATTAAAATATAGTCGCACGCTTTATGAATGCTGTATTGTTCCAGCATAAAGGACTAAACGTACATTTGCTGGCTGACTGCAGTACTTCATTATTCAGAATGTTCCAGAAAGGCACGTCGGATATTCATTGATTACCCGCCAGCAAGTCAGACACGGGCAGAATGTGGATCATTTTTAAAGTCAGTGACATTTACTTCAGGGCTTATCTCAAAGGTGCATCAAACTTTCACAAACTTACAGCAGACTTGTTGGGTAAACCGACCTTGATCACCTCTTTAATTTGCCTACAAATTTTTTTTTTAACTGCAGTATTTGTTTTACTTTGGTACGAAGCAATGCTCATTCATTAAAGAATTTAGCACAGTTCTAATTGTGCTAACTCAAACCAACCAATCAACAACAACAACTTGCAATTATATAGTACCTTTAATGTCGTGAAACATCCTAACACGCTTCACAAGAGCGTTATCAGACAAAATTTGACAATGGGCCATGTAAGGAGATATTAGGACAGATGACCCAAAGCTTGGTCAAAGAGGTAAGTGTTAAGGAGCACCTTAAAAGGAGCAGAGAGGGGTTTGGTGGGGGTGGGGTGCATTCTAAAGCTTAGGGCCTTGGCAGCTGAAGACACTGCCACCCATCCACCCATCAATCAATCAATCAATCCTAGATGACTATTTGATTACATTGGACAAGATGATGCCAGGTGGTTTTATTGTGTGAGCTAGTTCTATGTTGTTCTATTGGCATTTTGATTTTGAGTGCTTGATCAGTCTAGTGATCCAATGGTCATCCTTACATCACTTCTAATCTGATGGTCACAGGTTGGCAAAAATAATCTGTGGTTTCTGGAGGTTGTTGAACAACAGTTCCAAAGTGGAGTCATGATATATTGGCAGGTTCTAGACTAGTTGACAAATGTATTGCCAGTTTATTGTGGAGTAGCCAGTGTTGATGTTGCATGTTAAAGATAGATTGTCCCTTCAAAGCCCACATTTCAACACCATCAAGCTTAAAGCAGCATGAAAGGTTCAAAACTCCATCCAAAGACTGACTGGTCCATTTGGTTGCCATACATCAGCTGTTTGATGTAGTTAGGTGAGGTAGGTCACAGCAAGTTGCTTTGGTGTTAATTCCTTTCATTCATATATATATATATAATTTAATTCTGTATTCCTATATATATATATATATATATATAGGAATACAGAATTAAATTCCAAAATTTGCCAATGAAACTAAACTTGGAGATGTGGCAGACTGAGGATGAACTCAATGGACTGCAACAGTTTATAGATAGGCTCGCAGAATGGGCAGACAAGTGGCAGATGGAATTTAATACAGAGAAGTGTGAGGTGATGCATTTTGGCAGAAGGGATAGAGAGAGGTAACATAGACTAAATGGCACAGTTCTAAACTATGTGCAGGAACAGAGAGATCTGGGGGATCATGTACATTGATCTTTGAAGGTGACAGGACATATTGAGAGAGTGGTTAGTAAAGCATATGGATCTTGGGCTTCATAAATATAGGTATTGAGTATAAAAGCAGGGAAGTTATGCTGAACCTGTATAAAGCTCTGGTTAGACTCTATCTAGAATATTGCATCCAGTTCTGGTCACCACAACTTAGGAAGGATATAAGGGTTCTTGAAAGGGTGTAGAGGAGATTTATCAGAATGGTTCTGGGGAGTTAATTTGCAAGGTTAGGTAGGAGAAGTTAGGGTTGTTCTCTTTGGAGCGAAGGAGATTGAGGGGAGATTTGGGAGATAGGAGGAGATGGTGGCGTAGTGGGTAATGCCACTAGACTAGTAACTTAGAGCCCCAGGCTAATGCTCTGGGGACATGGGTTCAAATCCCACCATGGCAGATGGTGGAATTTGAATTCAATTAATAAATCTGGAATTAAAAGCTAGTCTAGTGGTGATCATGAAACCATTGTCGATTGTTGTAAAAACCCATGTGGAAAGAAATCTGCTGTCCTTACCTGGTCTGGCCTATATGTGATTCCAGACCCACAGCAATGTGGTTGACTCTTAAACGCCCTCTGAAATGGCCTAGCAAGCCACTCAGTTGTATCAAATTGCTATAAAGTCTAAGAAAAGAAATGAAACCAGACAGACTACCTGGAAACGACAATGGCAAACCCAGCCCTGTCCTTCTTACTAACATCTGGGGGCTTGTGCCAAAATTGGGAGAGCTGTCCCACAGACTAGCCCAGCAACAGCCTGACATAGTCATACGGAATCATACCTTGCAGACAATATCCCAGAGACCACCATCATCCTTGGGTATGTAGTCCCACCGGCAGGACAGACCCACCAGAGATGGTGGCACAGTGGTATAGAATCGGGAGGGAGTTGCCCTGTGTGTCCTCAACATTGACTCTGGACCCCATGAAGTTTCATGGCATCAGGTCAAACATGGGCAAAGAAACCTCCTGCTGATTATCACCTACCACACCCCCTCCCCCGCTTGGCTGATGAATCAGTGATTCTCCATGTTGAAAATAAATTGGAAGAAACACTAAGGGCAGCAAGGGCACAGAACGTACTCTGGGTGGGGGACTTCAATGTCCATCGCCAAGAGTGGCTCAGTAGCACCACTGCTGACCGAGCTGGCCGAGTTCTAAAGGACATAGCTACTAGATAGTGGAGTTGAGGTTGCAATCAGATCAGCCATGATCTTGTTGAATGGCACAGCAGGCTTGAGGGGCTGAGTGGCCTACTGCTGCTCCTAATTCATATGTTCATATGTAGACCGGGCTTGCGGTAGGTGGTGAGGGGACCAATAAGAGGGGAAAACCTACTTGACCTCGTCCTCACCAATCTCACTGTCACAGATGTATCTGTCCATGACAGTATTGATAGGAATGACCACCACACAGTTCTTGTGGAGACAAAGTCCTGTCTTCACATTGAGGATACCCACCATCATGTGGTGTGGCACGTCCACCATGCTGAATGGGATAGATTTCGAACAGATCTAGCAACTCAACACTGGGCATCCATGAAGTTCTATGGGCCATCAGCAGCACAGAATTGTATCTGTAACCTCATGGCCTGGCATATCCCCCATTCTACCATTACCATCAAGCTGGGGGACCAACCCTGGTTCAGTGAAGAGTGCAGGAGGGCATGCCAGGAGCATCACCAGGCATACCTAAAAATGAGGTGTCAACCTGGTGAAGCTACAACACAGGACTACTTGCATGCCAAACAGCGGAAACAGCACGCAATATACAGGGCTAAGCGATCCCACAACCAACGAATCAGATTTAAGCTCTGCAGTCCTGCCACATCCAGTCATGAATGGGTGGTGGACAATTAAACAACTGACAGGAGGAGGAGGTTCCACAAATATCCTCATCCTCAACGAAGGGGAAACCCAGCACATCAGTAGATGCAAAAGACAAGGGCAGCACAGTGGCACAGTGGTTAGCACCACAGCCTCACAGCTCCAGCGACCCGGGTTCAATCCTGGGTACTGCCTTTGTTTGCAAGTTCTCCCTGTGACTGTGTGGGTTTTCGCCGGGTGCTCCGGTTTCCTCCCACAGCCAAAGACTTGCAGGTTGATAGGTAAATTGGCCATTATAAATTGCCCCTAGTATAGGTAGGTGGTAGGGCAATTGTGGGAATGTGGTAGGAATATGGGATTAATGTAGGATTAGTATAATTGGGTTGTTAATGGTCGGCACAGACAATAAATAAATATAATATAAGCCTGAAGTATTTGCATCTATCTTCAGCCAGAAGTACTGAGTAGATGATTTATCTCAGCCTCCTCCTGAGGTCCCCAACGTGACAGATGCCAGTCTTCAGCCAATCCAATTCACGCCACGTGATATCAAGAAATGGCTAAAGGCACTGGATACTGCAAAGGCTATGGGCCCTGACAACATTCTGGCAATAATACTGAAGACTTGTGCTCGACAACTAGCTGTGGCCCTAGCTAGGCTGTTCTAGTACAGCTACAACACTGGCATCTACCCAGCAATGTGGAAAATTGCCCAGGTGTGTCCTGTGCACAAAAAGCAGGACAAATTCCAACCCGGCCAATTACCACCCCATCAGTCGACTCTCGATCATCAGCAAAGTGATGGAAGGGGTCGTTGACAGTGCTATCAAATGGCACTTGCTCAGCAATAACCTGCTCACCTGATGCTCAGCTTGGGTTCCACCAGGAGCACTCAGCTCCTGACCTCATTACAGCCTTGGTCCAAACATGGACAAAACAGCTAAACTCCAGAGATGAGGTGAGAGTGACTGCCCTTGACATCAAGGCAGCATTTGACCGAGTATGGCATCAAGGAGCCCTAGAAAAACTGGAATCAGGGGAAAACTCTCCACTGGTTGGAGTCATACCTAACACAAAGGAAGATGGTTGTGGTTGTTGGAGGTCAATCATCTCAGTGCGAGGACATCATTGCAGGAGTTCCTCAGGGTAGTATCCTAGGCCCAACCATCGTCAGCTGCTTCATCAATGACTTTCCCTCCATCATAAGGTCAAAAGTGGGGATGTTCACTGATGATTGCACAATGTTCAGCACCATTCGCAACTCCTCAGATACTGAAGCAGCCCATGTCCAGATGCAGCAAGACCTGGAGAACATCCAGGCTTGGGCTGATAAGTGGAAAGTAACATTCACGCCACACAAGTGCCAGCCAATGACCATCTCAAACAAGAGAGAATCTAACCATTTCCCCTTGACATTCAATGGCATTACGATCGCTGAATCCCCCACTATCAACATCCTGGGGGTCACCATTGACCAGAAACTGAGCTGGACCAGCCACACAAATGCTGTGGCAACAAGAACAGGTCAGAGGCTGGGGATTCTGCGGCGAGTAACCTAAATGCTGTCCACCATCTACAAGGCACACGTCAGGGGTGTGATGGAATACTCTCCACTTGCCTGGATGGGTGCAGCTGCAACAACACTCAAGAAGCTCGACACCGTCCAGGACAAAGCAGCCCGCTTGATTGGCACCCTGTCCACCATCTTCAACATTCACTCCCCCCACCACCGATGCACAGTGGCAACAGTGTGTACTATATACTAGATGCACTGTAGCAACTCACTAAGGCTCCTTCGACAGCACCTTCCAAACCTGTGACTTCTACCACCTGGAAGGACAAGGGCAGCAAATGCATGGGAGCACCACCAGCTGCAAGTTTCCCTCCATGCCACACATCATCCTGACTTAGAACTATATTGCTGTTCCTTCACCATTGCTGGGTCAAATCATGGAACTCCCTTCCTAACAGCACTGTGAGTGTACCTACACCCCAAGGACTGCAGCAGTTTAAGAAGGCAGCTCTCCACCACCTTCTCAAGGGAAATTAGGGATGGGCAATAAATGATGACCAAGCCAGCGACACCCATATCCCATGAACTGATAAAAAAATAATTTGATAGAGGTGTACAAGATTCTGACAGGTTTTGATATGGTGGAAAAAGAAAAGCTGTTCCCAGTAGCTGATGTTACAAAGACTAGGGGATACAGATTGATGGTTTTGGGTAAGAGATGCAGGGGGGATGTGAGGAAGAACCTTTTTATGCAGTGAATGATAATGACCTAGAACTCGCTGCCTATGAGGATGGTGGAAGTGGAGACAATCAATGATTTCAAAAGGAAATTGGATGGACATTTGAGGGGAAAAAAACTTTCCCGGCTATGGGGATAGAGCGGGGAAATGGGACTGATTGAATTGCTGTACAGAGAGCCAACATGGATTTGTTGGGCTGAATGGCCTCCTTCTGTGCTGTTATGACACTCTGAATCTATATATTTTAGTTACTATTTGTCACTGTTGGACTCTGACTGGTGATTGGAGCATGTGATGCCAGAAAACTTGCATCTTCTCCCATGTTAGATGACAGCACTTTGCAGTGCATGGTATCCTGACTGACCCAATAGCAAAGGACCCATTGCTGAAAAATTATATATTTTTTGCCTGGCCTCTGTTCCCAGACACCAGTAGACATTGCTTTGAGTGGAGCAGCGAAGATGCTTTGAAACATTCATACCTGAAGATGAATCATAATTGAAATAAAGTTAAAATGAGGGGAACTACTTAACTGCTCTGATCCCAGTGCCTTCTGACCAGATCCCAATATTAACCTCTTTTGAACAGGCAAACGGGACACACACCCTAAACTGACATGATCCTCGGCACAGTGACGCAGTGGTTAGCACCGCAGCCTCACAGCTCCAGCAACCCGGGTTCAATTCTGGGTACTGCCTGTGTGGAGTTTGCAAGTTCTCCCTGTGTCTGCATGGGTTTCCTCCGGGTGTTCCGGTTTCCTCCCACATGCCAAAGACTTGTAGGTTGATAGGTTAATTGGCCATTATAAATTGCCCCTAGTATAGGTAGGTGGTAGGGAAATATAGGGACAGGTGGGAATGTGGTAGGAATATGGAATTAGTGTAGGATTAGTATAAATGGGTGGTTGATGGTCGGCACAGACTCGGTGGGCCGAAGGGCCTGTTTCAGTGCTGTATCTCTAAACTAAAACTAAACTAAACTAAACATATGCAGTTTAGAGAGTCAGTGGAACTCATTCTGCGATTTTAGTCTTAACCCTGATTTTGGGGAAACAGTATTGGTTTACCTGGCGTGCCAAACCTGCTGGGAGGCAGACTGGAAGAGGCCCAAACAACCGTGGTTTTCATTTTTACTTTGCTTCCTTGTGGACCATTCCTTTGGGCCTGACAAGGAAGTCTTCCTTACCCCATCCCAGAGTGCCTTCATCCCCCCAACACCACTCCCCCCAACCCTGCCACCATTACCACTTAACTGCCTGCTGGGGACAGATTCTGACAGTGAGGTCATAGATCTGGCAGGGTTCAGGTGGGACTCTAAGGAAAGTTATGGTAATGAGACCTGGTCGTTAAGATCAGCCAGGCCTCCAGATCCCGGCACTCCCCGGGTTCGCCACCTGCTTTAGGGTTCACATGTACCAACCCACCTACCTGCCTCCTGTAAAATCAGGACCCATGTCTGTTTCTATCCATCTATGTATGTCTCTTTCTCTCTGTCTGTCTCACTGTCTGTTTGTGTCTCGTTATCTCTGTCTCTCATTTTGACCCACTCTCTGTGTGTGTCTCTCTCTCTATCTATCTCTCTCTCTGCCCTCCGCCTTGCATCTTATCCGTGGCTCATTTTCACTCAGCTGATATGCAGCTGAGCTGCAGTCCGAGGCAGGCTTCACTGATGTCAGCCAGTCTGGATTGAGACAGAGATGAAGCAAAGAGAGAAGTTAAGACTGTCACAGAGCATGAGGGCATGGACAAATGAGACAGAGTGGCATGTTTCAAAAAGAAAGATTAGAATTGGCAATATAACTGTTAAACATTCGGATGTAATTTTAAACACCAATTTTCTAAAGCTAGCAGGTTGGAATATGCATCCTTCAATTGTCCAAGTTAATTTAAAAAAATGTTGACAATGAGTAATATTTCTTCCGGACTATTGTAAAAGTTAATGAAATTTATGCAAATTCAGAGTTTAACTCTTTCAGCAAGGGAGATGTTTCAGGGTCCCTTCACTTCATAACTCTTGCATGAAGGTGTGATGAATTGTACAATGTACATGATAAGCACTGTGTCCCTGCAGTAATAATTGAGATTAGACCAGAACCCTCGCATCTGCTGCTTTGGGTAGATTAATCCTAACACTTCAGATTATTGTCAGGATAGTCTTGTGCAGGATGTAAGCTTCTGGTTGCACCATTAAAGCACTGTTTAAATTCTGTCTTAAAGTCTCCTATACCCTCGTTAAATTCATACACCTTTTAATTATAGGTAAAGATAACAGTTGTTTCCCTAAGACTGGGTTGGTAAATACAATGTTGTCTGATACTGAGACATATAAAGAAAACTTGCATTTATAAAAAACTTTTCACGACCTCAGATTTCCCAAAGCACTTTACAACCAATACAGTACTTTTGAAGTGCAAGCCACCATTGTAAGGTCTGATAGACCTGGAAGTCCCCAAGTTTGATACTTGGGGCTGAATTTTATAGAGTCATAGAGAGATACAGCACCGAAACAGGCCCTTCAGCTCACCAAGTCCACGCTGACCATCAACCACCCGTTTATACTAATCCTACATTAATCCCATTTTCCCCTCTCACATCCCCACCTTCCCTCAATTCTCCTACCACCTACCTATACTAGGGGCAATTTATGTACAATGGCCAATTTATCTATCAACCCACAAGTCTTTGGCATGTGGGAGGAAACAGGAGCACCCAGAGGAAACCCACGTGGTCACAGGGAGAACTTGCAAACTCCACACAGGCAGTACCCAGAACCGAACCTGGGTCGCTGGAACTGTGAGGCTATGCTACTAGCCACTACGCCACTGTGCTACTCCAGCAGGTCAGATGGTGGTGTGGGGGGGGGGGGCGGGGGGTGGCGGGCGGGGTAAAATTGAGCGAGAGGCTCAGGGAGGCCTACCTGCCCTGCTTCCGCCTCCAGTCAACCTTACGGCTGTCGGGCGGTGGGGGAAATGGCCTGCCCGCCTGAGGCCAATCAAGGCCCTTAAGTGGCTACTTAACAGCCACTTACGGGCCCTCGCCCACCTCCATGGGTATTTTACTCGTGGCAAGCGGGCATGCTGGGGACATGAAAGGCTGTCCAGTGATAGCTGCCTGCCTTTCCACGCGCCGGGGGGGGGGGGTGGGTGGGGTGATGGGGACCATGGCAGTCAGGCACAGAGTGTCCGATTGAGGGCCACCCCCGCCTCCCAACCCACCCCCCGGACCCAAGACGCCCCCCCCTCCCCCCAAACGACCACTCCAGCCTCACCAGGGAATGATCGATCCTCCTGGTGAGGCATGCCCAACTTACCTGCACTGCTGGCTCCATGTCGTCGGCTCGGCTGCAGTCCCAGCAGTGGCCACCGTTCCCAGTGACGCTGCTGGGACTAAGAGTTGCCGGCCCGCTGATTGACCGGCAGCTCAATGAGGCGGGACCTCCTCCCTCAAGCGGGTGGAAGTCCTGCCTCGGGACAATTAAAGCCCAGGGACCCATAAAACGCACGACTGATCCCCGGGTTAGGCGGAAGTGGGTTTGACACCGACTTTTACGTTGGTGGCGAATTTCCGTCTGCCTAAGGTAAAATCCAGCCTTTGGTCTGTGCTAAATGAACTGATTGTATCTGAGGCTAACAGAAGGGACAGGATTTTATTATTAATCTAGAAAGATAAAGTAACGGATAGTGAAACAAAGAGTTAGATTTGTGCTGGAGGTGGGACTCCCAGCAGCGGGATGAAAAGGCAGGGGGGATCCCAGTCTCTGCCTTTCGTGGCCCTCCCAGAGCGATCCTCCAGTCTTTTTAAATCAAAGTTTCAGGATCCGAGATCCCGTCCCTTTAAAGACGGGGATCACGTCTCCCAGCTGCCGGCCATTCAGAGGACCGACAACTTAGCAGTATCAGTAGCGCCACCAGGAGCGGTGGCCACTGCTGGTACTGCAGAGGCCTCGGACCCAGGCCCAGCGGTGGAACCCCAGAACAGAGGTAGGTGAGGCGGGGTCACCGGGGCCTGTCCAGAAGGCCCAGGTGGGGGGCGGGGGGTCATGCAGTCCAAGGGGAGGGTGTCCCGGGGGGTTCCTCCATGGGCCCCAAATTGCCCACAAAGGAGGGACCTCCCTTAAGCCCGCAGGGAGAGCACCTCGTGTTGCAAGGTGTTCTCCCCGCATGGTGGAGGCCCCCCCGCTGCTGGTAAGATCCCAGTGGTAGCGGGAAGAGGCCCTTAATTAGCCATTAATAGGCCACTTAACGGCCTCAATTGGCCTTTGGGCAGGAAGGTCATCGTCGGCCTATCCCACCCCCGGAAGATCGCTTGGTGACGGGGAGGCGACGGGCCCTCTGCCCCGTCGCACCCCCCCGCCACCCTCGAAATACTCCGTGCCCCCCCCCCCCCCGCCTCAGGGTGGCACACAAATCCCTGGCCAACAGATGAGAAAGCAACAGAAAACTTGCATTTATATAGTGCCTTTCAAAAACACCTTACATCTCAAAGCAATTTACAGCCAATAAAGTACTTTTGAAATGTTGTCACTGTTCGGTAAACTGACCTTGATACTCCCGTGTTCTTCTTCAAAATAGTGCCGTGAAATCTTTTATATCCACCTGAGAGGCAAGACGAGGCCTCAGTTTAACGTCTCATCTGAAAGATGTCACCTCCAACAGTGCAGAACTCCCTCAGCACTGCACTGGAGTGTCAGCCTTGATTTTTGTGCTCAAGTCTTGGAATGGTCCTTGCACCTGGAACCTTGCAACTCCGAGGCTAGCAACTGAGCCACAGCTCACGCATGCAATAGTGACACGTGAGATAGAATGAGAGAGAGACACACACACAAAGATAAAAAGAAATGGCAAGCAAGAAAATGACAGACAAAGTAACAGGTGGAAATGTTGATACAGAATTAGTGCAAGGCACTATATAAATGCAAGTTGAGAGCAGCAAGAGATATTTATGATTGGTCTCAGGAGCCCTGGGTTCAGGACAGGATAAATCAGCGAGACTTTTCCTCCTGATTACTATCTAGTGTCCCCACCTCGAAAGGACTCTGTATTGACATTGGGCAAAGACAGAATCCTGCTTATTGAGTATTCCAATGCTCTCCTGACTGGCCTACCACCTCCATCCTCCATAAACTTTAGCTCAACTAGAATTCTGCTGTTCATACCCTAACTCGCACCCCAAGTCCCATTCAACCATCACCCCTGTGCTCGCTGAACTACATTGGCTCATGGTCTGGAAATGCATCATTTTAAAAATTCTCATCCTTGTGTTCACTCTCCATGGCCTGATCCCTCCCTATTGTCTGTAACATCCTCGAGTCCTACAACCCTCTGAGATATCTACTCCTCCAATTCTGGCCTCTTGCATATTCCCGATTTTAATCACTGACCATTGGTGGCCGTGCCTTCAGCTGTCCTAAGCTTTGAAATTCTCTCCCTAAACCTCTCCACCTCTCTACTTCTCTCTTCTCCTTTTAATATGGTCCTTAAACCTTCCTCAATGACCAAGCTTTTGGTCACCTGTCTTTGTACCTGGTGTCTAAACTTTTGTTTGATAATGCTCCTCTGAGCACCTGGGGGTGTTTTCAGAACTTTAAAAGTGCTCTGCTATATAAATGCAAGTTGTTGTTAATGTCAACTATGAGGCCATCGATGGCTATTAGCCTGCTGACAGTCAATATCTAGGCTTTTACACGAAGGGAGAGATACTAGATGGTGGCCCACATGAGTCAGCGTCTGCAGTAGAGGAGAGGAGAAAATACATTTAAATACCATGATGAAGTTAATGAATGCTTCATTTATGTCACAACAGTTGAGTGAATGCAACAACAATTAGAGCAATCAATTGGCCCCAATATAATTGGTTGGCACAGTTCTGTCTCATCAATAGGATGCTGAGTGCATGGTGAGTGGCCTTATCCCTATTGCACTGTGACTACACTCTCAAAATTGTTAAATGCCAGTTTGAATAACATTCTCTTCAAGATCACTGATTCCAATCATTACCACTCACTCTTTGGACTCTGATCTTGGTCTAAAATGAATTTTTTTAGCCCCTAAGCATTCGTCTCAGACCTGTACTGAGTTAGCTGAACTCACAAAAGAAACAAAGAACAAAGAACAAAGAAAATTACAGCACAGGAACAGGCCCTTCGGCCCTCCAAGCCTACGCCGATCCAAATCCTCTATCTAAACCTGTCGCCTATTTTCTAAGGGTCTGTATCTCTTTACTTCCTGCCCATTCATGTATCTGTCTAGATACATCTTAAAAGACGCCATCGTGCCCGCGTCTACCACCTCCGCTGGTAATGCGTTCCATGCACCCACCACCCTCTGCGTAAAGAACTTTCCACGGATATCCCCCCTAAACTTTTCCCCTTTCACTTTGAACTCGTGTCCCCTTGTAATTGAATCCCCCACTCTGGGAAAAAGCTTCTTGCTATCCACCCTGTCTATACCTCTCATGATTTTGTGCACCTCAATCAGGTCCCCCCTCAACCTCCGTCTTTCTAATGAAAATAATCCTAATCTACTCAACCTCTCTTCATCGCTAGCGCCCTCCATACCAGGCAACATCCTGGTGAACCTCCTCTGCACCCTCTCCAAAGCATCCACATCCTTTTGGTAATGTGGCGACCAGAACTGCATACAGTATTCCAAATGTGGCCGAACCAAAGTCCTATACAACTGTAACATGACCTGCCAACTCTTGTACTCAATACCCCGTCCGATGAAGGAAAGCATGCCGTATGCCTTCTTGACCACTCTATTGACCTGCGTTGCCATCTTCAGGGAACAATGGACCTGAACACCCAAATCTCTCTGTACATCAATTTTCCCCAGGACTTTTCCATTTACTGCATAGTTCACTCTTGAATTGGATCTTCCAAAATGCATCACCTCGCATTTGCCCTGATTGAACTCCATCTGCCATTTCTCTGCCCAACTCTCCAGTCTATCTATATTCTGCTGTATTCTCTGACAGTCCCCTTCAGTATCTGCTACTCCACCAATCTTAGTGTCGTCTGCAAACTTGCTAATCAGACCACCTATACTTTCCTCCAAATCATTTATGTATATCACAAACAACAGTGGTCCCAGCACGGATCCCTGTGGAACACCACTGGTCACACGTCTCCATTTTGAGAAACTCCCTTCCACTGCTACTCTCTGTCTCCTGTTGCCCAGCCAGTTCTTTATCCATCTAGCTAGTACACCTTGGACCCCATGCGCCTTCACTTTCTCCATCAGCCTACCATGGGGAACCTTATCAAACGCCTTACTGAAGTCCATGTATATGACATCTACAGCCCTTCCCTCATCAATCAACTTTGTCACTTCCTCAAAGAATTCTATTAAGTTGGTAAGACATGACCTTCCCTGCACAAAACCATGTTGCCTATCACTGATAAGCCCATTTTCTTCCAGATGGGAATAGATCCTATCCCTCAGTATCTTCTCCAGCAGCTTCCCTACCACTGACGTCAGGCTCACCGGTCTATAATTACCTGGATTTTCCCTGCTACCCTTCTTAAACGAGGGGACAACATTAGCAATTCTCCAGTCCTCCGGGACCTCACCCGTGTTTAAGGATGTTGCAAAGATATCTGTTAAGGCCCCAACTATTTCCTCTCTCGCTTCCCTCAGTAACCTGGGATAGATCCCATCCGGACCTGGGTACTTGTCCACCTTAATGCCTTTTAGAATACCCAACACTTCCTCCCTCCTTTTGTCGACTTGACCTAGAGTTATCAAACATCTGTCCCTAACCTCAACATCCGTCATGTCCCTCTCCTCGGTGAATACCGATGCAAAGTACTCGTTTAGAATCTCACCCATTTTCTCTGACTCCACGCATAACTTTCCTCCTTTGTCCTTGAGTGGGCCAATCCTTTCTCTAGTTACCCTCTTGCTCCTTATATATGAATAAAAGGCTTTGGGATTTTCCTTAACCCTGTTTGCTAAAGATATTTCATGATCCCTTTTAGCCTTCTTAATTCCTCGTTTCAGATTGCGCCTACAGTCCCGATATTCTTTCAAAGCTTCATCTTTCTTCAGCCGCCTAGACCTTACGTGTGCTTCCTTTTTCCTCTTAGCTAGTCTCACAATTTCACCTGTCATCCATGGTTCCCTAATCTTGCCATTTCTACCCCTCATTTTCACAGGAACATGTCTCTCCTGCACGCCAATCAACCTCTCTTTAAAAGCCTCCCACATATCAAAAGTGGATTTACCTTCAAACAGCTGCTCCCAATCTACATTCCCCAGCTCCTGCCGAATTTTGGTATAGTTGGCCTTCCCCCAGTTTAGCACTCTTCCTTTAGGATCACTCTCGTCTTTGTCCATGAGTATTCTAAAACTTACGGAATTGTGATCACTATTCCCAAAGTAGTCCCCTACTGAAAAGTCAACCACCTGGCCCGGCTCATTTCCCAACACCAGGTCCAGTATGGCCCCTTCCCGTTTTGGCCTTTTTACAAACTGCTCTAGAAAACCCTCCTGGATGCTCCTTACAAATTCTGCTCCATCTAGACCTCTAACATTAAGTGAATCCCAGTCAATGTTGGGAAAATTAAAATCTCCTATCACCACCACCCTGTTGCTCCTACAGCTTTCCATAATCTGTTTACATATTTGTACCTCTATCTCACGCTTGCTGTTGGGAGGCCTGTAGTACAGCCCCAACATTGTTACCGCATCCTTCTTATTTCTGAGTTCTGCCCATATTGCCTCACAGCTCAAGTCCTCCATAGTGCCTTCCTTCAGCACAGCTGTGATATCCTCTTTGACCAGTAATGCAACTCCTCCACCCCTTTTACCTCCCTCTCTATCCCGCCTGAAGCATCGGTATCCTGGGATATTTAGTTGCCAATCATGCCCTTCCCTTAACCAAGTCTCAGTAATAGCAATAACATCATACTCCCAGGTACTAATCCAAGCCCTAAGTTCATCTGCCTTACCTACTACACTTCTTGCATTAAAACAAATACACCTCAGACCACCAGTCCCTTTGCTTTCATCATCTGCTCCCTGCCTACTCTTTCCCTTAGTCATGCTGACTTTGTTCTTTGTTCTTTGTTCTTTATAATCTCTTTAGTGATGTTAGTTGAGGGATAAATGTTAGTCAGTGTTGTATGATTGCTTTACGAGTGATGTTCATTTAAGAACTCAGTACACTAATGAGCTAAGTACCAGGATGTAGTCATATGACTGGAAGCCATAGACACTCTGCATAACAACACTCTGGGCAAAGGTTCTGTATATAGTTTGCTCTGTATTGAACGTATTAGTTTAGCTGATAATGAACCTTCTAGAGATCATCAAGGAACTGGAATCCACATACCTCATTGTGCTGCTTAACATAACACAAAGAAACTCATGACAGTCAGGACATGGGGGAGAACTCCCCAGTTCTTCTCCGAAATGGCACCAGGGCATCTTTCATATCCACCTCTGTTTAACGTCTCATCCGAAAGTCGGTGCCTGAGACAATGCAGCACTCCTTCAGTAGTCTACTGCAGTGTCAGCCTAGATTTTATGCTTAAGTCTCTGGTGGGTGGGGGGGGGGGGGGTTGTTTGTACCCATCACTTTCCTCAGTCAGAGGCGAAGGTGCTGCCACTGAGGCACGGCTGACACCTCAGTTGGTTATAGATGCTCCCAATGGTCCGCAGCTAACATTTCAGCTGATTAGAAAATGACAGCTGGTGATAGTCTGCCTCTGCAACCATTTGTTTTGTAAGAACATCTTTCTCATGCTCCATCCTGAATTGTGTTCCTCCCACTGGTGTCCCTTTTCACTGGAAGATCCTTGACCAAGAGGTTAGGCTGGCATCTGCATGTGCAGCTGCAAGGCGGACTGCTAGGAGATGTGTGATGTGTGCAATCACAATGGGGGAATTTGAAACCCCTCCAAAATAAAAATGGGCATGGTAGGGTGGGAGGTTACAATGTTAAAAATCTGAATCCTGAGCCCAAACCACCTCCAACTAGCACATTTCTGGTTTTAATGGCGGCAGGATGGGGCATTGGCATCCAACCTGCTTCTAGGAAGAGGATTGGCAATTTAAATATTATAATGAGGCTGGCAACCTCATATTGATCCATGATTTCAAATTTATCTCTCAGTTGGATTTCCTCAGTTTCCAGGAGGTAAATGCCTTTCCAGTTTATCTGCAATCAGATACTCTGTGACCATTTCGATCTCCCCTCAAACCCTCCACCCCAAAACTTCCCTATGAGGCCTCCAACCTCACACCCCAACCGTCCCCCCACCCCCCACCACCTGACCTCAGGCTGTTCTTCCACACCTCGGCCTCTGACCTCTGTCCCCACTTGCCACCCCAATTGACCTGTGATTGGGAGGGAACAGGTGACTGTGGATCTAAGGTATTTCTACCACTGGGGTTTATATTTTGGTATTCCTGGGTCTGTTGTAGACTGTTTGATAGAGATTGATTGCTATGATTATTCGATGACTCCATTATTATTGTATCAAGGGCAAGATCTTTAGCTCCCTGAAAATGGGAACGGAGGTGGGCGGCCTTGGAATTTTGTGCCGCTGGCCTGCGTGCGAATTACCTGGCTCCATCCAGGCCATTTTCCCAGAGACGGCTTGGGGGGGTGGGAGGTGACAGGGCTAACTGCCTGCAAGTGGCGGGTAGCCTAAAAAGCCCCTTAAACGGCTATTGAGGCCTGTTAACGAAGGCCAACTGGGATTTTCCAGTCGGTTTCCAGCTCCCTGCAGGCATCGGGACAGTTTAACTGCCTGGAGGTGGCATGCCGGGAGCAGACTGGTGGGGGGGAGGGGAGTGGGGGTGTTCCAGCATTCTCGGCAGGCCTTGAGGCACCTCCTGCATGCCTAGATGCAGCAGCAGCCACAAACTGCCCTGTAAAGGGGCTCTACTCCCCTCCCCTCCCCCCAACAGTGGTGGCCCGGCTACAAAGGCCTTTTTTTTACTTTATGTTTAAAAAAGTTGGAGAGAGGGCACCTCCATTTTGGGGTGCCTTCTCCCTCACTTACCTTGAATGACATCCTGATGCTGCTTTCAAGCTGGAAGGCCTCCTATTGGCCCTCCGGCTTTGAGAGCCCGCCTGCCATCCTTAATTGGATGATGAACCCGCTCTCTGACCACTAATTGGCCAAATCGGAGAAAGTCACAATGAGTGACTGTTTCGCACAAAGTGTGGGCTTCTGACCCCCATTTGACCCTGATGGCAGATTACAGAAACCTGCAGAGAGAATCCTGTCCAGGATGGTAGAATGTAAACCAGATGGATCATGGTCTTTTTCCCTTCAGCAATTCCTATGTGAGTCCAGAAGTAATTCCACGGTGACTTAAAACAATGAAAGTTCTTCATTTCTGTGGAGAAATACGTGGCCTATTTTGTTTTTGCCTCTGGTTGACGGTATGTCTGGAGATGCCACCATTTGGTTAGTCCAGAAATTGGGAGTGCAACATTTGAAAAATCAGCTCTGTGCCTTTATGAAACAAGCCCATGTATGCCCGAAGGAGAGGTGTGCTCATTCACAAAAAGGAGTTGAATATTGGCCCTTCACTCTCCATTTTTTATTTATTAATTCTGAAACTTGCTAGACTGTCTGGGACAAGACCAGATGGGCAGCCACTCTAATTATGGCTGAAACTGGGAGCAATTGCAACCCAAACCGCCCATTGGGAGACATTGGTTTACACCATTCCTGATTTAACCTCCATTGAATTATTGGCAGATGTAAAACTGGCATTCCCATAGGACTTCCCGCCCATCGAGCTATAATAACAATACCCCCCCCCTAACCTCCATGACGAGATTACAGACAGAAGCCTTTCTGCTGTCACTCCACTGTTCCCCCTGCTCATTTTGAAACTTAAATTCACACTGTGGTTATGGTAATTTAGTTTATAATTCTGACAGTTTCCTGTTGCATTTTCTGTTTAATAAAAGGCTGATGCATATTCATAAGCGAATGGAATCATGTTGCCCAATTCTGTTTTTTCCACGAATATGAAGAACCAGTGGCCTCGGCAATGACCCATTGACAGTTTTTTTTTAAAGATTTCCCACATGGCATTGACGACTTCTTAATAAACCTAGATATAGCTGCTTTCACAAGCCAGGGAGAAATCGATACAGAGAATTTAATAATCAGATGTTGAA
This sequence comes from Heterodontus francisci, assembly GCF_036365525.1. Classification (NCBI taxonomy): domain Eukaryota; kingdom Metazoa; phylum Chordata; class Chondrichthyes; order Heterodontiformes; family Heterodontidae; genus Heterodontus; species Heterodontus francisci. The sequence goes on along the minus strand of NC_090380.1, from coordinate 103,647,404 downwards.
TGACAGCCATCTAGATTAATTACCACAGGCATCATTCAGGCAGACTTTACTGGTGTGTGTTAATCTCCCTGAGCATATGGCAAGGAATTAGCAAGGAGGAGTAAAAATAAATAAATTAAACTGCACTGAACTGCTTAACCAATAGTATAAATCTTCAATCCTTCAAGAAATCCAAATTGACCGGCTGCTGTGGGAATAACATTTATCCGAGGTCTTTATATATTATGTAATAGACTTCTAGTTGCTAGCATGGCATAAAATGTCAGGCTGTTGTAATAGAATTTTACTGCTACACTGAGATGGGGCAGTGGCCATATTATACAGCAAAATGTGATGTTAGATTAAATTCTTTTCAAAACTGTGTCTCTGTAATTTTGTTGCCTCATTTTGGGGGGCAGTGGGAGGTGAGGGGGTCATTAAATCCTCGTTCTGGAACTTGTGATGTGGGATATTAGTGTATTAACATTTAAGGTATTTATCTGACATTTCCTTGTTCACTATTTTAATGGAGGATTTAACGGCCTTATTTTAAACTGGCTAAATGAAATAATGGATGGACAAATTTCGAATGAGCACATTAAGTGATAATAGCTAGAGAAAAAAACGGAACTGTCATTTCTATGGCGTCTTTCGTGACCTCAGGATATCCATAAGGCTTTACAGCCAATTAAGTACTTTTAAAATATGTTGCATTGTGGGAAATGCAGCAGCCAATTTGTGCACCGCAATCTCCCACAAATAGCAATGTGATAATGACAGCTGTAATGATGTTAGCTGAGGGATACATTTTAGCCAGGGAAAGAACTCCTTCACAATGGTGGTGTGGAATCTTTTACATCCTGAAAGGACAGATGGGGCCTTGGTGTAATGGCTTCTCTGAAAGATGGCACCCTCAACAGCACAGCACTCCCACAGTACTGCACAGGAGTGTCAGCCTAGATTTTGTGTTCAAGTGGCTCGAGTGTGACCCACTGAACCAGGGTTGACACAAGGTAGAAGGAAGGATGTTGTGAATTCAAAAACATCTCTGTCCTCTTTCTCAGAATTCCGGTTCAACGTCGGTTAAGTCCCGCATTTGTGATTTCTTATCTGAACTTAAAAAAAACACAACCTTGCAATTTTGTGGAGCTTCACCCTCCCTTTTGCCATAACCTTGGTGGGAGATTGGTAGAACTGCTGGGTGGGGGGAGCGGGCTTCTCCCCATGTCTCCTGATCTATCTTCAGCAAAAGACTAACCCAACACCCAGAAAAATGGTATTCATTAGACATTGCCAGCCATTTACCCCATCTCCCCAGCAGTTCTGTCAATCTCCCACCAAGCAGAACCAACAAGCTCGACACAAATTAAATTTACAAACACTGATAATTTCTTCCCTCCTCCGCACTCAAAATTCAAATGTGTTTAAGAACAACCTCACACTTGCCCATCAATCCCAAGATCATTTATTTAAGTCAAATTGTGGAATATGAATTTGCTTGATTAATATTTCCGCATCTAAACTGCAGCGTCACAATTTTCAGGACTGAGAAAGATTATTACACCCAACAAGTCTTACTGCTTTTTCGTAGATCAACCCATCTACCCCTTTTCTCACCAGATCCTTTAATTCCCTCTCAAGAGAGAGAGATGAATCTAATTGCCTTTTCAACCATTGACTTCAATTGTTTTTACTTGTAACTTATTCCACAGATCCATTACCTTTGGGATTTGTTAAGGTCCCATCTCTCTCTCTCTCTCTCGCTCTTCCATCTTCCCACCCCTCCTCCTCACAATAACTTCAGATGTTCTACTGATATTCCCTGGGAATATGGCTTGCATCTAACTTCAAAATGGAACCCAGCAGATATGTCATGGGTATTGCCAGAGTGGGGGACAGTGGGTGATTGGGTAGAGGGGAAGAGACAGGAGTCTTTTAAGATATCCAAAGAATGAGGAGCTCCATGCGTTGAAGCATTTGATCCATTTTTTTTTTGTTTGGAGACTGACCTGTGATTCCCTCTGAGGGATGAAGCTACAGTCAGGCACAACAAACATCAAGAAAAATTATTTTGTTTTTTACCATCATTTCTGGTGCTTTTATTTTAAAATTCATATTGTCATCTTACACCACATACAACAACAATCTGCGTGTATAGACTGCCTTCAGCGTAGTAAAATGTTTCAAGATGCTTCCCAGGAATATCGTGAGGCAAAATTTGACACCGAGCCACATAAGATTTTAGGGCCGGTGACCAAAAGCTTGGCCAAAGTGGGAGGTTTTTTTAAAGAGAGAAGAGGCAGAGAGTTTTAGGGAGGGAATTCCAGAGCTTGGGGCCTAGGCAGCTGGAGGCACGTCTGACAATGGGGGAGCAATTAAAATCAGGAGCGCATAAAAGACCAGAATTGGAGGAATGCAGGGATCTTGGAGGGTTGTAGGATTGGAGGACGTTACGTAAGTTGTGAGGAGGTTTGTACATTGCCTTGAACAATCTCTTAGGCTACACTTACAGCATATACATGGTTGTTCATTCACCTCACCCCATCTCCTGCCTACCAGTGCCTTTTGCGAGGAAGCTTTTGCTGGATTCTGGAGTTTAAAGGACACAAGTGAGGCAGCGTATTGTTTGCAGTTGATGGGTTGGAGCGACTGCTGACCTGTACAGCAATAAACTGTCATTCAGGTTGCTGCCTGCTTCAAGCAGATAACAATGTGACTCTCTCACAGAGAATATCGTGATCAGGTTAAGAAACAGTTCAGCCCTGCATGGGGGAAGCTTGACACAAAATCCACACCAGGCCACACTTCATGGTTTAGGCAACAATGGACGAAGAAAGAAAAGGAGAGGATAATAAGGCTTTTCTTTCTCAAAGCAATCTGTTCGACTGCTGAACATGGGATCAACAGTATTTGTTTTCTTGCCGGCTCAGAGTCAGCGGGGAAAATTAAACAATTGCGGTCAAAATGACTCCGTCATTGTAATATCTGCTATTTATTTTTAATAATTTTTATTGACAAAGGATTGTGCCGCTCATAAATTGGATAGGTTGCAATCCTTTTATAACCAGGGCTACAGCCAGATCTTGCAGCCTTCCCACAGATTTACAACAGTTTGTGTTTCTTTTTTATTTACTGAAAATTATAATGCGGCTATAGTTCTTTTTTGGTCATTCACGAGCTGCTTCAACAATGAATGAAATTCTGTCAGTTGGGTTGCTTTCCTTTTTCCCCTACATTATGAACCGAGCCCTGTTTAGACTAAAGAGATGTGAAACCTTCCCCAGTTGCACCCCATCCCCCATTGCTGCACGAGCCTGATGTGATATAAGTTTAATGGTCCCTACCCAAGTTCTGCTAGACACAAATCCATAAACCAAAACTGTCCATAATTCAACACTAACTGGGAGAAGTCTGTCCTTGAAGTTATAATGATTAAAGATGGAACTTTAACTGCTCAAATGGGCTCACTTTACTTAAGAAAATGCTGACCGCACATTTGGCTCAATCTTTCCTCTATGTGATACTAGTACAGTGGCGCAGTGGTTAGCACCGCAGCCTCACAGCTCCAGTGACCTGGGTTCAATTCTGGGTACTGCCTGTGCGGAGTTTGCAAGTTCTCCCTGTGACTGCGTGGGTTTTCACCGGGTGCTCCGGTTTCCTCCCACAGCCAAAGACTTGCAGGTTGATAGGTAAATTGGCCATTATAAATTGCCCCTAGTATAGGTAGGTGGTAGGGGAATTGAGGGAAGGTGGGGATGTGGTAGGAATATGGGATTAATGTAAGATTAGTATAAATGGGTGGTTGATGGTCGGCACAGACTCGGTGGGCCGAAGGGCCTGTTTCAGTGCTGTATCTATTAAAAAAAACACTCAATGATGTAATGTCTTTGAGCACTCAATCTGGACAGTTTGATTTGACTCAGTAAAGATCTGGGTCACTCTGGTCCCTCAGTACCAGCTGAACCTCAAGTGCAAAATACAAGGACAGGCACATCTCTCTAACAGTACATTTCATCTATTAAAGTAATTGTTCCTCACTAAAATATCTTTTAAAAAAAGGTGGAAACATCATTTAGAGAGTTACAAAAAGACTCAATAAGGAGCTCCTCTGAAAGAGAGGAAAATGAAGACTCGAGCCTGCATTTTAACTGTGAGCAGGTTTCAGGGAGACAGCAGTACACAGCGAGTGCCAAATGACCCCTGGCCTAATGATCCCTGACCTTGACAGCATGGGCCTAGGAGGATTTTAACTTATTGCCCACTCAGGCCACGAGTTAAAATTGCAGTCGGATCCCCGTGACATCATGGGACACTCATCTGTATTTAAAGAAAGACTTTGCTGGTTTCCAGCAAGTTTCCTAGCTGCCTGCTCATAAGAGCAGGTAAAAATAAAAAAATAAACAGTCAGAATGGAAGGGGACATCAGCAAGTAAATCTCCTGGCCAATTTTAAATGCACCCACCACCCAATCTGGTTTACACCCTGCAGGCAGGGTTGAAACTATCACTTCAATCTAGTGCATAGAATATTTTAACAAAAAATGTTTTTACTTACCTTTCAGATTGATCAACATCCAATGTTCAACAACAAAAGCATATGTTTTGAAATTAGGCTGTTTTAATATTAACATATAAACAAGTAGCCTGCTTGTGAATATCTTGCATTTACATAGAACCTTGCACAACCTTAGGATGCCTCAAAGCGCTTTACAGCCAATGAACTGTTTTGAAGTGCAATCACAGTTGGTATGTGTGGGTTTCTTCATCCACTATCTGAATGGAAGTGTTAATTTATTTAAAGTAAATGGGTTAGCACCTCTTTTACAAGGGTAAAATTAGGAATTTCATACAATATGATAAATCTCACATGTTAATATTTGAAAAGCCTAATTTCATGGATAGTATTCAAAATCAATTTTTATAACATCAGCATCACAAAGCCTAATGTCAAATCTTCCAACTGTACCCTACACACTCAGAATCAGACAGCACACCATTCGGCCCATCATATATGTATCAGTTCTTCGAAAGAGCTGTCCAATTAGTTTCACTCTTTGTTGTTTCCCCAGAACCCCACGAATTTATATCTTTTTCAGGCAAAAAGCCACGTCCTTGCCTAATCCACACAGAATTTCCGAGTTGTGAGCAATTTGCAGCATTTTTTTAAAACAGCATTCTAAGCCCTTCTTGTCATGGAATTTGGGTGCAAACTTAGCCTGAGGGACCAGAGAATGGGGTGGAACCCGGTTCTTCTAGCTTTCTACCCCTGCAGAGACTCATTAACAAATCTGAAGGTGGGTGGGGGTGGTGGAATAAATGATTCTTTAATTTGCCTGACTCTCCCCATGTCCAAAACTGTCTTTGGGGCATGTCTGGAGATGTTCCCCATATTACAACAGGAAACCAAGCAAAGGCTCAGGATCCCCACACCTGCTGATGCCATTCTAGCCCTCAAGCGGAGCCATTATGAAAGAAAGCGGAACCAAATAATGTTTGATTCTAGGCCGAACATTTGGGGGGGGGGGGGAGAGGGGGGCAGCCCACAGGTTGGCAAGAAGCTGTTCTGATCTTCTACCTGGCCAATGGGTTGGGTGGCAATATAAAAGAAAAAAATAAAGGCTTGCATTTCTGTGGCGCCTTTCACGATCTTAGGACGACCCAAAGCACTTTACAGAAAATTAAATATCTTTGAAGTGCAGTTACGGTTGTAATGTAAGAAACACTGTGGCCAATATGCACACAGCAAGATCCCACAAACAGCAATGTGATAATGACCAGCTGATTGGTTTTTTAGGTGTTGGTTGAGGGATAACTATTGATCAGTAGCATTGCTCTGGCATGAGCATGAGCCCCTGACAAGGCAATGACCCCAACTCAGTCTGTGGGATAAGGTTAAGGCAATGGGCAGAAGTTCCCGACACTGTATTCTCAAGAGCAGGGGCCCGGTGCGGCTCTCAGACTTGTACAGTATAATGAGTTCAACAAAATGTATTGTCCACAGGAATAATTTATTGTGATAGTAAGCCCCTAAAGATGTGACATCAAGTTCATACATTTGTATTGTAGGAAATGTTTTTTTTGCTAATGAAAGGAAGGGCTTTCAGTGCAATGGAACATCTTTCCCACGTAATGTAAGAATCTCAGGTGAGATAGCATGGTGATGCGTACAGTAACGCTCCCTTCACCCACAGCCAGTATGGAGCCAAACTGCAAACCCCAGAAAAGCCACCCATGCTGCTACCAGAGCAACAGTGCTGGTAGTCTTGAAGACCTCTTTTAAGCAGGTTGCCAATTTGACTGGAATCACAGGCAGTGGGTTCTCATCCACTAAGAACTGGACTGCATCATACCCAAACCCATTTCACTGCAGAATTTTGGAGCTAGCAGAGAGAGAGAGAAAAAAAGAGCTTTGTCTGGGGAAGTGGGGTAGGACTTGGACTTGGGTCCCAGTGTTCAAAGGGACGGTGCCCTTGCACACGGTTAATGCCCAGTCCTCTGAAATTGTAAGGCACAATTGATTTGTGGCCTTGTCAAACCAAAGGAGTACACTCAGCCTGTTTAGTGACCCACAAGTGAGCTCATCACTACTTAGGATGCTCTAGGCTGGTGTGCTGTTCCATTTACGCCATGGAGATGTGTTTTAAATACACTATAGAATGTGATGCGTAAAGTTAAGTGATAAATCGCTCGAGTGTATAATTGTGTTTATTTTTCACTCAAGTGAATTATCACTTGTCTGGGCAGTGAAAGTAACATTTACTCCTATAGTATTTCTTTCAGTGAAAAACCATTTACTCTAATAGCTGCAGCTTTGAGTAAACAAATTGATATTAATGCTAATATATTTTGAATCTAATACTAATGTTGTTTGGAGCCAGTGAGAATTAAATGGGTATCGTAGCTGTTAGAAAGTCATTAGCATGGATTTCCAACTCGAAGAGCCAGTGCACTCCCCAGTTCAGGATGGAAAATGTCACTGTCAGAAAAACATTATTGCTCTACTGAGCTTTGTTTTCCCCTTCCTCCTAAGTTCCAAATATATCACGCACATGATCTTCCTCTTCCCTGCATCCTCACCCATGTTGAAATCGCCTGGACCCCTATACTAGCTCATTCATTCATTCACACTTGCCATTGAGCCAGGAGATTGTGGGTTCATTGTCCCACTCCAGAGATATGGGCCGGAATTTTACAGCGGACGGACGGGAGCCGGACTCCGACCTAAATGTCGGTGCCAAACCCGCTTCTGCCCAGCCTGGGGATCCGTCCTGAATTTTACGGAACCCCAGGCTTTAATTGGCCTGAGGCGGGACTTCCACCCACTTGAGGGAGGAGGTCCCGCCTCAGTGAGCTGCCAGCCAATCAGCGGGCCGGCAGCTCTTAGTCTCAGCAGCGCCACCGGAAGCGGTGGTCACTTCTGGGACTGCAGCCCAGCTGACCGAGGAGGATACCAAGAAGCCGGGTCTGAAGGTAAGTTTGGGTTGCCTCACCAGGGGAATCGGCCGTGGTCGTTTGGGGGGAGGGGGGCATCTTGGATCTCGGGGTTGGGTTGGGAGGCGGGGGCGGCCCTCAATCGGGCACCCTGTGCCCGATTGCCAGGCTCCTTCCCCACCCGGGGTGTGGAAAGGCTGGCAGCTATAGCTGGGCGGCCTTTTATGTCCCCGGCACACCCACTTGCCATGGGTAAAATAGCCGTGGAGGTGAGCAGGGGCCCTTAAGTGCCCGTTAAATGGCCACTTAAGGGTCTTGATTGGCCTCGGGCAGCGGGCCGCTTCTCACCCCCCGCCACCCCCACCCCCCGCTCCCCCCCCTGCCGTCGGACCTCCATAAACTTGGTCAGAAGCGGAATCGGGGCGGTTAGGCCTCCCGGAGCCTGCTGCTCAATTTTACGCTGGCCCCTCCAACCACCTCCCCCCCCCCCACCACCCCAACGCCACCATCTGACCCGCTGGGGAGGTGTAAAATTCCGGCCATGAGCACAAAAATCCAGGCTGAAATTTCAGTGCAGTACTGTTGGAGATGCTGTCTATCAAGATGAGACGATAAACCAAGGCTCCGTCTCTCTATCAGATGGAGGTAAAAGATCCCACAGCGCTATCTCGAAGAGGAACTGGAGAGTTCTCCCTGATATCCTGGCCAATATTTATCCCTCAACCAACATCACTAAAACAGATTACCTGATCATTACCACATTGCTGTGAAAAAAACTGGCTGCCCTGTTTCCTACATGACAACAGTGACTTTACTTTGAAAATACCTAATTAGCTGTAAAATGGCATTGGGATATTCTGAGGTTGTGAAAGGTGCGATATACACAGAAATCTCTTTCTATCTTCCTTTGACATAAAAACTGTGGTATGGGCGTCTGTTATCTGACAGGAGGTTTGTGTCTAACCACTAAATCCTGCTCCTTGATGCAGTTCTGCAGGAAGCCTGTCAGTCATATTGAATTAATTTCAATCATGATAGCAATGTTATGGGGGCTTCCTGCTCACCCCGCCACCCCGATTCATGCCCTGAGTTAAAATCGGGACTTGGATAACTCAGTACCGGTGAAGTGATTGAAACTATGTAGAAAGGAAGGAGCAAAGAAAGACATCTATTTATATAGTTTCTCATAATGTTATTGTAAAGTCCTGATGCATGTCCCACAAGTAATAGGAATGCATTGACTGTTGTCATGTAGACAAAAGAAAAATTGCAATTGCAATAATTTTAAAGATCAATTAATGCCCCTATTATATTTTAAAAACCTCTTAGTCCCAAATGTGAGGCAAGATACCTTCGGCAGGATTTTGGATTGTTTGAGAGAGCGGTTTCAGAGGTGGGTGTAAACTGGCACCTGATTTCCCCCCCCCCCCCCCACCACCCCCCTGCCGGCTGGGTGTGCTGGTTTACCGACGTGAGATCAGCATGCTCAGATTTCGGAAGGCACCAACGGGAGCCAGAAGGGGAAACCCACCCAAACTTCTTAAATGGCCACTTAACACGATTAACGAGGTTGTTGTCAGCTCGTTCAGGGACAGATTTGGATTTTGTTTTAATGGGTCAGGTTCAACGCACCATCAGGACCACGACTTGGAGGAGGCAGTTACATAGCGGAGAGTGATCGGCAACTGCGAGACAGAGGCAAAAGGGCAGCATTGAGGAGAGAAGGCTGTGAGATGGTCCTCATGGTGTTGGCAATAGAGATGATGCAGAATTGTTTGCAGCAGCAGATTGCCAAGGTACATTGGAGAGATAGGATTCAATCGTCGTCGTTGTCTGCTGTCCCTCGATTCGAGTATGACGTCTACTCAAGGTCACTCATTTATGCCATGGGTCTTCAGGTGACTGAACAGGCCGATTCTCAACCCACAGATCTTTGGGCACATGGGGCAGGATATCCCGTGAGGTAGTGGGATCCGGAGTGCAGGATTTGCTTCCTTTTCTTTCCCGCTCTGTTGCCGCTCTGCCTCACCATTAAGGCGTTTGGACTCAAAGCATGATGCAGCTTGATGGATAAGTTGTCGCCATTTTGAATGATTGGTAGCAAGCTCCTCCCAGTCATCAATGTCAATGCTGCCATGCTTCAAAGAGCGCTTCAGAGTGTCTTTGACGCGATTTCTTTGTCCTCCCGTGGAACGCTGTCCTTTTGAGGTTTGAGAAAACATGACCTGGTGGGAGAGATGGATTTCTGCCATCTGGATACAGTGTCCAGTTCATCGAAGTTGGTTTTGCAGGAGTTTTGCTTGAATGCTTGTGGAGCTGGCTTCAAGAAGGACACTAGTGTTTGTTCAACAGTCCCCCATTGATTCCAGAGGATGCGGCAGAGGCATTGCTGATGGAATTTCTCTAGCGCTCTTATGTGTCACTGATACACAGTCCAGTTTCATTGCCATATAGAAATGTGGTGACAACAACTGATCTGTGCACTAGGACTTTTGTTGACTTGCGGAGGTCTTCGTCTGCTGTAGTTTGTAGAAGGCTGAGCTGTTGGATCTCCTCCTCAATGGTGGCCTTTTGAGAGAGGTGGCTGCCCAAGTATGGGAAGTGCTCAACATATTCCAAAGTCTCTCCTTCAACATATTCCAGAATCTCTCCTGCAACATATAGGGGAGGTGGAATATTTGGATGACCAGGTGTGGGTTGATATATGAGTTTTGTTTTGGCACCATTCAAGGAAAGGCTGAGTCCCTTATATGCAGAATTGAAGAGATTGAGAGTGTCTTGAAAATCTGGTGCAGAGTGGGCAATGACACTGCAATCATCTGCAAACTGTAGATCATGTTTGTCTCTGGTGGCCAGTTTATTTTTGGCACGGAGGAGACTGAAGTTAAAGAATTTCCATCGAGTCGGTATTTAATACTCACACCAGAGGGCAGCTGATCTTTCCCGAGGTGAATAGCTACTCCAACATAGTCTTTGCTGCCCGACAAATACTGAAAAAATGTTGAGACCAACACGAGGAACTCTTCATTGCATTCATCGACCTGACGAAAGCATTTGACTCAGTAAATCGTGAGGCTCTGTGAATTATGCTCCAAAGATTTGGATGTCCAGGAAACTTCATCACAATCCTGCAATTGCTCCATGATGATATGACTGCAACTGTCTTGAGTCGGAAATCTGAAACAGGCGCCATCAGAATCCGGACCGGGATCAAGCAAGGCTGTGTGATAGCCCCTATACTAACCATCTAGGATTCAATACAGACTGAAATAAAAACAGAAATTTCTGGTAACATGCCAGCAAGTTTATTAGCATCTATAAAAAGAAAGGACAGGCTAATATTTAAAGTGTAGACCTTTTTTTATGGTCACCCTTCCTTATCTCACTTTTTTTGCCTTAATGTCTATTTCTCCTCACACCTCTGTTTAGGAGGTTTTCGTACATTAAAGGTGTTACCTAAATGAAAGCCTTTGTTACTGTTAGAGCTGACTAGATCTATACCCTAGATGTCAATCTGTCTTTTCCCTTTGGAAAGTTTATGGACCTGCTGCCTATTTGTAGCACTTACCATTTTAGTACAGATTTCCTGTATTTGCACTTTTTTCATGTTACCTCACCAAGAAGTGGTGCTCAGTGATGAGAAGTATCCTTCATATCTTTTCACTCTTGAGGATGGTTTTTGTTTTGGGGAGAGGAGAGGTTCTGGCAGACTCCACACACCAGTGCCAATGAAGGAAGGGCACAAGAGGAAATGTAATCAAGCTTTGCCGAGCTTGGTCTGACCAGCGATGAGGAGCAGCGTCTGCCAGAGCAGAGGCAGCCCCCTGGGCAGCAGGGGCCCAGAGGTGAGCAAGGAGGATCAAGAAGGCTCCACATTCTGAACCTAACACAACAGCTCACTCCATCAGTCTGCCAACCCTCACTTCCTAATCTCCTGCGTCTCGCCAACATGAAACAGAAACACACAAGTCAGCCGTGGTGCAACAACTTTCCCAGTGCTTTATGGCTATTATTTACATTATAAACACCCAAGTGACCTGCAAAGTGAAATCACTGATGGGGTGGCCTCCACGGATGGTCACTCCTACAAGGCATTTCCCCACGGGCAGAGGATGAGCTGGAGGCAGGCTGCTCCCTCGTGCCTGCCTGGGCGTGAGATGCCCATGGCAGCCATCCTCATCGTGGTGGTGCCAGTGGGGTGGGGTGGGGGTGTGACCACCTCTAAAGGCTGCTGCACCAGCATTACTGCAGGGGCAGCCTCTATCAAAGGGCGAGACTCCACAGATGCTTTGTCCATTGGAGGGGCCACGGAGATGGATGATGCTGACAGAACCCCCTGAGGGGTGGCCTCCTCATCACTATCTGTTGCTCCTCAGCCCTTTCATGGTATCCTTGATCACTACAGGGAACTACTGGGGCGCAGCTGGCATCGACTCCACGCCTCTACGTTATTTGTGCTGCTGACTGGTCAATTCTACAGACTGCAGCATGCATTCCGTTCATGTCAGAGTGCTGTTCCTGCATCCACTCTGAGAGCACATGGCTCTCAAGAGGTTGGCCATGCTCTCAAGGAAGGAGCCCATGTGCTTAAAGCACTGAGAAACTGTGGAGCACATGAGATGAATGGACTCCTCCATTCTCATCCGGTGACTCCACAGTGCCTCGAATAACTCAGACATGCAGGCACACATCTCACACTGGTTCTCCAGGTAGAGCTGCCTTTCTCATGACTCCTGAGGTAATATATCTCCACCCTGCTGAGCAGGGCTGTGCTTGTCCTCCAACCTCTGAGGGCACTGGCCATAGCTGACTCTGCCTCCCTTGAATCCTCCTGCTCTGAAGTTATGTCATAGAGTCATACAGCATAAAAAGAGGCCCTTCGGCCCACCGCGTCCATGCCGACCATAATGCCTATCTATACTAATCCCACCTGCCTGCATTAATTCCATATCCATCTATGCCTTGCTCATTCAAGTACCTGTCCAGATGCCTCTTAAATTTCGCTACTTTTCCTGCCTCCACCACCTCCACTGGCAGCTCATTCCAGATACCGACTATTCTTTGTGTGAAAAATTTACCCCTTTGATCCCCTTTAAACCTCCTCCCTCACACCTTAAATCTATGCCCTCTAGTTTTAGTCACCCCTACCATGGGAAACAGACTCTGGCTATCTACCCTATCTATGCCTCTTAGAATTTTATATACCTTTATCATGTCCCCTCTCAGCCTCCTTCGCTCCAGGGAAAACAGACCCAGCCTATGCAACCTCTCTTTATGACTCAAGCCCTCCAAACCAGGCAACATCCTTGTGAATCTTTTCTGCACCCTCTCTAGCTTAATCACATCTTTCCTGTAGTGTGGCGACCAGAACTGCACACAATACTCCAAATGCGGCCTAACCAACGTTATGTACAACTGTAACATGACGTCCCAACTCTTGTACTCAATGCCTCGGCCGATGAGGCAAGCATGCCATACGCCTTCTTCACCATCCTGCTACTTTCAGGGAACTATCTACTTGCACCCCAAGGTCTCTCTGCTCAACAAAACTCTCCAGGGCCCTGCCATTCACTGTATATGTCCTGCCCTGGTTTATATTCCCAAAATGCATCACTTCACACTTGTCTGCGTTAAATTCCATTTGCCACTCCCTTGCCCACTTGCCCAGTTGATCTATATCCTGTTGTAACCTTAGACAACCTTCTTCACTGTCCACTATACCACCAATTTTGGTGTCATCTGCAAACTTACTAATTATGCCCCTTACATTCACATCCAAGTCATTAATATATGTGACAAACAACAGAGGGGCCAGCATCGATCCTTGCGGCACACCACTGGTCACCGGCCTCCAATCTGAAAAACAACCCTCCACTACCACCCTCTGCCTCCTATCACCAAGCCAATTTTGTATCCAATTTGTTAGCTCACCCTGGATCCCATGTGTTGGAACCTTCTGGACCAGCCTATCCATGCGGGACCTTGTCAAAGGCCTTGCTAAAGTCCATGTAGACAACGTCCATCGCCCTGCCCTCGTCAATCCTCTTGGTCACCTCCTCGAAAAACGCAATCAAATTTGTGAGACATGATTTCCCACGCACAAAGCCATGCTGACTATCTCTAATCAGACCATGCCTTTCCAAATGCATATAAATCCTGTCTCTCAGAATCCCTTCCAATAACTTTCCCACCACTGATATAAGGCTCACCGGTCTATACCCCCCTGGTTTATCCCTGCTGCCCTTCTTAAATAAAGGCACAAAATTAGCTATCCTCCAGTCTTCTGGTACCTCACCCGTGGCTAACGATGATACACAAATCTCTGCCAGGCCCCCAGCAATCTCCTCCCTTGCTTCCCATAGTATCCTAGGATATACCTGGTCAGGCCCTGGGGATTTAGCCACCTTAAAGCGCTTCAAAACCTCCAACACCTCCTCCTTTGTAATGTTGATATGCTCCAGGATATCGCTGTTCCCTCCCTCGAACTCATTAGCTTCCATGACCTTCTCCGTGGTAAATACAGATGAGAAGTATTCATTTAAGACCTCGACCATTTCCCGTGGCTCCACACATAGATTACCACACTGATCCTTAAGGGGACCTACTCTCTCCCTAGCTACCCTTTTACTCTTAATATACTAATAGAATCTTCTTGGATTCTTCTTTATCTTATCTGCCAGGGAAATCTCATGGCCCCTTTTCACCCTCCTAAAGTCCTTCTTAAGTGTAGACCGACATCCCCTATACTCCTCGAGGGACTCGCTTGATCCCAGCTGCCTATACCTGACATATGCCTCCTTCTTTGCCCTGACCTGACCCTCAATATCCCTCGTCAAGCAAGGTTCCCTAAACTTGCCAGCCTTGCCCTTCCATCTAACAGGAACGTGCCAGCCCTGAACTCTTCCTATCTCACTTTTAAAAGCCTCCCACTTGCCAGACGTTCCTTTACCTGTAAACAGCCTCTCCCATTCAACTTTTGAGAGTTCCTGTCTGATGCCATCGAAATTAACCTTCCCCCAATTTAGGACTTCAACCTGAGGACCAGTCCTATCCTTTTCCATAACTATTTTGAAGCTAATAGAGTTATGGTCACTGGTCCCAAAGTGCTCCCCCACTGACACATCAACCACCCGCCCAGCCTCATTTCCTCAGAGGAGGTCGAGTGTAGCCCCTTCTCTAGTAGGGCCATCCACATACTGCTTCAGAAAACTATCCTGGACACACTTAACAAATTCTTCCCCATCTGATCCCTTAGCACTAAGGCAGTCCCAGTCAATATTAGGGAAGTTAAAATCACCTACTATTACAACCCTATCATTCCTACACCTATCTGTGATTTCCCTACATATATGCTCCTCCAATTCCCTCTGACTATTGAGGGGTCTATAGTATAATCCCATCAAAGTGATCACCCCTTTCTTATTTCTAAGTTCTACCCATATGGCCTCGCTGGACATTCCCCCCGGGATATCCTCTCTAAGTACTGCCGTGAGGCCCTCCCTAATCAATAGTGCAACTCCCCCTCCTCTCTTACCTCCACCTCTGTCACGCCGGAAAGATCGGTACCCCGGAACATTGAGCTGCCAGTCCCGCCCATCCCTCAACCACGTTTCCGCAATAGCTATAATATCATAATCCCATGTACCGATCCATGCTCTGAGTTCATCTGCCTTACCAGTAAGGCTTCTTGCATTAAAGTAAATGCAGTTTAGCCTACCACATCTTCCACACTCCCTGTCCTGCCCCTGCCCGGCCTGCCTACTGGACTTGCTTGCTTTAACCTCTACATTTGCCTCATCTATCTCATCGGAGAGACTACTACTTTGGGTGCCACCCCACCCTGCCAGACTAGTTTAAACCCTCCCAAGTAGTACTAGCAAACCTGCCCGCAAGGATATTGGTCCCCTTACAGTTCAGATGCACCCCATCCTTCTTGTACAGGTCACCTCTGGTCAGAAGAGATCCCAATGATCCAAGTAGCTGAAGCCATCACGCCTACACCAGCTCTTCAGCCACACATTCATTTGCCTTATCCTCCTATTCCTCCCCTCACTAGCACATGGCACAGGGAGTAATCCTGAGATTACAACCCTAGAGGTCCTGCTTTTTAACCTTCTGCCTAACTCCCTATATTCACTTTGCAGGACCTCATTTACCTTCCTGCCTATGGACCACGACCTCTGGCTGTTCACCCTCCCCTTTCAGAATGTCCTGCAGCCGCTCCGAGACATCCTTGACCCTAGCACCAGGGAGGCAACATACCATCCTGGAGTCTCATTTGCGGCCACAGAAACGCCTATCTCCACCCCTTACGATAGAATTCCCTCTCACTCTAGCTCTTCCACCCCTTTTCCTCCCCTGCTGTGCAGCAGAGCCCTCCGTGGTGCCACGAACTTGGCTGTTGCTGCTTTACCCTGGGAGATCATCCCCCCCCAACAGTATCCAAAGCGGTATATCTGTTTGAGAGGGGGATGGGCACAGGGGACTTCTGCACTACCTGCCTGCGCCTACTACTCCACCTGGTGGTCTCCCATCCCTTTTCTGCCTGTGCAGCCATTACCTGCGGTGTGATTACCTCACTAAACGTGCTATCCACGACACCCTCAACATCGCGGATGCTCCACAGTGAATCCACTCGCAGCTCCAGCTCCGTAATGCGGGTAGCCAGTAGCTGCAGATGGATACACTTCCTGCATACAAAGTCGTCACTGGAAGCGTCCCTGATTTCCCACATAGCGCAGGAGGAGCATATCACGGGGCTGAGCTCTCCTGCCATGACTTACCCTTAGATTAATTAGTTACTCCTTTACTTAAAAATACTAATTACACTAGGGGCCTTGTTCTACCCACTCCAATCTAAAGTCCTTAAAAAAAAACTTTAGTAGTTAGTACTCACCTTATCACCAGAGGTATTTTTTTCAACAAAAAAAAACTTTTCCTTTATTTTTTTTAAAGATATTTAAGTGCACTAACAGGAGTGACTCACTAACCAATCAGTTTGCAGCTCTCCTCTGACGTCACTGTTGGCTTTTTTTTTCAAAACTCTGGCGCACTGGAAGAGCTCCTCTCCTCTCCTCTCCTCTCCTCTCCGCTCCGCACCCTTTGCCATTGTCTTTAATAATGCGCGAGGATCCACTGAGGTGCGAGTGTCTCCGCTGGTGGAGGGTGTACAAGAAAAATATGATTGTGTAGATTCTGAGGTATCTTCCTCCTCTGAGTCCTTGGGAACTTGTTCTCTGCATGTGGATTATTGGTCCCTCTGCAGCTGGCCCTGTGGGAGACGTTAGAGAAGATGGTGATGAGAAATCAGTCAACAGATGCTTCTGCTGCTTAAAATAATAAGATGACAGCTTATGCACTGACAGCTGGTTGCACGAGGAACATTGGCATGCACCCCCTGAACATGGAAATGTTGAGATGTCTTCACCCTGTCTGCGGTGGACTCCTGTTTTTCTGTCCCAGCCACACTGAGGCTGGACTCTCTGGCCACATCAAGTGCCTGCTTCTCGAACTATGTCAGCACTGCGAGCTGCGGCAGCCCACCTTTGTTCTCGGCATGTCCCCTCATTCTCTTAAGCTTTTAACTTCCTTTTGGCCTGCAAGGTGAAAACAATGCCATTATGACAAAGTCTCCCTCTCTCTCTTTCTCTCCAATTGCAGCTTCCATTCGCATGCGACATTGCAGTCTGCCCTCCAGCCTTCTGACCAGCAGCACTAGGGTTCTGACCTATGCTTGTGGATCAGCAAGATACCAAAGCACACCCCTCTCCCATGATGAGATGACGTCTGTGACCTCAGGATGCCCCTCTCCTTGGCACACTGGTCACAGCTGACTGGGAGGCAAACCATTTCAGCATATCGCCACTCATCTTACCAGACCTAAGAAGATCATTGAACCCCTCCCGGCACTGCACCCAGTTCCTCCTCACCACTCCTCTGCTGCTGACCGCGTGTGCCACCTCCAACTCTGCCTTCTTGTTCAGTCTTGGGGGCCGCCTGGTGCCACTGGCAGAGCAGAGAATGTTCCTCCACATACTTACTCCAGGAGGAACTCCAGCAAGTACTCCAGCAAGTCATCTGAAAAACGGAGAGGGGTCGTGTGGGGTGGGTGGCTGCCCTG
Organism: Heterodontus francisci; assembly: GCF_036365525.1. Classification (NCBI taxonomy): domain Eukaryota; kingdom Metazoa; phylum Chordata; class Chondrichthyes; order Heterodontiformes; family Heterodontidae; genus Heterodontus; species Heterodontus francisci. The sequence continues at coordinate 103,629,875 of NC_090380.1, read as the reverse complement.
GCACATGGGCTCTCCCTGCCCACTGCTCAGGTTGTGCTTATATTTTGTGAGCGGATGGCAGCCTCAGCAATGGCTGCCACTCGCTTCTGCCTTGGTCATGCTTCCCTCTCTTGCCCTCTGCCACTAATGGGTGGCAATCACAATTCCTGGCCAATTAATTGCTTTGCATATGAAAATAGCAGCGCATGGACGTTCCCATGACGGCGTGGGTTCGGGAGCCAGAAGTTATTGCAATGTTGGGATTCTGACCTGTGAATTGAAATCCCACCCCTTGTATGGTATATAACTGCTTTCTGCAAGAAAAATGCACAGTATAGAAAGATTATGTGTAAAGCTGTTTGCAGTAGAGTAGAACCACTGTGAAACTGTGTGGGAGCCCTGTTAGAAGCTATAATTATAGTGAGGCTGTTGTTTTTATGTAGCTTCTCTGTTGCAACAGAGCCATAAACTGCATGCCAGAGTGAGAGAGGGGCTCAGCTTTTTATTTTGATATTCAGGAGTTTACACCTCTTGTTAGGCCAGTTACATTTTATTTGCGGGAAGGGCACATTAGTTCATTGGCTATCTGTACCTATGCAAATAATTTTGATATCTAATGTTATGTATTTTTTGCTTTTAGCATACAAGATTTATCTTTGGAAAGAAGAGGGATGTTGTGTGATTGCCTTTAAGAGTGATGTCCCTTTAAGATCTTAGTATGCTAATGAGCTAAGCACCAAGACGTAGTCTCACTCTGCTACTGTGACACCAAGAGGCAAGTCCTGTAAATAGATAGCTCTGCACTGTATATACTCGTTAGCTGTTAACAAACCTGTTGTGAGATCTTCAATCAACTGAACTCTTTGCATCTCATTTATGTTGCATCAGACAACATAAAAAGCTTCTCAGTACAGTTTAGGGAGAGAATTCCAGAGCTTAGAGTACAGACAGCTCTATCAATTAGTCTGCAACAGACCTCAACATGACACAGGGAAAACTGCAGTGGTGGAGGTCTAAAGTAACATTTGCCCTCCCAAGTCTACTACATTTACCACATCGCATGTCTCAAATATATTTGTTGCTGTAATTTAACAACAGTTTTAGAATGAAATGCATCATTTTTTTCTTGTTTGAGCTTTTAAGTATTTAAGACCAATGCAGTTCATGGCAAAACCTGTGACCATTAAACTGTGAATTTGGAGTTATTTGCATCTATTTTCCTGCTGCCTTGTTGCACTGATACAAATTGCTAGTAAGAAGCTTTTGCTACAAATCCCTGCTGATTCTGTATAATGTGCTGTTTAAATAATACGTACAGATGGTTTTGGCTGATAAAGAGGGACATTTCAACCTCATCTAATTTCCAGGTTGGATTTTTTTCATAATCCATGCTCAGAGTGTTTCACAGGACAAATTTTCTCATTCTTCTATCCAGTTCTTTTAGTTCAGTTTACATACTGTTGTATTTATTTATTTTAAGATATTCGAGCAGGAAGATTCAGTAGGGTTGAACATTACATTCACATCAGGGCATTGGGAAGCAGGGAATTGGACTGTTTTTTGAGGGAAATAAAAGCCAAGGCACAATGGTTCTCTTCCCTCCCACACCCCCCACTCTACCCCTATCCCCACCCACATACAAAACATCCTCATCAACAGCAGGGCCACACAGATGGGACTTTGGTTTAGGCTCTTAGGCGTGATATCAGAAGCAGTGTGCCACTGAATTTGATATAAGATTAAAGTTAAAGAACAGAAAGACTTGCATCTTCAGGATGCCCCAAAGTGCTTTACAGCTAATTAATTACTTGTGAAGTGTAGTTGCTGTTGTAATGTAGTAAACGCAGCAGTCAATTTGTGCACAGTAATGTCTCCAAAATAGCAATGAGGTAATGACCAGATATTCTGTTTGTTAGTGTTGTTAGTCCTCAGCATCACATGGACAGACAAAGTTACCAATGAAGCAGTCCTTTCTAGGGCAAACATGCCAAGCATGCTAGCACATATCAAGCAAAGAAGGCTTCGCTAGCTTGGGCGTGTGCACAGGATGGAAGATGGCTGCATCCCCAAGGATATGCTATACAGGGAGGTAGTCCATGCCAAGAGACCAGTAGGGCATCCAAAGCTCCGATTCAAGGATGCTGCCAAAGGAAACATGAAAGCCCTCAACATCAATCACAACAAGTGGGAAACTCTAGCTGACGATCAATGTAAATGGTGACACTAGCTGTGGGCAGGAATTCGCCACCACAACGACATGTGGTTTCAGAAGCTCCAAAGCAGATGCCAGCCCCAAAAACAAATGCATCAGTAGAGATTATACCGCACCACCGGCAAGGGAGAACTTCATATGTGGCACTTGTGGCAGACATTGCCTTTCCAGAATCGGCTTGTTCAGCCATCAAAAGAGGTGCAGCAGATGATCTCATCTGACCTGACCAGAGTTCTGACGTTGCATTCCCATCACCTCTCACAGATGGAAGGATATCAATCACCTGGTTGAGAGATAAATGTTCTCCAGGACCCCAGTGGAGAACCTCCTGCTCTTTTTCAAAATAACGTCATGAGATCTTTTATATCCACCTGAAAGGGCTGACAGGGTCTCAGTTTAATGTCTTACCTGAAAGGTTGCACTTCCCTCTGTAATACACTGGAGTGTCAGCTTAGATTATATGCTCAAATCTCTAGCACGGGACTTCAACCCGCAACCTTGTGGCTCAGAGGCGAGATGCTACTCACTGTGAGGGAAATCGCTAAGGGTGATTATTGTTCTTATGTTTGCAACCAATGCCACACCTGAGGTGAACAGACAGGGCATCGCAACTGATTCCACAGAAGTTGACTTTCTAGCGGCAATCACTGAATAACAATCCTGGTTGACTTTTCCCACTATGTGGCCAAGTTAAAACAGAGGCTAAATGTAGAATTCCAGCTCTTATTCCAATATCCTAACTTGCACTGGGTTTCATTCATCCATCACATCTGTGCTAGCTAACCTACATTCTCTCCATGGCCTCACCCCTCCCTACCTCTGTAATGTCCTCCAGCCCTATGATCCGCCAAGATCTCTTGCAAATCCCTGACATCATTCCACCATTGACAGCTGTGTCTACAGCTAGATGTGTTAGCTGTGGCTCAGTTAGTACCACTCTTGCCTCCAAGTCAAAAGATTATGGGTTCAAGTCCCACTCCAGTGACATGAGCGCACAAAAGCAAACTAATATTCGAATGCAATAGGGAGAGTGCTGTAGTCTGAGGTGCCATCTTTTGGATGAGACTTTAATCCTATGCTCTATCCGTTCTCTCAGGTAAATGTAAAAGATCCCATGGCACTATTTTGAAGAAGGGAAGGGGAGCTATTCTTTGTGTCTTGGCCAGTATTTATCAGTCAATTAACAAGAAACAGATTATCTGGTCATTATGACATTGCTGCTTGTGGGAACTTGCTGTGTTCAAGTTGGCTGCTCTGTTTCCTACCTTAAAACAGTGACTATACTTCAGAAGTACTTAATTGGCTGTAAAGCAATTTGGGGCATCCCGAGGTTTTGAAAGACAATATATAAATGCAAGTCTGTCTTTCTTTTTTTCTAAGCTCTGGAATTCCCTCCCTCAACTCTGTACCTCTCTCTTGTCCTTTAAGGTGTTCTTTAAAACCTACCTCTTTGACCAAGCTTTTGAACATCTATCCTAATATCTCCTTATGTGGATCAGTGTCAAATTATGTTTGATATTACACCTGTGAAGGGCCTTAGGATGCTTTACTACATTAAAGGCACTATATAAATGCAAGTTTTTGCTGTTGTAGGAATCCTGTGAGTATCAGCTTCGCAGGAGTTACATTTCTTCTTAAAAGCAAGCTGAAGATTTCATCAAAAGTACCAGAGTCCACACATATATGTATATGTATATTTATGTGTGTGTTATGTATGTATGCATGTGTTTATATCTATATATGTGTGTATGTTATGTGCACAGATATGCACACATATATGTATCTTATACATGTCTCCAGATATAATTTAATTGCATGTATTATTTAAATTACATTTTGTATTATATATAAGCTCCTCCAGCAATGCCTTCTTTTATTTGTAGTTGTGCACCCGAGAGACCTCTTTCAATTAAGACCTCTCATTGGACCTTGATGCATATGCTAATTGACGTTCAACGTGGGTGGCGATGCAGAGCTTAAAAGAACGACTTTAAATAGGAACACAGTCACAATGTAAAGTGCCAGGGCCCTGAGGCAGCCTGTGTTGATGTTCACTTAGGAAGTGGCCCATTTTGTTAGTTAAATGGAGGGAGCAGTTACATGTTCACCTGCATAAAATAATAAAAAGGATTGCGCCTGGGGTGGATGTGAGCGATGGGGAGCAATTAGCAGATATCTTTCTGATACGGTGTCACAGAGTAATGTGTCGCCTGTTGCAGCTCAGAGTTTGACTCAGCATATGCTTCTCTGTATACCTTCAGATCCTTTCACCAGCAGAATATCTCTTCGCACCAGCGCAGATGCCTTAGTTGGAAACACAGCTCGGCTTATTTAGATCTCAGTCGGAGGCTGCCAGAACCCAGAGAAATGAAAATTAGAGCTGCAAAACGGTGCATCTGGCAGGCAGCTCTCATCTTGACAGATCTGGTGTAATAGTTCTGCAAAAGAGCAAGCAAGCTGTCACTGCCACCCCACAATCCCAAAAGGCGGTTGACGGCAACTTGTAAATTAAAAAGCATTTTTTTCTTTTCTTGTGCCACTATTTTTCCATGCGCTCATTTTGAGGGATGTTAGTGGGAGGGAATCGGACACTTTACATTTCAGGCAACTAGTTAGCACCACGAGTCCCAAGTTAGGTGCAGAGTAAAGCTCCCTCAATTCTGAACCAGTAACATGCCAAGGCCCTCAATTTGGCTAAAGCACCCATCACTGCACCAGTGTGACATCTTTCATTTGCTATACTGACATCCTTTGTAATGTTAATCCATTGTGGGATTACCTTCACCAAACGGACTGGCATGGTTCAAGAAGAAGACCCACCACCGCCATCTCAAGGCCAACTAGGCATGGGCAATAAATGCTGGCCTTGCCAGTGACGCCCACATCCCAAGAATGAAAACATAACAATAAAACTTCATGCACAATAATCCCAGCCGCCCTAATTAGGTTTTGGGTTGTTCAAATGATTGTTCGGTTATAGAATTAAAAAGTGTACGGTTTTCTCTCCTCTCCGGATCTTGTTTTAGATTAGAACATTACAGCGCAGTACAGACCCTTCGGCCCTCGATGTTGCGCCAACCTGTGAAACTATCTGACCTACACTATTCCATTTTCATCCATATGTCTATCCAATGACCACTTAAATGCCCTTAAAGTTGGCGAGTCTACTACTGCTGCAGGCAGGGCGTTCCACGCCCCTACTACTCTCTGAGTAAAGAAACTACCTCTAACATCTGTCCTATATCTATCACCCCTCAACTTAAAGCTATGTCCCCTCGTGTTTGCCATCACCATCCGAGGAAAAAGACTCTCACTATCCACCCTATCTAACCCTCTGATTATCTTATATGTCTCTATTAAGTCACCTCTCCTCCTCCTTCTCTCCAACGAAAACAACCTCAGGTCCCTCAGCCTTTCCTCGTAAGACCTTCCCTCCATACCAGGCAACATCCTACCCGCTGTTCTACCCGCTAATAGCTTGTTGCTGAATGACGGGGTCTGACTCCTGCAGTGTCATGATAACCATGGCCAGGGTGAGGTTGGTGATGCGGAGCTCGGGGCACCTGACCAGGTCAAGGGTCCAGCAGTGCATAAGAACAGGAGTATGCCATATGGCCCCTTGGGCTTGCTCCGCCATTCAAAACGATCATGGCTGATCTTCTAACTCAATTCCACTTTCCCGAACTATCCTCATATCCCTTGATTCCTTTAAGTAAGAAGCTTCGTTGAGATAGTGATTCAAGGAGCTGCAGATGATGTGGACAACATTTGTACAGCGCTGTCCTGTTACACCAGCCGTCACACGGATGGGAAAATGGCATTTGCGTGAACGTGTCCGCTATAAACGGTGCGGACTGTATCAGAAATTGTGGAGAGTTATTTATTTGTGAAGCTACAGGACAACCTCTGCCCTGGGGCTTGGGCACATCGTTATTCCACCAACGTGGGTGTACTGCTTGCTCTCCATTTGGGCTGGGGAGGGTAAGGAGGAGGAACAGCAGCAATTCAGTGTGCAGAGCCTGCAGCTGTTGGGAGAATTATTCCTGGCTGCCATCTTCCCTTTACAGCTATGATTCTAGAAAGACAAAGTACACCTCCCCTTTAAGGGTTGCTGACTGCCTTTAAATGGCCACAAGCGACCCCACAAGTGTTCTACCAACTGAAACATGGCTGGCACACATGTATCAAGGGAGATTGTATGGAATGGTAGAAGGGTTGATCTCCTGGAAGGAGGAGATTAAATGGGCCAAATCATTCGAACCTTTCTTATAATCTTAAAGCTAACTTAACGTTCAGAGGGTGGTTTTAAAACCTCTTGATCCTTGTTCTTGTGATTTATGATTTCTGACCTTCTTTGAACTTATTGCTTTATAATTACTCACAAATCCTCGTTATTGTGTAATTTATTTGACAAAAACTGATGGTTTGTAAGCAGTTAGTCATCAATAATGCAGGATTCAGCAAGTTCTGAGCTGACAATATGATGCAGTATTGCTGAGCAAGGAACACCTGCAGCATTAGAGACTGTTCTATGCTTGGATCAGGATTATTAGGAGCGTGTGTGAATTAGGAGGTTGATATCATGGGAGATCATATAGAATGCTGGATTTCAGTGATTGAATTAGAAGGGCCATAACTTGTGGGCTGCTGGACTTACAATCCTTTAGTTCTTAAAATCAATGAACAGTGCAGGAGATAATGTGGGGCCCAACCTTTCTCATCAATTGGCAAGAACAACAACTTAGATATCTTGCATTTTTATATGTTGTTGTTCATCAGATGGCAACAGACGAATTCTCTGCAATTAGCAACCTCTGGAAATGTCCTGTTTTGAAACTTGTCAGCTCTGAGAATTGCTAGTAGTGAATTAAAGAGAAAAATAGCATTCTTCCATTTCTCAATTCAAGGAAGAATCTCACCTTCAATAACAGGCAAGATTTGCTATGCAGGCTTCAAGACTTCGCCATCAGGCTCAAATGGGGGTCAGAAGACCACATTGTTTGGGGAACAGTCACTGGCCTGTGATTTTCCCCAAATTCGTCAATTAAAGGCTCGAAGACGGGCTTGCCATCCAATGAGCTGAGGCAGGGGTGCTAAGTTTTACTGGATAGGAAATAGGGAAGAGTTGCATTTATACAGCCCCTTTCACAGCCTCAGGATGTCCCAGAGTACTTTACAGCCAACAAAATACCTTGTTTATTTCATTCCTCTCTGTGGGAGCTTGCTGTGTGAAAATTGGCTGCCTTGTTTCCTACATTACAATAGTGGCTACATTTTAGTGGCTGTAAAGCACTTGGGGACATCCTGAGAGTGTGAAAGAGGCTACATAAATGCAAGTTTTTTTTTCTTAAGGCTGTTTCTCTACCCCACATCTCTCCTGCACATCCCCACCCACCGCACCAGCAAGGACAAAATGCTTTCCTTCCAGCACAGTGAGATTTTCCATCTTCTAACCTGGGTGAAATTTTCAGTTCCCTGGTCGGGACCCAGGCATCACAAAGACTTCCGGATCCCGAGCCCGCGCTGATGGGAGAACGTGCATCCATCACGATTTCTGGATTCAAATGAGCTAATTGGACAAGAATGGCGTTTTGCTACCCAATTAGCAGTGAAGGATGTGGGAGGGAGGCGGGACCAGTTTGGGAGCCGGCCTGATTTAAAGGTGAGTGGCAGCCATTTCTGAGGCTGCCATTCGTCAACATGTCGGAGGCTGAGGCCAGGGTGGTCCCGTCACTTACAGGACGACCAGTGGGTTGGCAGGGGGACGTGGAAGCTCAATGCTACACTGCTAACCCCTGAGAACGTTGAGGAACTCAAAAGGGATTACAAAGGTTGGAGGACTGTGAAACCCCTCTTTGAGTCTCCAGTTCACTGGTGGGAAGTGATCAAGGAGAACATCAAGAGGTTCTTTATCCTCAAAGCTGTTCAGAGGGCGAGAGAGAGACAGAGGGAAATGTCCCAACTCCAGAAAAGTATGCAAAATCTGCTCCGGCTGCAGTCGATGGGGGTCGAGGTCAAGGAGGACCTCTATGAGGTGAAGAGCCAGCAGGCCTCGCTCTTTGCCACGGAGGACTCCAAGATCATCTTCTGGTCCAGAGTCCGCTCCATTGAGCAGGATAAGACGTGCTTGCGTTACTACTTCCAAAAGGTACACAGAGAGAGCTCTGTTATCAGCAGCCTGAAGGAACAGGATGGCTTGGTGACGTCTTCGCAGTCCGACATACTAAGGATCAGCAAATACTTTTATGCTGGGCTGTACAACGTGAAGCTCACAGACAGCAGAGCCTCCCAGTCCTTCCTGTCATCTATCACAGAGGTCTTAGATGACAGCATGAGGGAGAGACTGGACAAGCCGCTAACTCTGGACGAGCTGACAAAGGCCATCAATTCCTTCGAGACAATAAAACTCCCGGAAGCGACGGCTTACGGGTTGAGTTGTATTCAGCCCTGTGGGACTGGGTCGGCCCGGACCTACTGGATGTATACGAGAGTATGCTCCTGGCCGGCAGCATGTCAGAATCCATGAGGAAAGGTATCATCACCCTCATCTACAAGCAGAAGGGGGAGAGGGCAGAAATCAGAAATTGGCGGCCCATCTCACTGCTTAATGTTGTCTACAAGATTCTGTCCAAAGTCATAGCCAGTCGAGTCAAGTCTGCTCTGGAGATGGTGATCCACCCCGATCAGACCTGTACTGTACCCGGCAGGAAGGTCTCTGATAGTCTCGCGCTACTCAGGGATACGATCGCCTATGAACGGGACAGGAGGGTGGACACCTGCCTCATCAGCCTGGACCAGGAGAAGGCTTTTGACAGGATATCGCATTCCTACATGATGGACGTGCTTTCCAAAATGGGGTTTGGGGAGGGAATCTGCAATTGTATCAAACTGCTCTACACAAACATCAATAGCGCAGTCTCAATCAGTGGGTGGGAATCGGAAAGTTTCCTGATCCAATCTGGAGTCAGACAGGGCTGTCCTCTGTCCCCGGTCTTGTTTGTTTGCTGTATTGAACCCTTTGCTGAGTCTATTAGGAAGGATGCGAGCATAAGAGGGGTGACAATCCCAGGCAGCGGAGGCACTCAGGTTAAAACCTCCCTGTACATGGATGACGTCGCCGTTTTCTGCTCGGATCCGCTGTCCGTGCGCAGACTGATGAGCATCTGCAACCAGTTCGAACTGGCCTCGGGAGCCAAAGTTAACCACGGCAAGAGTGAGGCCATGTTCTTTGGGAACTGGGCTGACAGATCCTTTGTCCCCTTCACCGTCAGGTCAGACTACCTGAAGGTGCTGGGGATATGGTTCGGAAGGGCCGGGGTGTGCACCAAAACCTGGGAGGAGCGAGTAGCCAAGGTACAACAAAAGTTGAGCTTGTGGGGGCAGCGATCTCTCTCCATTGTGGGTCACGTTGTTGCTGTACGTGGCACAGGTCTGGCCCATACCCCACTCCTGTGCTGTGGCGGTCAACCGAGCCATTTCCCGCTTCACCTGGGGATCCAAAATGGACCGGTCCGGAGGGAGACGATGTTCAAACCTCTGGATAAGGGCGGAAAAAACATACCCAACGTCGCCCTCATCCTGATGACCACCTTCGTGTGCGGCTGCATCAAGCTGTGTGTAGACGTCCAGTACGCAAACTCCAAGTGTCACTGTGCTGACGTTCTCTCTGTCCCCGGTGTTGTGAAGGATGGGCCTGGTCACATTGCCGCGGAACGCTCCATCCAGTTGGACTGTGCCGTACCACCTATCCTTCGTGGACCAGTTTCTGCGGGAAAACACCTTTGACCACCGATCCATCAGGCAGTGGGCTGCACGGAATGTCCTCAAGGCCCTATGGGCAAAGGAGACGGTGGATCCTGTTGGATGGTTCCCTGAGCAGACCGCCAAAGTCATTTGGCGGAATGCCTCATCACCAGAACTTTCAAACAAGCACCAAGATGTAGCTTGGCTGGTGGTGAGAAGAGCCCTCCCCGTCAGATCCTTCCTGCACGCCCGAAGTCTCGCCCCCTCCGCACAATGCCCCCGCGGTGGCTGTGGTGGGGAAGAGACGGTCGCCCACCTCCTCCTGGAATGTGCCTTTGCAAAGCAGGTGTGGAAAGAGATGCAGTGGTTTTTGTCGAGGTTCATCCCAAGCAGCTCTGTAACACAGGAGTCTGTGCTCTACGGGCTGTTCCCAGGGACGCACATCGAGATAAACATCAACTGCTGCTGGAGGACTATCAATTCGGTGAAAGACGCCCTTTGGTCTGCCCGAAACTTGCTGGTCTTCCAGCGCAAAGAGTTGTCCACGACCGAATGTTGCAGACTGGCACATTCCAAGGTCCAGGACTACGTGCTGAGGGACGCACTAAAGCTTGGGGCAGCCACAGCAAAGGCTCAATGGGGAAAGACCACAGTGTAAGGTCCCCCCACCAAGCTGAACTGAGGGGCTGGATCCATGGGAAACCCCTTGAACTGTATTGGGAAATTTTTTGTTTGCTGTAAAATGTAAAAATGCATATGGCACGACAAATGTGAAATGGAAGGGTTGTGAGGCAACTCATGATTGTATTGAAGGAAACTGATCTCCCTTGCAATGTTTGTATTTTTGGTGCTGTTTGAAACTGTTTGGTAATGTATTTTTTACAGTTTTCTATGAATAAAGTATATTTTGGAAATAAAAAAAAAACCCTGGTGGTTTTCAGATGGTTCTGCTGGAAGTTGGCAGTGGACTGTGCACAAGGCATGAACTGTGAACCCACCCTCACCTGCAACCCCCATCAAAAAAAGCCCTTGTCACAAGCACACATTTTTGAAAGAAACTTATCAATGAGATGACATGAGAAGAAGTGCAAAAGAAGAGGATGTTGGGAGAGGGAAGGTGCGGAGGAAATTCCATTAACTCCCTCAAAGGGAAAAGATGGCCTCAGTGACAAAAGCTTCAAATTGTACAATCCCTGTAGTGTGGTGAGACCTTTTTTTATTTCCAAAATATACTTTATTCATAAAAATCTGTAAAAAATACGTTACCAAACAGTTTCAAACAGCACCAAGTCAAAGAATACAAACAGTGCAAAGGAGAACAGTTTCCTTCTATACAATCATGAGTTGCTTCACAACCCTTCCATTTCATTGTTGTGCCAGATACATTTTTACATTTTACAGCAGACAAAATTTTCCGGATACAGTTCGAGGGGTTTCCCATGGATCCAGCCCCTCAGTTCAGCTTGGTGGAGGGACCTTTCACTGTGATTTTTCCCCATTGAGCCTTTGCTGCGGCTGCCCCAAGCTTTAGTGCGTCCCTCAGCACGTAGTCCTGGACCTTGGAATGTGCCAGTCTGCAACATTCGGTCGTGGACAACTCTTTGCGCTGGAAGACCAGCAGGTTTCAAGCAGACCAAAGGGCGTCTTTCACCGAATTGCTAGTCCTCCAGCAGCAGTTGATGTTTGTCTCGGTGTGCGTCCCTGGGAACAGCCTGTAGAGCACAGACTCCTGTGTTACAGTGTAGTGAGACCTCCTACATAGTTGCATCTTGAGAAGTTAGCTGTGAGCCAATGACGGAGAGATAAGGGCGGGTGGCCATTTGAAGGGTGTTCACTTTAATGTCAGCCTGTCCTTTTTCTTTTGCTACTCTCTGATAGACTTGCCGGAGCTGGACCATGACTTTCTGTCATTACCTTGGTCAGTACCATGTCCTCCCTCTCCAAGGCTCCACTGAAATTTGCATTCCATCTGCTGGTGGCGCTATGTGTGCTATCTCACAGTCTTCCATACTGTTTGCCTGTGTCCCGATGCTGATGGGTGGCCCATCGAACCCGACTCCCCTGCTCAAAGATTGCACTCTGGTTCCCAAGTGAGCCATTGATGAGCTCAGTAAGCGCCTCAAGTGGCTAAGTTAAAACGTCCGCCGGGTTTCATCTTCTGTTGACCAGGATGAAAATCCGAACGTCTCAATGTTGCGTTGGGAAACGGGCACACCGATCCGGGGGCTGCTGTCCGCGCCCGCTGGGCACTGAACCCACCCTGTGCAGCTTTTGAAAGTCCCCTTGTGCTCTTACGACTTGCTGTCGTGAGATTCCCCAGTTAGTGGCAAATTCATATGCAGTTTAGCACTGTGGATTGTAGCCCAGTGGGAGGAACTGGAGAAAGTGAAAGACACATCAAACAAAGGGATACAGACAGACAGACCAAACAAGGGGGCATAGACAGATAGGTTGACTGCAGAAAGACAGGCAAATCAAGGGGAATTTTAACTTGCATAATTCAGTTTCCACCACATTGCATCGATCAAGCTCCTCATCCGTGAACCCCCCAGCCTCAGTTTTCACGTTAAACATGTTATTAACCGCATATTGGCTGATTTAAAAAAAAAATTTGGTACATTTAATGTTGAGTATCAGAAGGTGAGAACAAAACGCAAGCGAAATATGCAGATCATTAAAAGGTTTCTTAACCTGCGTTAACAAAATAAAGATAATTTGGGGTTTTATTGTTAAAAGTTCATCAAACATGCTTGTAGTAGAGGTGGGCAGCGTTTGAAGGGTTAACTGACACCGCTCTCCTCGTCTGGGGAGGGAAAATATACACACACAGAGATTCTTGGAAATTTGAAAGGTTGCGTTTAACAGCTGGCGTCTAATTAGATTCTGCTTCATTATCCTCTATCAAGGCTTTATCTAATGCTAACAATCCACAGCTTCCTCCGACGTGGGTGAAACCGGCAGCGTATGTTAGCCCTCAGCAAGCATTCGTCAAGAATGGCTTCTTGCGGACCCCCAGCTCACTTGCTATTTCCTTGACACCTGGCGTAAGAGGGATTATTTGCCTTCCCACCTTCAGTCAAGTTTTAAAACAAAAAATCCTTTTACTTTCACCCCCTTCCCCCTCCATTAGTTGAAATGAGTTGCCTGTGGTGTCAGATTTTGCTCCTCAGACTATGTCGTGCAGTGATGATAATTAGTATTGAAAAGGACAGTTCCAGAAAGGCTTTTAAATACAGCTTTTATCTCGGTCACCCAGAGATCTTCCAGCGGGTTTGTTATAAGAAGAACATATTTCTCTTGTTTTTTTTTCTGGTTGAAAGCTCCAGACCATTAGGAGTATGGTAAAAGCTTGACAACCACATGCTGTGATCTGACCACAATCCCTCCTCTCTCCCCGTTACCACCACCCCTCCCCCTCAACCCCCCACACTGTACAAGCACTCAGAATGTGTACTGTGCACTGCATATAAAAAAGTGGTTATTATTCAGCAAATTGATGAATTAAAGGAAAGTTGTGTTGAATGCCTTATGGAAGTGTTGTAAAGTAAGAAATTGTATTCGCATAGCATTATATCATTGTTCATCTCCGAAAGAAACAGGGACATGAAAAGACCGGGTGGTCCATCAAGCCTGCCCCATTTCACCCTGTGATGGCTGGAGCATCATGACTAGACACTTTCCACTCCCCCATCACACCATCCTCCTCGCAACCATAAAACCTCTTGAGAGCGACAACAGAGAAAAGTCCCAGGGCCCATGTAGAAAAAAAATTCTGGAAGATGCTCTCTGAACTCTGCAGGCAAATAGAAACTAGTCTTGGGACCTGCTTTTTTAAACTCAGGACCATTGCAAAATACTCCTAGGTGGCCTGAGTTTGACAGATTCAGACTGCAGAAGATACTTTCTGGTTATTATCTTCACTTCCTGCTAGCTTCCTGAGCTCCACCCCTCACGAACTTCAACTCATCCAGAACTCTGCTGTCCGTCCCACACTAAATCCTATTCACCCATCACCCTTGTCCTTAAAGTCCACTAAAAGTACAGAATTCTTGTCCTTGGTTACAAATCACTTTGGGCCTCACTCCACCCTACTTTTCCAACCCCCTCCAGCCCTATGTCTCAACCTTTGTTTCTCTGAACCATGTGAAACTCCTACTCTCTTCCACTCCTCCATGTGTAGCAGAACCTTTAATAACCTTAGCTTTACTCTCTGCAACACATTCCTGAACCCCTATATCTCTCTTTGGCAGCCATAAAGACAGGGCTAAAATGTGGCGAGTTGAAGAGACTTAGTAGTTGGCAGGAAAAAAGACAGAGGTGCAAGGGGAGAGCCAACTGTGCAACAGCCCCGACAAACAAATTTCTCTGCAGCACCTGTGGAAGAGCCTGTCACTCTAGAATTGGCCTTTATAGCCACTCCAGGCGCTGCTTCACAAACCACTGACCACCTCCAGGCGCGTATCCATTGTCTCTCGAGATAAGGAGGCCCAAAAGAAAGAAAACTCTCTGCAACACATTCCTGAACCCCTATATCTCTCTTTGCCTTTAGAAGTCTCTCAAAACCTTTCCAACCATGGTTCTGTTAATCTCTCCTAAGTTATTTTCTGCTAATCAGCATTATTTTGTCTGACATGAAGTACCATTGGACATTTTATTATGTCAAGGATATTGTACTAACATGAGTTGTTGCTCCTGTCGTTAACCAATGTTAACAAATACTGTTCCACAGAAAAAGTGGAGGAAAATCCAAGAGGAGACACCGCAGAAAAGAACTCCAAATCACATCCTTCTTCATTCTGAGTGTAATATAAAAAGCCCCCCAAAATGTTATTAAACATAAAATGAACATTTTTCCATCTCTTCAAACAAAGCCATGCTTTCTGCTGGAGGCTGTTTGTAGCTGATATGACAGTGATTTATTTAGTAAATCTCTCTCTAGATAGAAAGATCTGTTTTGTCATCTGTGTCTACTTCTCTCTCTCCTCTCTCTCCCGCTGACTTTTGTCCTCTGTTTGCCTTTCCCTCTGTTTCGCTCTCTTGATACGCATACTAAAAGTACAAGGCCAGCTCATTTGCATCATTGAAACAGAAGGTGGGATGTCAGTCCGTGACCTGACGTCCCAAGGTATCAGGATGTGTGAAGTTGGTCACTGAGTGACAGTCTCTCTGTAACAGGAGGTGTAATGTGAGTCAGCGGCTGACAAGTTTTATTGATAGAGGAGATGTAATGTTGGTCAATGAATGACAGTCCCACTGTAATGGGAAATGAGATGCTGTTCAGTGACTGTCAATCCCATTGTAACAGGCAGTATGATGTCAGTCAAACAATGGTACTTCCACTACAACAGATGATGTAATTACAATCAGTGAATGGCAAACAATAGGTAAACAAGATTATTGTTATTATAGGGGTGATCGGTGAGCGGGACTTGGTGCGAGTTCAGATAGTTATGCATGGAGAAAGTAATGGTAGCCGTTCATTCTCCTTGGAATAACATCCTCAGATAAGTCAGTACTTTCAGCAGATGATGGGATAAAACTAGGATGGGGCAGAATTACATGCAATCAGCTTGGTGGGTTTGGACTCAACATACCAGGTACCAATCAGTGAGGGAAGAGGAACTGGGACACAAATATGTTCCTTACTGCAGCGTACGACTTAATCTGGTGGGATAGAAAGGTAGGAAACCTAGCCCGCTGAATGTGGCCATATTTCTGGATGAGACATTCCCAGATCACCAACAACAACTTGTCTATATATGGTGCCTTTAATGTAGGAAAGCATCCCAAGGCGCTTCACAGGAGCGTTATTCAAAAAAATGTGACATGGAGTCACATAAGATATTGGGAAGATGACAAAAGTTTGGTCAAAGAGGTCAGTTTTAAGCAATGTCTTAAAGGACAAGAGAGAAGTAGAGAGGCGGAGAGGTTTAGGGAGGGAATTCCAGAGTTTGTGGCCGAGGCAGCTGAAGGCGTGGCCACCAATTGTAGAGCAGTTAAAAAATCGGGAATGCTCTAAGTGCCATAATTGGAGGAGCACAGATATCTTGGAGATTTATAGGGCTGAAAGAGTTTACAGAGATGGGGAGGAATGATAGCAATGTGCATAGTTTATTCTTTTGCTTATAGCCGATGATGAAAAGTAAATCAAGCAGAAGTGAGCAGTCTTTGGTTAATGGGAAGAACCTCTTAGCTCTCAATGTTGGCTCCCCTTCCACATGACTAAAACTAAATTTCCGAGAGGAAAGGAATTTCACCTTTCCACAATCACTTATTCAGTAGAAAGGGAGAAGCCAGACATAAACCAGTCATTCCTGCTCCATTGAGCTCTAGCACAGTGCAACACATTTATTTTCAAAAGACAAAGTAAAATGACCACTATTTTCCAGAAGGAACTCTTTCTCTCCTTCTTATCCTTCCCATCTCACATGCAGTACTACTGACTTCAAGTGAGATAACACCTCACTTTCCTTTCAGCACTTTTCAGATGAGAGTCCATTACCACATTCTAAGGGTCTTGTTGTGTGATCCTAAGTCACTTAAGGGCTGTGTAATGGTGAGGGACACAGGGTTCAAAGATTCAAGGTTGCAGGAGATCACTAGCAATGCAGGTTACCTTGGAAAGAAATGAGATTGTCAACAAAGCAGCCTGTTCATTCGAACTTAATGCCACCAACATCTGAACCATCAACTCTCTCCATTTGAGGACACATTCATTTTAGTTCATGTATTTTACTAAGAAAATAAATATAACTCCACAGGGAGAACAGTTGTTTCAGGCACCAAGTGCAGCAACATTCAAAAGGTTGATTTCATTCCAGTCAGTATTTCTGGTAAAAATAAGATAATTGGCAAAAAAATGCCAAAGGGAACATGAAGAAATGTTTTATTGCACAGGGAGTTGTTATGATCTGGAATGCACTGCCTAAAAGGGTGGTGGAAGCAGATTCAATAGTAACTGTCAAAAGGGAATTGGATACATAGTTGAAAAGGAGAAAGAATGAGGTATTGGAACGAATTGGATAGTTCTTTTAAAGAACAGGTCAGGTACAATGGACCAAATGGCCTCCTTCTGTGCTGTATGGTTCGATGAACGTTTTTTTAAAAAAAAGGACTGGAATTCCACTTGTCTCCCACCTTAACTCTGGCAGGAGATTGGCCTAACTCCCAGGGAAACCACGGAGACTTGACTGCAGCCAACCCTCCCGAGCTAGGCAGGAAATCAGACTTGCAGTCTCAACTGGTTTGCCCAGCGAGAGTGAGCTGTATCTGAGGAGGTTAAAAATGTTTTCCTCAAAAGGCAGCTAGGTTGCTCCCCTGCTCCCACAAAGGGTAGGACATGGCCAGAGTTTCAATAGCATGGAACAGGGAAGTGTCAGAGAGACACCTGGTAATGGCTGGGATTGCAATCCAAGTCATATTGTGGGTAACATGGTTCTGAATGCTGACCAGCTACATTGCGCGCTAGTGTCCATGGGAGAGCATATGTTGATTAGATCTGCAGTCAGCATTGCCATGATAATGAGGGCTGTGGTCACATTGGCATTGTACTAAGGGGTATGGTGGAATTCAGAGGCTCACAGTTAAGGCATGCCAATGTGACCACAGCCCTCATTATCATGGCAATGCTGACTGCAGATCTAATCAACATATGCTCTCCCATGGACACTAGCGCACAATGTAGCTAGTTAAGGCATGCTGGAACTTAGTTTTCATGCAAGGGCTAATGATTGGCACAAAAGAGCATTTAATTACATTGCACATAACATATTGGCATCATCCGTGAATACCCATGTGTGGCTAGGTGATTTTCTTTATACGCTTGTGGGTGCTGCTACATGGTGTGATGCCTGCAGTAGCAGCTGTGCTGGAGGCAGGCTGCTGATCACGTTGCCCCTTGGCCTGAGGTGAATTTGGCAGACGTTCTGTAGGTGCCTGAGGCCTGGATGGCCCTGGCTGCCTAAAGGTTTCCTGGATAGGTGCAGGACTCTCCTCAGGCATTGTGGCTGCTGGAGCTGGGCTCACTGGCGGAGGGTCTGAGGAGCCGGTGTCCATGCTCAAAGAGCTCTGAGAGGAGCCCCCAGATGTGGAGTGCAAACTCTCCTCCTCTATCTCAAGGCTCGATGGAACCTCCCTGCTCACCAAAAAAGGAATAGAAACGGGAGAAGTCTCCAGGCTACTGGTCCTTCTCTCGCCCTGCCACTGCTGATTTAAGCTCATGGCCAAAGTGATGGTGGATAGGTCCTGGCGCATCTGTGGAATCTGGTTCTTCATGAGGGTCACCAACCTCTCGATGAAGGAAGCCATGCGCCTCTATGCCTGGGACATGGCAGCAGTCATGGCCTGGATGGTCTCCTCAATTGTCCGCTCAAGGCTATGCATGGCCTCTGGCATCTCCGCCAGATGTTGCCTTACGTCTCCCTGCAACTCTAGCATTCCCTGTGCTGTCGCCAGCAGAGGCTCATTATCAGCCTGGGGCTCAGCTTGGGCCTGGCCACTCACAGAGGTTGATGGGTGTCCTTCTGTTGCAAGATACAACAAAAACATGTGTGGGTTAGGTTGCACATATCCCATTATGGCCAATGTGCCAGAGGTAGCTCTCCATCATTAATGCATTATTTTTATGATTGGCAATAATCATTCTTTTGTGCAGGGTCCCCAATCTTCCTGTCTGACATAACGTGTCCACCTTGGCTCCCTGCTAGTTCTAGGGTCTGTTCTTCGGCCTGTCTGAGAGGACGTATGTCTAGCACACCGCCCCAGTCCTGGACACCTCTCTCCTGTTATGGGCCCTCTTCAGCAAGAGGAAGGGTGTTAGAGTTATAAATTGGCATAGGTTTCACCATGCTACCATGGGACCCTCGTTAATAACTGGGGGATGTGACGTATCACATACTGACTCAGGCTATCATGAATTTACTGGGGCTGAGCTATGAACGAGGGTAGCTTGTTTCACAGATCAGCCATGCATCTGCCATGATTATGATATTACCTTGTGGTCTTTGGAATGACAGTGGTAACTTCACCATGTCGCACACCCTGTAGAGACACCTAAATCCCACAAAGAAAGTTTGGAACATAGCACTTACCTTGGCTGAACTCAGGAGGTACCTCGCAGTGCTGACCTCCTCTGCGATCTCCATCCAGGTTTGCTTGGTCAGGTGAGAGGACCCCTTCATGCCATCGCTATGGAAGAGAACCTCCTGCCTTTTCCTTGCAGCCTGGAGGAGAATCAGCAGGAAAGCATCACTAAAGTGTGGGGCCACCCTTGGTCTGACCTCTGCCATCCTCTCCAGTCTTCCTAAGGAAGATGTTTGTTGAAGTCGACAGTGTTGCGAATTTATAAACATTTCAGATTAATGAGCTTCTGTGGAATGCAAGGAAAGAGTGAATGCAGGGCTGGCAGGCCTTTGAAGCTGACGTCGGCATCTGCTCCGATGTCAGCTGACGCCATGATCGGGGGTCACACCTGCCACCTCTGCCATCTGATTGGGGGAGACGGCTGCATCCGTTATGTTAAATGGCTGCCCACCGCGTAATTGCGATGGCGTGGCTGCTCTCGTGACATGTGGAACCGTTGCCATTCTCTGCGCCCGCCTCTGGAATGATTAAATTCAGCTTGTTGTCTGCCACGTTTCCTATATTATGACAGTGATTACACTTCAATAATAATTAATTGACTGTGAAGTGCTTCAGGATATCCTGAGGTCATGAAAGGTGCTATATAAATGCAAGTCTGTAAATGCAAGTTTGAGACATAGAACCTGCAGAAAATATTTCGAGGTAAGACCCATAAACATAACATTACTTATAAAGTAAGTTGGCCAGAACTCATTCAGTGATGAGCTAGCGAATAGGAACAACTGTCAGTATTTAACGTGGACTTCATTATTATACATGTGTGAGTATCCTGATCAGATTTCCATCTATAAAACTAAGACATACTTAACTCTCTACCTCTGTGTATCACTAGGGTAAGGGTCCACCTATCCCATGGAGGGGGGCACATTTGAAAGATGGGCAGGTTGGAAATGGGGCTATACTGCTAACATCAATTCTACAATCTGTGCACCCTTTGAGTGTGGTGTTCCACAGGAAGCATGGAATCAGTGAATGTGCATGTGTCTCTGCATGTACGTAGCTGTGAGTGTGTGAATATACATGTGAGTGCATGTATGTCATGGCTGTGTGTGTCTGTGCATACACATAATCATGTATTGTGTGTATGTGTGTGTTTGTTATCCACCTATCAATTTCTCTCTCCTTGCCTCACAGGAATGTTTTTGATAAGAAAAACACATGGAATCAGCTCAGTAGGAGGCCATTCGGCCCATCAAGTCCGTGCAAGCTCTCAGCAACAGCAATTCAGCTAGTCCCACTCCCCCACCCTTTCCCCATAACCCTGCACAATTTTTTTTATCCTCAGGTGCTTATCCAATTCCCTTTTTGAAAGCCACGATTGAATTTGCCTCCACGACACTCTCAGGCAGTGCATTCCAGATCCTAACCACTCGCTGCATAAAAATTGTTTTCTCATGTTACCTTTGGTACTTTTGCCAATCACCCTAAATCTGTGTCCTCCTGGTTCTCAACACCTCCACCAAAGGGAATGGTTTCTCTCTATCTACTCTGTCGAGACCCATCATGGTTTCGAACACCTCTATGAAATCTCCTCTCAATCTTCTCTTCTGTAAAAAGAACAGTCACATCTTCTCCAATTTAATCACGTAACAGAACTCCCTCATCTCTGGATCCATTCTCATAAATCTTTTCTGCACCGTCTCTAATGCCTTCACATCCTTCCTAAAGTGTGGTGCCCAGAATTGTGCACAATACTCCAGTTGAGGCAGAAGCAGTGTTTTAGAAAGATTCAACATAATTTACATACAAACATACGAATTAGGAGCAGAAGTAGCCAATGCAGCCTCTCCAGCCTACTCCGCGATTCAATAAGATCATGGCTGATCTGTTTGTGTCTCAAATCCCACACTCCCATCTACCCCTGATAACCTTTGATTTCCTTGCCTAACAAGAATCTATCTACTTCCGCCTTAAAATTATTCAATGACCCCGCCTCCACCACCTTCTGAGGTAGAGAGTTCCAAAGGCGCACAACCCTCGAGAAAAAAATTCTCGTCATCTCTGTCCTAATAGGGCAACCCCTAATTTTAAAACAGCGCCCCCTAGTTCTGGAATCATCCACAAGGGGAAACATCCTCTCCACATCCACCTTGTCAAGATTGTTCAGAATCTTATATACTTCAATCAAGTCTCCCCTCACTCTTCTAAACTCCAGTGAAAACAAGCCCAGTCTGTCCAACCTTTCCTCATAAAACAACCTGCTCATTCCAGGTATCAATCTAGTAGACCTCCTCTGACCCGCCTAAAATGCATTCGCATCCTTCCTTAAATAAGGAGACCAAAACTGCACACAGTATTCGAGATGTGGTCTCACCAATGCCCAGTATAACTGAAGCATAACAACCTTATTTTTATTTTCAATTCCTCTCGTAATAAACGATAGCATTACAGACGAACATACGAATTAGGAGCAGGAGTAGGCCACTCGACCCCTCGAGCCTGCTCTGCTATTTAGTAAGTTCATGGCTGAACTGATTACTCCACATTTCCACCTACCCCTGATAACCTTTCACCCCCTTGCTTATCAAGAATCTATCTACCTCGGCCTTAAAAGTATTCAAAGACTCTGCTTCCACTGCCTTTTAAGGAAGAGAATTCCGAAGACTCACAACCCTTTGAGAGAAAGAATTTCTCCTCATCTCTGTCTTAAATGGGCGACCACTTATTTTTGAACAGTGACCCCGAGTTCAAGATTCTTCCGCAAGGGGAAACATACTTTCCACATACACCCTGTCAAGACCCCTCAGGATCGTATATGTTTCAATCAAGTCACCTCTTACTTTTCTAAATTCCAGCGGATACAAGCCTAGCCTGTCCAATCTTTCCTCGTAAGACAGTCCACCCATTCCAGGTATTAGTCTAGCAAACCTTCTCTGTACTGCCTCCAACGCATTTACATCCTTCCTTAAATAAGTCTGTTACTGTACACTGTACTCCAGATGTGGTCTCACTAATTCCCTGTATAGCTGAAGCATAAACTCCCTACTTTTGTCTTCAATTCCCCTCAAAATAAATGATAATATTCTATTAGCTTTCCTAATTACGTGCTGTACCTGCATACTAACCTTTTGCGATTCATGCACTAGGACACCCAGATCCCTCTGCATCACAGAGCTCTGCAATCTCTCACCATTTAGATAATACGCTTCTTTTTTATTCTTCCTGCCAAAGTGGACAATTTCACACCATCCCACATTATACACCTTTGTCCACTCACTTAACCTATCTAAATCCCTTTGTTGCCTCCTTATGTCCTCTTCACAAGTTACTTTCCTAACTATCTTTGTGTCATCAGCAAATTTAGCAACAATACCTTTGGTCCCTTCATCTAAGTCATTTATATAAATTGTATAAAGTTGAGGCCCCAGCACTGATCCCTGGTGCACACCACTGGTTACATCTTGCCAACCAGAAAATGACCCATTTATGCCTATTCTGTTTCCTGTTAGCTAACCAATCTTCTATCCATGCCAATATGTTACCATGAGCTTTTATTTTCTGCAATAACCTTTGATGTGGCACCTTATCAAATGCCTTCTGGAATCTAAGTACAATACATCCACGGCACATATTACTGCTTCAAAGAACTCCAATAAATTGGTTAAACGTGATTTCCCTTTCACAAAGCCATGCTGACTATTCCCGATTATTTTGAGTTTTTCTAAGTGCCCAGCTATAGCTAGCTTAATGATCGATTCTAACACCTTCCCCACGATAGACGTCAAGCTAACTGACCCATAGTTACCTGTTTTCTGCCTCCCCCAACCCCTTCCTTCTTTTTGTACTCTATTTCTCTATTTATAAAGCCCAGAATCTGGTATGCCTTATGAACTGCTTTCTCAACCTGCTTGCTGCCTTCAATGATTTCAGGGATAGGCACCAACATGTTGTACCATGGACATTTAACAAAATTATTGACTCAGCCACGGACATGGGGGCAATTAATCTGAAAAGAAAGCATATAGCCTATCTAATGCCATCAAAACACCATCTGATTTAAAACACATTTCTCCTGATAAAGAAAGTAGCTAAGCATACAAATATCAATGGAGAGCAGCACAAAACTGTATTAGCTAACTAGCAAGCAAGATAGTATGCAATGCCAATGTGAATTACTTCTGTTGACAGAATAGAGCTAGCTACACCATGTCTCGAGGTGGTAGAGGGACCTTATCAGATGACCTCTGTGGATTCACACTGTGTCAGAAGTGCAAATTCATCCAATAAACCATAAAACTCAAGGAGATGATTGTTATTATGGTTATTGAGCTGAGCAATAGGAAGACGGACCATTTCTCACACTGCTGTTGTCACAAGACAATTTAATCCATGGTCAATGTTTGTGTAATTTCTCCACCTGCTTGTATTATGTATCTGAAGACAGGGAGTCAACAAATGGGCAGTGATCTCCAAATCAGGAGAATTTTACTGGATGGCACAGACAGTACTTCAGAAGAGTCATGTAAACAGAAAAGCAGAGTGGGACAGCAAGGGACGGAGAATTTAACGGTAGGTAGCCAAGACTAGTTTATTCATCTTGACAGGCTGTTAAAGTAGGTCCTGGAATCTAAAATACAGAAACAATAGAATCTCTCATTGACACAATATCATTTGCTCACCAAAGCTAGTTACAAAATTAGATAAACACAATTACAAATAAAGACCGCCCTTCAGTTTCTTCAATAAAGCAAATCTCTTAAATTCAATTATGTCTATATATCAGTCTATCACTATTGATTCTGATTCAGCTCTAACAAGATAACTATTAACAAAAAGCTTTTTCTGCAAAAAGTTGAGCAGTTGTTACTGCATGTATTATTCAATTACAAAATATTTAGTCATTAGCTGCAAAATTATACTCCAGACCAACCAATGTATGTCCAAGCCAAGTCTCTTACCTGTTAGCAAAGGTGAACTTACAATACAATTATATGATACAGCACCTTTCAAATGCCATTGGCCACTCAGGTTATCTGCCCTCAAACTGGATAGTAAATTATGCAAACTGCAGTTACTGATTTTTGACATATTTCTCAAACTTGTTCTGTAATCCAATTTGCAGCGAATAAAAGCTCAGTTAATGACTGTTTCTATCATCATCATCGACACATAATAAATTTTTACATGTCTTCCCCAACAGTTTTTAAAACTGTAAATACAGCATGGATTTTGTTAATGAACCACAGACAGTTAATCACAGATTTAGGTTTATTAAAGCTATCCACTACATTGTATTT
Source organism: Heterodontus francisci (assembly GCF_036365525.1). Taxonomy (NCBI): domain Eukaryota; kingdom Metazoa; phylum Chordata; class Chondrichthyes; order Heterodontiformes; family Heterodontidae; genus Heterodontus; species Heterodontus francisci. The sequence continues at coordinate 103,605,563 of NC_090380.1, read as the reverse complement.
ACTAACTATTGTACATGGGTCAGCAGCAATAAATCTTCCCCAATATCATTCAGCCCCAATACACCTTACTCTTGTATTCATGAAGAACTTACAGTGCTGACTTCTGGAGATTCCTTGGATTTTCTTGCCTGTTTTCCCCTTTACACAAGTTCTGGAACAATGTGATTCCAAATGGATAGCAGCGGAATTGTGACATTTATATAGAAATAAAAGTCTAGTAATTTTCAACATGGCAATAAGCTTGTGTCCCAAGTGAAAGTAATGCCAGAATGTAAAAATCACGATATTCCCTTGGTGATTTTTTTTTCATTTTGAAATGAATTTACAAAACACAAGCCTTTGAACTAATGTTTTAAAATAATCTAGCTACTAAATTATTTTTTTAAAAACCAAGGTTTACGGCTGGGAGCAGGGGTGTCCAACCTTTTGAATGGTCGGCCATGTTATAATCTTTGTCTTACATCAGTGAGACAATTTCAGAAAGATAAAGGCATTAAAAATTTATCTTACTATTAATCAAAATAACAACAAATGTGCCTTCAAGGGGCAGCAAGATAAGCACACGAGGGAGAAAGGAATAGAAGGTTATGCTGATAGCTTTAGATGAAGAGCGGTGGGAGGAGGCTTGTGTGGAGCATAAACACCAGGTGGACTGAATGACCTGTTCCTGTGCTGTAATCTCTATGTAATACTTAGAACAGCCTAACAATTGACTTAACTTTCTTAGAAAATGGCAGCAGTTCAGATTACATTCAGTGTTCCTTTTATGTTTGTTACCCTTCATCACAAGTGGCATTTTGCATGCTCCACAGGAGTTAAGTACACGATGAATGCTGAGGGAATTGTCTCCAGTTCTCCCATATTTATTTCCATTTTTGTGAGCGATATGTTAAAAAAAAACTCAAGTAGCTGTTCTGAGAGACAAGTGTTGTGTGTGATCCTCCGTTTGCTCCTCTTGTTTGTTCAGTCGTGAATCTGGCCTGCCACTAATGTCAACGTTACTCTCATTTTCACTGACTGTTACTGTAACTAAGCAGGCAGCCCACTCCCATCCAATCTTGTTTAATGAGCAGAACATTTCCGAATGGCAGTCGCCAACAGAGGTGAAAGACATTTAACAGGCAGACTTCATTGAAATAATTTCTTCCTGGGAAAAAAATGTAATTACACAAAAATAATCCTCACGTGAATGTTATATTAATCTGTGTCACAAAAAAGAAATTAAAAGGGTATTCCCAATTGCAGAATTACATTTTAATCAACTTACTGGTTTTGTAAATGAAAGGGCAGCCCGCTGCTTCAGTTAATGAGGTATCATTGTTTGTTTCTCTCCTTCTGCTGCTCTGTCTATTTCTTTCTCTCTTGTTTTAATTGTCTCATTCTCTCAGTGTTAGAATGCTATATAAGACTTGCTATATAAGTGCTCTCTAAGTTCTTGCAGTATAACCAAGACTGAACTAGACTCCAGCACATAGATCGCTCCGCATACCAAGATTAATCCATGGACCGTAGAAACTTACAGCACAGAAGGAGGCTATTCAGCCCCTCCAGCCTCTGCTTTGAAAGAGCAGTCGTGCTTAGTCCCACACCCTTGCTGTTTATCCGTAACCCTGTAAATTCCTCATCCTCAAGTACCTGTCCAACTCCCTTTTAAAGTTATTTATGGAATCAGCTTCCACCACCTTTTCAGGTAGAGTGTTCCAGATCCCGACAACTCTGAGTGAAAATATTTCTCCTCATCTCCCCTCTAAATATTTTGCCAATGATTTTAAATCTATAGCCTCGGGATATTAATACACTTGCCAGAAGAAATAGTTTTTCTCTATCTAATCTATTAAGCTTCTTATCATCTTGAAAACCTCTATTATATCACCTCTTAATCTTCCCTTTTCCAACTTTTCCTCATAACTGAAATCCCTCATTCCTAGTTGAACTCCTCTGTACCCTTTCTAAGGCCTTTAGATCGTTCCTGAAATGTGGTGTCCAGAATTGACAACACCAATCCAGCTGAGCACACTCGGTACAGAGTACATTTCTTGGGGTGTAGAAGGGGATCTGGATGTGCTGCAAATATGACATGGCGAATGAAAGATCCTGAGTTGTTAGTAGACTGGGCGATTAATGGGTCTCGTCACTGTGGAGCAGCAATGAGCAAAAGTAATAGAATGTTGAGCTCTATTGCTAAATTGATTTACGTTGATAAAAAAATTCCTGACGAAACCATATTGTTTTCTGGTCTGACTACACCTTGAGTACTATATCTATATGTTTCTTATGTTCAGTAGCCCCATATTTTCTTTTATTTGTTCATGGGATGTGGGCATCACTGGCTAGGCCAGCATTTATTGCCCATCCCTAATTGCTCTTGAGAAGGTGGTGGTGAGCCGCCTTCTTGAATCACTGCAGTCCATGTGGTATAGGCACACCCACACTGCTGTTAGGTACAGAGTTCCATGATTTTGACCCAGTGATGATAGAGGAACGACAATATATGTGCAAGTCCGATGGTGTATGATTTGGAGGGGAACCTGGAGGCAATGGTGTACCATGCTTTCTAGATGGCAGAGGTCACGGATCTGGACAATGCTGCTATAGAAGCCTTGGCAAGTGCAGTAAATGCTGAAGTCGAAGCTGAATCCCAAAGTCATTTAAGATTCAGTTGGATGCCGTGAGGAAGGGCACTGTCACTTTTTATCTGGATGGACGAGCTAAAATGGGTTGCATTGGCCTCCCTCATACTGTATTTATCTTGTGATCTTACCATCTGCAAGCTTAGGATATGAGCACGCAGAGAAACCCTGGCTTGTTTCTGAGGAGCTGGTTTGCACGCTTGGCCTGTAATAGGATGAAACTAGATGGAAAATATCTGACTGGAGGCAATTTCATTGAGCTGTGTATGCATGAGAATGTTATAAAACGTTACCATCAGAAATACTGGTGGAACAAATGTGCCCATTTCTCAAGGAAGCAAGCACTGGATGTGCGATTTTTCCTGAAACAAGTAATAGTTCAGAATGTTCTGGAAGATGCAGTATGACAAAAATTGTATAATATTTGCAAGAAGATGGATTTTCCTGTTAAATGCTGCCAAAATAAGCTGCGCTAATCTAATGCTTGTCTCACGATCCGGTGTACCTTCAGGTCCCCTGTCAAAACTAATAAAAACAGTTTGGCCGACTCAACATCAATCAGGCCACAAATAAATAAAAATTGAATCTACCTAAATTTCTCCCTTCCTGCCCGCTCTCTGCCTCCATTTTTCATAGATTACCCTCCGTCTTATCTCCCTTTCACTTTTGTTCTTCCTTTATCTGTATATATATCTCATTTAATCTTTCTCCCTCTTTTCTGTTGCTCTGTCTTTGTCTTCCTTTCTCCCTCTGTCACTGTTCCTCTTGCTCTCTCCTCTGTCACTCTCTCTCTCTCTCTATGTGCACGGCTTCTGAAATCTTCCAGACTTGTGGCTGGAAGCTCAAAGACCCAAGAACCTGTAGATTTGCTGAGGGGCCCCAAATTAGGGAGAGGGAGTTGTATGTGGCTGCATTATGAGCACCACTGCTGTATGTCATGCAGCTCTGCCCTCATTTACAAATAGCATTGATCAGCCTCTGCATGGGTCAAACACATTCAGAAAGCCAATGTAAAACTAATCTCTATTAAGTGAATGGAAGCTGTAATTACATAAAAACATACAAACATAAGACTATGGGAAACTATTAGAAAAGGTTTTGAGGGACAAGATTAATCTCCACTTGGAGAGGCAGGGATTAATCAGGGATAGTCAGCATGGCTTTGTCAGGGGGCGATCGTGTCTAACTAACTTGATTGAATTTTTTGAGGCGGTGACGAAATGTGTAGATGAGGGTAAAGCAGTTGATGGAGTCTACATGGACTTCAGTAAGGCTTTTGATAAGGTCCCGCATGGGAGATTGGTTAAGAAGGTAAGAGGCCATGGGATCCAAGGCAATTTGGCAAATTGGATCTAAAATTGGCTTAGTGGCAGGAGGCAGAGGGTAATGGTCGAGGGTTGTTTTTGCGAGTGGAAGCCTGTGGCCAGTGGTGTAGTGCAGGGATCGGTGCTGGGACCCTTGCTGTTTGTAGTGTATATTAATGATTTAGACGTGAATATAGGAGGTATGATCAGTAAGTTCACAGATGACACAGAAATTCGTGGTGTCATAAATAGTGAGGAGGAAAGCCTTAGATTACAGGACGATATAGATGGGCAGAGCAGTGGCAAATGGAATTTAATCCTGAGAAGTGTGAGGTGATGCATTTTGGGAGGACCAACAGGCAAGGGAATATACAATGGATGGTAGGATCCTAGGAAGTACAGAGGGTCAGAGGGACCTTGGTGTACTTGTCCATAGATCACTGAAGGCAGCAGCACAGGTAGATAAGGTGGTTAGGAAAGCATATGGGATATTTGCCTTTATTAGCCAAGGCACAGAATATAAAAGCAGGGAGGTTGTAATGGAACTGTATAAAATGCTAGTTAGGCCACAGCTGGAGTACTGTGTACAGTTCTGGGCACCACACTTTAGGAAGGATGTCATTGCACTGGAGAGGGTGCAGAGGAGATTCACCAGAATGTTGCCTGGGCTGGAGCATTTCGGCTATGAAGAGCGACTGAAAAGGCTAGGGTTGTTTTCCTTAGAGCAGAGAAGGCTGAGGGGAGATATGATTGAGGTATACAAAATTATTAGGGGCATTGATAGGTTAGATAGGAAGAAACTTTTTCCCTTGGTGGAGGGGTCAATGACCAGGGGGCATAGATTTAAGGTAATGTGCAGGAGGTTTAGAGTGGATTTGAGGAAATAAATTTTCACCCAGAGGGTGGTTGGAATCTGGAACGCACTGCCTGAAGAGGTGGTGGAGGCAGGAACCCTCACAACATTTAAGAAGTATTTAGATGAGCACTTGAAACGCCATAGCATACAAGGCTACGAGCCAAATGCTGGAAAATGTGATTAGAATAGTTAGGTGCTTGATGGCCAGCACAGACACGATGGGCCGAAGGGCCTGTTTCTGTGCTGTATGACTCTGTGAGCAGGAGTAGGCCACTTGGCCCTTCAAGTCTACTCCACTACTGAGTGAGATCATGGCTTATCTACCTGAACTCCACCTCCACACAATATCCCCATATCCTTGATTCCCTTATTATTCCAAAAATCTATCAATCTCTGACTTGAATATACTCAATGACTGAGCATCCACAGCCCTCTGGGCTAGAGAATTCCAAAGATTCATAACCCTTTGAGTGAAGAAATTTCTCCTCATCTCAGTCCTAAGTAGCCAACCCCTTATTCTGAGATTTTGAACCCTAGTTCTCGACTCCCCAGCCAGGGGAAGCATCCTCCCAGCATTTACCTTGGACCCCTTAGGAATTTTATGTTTCAATAAGATCACTTCTCATTCTTATAAACTCAGAAGTTAAACAAAGAACTGGCCAGTAACCTTTAGATGGTCTAAATTTGAAAGAAATTCCTATGCCCCAAGGTTGACCAGTTTTTAATATATTTTCCGTTCACACACAAGATATGGAACTGGCTCTGATGGTAGATTTATAAAATCACTCAAACACAAGAAGTATTAATGTGATAATAACCCTTGGTACAAGCACAATTGTACATAACAGTAAAAAAGAAGCTTGTTCTCATCTGACCATTCTTTTCTCCCCTCCTATTCTCTTTTTTTGGGTGAATTTACTGATCCCACTTTGCCCAACAGGCCCACTCCATGTTGGCCTCTTCCAGATTGCAGTCAGCAGGAGAGAGGAAACTTCAATTCCATCGGTCTGAGCTGGATTCTAGCCCAAGTGCCAGAGGTGAAAAGTCAGAGAGTAACCTATTGTACCCTCTTCCCACCCGCTCACTGGGCTGGACTTTCCCTGTTGGGTCGCAATCCCGGAAGTGGCCATGGCAGGACGTTGCTCGCGATCTTCCCAGGGGTAGCCAATTAAGAAGCCACATCCGGGAGACCCGTCCAATTTATGATGGGGAGGCAGACGATGGAAATGGAAGGCCCAATCAGATTTCCAGTCAGCAGTCATACTGGGAGAGGTGGATGCTGCTGAGACGCACAGGAGATGCAAGGGTGAGTCACCCACCTCCTAACCCACCTCTAAGGGACTGGGAAAATTCAGCCCACCAAGTCTTAAATAGTTTACAAATAGTGACAATATATAAAGCTTTACTTACCCCCTCCCCAAAAGAAATGCATCACTAATATGTGCACAGCATAATGCAATGATAACACTCAGGGTAAGAACTTTGAATCCGTTTGGGTCTTTGTTGCTGTACATGAATATCCTGAGCTCAGGGGTTAGTTTGTGTCTTGGCCACTGTTTGTTGAATATGTTTCAGCTGACAGAAAAAATGTTGCTGTGTGTAATGTGAAAATGCTGCCAAATGAGAATCAGGGTACTCCACACCAATTACATGGCTGAACTAGCTGATTGGTGGCAGTGAATCAAATGAATTGACTTTAAGTACTTGGAGCTGCTGTGATTTTTCAATTTCCCCGTCTATCTCACTTATTCTCTCTCTTCCTTTCCCACCTTTTATTTTTCTTTCTGACTTCTTCTCTCACCCTCTCTTTCTTATGCACACCCCCTGTCTCATTGCATGGAAGTTCAAAACAGGGAAGGAGGCAGGTGGGAGATTTGATGATCGTGGATGGATAGTCTATTATGTTTTTATGATTCAGAGTGGTTCTCAGGTATCAGAGTGAACAACATAACCGTGCGAGTGGACAAACTCCTGGAAAAGACAGAAGAACATTTGGGAATCATGGATCAAGTAGGAATCAACAGGGTAGGAAATAGTAGGCTGGAGGAGTTTCAAGAAGTAGGGACTCTACTGAAGCATGGACTTAAGTAACCTTCGTGTTACTTCCATGCCAGCTGCTAAGGAGTGGATGCCATATAATTTTGTACACTGTCACCAGGAATCATTGAAATAAGTGATACTATCAAAAAAGGTCATCATATCATGGGCCACACAAATAACTGGCTAAACCATGAGCCAGAATCAACAGGGGTTGCCATTGCAGGAATAAACTGGGAGGGGTATGACTTTTGATATAAAGGAGGACATGTCAATGATTGAGATCAAGTATCTTGATTCAGGAGTGGAAACATGGTGAGTCGAGGAAAAAGAAAATTTGTCAAGGCATGATATTGAGCAGAATAAAATGGTAAATATTGACCCAAATGATACTTCCCAGAGAGTTTGAGAATTTGCAACTTAGGTTTTGTGTCATGCTGGGTGGGCCGCACAGGAACTGTCAAAACACGCTCACCTTCAGCTTGATCCTGTTGCTAGCCCAGGTCTTCCTCATATACAGGCAGGAAATAGGGGGCTGGGTCTCTACCTTGACTTGGGTGGCGTTTTCACTTCATGGACTGTAGCATTCAGCTCCAGATAGGACCAGCCTCCACTGAGGTTAACGCTGGAGGTCACCATTGGGCAGTAACAACTATGATCCGGCCTGAGAAATTTCAGGAGCAGAATATTTAAAAACAGCCAGTAGGACTGGAAATAATAAATGTAACCTGCTGAAAAATCCATTGAAAGCAGACATTGAGAAAATGTATTTACTGATATATTTTTTGACAAATTGTTCCAAACATTAAAGATGTCCAGACGCAAGCTGGAAGTCAGTATGAGAGAGTTGGGGGCTAGAAGGATGAGCTTTGATGGGCCAAATAGTCTTTTACAGTCTTTGCCCATCTAATGCTTTTATTTTGTGCATGGAATATATATTAGCTACAGGAGCAATGTAGTCCTGAATTTTATTTTACAAGTAACGTGAGTGGAATAACTTAGGCCTACCGTTCGTTTTGCTGATATGATCTTGTTATGAATGAAATGAGGAAAAACTCAACAGATCATTAAAATACAACTCAATTAGGAAACAAAATTGGTAATAGCTCTGCTTCTCGATCTCTTTATTGCTCATATGCTTCGACACAGACACACTCTACTCAGTCTCATCCACCTTCCAGTGTCGTCTTAGGGTGACCCCCATCTAACAAGAGATGGAGATTAGCCCTGACAGAATGAAAAGGGGAGTGATTTAATCACCACAGCAATGTCAATTCTGATTCTGCAGGTACATCAGCTGTCAGAGACTCTGGCAGTAAGTGAAGGGTCCTTCTCCTGCTGCACTCAAACCAAAAATAGCCACAATTTTATATGAAACCCAAGAAGCTTGGGCCGAGTGCAAAGCAAACTGTCATCTTACATGGTGCTGTACTGCAGACAAAGAGAGAGAGAGAGAGAGAGAGAAATAACATGCATTCTGTGAGGGAAAGAGAAAAAAAATCCCCGACTGTGGGTTATTCCTCTTTCAAGTAAGAAATATCAACTACAAAAAGAAAGTGATTCTTGACTGAAATTGGATAATTCACCTTTCTTAGCAGGCATAAACTGTAGTAAATTGCCCTTACAACATTATCTTTTGTCATAAATTTGGGGAGGATATAGCCGACACTTGTTTCCTGAGTAGGAATTAAAAATGATAATGACTAAAACTTCTGGTTCTGAAATTTCAGCCTGAGATCACTAAATAATACATCACAAAGGAGGCCTTTTGACCCATTGTGCCTGTCCCAGCTCTGAAAGAGCTATCTGTTATGTCTCCTGATTCCCAGAAGTTAGAAATAATCACACTTTAGACTTAGAAATGCTGGAGCTCTTTGTTTATTTCATTCAGCTTCCATGCTGCCTGTTAAGGAACTGCCCTGGACCGGTGTCATGTTACGCTTCACATGACTCAAATGCAGCCGTGAATGTGGCCCCCTGGAACACTTACCCATAACAATTAGTTCCTAGCTAATTAGTTCCTAGCTAATTACAGATAATACAACAATGTATAACACTATCCAATTAGTCCTACTCCCCTTGCTCTTTTCCTGTAGCCTTACAAATGTTTTCTTTTTAAGGATATAAGTATTAAGGGATATTAGCTTCATGTGTTCCTCTGAAAAGCCTCTCTTTGCTATTTTAGCTGAAACATTAAAAATGGGGCACATACTATATTATAGAAAGAGTTTCAGAGGAGCACATTTAAGCAGTCATGTGCAAGCATGCCACTATATAATTTCAGGGCCCTTGTGTGGTGTTTACATTGAATCTGTCATCGACATTGATCAATTTTACTTCTTACTCATTAGCTGAGGAGAAGAGATATTGTCTATTGATATCAAACAATTGTGCTCAGTGTTGAAAGGGCTCATTATATATTGTCGCTTCCAGTTGCAGCAGGACCTCTTCACAACTGACGTATTGTGCCACTTAATATTCCACCGTTGTTTGTCCTGTGGTGTTATTTATTTCCCCTGTTTTTTTATGATCTGGTTGGTTGTATTTTATTGGGGCTGTGCTCAGCTTTTGTTTACACTGTTATCAATCATCTGCAGTTCATCTCTTTGACAGGCTCTCGTTATACAGCTGTGTTGAGCTGCCCTGTCCAAAGTTTGTAAATACGTTCAAGCAAGAGAGAAAAAGATCAATAGAAAAATAATAATACAAAAATAACTAAATCAAAAGGGAGAAGGAATGAAATGAAAACCTATACTAATAGGACTGTTGCAAACCTGGTTTAACCTGATAGTGTAAATTAAAGTGAGTATCAAGATTGCTTTAGAATCATTAAACTACCCCGCTAGGTGTAGGGTAGAATTTAGGAATTTGAACTCCCAGTTGATTTCTGCCTCTGCACCCAAATTCTTTACCTGTGTTCCTAGCCCATGAATTTTCATGTCAGGAGTGTAACTTGATAAAATCTATTCTTACGATTCTTTTTCTCATTTGTCCTTTCTGATTGCTTTGATCCCTGTGTCTTTGTGACTGCTGGTATATGTGAATGTATCTCTCTGCATTTCTGTTCTCTTTCTTACCTCTATCTCTCTCTTTCTCCCTCCTACACTGTCTGCATATCTGTGTCTCTCTGTATCTGTGGGAGTGCCTCTCTCAAGTGTGCCTGTCTTTATTTAATTAATTCTTGCGTTATGGGCATAACTAGGAATGCCAGCATTTATTGTCTAGTTGGCCTTGAGGAGGTGGTGGTGAGCCGTCTTCTTGGACTGCTGCAGTTGTGTGATGAGTGTACTCCCACAATGCTGTTAGCGCAGCAGTTCCAGATTTTTGACCCAGCGATGGTGTTGTAGTGGCAATGTATGTCCAAGTCGGAATGGTGTGTGACTGGTGATTGCTTCTCTAACTGTGGGAGTGTATCTCTCTTGTGTGACTGTCTCGCTCGAGCACGTATATGTGTCTCTCCAAGCGTATGAGTTTCTCCACAGTAATGTATTGGTAATGTCCTTCTCTATATTTGTGGGAGTATGTACATGTATCTATCCACCTCTCCTCCCTCGCACACTATACATATGTACATCCTACACACCCAACACATCTGAAAGCAACAGGGGCATGGGACCATGGAACCCCCTTTCTTTTGTAATCCAATAGTCATTGTGCCTGCAATTTGCATCTAATTACACAGTGTATTTTCCACGGACAGAAGCGATGGAAATTTCAGACAACAATCATTCAAATTAAATAAATAGGTTAAACAAACTGAAATTATTCCTTTATCAGCTGAGTGATGATGCGTTTAACATAGTTTTATGATTATAGTCAACATAAATTAGAACTGAGAAATCACACTCAATCTCATTTATCAGCACTTGAGTTAAAACCGCTCCTTGGATTCAAAATAGAGTACGCTCATAGCTTGAGAAATGTTCCTTTGAAGATTGCCTTTAAAGAATTCATTTGCTTAGTGGAGAGCACTCTTGCCTCTGAATCACAAGGTTCTGGGTTCAAGTTCCATCCCAGGGCTTAAGTGCTAAAATCAAGGCTGATTACTCCAGCGTAGTATTGGGGGGAGTGCTACACTGTTGGAGATGCTGCCTTTTGGATGAGAAATTAAAATGAGGTCTCATTTGCCTGCTTGGGAGGATATAAAAGATCCCATGGTGTTATTTTGAAGAAGAGCTGGGAAATCATCTTTGGTGTGCTGGCCAATACTTATCCCTCAACCAACGTTACAAAACAGATTATCTGGTCATTGTCACATTACTGTTTGTGGGAGCTTGCTGTGCGTAGATTTGCTGCTGCGTTTCCTACATTACAACAGTGACTACACTTCAAAAGTAATTGATTAGCTGTAAAATGCTTTGAGATGTCCAGTGGTTGTAAAAAGCAACCACTGTAAATGATTTTTTTGGACTTTTTGCAACTTTTGCGCTCATAAAGATGAGGGACAAAGTCATTTACCCCCACTGAAAGCATTTGATGCCAACATCATTTTTAGCTTAGATGCAGTGTAAAGCTCCCTCTACAATGCCTCAACAATGTGCCTCACTTCCAACCTCAGCAGAGCTCCCATTACTGAATATCAGGGGTTAGCTGTGTCTCAGTGATAGGACTCTCCCGTCGGAATCAGAAGGTTGTTGGTGTATGTCCCACTCAAGAGTCTGGAGCACATAATCCAGGCTGGCAGCCCAGTCAGTACTGAAGGAGTACTGCGCTGTCAGACATGCTGTTTTTCAGCTGAGATGTCAAACCAAGACCTGTCTTCCCTTTCAGGTGGGCAAACTTTATCCCCCAGTTTTTAATCCCTCAATCAACATCACGGTCTGGTCACAGATTATCTGGTCATTATTACATTGCTGTTTGTGGAATGTTGCTGTGCACAGATTGGCTGCTGCATTTCCTACATTACAACAGTGACTACATTTCAAAAAATACTTATTTGTAAAGCACTTTAGGATGCTCTGAAGTCATGAAAGGGACTATATAAATGCAATTTCTTTCTTTTCTTAATGTGATGTTTTTCTGTTTCCCACTCATGACACCTTTGTAGGCTCTCAAACATATTACCACTTGAGTGCCAATCTGCAGTTACGAGGAGTTGCTGGAGCATCCGTCAGTGGTATCCCTGAAGTCTTCGATAGGGTCTAGCACCGTGCACTTCTAAATAAGTTGGAGATGAATTTCCTCAGCAATTCCATCTGACTTCCTTCATAACCCCAGCAGGAATCAGGTGGAATGGCTCAGGATAAGGCCAGGTGCTGGATCCTGACCTGAACTGGGATTTTCTACTTGACCTTGTAAGGAGCGGAGCCTCTGTTCACCTTTTACATGGTCACTGACACGGAGGGAGTGGGGCCAGGGGGTGGAACGGAGGCTTCATAACCTGGAGGCCAGCACACTGAGTCAGATTGCACATACTGGCCTCTGGAAGGGTGCAAACAGGCCCACTTGAATGAGGATCCAGGCCTAGAAAGCGACCTAGACCATCAAATATTTCTTTTCAAACATTTGCACATAATTAACAAACATATACGATAGAATAGAATCATAAAAAAGAAAGACATGCATTTATATACAGCCTTTCATGATCACCGGATGGGTCAAAGTGCTTTACAGCCAACAAGGTACTTTTTGAAGTGTAGTCACTATTGTAATGCAGAAAACATGACAGTCAATATGCACATTGCAAACTCCCACAAAGAGCAATGTGATAATGACCAGATAATCTCTTTTTGATTGAGGGATAAATATTAGCTTCCCTGGCTCTTCTTCGAAATAGGGACATGGGATCCTTCACATCCACTCGAGCAAGCAGATTGGGCCTTGGTTTAACATCGCATCCAAAAGACAGCAGCTCTGACAGCGCAGTGCTCCCTCAGCTTGTGCTCTGGAGTGGGACTTGACCAAAAAAAAAGTAGGACAAATCCAGCCTGGCCAATTACCGCCCCATCAATCCGCTCTCAATCATCAGCAAAGTGACAGGGGTCATGGACAGTGCTATTGAGCAGCACTTGCTCAGCAATAACCTGCTCACTGACGCTCAGTTTGGATTCCGCCAGGGCCACTCAGCTCCTGACCTCATTACAGCCTTGGTCCAAACATGGACAAAAGAGCTGAAATCAAGAGGGGAAGTGAGTGTGACTGACCTTGACATCAAGGCAGCATTTGATCGAGTATGGCATCAAGGAGCCCTAGCAAAACTGAGATCAATGGGAGTTGGGAGAAAACTCTCCGCCGGCTGGAGTTATATCTAGCACAAAGGAAGATGGCTGTGGTTGTTGGATCTCAATCATCTCAGTCCCAGGACATCACTGCAGGAGTTCCGCAGAGTAGTGTCCTAGGCCCAAACATCTTCAGCTGCTTCATCAATTACTTTCCCTCCATCATAAGGTCAGAAGTGAGGATGTTCGCTGATGATTGTTCAGCACCCTTCGTGACGCTTTAGATAATGAAGCAGCCCATGTCCAGATGCAACAACACCTGGACAACATCCAGGCTTGTGCTAATAAGTGGCAAGTAACATTCATGCCACTCAAGTGCCAGGCAATGACTATCTCAAGCAGGAGAGAATCCAACTATCTATCCTAGATGTTCAATGGCATAACCATCACTGAATCCCCCACTATCAACATTCTGGGGGTTACCATTGATCAAAAACTGAACTGGACCAGCCACATAAATACTGTGGCCACAACAAAAGTCAGAGGCTGGGAATACTGCAGTGAGTAACTCACCTCCTGACTCCCCAAAGCCTGTCCACCATCTACAAGGCACAAGTCAGCTGTATGATGGAATACTCTCCACTTGCCTGGATGGGTGCAGCTCCAACAATACTCAAGAAGCTCGACACCATCCAGGACAAAGCAGCTCGCTTGATTGGCACCCCATTCATCACATTCAACATTCACTCCCTCCACCACCGACGCACAGTGGCAGCAGTGTGTATTATATACAAGATGCACTGCAGCAACTCACCAAGGCTCCTTCGACAGCACCTTCCAAACCCAAGACCTCTACCACCTAGAAGGACAAGGGTAGCAGATGCAAGTTCCCCTCCATATTCCATCCTGACATGGAACTATATCGCCGTTCCTTCACTGTCACTGGGTCAAAATCCTGGAACTTCCTTCCTAACAGCACTGTGGGTTTATCTGCAAACCAAGTACTGCAGCAGTTCAAGAAGACAGCTCACCACCTCCTTCTCAAGGGCAATTAGGGATGGGCAATAAATGCTGGCCTGGCCAGCGATGTCCACATCCCATGAACAAAATAAAAAAAAAATGGAACTTTGTGACTCAGAAGCAAGACTAATTTCAACTGAGCCACAACTGATACTAAATATTGAATATGACATAGAATGGTTACAGAATAGAACGAAGCCATCTTAGTCTGTGTCAGCTTTCTGCAAGAGCAATTTAGCTGGCCCCACTCCCCTGCTCATCCCTGTAGCCCTGGACCTGTATGTTAATACAGATGGCTGAAGGGGGAAATGAAAGGGGGTTCGAGGAGGTGATGCTGCATCGCTCCTAGCCAAATAGCCAGGGTTTGTGACCGTGTGGTGCATGTAGGTGCCCAGAGGTGGCACAAGCATCTGTCGAGCTCTGTGCAAAATAGGTGCCCCCTTTCTCTGATCCTGCAAACTCTGGTGGTTTCAGTGTTGGGGTGCCCTAGGGGAGTGTAATCCTAGTGTAAATGCTTGGATGGTTTTCCACAGCTAACTTGCACCATGATCATTATCTGACTTTCCATCTATACTGTATTCATCACTGTCTAGTTTCCTCTCAAGTCTCCCTCATAGCTCTGGACCAATGTTTGATTCTTTCCATTAACTCAGGGGTGCTTTGCACACTCTGTTCCTTCTTCACATGAGAGACCTTCACCACTTATCATGCAACCCTGTCCATTCTTCTCTCGATGATTCCTCTCTACATTCATCAACTCCAGTGGCTCAACTGAGGTACCATTCTTCACATATGAGCCTTGGCATTTAGTGACTGCAGTTTATTTGAATATGAGTGGCATCCCAGGTGCATTTGCTTCTGGCCTGACTTGATGTCTATCTTCCAGCTGAGGTCATTAGATAGTGATCAGAAGCAGGAACTTTAACTCATTCCTCCTGACCCTGTCTCACAGATATTGTGGCCAATTGGAGTTCACCTGCTCTATTTCCGCAATTGAGATCCAGGGATGAATATTGGAGGAGGGCACAGAGGTGGGCAGGTGCGGAATTTTGCGCTTCCGGCTGGTGTGCCAGTACCCCAGCTTCATCCTGCCCTGCCTGGCCATTTTCCCAGAGACGGGATGTGGGGTGGGCAGGTCTACCCGCCATGCCCACAAGCAGTGGGTAGCTAATTGAGGCACTTAAAGGCCTAGTGCCTATTATTGGAGGCAGACTGGGATTTTCCACTTGGTCTCCAGATCCCTGAAGGTGGTGGGGAACAGCTTAGTTGCCTGGAAATGGCCTCCCAGTAGCAGACCAGGGGCCAGTGCTCCAGGCAGGCTTAGTGGCCCTCCCTGCCTGCCTGGGTTCAGCTACTGCCACTGCCTGCTGCTGCTTTCAAGCTGTAGGGCCTGCTTTTGGCCTTCCAGCTTTGAGAGCCTTCCTGCCATCCTTAATTAGACAGCGAGCCCGCCCTCTGACCACTAGTTAGTCAATTCAGGGAAAATCGCAGGTGAATAGCTGACTGTTTCCCCACTCAGTGCAGGCTTCTGACCCCCATTCGAGCCTGATGGGGTCCTGAGCCCGGCAGAGAAAATCATGCCCCTGGTATCTGAGCACAGGTTGTGGCTGGAAACTGGAATCTCTGTTTGTTTTGCTCATTTACACTTAGCATATTGAAGTACATAGCCATCGGGGCAACTTGTATTCTAAGAGTTAAAGTGTCCCTTTCACAGCGCAATGCCAAGCATCAATTGCCTTCATTGAGCTGTGTAAAAGATCTGGGTTTTAACCAATATCCTTTACAGTCTTATTGCACCCTAATAGGTGGCCTCCAATAACTGAAAGCAAGTCACACATTTCCACTTTCTCTCATTATTTGAAGCAGATGGCACTTTGATTAATAGCTTCAGTGAATTAAAAAAAATTACCAGTCCTGGCCATCTTTGTCATAAATTGGGACTAAACACACAAAGTTGGATCTTTTTTTTAAAAAATGGCAATGCCTAATTGGGTCAACTTGGAGTATTCGTTTGCAGGCAACATAATTATTATGAGATCAGACATCTGTTGAAACAACATGGTGCTCAGTACCAGGCTGTTTCTGTTGGGACAGTTTGTAGATCTAACCAACATTTTGATAAGGTACTTCCAATCCTAGCTGCTGCTTTACCACTGTTGCCTTTTCTGAAGCGTTTTACTGCTAATATGGTTGTATCAGCTGCTGCCAGCCTAAGCTGGGAATGGACCTACCCTTGGGCGGTATTTGATGCCGCAAGATTTTTTTTATTTGTGGGATGTGAGCATCGCTGGCTAGGCCAACACTTATTGCCCATCCCTAATTGGCCTGAACTGAGTGAGTTGCTAGACCATTTAAGAGTCAACCACTTTGCTGTTGCCCTGGAGTCGCATATAGGCCAGACCAGATAAGGATGGCAGATTTCCTTCAATAGTGAACCAGATGGAATTTTTTTACAACAGTTGACAATAGTTTCGTGGTCATCATTAGACTAGCTTTTAATTCCAGATTTATTAATTGAATCTGCCATGGTGGGATTCCAACCCCTGTCCCCAGAGCATTACCCTGGGTTCTGGTTTACTAGTCCAGTGACATTACCACTATACCAATGCCACCCTAATTACAGAATGTGGTTTGTTTTGGACTGAACTGCTTGGGGTTTTCTTTGGGTGAAACTTCTAAAACATAAACTGTGCATCTTAAGCACCGAGAACAGGTGGATATGGGTCTGATGGGGTATAAATAATTTTTAAATTTTCAAACCTGTACCCCCACCCCATCCCACCCCCCAACCCATCCACTTCTGGTGGTGACAGAGGTGGGTCAGAGGGGCGCAGGCAACCAATACACTCTCACGAGGCAGGGCAGTCACTGAAATCTTTTAAGGAGGCTGCGTGTCTCCATTTTTAACTAATGTTGGCTGGGTTTCCCAAGGCTCAGTAAACCCAACAGGTAAAAGGAGGCGAGAAGGGCTCAATCCATAGGGTAATGCCTTTATTGCACTGCTTGTGGGCCAGGAGGGGCAGGCGTGTTTTCTCCAGGTCCAACAAGCTTACATCTGTACCTCTCCCCCCATCTCTAAGCACCTAACCACCCTTCCCACAATGATCTCTGACCCCCACCCTAATCTCCTGACTGTCATATCCCTGCCGCACGATCAATTACCTGACATTTGCTCCTCGGCTGCTTTTCCGCCAGACTGTCGCAGGCTGGAAACACACTGATAACATTTCAAAGACGTTAAATCCTGCAGGACATCCAGGAAAACTTTACGTCTGGGTTTCCTTTTTGGAAATCCTCTTCTTCTGCCCCTCCCACAACCCCACCCCCCAAAAACCACCCCCTTACCACCTCTTTCTTCATGGCCCTGAGTAAATAGAGGGTCTCAATAGTCTGAGATTTAAATTGGAAATCCTTTGTCTCTGCTAATTTCTGTATCTATAGGGGTGATTTTAACCCTGCTCTCCTGGCCGAAACTGGGCGCCCAGTTAAAATCATCTGGGAGACTTAACTACCGAGATCCTGCCCTTGCTCTTCTGAGCAGGCAGGAAGGACAGCCAACAGGATGTTTCTTTATATATGTATATCGGGCTTCGATGAAGTTCATGAAGAGGACTATTGGCCAAGGTGTAAAACTAGCATTCCACCCCATCCGTGGGTTTCCCATTCCCGCGAGTTAGGTATGTGGGCGATTTTATTTGATACAAAAATGGAAAAATAAAACAACAAAATACATAACAGGGTAAGTGAGAGTGTATTAAAAACTGGGGATGACATTCAGGGGTGTGGTGGGATGGGAGGGGGGGGGGGGTGGTGCGGGGGTAAGCCAGTGTTTGTCCAGATGTAAAGCTGTCAACTTTGAAATGAGGGTTAGTTGGAAGGTGTATAATTAATATTAGACAGCAGTGCTCTGTTATACTGCGAGTCATGGCCCTCCAGAACTAACCTCGAATTCAGAAGTAATGCCATGCAGGATAGGCTTCATTACAATATAAAGTCAGAAGGTATAAAATTTAGGAAGCAATTTATTTTAATCAGGAGTAAATTGAAATATTTTAAGCAATAAAATTCCAAAGTAATATTTTGATAAGGCTATATTTACTATAAATATATTGTGCTGGCAACTCCACTGTGGTCATAGCAACAGGAAGAAATTAGACAGCTCTGCCCCCATTCTGTAGCAACTGGTTAGAGGCCCTGTTATGCATGCTGGGAGTTGTAGTCTAATTATAGGCCTTCAGGCTGAGGCCTGTAATTAGACTCTAGTGCTCAGCATGCACATTGGACTTCACCGGAGCGTCAAGCGTGGCTTCCAGCTGAACGCTTTGCACACCAATTTGGGAAATGAGGTATTGTGTTAATGACACTTGATGCACCTTAAATATACTGATACAGTCATTGTCCCTGCTTCCTCCCCAGTGGCTCAGCAATAAAAGCTTGAAGCACTACCTTTCGAACAAAATTGAATGTCGTTGAAGGCTTTGCAAGGGGAAAAAGGGAATTAAATGTGACACGCCTTATTCAATCAACAGTAAATTCAAACCACCTATCACGTCAAAGTTTTGGTGAAGTTAATACTCATAGAATCTTACAGAACAGAAGGAAGGCATTCGGCCTATCGTGCATGCATTGTTCTATTAAAGAGCTGTCCATTTAGTCCCACTTCGCTGTTCTTTCCCTGTAACTCTGCAGATGTTTCCCTTTCAAATATATATCTCGTTCTCTTTTGAAAGTTATTATTGAATCTTCTTCCACTGCTCTTTCAGGCAGCGCTTCGTAACGCCTTGCTGCATTAAAAAAAAATTCTCTTCATCTCCCTCCTGGTTCTGTTGCAGATTATCTTCGATCTGTGTCCTCTGGTTATTGACCCTCCTGGCAGTAGAAACAGTTTCTCCCTACCTGCTCTATCCAAACCCTTCATAATTTTCAGTCATACTCCGTCTCTTTTCAAAATTATTTTCTCTGGAATGTTTGCTCATCATACATCATTCACAACCATGTGGATGATGACCTATTCCCAAGTGTCTCTTGATGCCACCAGGGAACTACAGCAAGAAAGTGGACAAAAGCACCCCGGTGGATGACACGCCCTCGGTTATCCTTCCTCCATTATCCTCGATACATGGAGGTTATCCTGTGGTGTCTAATTGACTTGCTCACCAGTATTATAAATGTGGTTGTCCAAGTCTGCTATTACTCAGGTTTTTCAATGTACCATGATTACTTTTGGTAAAGGCCCTGTAAATGGGTCCAGTTTATTTGGTCTGGCGTTGCAGAGGTTACACGATCCAGACCTAATGATTAACCCGTAAAATTGAGAAGAAAATCTGGAAATCTGAAATAAAGACATATGGGAACACACAGTAGTTCTGACAAAGGGCCCATGCATGAAGCAACATAATCTGCCCTTTTCTGGTTTTACTTCTAATAATTAACCCGATAACATTTAACTCCTTGCATAGATCCATCCTGCTTTTTTTATTCACCTCAGTGAATGGAATATTATCACACAGGTCCAAACATGTGCTGGCTATTTATGTACAAATTACAGAGCACAGAGAAGCCAAACCAGAATTTAAATGAAGAAAATTTAATGCAGCACAATGATCAATTGGAAATGTCCTTTCCATAGAGATCACACAGAGTTGACTTACTCCAACAATTCTGCTTTCACAGAATGTGGGATTTAATCTCTTCTGCCCTCTCAGGCAGACCAAAAATATTTCAGAGCACAGTTTGAGGAAGAGAAGGCGGTGGGGTGGGGGTGGGGGGGGTTATCCCGGTCAGATATTTCCCTTAACTAATGTCAACGAAAGAGATTATTTGGTCATGATCTCATTGATGTTTATGGAACATTACTGTGTGCAAATCAGCTGCTGTGTTGGCCTACAAACCAAGATTGACTGGACTTCCAAAGTGATGTGATTTGAGCCATCCAGAGTTCGTGAAAGGTGTTATATCAATGCAACTCCTGTCCATTCTTTCCATTCCTTTTGTAGGTTTGAATAACAGTC
This sequence comes from Heterodontus francisci, assembly GCF_036365525.1. Taxonomy (NCBI): domain Eukaryota; kingdom Metazoa; phylum Chordata; class Chondrichthyes; order Heterodontiformes; family Heterodontidae; genus Heterodontus; species Heterodontus francisci. The sequence continues at coordinate 103,585,547 of NC_090380.1, read as the reverse complement.
CAAACACTCTTCCAGCACAGGCTTCCGAGTAACCCTCTCTAACATGAAAAATGCTCCACCTTATCGTAGAATCATACAGCATAGAAGGAAGCCACTAGGCCTTTTCGATTTCTACTGACTCTTTCTCACTTCCCTGTCCTTCCCACATCACCCTGCGAATAGATTCTCTTCAAGTATATATCCAATTCCCTTTTGAAGGTTACTATTACCTTCAGGCATGGCGTTCCAGATCATAGCAATTCGCCGTGTAAAAAAAAACTCATCATCATTCACCCGGATTTTTTTTGCCAATTTTCTTGAATCCTCTGATTGCCAACAGTCCTCCCAGTGGAAACAGTTTCTCCCGAGCTACTCTATCAAAACCCCTCATAGTTTTAAACACCTCGGCCGTTAATCTTCTCTGTACTAAGGACTTTAACCAGATGCTTTGTTAAGGTCCTTAACCAGCTCCTGGAAAACAGGGGGTAGAGCTAGTTTCTCCCCATTATTGTAAAGGGGTGGGCGGTGGCGTAGTGGTAATGGCACTGGACTAGCAATCCAGAGGCCCAGGCTAATGCTCTGGGGACATGGGTTCAAATCCCACCATGGTAGCTGGTGGAATTTAAATTCAATTAATTAATATCTGGAATTGAAAGCTAGTCTCAGTAATGGTGCCATGAAACTATCATCGATTGTTGTAAAAACCCATCTAGTTCACTAATGTCCTTTAGGGAAGGAAATCTACTACCTACATGTGACTCCAGACCCACAGCAATGTGAATGGCTCTTAACTGCCCTCTGAAATGGCCTAGCAAGCCACTTGGGTCAAGGGCAATTAAGGATGGGCAACAAATGCTGGCCTTGCCAGTGATGCCCACGTCCCAAGAAAGAATTGTTTAAAAATGAGGTGCTGCGGGCCATCAGCAGCAGCAGAATTGTATGCAACCACAATCTGTAACCTCATGACTACCTGCCACAGGACCAGTCTGGCAGATATGTCCTTTAGGACTCTGCCAGCTTGGTCAGTAGTGGTGGTATGGAGCCACTCTTGGTGATGGACATTGAAGTCCCCACCCAGAATACATTCTGTGCCCATGCTACCCTCAATGCTTCATTCAAGTGGTGTTTAACATGGAGGAATACTGAGTCATCAGCTGATGGGGTGCACTAGGTGGTAATCCTGGCATATACCCCACTCTACAATGACCATAAAGCCAGGGATCAACCCTGGTTCAATGAAGAAGGCATGCCAGGAGCAGCACCAGGCATACCTAAATATGAGGTGTCAGTCTGGTGAAGCTACAGCACAGCATGCATGCCAAACAGCAGAAGCAGCATGCAATAGACAGGGCTAAGCGATCCTACAACAATAGATCAGATCCAAGCTCTGCAGTCCTGCCACATCCAGTTGTGAATGGTGGTGGACAACTAACAGGAGGAGGAGGCTCCACAAATGTCCCCATCCTCAATGCTGGTGGAGCCCAGCACATCAGTGGAAAAGATGTTGCTGAAGCATTTTCGACCACCTTCAGCTAGAAGTGCCGAGTGGCTGATCCATTCGGCCTTCTCCTGAATTCCCCAGCATCACAGTTGTCAGTCTTCAGCCAATTCAATTCACTCCACGTGATGTTAAGAAAAGGCTGAAGGCACTGGATACTGCAAAGGCTATGGGCCCTGACAACATTCCAGCAATACTTCTGAAGACTTGGGCTCCAGATCTAGCCACACCCCTAGTCAAAGTATTCCAGTGCATCTACAACACTGGCATCTACCTGACAATGTGGAAAATTGCCCAGGTATGTCCTGTACACAAAAAACATGACAAATCCAACCCGGCCAATTACCGCCCCATCAGTCTACTCTCGATCATCAGCAAATGATGGAAGATTTTCACGACAGTGCTATCAAGCAGCACTTGCTTAGCAATAACCTGCTCATTGATGCTCAGTTTGGATTCCACCAGGGCCACTCAGCTCCTGACCTCATTACAGCCTTGGTCCAAACATGGACAAAGGAAATGAACTCAAGAGGTGAGGTGACATCAAGGTAGCATTTAACCGAGTGTGGAATCAAACAGCCCTCGCAAAGTTGAAGTCAATGGGAAGAAGGGGGAAAACTCTCCACTGGTTGAAGTCATATCTAACAGAAAGGATGATGGTTGTGGTTATTGGAGGTCAATCATCTCAGTCCCAGGACATCACTACAGGAGTTCATTAGGGTAGTGTCCTAGGTCCAACCATCTTCAGCTGCTTCATCAATGACCTTCCCTCCATCATAAGGTCAGAAGTGGGGATGTTTGCTGATGATTACACAATGTTCAGCACCTTTCACGACTCCTCAGATACTGAAGCAGCTGTGTCCAGATGCAGCAAGAACTGAACAACATTCAGGCTTGGGCTGATAAGTGCAAGTTACATTCGTGCCACGCAAGTGCCAAGCAAAGACCATCTCAAACAACAGAGAATCCAACATCTTTCCTTGATGTTCAATGGCATTACCATCACTGAGTCCCCCATCATCAATATCCTGGGGGTTACCATTAACCAGAAACTGAACTGGACCTGCATATGAGTACCGTGACTACAAGAGCAGGTCAGGGGCTGGAAATTTTGCAGCGAGTAACTCACCTCCTGACTCCCCAAAGCCTGTCCACCATCTACAAGGAACAAGTCAGAAGCAGGATGGAATACTCTTCACTTGCCTGGATGAGTGCAGCTCCAATAACACTCAAGAAGCTCGACACCATCCAGGACAAAGCAACCCGCTTGATTGGCACCCCATCCACAACCTTCAACATTCACTCCCATCACCACTGACGCACAGTGGCGGCAGTGTGTACCATCTACATGGTGCACTGCAGTAACTCACCAAGGCTCCTTCAACAGCACCTTCCAAACCCGCGACCTCTACCACCTAGAAGGACAAAGGCAGCAGATGCATGGGAACACCACCAAGTTCCCTCCAAGCCACACACCATCCTGACTTGGAACTTCATCACCGTTCATTCATTGTCACTCGGTCAAAATCATGGAACTCCCTTCCTAACAGCACTCTAGGTGTATCTACACCACTGGACTGCAGCAGTTCAAGAAGGTGGCTCACCAGCACCTTCTCAAGGGCAAATAGGGATGGGCAATAAATGATGGCCTAGCCAGCAATGCCCACATTGTAAAGAATAAAAAAAATGGTAAATTGGTCATTGCTACTTGCCCTGGTTGTTTTTGTTTTAACAAAATTCTTTATTAGCTGTTTAGAATTATTTTATACTGGAGAAAACCTTCAGGAAAATTTTGATCTAGTCTCTTCATATAGTGACCGGAACTGTTCCTCCCATATATTTCTTCTTTGATTTCCACATTTACAGCAGCAGCACATTAACAGACAAAAAATTTTTCTTAGACCATATACAATTAGCAAAGACACAATGAGAGAACAAAAGGACTAGCTCCTGAAGCTATCCAGACTGTAATTTAGCGAGATGTGACACCATGCTAGGTTGGTTATGGAATCCTGAGAGATGTGAATCCTTTTAAAATGCAATGATACAACCTTAAAATTGGTGACATGCTGAGTGAAGTTTCATACTGATATAGAAAAGTCTTATCTTACATGCCGATAATGGTGTTAATTAGATTTGAGGCAACGTGCTCTATTTCAACAATGGTTTGAAGTCACACATTGGACTGCAGAATCTGACAGTCCAGCTCAAAGCTCTTTTCTGAATTAACCCTTTGCTAAGCTATTACTGTCAGAGGTAAATTCACCCTTTGTGTTAGGTTCCCTCTACAAAATTTTGGTTGGACAAGGTTGATGGAACAATTGGTGCCAGTAGCCAAGGATTGACCTGAAAAGATAGGGGGAAGGATAAAGGTAAGCTCCCTTGAAGGACAGTTTTTCAGATGTTACCATTTCTAAATGAAACTCAAAAGGCAACCAAAAGCTTTCAAGTAAAGCTCATGCTCCGGTGGTTTAGACTTTCTGACTAAGCTTTAGTCATTCAGTGTGTTGTTACGCTCACCTGGTTTTGCAGAGTTAGCTTTGTTTACGTAGGGCTGGATTTTACCGGGCCCCCGACAGCAGGCTCCGTGGTGGGGGAGAGCGGAAAATGGTTCCGTCAGAGGGCCGCCACAGAGGCCGCCACTGGAAGGGCTCGGCCCGAGTCTCCCGGTGGTGGCGAGGCTCTGTATCGCCCCCCCGCCACCACCACCCCCGTCGCTGGCTGACGGGACCTGGGATTCAATATTTAAATCAATGACATACCTAAATTTAAATCAACTTACCTTTAATCTTCCAGGCCTGCCGCGATCCTCAGTGCTGCGGTCGGCACTTCCACGCCTTCAATTCCCCGTCTGGGGAATGCCAGTGTGACACTGGTGGGGAGGGGGGAGGAGTTAAGCTTTTTGCTGTGGTGGGTGGGAGGACGGGGTCATATCAGTGGGAAGGGGCGAACATTCAATTTTGTACAGTCTATGGTGGGGGAGAAGATCAGATTTAAAAGGTAAGTGTTTTGGGGGGAAAAGGGCACATACTTAATGTATTTGTTATTGGGGTGGCAAAGGGATGTTAGGATTTTATTTGATAAATTTTGCGGGGGTGTATCTTTAAAAATTTAAATATGCCAGCGGGACTGGCTGCCCTTTACAAATGGCGCAAACGCCTGCACACAGGCAGCTGACACCAATGTCAGCGTTGGACAGCCCGGCCCCTCCAGATGATTGGGGGGTGGGACGTCCCAGCTATTTAAATGAGCCACCACTCAGGAGTTGTATTTTTTAGCCAGCCGCAGAGAGCGGCTGCGGGCTCTTAAAATCTAGCTCATATTGTGAGCAAGCTCCCTGTTGAACCTGGCTTTGAGAGTTCATTGGTGAGGGAGTGGTGGGAGGGAAATTGTTTTAAATGCAGTTCTTAAAGCAGATTGAGTATCTCTGTACTGTGGAGGAACAGAGGGGTCGGAAAGAGAAAGTGACTTGTCTTTATTGTCCTCCAATGTGAGTGAAGAAATGCTGGGTGAATCTGCAGCTTATGATTCAGCCCCTCTCTCACTGCACTTACAGTGTAATTACTTATTATTGGTATCAGATTAGAGTGTCAGCTTCTTTTGTAGCTTTTGGTCAGATTTTGCTAGTTTTCTTGATTTTCGTATATGCTGTACTGACTATGGGCAGGATGTTTGGTCGGGATACCAACGTCGGGGTCAAATGAGGGTCCCGTGCCGCACTGTGCAGGGAGCAGTCACCCAGCAGTGATCTTGCCTGAATTGGCCAATTTCCGCCGGGTGCTCCGGTTTCCTCCCACAGCCAAAGACTTGCAGGTTGATAGGTAAATTGGCCATTATAAATTGCTCCTAGTGTAGGTAGGTGGTAGGAGAATGGTGGGGATGTAGTAGGGAATATGGGATTAATGTAGGATTAGGATAAATGGGTGGTTGTTGGTCGGCACAGACTTGGTGGGCCGAAGGGCCTGTTTCAGTGCTGTATCACTAAAAATAAAAAAAAATAAAAAAATATTTTAAAAGGCATGCTTGCTGTCCAAATAAGGGCAGCAGGTGGTGCTCTCGAAGCTGAAGGGTCAATGGCTGCCTCCGTCTTGAGGCGGCCTCTTAGCAACTTTAAGGAATCCGAAATACAAAAATGGCCACAGCTGCTAGGCCAGGGAAACCCTTCCACAGGGCAGTCAATGGCCGCAGCAGTGGTCAGGTTGGCAGGGTGGAAGGCCTAAGAGTCTAGCTGGAGCGCTGGACCCCTAGTTTGCCACTAGGAGGCTGACTCCTGGGAGCTGCCATGCTCCCCATGCCATGAAAGGCCACAGGCCAAATGGAAAATTCCACTCAGCCTCTGATGGCCTTAATTGGCCTGTAACTAACCTTAATTGGGTACACACTGCTTGTGTGTGGGTAGCTCATCTGCCTGGATCCTGCCTCCAGAAAAATGGCTTGGGAGGGGGATAGTGCAGGTAAATCAGCATGCCGGCCAGCAGCACAAACTTACTTGCCCTCCCACCTCCGTCCAATGAAAATTCTGCCCTAACAGTACTGACTGTCCCAGTGCTGACTGTGTGTATATTGCAGCACTGACTGTCAGTGTGTATAGCAGCACTGACTGTCCCAGTACTGACTGTGTGTGTGTGCATAGCAGTGCTGACTGTGTTAGACAGCATTGACTGTCCCTGTGCTGACTGTGTGTGTGTGTGTATAGCAGCACTGACTGTGCCAGTGCTGACTGTGTGTATATATAGCAGCACTGACTGTTCCAGTGCTGACTATGTGTAAGTGCATAGCAGCACTGACTGTCCCAGTGCTGATTGTGTGTGTGTGTGTTTGTGTGTGTATAGCAGCACTGACTGTTCCAGTATTGGCTGTGTGTATGTGTATAGCAGCCCTGACTGTCAGTGTGCATAGCAGCACTGACTGTCCCAGTGCTGACTGTGCGTGTGTGTGTGCATAGTAGTGCTGACTGTGTGTGTATGCATAGCAGTGCTGACTGTGTGTTAGGCAGCATTGACTGTCCCTGTGCTGACTGTGTATGTTTGTGTATGTATAGCAGCACTGACTGTCCCAGTTGTTATGACCAGGTGAGAAAGGGGTCTAGCCTCTCAGCCTTTGCCTGGTTTGACCGTAACAGGGTTTAATTTTAAAAACACCGTGTTTTAACTTCCCCTCAGTGCATCCTTGTTCACTGCTCTCCAATTATAATGGCAAAGAAATCAACCAGACAGGTTTTCTTAGATTTAAACAAGAAAGGTGTAAGTTTGCTAACCTTAAAGCTCTAATTCGGTTAAAACTACTAAAAATACATGATGCGACCATGCTAGCATGCATATACGATGAACACACATGCAGATAGAGACGGAAAAGGAGAAAGAATCAAGGGGAAAGGTTTGAAGCAATAGCTGTAGTTCATTTACTGTCTTTTGAGTTTGATGTAAAGTCTTTGAGTGTAGTTCCATCTTGCTGTCTCATTGGGGCCCAGTACACACTTTCAAATATGTTTCAATGTTTTTCTGTCTTCTTGAAATCCAGTTGCAATTTGCTCTTTTCATGAGAGAGAGAGGGGAGAGATGGAGAGATGCTCTCTTTTCAAGTTCAGTTTCAGTCTGTTTTCTCTGTGGCATAATTCAAACCAAACCTGGGCCAGCAGGCCAGTTATGTGACTAGCTCCTTTCCTGGAACAACCTGCCCGGCGAGGTTTTGTGGATTCTTTGTATCTTAGTAGACATTCTCAGTAGGGGGCTGGAATGCTGACTTTCACACCTTCAATGTCTTTTGATCAAGATCTATTTGGTTAATTGAATCAGGGAGCAGTTCCATTGTCTTCTCCAGGAAACTGTCATTTAGAATGCAAATGTTTCCAGCCACTGTCCTGTTAGAATGCAGGTCCAGCCATGCTTTCGGTCCAGTAAGAGTTTAAAATTAATGGTCCATATGATGAAATTAATATGCCTCATTCTTGGCAGGTGTGGTTTTTCTCACACATTGCTGACTGTGTGTGTGTATGTGTGTGTGTATAGCGACACTGATTATCCCAGTGCTGACTGTGCGTGTGTTCGGCATCACTGACTGTCCCAGTGCTGACTGTGTGTGTGTATGTGTGTGTGTCTGTGTGTGTGTGTGTGTATAGCAGTGCTGACTGTGTGTGTGTGTGTGTGTGTGTGTGTGTGTATAGCAGCACTGACTGTCCCAGTGCTGACTGTGTGTGTGTGTATGTGTGTGTATAGCAGTACTGACTGTCCCAGTGCTGACTGTGTGTGTGTGTGTATAGCATAACTGACTGTCCCAGTGCTGACTGTGTGTGTGTTAGGCACAACTGACTGTCCCAGTGCTGACTGTGTGTGTGTTAGGCACAACTGACTGTCCCAGTGCTGTTTGTGTGTGTGTATAGAATAACTGACTGTCCCAGTGCTGACTGTGTGTGTGTTAGGCACAATTGACTGTCCCAGTGCTGTTTGTGTGTGTGTATAGCAGCACTGACTGTCCCAGTGCTGACTGTGTGTGTGTATGTAGAGCAGCACTGACTGTCCCAGTGCTGACTGTGTGTGTGTGTGTGTGTGTGTGTATAGCAGTGCTGACTGTGTATGTGTGTATGTGTGTGTATAGCAGTACTGACTGTCCCAGTGCTGACTGTGTGTGTGTATAGCATAACTGACTGTCCCAGTGCTGACTGTGTGTGTGTATAGCATAACTGACTGTCCCAGTACTGACTGTGTGTGTGTGTGTGTGTATAGCAGTACTGACTGTCCCAGTGCTGACTGTGTGTGTGTTAGGCACAACTGACTGTCCCAGTACTGACTGTGTGTGTGTGTGTGTGTGTGTATAGCAGCACTGACTGTCCCAGTGCTGTTTGTGTGTGTGTGTGTGTATAGCAGCAGACTGTCCCAGTGCTGTTTGTGTGTGTGTATAGCATAACTGACTGTCCCAGTGCTGACTGTGTGTGTGTGTGTGCGTGTTTATAGCAGCACTGACTTTCCCAGTGCTGACTGTGTGTGTGTGTCTTTGGCAGCACTTACTGTCCCAGTGCTGACTGTGTGTGTGTGTGTATAGCAGTACTGACTGTCCCAGTGCTGACTGTGTGTGTGTTATGCAGCACTGATTGTCCCAGTGCTGACTGTGTGTGTGTGTGTGTATAGCAGTACTAACTGTCCCAGTGCTGACTGTGTGTGCGTGTTAGGCACCACTGACTGTTCCAGTGCTGATTGTTCCAGTGCTGACTGTATGTATAAAGCTCCAGTTACTCTGTGCCAGTCACGTGCTCAAAACCCTTTCCTCAGGTGAACCCCAATTGCTACACCAGTTTGAAATTTCCATTTCTGACACCAACAATCCTTGTAAATTTTCTGAACAAAACTGCCAATTTATGCCAAATAATTTATAGTTTTATACTATTGATCCACCACAAGAACTGGAGTGTACCTTGGCAAACTCACTTCACTTAGAACTCTACAATACAATGAATTGATCTACTGGGACCTGGGAGGTGAAATGTCAGTGTTTTGGCCTTTGACCCAAAACACCACTCAACAAATTTAAACTCATTATTTCAAAATGCAAGATAATGTTGGTAATAGTATTCCTGTGTAAAAAAAAAGCCAACTCCACATTCTCCAATGAGCTTTCATGACCTCCAGAGAGGTGCTGGACCGATTTAATTCATGCTTGCTGAATGAAAATACAGTGGTTTGAAAATAAAACAGTCCGCTGAAATATTTAAGAGTGTTAATTTATTAGGTAATCTCACATTGCAGCCTTGGATTGCTGTCTTTAATGTACACAGTAAAAGCAGAGTGGTATTTGCACACATGAACTGGCCCAAGATTGGAATTTCACTGACTCTGGAACAAGGAAAATGGTCCCAAAAGGAGATTTTCATCAGCCCAGATCTTGAATATTTAATAATGCTATATTACCAGAACCCTTCAACCATAATGAAGGAGTACCAAAGCAATTAGAGCAGGAACTCTGTGTGTATGGGTGTGTGTGTATGTGTTGTATACTAAATCCTATAAAATAACATTTTAATCTAATGTGATCTAAATATTTGCTACATATTATTAGGTAGACAGTGAAACAGACAGCAAAGTTAATGTGGGTTGTAAATGTTTTTTTACGGCCCTGTTCAGCTGAATCAATAATCTCTGTGGGTTTTTTTTCTAAACTGCATTTTTTTAAATGATTTTTTTTCTGCCTGTAAAGGTGAAGGTTAGCTTTGGGAAAGAGAACACTTTGCAATTCAGGCCTGTATTCTCTAGAGTTTCAAAGAATGAGAGGTGATCTAATTGAAACCTACAAAATACTTAAAGGGATAGACAGAGTAGATGCAGGTAAGATGTTTCCCCTGGTTGGGGAGTCTAGAACCAGGGGACACAATTTCAAAATAAAGGGGGAAGCCACTTAGGACAGTGATGAGGAGAAATTTCTTTACTCAGAGGGTTGTGAATCTTTGGAATTCTCTACCCCAGAGGGCTGTGGAAGCTCAGTCATTGAGTATGTTTAAAGCAGAGATTGACAGATTTCTAAATACCAATGACATAAAGGGTTGTGGGGATAGTGTGGGAAAAAGGCATTAAGTGGATGATCAGCCATGATCGTATTGAATGGCTGGGTAGGCTCGATGGGCTGAATGGCCTACTCCTGCTCCTATGTTCCTATGTTCCCAGTGTCAGCACTGAGCATTCCCAGGTCCTTCTACTCTTGACACAACAATCGATCTGAGGCCCAACCTGAGAAGGGCAATTTCTGTGGCATCAGTGCCGGGTTTGCACATATCCCACACCAGGTCTCTCTCGCAATATTCAAGAAGCTCAATACAATCCAGGGCAGAACAACTGACTTTGACTGGTGCCCCTGCCACAGGGCTTAATATCTGCTACCACCAATACCATCATCTCCACTACTACAGAAAAATGACCAAAGGCGCTTCACAGAGGCGTAATCAAATAGCAAATGGATGCCAAGCCAAAGAAGGGGCTATTAGGAAGAGTAACCAAAAGGTCAGTCAACATTATACAGATTATGTGAACAAAAAGCAATGCAAATGATAGCAGAAGCATGCATTTCTACCAAACCCAGCACATACAGAATATTTCAGCCTTTTACAAAGGCCAGAAGGGGGAGTGCTAAACTCGAGACCAGAAAACTTAAGGGGCAGGAAATGAGCATGAGGTCACGAAGGTTGATTTTTAAAGAGAGTTTTGCAGGGAAGGAGGAAGGTAGCCAGGCAAAGTGGTAATATTAAGTGACTGAAGGTTCAGCCTGCTGAAGATTTTCGATACCCAAAGGGATAAAAGTCTTTGGGGTTCCAAGCCAAGATATTTTCCTGTGATTAATGCAAGAAAGGGGGAAAAAAATCTGATAAATGTATTTATAGGATCAATGGAAAATAAGTCCATATCAGTGTGATAAGTGGGTGAAGTTAACAATTCCGTGGATTGCAATAGAAAGTAAAAGTGTTTACCATTTATAACATCCTCCTTTAATGCGTCATATCCATTTCTGTAAATAGCTTACTCCAAAAAAAAAGGCAAGAGAAAAAATACGGATGTACTAAGGGTGCCAGTTAATGTTTCGATGAGACACCATATTTGGAGTGAAGGTGATTAAGGGCTGTGTCAGTGCCCTCGTGGGATGCACCTGGGGTTCTAACTTCTCCTGCTGATCTGCAGTTAACAAACACCTTGGGCAAATCAGGACTTCTGAGGACTTTGAACGCTGTGTCATTCTCAGAAGGCATTCTTTGAAACACTAACTTGCATTTACATAGCGCCTTTAATGCAGTAAAACGTCCCAAGGTGCTTCACAGGAGCATCATCAAACAACTTTGACACCGATCCACATTAAGAGATAATAGGATAGGTGATTAAAATATAACACTTTCGATTCAATATTTAATTGTGTATTGGTTGATTGTGTATTGGTAGGTGTACTGCTCACCACCTCTGGTCCAGTACACCTACTCAGCATCTATGCTCCAACACTCTGCTCCGCACCTGAAGCTAAAGACCAGTTCTATGAACAACTCCATAACATCATTAGCAGCATCCCCAACACCGAACACCTATTCCTGCTGGGGGACTTTAATGCCAGGGTTGGGGCCGACCATGACTCATGGCCCTCCTGCCTTGGGCGCTATGGCGTTGGAAGGATGAATGAGAACGGGCAGAGACTGCTTGAGTTGTGTACCTATCATAACCTCTGCATCACCAACTCGTTCTTTCACACTAAACCCTGTCACCAGGTTTCATGGAGGCACCCAAGATCACGTCGTTGGCACCAGCTAGACCTCATTGTCACAAGGCGAGCCGCCTTAAACAGTGTTCAAATCACACGCAGCTTCCACAGTGCGGACTGCGACACCGACCACTCCCTGGTGTGCAGCAAGGTTAGACTCAGACCAAAGAAGTTGCATCATTCCAAGCAGAAGGGCCACCCGCGCATCAACACGAGCAGAATTTCTCACCCACAGCTGTTACAAAAATTTCTAAATTCACTTGTAACAGCCCTTCAAAACACTCCCACAGGGGATGCTGAGACCAAGTGGGCCCACATCAGAGACGCCATCTATGAGTCAGCTTTGACCACCTACGGCAAAAGTGCGAAGAGAAATGCAGACTGGTTTCAATCTCATAATGAAGAGCTGGAACCTGTCATAGCCGCTAAGCGCATTGCACTTTTGAACTACAAGAAAGCCCCCAGCGATTTAACATCCGCAGCACTTAAAGCAGCCAGAAGTACTGCACAAAGAACAGCTAGGCGTTGCGCAAACGACTACTGGCAACACCTATGCAGTCATATTCAGCTGGCCTCAGACACCGGAAACATCAGAGGAATGTATGATGGCATGAAGAGAGCTCTTGGGCCAACCATCAAGAAGATCACCCCCCTCAAATCTAAATCGGGGGACATAATCACTGACCAACGCAAACAGATGGACCGCTGGGTTGAGCACTACCTAGAACTGTACTCCAGGGAGAATGCTGTCACTGAGACTGCCCTCAATGCAGCCCAGCCTCTACCAGTCATGGATGAGCTGGACATACAGCCAACCAAATCGGAACTCAGTGATGCCATTGATTCCCTAGCCAGCGGAAAAGCCCCTGGGAAGGACAGCATTACCCCTGAAATAATCAAGAGTGCCAAGCCTGCTATACTCTCAGCACTACATGAACTGCTATGCCTGTGCTGGGACGAGGGAGCAGTACCCCAGGACATGCGCGATGCCAACATCATCACCCTCTATAAAAACAAAGGTGACCGCGGTGACTGCAACAACTACCGTGGAATCTCCCTGCTCAGCATAGTGGGGAAAGTCTTTGCTCGAGTCGCTCTGAACAGGCTCCAGAAGCTGGCCGAGCGCGTCTACCCTGAGGCACAGTGTGGCTTTCGTGCAGAGAGATCGACTATTGACATGCTGTTCTCCCTTCGTCAGATACAGGAGAAATGCCGTGAACAACAGATGCCCCTCTACATTGCTTTCATTGATCTCACCAAAGCCTTTGACCTCGTCAGCAGACGTGGTCTCTTCAGACGACTAGAAAAGATCGGATGTCCACCAAAGCTACTAAGTATCATCACCTCATTCCATGACAATATGAAAGGCACAATTCAACATGGTGGCTCCTCATCAGAGCCCTTTCCTATCCTGAGTGGTGTGAAACAGGGCTGTGTTCTCGCACCCACACTTTTTGGGATTTTCTTCTCCCTGCTGCTTTCACATGCGTTCAAATCCTCTGAAGAAGGAATTTTCCTCCACACAAGATCAGGGGGCAGGTTGTTCAACCTTGCCCGTCTAAGAGCGAAGTCCAAAGTACGGAAAGTCCTCATCAGAGAACTCCTCTTTGCTGACGATGCTGCTTTAACATCTCACACTGAAGAATGCCTGCAGAGTCTCATCGACAGGTTTGCGTCTGCCTGCAATGAATTTGGCCTAACCATCAGCCTCAAGAAAACGAACATCATGGGGCAGGATGTCAGAAATGCTCCATCCATCAATATTGGCGACCACGCTCTGGAAGTGGTTCAAGAGTTCACCTACCTAGGCTCAACTATCACCAGTAACCTGTCTCTAGATGCAGAAATCAACAAGCGCATGGGTAAGGCTTCCACTGCTATGTCCAGACTGGCCAAGAGAGTGTGGGAAAATGGCGCACTGACACGGAACACAAAAGTCCGAGTGTATCAGGCCTGTGTCCTCAGTACCTTGCTCTACAGCAGCGAGGCCTGGACAACGTATGCCAGCCAAGAGCGATGTCTCAATTCATTCCATCTTCGCTGCCTTCGGAGAATACTTGGCATCAGGTGGCAGGACTATATCTCCAACACAGAAGTCCTTGAAGCGGCCAACACCCCCAGCTTATACACACTACTGAGTCAGCGGCGCTTGAGATGGCTTGGCCATGTGAGCCGCATGGAAGATGGCAGGATCCCCAAAGACACATTGTACAGCGAGCTCGCCACTGGTATCAGACCCACCGGCCGTCCATGTCTCCGTTATAAAGACGTCTGCAAACGCGACATGAAATCGTGTGACATTGATCACAAGTCGTGGGAGTCAGTTGCCAGCATTCGCCAGAGCTGGCGGGCAGCCATAAAGACAGGGCTAAATTGTGGCGAGTCGAAGAGACTTAGTAGTTGGCAGGAAAAAAGACAGAGGCGCAAGGGGAGAGCCAACTGTGCAACAGCCCCAACAAACAAATTTCTCTGCAGCACCTGTGGAAGAGCCTGTCACTCCAGAATTGGCCTTTATAGCCACTCCAGGCGCTGCTTCACAAACCACTGACCACCTCCAGGCGCGTATCCATTGTCTCTCGAGATAAGGAGGCCCAAAAGAAAGAAAGAAATTGGTTGATGGAAAAGGCAATAATTGGAATGTGGAGAGCGGAAGAACTTGTCAATCAGATTTGGCACCCAACGGGTTAATCTCTTATTTATCCTTCACAAATTAGGTTGAGGATCCTTCTTGTATAAAGTGCCCTCATGAATATTCATGTAGGCTGTGCTGGGGGCTTCGAGATAAGGCATTTCTGTGTGCGAGAAAGGCCGTCTCACGGCAGACATCAAGGGTTTAATGAGTTGAATCTAACGCAGACCAATTAACCAGCACGTGCATTCACCGGATTGGGAATCCATCAATTTCAGGGGAAATTGAGGTTGAAATTATCCATTGTTTGGCCAAGTGGTCAGACTGGAAATGGCTGTTCATCCTGCAGATGTAATTTAAAGCTGGAAGCAGATACAGAGATTTTCTGTTTCCTTCTCCCTTCTCTTTTATGTACGTGCAGCCGATAAATGCTCCGTTTACATAGGGTCCCTATGGGCTTATTCAGCCAAATGCAAGATTCTTCTGGGTTGCAAAAAAACATTTGCAACTGAATCCACTTAGAAAGTGTATGGTAAAGCAGAATAAGGGATGCGAAATGGAAAGTACATTATATTTCCCAGCCCCAGCTCTCCCTTGCCACCTCCCCCGCTTATCATCTTCTAAACAACAACATATAATGTCAACTTTTTGTCGGGAAATATTTTAATGCTGTGGTGAGGGAATCTGCGGTCGTGGGTGAGAGTTATTAGCTGAGACATTGGGATGGATTTTCCCTCCAGGGACGGGAAATAGAGGTGGAAACTGTTTCTGGGTGCCGAGCCAGCTCCCCGAGTGGAAACAGTCACTCATTGTGATTTTCATGTGGGTGCCCCCTAAATTGGCCTGGAGACAGGTTCGCCATCCAATTAGGGGCAGCGGGTGGGCTCTCGAAGCTGGAGAGACAATCAGAGGCCTTCCAGCTTGAAAGGAGCAGCAGGCTGCAATACAGGGTAAGTAACTGAGAGGGCACTTCATGATGGAGGCACCCTCTCTCCAACATTTTTAAATCTTAAATGAAAAAATGGCTTATTCAGCTAGGCCACTACTGTGAGGGTTGAGCCCTTCTACAGGGCCGCCTATGGCTTCTCTCGCATGCAGGCAGGGAGGGCCTCTAGGTCTGCCTGGGATGCTGACCCCCTCCCCCCACCCCTGTCTGCTGCTGGATGCTGACCCCCTCCCCCCACCCCTGTCTGCTGCTGGATGCCTGCCTTCAGAAACCTAAACTGGCCCGCCAGCTGCCTGCAGGAAACTGAAGGGCGACTGGAAAAGTCTAATCAGCCTCCTTCAATTGGCCTCAAGTGACTTTTAGTGAGCCTGATTGGCTACCCACCGCATGTGGGGGAGTATCCCTGCTGCCGCCCCCCCCCCCCCACCCACCGTTCTCACCTCTGTAAAAATGGCATTATGGAACTGGGGAACTGGCACGCCAGCTGGTGGGGCTATTTGAAGCTCCTGCTGTCCTCCGATCCTGGCACCAACGTGGGCCCATTGTGTCAGACTTTGCTGGGATAATAGCAGCGAGTTTAAGGCAGCTCGCTATTATTAATTAGTAATTCACCCAGCAAATTATGAGAATTACCACAACTTGCTGGATGATTTATGTTGCTCCATCATTAGCCTCATGAAATTGGCAGGTCGCCCTCAACATCCCTGTGACTTTTATGAAATTGTTGCATTTGTGCATTAATTACGAAGTGAACTCACTACAGGAAGTTACAACTAGAACTTAAGAGTGCAAATCCTTTTTTTAATGAGGAGATATATGTTCCTGTAATACCAATTAACAGTTTAAACTGTGACGATTCATTACTACAGGTGCTAAATTTTTTTTTTAGAGATTTTTAAAATATATAAATATTTTTCATTGCTTTCTTACTTTTTCTTTGTTTCTTTTACCCCTTTTTTTGTACTTGATTTGACTCTACCCTGTTTCCTTCTCTATTGTTCCTCTGCATCTTTCTCATTCCTGGTTAAGGAGTTAAACTATTTGTGCTGTTGTTCACTGAGGTCCCCAATTCCCCATTGCCCTCGCTATGCCATTGTCAGCTCACACTTCCAGCAACTTACAGGGCAACACTTGTTTTTGAGCTGAAAGGTTAGGGAAAAGATCTAACTAATGGAATCTGCTGTGAGAAGCCCCACTCCAGCAAAATCTGGGCCAAGATAAATAACATTTACTGATCAGCGCAGATCGAGGGTCACTGATCTCTGTCAGAGTGGTCTTAGCATCCCCAGGTTAAAATAGGGAAATAAGCTAAGGGGTTTCCACTCTCTCTAAATAGCTGATGACCTCCTGCTGTAAGAGTCCATGTGGATATGTTAGTTAAAGACAGGGTTTTGCTCAGTTGTGATATCTTACTTCCACCCATGATCGAATAGGCAGCAACAGACACTGACGACTTGCGATACTGAAAGGGTAATGGTTACCATTGGCAACTCATCCCAGCCAAGGAGAGATGGGGCTGGACGGTGGGTTGGGTTGAGTGAGAGCAGGGATGAAATGAACAGACAGTCAATGTGCAAACAAAGATTGTTGGATTGTTTAACCTCCCCCAGCTAGTGAGAATGGAATGGGTGAGGGGTTGAGATCAGGGCAAGGACTGAGGTCACATCGATCTCCTGTCAGCTGACATCTTAACCTTCATCAGCCTTGAAGGCGACCGGAGTTTCCACTGCAGGCAAGCGGCATGATATCCTGCACGAAGCCTCATGGGGAGGCCCGCCCTGTGTCAAAGCTGCTGGAGATACCCAGCATTATACCAGAGTATCTAGAAGAGGCCAAGGTAAGTAAAACTTCTGATTAAAAACAAGAAATGCTGGAAATACTCAGCAGGTCTGGCAGCATCTGTGGAGAGAGAAGCAAAGTTAACGTTTCGGGTCAGTGACCCTTCTTCAGAACTTCTGATTATTTGGAAGAACAGGAAAAATATCCTTGGACCTCTCTTGCCCCCAGCCCTCCCCCTCCAGCTCTTACCTTTGGGAGGGGCCTGTTCCGTTAGGTTCCCCCCCACCCCAATCAGTTTCCAGCTCCCATTGGCCAGCCAGTTAGTGGATCTGGCTGGATTCAGATAGCACTCCGGAACATTCACTCCAATGACTGTTAAGATCAAGAAGGTCTTGGTGTTTCTGGACTCTGTGGGTTCGCACCCCACTTCAGGGTTCTCCCACAAAGTACCCGCGCCTCCCCCTACCCCTCTCCTCTCCTCCCTTCTCCCCCCATTAAAACCGGGGTCTTCATTTTTGCCTGGATGTTGTAAAAGGGCTTTGTTCAGAGGGGAGGAACAGAGCTTTCTACTCAAGGTGCCAAGGGCAATTAAATATTATTGCATCCTCAATTGCGTGGGTGTCAATTAGTTGGCCCTTGTTGCGTTCAACTCACTTAACTGCTGCAACCTGAATTATGTCAGCCTTTTGCTCTGGCACTAAGATGCAAATGACTTGCTGCAGAATTTACATAATTATTTCTGAGCTGCGGGAGGCTGTCTAAAGTTTCATTTTGTTTTAAAATGTTTTACTGGATATGTTTTCTGGTTTTCTCCCTCTTTACTGACACCCAGTCTTTGGTTGGTTTAGGGGTTGAGGTATATAAAACTGCGGGCAATTTCCTATGTAAAGTTGTGCAGCCTCAACCATATTAATGGATAACTCATAATGTATTATTAAAATGTACTTCATAAAGCTTTAATATAGTGATTAATTTAACATAGTTCTTGTGTGAGCAGCCAGTCTTGATAGGCTATTTACCAATGGTGGATTCCCCTTCACATTTTATCCTTTGCTCATCCCCCATCCACACATGTCACACACTCTCCAGCAGAGGCCATTGGTTGGCAGTTGAGAGCAGGAACCTCAGCTGAATTTGTCCTCTCTTCCTCCTCCCTACCAGAGTGGACAGCAGAGCTGACTGTAGACAATTCCTGCAGTCACACCAGGAGGAAATGGTGACCTACCCTAGTGGTTACTTTCTCACAACTGGTGGCAGAAGCACTTGGCTTTCCTCATGTAGACCTCATTCGTTGAGAACTTTGGGCAGAGATGCATAGATATCGACTTTCTCCATCTATTAACATGTTGAAACCTGCAATATGCCCAGCTCGGCACCAGTTTGTGTTTTTACAACCAGCCTTCATGACATTTTTATTTTATTTTATTTAGAGATACAGCACTGAAACAGGCCCACCAAGTCTGTGCCGACCAACAACCACCCATTTATACTAATCCTACATTAACCTACTAATCCTACATTCTTTTCCAGGGACTCAAAACTCCCCCATTCAGTCTTCCTTTCCTCCAACAGTCTACAATTTGTAAAGTATAAACCTGGCGTAATCGAAATACTGCTTCTTGCTTGACATCATCTTCTTTAGAGCCTTGGTGCTATCCTGCACTAAGGGCCTGGTCCCTATACCTACTTTTCTCAGCAGAGTAGCACTCCGGAGCAGTAAAGTTCGCTCAGCGTGCCTTGACTACATTCCTGTGCATGTTGTTTTTGTGGTCATTAGCTTGGGCCCGAACATACATTGCTGCAGTATAATGTGACCTCAAAGCTCCAGGTGTTTTGTTATATTCCTCCATTCCAGCCAGAAGCTCTGGGTCAAACCGCAGAGGGTCCCCATAAGCAACAAATTATTTACCACAAGTTTGTGACAACAGGTTTGAATGAATACAGAAGAGATGTCAAAATAAAACAAAATCTCTTTTGCTGCTTTTCACTACAGTTGAATACCTGGCTTGTTGTGCTCGTCAAAGTCCACTGTATTCTTACCAATAATAAACACTGTGGCAACCTGTTCCAATTCAATAAAACATGCAAAAAATGAATAATTTAGTTTGAGAGGCTAGGAGTCAGCAGATTAAAACAAGATTCTGGTGAAGCATCTCTTTTTGTTGACCTACATTCAATGTTTTCCCAAGTTCAGCCTGCGGAGCAGTCCTATCAGAATAATTCACCCAGCTTCACAGAAAAGGAACTGTCAACAAAGACACTCTATCAATTTACTTTACGTTGTAGGTGGCAGTTCCAGTTGGTGCTATTTCGTTGAGTGGTTGAGCCTTACTGGAGCCAAAGTATGAATATTTCACATCGAATTCATGTTATATTTTACCGAATAGATTGTTATTTTTGTAAAGTTGGTTAAGACAAGACACATTGTACAAATAAAAGCAAAAGACTGCAGATGCTGGAAATCTGAAATAAAAACAGAAAATGCTGGAAATACTCAGCAGGTCAGGCAGCATCTGTGGAGAGAGAAGCAGAGTTAACATTTCAGGTCAGTGACATTCCATCAGAACTGATGAAAGGTCACTGACCTGAAATGTTAATTACACATTGTGCAAACTCCAATTCAAATTCAGTGCACAGAAAGCACATTGCATGGACTTCAGCTCAAATTCATTGCACAAACTCTGACGAGAACTCATTGTACAAATTCTTACTCCCACTCAATTTTTCACAGGAATCAAAATTGTAAAATTCCTTACCTGCCTTGGACTTCCCATCCTCCCGGAATTTACAGGCTTTTAAATCACAAGCTTGGTGTCACTTAATCAATACTTTATGACTGACCTCGTCTTCACAACCTTGCTTGTCATTCTGCGTTATGGGTTTCTTGGTTAATTTTTTTAAAATGTGGGTACTGGATGACAGAAGATTACCTTTGCAGATGCTAAATGAGTGTACATATTTTCAAAGTTGAAAATGTTTTCCTTGCTAAAATAGCAAATACTGGAGTATCTTTCCAAATCCCTGGATTTTTTTTTTCTAGATCTTTGCTTAAGTTAAAAATTTGCAGAAGTTGAAACTGGACCATTCAAAGCCCTGGAATAATAATCTGGAGATCGCAAATTCAAATCCTACCAATAATGGTTTGAGAATTTGAATTCAGTTTTTAAAAATCTGGAAATAAAAAGGTGATACCAGTAAAAATAAAAGTCACCATGAAGCTGTTGAATTGTTGAATGAACATAACTGGTTCAGCAATGTTATTGAGGGAAGGAAACATGTCGCCTACACCCAGTCTAGGCAATATGTGACTCCAGTTCCACGCCAATGTGGTTGACACTGTTCCATGAAGTGGTCTAACAAGCCACTCAGCTGTATCAAATAGGGTAACTAGGGATGGGCAAAAAATGCAGGCCTTACCAATATGCCCAGCTTCCAAGAATGTTTTTAAAATAACTGAGATGATGCACTGTATCTACCACATAAGATCACCTGTTGATTTGAGTGCTGATTGTCGTTGCAGGGCATGAAATAGAGTAATGTTGCAATTCTCACCGCAAAATTAATCTAAAAATTACAATGGCAGATGCAGTCAGTGACGCTCTGACACTATTACATCACCATATAGGCCTTTTATTAGTAACTGACAAAGTACTAAGTGATATTGCCCCTGTAAACTTAATCTTGCTACACCCTCGTTCTGCAACAGGAGAATGCTGCATGCCAGATTAATAAGGGTGCCCTGGAATCATCCAGGTTGCATCCCTGAAACTATCGCTATGCAATTGCAAGGCCTAATCTAGGCCCCTTTCCCAACTGGATCGCTTCAGGTGCTGCCAATGCTGTGGCCAATTTTCTCAGGCTTAGTGCAGCCAAACCAGCAGTCCTGAAAGAGATGGCTGGAATCTGCCACAAAAGCATTGTGATGGAATCCGTGTTTGTTTTTATTCATTCATGGGAAGTGGGCGTCACTGGCTATGCCAGCATTTATTGCCCATCCCCAATTGCCCTTAAGAAGGTGGTGGTGAGCTGCCTTCTTGAACCGCTGCAGTCCATGTGAGGTAGGTACACCCACAGTGCTGTTAGGAAGGGAGTTCCAGGATTTTGACCCAGCGACAGTGAAGGAACGGCGATATAGTTCCAAGTCAGGATGGTGTGTGACTTGGACGGGAGATAGCAGGTGGTGATGTTCCCATGTATCTGCTGCTCTAGTCCTTCGAGGTGGTAGAGGTCGCGGGTTTGGAAGGTGCTGTCTAAGGAGCCTTGGTGCATTACTGCAGTGCATCTTGTAGATGGTACACACTGCTGCCACTGTGCGTCGGTGGTGGAGGGAGTGAATGTTTGTGGATGGGGTGCCAATCAAGCTGGCTGCTTTGTCCTGGATGGTGTCGAGCTTCATGAGTGTTGTTGGAGCTTCACCCATCCAGGCAAGTGGAGAGTATTCCATCACACTTTTGACTTGTGCCTTGTAGATAGTGGGCAGGCTTGAGGGAGTCAAGATGTGAGTTACTCGCCGCAGGATTCCTAGCCTCTGACCTGCTCTTGTACCTACGGTATTTATGTGGCTACTCCAGTTCAGTTTCTGGTCAATGGTAGCCCCTAGAATGTTGATAGTGGGGGATTCAGCAATGGTAATGCCATTGAATGTCAAGGGGAGATGGTTAGATTCTCTCTTGTTGGAGATGGTCATTGCCTGGCACTTGTGAGGCGTAAATGTTACTTGCCACTTATCAGCCCAAGCCTGGATATTGTCCAGGTCTTGCTGCATTTCTACACGGACTGCTTCAGTGTTTGCAAAGCTTGTTTTTTTTTTAAGAAGCTAACTGAGAGGGAAATTAAAATTGAAACAGAAACTGGAACTGAAACAGAAATGGAAATCAAAGCTAAAACAGAAGCTGGAAAAACAACTTCAGGTTTCCGGAGAAACTGACATTGGTTAGAACCAGATAAAAGGAGACAGAGTCCTCCCCAGATCAGGCAGGAGTGGAGCGCTAGCCAGCAGAAGAAAGTGAAGACTGAATCCAGGAATCGATTCATTTGTTGGTGGTCTCCAATGGGATCATAACAGCATTATTAAAAAAAAGAATTACTTTCTTGGCTCTGGAGCAAGGAAGACATGGTGCTGGGTAGATGGGGAGCATCTGTATTGTGATGCACTGGGCATCGCAATCATATGAGATAGGGTCTTTTCCAATCCTGTAATTTTTGTCTGTCCATCACCATTGCTTTGGCTTTGAAATTACACTGGGTGTACATTAACTACAAATACTTAATGTACTAATATTGAATTGCCTTGGCTTCTCTTTTCAGAGAGACATTAACCAGCTTAAAATGAATGATCAGCACCTTCATTAAAATTCTAGGCAAACAAATTTCATATGACAATGCTCAGTATGTTAATACTTATGGAAAAACATTCAAGTTTTTTTTGAAAATTGATCTGTTCAGAAATAGACCTCACTCCCGTCCCCAAAGTTGCGATTGCTCAATTGCAAACACACTCCCAAATCCAAAAACGAGGACTTGCACGAGTATAATGCCTCATTACGGCTCTCAGATAGATCTCTGAGCCATTAGAAAGCATTGGCAAACTAGTATTCTATAAATAGTATTGTTGTTGATCACACTTATGGAAAATATTAATAAGAGTATTATCAGAACTGGTTTGTTTTCCTTTTCCATTGCATAGTGCTCCAATTAATTAGGAAGCTTTAAGTTGTTTACACTGACTAACTAGAACCCATGGATATAATTAACAAGAAAATTGTGTTTGATATTTGACCCAGTTAATAACTTGCACTTAGGATGCCCTAAAAGGTTTTTCTGGACTCTCAGTAACCCAGAGCAATGTGGTATTTTTTTTCACATATCCCTACCATATTATGTAAAGGCTGGTGCAGGCATCCTGAAGGAAGTACAGAGCTTTTGATGTTAGTATTAAATCACTCTGCATGTGAATTGGCAGTTGCACCTTGAAGTTGTTCAGTTTTGATAAGTGTACAATTTGGCCTCAACCAAACCTGTAATTGAGGCCAAAGCAGGGCTCTCCATTCATGGGACGATGGGTGAAAGCAGGACTCTCCATTGGTGAGGTCACTGCAGTGAAATATTTTTGATGTCACATGAGGATTAACTTAATAAGTGCATAGGAACAGGAGCAGGCCATTCAGCCCATCGAGCCTTCTCCACCATTCAATTAGATCTTGGTTGATCATCTAGCTCAATGCCATTTTCCCGCACTATTTCCATATTGCTTGATGTCATTTGTCTCCAGAAATCTATTGATTTCTGTCTTGAACATGCTCAATGATTGAGCTTCCACAGCTTTTTTGGGGTAGGGAATTCCCAAGATTCACCACCCTCTGAGTGAAGAAATTCCTCCTCATCTCAGTCTTATTCTTATTCTGAGATTATGTCCCCTGGTTCCAGACTCACCAGCCAGGGGAAACATCCTATCCCCATCCACCCTGTCATGCCCTATAAGAATTTTGTAAGTTTCAATGAAATCACCTCTCATTCTTTGAAACTCTAGAGCTTGAGAATGCAGGTCCAGTTTCCTCAATCTCCTCATAAAACAATCCTGCCATCCCAGGGATTAGTCTGATGAACCTCCTTTGCACTCCCTTTATGGCAAGTATATCCTTCCTTCGATGAGGAGACCAAAACTGTACACAATACTCCAGGTGCCGTCTCACCAAGGCTGTATACAATTGCAGCAAGACATCTTTACTTCTGTACTCAAATCCCCTTGCAATAAAGGCCAACATATCATTTGCCTTCTTAATTGCTTGCTGTACCTGCATGCTGGCTTTTAGTGACTCATGAACAAGGACACCCAGCTCCCTTTGGACCCCAACCTCTCACCATTTAAGAAATATTCTATAAATATAGAATAAATATAGAATATCTGCTCCCAGGCTGCCTCTTACCATCACTATTACAATATAAAACCCGGTTACAGAGGATGATTGAGAGACACCAGTAAATGCACAGATATTGCCTTTGATAAACTCCGGGATTATGCAACAATTCAGAAGACCACACTTCCCTTTTAATCAAATTTTTAATGAAAAGCAGCGTAAAGAGCAGATTTGTTCTTAAACTTGTCCATCATGGGTGTTGGGAACAGCTGCAGACTCTTCAATAAATTGCACGTGTTGTACAACGACATTCCAATTAACATTCGAACACACACTATTGTTGACTGCATCAGTTATGGTATGAAAGAGCTTCACTTTGTGGGCTTAATAACCATGAACGGACAGATTTATTCCAATATAATACATGTAGTTACTGTGTTATTCAGCTGTGTCTTCTCACTCAATAAATCTTTACACTTATTAATCTGGCATCATTGCATGGGAGGCATATAGAAAGAAGAAAGAACTTGCATTTATATAGCCGCCTCAGCACCTCAGATCGTCCCGAAGCTAATTAAGTACTTTTAAAGTTTAGTCACTGTTATAATGTAGAGAAATGCAGCAACCAAATTGCACACAGCAAGATTCCGCAAACAGCAATGAGATACATGACCAGATAATCTGCTTTTTAGTGTTTATGGCTGAGGGATAAATACTGACCAGAGCATCGATCTGCTCCTCTTCACATATTGTTATGGGATCTTTTACGTTCACATGAGAGAGCAGATGGGGCCTCGGTTTAATGTCTCATCTGAAACACACCCTTGATTATGTGCTTAAGTCCCTGGAGTGGGACTCGAACCTGCAACCTGCAGATAACAGTTCTAACTCATGTAATGTTAGATGGGTCCCCTTTCTTTAGCTGAGGGGCGGTTCAAGTAAATGATTTTCTTCAATCTGACGGTCATGTTTTTAGTAAATATGTTGGGTTTATTCAGCAATCTTGAGCTCCCAACCAGCAATTGCTCTCAGTGGGATATAGGTCGGAGAGTCCATGCTAGATTACTGTAGTCCGACCAGGCTCCGATAAAGTCTGGCTCCTTAAAGGTACCACTTGATCTGTTTGTATATCATTCAGTTTGTTTACATCCCAGCATTTCACAGCCATTCTGCACTGAGCTTTGCAGTATTGGCTTCTGTCCTTTCTGAAGCAAGTCCCTCACTCAGTTGCTCTTGAAATGCTGTGAGTGCAGATCATTAGAAAGCATGGAAAGGGAATAGATCATTCAGCTCATCAAACCCATCCCTTCCAGGGACCAGGCTTAAATCTGTTCCATCATCGACTCCACCCATTAGATTTTGTGCTCCGAGGAAAGTTTTTGAAAAGATTCTGTCTGTTCCCCCATCCTTCTCACCCCCTCCCCCATCCTCCCGCAACCTCCCAAATAAATACAGTGAACCTCCAAAATGTTAATAATTGAGTAGTTCAGTTGAGTATTGGATTTAAGGCTCGAAGGACTTGGGGTCAAATTGTTGTATGGTTTATTCAGTCTATTATGGGGTAGATACTTTTATGGGGTGTTCTAGAACTAGCCGCACTGCTAGCCAAGTTGCTCCATCAGAGTGATGCAAGGTATCTTCAAAAGTGCTATCAAGCCGCACTTTCACAGCAATAACCTGCTCATTGATGCTCAGTTTGGGTTGCGCCGGGGCACTCGGCTTCTGAGCTCATTACAGCCTTGTCCAAACATGGACAAAGGAGCTGAACTCAAGAGAGTGACTGCCCTTGAGATCAAAGCAGCATTTGACTGAGTATGGCATCAAGGAACCATAGCAAAACTGGAGTCAATGGGAATCAGGGGGAAAACTCTCCACTGGCTGGAGTCATCCTAGCACAAAGGAAGATGGTTCTGGTTGCTGGAGGTCAATAATCTCAGCTCCAGGACATCACTGCAGGAGTTCCTCAGGGTAGTGTCCTCAGCCCAACCATCTTCAGCTGCTTCATCAATGGCCTTCCTTCAATCATGAGGTCAGAATCATGGAATTATAGAACGTTTAAGGCACAGAAAGAGACCACTTGGCCAATCGTGTTTGTGCCATTTGAAAACGATCCCCTATTCTAATCCCAGCTTCCAGCATTTGGTCCGTCACCCTGCAGATTACGGCACTTGAGGTGCATATCCAGACTCCTTTTGAATGAGTTGAGGGTTTCTGCCTCAACTACTCTTTCACCCCTTGGATGAAAAGGTTTTTCCTCATCTCCCCTCTAATTTTTCTACCAATCACTTTAAATCTATGCCCCCTAGTCACTGACCTCTCTGCTAAGGTAAATAGACCCTTCACCTCTACTCTATCCAGGCCCCTCAAAATTTTGTACATTTCAATCAGATCTCCCCTCAGCCTTCTCTGTTCCAAGCAGAACAACACCAGCCTATCCAATCTTTCCTCATAGCTGCATTTTTCCAGTCCAGGCCATATCCTTGTAAATCTTCTCTGTACCCTCTCTAGTGCAATTACATCCTTTCTGTAATGAGGTGACCAGAACTGCACACAGCACTCAAGTTGTGGCCTAACCAATGATTTATACAGTTTCAGTTACCTGTAGGAAAGGATTCCATATGACTTCTTAACCACCTTATCTACCTGTCCTGCTACCTTCAGGGATCTGTGAACGTTTACTCCAAGGTCCCTCACTTCCTCTACAATTCTCAGTATTTTCCCATTAATCATGTATTCCTTTTCCTTGTTTGACCTCTCCAAATGCATCACCTCACACTTCTCCAAGTTGAATTCCATTTGCCACTTTTCTGCCCATCTGACTAGCCCATCAATATCTTCCTGCAGCCTACAGCTATCCTCCTCGCTATCCATCACACGGCTGATCTTTTGTGGTCTGCAAAGTTCTTTATCACGTCTCCTACATTTATACCCAAGCCGTTAATATATACCACAAAAAGCAGGGGACCCAGTACTGAGCCCTGCGAAACGCCACTGGAAACAGCCCTCCAGTCGCTAAAACACCCGTCAACAATTGTCCTTTGTTTCCTGCTACTGAGCCAATTAAGTGGGGATGTTCGCTGATGATTGCACAATGTTCAGCACCATTTGCAGCTCCTCAGATACTGAAGCAGTCGGTGTAGAAATGCAGTAAGACCTGGACAACATCCAGACTTGAGCTGATAAATGGCAAGTAACATGCACACCACAGTGCCAGACAATGACTGTCTCAAACAAGAGAGAATCTAACCATCTTCCCTTGACATTCAGTGGCATTACCATTCCTGAATCCTTCACTATCAACATCCTGGCGGTTACCATTGACCAGAAACTGAACTGGACCAGCAAGGTAAATACGTGGCTACAAGAGCTGGTCACAGCTTCTGTGGCGAGTAACCTCATCTCCTGACTCCCTAAAGTGTCCATCATCTTCAAGGCACAAGTCAGGAGCATGATGGAATATTCTCCACTTGCCTGGATGAGTGCGGCTCCAACAACACTCAAGGACACCATCCAGGACAAAGCAGCTGCTTGATTGGCACCCCGTCCACCACCTTTAACATTCATTCCCTCCACCACCGACTCACAGTGGCAGCAGTGTGTACCATCTACAAGATGCACTGCAGCAACTCACCAAGTCTCCATCGACAGCACAGTCCAAACCCACGACCTCTACCATTTAGAAGGACAAGGGCAGCAGATGCATGGGAACACCGCCACCTGCAAGTTCCCCTCCAAGCCGCACACCATCCTGAATTGGAACTATATCACCGTTCCTTCACTGTCACTGGGTCAAAATCCTGGAACTCCCTTCCTAACAGCACTGTGGGTGTACTTGCACCAGATGGACTGCAGCGTTCAAGAAGGTGGCTCACTGCCACCTTCTCAAGGGCAATTAGGGATGGGCAATAAATGCTGGCCTAGCCAGTGGTGCCCACATCCTATGAACCAATAAAAAAAAGCCATAGATGTCTTGTCTTGGTCTATGGATGGAACATAGGAGATTGCAGGGTTTAAGCAGTACTTTCGCATTGTTGTTACCTAGCTATTGAACAATTGAACTAGAAATCAGTACTCCGCCCAACAGCCATGTTGTAGCTAATGCAGACTCTCAGTGTCTTCCTCCATTTAATCTTACTACCTCGTCATGCCATCCTCCTGATCCCAGCAGCTCAGGAAACACCATGTTCCACATAACATTAATCATCTCCATCTCTACTGTTGTACCCCTCGAATTGTCCTTAATCAGATATTCCTTCTATTCAATCTTGTAAATAAACAGAGAGTGAGCTGTTTTATCTGGAATCCACGGGAAGGGTATAATTTCCCCGCATAAAGTGCATCCAATTTTGGTCTTGTCACAGAATTGTTGCGAATTCCTGTAACATTAATCCATGCTGTGATTCGCCATTTCACTACTGTCAAGATACAAATGTGTAAGTGAAGGGGCGGAAAGACTCCCCTCCCCCAAATTATCCCAGTGATGGTTGGCAGTGCTAAAAATGGAGCACCATAGCTCTTGACAGCCTAAAGATCTCCTCCCTTGTGGTAGAATCTCTTCTCTATGCAGTCAACCCTGACTAAGTTAACTACTTTACTGTAATTATATTTTCAATATCATCTAAATCTTGTGGGCCTCAAGATTTCGCCACCTACTAAAATACAGTGACAGTGTAAGTAGGAATGCACCAGACTCCCAGTGGACATCATGCCAGAGCAATTTTCCCAAACATCCTACATTTTGATAATAATGAACCAGTGGGTAAGCTTGTCAGTTAAGCAATGTTTGTGATAAAATTCCCACAACAAATAAGAAAATACTAAATGCAGACAACTTGCAGGTTTTGTATATGCTGCATGTTGCTAGAAAAGCTGCTGCGAACCTTAAAGCAGCCTCACCACTTACGTCCCTTTGAAAATACAAGTTCAAAAAAAATTACATTCTTGCCCTCCCCTCCCCACAATCTGGTACTGAATATTTTTGCCCCAGTTTTCCCCCCTTTTGTCTGAAAGAATGACTAATGCTGGGGAGTTGCTGGGTAGCCCTTTGAAATCACGCAAAAATGACCGTTTGTCATGCCTGACCAAGACAGTAAGAGTTGTTCGGCTGTTTGATTATGAGAGACATCACCCTGTGATATTGAGAGCTGACAACACTGAGAAGCTGTTAGAAATGAGCTTTATAGCTAGAAGGAGTTAGACTGGTCACAAACCCTTATAATGTACACTAGCTGTTCTCCCATGGCATTGCTTACAGTGGGTCGATGGCAATGGTTGTGAGAGATGTGGTGAGAAGCTCTGAAGTAAATGGATAGTAGGTGGGTTAGTACTTTTTGATTGGTTCAAACCAATCTGTATAAGTGGTTATTTGTGAAGCACTGTTTGAGTGTTTCCTGAGAAATTTAAACCCAGCAGAAGACTTTTAGTATCCAACTGGATCACCTGATGCATTAAAGTAAGTCTGATGGTTTGCTGTTTTAGAAGGACAGGCATATTTTTCTGCCAATATGAAGCTGTGTCCCTTTAAAACCATGAAATCTAGTTCCTGTTAAATAAACACTGCTTCAGGTCAATCGTAGATTAATTATTATTTGGACAAAGAACTTTGTAAATTTTTAAGTGTAAATTTTCCATCTGTGAATCAAGGGAATACAGCATTTTACATTTTGTTAGATTTTATAACAGATTGTAACTTCTGAAGTGTCATATAGGACAGAGGAGCAGGAGTAGGCCATTCAGCCCATCAAGCCTGCTCCTCCGTTCAATTAGATCATGGCTAATCATCTACCTCAACACCACCTTTCCGTGCTATCACCATATCCCTTGATGTCATTAGTATCCAGATATCTATCGATTTCTGTCTTGAGCATGCTCAATGATTGAGCTTCCACAGCCCTCTGGGGTAGAGAATTCCAAAGATTCACAACCCTCTGAGTGAAGAAATTCCTCCTCAGCTCAGTCTTAAATTGTCTACACTTTATTCTGAGACTATGTGCCCTGGTCCTAGACTCACCAGCCAGGGGAAACATCCTATCTACATCCATCCTGTCACGCTCTGTACGGAATTTGTAAGTTTCAATGAGATCACCTCTCATTCTTGGAACTCTAGAGAATACAGGCCCAGTTTCCTCAATCCCTCCTCATAAGGCAATCCCGCCATCCCAGGGATTAGTCTGATGAACCTTTGTTGCACTCCCCCCATGGCAAATATATCCTTCCTTAGATGAGGAGACCAAAACTGTACACAGTACTCCAGGTGCAGTCTCACCAAGGTTCTATACAAATGCAACAAGATGTCTTTACTCCTGTACTCAAAACCCCTTGCAATGAAGGCCAACATACCATTTGCCTTCCTAATTGCTTGCTGCACCTGCATATTAGCTTTTAGTGAGTCATGAACAAGGACACCCAGGTCCTTTTGGACATCAACACTTCCCAACCTCGCACCATTTAAGAAATACTCTGCCTTTCTGTTTTTCTGCCAAAGTGGATCACTTCACACTTATTCACATTATATTCCATCTGCCATGTTCTTGCCCATTCACTTAGCCTGTCCAAGTCCCCTTGAAGCCAACTTGCATCCTCCTCACAACTTACATTCCCACCTAGTTTTGTCTCATCAGCAAATTTGGAAATACTGCATTTGGTAGCCATATCCAAATCATTTATATCGATTGTGAACAGCTGTGAACAGCTGAAGTGTAATATCTGTAGTAAGCCACCTGGAGCATCATATCTAGAGTGTGTTATCTAGAGTATGACATCTGGAATGTCATATCTAGAGTGTGGCATCTGTATTCACTAAACAAATCAGACCTGAAATCCCAAGGCTTCCAATTCTGGCTCTTATTGCATCCACTAGTGCTGAAGTATGTGCGGGTCAGTGGTGGGCATCTAATTTGTCCGAGGCTATGCCATTTGAGCACATCTTAAGCACTTGATTTTCTCCACTGGCCAGAAAGTTTGGCTTATTCCAGGAAGGCTGGCACAGGTTACACTGCACCGCCCCCATCACCCTACCCCGTCAACAAAAAATTATCAGTGGCCTCAAGGGCCCCCTTTGTTCAGGCAGTGAAGCAAGCATTAAATATAATTTATCCTTCAATCCTTCATTTAAGCAATAATCCCAGGCTGGACCCCCTTCCCTCCTTCAGGGGCCACTTCTGCCATTCAGGAAGCTGTCGGTGTATTGGCATCCAAAGTTATGATGGCTGCCGAGGAGGCTGAGGACTTGCGAATTCTTATAAGAAATAGGAGTAGGAATAGTCCATTCCATCCCTCAAGCCTGCTCCGCCATTCAGTAAGATCATGGCTGATCTGATTGTGGCCTTAACTTCACTTTCCTGCCTGTACCCCCCCTCCCCCCCACCGCCATGATCCTTATAAGGAATCCCACCTTCAGCCCATCCCACCTGGCGTGGATGCCCCTTTCAGGGGTCGATAGATATTCCATCCCTCCCAATGCGCCACACATACTTGAATCTAGGGACGGCCAGTTCCTCGGCAGCTCACTTGTACTCCCATTGGAGCCGTAGAATTTCAAGCCTTTCATAGACAATTATTCCAATGGTAAATTGAAGACGTGTCCTTTTGAGGTTACAAACACTATGCAATATAGCACTAGGTGAGCTTCGAGTTTAATTGCTGTAAAGCCAGAATCCTGGCTTCCACATTCATTTTCCAGTGTAATTTGTTAGATCAGTCAGCAGTCATAGACATTCTGGCTCTTGCCAGTTAAGGTAGTTTCAATTGCTCATGTAATTTGATTTATGCTGTTTTTATAAAGATAAGAGCATTATACCATGCAATGCAGAATATATTCTTATTGCTGCTAAGGTGAAGCAATTTATTGCCACAAGATCTAACTGCTGTTAAGTAAACACTAGATGAGGTCATTCAGAGTGTTACTACTGTGCAAATTGCAATTCCAAACCTTGGCTTTGTCTGGAAATCCTTTGCTACTGAGACATTTTTTTGGACATTGCAAATTAATACTTTACTTCTTGATCAGTTCAGCAGTGACTACAGTTCAAAAGTACTTAATTGGCTGTTTTGAAACCTCTTGAGGTTGTGAAAGGCTCTATAAATGCAAGACTTTCTTTTTATACTTTTTGAATTCTACGACTGAGATTTGATTGTGACACTTTTTTAGTTTTAGTTTCAGAGATACAGCACTGAAACAGTGGCCCTTCGGCCCACCGAGTCTGTGCCGACCATCAATCATCCATCTATACTAATCCTACACTAATTCCATATTCCTACCACATCCCCACCTGTCCCTCTATTTTCCCTACCACCTACCTATACTAGGGGCAATTTATAATGGCCAATTTACCTAATAACCTGCAAGTCTTTGGCATGTGGGAGGAAACCGGAGCACCCAGAGGAAACCCACGCAGACACAGGGAGAACTTGCAAACTCCACACAGGCAGTACCCAGAATTGAACCCGGGTCGCTGGAACTGTGAGGCTGCGGTGCTAGCCACTGCGCCACTTGTGGCACATGTTCTTGGAGGTGGCACTAGAGGTCCTGCTGGAAGAGGTCCAGTGGAGTAATGATGTCCTGTACCCACAGGTGGGGTAGTATCCACCTTGCTGTCCTGTCCATCTCTCCTGCAGCAGCTGCTCTGCCTGTCCTCATGTCATCCTCCCATTTGTCCTGCAAACCAAGGGGTTTGTAACCATATGAATGATTTTACCACTAATTTAAAATAAATCAAATAATAATGTTACCCAATTCGGAGACTGAAATGAAAAGCATCTCACTGCATCTTATTCACATCTTCAAGGCTACCTTTAATCTTAGTAAGTCCTAGCTATACACCAATATTCTTTTCTTGCAAATTCAAATGCGTGTTTTGGTAGAACCAGACTATAAACAAACGCAATATTACTTGATACACAAGAGTTGTTTAACAGGAAGTCATTTTCATAAATACAAATATTAAAACAATCCTCAAAACACTGACTTTAGAATTAATCTGCACCACAATGCAGCAAAATAATAAGCAAAAACTTCCAAAATTCTTACTGAAGCAAGATGTTCATGACTAAGCACTCCCTTTCTCCCAGTGACTCCTTTGAATGAGGCAGAGTAGCACAGTGCTCATTCCTCAGAAGTTCTCAGTAATTTCCTGAATAAATGTCAATGGAATGCTGATGAAGTGTTCCTGAAAGTCTCCTAATGTGTTTCAGAACTCCTCTTCCAACCTCTAGTAGCAAGTGAACAATAAAAGGTGATATACCTTTAAGTAGTGCTCAAAATCCTCAACAACTTGTTATTTCTGACTCCCCAGTGCCTGTCCACCATCTACAAGGCACAAGTCAGGAGTGTGATGGAATACTCTCCACTGGCCTGGATGGGTGAAGCTCCAACAACACTCAAGAAGCTCGACACCATCCAGGACAAAGCATCCCGCTTGATTGGCACCCCATCCACGAACATTCACTCCCTCCACCACCGACGCACAGTAGCAGTAGTGTGTACCATCTACAAGATGCACTGCAGTAATGCACCAAGGCTCCTTAGACAGCAGCATCTAAACCCACGATCTCTACCAACTAGAAGGACAAGGGCATCAAATGCATGGGAACACCACCACCTGCAAGTTCCCCTCTAAGTCACACACCATCCTGACTTGGAACTATATCGCCGTTCCTTCACTGACGCTGGGTCAAAATCCTGGAACTCCCTTCCTAACAGCACTGTGGGTGTACCTACCCCACATGGACTGCAGCGGTTCAAGAAGGCAGCTCACCACCACCTTCTCAAGGGCAATTATGGATGGGCAATAAATGCTGGTCCAGCCAGCGATGCTCACATCCCATGAATGAATAAAAAAAAGACTTGTTTATTCCCAAACAGTTGGTCGCTGATAATAGAGGGCGTTAGGTCAAGCGCTAGCTAGCACAACACTGTGCAACATCTTTAATAGCACTAGCAGGCAATTTAACGATCTGCCGGCCAGCCGTTCCTAGCATGCACTTCAGCTCCTTTACCAAGATGCGCTGAACATGGGCTAAACCAGTGCTGCAGCTTAAGACTTGACCATCTCGGAGGCTCTTTAGTAGTTAAAGTATCCCAGGAAAATCGCCTCCACAGATTTCAGAAAACCCAAGTTTCGAGCCATCTGGTGGCTACAGCCTGCAATTACCTCAAGATCATTGACAGAGTAAAATCGAATGGGAAGTATTGACACAACATTTTACAATGTCAAATGTTGACTGAAAAGCATGACCAAAAATCATGACAATGGGAATAAAAGTTTGCTTCCTTCTGTGCTGTATAATTCTATGAGACTTACTCCACAGAGGACTATGTTATAAGGAAAGACTGGAGAATTCAGAGCAGATAGGTAGAAACTGTTCCCGTTGGTGGAAGAGTCGAGAACTAGAGGACACGGATTTAAGGTGACTGACAAAAGGAGCAACGGCAACATAAGGAAAACCTGTTTACGCAGTGAGTGGTTAGGATCTGGAATACAGTGCCCGAAATTGTGGGGGAGGCAGATTCAATTGTGGCTTTCAAAAGGGAACTGGATAATTATCTGAAGAGAAAAATTTGCAGGACAACGGGGAAAAGGTGGGGGAGTGGGACTAGCTGAGTTTCTATTGCAGACAGCTGGCATGGACATGACTGACTGAATGGCCTCCAATGCAGTAACCATTCTATGATTCTAAAATCTTTGGGAGTAAAATTGGTCTTGGCAAAAGTAACTCAGAAACTCACAAGTAATGATATCAGAGCGTTCCAAACAATGAGTGATTGGCATGAAAATGTAAAGTTGTTCACTTTGGCAGGAAGAATAAAAAAGTACAGTATTACTTAAATGGAGAACGACTGAAGAATTGCCAGGTGCAGAGGGATCTAGGTGTTCTAGTGCATGAGTCACAAAAAGTTAGTATACAGGTACAGCAAGTAATAAAGAAGGCTAATGGAATGCTATCCTGTACTACAAGAGGAATGAAAATAAAAGTGAGGATGTTATGCTTCAGTTATACAGGGCATTGGTGAAACCACATCTCGAATACTTTGTGCAGTTTTGGTCTCCTTATTTAAGGAAGGATGTAAATGCGTTGGGGGCGATTCAGAGGAGGTTTACTAGATTAATACCTGGAATGAGCCGGTTGTCTTATGAGAAAAAGTTGGACAGACTGGGTTTGTGTTCACTGGAGTTTAGGGGTCGCACTTTTAGGACAGAGATGAGGAGAATTTTTTTTCTCTCAAAGGGTTGTGCAACTTTGGAACTCTGCCTCAGAAGGTGGTGGAGGCAGAGTCATTGAATATTTTAAAGGCGGAGGTAGATAGATTCTTGTTAGGCAAGGGGATCAAAGGTTATCGGGGGTAGACGGGCGTGTGGAATTCGAGACAAACAGATCCAGCCATGATCTTATTGAATGATGGAGCAGGCTTGAGGGACCGAATGGCTACTTCTGCTTCGAATTCGTATGTTCGCATGTTCATATGTGGAGTGAACTTCCAGTGAAGATAAAAGCCATGGAATAATATAAAGGGAAGAGCTGATGGTTTGTCAGGCAGACTATAGATTCTATCATGAACGTCCTTCCTCATCTATATCTATCTTCTGACCATGTCATCAACATGTGCCTGTGGAAATTTATTTTGATATGGTTGGAAAAGAAATTGGAGTCTGTGCTTTGAAAACTGCAGCGCAATAGTTAAAGCTGCAACTGATATCATGTCTACTGCATTGCAAACTGTTCCTGGCAGTCAACATGGCAGCTCAGTTATGAAATGATTTTACCAAACTAGTTTTGATGAAGCTGGTGCTCTCAAAGGATATATTGGTTTTATAGGTTGGAGGCAATTTAAAATCTGATGCATTTTATGGTATGGTTCCTTCTTCATGGAGTAACAAGCCACGTCCTGGTCATGACAGTGGCACCAATGAATGAGAGGCAGGTTTGCATTAACATAATGCTTTGTCATGTCTTTCATAAACATTCCAAAGCACTTCGCGTACGATGAATTGCTCCAAAGTGCAGTGACTATTGGTAAGTAGCCAAATGTAGCGCCCATCTTGTGCACAGCACGATTCACAGGCGGCAATGAAATGAGTGACCTGTTGATCTGTTCCTGGATGGCATGGATCAAGGAAGGAACATTGACCAAGGCACCCTCCTGTTAGAGTCATAGAGTCATAATGGCACAGAAGAAGGTCATTTGGCCCATCAAGTCCATGCTAGTAACTGAATAGTGCTAGAGGATCTTTAAGTGTCTACTTGAACCAAAGGAATTATGTTTGCAGGTTTTATGTCTCATCTGCAAGCTGGCATCTCAAAACAGTGTAGCACACCCTCAGTAAATCTGATCTTTGACAGACAGGGGAGTGGAGGTGGACAATAAACCACCTTGGAACATGATAAAAAATGCAGTGCACACTTGCTCAAGCCAGAGGTCCTACAATCTCAGTTCATGGCATTTTCCTAACTCCTTGATTGTACAACAGCCTCATTACCCACTAGCAGCCATCTCTAGAAGGCACTTGTAATATCGTTTCCAGCTGCCCCAGAGGAAGGTGGTCTCATCATAAAATAATTGGCTATTTTCACATTGCCCTTGGTGTATTTGGTCATGTAGGAGCCTACTGTAATATTGTGAAGTGGACTCGTTTAATTCTGTTCGTGATAATCTTACCAACTCCCACCATTTTTCTTTTAAATAAAGGAGCTAATTGTAGAAACCCAATAACTTTTATATTATTATTCAAATAAGCCTAGCTGTTACCCTTCTCGCGCTGCATCTCGGAGGCTGTGGTTTGTTTCCACAGTGATGTATGAACCCCCCGTTGCTACGGAGATGGCAGGAGCTGTCAGCACCTCTCGCTAATGCTGACAAATGGTACTTATTACATCAGGACTAATTTCATCCGATCCCCTTCATATGAAGATACTTAGCCTTGGTTGATCAAATTGTGTCGGAGTAATTACTGGGAACAGACCTTATTAGAAGATAACAGTCCTTATTCTTTGCCTTTTTCCATCTCTATACCTCATAATTCATCTCATTTCCCACTCTCGATATTTTGCGATCATTATTTGTAGTGATGCCTGTGGGATGGGAGGGGGTTGGTGGGAATTCATTGTTCCTCCAGGGTCCAATACAGTTCCTTTGCAGATTATTAGTTCCTGCACAATCTAATTTTCCTTTTCTCAATTAACTCTTAAAAGAGAAAGAAGAGTAAGAGGGCATATATGATAGTTTAAAATACTTGCTCTTTTCAGCAAAGAAAACTGTATGCTTATCAGGTAATTATTGGACTTTTTTGTTAAATATAATAGATGGATTTTATTGTTACCTTGGAGCTCTTCAAATGGCATTTCCTTCCTGGTCAGATGGCCTGGTGATGCCAAATACAGGAATTCTCTTGGAGAGCCTCCACGCCAAACAGCTGGGAAGGAGGCGGCGAGGGCATGCAATTTAATACTAGCCTGAGCATTGTTCTTGTGCTGGGAACTGATGTTTGCGGCTTGAGGATGCAAAATTCTCAACGTACAATCTGGGCATCCCGAAGTCGGGCCTCTCAGAAGTTACTCTCAGCCGAGTCTGAAGTCATGCTCTCTGCCCCCAACTCCCCCATCCAACCCATCCTGCAATTTGCAATGAAAACAGTCTGTGAATCACAGTTCCTCATCATTGATATCTCTGGAGTAGCTGAGAAAAATTAAGCTGAGGATTTTCCATGAAAAGTGCACAGTACTTGAAAAGAATGTGCATTTCTATAGCGCCTTTCACAACCTCAGGATGTCCTGAAGCGCATTACAAACAATGAAGCACTTTTGAAGTGTAGTCGCTGTTGGAATGCAGGATATGTGGAAGCCATTCTGTGCACAGCAAGCTCCCACAATCCGCAATATGACAATGACCAGATGATCTGTTTTAGATTGGTTGAGGGATAAATATTGACTAGAACACCGGGGATAACTCATGTGCTCTTCTTCGAAATAGTGTCATCTTTTATGTTCACCCGTTCTCCAACTCTTGCCTTTGTTTCTTGCTTTTTCTCTCTCTTTCTCCTAAAGCATCTCCCTTCCAACCATAGGGTAAGTTCTTTGAGGGATTGCCATCTGTTGTCTACAGCATGTTCTGCCAATCGTTACAAATAATCTTCAAGTAAAGGATTCTCCAGAGCTGGAGAAACCTAACCCAGATCTAACTGCTTTGTTCCCAGACTTCTTTCCTTATTCTCTGGTCCTGGGTGGACCACAGTACCAGTGACTACATGATTGGAAACACTATATATTATTAAATAAGATCTCAGCTCAGTATTGGAAATATAGTGCTTACTTCTGAGGTACAATAACCTTTTCTAAAAGCAGCTTCTGTAGGCAGCTGCACACTGCTGAGGTATCTGAATATTGGCTGAAACATCTCCTTTACATCCTGCACCTGCCTATCTGGTAAATCAGCTTCTCCTGTAACTGCAGCTGCCGAGTGGGATTTCCGGGAGCTTTCTGTTTTCCATTTTATTTCCCCTCATCTCTTGTAAGGAAGAGAAGCCCTTTTTGACACAGTCTTCAAGCTGGACATTCAAGCAGCATGCTTTGGCAAGCTGGGAACAGTGCTGATGGGGACAAACTTGTTTTAAAATTAAAACCTGCTCAACAGTTGCAAAGCAGCAAAACTGGACAGTGCTGTTAAGAAGAAACAAAGACATTTGGGAGCTAAAGGAGACGTCTATGTAAACGAGGCCTTGACGGGATTACACAGAAGTCAATGGACCTCTTCAATAAACAATCCTTATCAGAATATTTGCCAGCTAGACAGTTGAGATTTGCATGAGCTATCCAACCAATCAACTGTTACTGTGGTTTTCACAGAATAGAATCTACCAAAAGGAAGTTTAAGTAAGATGAGTAGAGTCATGTGGGCTTTAACTTTAAGTCAAAAATACGAGATATTATTGGTTGTCATGATCTAAGGCTTTCATCGATAGGTCAATGAGGCCTTGACAATGTAACATCCACCATTGAAAGGAGAAGATATAAAAAGACGCCATTAATGTGAGTTTGTTGCTTCAGCCATGGGGTCGAAAGGAGAGAGATGCAGTCAACAAGAAGAGAACTTGATTGGCGGAAAGAGAGAGCTGCAACCAATGGGAGCTGGCCAGGTCATGATAATTGTATGACCATTTACTTAGAACATATCTGAGAATTCTTTGCTAGAGAATCTTTATTACTAAGAGTGGAATAAGAAGGGCATTGTATGGCCATTTAAATCTAGAAACATTTTTCTTTTCTCTCTTTTTTTTATTTAATAAATGACCTTATTTAACTTAAGAGGTTTTGGGTGATTCATTAATTATTTCCCATGTAATTCGCTAGCCCGAGAATAGGACAAAGGCTTTACTCACTACTAAAGACAGTGGGGTAGAAAATCGTAATGAGGGCTAGTGCACAACTGGTGGTATTGCATCTGCCACTTGTTTTATTCCCTCCCGCTGGCTGTCAGTTCCACTGGCTTTCATAGTACTAAATATGGGCCAGGACATACATTGGGCAGCTTATGCAGTACTGCTGCCCGAGATGGAGATCTATCTTGCTAACTCTTGCTGGGGTATGGTTTCATGTCTGCCTCACCACAGTGGCCATTCCCAATATGTGAACTTAGATAGTGAGCATAGGCAGGCTATTGAACAATGAAAGCAATCATGTATAACTTTGATCCTGCCTTTGGCTGACCCCACATTTTCTACAGGTAGTGATCGGCAACGGAAATCCAAAAGGATTATTTCCCTTCTCGAGCGTTGAGCCCAATTGTAGTATCTAAGCTTGCTGCAGCAGCTATAATTGCCCAGCATGGTCCAAACTGGAAGTCGAACTTGGGAGCCTATGTTTAAGACCCCTGGGTGTGTGGTTTCTCCAGAAAACTAGGCAGAATTGTGAAATGGATGCTCCAAAACACAGGCCAAAATCACAGAATCCCACTTCATGAAGATGAACAAATGTATGGAAAAGACCAGCTGGTTTATCCAGCCTGCTCCACACTCCTGACAGCTGGAACATCCTGACAGGACACTCTCTACCTGCCCACACCTCTCCCTGCCAGGTAATCTCCTGAGACAGGCAAAAACAACGGGGAAAAACTCAGGGCCATAAAGGGAAACAAATCCCCTGGGCAAATACTCTCCAACCTCCCTCAGGGGATCAAAACCTGTCCAGGAGATCACATAGTCCGAGTATTATCGGTAAAACTACTTGCCTTCAATATGATGCAATCTCTGACCCAGTCAACAGAATTTGCCTTCACCAGTTAAAATAAATCAGTGGTTTGTATTGCAGGAAATAACAGTTTCTTATTTTATGTGAAAGGTCAGGTTTCATGTTAAAACAGACTAGTTGGTAAGGTGTCCTTGATGGCTTAGTGGTCACATTCTCTCTTTTGAATCAGATGATCATGGGGTCAAGTCCCACTCTAGATACTTGAGTACAAAGCCTAGGCTGACACTCCAGTGCAGCACTGAGGGAGTGCTGCATTGTCAGAGGTGTTGACTTTCAGATGTGACGTTAAACCAGGGTCCTGTTTGCCCCCTCAGGTGGATGTAAAAGATCCCGCGGCACTATTTCGAACAAGAGCAAAGGAGTTCTCCTTGTTGTTATTGGAAAATATTTACCCCTCAATCAACATCACTAAAACAGATTAACTAGTTATTATCACATTGCTGCTTGTGGGACCTTGCTGTGTGCAAATTGACTGCTGCATTTCCTACATTATAAAAGTGACTACACTTCAGAAAGTGCTTCATTGGCTGTTAGGTGCTTTGGAACGTCCTGAAATTGAGAAAAGCACGATAGAAATGATCGTCTTTCTTTCTTTAATACAATTCCCAAAAGACCAATAAAAATCTCAGAATTCTGCATGATCAAAATAGAATCTGTTTATTCTGTCACCATAAGTCACTGAGCCCTGACAGTGGCCTGTGTGGTTTGAGTAAAAGTTGTGGTTGGCTCCATTACCAACTAGGCTTGGACTCAAGGAGCTGGGAAGCGTCCTTTTAATAAAAGCACATACAGATACACAAGCCTAGAGACAATTGTTGCTGGTGTTTAGATAATATTCCTCTGTCTGCTATTTAAAATAAATGGCATGAAGCCATACATTAGAATATTGAATGGAGAAGCATTGCATGAAAGTATCAAGCTTTTGTCCATTGCCATAGCTCCCGTTACATCCAGGCGAGCCATTCAGGTAGAACTGTCAAAGGATTAACAGTAAAGTCATGCAACATTACTTTGCCCTTAGAAAGCAAAGCCAGGTGAAGAGACCCATAATATATGACCATAAAACCTATATCTCCACATCATACACTTCATTTGACAAGTTATTTCTCTCGCCTGCTCTCCTCTTACACTGTCAAAGTGGGCCATATTTATGAGAGTACAGTGTCAGGCAGGACTGGGCATCACTAAGCAGCAAACTTTGCACTGAAAGGGTTATACAGAGATGAATCCCATCCGCTATTCTTTTTGTTTAAAAACTTAAGTGGTTTTGAAAGAAAACGGTAGCCATAAATTAATCACCTTAATTTAGATTCCAAAAATGACATTGGAATAGCCTGAGAAATACTATTGCTGATATTTTAGCCTGAGAATTACAGACACTATTTTTCTAAAGGGATCGTGTTG
The DNA here is from genome assembly GCF_036365525.1 of Heterodontus francisci. NCBI lineage: Eukaryota > Metazoa > Chordata > Chondrichthyes > Heterodontiformes > Heterodontidae > Heterodontus > Heterodontus francisci. Next base: position 103,543,995 of record NC_090380.1, on the reverse strand, counting down.
TGGTTGTGGGGTGGGGATGTGTGTCCGCTGTTTGGGGTAAAATAATCTCCTGACGCAGCCAAGAATCATCATTCCTGACATCTCTATGGCAACAGCATCAATTTGAAGATTATGTATTTCTATTTACAATATGTTTCAGCAATGCACTATAATCGGTGCAACATTCTGCAACAATGTGTGAATTTACTGCATGCAGCATGATTTGTTGCTTTAGTACTGCACCCTTATGAAAAACAGGCACTGAAAATACTGGCCAATCTAACCAATAATAATTCCCTCTCTGCAACAAGTCACTTACCCAGCTGAAAATCAAAAATGTTATGGTGTTGTTTGCCTAGCTATCTAATAATATATTTTTAAAAATTCATCTGCATGCGCCTCCCATCTGCACCATATCCCTTCCTGTTGTTATGTTTGTCACACTTTCTGTGTTGCCTTTTCCCATTATAAATCCCTCTACTCACGCTATAATGCAAAATGCATATTGTCATGCTAGGCCCCCACCTGCCAAGAATGAGGCACGTTAATTTTGGCATGAACATTAATTTTAAACTGTTACTGGAGTGAAGAAAGGACTTGTTAAACAGATCAGCCATGGCTGGAAAAGACATTTGCATATTAACAGATTGGAAGGACAAAGGACTATTCCCTCACACATTCAACCCACAAAGGAGCTTGATCATCAGGTATTATGTGTAAGAGGAGCATTCCAGGGACTGCTAAGGTGATACAATTCAAGACGTGGGCAGACCAGTTAGTCACATGACTATAATAAAAGCAAAATACTGCGGATGCTGGAGTTCCGAAGAAGGGTCGCTGACCCGAAACGTTAACTCTGCTTCTCTTTCCACAGATGCTGCCAGACCTGCTGAGTGATTCCAGCATTTCTTGTTTTTGTTGTAGTCACATGACTAACCTGCTTGGCAGCCTGGGTTTTTCTGAATTGTGCAAACAGTTTGAACTCAGAAAGTCTGCTTGCTCCTAGACTGAGAAGATCTCTCTCCTGTCTGTTCCCATGTCTTCTCATGGAACTCCAAACCCACTGAAGACACATGAACCCCAAGAGAACAAGGTTTAAGAAGAATACTGGGCCCCAATGAAAAGTAAGATCAACCTACAATCAAGGACTCTACAGTGAGCTCAAAGAATCATCGTAAAAACCCTTCAGATATTGCCTCAAACTTTTCCACTTTATTTTCTTCTGCTCTTTTTCTGTCTCTATCTGCATGTGTGTATCGCGTATGCATGCTAGCGTGAGCGCATCGTGTATCCGCAGGCGTCAACTGAATTAGAGTTTAAGTTTAATAAATTTTAATCTTTCTTCTTTAAACCAGAAAAAACTTGTTTATACTTCTTTCTTTGCCTTATACTTGGAAAGTGGTGAACAAGTTTTCACCAATAGGGAGCTAACAGCATGTTTAAAATTAAACACTGTTACAGTAAGACCAGGTGAAGGATGAGAGGGACCCCCAGAAACCTTTCTCACCTGGTCATAACAATATGTAACCTCATCATTCTATGAAAGCTGCCCACAATTCCCTCCAAAAAAGTTATTTACCATTTTTTCCTCAGTAACTTAAATTTCTAATGTCCAAAATTTAAAAAAATTGAAGAAATTACATATATCACGATGGCATAATTTAAGTTTATCCTTTGTATTGCCTTTATCCTTTGAATCAAGTCTGACACTCCAGTGCAGTACTGAGGGAGTGCTGCATGGTCAGAGGTGCCATCTTTCAGATGAGATGTTAAACAGAGGCCCTTTGCATTCACTAAGACATCCGTTGACCGGGTAACTTAAAGCAGAAAAAGAAAGCTTATGATAATCACAAAAAACGTAACACTTTAGAAAGCCTATAGGAGTATAGAAAGTGCAGGGGTGAAGTAAAAAAGGAAATTAGAAAAGCAAAGAGAGGACATGAAAAATTATTGGCAGGTAAAATCAAGGAAAACCCGAAGATGTTTCATCAATACATTAAGAGCAAGAGGATAACTAAGGAAAGTGTAGGGCCTATCAGAAATGTACAAGGGAACTTATGCATGGATGCAGAAGATGTGGGTAGGGTTCTTAATGAGTTTTCTGTCTTCACAAAGGAGAGGGATCATGCAGACATTGTAGTAAAAGGGGAGTCATCTGAAATATTAGATGTGATCAGCATAATGAGAGAGGAAGTACTAGAGGGTCTGACATCCTTGAAAGTGGATAAATTGCCAGGGCCGGATGGATTGCATCGCTAGGTTGTTAAAGGAAGCCAGGGAGTAAATAGTGGATGTGCTGAGAATCATCTTCAAATCCTCACTGGGTACGGGTGAGGTGCAAAAGTTGTATCATTGTTTAAAAAGGGTGCGAGGAATAAGCCAAATAATTATAGGCCGTTCAGTCTGACCTCGGTGGTGAGTAAATTATTCGAATCAATTCTGAGGGACAGGATAAACTGCCACTTGGAAAGTCACAGATTAATCAGGGATAGTCAGCATGGATTTGTTAAGGGAAGGTCATGTCTTACTAATTTGATTGAGTTTTTTGAGTAAGTAACAAGGAGGATTGATGAGGGTAGTGTAGTGGATGTGGCCTACATGGATTTTATTAAGGCATTTGACAAGGTCCAGCATGGCAGACTGGTCAGAAAAATGAAAGCCTATGGGATACAGGGCAATGTGGCAGGTTGGATCAAAAATTGGCTCAGTGCCAGGAAACAAAGGGTAGTAGTCGGCGGATGTTTTTGTGAATGGAAAGCAGTTTCCAAGTGGCATTCCACAGGGCTCAGTGTTGGGACCCTTGCTGCTTGTGGTATATATTAATGATTTGGACTTAAATGTGGGAGGTATGATTGGGAAATTTGCTGATGACACAAAAATTGGCCATGTAGTTGATAGCGAAGAGGATAGCCGTAGACTCCAGAATGATATCAATGATTTGGTTGAGTGGGTGGAAAGTGGCAAATGGAATTCAATCCAGAGAAGTGTGAGGTAATGCATTTGGGGAGGCCAAACAAAGCAAGGGAATATACAATAAACGGGAGGATATTGAGAGGATTGAAGAAGTGAGAGAACTGGATGTATGTCCGTAGGCCCCTGAAGGTGGCAGGACAGGCAGATAAAGTGGTGAAGAAAGCATGTGGAACGCTTTCATTTATTGGCCAAAGTATAGAATAGAAAAGCAGGGATTTAATGCTGGAACTGTATAAAATGCTGGTTAGGCCACAGCTGGAGTATTGTGTGCAGTTCTATTTTTTTATCTAGAGATACAGCACTGAAACAGGCCCTTCAGCCCACCGAGTCTGTGCTGACCAACAACCACCCATTTATACGAACCCTACAGTAATCCCATATTCCCTATCACCTACCTACACTAGGGGCAATTTACAACGGCCAATTTTACCTATCACCTGCAAGTCTTTGGCTGTGGGAGGAAACCGGAGCACCCGACGAAAACCCACACGGTCACAGGGAGAACTTGCAAACTCCGCACAGGCAGTACCCAGAATCGAACCCGGGTCCCAGGAGCTGTGAAGTTGCAGTGCTAACCACTGCGCCACTGTGCTGCCCACATTACAGAAAGGACATAATTGCTCCAGAGAGTGTACAGAGGAGATTTACAAGAATGTTGCCAGGACGTGAATGTTGCAGCTATGAGGAAAGATTTGATCGGCTGGGGTTGTGTTCCTCGGAACAGAGGAGGCTGAAAGGTGACTTAATTGAGGTGTGCAAAATTATGAGGGGCCTAGATAGAGTTGACAGGAAGGACCTATTTCCCCTAGCGGAGAGGTTAATTACCAGGGGGCACAGAATTAAGGTGATTGGTAGAAGGATTAGAGGGGACATGAGGACAAACCTTTTCACCCAGAGGGTGTTGAGTGTCTGGAATTCACTGCCAGGAATGGTGGCGGAGGCAGAAACCCTCAATTCTTTTAAAGTTACCTGGACCTGCACCTGAAGTGTTGTAACCTGCAAGGCTACAGACCAGGTGCTGGAAAGTGGGATTAGGTTGGGCAGTTAGTTTTTTGGCCAGAGCAGACATGATGGGCTGAATGGCCTCCTTCTGTGCCATAAATTTTCTGTGGTTCTATGGTTCTGTGGTTCTTCTGCTTGCTCGGGTAGATATAAAAGATCCCATCGCACTGTGTTGACCAGGTGAGAAAAAGGTGTCTAGGGCTCCCTTTCAGCCTTCACCTGGTCTTACTGTAACAGGGTTTAATTTTAAACACACCGTGTTTTTAGCACCCCCTTGGTGAATCCTTGTTCACCGCTTTCCAATTATAAGGCAAAGAAAGGAGCACAAACAGGCTTTCTTAGGTTTAAAGAAGAAAACTTTGAAATGTATTAAACTTAAACTTTAACTCGGTTAACACCTACGGATACACGATGTGCCCACACTAGCTTGCACACGCGATACACATATGCAGATAGAGACAGAACAGAGCAGAAGAAATAAAATGGAAAAGTTTGAGGCAATATCTGAAGAGTTTTTGTTATGATTCTTCAAGCTCACTGTAGAGTCCTTGATTGTAGGTAGATATTGCTTTTCATTGGTGCCCAGTATTCTTCTTAAACCTTATTCCCTGTAGGAGACCTTTATCTCTTGGTTCATGTGTCTTCAGTGGATTCAGAAGTTTGTGAAAAAAAGATGGGAGCAGACAGGAGAGAGGAGACACTCTCTGACTTCAAACTGTTTGCACAATTCAGGAAACCCCAGGTTGCCAAGCAGGTTAGTCATGTGACTAACTGGTCTGACCATATCTTGGATTGTATCACCTTAGCAGTCCCTGGAATGCTCCTCTTACACACGATATCTGGTGATCAAGGTCCATTGTGAGTTGAATGTGTCAGGGAATGGTCCTTTGTCCTTCCAATCACTGTCTGTTAATATGCAAATGTCTTTTCCAGCCATGGCTGATCTGTTTAACAAGTCCTTTCTTCACTTCAGTAGCAGATTAAAATCAATGTTCATGCCAAAATTAATGTGTCTCATTCTTGGCAAGTGGGGGCCTGCATGGCAGCACTATTACGAAGAAGAACTGGGGAGTTCTCCCCGTTGTCCTGGCTGATATTTACCTCTCAGTCAACATCACAAAAACAGATTATCTGGTCATTGTCACACTGATGTTTGTGGGAGTTTGCTGTGTGCATACTGGCTGCCTCATGTCCTGCATTACAACAGTGACTATACTTCAAAAAAGTATTTGCTTGGCTGTAAAGTGCTTTGAGATGGCCAGTGATTTTCACAGGCGATATATAAATGCAAATCTTTCTTTCTTTAATGTCTTTTAATTCCTCCATTAATGTTTTCAGTTGACAATCTCAGCTTGGAGTTAATATTTTTGCCCAGAGCCGTCTTGCTTTGAGCTGAACTTGAATTGTACAATTTGAGCATGTGCAGTATTCCTCATTTCCCGGGATACCTCAGTACCATTCAGTTGACTGCACTGAGGAATTTTAGTTCTTGTAGCTTCTATCACCTTCTGCTCAAATGTTATTTAAATTATTTGAAGGTAAACTCCAGGACAAATTTCAAAAGCATGGCTTAGGTAAAATTCATAGTGGTTGTGTTTCTATCTAAAGCAAACACCTCTGTGTTTGTGTGTGTATGTTGTTTCGACCAGGCGAGGAAGGGGCCTCAGACTCCCTCTCACTCCTTTCCTGTTTTGGCTGTAATAGATTTTAACTTTTAAAAACAGTGTTTTTAGCTTCACCTCAGTGAGTCCTTGCTCACCGCTCTCGAATTGTAATTGTAAAGGAATCAATCAGACAGGCTTTCTCAGATTTAAAAGAAAGGTGTAAATTTATTAGCCTTAATACTCTACCTCAGTTAAACTACTAAAAATATGACGCAACCATGCAAATGCGATAATGCACACACAAATAAATACAGAGGAGGAAAAAGAATTAAAGGGGGAAGATTTGAAGTAGTAGATGGAATTCAGTTACTGTTTTTTCGTTTTTCTGTGAAGTCTTTGATTGAAGTTAAGTCTTGCAGTTCTTGTTGGGGTCCAGTGCACACTTTCAAACTTGTTTCACTGGTCTTCTGTCTTGAGGTTTGAGTTACTTCCGTGGGTCCCTGGAACTTTGAGGTAGAAAGAGACAGAGACAGAGAGAGAGATGTTCTCTTCTTGAAGTTCACTTGCAGTCTCTTCCCAATATGTTCTGTGTTAGGCACAATTCAAGGCTCCAGGGGTCTTCTGTCTTGAGGCTTAAGTTGCTTCCGTTGGTCCCTGGAACTTTGTGTGAGAGAGACAGAGACAGAGAGGCAAAGAGAGAGAGATCTTGCAGTCTGCCTCAAAACTTTTCTGTGATGCACACTTTAATCCATTCCCATATTGGCCAACAGGTTAGTCATATGACCAGCTCTTTGAAACAGCATCACCTGCAAGGATTGTTGATTCTTCAAAGCTTATGGACACATTCCGTAGGGGGCTAGAGTGCTGGATCTTACATAGACAATGACTCTCCATGTCTTTTGATCATCACTATTGACAAAATCCATCTGGCGAATTGAATCAGGGAGCGCTCCCATTGTCTCTCCAGGCAACCGTCTCGCAGAATGCAAATGTGCAGCCATGTTTTCAGCCACTGCAGTGTGGTCTTCTTAAACAAGTTATGTTCAATGTCCAGTACAAGTTCAAATAGTGTTCCATATGCCAAAATTAATATGATTCCATTTGGCAGGTGTGGTTTCTTTTGCAATGTATTAGAGACAGAAAAGAAAATGATAGGGTTATGATGACAGAGCTTTGTAGCATTTTTTTTGTATTCTATGAACTTATATAATCATAGAATCATACAACAAAGAAAGAGGCCATTTGACCCACTGTACCTTTGCTGGTTCTCTGAAAAAGCCATCCAATTATTCTACAGTCCTGTCCTCTTTCCCCGTAGCCCTTCAAATTTTTCCTCTTCAAGTAGCAATCTAATTCCCTTTTCAATTGAATCTGCTTCCACCACCCTCCACGCAGTCCATTACCACATGCAGTAAAACCTGAACAAAATCCAGGCTTAGGCTGATAAGTGGCAAGTAACATTGGTGCCACACAAGTGCCAGGCAATGACAATCTTAAACAAGAGAAAATCTAACCATTTCCCCTTGACATTCAATGGCATTCCCATCTGTGAATCCCCCACCAACAACATTCTGGGGATTACCATTGACTAAAAATTGAACTGGACCAGCCATATAAATACTGTGGCTACAATAGCAGGCTGGGAGCTGAGCATTCTGCAGTGACACACTTCCAATCTACAAAGTCTTTCCACCACCTACAAGTCACGAGTGTGATGGAATACTTGTCACTTGCCTGGATGAGTGCAACTGCACCAGCACTCGAGAAGCTCCACATGCTCCAGGACAAAACGATCCACTTGATGGCACACCATTCACAATCTTAAACATTCACTCCCCCACTTTTTTGACAGCACCTCCCAAGCCCATGGCCTCTACTACCTAGAAGACCAAGGGCAATAGGTGCATGGGAACATCTTCACTGCTCTCCAAAGAATTCCAAAGATTAATGACCCTCTGGGAGATGAAATTCCTCCTCATCTCCATCCTAAAAGGGAGACGCCTTATTTTGAAACTGTGCCCCCTAGTCCTAGATTCCCCCATGAGAGGAAACATCCTTGCAGCATTTACCTTGTCAAGCCCTCAGAATTTTATACCTTTCAATATGATCAGCTCTCATTCTTCTAAACTCCAATGAGTATCGGCCCAACCTGTTCAACCTTTCCTCAACCCTGAACCTAACCACTTCATCCCAGGAATCAGCCGAGTGAACCTTCTCTGAACTGCAATGCAAGTATATCCCTCCTTAAATAAAGAGACCAAAACTGTACACAGTACTATAGGTGCAGTCTCACAAATGCCCTGTACAGTTGTAACAAGACTGCAGGAATACCCAGAAATCTCTGTACTGCAGCATTCTGCAGTCTCTCTCCATGTAAATAATGTTCTGTTTTTCTATTCTCCTTGCCAATGTGGATAATCTCATATTTTCGCACATTATACTCCATCTGCCAAAATTTTGCCCACTCACTTAACCTATCTATCTCTTTGCAGACACTCTGTGTCCTCCTCACAACTTGCTTTCCTACCCATCTTTGCATTGTTCACATATTTGGCGATAATAAACTCAGTCCCTTCATCCGAGTATTACTGTCAGGTGAGGAAGGGTCAAAAGACTTCCTTCTTTTCCCTCTCCTTGTTTGACTGCAACAGCTTTAATTCTTTTTTAAAGTGGATGTACTTGCCAATTCAGTGAGTTTTTTGATTATTTACATGCTATGATCATAAAAAGAACCAATCGGACAGGTAGAGGCTAGCTTTATTGTACTTAAACCAATCTAAGTAATATAATAAACTTCCACACACATGAACTCAAGATTCACACACACACATATAGGTTACAGAGCGGGGAAGGGTAGACTGGTTGAGTTAGAGTTCATAGAAAAAAGGGGTATATAGCCTGTGGGGTTTGGTGATTCGGCAGGCTTCTAGCTGAATTTGGTGGTCCTGAGGCTTCCAGTTTGAAGAGATAGATGACTGATTCAATAGGTCTCTCGGAGACAGCAGTACAGATGACTTCCTCCAAGGGGTCTCTGTTTGTAGCCAGAGTCAGAGGTCAAGTCAACAGGCAGAGGTGGTCAGTCAGCAGGCAGGGTTCGAAGCTTGCAAGCTGGAATGGAAAGAGAGAGAGAGAATGGATGGACCCCACTTAGGTCTGCACTTGTTATAGTCCAGATGCTTTTCAGCCTGCTTCAGAGAAACAGCAGCTTAAAAACCCACAGAATGGGTGGTGCGGGTTGGGGGAGGAAGCGGGGAGGGGTGGTCTTGACACATGATTCAAGCATGGTAGTTAGCAGTGTGTATTTCATCTTGCAACTTAACAGCCCATGTCTGTGAATTCATTTCTCACAACCAGAGGCCAATTGTTCAAGTGATAGTCTTGATGTCTTGCTAATGGGAACAGGTAGTTCCCTTAAATTTCCCAGGTATTGGCTCTTGTTGGAATGGGGCAAACACTTTGCCACCACCTTTCAGGCATTGGAATGTAGGTTAAAATGTTGCAATTTAGATGACCATCTTAAACTGCTAGCAACGTCACCTTTTATCTGTTCCTTTTTAATTTCTTAAAAAAATAAATTCAGGTCTCCAGTCAGTGGATTAAAAAATTATCATTCAACAAAGCATGTTGGTGTGACATAAGTCATTCATGTAGATAGTAAATAGTTGAGGCCAGCACTGATCCTTGTGACACTTCATTAGTTACAGTTTGCCAACCTGAAAATGCCCCATTTATCCCGACTGTTTCCTGTTAGTGGTCCAATCCTCTATCCATGCGAATATATTACCCTCAACACCATGAGCTCTTATCTTGTGTAGTTACCTTTTATTTGGCACCTTATCGAATGCCTTTTGGAAGTCCAAATACATTACATCTACTGGTTCCCCTTTATCAACACTGCTTATTAAATCCTTAAAGAACTCTTATAAATTTGTCAAACACGATTTCCCTTTCATACAACCATGTTGACGTTGCCTAATTGTATTATGATTTTCTAAATATCCTGCTACTAGTTCCTTAATAATGCATTCTAGCATTTTCCTAATGACAGATGTTAGGCTAACTGGCCTGAAGTTTCCTGATTTCTGTTGCCCCCACCCCCTCACCCCCCCCCCCCCCACCCCCCACCACCCACCACCCTTTCTTGAATAGAGGTGTTACATTTGTGGTTTTCCTATCCACTGGGGCCTTTCCAGAATCTATGAAATTTTGGAAGAACAAAGAAGAACAAAGAAAATTACAGCACAGGAACAGGCCCTTCGGCCCTCCAAGCCTGCGCCGATCCAGATCCTCTATCTAAACATGTCGCCTATTTTCTAAGGGTCTGTATCTCTTTGCTTCCTGCCCATTCATGTATCTGTCTAGATACATCTTAAAAGAAGCTATCGTGCCCGCGTCTACCACCTCCGCTGGCAACGCGTTCCAGGCACCCACCACCCTCTGCGTAAAGAACTTTCCATGCGTATCCCCCCCTAAACTTTTCCCCTCTCACTTTGAACTCGTGACCCCTAGTAATTGAATCCCCACTCTGGGAAAAAGCTTCTTGCTATCCACCCTGTCTATACCTCTCATGATTTTGTACACCTCAATCAGGTCCCCACTCAACCTCCGTCTTTCTAATGAAAATAATCCTAATTTACTCAACCTCTCTTCATAGCTAGCGCCCTCCATACCAGGCAACATCCTGGTGAACCTCCTCTGCACCCTCTCCAAAGCATCTACATCCTTTTGGTAATGTGGCGACCAGAACTGCAAGCAGTATTCCAAATGTGGCCGAACCAAAGTCTTATACAACTGCAACATGACCTGCCAACTCTTGTACTCAATACCCCGTCCGATGAAGGAAAGCATGCCGTATGCTTTCTTGACCACTCTATTGACCTGCGTTGCCACCTTCAGGGAACAATGGACCTGAACACCCAAATCTCTCTGTACATCAATTTTCCCCAGGACTTTTCCATTTACTGTATAGTTCACTCTTGAATTGGATCTTCCAAAATGCATCACTCTCGCATTTGCCCTGATTGAACTCCATCTGCCATTTCTCTGCCCAACTCTCCAATCTATCTATATTCTGCTGTATTCTCTGACAGTCCCCTTCACTATCTGCTACTCCACCAATCTTAGTGTCGTCTGCAAACTTGCTAATCAGACCACCTATACTTTCCTCCAAATCATTTATGTATATCACAAACAACAGTGGTCCCAGCACGGATCCCTGTGGAACACCACTGGTCACACATCTCCATTTTGAGAAACTCCCTTCTACTACTACTCTCTGTCTCCTGTTGCCCAGCCAGTTCTTTATCCATCTAGCTAGTACACCCTGGACCCCATGCGCCTTCACTTTCTCCATCAGCCTACCATGGGGAACCTTATCAAACGCCTTACTGAAGTCCATGTATATGACATCTACAGCCCTTCCCTCATCAATCAACTTTGTCACTTCCTCAAAGAATTCTATTAAGTTGGTAAGACATGACCTTCCCTGCACAAAACCATGTTGCCTATCACTGATAAGCTCATTTTCTTCCAAATGGGAATAGATCCTATCCCTCAGTATCTTCTCCAGCAGCTTCCCTACCACTGACGTCAGGCTCACCGGTCTATAATTACCTGGATTATCCCTGCTACCTTTCTTAAACAAGGGGACAACATTAGCAATTCTCCAGTCCTCCGGGACCTCATCCGTGTTTAAGGATGCTGCAAAGATATCTGTTAAGGCCCCAGCTATTTCCTCTCTCGCTTCCCTCAGTAACCTGGGATAGATCCCATCCGGACCTGGGGACTTGTCCACCTTAATGCCTTTTAGAATACCCAACACTTCCTCCCTCCTTGTGCCGACTTGACCGAGAGTAATCAAACATCTGTCCCTAACCTCAACATCCATCATGTCCCTCTCCTCGGTGAATACCGATGCAAAGTACTCGTTTAGAATCTCACCCATTTTCTCTGACTCCACGCATAACTTTCCTCCTTTGTCCTTGAGTGGGCCAATCCTTTCTCTAGTTACCCTCTTTCTCCTTATATATGAATAAAAGGCTTTGGGATTTTCCTTAACCCTGTTTGCTAAAGATATTTCATGACCCCTTTTCGCCCTCTTAATTCCTCGTTTCAGATTGGTCCTACTTTCCCGATATTCTTTGAATAGTGCTGTGGGATCTTTTACCAGGATAGGAAATGTCTTATTTTAGGAAATGTCTTAGTTTAACATCTGATCCAAATGAGAATACCTCCACCAGTGCAGAACTCTCTCAGTACAGCATTGAGGTCTCAGATTAGATTTTGTGCTCAAGTCTCTGGAGTGGGACTTGAACCCACAACCTTTTGGCTTAGAGTTGTAAGTGCTGCTACTGTACCAAGGCTGACAATAGCAAGCTGCATGTTGCAAGCAGCATAAAGAGTAGCAAGGAATGTTTTTTATATGCAATGTAAAGGATAGTGAGGAACATTTTATATGCAAGGCAAATAGTTTCAAGGGGAGTGTTGCTGGGAAAAGGTTAATTAGGAGCATTTTATATGTAGAGTAAGGGATAGTGAGAAACAGGCCAGGTAAAGGATAGCAAGAACCATGTTACATAGATGGTAAACAGCAGCAAGGAATGTGTTCTGTAAATTGAATGAGAGCAAGGAATGCGATCTGCGCAGAAAAGCAGGTAGTGAGGAGCAATGATCCCTCTAAGCTGTGTATGTGTGTGGCTCCTCAGCAATCGTGAAGGCACTGCGAAGACTGCTCACAAGCTGTCCGCTTTAAGATAACGCATGTGCACAGCTGTGCAAAAAAATTTAAAGGCACCGCGCATCGAAATAAACAAGCCACGCACAACAAAGAAAATTTAGGGGGATCATTGGTGAGGAGCATGTTATATATGGGATAACAGCTGCTGTCAGAGATTGCGCTGAAAAACTAATGATATTTTAAACTGTTTAATCAACAGCATGTAAAATAATTGTGCTTGCAGTTACTCTGGGTGGGCTACATTGCAAACATTTGACCTAGGCACTCTTATCTGTGGAAAATGTTTGCAATAACCAAGCAAATATTGGGAAAATTGACAGTAATTAACACAGGCCATCAAACAGCCCAAAGTTATTCGAATAGATGGGACACTGATGAATGATTTGAATGTCAATTGACAGTGGTTAATTATTGATCGCAAACATAACGTGACTAATGGACTGTTGTGTAGTTTATACCAGATTGATCCCAATGTCTGAAAAAGCTTTAATAAATTGATGGTGATATATCATTACATTACTGTTAACATCTTTTTATGCCAACTTAATTAAAGAACATTCAACGCCATGCACAGATTGAAAATGAACCCAGAACCCATGAAAACAGCGGCAAAGACCTTGCCCCACTTCCAACCTCGCAAACGTTCCTATCATCCATGCGAAAGAAAGTTAATCTAGCTATATTCCCAAAACGAACAATTGTCAGAGCCTTTGGATATCAGCTGCACTTGCTACTTGCCTCTCGCCTGGGCCCTACCTTTGGGGCCCATATAGATTCTGTGAGCTCAGTTCACCTCAACCCACTTGCAGTACCAGTTGCCACACAAACCGGTACTCAGACCAGCCACAAGAGTGGGAACTGCTTGTTTCGGAATCTGTGTGCCTTGTTTTTTTCCCGCCCATCATTTGGCATGTGAAGGGTGGATGGAGGTTCCCCTCTTCCAATGAGGAAACTCCCGAGAGCAATGGAAACTCAACCTCTTTGTTTTCCCAGAGGTTCCACTGCTCCCCAAAAGAGACCAGTGGAACCCATACAAAATTGCAAGGCCAACATGTCTAAGCCAATGGCACCTTTTGAATTTAGGTCATTGAATGTGATGAGTGCCATCGATGCTAGAGTACTGTGCACTTGCTGTTGACGCTACTCGAGTGAGGTGAAAGCACCTCAACTCTCTAATTATAGCACTCTGGTATATTTTGAATGCTGATAATGGTTTTGTTGTGCTGCCAAACATTTGGGTAAATAAATTGTTACCAATATTTGATCTAAATTAACTTTTCACTAAGCTACATTTATTTCTAATACAAAAACAAAATACTGCAGATGCTGGAAATCAGAAATAGAAAAAGAAAATACTGTAAGTACTCAGAGGTCTGGCAGCATCTCAATAACTTTTCATCAGAATGCTATTTCTCTCACTACAGATGCTGTCTGACCTGCTGAGTATTTCCACCATTTTTTGTTTATATTTTACATTCTGTCACCTTGGTTCAGTTGGTAGTACTCTCGCCTCTGAGTGAGAAGGTTACGGGTTGAAGCCTCACCCCAGAGCCTGAGTATTAGTTTTGACTCATTGATTCTCCCTTTAAATCCACTCACAATACGTAAGGGGATGGAGTATTTGCTATGGATGTAATCAGAAAATTGTGCCCAGAATGCACCTGAATTTTTGCTGGTTAGGCCAGGCTTTCCACTAAAATTCTTTTTTTCTTACTTGTTCTTGGGATGTAGGTGACACTGGCAAGGCCAGAATCTGTTGCCCATCTCCAATTGGCCTTGAGCAGTTGGTGGTGAGCTGCCTTCTTGAACCACTGCAGTCTATGTGGTGTATGTACACCCACAGTGCTGTTAGCGAGGAAGTTCCAGGATTTTGACCCAGCCACAGTATTTCCAAATCAGGATGGTGTGTGGCTTGGAGGGGAACTTGCCGGCGATGGTGCTCCCATGCACCCGCTGCCCTTGTTCTTGTATGTGGTAGAGGTCAGGATTTGGAAGGTGCTATCAAAGGAGCCTTGGCAAATTGCTACAGTGCATCTTGTAGATAATACACACTGCTGCCACTGTGTGTCGGTGGTGGAGGGACTGAGTGGCTGGTGTGCTGATCAAGCGGGTTGCTTTGTCCTGGATGATGTCGAGCTTGTTGAGCATTGTTGGAGCTGCACCCATCCAGGAAAGTGGAGAGTATTCCATCACGGTCAGGACTTGTGCCTTGTTGATGGTGGGCAGGCATTGGGGAGTCAAGAGGTGAGTTACTGACCGCAGAATTCCCAGCCTCTAACCTGTTCTTGTAGCCACAGTATTTATCTGGCTACTCCAGTTCAGTTTCTGGTCAATAGTAACCCCCAGGATGTATATAGTTGGCAATTCAGTGATGGCAATGCTGTTGAATGTCAAGGCGAGATCGTTAGATTCTCTCTTGTTGCAGATGGTACTTGTGTAGTGTGCATGTTACTTACCATTTATCAGCCCAAGCCTAAATGTTGTCCAGCTCTTGCTGCCTGCAGGCACGGATTCCCTCAGTATCTGAGGAGTTGCAAATGGTACTGAACACTGTGAAATCATAAGCGAACATCCCCACTTCTGAACTTATGATGGAAGGAAGGTCATTGATGAAGTGGCAGAAGATGATTGGGCCTAGCACACCACCCTGAGGAACTCATGCAGTGATTTCCGAGGGCTAAGATGATTGACCTCCAACAACCACAGCTATCTTCCTTTATGCTAGGTATGACTCCAGCCAGTGGAAAGTTTTCCCCTGATTCCATTGACTTTAATTTTGGTCGGTTCTTTGATGCCATACTCGGACAAATGCTACGCTGAATTCAAGGCAGTCACTTTCACCTCACCTTTGGAATTCTGCACTTTTGTCCATGTTTGGACAAAGACTGTAATGAGGTCAGGAGCTGAGTGGCCCTGGCAGAACCCAAACTGAGCGTCACAAAGCAGGTTATTGTTGAGTAAGTGTTGCCTGGTACTCTGTCAACCACACCGTCCGTCACTTTGCTGATGATCAAGAGTAGACTGATGGGGCGGTAATTGGATGGATTGGATTTGTCCTGCTTTTTGTGGATAGGACATACTTGGGCAATTTTTCACATTGTCAGGGAAATGCCAGTGTTGTAGCTGTACTGGAATAGCTTGGCTCGGGATACGGCCAGTTCTGGATCACAAGTCTGCAGTGCTACAGCTGGGATTTTGTCAGGACTTATTGCCTTTGCAGTATCCAGTGCCTTCAGCTGTTTTTTGATATCATGTGGAGTGAATTGGATTTGGCTGAGGACTGGCATCTGTGATGCTGGTGTCCTCAGGAGGAGACCAAAATGGATCTTCCACTCGGCACTTCCGGCTGAAGATGGTTGCAAATGCTTCAGCCTTGTCTTTTACACTGAAGTGCTGGGCTCCCACATCGTTGAGGATGGGGAAGATTTTGGAGCCTCCTCCTCTCGAAAGTTATTTAGTTGTCCATCACCATTCACAACTGCATGGTGCAGGACTACAGATCTTTGATCTGATTCTTTGGGTGTGGGATTTCTTAGCTCTGTCTATAGCATGCTGCTTCCACTGTTTAGCTTCCTGTGTTGTAGCTTCACCAGGTTGGTACTTCATTGTTAGGTATGCCTGGTGCTGCCCCTTGGCACGCCCTCCTGCACTCCTCATTGGACCAGGGTTGACACCCCCCACGCCCCCAGGCTTGATGGTAATGGTAGAACGAGGGATATGCCAGGCGATAAGGTCACAGATTGTGGTGCAATACAATTCTGTTGTGGATGATGCCCACAGCGCCTCATGGATGCCCAGTTTTCAGCTGCTAGATCTATTCTGAATCTATTCCATTTAGCGTGATGATAGTGCCACACAACACAATGGAGGGTATCCTCAGTGTGAAGATGAGACTTTGTCTCCACAAGAACTGTGCAGTAGTCACTCCTATCAATGCTGTCATGCACAGATGCATCTGCATATGATCGGGCAGGATGATAGAACACAATTTGTTTCTTTTTTATTTCTTTCCATTAAACTGTATTCCTTGATGTGTTTAAGAGCAGTAAGCTGGTGCTGTTTTATTAATACAGTTGAAAATGGGATTATCACAAAAAATAAGCATTTTTAATAAGGACATCTTGTGCTCAAACTGTGAGTAACCTGATTTAAAATCACTGAAAATGACTTTAAAACAACTGTATTGAAGCATTTAATAGTTTCAGTGGTGTACACTAGTCAGTTTTATAGTAAATTAAGTATTTTTTGTATGAAAAAAACATAATACATGTGCCTACTAGTGCCCACACACCTAAGAAAATGAACGCAATTTCAAAAACCTTCCCAAACTAGTACAATCTGCGGAATCTCACATATTCAACCTGGAGGTGTAGGCAGTTTTGTGACCAGGGCTTGATTCATGCAAACCAATTCTTGAACCGGCGGAAAACACAAATATAAGTGGTTTTGGATGAAATTCAGGTTTAAAATTCTCCGATCTTTTGTGCTGGTTTGGTCAATTCTACCCAGATTACACTGATGTAACAATCAGACATACATGGAAACTCGACCTCAAGGAGTTTAAAAGCCAGCTGCAGATAAATCCCTCAGCCCCAACCGAAATCTATACAAATATTTCATGGTTTGGTCAATGGTCTCCAAGGTTACAGGCTCGAGAGAAGAGACAAACAACATTATTTAAACCTCAACAGAGCTGTGAGATGGGTTTGGTTTATCCCAATGACCGACAGCTCTTTTTTGAATAGAGTTGTCAGGCATTTAATTGCAAGGAGCCCACTGTTTCTAGCATGCTTAAGTGTGTTGAATTGTTCAAAAACAGAATCGATATAGAACCTTCTGGAGTTAGGTTCCTGCAGTGGTGATAAATGTAAGAGCAAAACAATTGCCATGTGTACAAATGCTCAAACAGAAGCACAGTAATTTAGTATAAAGGTTGTGAGCGTTTGTTACTTTACTTTCAAGAAGCCAGATAATACAATTTACAGTGTAAATATATGTGTTATTTAACTGTTAGTTATTCACTTATAGAATCAAAAGCCACAAAAGGATCATGCCTATGCCTACCTTTTGAGAGTATCCAATTTGTCGCACTTCCCTGTTCCTTTTCCGTGGTCCTACAAATTTTTATTTTATTTTTTAGAGATACAGCACTGAAACAGGCCCTTCGGCCCACCGAGTCTGTGCCGAACAACAACCACCCATTTATACTAATCCTACATTAATCCCATATTCCCTACCACATCCCCACCATTCTCCTACCACCTACCTACACTAGGGGCAATTTACAATGGCCAATTTATCTATTAACCTGCAAGTCTTTGGCTGTGGGAGGAAACCAGAGCACCCGGCGAAAACCCACACGGTCACAGAGAGAACTTGCAAACTCCGCACAGGCAGTACCCAGAACTGAACCCGGGTCGCTGGAGCTGTGAGTCTGCGGTGCTAACCACTGCACCACTGTGCTGCCCATTTTCCCTTTTTAAGTATAAATCTACCTCCCTGTCGAAAGTTACCTTTGAAGCAGTGAATTCCAAATCATAACAACACGCTGCATTAAAAAACTCTCCTCATCTCCCCACTTGCATCTTTGCCAATGATCTTAAATTGAAGAAGTCTGGTCACCCACCCTAGTGCCAGTGGAAATAGTTTCTCCCTGTCCACTCGATCAGAATTCCCCATACTTTTGAACAACTCTATTAAATCTTCCCTTAAACTTCCTTGCTTCTCTAGTCTCACCATATAACTGAATGACCCTTTCTATAATAAATGTGCTTGATAGTAGCTATTTAAAATGGCCTGATAATGAGATGCTGCAACATTTTATAGAGGGCTGGAGAGAACCTTTGTAGAGAGACAGGATAATTGGTAGGTGAAGTACTTCTGAATCTTATGTTACTGAAAGCCTACCTAGACATCTGGGCAAGTAAAGATACTCTCAGGTTTGTAGGGAATTGATCAGATCAGACCAATCTAAAATCTAAGGAGGGAAGAAAAAGCACCAAATACGTATGTATGCTATCCTTCAGATGAGACATTATATTGAAGTTTGTCTGCCTGTTGAAATGGATATGAAATATCCCATGTGAAGGCTAAGCTCTGATATAAGAACAGGAGTAGGCCTTTTAACCCTGTCTGTCTTGCTTGATCCTGTTCCATCATTCAATTAGATCATGGCTGATCTGTAGCTGAACTCCATTTATCTGCCTTGGTTTCATATCCTTTAATACCATTTCCTGACAAAAATCTATCAATCTCAGTTTTGAAATTTTTGATTTACCTGTCCTCAACAATTTTTGGGAGAGAGAGTTCCAGATTTCCTCTACCCTTTGTTTGAAGAAATGCTTCCTGACATCACCTCGGAATGGCCTATCCCTAATTTTATCATTATGTCCCCTTGTTCTGGACATTCCCACCAGAGGAAATAGTTTTTCACTCTTTACCCTATCAAATCCTTTAATTGTGTTAAACACCTCATTGAGATCACCCCTCAATCCTCTCTACTCAAGGGAATACAAGCCTAGTTTGTGCAACCTGTCCTCACAATTTAACCCTGGGAGCCCTGGTATCATTCTGGTGAAACTGTGCTGCTTTGCTTCCAAGACTAGTATATCCTTCCAGATTGTGGTGCCTAGAACTGAACATAGTACTCCAGATGAGGTAACAGATCACTGTTGGTGCCTTCAGGGAGAAAGGGAGAATGTAGGGAAATTATTTTGATATTTGATACAAATCTTGCACGTTGGGAAAGATAGTACAAGAGTGGCAACCATGCTTGATTATGCTAAAAATAGCATATCAAGGCTGACATAAAACAGGATGACTTGACTGAAAATAGACAGCTGGTTGTGAGATACAAGGCTGTAATTCAATCCAGCCAGTCTAATGACATCATAAACCACGAGCACGAAGCAGGGACCGTTTGTGACTGTCAGGAGAACTTTTAAGACTGATTTACAGCCTTAAACACATTGCTTGCTGTTTGCTCTTGGTGATAATGTGTGCCAAACAACATTTTTTTAATAAAAGAAAATGTTTTCTACCTTCCTTATCATTGACCAGTAAGCATAATGTGGTTGATGTAACGTGATAAGGTGCTGACTATCACATTTATTGTGAAGCTCCAGTCACCAGGTGTTAGATGCTGTGCAATAGTATTCACGAGGCTGCAAACTCCTTTGTGTGGCATAAAAAAACCTAACAACATTTCATTTCATGGTACAGCGGAACATTTAGCATCCGCCAGAATGGAAATCATCCGCCTGAGAAAGTAATAATGGAGACTGGTGGTCGAGCCATTACACCACTGTTACAAAAATGCTTCAATATTTTTTGTTACATATATGTTTTTGAGGAATTACATTTAAACTGTGAAGTTGGATTCATTGGAAGGCTGAAGATTTCATAGAATTTGGACTTTGCTTTGTTCTTGGCAATTCATTGAAAAGACACTGAGACGTTGTTTAAAAACAACTTTGCTGGAAGTCATGTGCTTTAAGCAGTAAACAACAGAAACCTTGGTGACCTGGGGAAAATGTTTACAAAGAAGTGACAGGTCAAGATTTATAGGGGTCAGGAGGCTTGACTCTTGAGAAATTATTTTTGGTTTTGCTTTGGACAGTGTGTTGGGGTATGAACTGTTTTGAAGACAGTTGGAGAAAACCAGCCAAGAGAGCAGCCACCATCAGCTCACCCTCTTCCATCTCTTTGAGAACTTCCTGAGAATCCAATGTAAGAAATAGAGAAACTGATGCTGCATTTCTCCTGAAAAACTTGCCAGAAACTCCTGATGCTGCATTTCTCCTGGAAATCCTGCCAAACTGATCCTCAACATCGCCTCGAAAAAGCTGCTCTAGAAAGATCCTAGTGACTGCTATCTATGCGTATTTGGGATGCCAGACCAAAAAGGGACTACTGGCATCTTTCCATATCTTCTCTTTTTTCTTCAAGAATTAGCAAGTATTTGGACAAAGTATTTTTTGTCTTTTTTTTGGTATTTTATATTTTTTCTTTATTTTTTTCAGTGTGTGTGTGAGTTTGTGTGTGGGGAATTTAAAAAGGGGAACTTTCATATTTCAATCTGTGTGTTAATCCATTGCTTTGTTACAGGTCAAGTCCTGTTTTATAATAAACTGATAATTTTGTTTATTAAAGAAACCTGGTTGGTGTATTTTATTCTGGGATAAAGAGTGGAGTCTATGATTGCATCGGTAACTGGAAAACATTTTTAAAAATAAATATTGTGACCTTTGGAGAAGTGGAACTAGAAAAGACCATGCTTTCACCCCGCCTTGGTCGTAACACCACTCAATAAATATTATTTTCTGTTAACAATAACAGTGTTACCCTGCAAATCTGTGGCGTCATACTGTACTAGAGTTTACTGTATAAAACATTATATATAAAGGAGTGTTACACTGCTTAAGATTTAGGCTGACATGCCCATGCCAGCGCTGAGGGAGTGCTGCACTGTCAGAGGTGCTGTCTTTCAGATGAGACATTAAACCAAGGACCTCTCGGGTGGACGTAAAAGATTCCTTGGCACTATTTTGAAGAAGAGCAAGAGAGTTCTCCCCACTGGCCTGGCCAATATTTATCCCCTCAACCAATATCACGAAAACAGATTATAAAAGAAAGTACTGCAGATGCTGGAAATCTGAAATAAAAACAGAAAATGCTGGAAATACTCAGCAGGTCAGGCAGCATCTGTGGAGAGAGGAACAAAGTTAATGTTTCAGGTCAAAAACCTTTCATCAGAACTAAAACATTACCTAACATTTTCTCATTGCTGATTGTGGGACCTTGCTTTGTGCAAATTGGCTGCCGTCTTTCCTGCATTATTTTTAGCTAGTTGTGGTTGCAAAAAACGGCTGCAACACACTTTGAGATCTGAAAGGTGCTATATAACTGCAAGTTCTTTCTTCTTTCTTATTGTAACCCAGAGTGTGTTCTTTTGGGCCTCCTTATCTCTAGAGACAATGGATACGCGCCTGGAGGTGGTCAGTGGTTTGTGAAGCAGCGCCTGGAGTGGCTATAAAGGCCAATTCTGGAGTGACAGGCTCTTCCACAGGTGCTGCAGAGAAATTTGTTTGTTGGGGCTGTTGCACAGTTGGCTCTCCCCTTGCGCCTCTGTCTTTTTTCCTGCCAACTACTAAGTCTCTTCGACTCGCCACAATTTAGCCCTGTCTTTATGGCTGCCCGCCAGCTCTGGCGAATGCTGGCAACTGACTCCCACGACTTGTGATCAATGTCACACGATTTCATGTCGCGTTTGCAGACGTCTTTATAACGGAGACATGGACGGCCGGTGGGTCTGATACCAGTGGCGAGCTCGCTGTACAATGTGTCTTTGGGGATCCTGCCATCTTCCATGCGGCTCACATGGCCAAGCCATCTCAAGCGCCGCTGACTCAGTAGTGTGTATAAGCTGGGGATGTTGGCCGCTTCAAGGACTTCTGTGTTGGAGATATAGTCCTGCCACCTGATGCCAAGTATTCTCCGAAGGCAGCGAAGATGGAATGAATTGAGACGTCGCTCTTGGCTGGCATACGTTGTCCAGGCCTCGCTGCCGTAGAGCAAGGTACTGAGGACACAGGCCTGATACACTCGGACTTTTGTGTTCCGTGTCAGTGCGCCATTTTCCCACACTCTCTTGGCCAGTCTGAACATAGCAGTGGAAGCCTTACCCATGCGCTTGTTGATTTCTGCATCTAGAGACAGGTTACTGGTGATAGTTGAGTCTAGGTAGGTGAACTCTTGAACCACTTCCAGAGCGTGGTCGCCAATATTGATGGATGGAGCATTTCTGACATCCTGCCCCATGATGTTCGTTTTCTTGAGGCTGATGGTTAGGCCAAATTCATTGCAGGCAGACGCAAACCTGTCGATGAGACTCTGCAGGCATTCTTCAGTGTGAGATGTTAAAGCAGCATCGTCAGCAAAGAGGAGTTCTCTGATGAGGACTTTCCGTACTTTGGACTTCGCTCTTAGACGGGCAAGGTTGAACAACCTGCCCCCTGATCTTGTGTGGAGGAAAATTCCTTCTTCAGAGGATTTGAACGCATGTGAAAGCAGCAGGGAGAAGAAAATCCCAAAAAGTGTGGGTGCGAGAACACAGCCCTGTTTCACACCACTCAGGATAGGAAAGGGCTCTGATGAGGAGCCACCATGTTGAATTGTGCCTTTCATATTGTCATGGAATGAGGTGATGATACTTAGTAGCTTTGGTGGACATCCGATCTTTTCTAGTAGTCTGAAGAGATCACGTCTGCTGACGAGGTCAAAGGCTTTGGTGAGATCAATGAAAGCAATGTAGAGGGGCATCTGTTGTTCACGGCATTTCTCCTGTATCTGACGAAGGGAGAACAGCATGTCAATCGTCGATCTCTCTGCACGAAAGCCACACTGTGCCTCAGGGTAGACGCGCTCGGCCAGCTTCTGGAGCCTGTTCAGAGCGACTCGAGCAAAGACTTTCCCCACTATGCTGAGCAGGGAGATTCCACGGTAGTTGTTGCAGTCACCGCGGTCACCTTTGTTTTTATAGAGGGTGATGATGTTGGCATCGCGCATGTCCTGGGGTACTGCTCCCTCGTCCCAGCACAGGCATAGCAGTTCATGTAGTGCTGAGAGTATAGCAGGCTTGGCACTCTTGATTATTTCAGGGGTAATGCTGTCCTTCCCAGGGGCTTTTTAATTATATAGTATTTGAAGCAGTGCTATATCACTGTTTCATAGTGGGCAACAAATGATACGTACATTAATAATTTAACAAGAAACAGGCCATGTGGATTTAGAAAGGAATGATCCTGCCTGATAATCCTCATTAACTTCTTTGAACATGTTTCAAATAAAATCAATCGTGGAAGCCACATGTTTATTTGAACTCTGACAAAACTTTCAACAAATTTCACATTCCTTTTCATTCTTTCACGGGATGTGGGCATCACTGGAAAGGCCAGCACTTATTGACCATCCCTAATTGCCCTTGACAACTGAGTGTCTTGCTAGAGGCCATTTCAGAAGGCAGTTAAGAGTCAACCACATTGCTGTGGGTCTGGAGTCACATGTAGGCCAGACCATGTAAGGATGGCAGATTTCCTTCCCTGAAGGACATTAATGAACCAGATAGGTTTTTATGACAATCGATGATAGTTTTATGCACCATTACTGAGACTAGCTTTCAATTCCAGATTTTTTATTAATTAATTGAATTTAAATTCCACCAGCTAACATGGTGGGATTTGCACCCAAGTCCCCGTGACATTAGTCTGGGCCTTTGAATTACTAGCTCCATGACATTACGGCTACATCACCATCTCTCCCAATAAAACTAAAGGCCATTGGAATCCAGGATGTAACATGAGATGGGATAAGAAATAGATGAATAGGATTCAGAGTGACCTGGATTTTTGTTAGGTAAGAGTAAGATGTTAAGAGTTAAGGTACTCATTTAATACTGAGATGAGGAGGAATTTCTTTCCTCAGAGAGTGGTGGATCTGTGAAATTCTCTACTCCAGAGGGCTGTGGAAGCTGAATCATTGAGCATGTTCAAGACAGAAATCGATAGATTTCTCAATGCTAACGAGATCAAGGAATATGGGGATAGTGGGGGGAAATGGCGTAGAGGTAGGTGATCAGCCATGATCTGTTTGAATGGCAGAGCAGTCTCGATGGGCTGAATGGCCTACTCATGCTCCTATTTCCTATGATCCTATGTACAGATCAGTCATGATTGAATGGAATTGCAGAGTAGACCTGAGGGGCCAAATGGCCTACTCCTGTTCCTAATGATTGTTTTCTGATGCTGAAACCACCGAGGGGAAGGAGAGGGCGGCATCACACTGAGTCACCATCGAAGGGTTGGTGAGAATTTTTTTTACTGTGCCAGGGCCAGGCAGGCAGGTTCCAGCAATTAGAAGGGTGAACCGTCTAGCGGCGGTGTCGGAGCTTCAGGAGCAGCCATTGCCACCGGGGGCCCCTTCATGGGACATGGAGTCCTTGGGAAGGAAGGCCGCCCCAGCCCACCCCCACCCCCCAATCCGGGAAGCTGCTAGGAGGCCACCTCGATGCACCTGATGATCTCCACATGGCGAGGAAGCCATTCTGATGCTGGTAAAATGCCAACAGGGGTGCAGAATGGCAATTAATAGGCCAGTTAATTATCTTAATTGGCCTCCAGCTGGCAGGCGGCTAGTGCCGCTACCGTTCCCACCATCTGAAATATCCTATGACGGAGGGAAAACATCGGGGTTCCCTCCTGACGCTTTCCGCTGCATTTTACCAGCCCGCCCAACTCCCACCTGTCTCCAGAGGGATGGTAAAATTCCAGCCAATGAATGTAAAAGGATTAGCTCAGGCAGGCTTGGGGAAGCAATAGTGGACTCATCAGTTTTCATGTCTCTATAGTGTGAAGAAACAATTAAAAATGGAACATGTATTCAGAACAGGAGAGAAAATCTACTCCATTCAAATAGCAGAGAGCAGACTGTGACGCAAGTACATTAAACATTTCAATGATACCATTGCCAGTAAGTGCTATTGTTATGGATATTAAAACTCTAACTGCTATTGTGGAATATATAACAAGAGTAAAATGAAGTCTGATACCACTGCATGATATATATATATTCATATATCAGATTTTTAAAAACTTTAACAAAGGTTATATCCCAGTAACACCCTCTTTTCCTGTCAGATGACCCTGTTATAATCCAGTTCAGTGTCATAATATTGCAAAATTTACCTCATTTTCTGTTACAGAGTGACAAAGGACAGATAGCCTCAATAAATGTAGTTAGATCTGTGATAAGCTCTAGTGGGAGCACTCCAGAAATCCAGAGATTTTGTGTGAGTGTTTTGTGATTGTGTTCAACACTACAATGCAACCATATGGATCAGGATTCTCGGCAATGCTTCTCAAATCTCCCCCCACCTATTGTTTTATCCTCCCAACAAGCAGGTTCACAGTGTATCAGTCAGAGCCTCAGCGCCATCAGAGTTAATTTTATTTTGGAACTTGTGGTTGGTGATCTTGTTGACTTATATGCACTCAGAGAGATGCAGCTTTTCGATCCAACTAATGGTGGGAAGTGGCTTCAGAAGGCAGCTCCTAATCACGTCTGACGGACTGAATTGATGGGTGATGACTTGTAAAGGGCAATGCATCGGAGTGACTTCAGGGAGCTTTTAATAATGCTTCACAAATGATTGCAGAATGGAGTCACTCACTTTATAAGTGCTAAAACAGAATTTCAGATATTGTTGAATCCGGGGCCAGCAAGCACTATGCTTTGTGTTTGAGTGAGAGAGAGAAAATGATATTGCAGTGCTTTTAGAAATAATTTTTTTTGCGATGATTCAGTTCTTCAGTAAACATTGATCAATAAATTGAAAAGTAGTCAATGTACAATTTTTAAAAAATTTTCAATCATTATGTTTATGCAGTGAGTTGTTATGATCTGAATACACTGCGTGAACGGGTGGTGGAGCAGATTCAATAATAACTTTCAAAGAGAATTGGATAAATACTTGAAGGGGAAAACATTTGCATGGTTATGGGGAAAGAGCAGGGCAGTGGGACTAATTGAATAGCTCTACCAAAGAGACAGCACAGACACAATTAGCCAAATGGCCTTCTGCTGTGCTGTATGATTCTATGATTCTGTGAACTCTTGTGGTGACTGGGCTGCAGAAGTAATGGGTCAGCTGAAAGCATTTTTCAATTTTTTAAACAAGTTCTCCTATTATTTTTTTCCTGACGGTGTTGGTTTGTGCAGGGGCATCAGTTCCATGGATGCCATTGCTTTCAGCACATTGTCCAGTTGGCTATTCCTTGTGCATAATGGTGAGTGTCCGGGGGCTATCCAACCTTGGAAGGCATCACAGTCAAGCCCAATCTCATCCACCACACTCAATGTCAACATGCACCCCCACTTTTCAATCAGTGCCTTGTGATTAAGAGTGAAATTTGGATGTTCCATGCACTCCATCCCCAGCCCAATTGTTGCAGCTCTATTTCTGCTTGGCTGAGATCTACTAACTCAGCACAAACTTGGAATTAAACCTAGGGCTTTCCCAATCACAAATAGAAATAAGAAAATGCATATTAGCTATGGAGGAAGAGATTAGGAGAGATAAGTAACAGCTTATGGAAAAGATGGGTTTTGAAGAGGCTTTTAAAAGGGGGAGAAATGGAGAGATAAAGGCATCTGGAGAGGGACTTTCTAAGGTTGGGGCCAAGGCAGCTGAAGGCTGCAGCACCAATGCTGGAACCTGCAGAGAACAAGAGTTGGAGGATGGAAGAGTACAGGAAGGGATTTATTAAGGTTGGAGGTAGTTGCACAGACAGGGAGCAGTAAAGCCATGGAGGATCTTGAAAACATAAAAACCCAAGAATTTCTTTTCTATTTGCGTCTCAAACACTGGTGCAACAGAAATTGGCCATAAGCAGACTAATTCCCATATTAAACGATAACAGTTTAAAAACAACAAACCGGGAATGAGGATACAATTCAATCTTAGAATCATAATTTATATCATACCTAATCACATTGTCCAAACATCTCAATGTGCTTCATGCAATGTTTCGCTTTTAGAAGGCAGGAACTGTTATTAAGTAGGCAAAATCTTGGATACAAATGAAGATTTATGAAGCCAGCTGAACCTTTTAATTAGAATACCACCTTACAACCCACTCCTGAGCATCTATTCATTCAATGTATAATCCAGTTGGACCTCTCAATTTGATTGCAATCCATAAACCACTCCTAGGTATACATTATCCTACCTGTAAACTACCTCAACCCCTCAATCAGATTACAGCAGTCTGGGTACCCATGATCCTGTATAAACCCATCTGATTTCCAGCCTGAAACTCACTCCCAAATATCCATTATATTTGATAAATTATCCAGCAGGAGCCCTCATTTGCATTTAGGGTTCAATGCTTGTTGAAGCATCCTGAAAGGTGCACTGTTTCCTTTTTTTTTCTCTGGTAAATTCTTCCACATACTTTGACATCAAATAATTTTGGGATGTTTTCAATATCCATGCCATAGTTTGTGCAGATAGATAAATTCAGAATGTTTGGATAGAATCTACAAATCAGGATACATCAACACAGTGAGAATAACAGCTTTGGTATATAAACAGGACACAAAGTTGGAAAGTCATAAATAATGAATTATCAAACGGATTAGTGTTTGCCTGCTTAGGACAGTGAGAGAGCCTGATGCTAATGGCACACAGCTACGTGTCTAAACAATGCAGCTTATGGTTCTTCTTTTACTTGCTGCTGCCATGACATTTGAGGGTGAAGAGTGAGGGTTGGAATCTACGAACAGCTAAGACAAACATATCCCCAGATGTTGATCTCTCTGACCTACAGGGGACTTTGCATAAACCAGATGTGAGTAGAGTGCAAGTCAGATGGTTGTGGGTTCCAACACCCACTCCAGAAGGTTGAGCACAAAATCTAAGCTGACACTCCAGTGCTGTACTGTCGGAGGTGCTTTTTGATGAGACGTCAAACCAAGGCCCCGTCTGTCCTCTCAGGTGAACACAAAAGATCCCATGGCACTATTTCAAAGAAGAGCAGTGGAGTTCTCCTCTGGTGTCCTGGCCAATATTTATCCCTCAACCAACACCAACAAAAATGCCGATTATTTTGCCACTGTCTCACTGCTGTTTGTTGGATTGTGCTGTGCACAAATTGGCTGCCATGTTTTTACATTATAACAGTGACTACACCTCAAAAAGTCCTTAACTGGTTGTACAGTGCATTTGGAAGTCCTAACCTTTTTTAATTCACTTTGGGACCAAGGTGTCACCAAAGGGAAGTGTCATAGTCAGCAATGTTAGCACGTGTATCCCCCATGGCCAAATGGATAACACACATTGAAGACACGGGGCAGAGTTTCAACTCGTAACCCAGAGGTAAAACTGCTTTTCATGGAAGTTAATATGGGACAGTTTCAATAAAGATTGGCTGATACCTAATGCCAGTTTTACACCTGGATGGCTAGTTGAAAATCTACCCTTATTGTCCACTTGCCAACCTCTGTTGGTTGACTTCTCCATGAGAGTGCTTTTCCTGCTGTCAACAGTTGGTTGGTTCATGTGTGTGATGTCACGCTTAATGGCAGATTTCCTTTCGCTAAGTTTTAAGCCAAAGAGCAAACTCTGTGGCATGCTGTCGCATCCACTTAAACTGAAGGTGGCTTATTGCCAATGATTGGTTAATTTGGACAAATCCTCAGAACCTAAACTAGTGCAACTCTGCCTGTAACATTAAGGGCTAGATGTCATTTTCTGCAAAAGTGTTTGGACAGCTTTCATATGCCCTTTGATGGAAGTGCTAACCTTTTTATTATCACTGGCCTTTATTTTTGGCTGTAAATATCATTATATTTGCTCCTAATTGACAAATGGAGCCAGTCTATAATCAGAATTGCACCTCATGCATGGTTTTAAAAGCAGCCCAATACTCTTCCAGTTGAAATGCCCAGGAGCGGAGTGCTGAACAGTTGACTATTGCACCAGCTCTTCAGACATTCAGTGGACGCTGCACTCACTAGCACAGGAGACTGATACCCCAGGGAAATGTTGACTGTTTTAGAAGGCTCCATGATACTTCTCAAATCAAGTGCTTAGTAACAAATTCTTTTGCGTTCCTTTTACCCACTTTTCAGAGTTCAGAGAGATATTTCCGACATCCACTAATTCTGGTCAATGGTAACACACTATCAAACTCCTGGGAGTCACAATTAGCCACAAACTGAACTCAACCAGCCACGTGAATGCTATGGCTACAAGAGCAGGTCAGAGGCTGGGAATTCTGCAGCGAGTAACTCACCTCCTGTCTCCCCAATACCGGTCCACCATCTACAAGGCACAAGTCAATAGTGTGATAGAATATTCCCCACTTGCCTAGATGTGTGCAGCTCCAACAACACTCATGAAGCTCAACACCATCCAGGACAAAGCAGCCTGCTTGATTGGCACCCCATCCACCATCTTCAACATTCACTCCCTTCACTACTGACTTACAGTAGTAACAGTGTGTACCATCTACAAGATGCACTGCAGAAACTCACCAAGGCTCCTTCGACAACACCTTCCAAACCCACAACATCTACCACATAGAAGGACAATGGCAGCAAATGCTTGGAAACACAACCACCTTCAAGTTCCCCTCCAAAACGCTATACTGATTTGGAACTGTATCGCCGTTCCTTCATTGTCACTGGGTCAAAATCCTGGAACACCCTTCCTAACAGCACCGTTGATGTACCCATATCCCAAGGACTACAGCAGTTCAAGAGGCAGCACGCCATCACCTTCTCAAGGATAATTAGGGATGGGAAATAAATGCTGGCCTCACCAGCGATGCTGTAATGAAAGTGCTTCCATTTTTTGTTAAATATTTTTTGAGGGTTCCTATTTAAATTATGGACATGGCTTCATTTTGGAAGGCTGAAGATTTCATAGATGCTGGACTTTGTTTTTGATTGAAAGCTCACTGAGAGGTCTTGTTTGAAACAACCCTTACGGAGGTCACATGCCTTTATCTGAATAAACAGCAGAAACCTTGGTGTCTTGGGGAAGATGTTTACAAGAGGAGTGACATGTCAAGATTTATGATTGCCAGGAGGTCGCTTTGGGATATTGTTTTGACTTTCTGGTTGGGTTGTGGACTGTTTTGAGTTAGTTGGAGGTCAGCCTGTCAAGAGAGAAACACCCAGCTCATCTCTTTCTTCACTTCTCTGAAAAGCCCTGAGAGTTCAGTTTGTGTGAGAGCTACAATCCCTGATGCCGCATTTCTCCTGAGAAGCTGGAAAAACCTGCTGGATTAATCCTCGCGCCACCTGAAAAGAACTGCCCCTGAAACGATCCCAGTGACCCATCTATGTGTTCTCAGATGCCAGCCTGTATGCCATTTTGGGACACAACATATCTCATCCATTTTCTTCAAAAATTAACAAGTATTTGGCCAAAGTATTCTTTTTTTATTTTATTTTTGTAAAAGAGCTCTGCAGAGAGAATTCCTTTATTTTTTTCAGTGTGTGTGTGAGTTCATGTGTGGGGTATTTTAAAAAGGAACTTTCATATTTCAATCTGTGTGTTAATGCTTTGCTTCCTTACTGGATAAGTTTTGTTTTTATAATAAACTGATAATTTTGTTGTTTATTTTTTTAAAACCTGGTTGGTATATTATTCTTGGATAAAGAGTAGAGTATATGATTACCCAGTTACTGATATGGTCAAACATTTAAAATATATGTTGTGACTTGTGGGGAAGTGGAACTAGAGAAGACAGTGCACTCCTCCTGTCTCGATCGTAACAATGCCCACATCCCACAACGAAGAAAAGAAATCTAATAACGGACAAAACAACCATACACAAACTAACCCTGTGGGAAGCAATTTACGCTGTATTTTATGAGCGGGGGTTATAGTGATGGATGCATAATGTTGCAGTTTTGGAGTATGATCTGCATTCTATCTGAATTTTGTAAATTGAATGCTGGACGACCCCTGATGTTCCAGAGAGTGTGAAATAAAAGGAACCCTTACATTACCATCAGAATTATTATCAGTTCTGGGCAAGGATAATGAACAAAGTATTGCGATGAAGTTCGAACATTGGACGTTTTTGTTACTTAGGTCGCGATCGACTTTATTGTGACTGCATTTTTTTTGTCATGCCAGCAATCATTGGAAAAATTGAAGAGTACTGAAAGCGGTTGAGTTGGAGTAAATATTTAGACTTTTTTATTTTGAAGCAGTTGAACTAACAATATCTGCCAAAAAGAGCAAAGATTTTCTTAGTATCTGTGGACCTGGAGCATACACTTTTCTCCTTCACCGCCTAGAGAGAAAGGGGGAGAAATTTGTCCACATAGTGGTGCTAAACAAACTACATTGATTCTCCAGGAGGCATGAGAGTGCCGCCAGCCGCTAGCTGAATGGCTCGTGTGGCTTTGTTGAACGCTATTTATGAGCCACTCCAGGCGCTGCTCCACAAGCGACTGACCACCTCTAGGCATTTACCCATTGTCTCTCGAGACAAGGAGGCCAAAGAAGATTAATGAGGAAACCTGCAGGGGCCGCACAGGTAGCTGATAGCAGCACTGTCTGCCCTGGGGGAATGGGCGCTATGAAGTAACGCAGTGCAAATTAACTTTTCCCTCATAGAGTGTGCGTGTGCTGATCGAGAGCTTTCAGCAGCTGTTTGGCCTGCCCTGATGGGCACTGGTACCTCTTAGGCATCTCATGCCTCTGCTCCTTACAGTGGGAGCTGTACCTTCATGTGAGATGAGGCAAAAGGATATGCAGTGAAGATGTACAGGAAATGCAATGGTCATTAAATATGCACAAAAACTGCCCATACATTCTATTCTAACGTGAATATTTGTAATCCCCAGTGTGTAACTGAAGTGCATGTTGTACTTAAGAGGCTGCACCATTTACCTTACAGATATAAAAAAAACACATAAATGATCCAAGACCCCGCTGTCATCCATGCAAAGTTGCTTGCCTGGCACAGTTAAAAAAAAAATGCCTTTAATTAGCACCTTTCATGACCTCAAGATATGAGATTGTCAGCCATCTCACAGCCAATGAAGTACTTTTGAAGTATAGTCACTGTTGTAATGTAGGAAATGCAGCAGTCAATTTGCACATAGCGAGCTCCCACAAACAGGAATCGGATAATAGCCAGATAATCTTTTTTTTAGTGATGTTGGTTGAAGGATAAATATGGACCAGGACACTGGGGAGAACTCCCCTGCTTTCCTTTGAAGTAGTGCCATGGGATCTTTTACGTCAACCTGAGAGCAAACGGGGCATCAATTTAATGTCTCATCTGAGAGATGCACCTCCGCTTGTTCGGCGTCCCCTCAGCGCTGCACGGGGAGTGTCGGCCTAAAATTTGCGCTGGAGCCTCTTGAGGCAGAGCCTCATCCTCAGTGCCCCTGTGCTTTGAGTGGAAAGAAAAATAAATCTGGTGCTGCTCCTCCATGTGTCTACCAGCTGGCCTTCACCACTCAGTAGCCTGTTTACCCTCCTTGCCAAGGCTGACAGGAACAGGGGTGACCAAAGCCCTGTCAATGAACACCCATTCATACAGAACGGTGTAACTTCACATCATTTGCCTGCAGGTATTGTAAAATGTATACAGATTTTGTACTCTGTATGAAGCCATGGTCTTGGAGCACTTAAATTTCTTGTATAAAACAAATTTATCTAAAGAGTTCTAGAAACAGGAACAGGCCAGGCAGCATCTTGAGCCTGTTCTACCATTCAGTTAGATCATGATTGATGTGCATCTTAAATCTACCGACCCACATTGGTCCCATATCCCTTAACTCCCTTGCCTAACAAAAATCTGACAATCTCATTTTTTCAATTTTATGGAGTTCCCTCTGGTGCGGGAGGGCTGGCAGTTGTCTGTGGAACCCACAGTCTGGCGTGAGTCAGGGCCTCTTCGAGAAGAGGGAGAAAAAAAAACCTGAAGAGGGAAAAAGCTGATCTAAAACCCAAGGGCTTATTTTATGTTTTCTTGTTTTGAAAATCTTGCAAAAGAATGAATGGGAAACACGAAAGTTGAGGCTCTCCCTCTTTGTGTCCCACGTTCTCTTCGAATTCTACAGCCAGCAGACTTAAGGCTCAGAGGGACAATTTTTTATTCCTGCAAAGGTTAGTTTCCCGCCGGTGAATTCGCTTTGTGTCAGGGCAAGCGGTCAGGTGATGTGATCTCCTCCGACCAAAGCGATTTATTATTTAAAACCCTTTTCCGCTCACCTGTCAGTTTACATAGATGAGCTGAGCTGTCAGATGCAGGGTCAGAGTACTAGAGCAGCTCTTCGGATCGTTAGTATTGAGCAGTCTTCCCTGGCTGCTGGCTGGGAGCCCGAGGGCTGCTGCTTCAGATCAGCAGAGAAAAATACATTTTTCGAAACTGCAGTATCGACGTTTCCCTGCATACCTGTCCAACCTTTAAAATCCAATATTCTTAAAGCTTTTCCCAGAATTTCTTTTCTTTAAAAGAGAGATTTCACACTGTACGTTGTTGTTTGGCCATTTTGTGACAGGCTGTGTCTACAAAGAATAAAAATCGAAGAATCTTCCTTTTAAAAAAATCTATTGCTGTAACAATGTAGTGCAAATTGTATTGATGTGTTTGTGTGGAAAAGACTCGAGGTGACATAGACTAACAATGGTGGGTATTTGAATGGCGTTTCCAAATTAGTTACGGTCTGGTGTTAGGGCAGCATTCATTTGAGAAAGAGCTTCAAAATGGTACACGTTTCTATAATGTACATACAAGTATTGGCAGATATATCTCTACACAATGGGGGAAATTTTATGCCCTCTCCGCATCGGATTTGGAGGCAGGGACAGCAAGCATACAATCTGGCGGGATGATGGCAGGGTTGGGGGAGAGGGGGGGGGGGGTGGGTATCCCGCCACCTTCCCACATTCACCCAAATTAAATCTGGGGTGGGAAGCCTTGTGCAATTAATGCCAAATAAGGGCCTCATTCAGCTGCCACCAGAATTAGCCCAGTGGTGGGCGAGCTTGTCGCCACATGGGGAGCACGCCAAGAAAACCAGTGCGAGTTGCTTGCCTGCTCTGGGCGGGGGCGGTGCCCGCTTAGAGTCAACACCCCGCCCGCCCTTGCTGCTGTCCCCCTCTATACCCCCTCCCCCACGACCACCACCCTGTGAAATCTCTCCCACTTTGACTTACCTGTGGCCTGGTTCCAGAGACTCGGGTAAGTCCAATACCGGCAGCAGCCACCACCTCTGGTTAAAGTTAAAGAGCCGCCAGCCTCTGATTGGCTGACAGCTCTCAGCAGGCGGGACTTCCGTCACCGGAGCCCTTGATCCTGGGGAAGGTTCACTGCTATCCACTTAAGTGCCTAATTGACACTTGATTTGGCGGGCCTTCCCCAGAGGAGGCGATGCGGGGCTCTTGCTGGTGCATTTGCCAGTGGTCAAGACCCCCATCGCCCAGTTACAATTCTGACCAATGTGCGTGCACATATAGTATATACATCCACATTATATGTATTGCCTATATACTTGAAAAGGAAAAATTTTGAGGGCTATGGAAAGGGCAGCAGAATGGGACTAATTGGATAACGCTTCCAAAGAGCTGGCACAGGTCCGATGGAGTGAATAGCTCCTTCTGTGCTGTAAGTTTCTGTGTGTGTGATATGGAAAATATTAGTAGCATATTAAGAGATCCATGTAAAATTCCCCTAACCATCATTTTAAATAACATGATTAATCTTGCACAGCTGACCAATTGGATTACAAATATGCATCAACAACTGCATTTCTACAGCAGCTTGAATGTAGTAAAGATCCCAAAGCAGCTCAAGAGAGAGTAACGAAAATCAGAAATCTATCACTTAATGGAACCGTTGGCCCTGCTTCATGTTTTTGATGAGGCCACAGAGGATTTCCTGTCCTAGAGTCAGAATCCAAAATATTGAAACGGGGTTGGGAGAACCAAGGAATCTTATCAGTAAGCTTAGATAAAGCATTATTATTTAATATGTCTGAATGACCCTTGTTGCTCATTCATTCCCTTATCTCTACTGTCTGTAGCTATGGAGGAGGAGAGGAATGGGAGCTGCATAGCTCTGTAACTGAAATTGATAATAGCTGCTTGAATTAAAATGAGAAAATTATGAGTTTGGCAACAAAAACTGTTTCACATTTTTCGCTCGTGTCAGTAATGGCAACCAGATTATTTCATTTATTTTTAAAAGTTGACTCTTGAAACACAATGGGCTAGATTTTACAGTCGGGGGTGAAGCAACAGCACTTGCTGCTGACCTTGAAGAAAGCTGCCCACAATGATCTAGCGACCTCTGTGTGGATTTTCCCTTTCCTGACAGCAGTTTAAATCTGGTGCCAAGCCAATGGGATCTCCAGGGGTGCAGCAGCAGCAATGTCATCAGCAGAGTAAGCAGCCAATTATATTGAAGTATTCTCATAGACGGCAAATCAGGAAATTAAAAGCACTTCATCCTTCACTTTTAGTTTGAATTTTCAGATGGTGAAATAAATCATTATGATTGAATTTAGATAAAAGCTAAAATATCAATATAAACAAACTTTAAGAACATTATTTTAAAAATATGTGTATTTTTATTATCATAATGGAGAAATTTGACATTCCACAAATATTTTCCGGGCCAGGGTAATAATTATAGTAATAATTATGAACTTAGTATGCCGTTAAAAACCCAGTTATTCTTCATTCAACAAGGTCTAACCTTTTCAAGGGGGTTTACAGCGAGACCAACAGTGTAAGAGTGGAGGTTCTTGTCAATTCACTGATTGCTTAGGGATTGCACTCTGCAGGGACCACAACATAGGATTACATTAAATAGGATATAGGGCACAGAAACAGGCTATTCAGCCCAACTCTATCATGATAATCCTCAATTCCCTCCTCCCTCATATGCTTGTCAAGCTTTCCCATAAATACATCTATACTATTCACTTCAATCACTCTCTGTGATAGCAAGTCAACCAAGAAGCACACCCCCTGGAGGAGAGTAGAATCACTGGCAGCAATTTCTGGATTTTGCTGCACATGTGCGGATTCCCGAAGTTTCAGTGAAGTAATGACCGCGATCTCTGACAGTTTCTTTGTCGTTATCACGACAAACTCCGAGCCATTAGCTTCCCCACTGAATGGAAAAGCTCCAGCATCCAAACTGTGAGCACAGAATACAGATCAGATGCTCCATATTCAGCCCTGGTTCTGATCACAGTGTACTCAGTTACTGGAGATTCACCCAGGGCTTAATAAACAAAATCATCTCTGCTTATGGATTGGATGCATGTGATGGGTGTTTTTTAGCAAATGCTTGGGGAAGAGGAAGAATTCATAAGCAAGACTAGTTAGCACCCTGGCCTGAAGGGGTTAAACCTACCTGAGTTACAAAGTGTTGAAGGAAAAGTGGATTCTCTATTCAATGATTGAAGTTGGTGCCTTAACCCAGTAAGATTAACAGCCCAACAACATACATCCAAGTGATCTCCCTTCATTACTTCCATGGGCTCCCAGTTTCACTGATTATTCTATGTATGTAGAAGTACATGATAAGATTTAAAGAGCCAACTTCCCCTTTGTTTAATAAATTATGTGGCATGTATTTCAAAGCCACTTGTGATCAAGCCTACTCAAGTAGGAAGCTTAGAATAAACCACACTGTCCTCTAACAGCTCCTCACAGGTTCATCCATGTGACAAGGTGGTAACACATTTTTGACAATGTAATAGTAGTAACTGCACTATAAAGCAACACATTGGGCTGAAGTGACAGTTTAATAACATACTTGCCCAAGAGTCTGAGTTCCAGCCTCAGTCTAGGCCAACATTCCTTCCTCAACCAGCACCACCACCCAAAACAGGGTTAACTGTTCATTTATCTTTTTGCTGTGTGAAATTTGGCTGCTGTGTTTGCCTACATGGTAACACACTGCCTGATAGGGTGGTGCATACAGATTCAATAGTCTTCTTCAGAAGTTAATTGGATAAATATTTGAAGGGGAAAAGAATTGCAGGGTTATGGGGAATGAGTGGGGCAGTGGGAATAGCTGGATTGCTCTTCAAAAGATCCAGCACAGACTCGATGAGCCGATTTTGGATGTTAAAGATATCAAGGGATATGGGGATAGTGCGGGAAAATGGCATTGAGGTAGAAGATTGGCCATGATTTAGTTGAATGGCGGAGTAGGCTCGAGAGGCCAAATGGCCTACTCCTGCTCCTATTTTCTATGTCCCTATGTTCCCGATAGCCTCTTTCTGTGCTGTACTATTCTATATTCTATGATATGAACAGTCACTGCACTTCAGGGTAAGCCATGGCCTGTGAAACATATTGAGATGTTTCAGAGAGATGTGATCAAATACTGTGTTCATGCAAGTGTTTTTATGTTAAGCATTTAATTTAAGATGATAATCTGATTGAAGAACTTAGAGAGAGCTGTGTACTGTCTGGGATGAGGCTCTGCCTGTTTGCTCTGGTGGTTTAGAGCATAAGAACGTAAGAAATAGGAGCAGGAGTTGGCCAATCAGTCCTTCAAGCCCACTCCTCCATTCAATGAGATCATGGCTGATCTTCTACTTCAACACCATTTTCCTGCACTATCCCCGTAACCCTTGATGTTTTTAATATGTAGAAATCTATCAATCTCAGTCTTGAACATTCTCAATGACTGAGCCTCCACTGCCCTCTGCGGCAGAGAATTCCAAAGATTCACCACCCTCTGAGTGGAGAAATTCCTCCTCATCCCAGTCCTAAATGGCCTGCCCCTTATAAGAAAATAAGAAATAGGAGCAGGATGTTAAAGATTTCATGGCACTGTTTGAAGAAAAGCAGGGCGTTCTATCCAACATTCCACCTCTTCACCCTCAACTAATAGCACCAAAGACAGACTGGACGTTTGTCTTAAAAACAAGATATGCTGGAAATACTCAGCAGGTCTGGCAGCATCTGTGGTGAGAGAAGCAGAGTTAACGTTTCAGGTCAGTGACCCCTTTGCCTTATTGCTGTTTGTGGGATCTTGCTATGTGCAAAGTGGCTGCCGAGTTTGGAACAACAGTCACTGTAATTCATTCTATTTGAAGCATTTTCAGATGTTTCGGAGAAATGTGATATAGCCCTGATTAGTGCAAGTCTTTGTTTTAAAGTGCTTTCAGGCATTTGAAATATGCAAGGTGCAAAATAAATGCAATATTAATTTTACGCGGATCTTCTAAATTAGAAACATAATGCAGATTTTTAAACAATTATTATTTAAACAAACTAAGCACTAAAACTATCCAATGAGTATTCAACATTGTTAAATATACATTCAAGATTATTAATAGTTCAAAGTTCATAGAAAAGAAATATGATTGTCTTTGGACACAAAAAGTCATGATTGGATCAAATTCCCAGAAACCAATCAAGAACTTTTTAACAAAAGCAAAATGCTGCGAATGCTAGAAATCTGAAATAAGGACAGAAAATGGTGGAAATATTCAGCAGGACTGGCAGCATCTGTGGAGAGCGAAACAGAATTAACGGCTGGAATTTTAACAGCTCCTTGGCAACAGGCTGGGATGCAAGAAGGCTGGCAAAATGGCGCGGGAAGGTGTTGGATCCATTTTGCCAGTGGCAGGAAAGCGGGCGGACATGCCACCTGCTGGGAGGTCAAATGAGCCACTTAAGTGGCCAATTAAGGGCATCTTGCTGCCTCTGTGGGCATTTCGCCAGCAGTGAGGGGGCCTGCCGCAGTGTGGGGGAGACTGTCCAGTGCAACCTGGTGGCCTGCAGTGGGCTCGGGGGGCAGCCCTCCTTTTTGGGCACTCCTTGGCCCACTGAGGAGCCCCCCCAGCGACACTGGCAGCCGCCTCAGCAACGGCACCGCCTGCCCTCAGTGATCCTCCCACCTCCCAATCGTCGGGGCCTGCCTGCCTGGCTGGTCCCGGCGCCCCCAGAACTCACTTACCTGTCTTCGATACGCCCTCATCCTGCAGGTGCAGCCCCAGTGGCGGCCACTTAATTGGCCACTGCCAGGAAGATGCCTCTCTGGGTCCCACTGCAGGCCTAGGCGGGGTCACCTCCTGCTCGAGCCCCCAGTGACAGGACCTCAGCTATCCCAGTAAAATTCAGCCCAATGTTTCAGGTCGATGACCTTTCATCAGAACTGGGGAAAAATTAGAGATTAAACAGGTTTTAAGCAAATGTAGAGGTGGGGAAAAGGGAGGAAAGAACAAAAGGGAAGGTCTGTGATGGGTGGAAGGCAGGAGAGATTAAATGACAAAAGATGATAATGGGACAAGTATGGAAACAAAAGATGGGTCTAGATGAGGTTAAATGGGAATAGCAGAAACATTACCGACAGCTGCCATCTGAAAAAATGGGAGCAGTGGTTATAGTCTGCAATCTGAGTCCAGAAGGCTGTGAAGTGCTTAATCAAAAGATGAGGTTCTATTCCTCAATCTTCAGCTGGTCTTTATCAGAACTACTTTTGAATTCTATATCCCAAGAACATTGTGAGCATTTTAAATTGCATTTCTGACCAACAATGTTGCTGTTAATGATTTGTTCACCTATATCCCGAGCTCTCTTCTACCCTATTCAGTTTCTTATTTTTTAAGGTACAGGTGATGTTTCTATTTTTCTGCCAAAATGCATCACCTCATATTTTGTCTATGTTAAAATTCATTTGCCACGTATTCACCCAATCTATAAGTTTTCTAATGTCTTCTTGTATTATATTGTATTTTTCCTTGGTGTTACCTATACGCTCCCAGTTTGGTATTAACTGCAAGTTATGATCTTGAGTTCCTTATTCCTAAGTGCAAATCATTAATATAAATTATGATAACAATAGTCCCAGCACTGATCATTGTGGAACAGCACTTTCTCCTTTCCTCCAATCTGAATAACTATCCTTTACCACTACTCTGTGGTTTCTACTTATTAGCCAATTTGCTATCCAATCAACAAGGCCTGCATCATCTCCCTCTTTTGTGACGATAGATGCTAAGTATTCGTTAAGAGTCACATCTTCTGCCTCCAAATAGAGGTTATCTTTTTGATCTTTTATGGGCCCTACTCTTTCCTTAATTATCCTCTTACTCTTAATGTATTGATAAAACATCTTTGGGATCCCCTTGATTTTGCTTGCCAATATTCCTTTATGTCTTCTCTTTGCTTTCCTAATTTCCTTTTTGATTTCACCTCTCCGCTTTCTATACTCCTCTCGGCTTTCTATAGTATTGAGTCCTCAGTGTCTGACATAAGCTTTCCTTTTCTGCCTTATTTTACCCTGTAAGCTCCTTGACATACAGGGGGCTCTAGATTTGGCGTCCCATCTTTTCTCTTTGTGGGAACATGTTTACTCTGAACTCCATGAATCTCCCCTTTGAACACCTCCCACTGCTCTGACACTGATTTGCCTTCAAGTAGCTGTCTCCAGTCCTCCTTCTTCTCTTCTTCATTGGCCTCCTTGTCTCAAGAGACAATGGGTAAGCACCTAGAGGTGGTCAGCGGTTTTGAAGCAGCGCCTGGAGTGGCTATAAAGGCCAATTCTAGGGTGACAGACTCTTCCACAGGCGCTGCAGATAAAATTGGTTGTCAGGGCTGTTACACAGTTGGCTCTCTCCTTGTGCTTCTGTCTTTTTTCCTGCCAACAGCTAAGTCTCTTCGACTCGCCTCTCTTTAGCCCCACCTTTATAGCTGTCTGCCAGCTCTGGCGATCACTGGCAACTGACTCCTACGACTTGCAGTCGCGTTTGCAAACGTCTTTAAAGCGGAGACATGGACGGTCGGTGGGTCTGATACCAGTGACGAGCTCGCTGTACAATGTGTCCTTGGGGATCCTACCATCTTCCATGTAGCTCACATGGCTGTTTCCAGTCCACTTTTGCTAAATCACTTCTCAGCTTAGTAAAATTGGCCTTACCCCAACTTAGACTTTAACTCCTGTTCTATCTGTCCTTTTTCATAATTATGTTAAAACTGACTGAATTATGATCATTACCATCAAAATGCTCTTCCACTGCCACTCCTTCCACCTGCCCAGCTTCATTACCTAAAACCAAGTCCAGAACTGCGCCCTCTCTTGTTGGACTTGCTACATACTGGCCAAAAGTTATCCTGAATGCACCTTAAGAATTCTGTTCCCTCCATTCCTTTCACACTAAAACTATCCCAGTTAATATTGGGGTAGTTAAAATCCCCTACTGTCGCTGCCTTATTGTTTTTGCACCTCTCAGAGATTTGCCTCCATATCTGCTCTTCTATCTCCCTCTGACTGTTCGGAGGTCTATAGTACACTCCCAGTAGTGTGATTGCCCCTTGTTTGTTCCTAAGCTCAATCCATTTGGCCTCCATTGATGATTCTTCTAAAATATTATCCCTCCTTACAGCTGTAATTGCTTCTCTAACCAAAATTGCCACTCCCTCTCCCTTTATATCCAGCTCGCTATCTCATCTGAAAACCCTGTTGTGTCAGCTCTTACACTATTGTGAGAATGAAGAGTGCAGTATGTTAATTTAATTAGGTGCAAAATACAACGTATAGCAATCAGTCTATGTGGAAAATTGAGGCAGAACTTTCCGACTTAGCGCTGCAGTGAGTGAGGTTAAAGTAGACTTGTTTATCCTTTGGTGACTGTCCATGTGATGAGTTTCAACTCTCAGGCAGTCAATGGGAACACCAAAATGAGAGGGAAAGCCCTGCTCCGCAGGTGAAATTTCTGCTTTTGCACAACCTACTCCCCCACCCCCCCACCCCCACTACCACCCCCCAACATCGATCAATGCAAAGGAAGAATTAGCAGACTTCACTCATGTCTCCGTGGGTAAAGACACTGCCCAGTGTGGAACTGACCCATACAGCCAATTGAGATCCAATTGCTGGTCCAGCTAATCTCACCTGAGGCAGCAATAGGGGTGCTACATATTTGGCCTCAGCCTCCTTGAATTAGGGAAGGGAAAAGAGTCCATAGCAATGACTCCTGATCACTAGCCAGTGAAACCCTGCTAGAATTATGTATGTGAAAATTTCCAGCATGGGTAGAATCAGACTAGACTGTGAGATCCCCTGAGATTGAATGCCCCTTTGTTGAACAAGATGAAGTAGTGGAAGGATTTTCAGGCTGGCTAAAGTCTGACAGATCCTGATGTGAACACTACTTTTGTGGCCATAACCAACGTTCTAACAGCCGATAGGGTGGTTAATCCTACATGGGAGAGGGTTTTAAGGCATCTCACAAATGCATATGCTGAGGTGGGGGTCACCCACACCTTCCGACATGAATATCCTGCTGCATGTCAACTCAGAATTCAGAAATGGAGCTCCAGTCTCTACTTGCTGGGATTGCCTGGAGCAGTGTTTGAACCCTGCACCTTTCTGACTCAGAAGCAGGAATGCTAACCACTAAATCAGAAGCTCACTCCCACCCACTTGCATGAATTAATCAAGGCCTGCTGATAACTGTAGTCCTGTAACCCAACAGTAGTTTGATTATATCTGCTAATTGAGTTAATCCAATAAATAAAGGTATGACAGGGCACCTCAGACCCTGAAATGCACATCCTGCTCCATGTGGGAACTCTAGGGTGCTTCCTATGTCCTGGATAACCACAGGTGTGGGAAGTGTCATCAGTCTGGGTTTTGGAGCTTGAGGAACAGCTGACGTCCATCTGTGAGGATGAGTGTTTTGTGGATAACACATCTCAGGAGGTTGTCACCCCACAGCTTAAGAGAGTGCAGACAAAGAGGGACTGGGTGATTGCAGTCAGGCAAAAGAAAAGAGCAGGCTGATAGTTCAAGAGAGCATCCTGAGATGCTCTCTAACCAGTATTCAGTTCTGAATACTGATAGGGGAGAGGGTTCCTCTGGGGAGTGCAGCCACAGCCAAGACCATAGCACCATGGGTGGCTCAGCTGTATAGGAAGAGATAGTTATAGGGGATTTCATGGCTCGGGGAGCAGACAGGCATTTCTGTCTAGTAGACGTGACTCCAGGAGGCTATGTTACCTCACTGGTGCCAGAATCAAGGATATCACCTAGTGACTGCAGAATATTCTGAAGAAGGAGGGTGAACAGCCAGAGGTCATGGTCCATAATTGGTACCAATGACAAAGGTAGAAAGAGGGTTGAAGTCCTGTAGGCAGATATTAAGGAGTTAGGAAAGATATTAAGAAGCAGGATCTCAAAGGTAGTAATCTCCGGATTACTCCCGTTGGCACATGCTAGCAAGTACAGAAATAGGAAGATAGAGCAGATAAATGCATGGCTGGAGAGATGGTGCAGGAGGGAGGGCTTCAGATTCTTGGGGTATTTGGGCTGGTTCTGGGGAAGGTGAGATCTGTACAGGCCGGACAGATTGCACTTTAATGGGGCTGGGGCCAATATCTTTGTGGCAGGTTTGCTAGTGCGATTATGGAGGATTTAAACGAGCTAAGCAGGGGAATTCGAAGCTGAGCCTAGATTCTGAAGGGAGAAAGGCAGAGCAGGAAATGGAAGGCAGAAAATTAGCAAAAAGGTTTGGAAGGCAGAGCAAACAAAAGTTGGAAAAGAGACAAAAAAGGAGTCCAGTTGTGCTTAATGGTATATACTTCAATGCAAGGAGTATAGTGAATAAAGCAGACAAGCTGAGGGCACAGATTGACACGTGGAAGTATGATATTGTAGCTATTACTGAAACATGCCTTAGAGAAGGGCAGGAATAGCAGCATAATGCTCTTAGATACAGGGTTTTTAGTTGAGATAGAGAGGAGGATAAAAAAGTGAGGTGGCAATATTGATTAAAGAAACAATTACAGTCATAGGAAAGGATGATATGAGAGTTCATC
Organism: Heterodontus francisci; assembly: GCF_036365525.1. Lineage (NCBI taxonomy): Eukaryota > Metazoa > Chordata > Chondrichthyes > Heterodontiformes > Heterodontidae > Heterodontus > Heterodontus francisci. The sequence goes on along the minus strand of NC_090380.1, from coordinate 103,500,320 downwards.
AGATGAGGCTATATGGAACAAAAAGGAGGCAAACACACTGCTGGGAGCATACTATAAACCTCCAAACAGTCCGAGAGAGAACAGCAAATTTGTCGGTAAATTTCTAACAAATGCAAAAACAATAGGCCTCGAATAGTGTGTGGTGTTGGGAATGGGGTTCAATTATCTTAATATTAACTTGGATACAGTCAGTATAAAAGGTACAGACGGCACAGAATTCCTAAATTGCATTCAGGAGAACATTTTGGTCAGTATGTGACAAGCTCAACAAGAGGAGGGGAATTCTAGATTTTGTTTTAGGGACTGAAGCTGGGCAGTTGGAGGGGGTATCAGTGGAAGAGCACTTTTGTGGTAGTAATCATAATTCAGTTAGATTTAGCATTATTATGGAAAAGGACAAGATAAAATACAAGTACAGGTTCTAAACTGAGGGAAGGCTGAGTAGCAGTTTAGCAGGAGTGGGTCAGAAACAGCTACTTGAAGGGACATCAGTGTCACAGCAATGGGAGGCACTCAGAAAGGAGATTCAACGGGTTCACTGTAAACATGTTCTCACAAAGAAAAAGGGTGGAACAGCCAAACTTACAGCCCCATGGATTTCAAGAACATAAGAAATAGGAGCAGGAGTAGGCCATTCGGCCCTTCAAGCCTTCCCTGCCATTCAATAAGATCATGGCTGATCTACCCCAGACCTGAACTCCTCTTTTGTGCCAGCTCCTTATAGCCCTCAACTCCCCGATATTTCAAAAATCTATCTACCTCCTCTTGAAATATTTTCAGTGATCTAGCCTCCACAACTCTCTGGGGTAGAGAATTCCAGACAGTCACTATCCTCTGAGAGAGGAAATTCCTTATCATCTCAGTTTTAAATGAGTGTCCCCTTATTCTGTAACAATGTCCCCTAGTTCGAGAATCCCCCACTAGCGCAAACCTCTTCTCAACATCTAGCCTGTCGAACCCCCTTCAAAATCTTATACGTTTCAATAAGATCACCCCTCATTCTTCTAAACTCTAATGAATAAAGGCTCTTCTTCCATCGCCTTTGCCTCCATGCTCACTTCTTTGACCAGGAGTCCTCCCCCCCGATCAGCTGACCCATTCACCCGCCTCCAGCATTCTCCTTCTACCTGGACCCCTCCTTCTGGCCTCTTACCTGCTCTTGATCTTTTCATTGAAAACTGTCGGCGAGACATTTCTCTGCCCCCCTCACTCACTCTAACCTGTCTCCCTCTGAACTTGCTGCACTCCGTACTCTCAGGTCTAACCCTGACATTGTCACCAAACCTGCAGACAAGGGTGGTGCTGTTGTTGTATGGCGTACTGACCTCTATCTTGTAGAGGCTCAGCGCCAACTCTCAGACACTTCTTCCTACTTCCCCCGGACCATGACCCCACCACTGAACATCAAGCTACTGTCCACAGAACTGTTACTGACCTCATCTCCTCTGGAGATCTTCCCTTTACAGCTTCCAACCTATCAGTCCCACAACCCCAGACAGCCCACTTCTACCTCCTTTCCAAAATCCACAAACAGGACTGTGCCGGCAGACCCATTGTTTCAGCCTGTTCCTGCCCCACTGAATTTATTTCTTCCTATCTTGACTCTATCTTTTCTCTGCTGGTCCAGTTCCTTCCCACCTACACCTGTGACTCTCTGACGCCCTACGTCATTTTGACAATTTCCAGTTTCCTGGCCCCAACCGCCTCCTCTTCACGATGGACGTCCAATCTCTCTACACCTCGATCCCCCACCTGGACGGTTTGAGGGCTCTCCGCTTCTTCCTTGAGCAGAGGCCCAACCAGTCCCCATCCACCACCACCCTCCTCCGCCTGGCTGAACTTGTTCTCACATTGAACAACTTCTCCTTCAACTCCACTCACTTCCTTCAAGTAAAAGGTGTTGCTATGGGTACCCGCATGGGCCCTAGTTATGCTTGTCTTTTTGTGTGATACATCGAACATTCTTTGTTCCAGTCCTACTCAGGCCCCCTCCACCAACACTTTTTCCAGTACATTGATGACTTTATCGGTGCCGTTTCCTGCTCCTGCCCCAAACTGGAAAACGTTATCAACCTTGCTTCCAATTTCCACCCTTCTCTCACCTTTACATGGTCCATCTCCGACACTTCCCTCCCCTTCCTCGACTTCTCTGTCTCCATCTCTGGGGATAGGCTGTCTACTAATAGTCATTATAAGCCCACCGACTCCCACAGCTACCTCGACTACACTTCTTCACACCCTACCTCCTGTAAGGACTCCACTCCATTCTCTCAGTTTCTCCATCTCTGATGCATCTGTTCTTATGATGCTACCTTCCATGACAGCGTTTCTGATATGTCTTCCTTTTTCCTCAACCGAGGATTCTCCCCCACTGTGGTTTGACAGGGCCCTCATCCGTGTCCGGCCCATTTCCCGCACCTCTAACCGCACCCCTTCCCCTCCCTCCCAGAACTGCAACAGGGTTCCCCTTGTCCTCACTTTCCACCCCATCAGCCTCCATATCCAAAGGATCATCCTCCACCATTTCCGCCACGTGCAGCGTGATGCCACTACCAAAGGCATCTACCCCTCCCTTCCCCTGTCAGCTTTCCGAACGGATTGTTCCCTCCTCGACACCCTGGTCCACTCCTCCATTACCCCCACCACCTCTTCCCCTTCCCAAGGCACCTTCCCCTGCAATCGCAGGAGGTGTAATACCTGCCCATTTACTTCCTCTCTCCTCACTATCCAAGGCCCCAAACACTCCTTTCAGGTGAAGCAGTGATTTACTTGTACTTCTTTCAATGTAGTATACTGTATTCGCTGCTCACAGTGTGGTCTCCTCTACATTGGGGAGACCAAGCGCAGGCTGGGTGATCGCTTTGTGGAACACCTCCGCTCAGTCCGAAAGCATGACCCTGATTGCTGGCCATTTTAACACTCCCCCCTGCTCTCATGCTCACATCTCTGTCCTGGGATTGCTGCAGTGTTCCAGTGAACATCAATGCAAGCTCGAGGAACAGCATCTCATTTACCAATTAGGCACACTACAGCCTGCCGGACTGAACATTGAGTTCAATAATTTCAGAGCATGATGGGCCCCCCCATTTATTTTTAGTTATTTTTTGTGTTTATTTTATTTTAGTTTGTTCAGTTTGTTTCTACTGTACCGACCCACTGTGTTTTTTTCATGTTTGTGCTTGTGGCTGTTCAGTTTTCAGTCCATTAACACCCTATCTGAACTAATGCTTTCTCTTTCAGCACACCATTAACACATTGTTTGCCTTTGCTTCATGACCTTATGGGTCAGTTATACTCTGTGACCTTGTCCCATCAACACCTTCTCTTTTGTTATCTCTTGCCCCACCCCCACTTTACTTGCTTAAAATATTTTACATTTCTTATATCTGCCAGTTCTGAAGAAGGATCACTGACCTGAAACGTTAACTCGGCTTCTCTCTCCACAGATGCTGCCAGACCTGCTGAGTTGTTCCAGCGTTTCTTGTTTTTATTTCAGACTTCCAGCATCCGCAGTATTTCACTTTTATTGAATAAAGGCCTAACCTGTTTAGCCGTTCTTGATATGTCAACCCCTTCATCCCAGGAATCAGCCTAGTGAATCTCTTTTGAACTGCCTCCAATGCCAGTATATCCTTTCTTAGATACGGGGACCAAAACTGTACACAATACTCCAGGTGCGGCCTCACCAACTCACCGACTTCCCTATTTTTAAACTCCAACCCCCTAGCAATAAAGGCCAAAATTCCATTTGCCTTCTTATTTACTTGCTGCACTTGCATGCTAACTTTTTGTGTTTTATGCACAAGAACACCCAGATCCCTCTGTGCTGCACTTTTTTGAAGTCTCTCTCCATTTAAATAATAGTCTGCCTTTTGATTCTTCCCACCATAGTACATGATCTCACAATTTCCTACATTAAGCTCCATCTGCCAAGTTTTTGCCCACTCACGGAACCTATTTATATCCCCTTGCAGTTTCCTTATGTCCTCATCACAACATGCCCTCCCACCTATTTTTGTCTCGTCAGCAAATTTGGATATATTACACTCTGTCCCCTCCTCCAAGTCATTCATATAGATAGTAAATAGTTGAGGCCCTAGGACTGATCCTTGTGGCACTCCACTAGTTACGTCTTTCCAACCTGAAAAAGACCCATTAATCCCGACTCTGTCTTCTGTCAAGGAGCATAGAGAGTAAGATAAGGCAAAAAAGGGAGGCTTATGTCAGATACTGAGAGCTCAATACTACAGAAAGCCTAGAAGAGTACAGCAAGTGTAGGGGTGAAATCAAAAGGGGAAATAAGGAAAGCAAAGAGAGGACATGAAAAAGTACTGGCAAGTAAAATCAAGGAAAATCCAGGATGTATAAGACTTTGGTTCGGCCACATTTGGAATACTGCGTGCAGTTCTGGTCGCCACATTACCAAAAGGATGTAGATGCTTTGGAGAGGGTGCAGAGGAGGTTCACCAGGATGTTGCCTGGTATGGAGGGCGTTAGCTATGAAGAGAGGTTGAGCAGATTAGGATTATTTTCATTAGAAAGATGGAGGTTGAGGGGGGACCTGATTGAGGTGTACAAAATCATGAGAGGTATAGACAGGGTGGATAGCAAGAAGCTTTTTCCCAGAGTGGGGGATTCAATTACTAGGGGTCACGAGTTCAAAGTGAGAGGGGTAAAGTTTAGGGGGGATATGCGTGGAAAGTTCTTTACGCAGAAGGTGGTGGGTGCCTGGAACGCGTTGCCAGCGGAGGTGGTAGACGCGGGAACGATAGCGTCTTTTGAGATGTATCTAGACAGATACATGAATGGGCAGGAAGCAAAGAGATACAGACCCTTAGAAAATAGGCGACATGTTTAGATAGAGGATCTGGATCGGAGCAGGCTTGGAGGGCCGAAGGGCCTGTTCCTGTGCTGCAATTTTCTTTGTTCTTTGTATTATGAGTGCATGAAGAAAAAGAGGATAACTAAGGAAAGAGTAGGGCCTATTAGGGACCAAAATGATAATCTACATGGAGGTGGGGAATGTGGGTAATTGTTCTCAATGAATACTTTGCGGCTATCTTCACAAAAGAGGGGGCCAATGATGATGTCATAGTTAAGAAGGAAGACTGTGAAATATTGGATAGGATAAACATTATAAGAGAGGAAGTATTAAAGAATTTGATGTCTTTAAAAGCAGATTTTTAAAAAATTCATTCATGGGATGTGGGCATCACTAGCTAGGCCAGCATTTACTGCCCATCCCTAATTGCCCTTGAGCACTACGAGGCCCAGATGAAATATATAAGCAGCAATACAAAAGCAAAATACTGCAGGTGCTGGAAATCTGAAACAAAAACAGAAAATTCCGGAAATACTCGGTCGGCCAGGCAGCATCTGTGCAAAGAAAAGCAGAGTTAGCGTTTCAGGTCAATGACCTTTCATCAGAACGGGCAATAGTTAGAAATGTAATAGGTTTTGAGCTTGTGAAAGTTGGGAGGTGGGGGAAGAAGAACAAACGGGAAGGTTTGTGATAAGGAGGGCAGGAGAGATGAAATGACAAAAGGTTTCATGGTACAAAGCCAAGTAAAGAAACAGAGGATGTGTCTGGATGAGGTGTAGATGGCAGGAGAGCAGCCGTCCAAACACAAAGTAAAGAGATTAAGAAAGAAACAAGGTTGTGGCGGGGGCACGGGGGCTGGTGGTGGAAACAAACCAGCAAAGAAAACATGAGAAAAGGAATAAAATGGGGGCAGAGGTCATGACCTAAAATTACTGAACTCAATGTTGAATCCTTGAGGAACAGCACCTCATCTTTCAATTGGCCATTTTACAGCCTTCCAGACTCAACAGTAACAGAGAAAGTTGAACGGAATGTAGTGGATGTTGTCGATCGTGATTTTAAGAAAACATTTGATAAAGAACCACATAAAAGGCCGGTTAACAAAATTGAGGATCAGGGAATAGGAGGGCCATCGTTCAATGGATAAAAAAATTGTCTCAAGGACAGCAAACAGCGAGTCATGGCAAATGGTTGTTTTTCAGACTGGAGGATGGAGGAGACAGTGGTGTTCCCCAAGGGTCAATGCTGGGACCATAGTTTTCTTTGCTATATATAAATGACTTGGATCTTGGAATATAGAGTAGAATCTCAAAATTTGCTAATGATACCAAATTTGGAGGTATGGCAAACAGTGGGGATGATACAAACTGCCTGCAACAGGACATAGATAGGCTAGCAGAATGGGCAGGTAGAATTTAATACTGACAGGTGTTTGATGATGCATTTTGGCAGAGGGGTTAGGGTAAAGGCAGTATTGACTTCTAAAGAGTGTGCAGGAACAGAGAGACCAGGGTGCATGCGCATAGATCTTAGAAGGTGGCAGGACATATTGAGAGAGTGGTTAGTAAAGCATATGGGATCTTGGGCTTCATAAATAGAGGCATAGAGTACAAAAACAGGAAAGTGATGCTGAACCTTTATAAAGCTCTGGTTATGCCCCAATTAGATTATTGTGTTCAATTCTGGTCACCACACTTTAGGAAAGATGCGCGGGTCCTTGAGAGGTTGCGAAGGAGTTTTACCAGAATGGTTCTAGGGATGAGGGATTTTAGATACAAGGTTTGATTGGAAAACCTGGGGTTGTTCTCCCTGGAGCAAAGGAGATTGAGGGGGAGATTTGATAGATGTGTACAAGGTTATGACAGGCTTAGTTAAGTTAGGCAAGGAAAAAGTGTTCCCATTAACTGAAGGTACAAGGACTAGGGGACACAGATAGAAGGTTTGGGCAAGAGAGGCAGGGGAAATATGTGGAAAATCTTTTTTACACAGCGAGTGGTAATGACCTGGAAGTCACTGCCCATGAGGGTGGTGGAAACAGAGACAATCAATGACTTCAAAAAGTAATTGGTTGGGCACTTGAAGGAAATAAACTTGCAGGGCTACGGGGATCGAGCGGGACTGATTGGATTGATCCGCGGAAAGCCGGCATGGACTCGATAGGTCGAATGGTCTCCTTCTATGCCGTAAATGACTCTAAATTGGCTGCTGGTTTTCCTGTTACAACATTGAAGGCACTGGCTGTTAAGCACTTTGAGATGTCCTGAGGACATGAAAGGCGCTATTTAGATGCAAGTCTTTCTTTTCATACATTCATTCCAATGTGAGGTGTGAGGGACTGCAACTGCCATGAAAAATAAAGTAATTTAATGGCCATCGGCAGCTTATAAAAACATTCATTATGTGAATGGTTAATGGTGTTCACTACAGGGTAGGAAATAACGCTTGTTACAGTCAGCATTAAGCTGTAGACATGTTCTGCTAGTGCTGATAGACTGAGAAATCTTCTCTTGAAAAGTAAATAATATATATAAAAAAAAATCCCAGGCTTCTATTATGGATGAATTATGTGTAGAATTTCTCAAAAAACATTGGATTAATAATAACCTGATTTCTTTGCATTTAAGGATGACAGTCAGAAGAAATTAGATTTTTCTGCAGTAAAGTGAGTTTGATTAAATTAAATGTGCCTGGAGAAGAGAACGTTCTCTGGGATCAGCAAGGCAATCAGCGCATGTCATTCCTGATGGCGGGAGCTCTCTGAATGCTTTGAAGTAACACTGACTCGCTGTTTAGTCCTTGTTGCTGATGACAGCCTGTCTGTATTAATAAAAAATGCTCTTCTTTCTAAAGGCGATGTTACAAATATACATATAGAAAGTTTTCCTTTACATCATTATTTTGGGTTGGCTGTTTGCCAGGGCTAGTGAAAAGAGAACGCATCTCTGATTCTGTTTTCTGTTCAATATAATGCACATATACTCACACACACACACACACGCACACACTTCATACTTACATGCACACATACATGCACACATACTTACATACACACATTTACATGTATAGGCTTACATACACACACGCCAACACGTATACATTCACACATACGTACTTATATACACGCACATTTACATACACACATTTATATACACACACACGCGAACACATACACATTCACACATACATACTTATATGCAGACATATTTACATACATACATTTACATACACACATACATGAACACATAGACATTCACATATACATACTTATATGCAGACATAAGTATATACACACACATACACCCACACAAACAAACACATATACACACATAAACACACATCTACTTACATACATACAAACCAAGGACTGTAGCAGTTCAAAAAGGCAGCTCAACACCACCTTCTGGCAATTTGGGATGGGCAATAAATGCTGGCCTAGACAGCGATGCCCACATCTGATGAATGAATTTAAAAAATTACAATTACACACACTTACACACGTCCACAAAAATACACTTATGCACACACACACACAAATACACTCTCAGATTTATACATACACTTACATATACATATATTTTCATGCACCCACACATATACATAAACATACTATTTAATTACCTGTAAAATGCTATTAGACATCCAGAAAATGTGGCTCTTCAACCCCAGTGATCTGCTCTCGCTGGAGCTACTTACTGAGCAGCATATGCAGGTGCCCAGACATAGTTAGCCTGCTTGACCATTTCAGTCAAGAAAGAGCCTTTGGCATGATGAAATCTACAGAGAAAAACAGAAATCAGTGGAAAACTGGAAGGTTTTTGTGAATGTTGTGTTTCTACAGGTAAGGGATATTTGTCCTAGGACAGGCAATTTGAGCTCAGGTAACGCATGGGTTGGCATTGCCTAATGAGAAACTGATTTTTAACAGAGCAAAAGGGTGTTAGGTTCAGTTCCCAGTCTAGGCCAAGTTAGATGATGCCAGGCTGGATGACATTAGTGCAGCTACAAATGATGAAAAATGGCCAGGGTTAGGGAAGGGAAATAAACCAGCAATGGTTCTTACTTTTTGTTGTTTGGTAATCCCTGCTGGAAATGTACATGTATGGAGGTTGATTGATAACGAGATTGGCCGGGGCTTTGCTGCTCCCCAGAGACATGAAGCCTCCTGGCACTCACTGTGTGGACTTAGACATGAAAAAATAGCCTTTTGGCAAGGTAATGGTGTATGAAATCGTATTGCAGAATGAGTCGATAGGACGGGAGATTCCCCAATTTGATAACTGAGGAATAACAGTCAGGAGGTCAGTGCATGGTTTATCGGTGACATGGATCTATTCTCCTGCAATGACCCTTAAACCATAAGCAGCAGCTTTCTGCAACCCAATATATATTTGGCCATGAGCTTTGGGACCAGTTAATGGCTTGCAATGGTCTTTCTCTGGTTAGGTACATTAAGACACAAGCTTTCCAATTTAAGCTATTATTTGAGTTTGAGCCAGTTAAAACTTTAACTGAGGGAAAAATGAAACATACCAACAGCTCCCTCTGCATACTCAATGTGGAACATACATTTTATTCAGTTCATCACTTGTCTCTGAACAAGCAAATACCATATAACGTTGACTGTTTCTGTTAGTCTCTTCTTTGATTTCCAGTAGTTTTGGCTGTCAGGCGTATCATATATAAAACATATGTGGCATCTACTGTGTCAGGTTGATGTGACCTTTCAGAGATGTAATCAGCCAAAGCTTGCATATATTCCTCAGGATCATTGAATTGCATAACACTCAATTATTTAATCTGCACCGAAACGCAAAGGACTAACATCAAATGATTTCAAATGTCGTCTCCTTACTTGTGTGAGACTCTGAAATGTAAATACACTATTTCTGAGGCTCAAGAATCATTTGCTTTTGATATTAAGTCCTGGCTGGTTAATAGAAGCAGTTAGTAATGATAGAGGGGAGGAAAAATTGTTTAGCATGTCAGTTTGATTTTATTTGTTGAATTGTCTGGATAACTCGTCACATTACTTTGTAGTACAGGTTCTCAGGATTCAGTTCCAGTGGGTAATTTTGCTGTCAGGGTAAAACATGTCCTAAATAGTTCAGTCTCCTCATGGTATGCATGTATTTCAACCAAATTTTCACCTTCCTCCACTTAGAGACATTTAATACAATGCCAATCACAGTAAATGTAATACTTTACTATGCAAACTTGCAAAAAGAACCTCTAAAACCCAAGATTCTTTTTAAAGAACTATTGATGGGCTGAATGGCCTCCTTCTGTGCTGTAAATGACTCTATTGTTTCCCACTTTTTACCTTCCTATCCAATTTATGTACATACTTTTTTCAGCTGCTGGACCGCAGATCTATTGAAATCAATTTTACAACTTATCGTGGCAGGATTTCAACTTATGATTACTGAATTGAATGTCCAATGCCATAACTAATAGGCTACCATATCCAATTTCTAAACAAAGAGCAAAAGAAGAAACATAAGATGCTGGAAACACTCCGCAGGTCAGCTAGCATCTGTGGGTAGAATGGATAGATTGACGTTTCAGTTGTGGACCCACAGATTAGTTCCTTGGGAACTGGCAGCTCTTCTGAATGTCAGCAGACTATTTGGCTATGACAAACATCAGAGTCAACTTACCCAATAACCACACACATGGGGGGAATTTTATGTTCTCCCCACAGTGAGTTTGGAGGTGGGGGAAAGCATATAATAGGGTGAGATGGTGGCAGGGATGGAGGGACCCTGCCAACTTCCTGCTTCCGCCAAAATTAAGTCTGGAGAGGGAAGACAAATTAAGGTCCTGAGCTGGACAGTTAATGCCCAATTAAGGACCTCATCCCAACACCGCCACAATTAGCCATGCAGCGGGTGGCCCTGTTGCCGCACGGCAATCATGGCACAAAAAACTGTGCGGCTGCTTTCCGGCACCGGCAGATGGGTGTCCCTCGTTAAAAGACACAGTACCTGAACGAGGAACCCGGCATTGGGAAAGGGATGGGGGGGTGGGGGAGCGGGGGGGCACCTGCTGACAGCTACCCCACTGCCCTTGCTAACCACTCTCCTAAACCCCTCTCCCCTCACGACCGCCACCCTGCGAGACCCCTCCTGCCCTGACCTACCTGTGGCCTGGGTCCAGCGCTGCTCTTGAGCCTCGGGTGGGTGCTCCATTGGTAGCAGCCACCGCCCCCAGGGTGGCGCTGCTCAGTTAAAGAGCTGCTGGCCTCTGATTGGCCAGCAGCTCTTAGAGACCAGGACTTCGTCGCCGGTGTCCACCTAAGTGCCTATTTTGCACTAAATTCGGCGGGCCTCCCATAGAAGAGGCGACACAGGGTTCTCAGCGTCGATTTTTCTGGATGTCCAAACCCCCAGCGTGCAGATAAAATCCCAGCCATTAGCTTCTTAGCGGGGTGGCCAGTAGCACAAACCCTTGCTGCTGCTTGGCTGAAGTTGCTTACTGAGCTCACTGAACACATGCCAGTGATCAACTTTAGGGCCTTCCTTATCTCTACAGCTCTAGTGCATGATGGGCCATGCACTTACTAAGTGAGCTATCTAATGTGCCAGAGGTATTTAAATTAAATATAGCACTGTTTTATTCTTCAGAATGTACCTCTAAATAACTGGTAGAAATACACCAGACTGGGAACCGTGCATCTTTCAGCGTTGGCTTAGTTGGCAGCACTGTCATCTCTATGTCAGCAAGTTGTGGATTCAAGGTCCACTCTAGAGACTGCAGCACAAAAATGTCTGCGACACTGCGTGTAGTACTGAGAGTGCTGCACTGTCAGAGGTGCCATCTTTCAGATGAGACATTAAACTGAGGCCCGGTCTGCCGTCTCAGGGGGACATAGAAGATCTCACAGCACTATTTTGAAAAAGACCGGGAGAGTTATCCCCGTTGTCCTGGTCAATATTTATTCCTCAATCAACATCACAAAAAAAAACAGATTATCTGGTCACATTGCTGTTAGTCGGATCTTACTGTACGCAAATCGACAGCTGCATTTCCTACATTACAAAAGTTACCATACTTCAAAAGTACTTCATTGACTGTAAATCACATTGGGATATCCTGGGGTTGTGAAAGGTGAAATGATAATCTTTCTTCTTCTCATGCAATAGTTAATAGACCAATTAGGAACAAATTTTGAGTTACTTGATATTTAGAGTCATTCAGAGATACTAAGATTCAAATGAGGTGGTTGCTGCGCAGACAGTTTGCTTTGAGTAGCAGTGATGTGAGAACATTTTACAGAATGGCACAGACACGAAGGGCTGAGTGGCCTGCTTCTATGCCGTAATTTTTCTATGGTTGTACGATTCTAAAATGGCATAAAGCGAAGGCGTGAAGCCTGGACCTGTAGTTTTGAATTTTCCGTATCGGTGTTGCTTCCAGTTGTGACATTGTAAACACTTGCCTTGTTAACCGTTGATTGGTTTTTCACTCTGTTATTCATGCAGGTGATTCGTGGGAATGGGAAAGAGAGACCTTTTCTTTCTTTTCACTTATCCCTGTGTTGGTAACACTATAGGAGGTTGTAACCAGGTGGGAGGTTTCTACAGAATGCGCCATTCGATATTACCACCAATATTTCAACAATATTGTATGACAGTCTGAATTGGGACTGGTGGGATCAAATGTGGCATCCACTGGAATTTTTTGCAATAAACCCTGTTATTTTTGAGGTATCTGTTAGATGGCTTGCATTTTGGTTTTCACATGGTTCCCCTTTTCCCTCTCCCCTCATTTGAATTTTAATGCAATGTCAATGTTTATTTTAGTTTCTAAAGCTGACAGATTACTTTATTGTCACAATTATTGTATAAATACAGAATTGGGCAAATGTTAGAATTATATAAACTGCTAGCACATTAGGAACCAATTGGTCCATGTGCAATCCACAACTAGTCCCATACCTCCTTCTCTCCCCATAGCAGGCTACGTTCCTCTGCTTCAAAAGTTTTTCCCTTTTAGCTATGGTTTCTGCCTCAACTACTATTTGTGCAAGGTATTCAATGCTCTCACAACTCTTAGTGCTATTTCTTCTGATCTTTTCTCACTCTCTTAGTTGGTGACCTCTCAGCACTGACTGCTCAACCAGAGGAAATAGTCTTCCCTTACTCAGCTGATCCAAACCTGGGATAGAAGCCCACATACCAGAATCTCCCCAATAATGTGAAGTGAACTATCCCATGACCAGTGATCATGTCCCATGAGACTTTGCACCAGGATTACAGCCTCACTGAATTTACCCTAGCTTCTTTTCCATAAAAGGAGCCCATTGGAGCAAATTTTAATTGAAACCATTTTCTTCATGTAAATAACAAAGAAAAATTGGTTTGCACAAGCTAAAACCAAAGACTGGCTGAAATGACTTAACCAGTAAAAAAACTTCTTGTTACCTAATAACATTTCTAAAAGTTAACTCAGTATTTTCTTGAGCTTTCCTTTACAGCCACTTTGACATAAGGGGATCAAGTTGATCTATGCTAGCAGTGCAAAACAGGCTGGTAGTGAATCAGCGGCTGGTTTTTTACTGCATCTGATATTCTTTCCACTGAAGTTTACAGGATGATAGTTCAGACTCTTTTTGGAGACACGTTTTCTAGTCTCGTTGTCACTTTAACTTGGTTTGAAAATAAAAATTTTGGCAATATTTTCCAAGTCAATGGAAAATAAAAACTGGTGCAGTGTATAAGAGGCTGCCGATTTGCTACAAGCCTGTTTAGTGGTGGTGGTATAGACCAATTTTATCTCCAAGTAATATTATTCCATAATGAGCTTGGCTGGAAAAGAATTGATCATGTTTCGAATCATTCTGTTTTACAGGATCTAGATTCCACATCACGCCTACCGGAGCCTTGTATATATTAGACGTACAGAACGAGGACGGCTTGTATAATTACCGGTGTATCACACGGCACAGATACACCGGTGAAACGAGGCAGAGCAACAGCGCCAGGCTGTTTGTGTCAGGTACGTCTCTCCCCCAAGTGCTGACATGGATCCATGTGCAAAATGGCCTCCTTCTGTTATTGTATGATTCGATGATCTGGTGAAAACAGACAAAGAAAACTACACTGGAGAAAGTGCAAAACAAAGGTTTACATGGATGATACCAGAATTGAGAGTGTACAACTATCGGTAACATTGGAGCTGATACAAGTCTTACAAGGGATTTAGTAAGTTAGACATAGAGAAGGGGTTTCCACTTATGGGGGAGGCCAAAACAAAGGGCCATAAATATAAGATTGTCACTAATGAATCCGATAAGGAATTCAGGCAAAACATCTGTACTGAGAGAGTGGTGAGAATGTGGAACTCCCTACCCACATGGAGTAGTTGAAGTGAATAGTAAAGAAACATTTAAGGGGAAGATAGATAAGCACATGAGGGAGAAAGGAATAGAAGGATATGATGATACGGCGAGATGAAGTTACGTGAGAGAAGGCTCATGTGGAGCATAAATCTGGAAACATAGGCCTGTTGGACCAAATGGCCTGTGACTGTGCTGTGAAATTCTATGTAATGCACAGCAGGACCGATGGGTCTAGTGAAGTGTTGCGCCCAAAACATTAACCCGCCTTTTCTCTCAACAGATGTTGACTGACCTGCTTCGTGTTTCGAGCATTTTCTATTTTTCAGGTCATGGCCTTAGAGAGGGGGAAGAAGAGATTTGCCAGAATGGTACGAGGGATGAGGGCCTTCAGTTATGTCGAGAGACTGAAAACATGGGTTTACAAGAGAGAATGTTAAGGGGAGATTTAAGAGAAATGCCCAAAGTTATGATGGGCTTTGACAGTGTTGATAGGGAGAACTGGCGGAGTGGAGGGGGTGGGGGGGGGGTTGTGGGCGGAATATAGAAGACCCAGATTTAAGATAATTAGCAAAAGAAACAGACGGGTGGTGAATGGAATTTTTTTTAGATAGCGAGTTGTTATGATCTGAAATGCACTGCCTGAAAAGATGATGACAGTAGATTCGAATAGTAACTTTCAAAAGAGAATTGCATAAATACTTGAAGGGGGAAATTTTTTCAGGGCGATGGGGAAAGAGCAGAGGGAGTGAGATAACTGTGATACCTCTTTCTAAGAGCCGGCACAGATATACTGGGATAAATGGCCTCGTCTGTGCTGTATGATTGTATGATTTTGCTTGAGCTAAAACATAATCTAGGTGGACACTACATTGCAACGATGGGTGTGGTGGCCGTCACCCACGGGGCCTGCGCTGCCTCACCATTGCGATTACGCAGCGGGCGGCCACTTTACATATTGACGGCGGCAACCCACCTGATCATGTGGTTAGGTCTCAGCAACACTGTTCACGGCGTCACCAGTTGGAGGAGCAGGTTCTGGCACCAGTTTTAAAAGGCTGCCAGCACTGCAAACAGTACAGCATAACGCAGAGTTCACCCATTCCCGCCCTGCTATCCATCAGAGTGCAGAGATCACCCCTTCCCCCCCCCACCCCCCCCACCATCAGAGTGCAGAGTTCACCCCTTCCCCGCCCCACACCACCCCCCACCATCAGAGTGCAGAGTTCATCCCTTCCCCGCCCCCCACCATCAGAGTGCAGAGTTCACCCCTTCCCCCCCCATCAGAGTGCAGAGTTCACCCCTTCCCCCCCATCAGAGTACAGAGTTCACCCCTTCCGCCACCCCCCACCATCAGAGTGCAGAGTTCACCCCTTTCTCCCCACCATCAGAGTACAGAGTTCACCCCTTCCCCCCCATCAGAGTGCAGAGTTCACCCCTTTCCCCCCCACCATCAGAGTGCAGAGTTCACCCCTTTCCCCCCCACCATCAGAGTGCAGAGTTCACCCCTTCCCCCCCCCCCGCACCATCAGAGTGCAGAGTTCACCCCTTCCGCCGCCCCCCCCACCATCAGAGTGCAGAGTTCACCCCTTCCCCCTCCCCACCATCAGAGTGCAGAGTTCACCCATTTCCCCCTCCCCCACCATCAGAGTGCAGAGTTCACCCCTTCCCCCCCACCATCAGAGTGCAGAGTTCACCCCTTCCCCCTCCCCACCATCAGAGTGCAGAGTTCACCCCTTCCCCGCCCCACACCACCCCCCACCATCAGAGTGCAGAGTTCATCCCTTCCCCGCCCCCCACCATCAGAGTGCAGAGTTCACCCCTTCCCCCCCCATCAGAGTGCAGAGTTCACCCCTTCCCCCCCATCAGAGTACAGAGTTCACCCCTTCCGCCACCCCCCACCATCAGAGTGCAGAGTTCACCCATTTCTCCCCACCATCAGAGTACAGAGTTCACCCCTTCCCCCCCATCAGAGTGCAGAGTTCACCCCTTTCCCCCCACCATCAGAGTGCAGAGTTCACCCCTTTCCCCCCCACCATCAGAGTGCAGAGTTCACCCCTTCCCCCCCCCGCACCATCAGAGTGCAGAGTTCACCCCTTCCGCCGCCCCCCCCACCATCAGAGTGCAGAGTTCACCCCTTTCTCCCCCACCATCAGAGTGCAGATTTCACCCCTTCCCCCCACCCCCCCCGCACCATCAGAGTGCAGAGTTCACCCCTTCCCCCTCCCCACCATCAGAGTGCAGAGTTCACCCATTTCCCCCTCCCCCACCATCAGAGTGCAGAGTTCACCCCTTCCCCCCCACCATCAGAGTGCAGAGTTCACCCCTTCCCCCTCCCCACCACCAGAGTGCAGAGTTCATCCCTTTCCCCCCACCATCAGAGTGCAGCGTTCACCCCTTTCCCCCCCCATCAGAGTGCAGAGTTCACCCTTTTCCCCCCCACCATCAGAGTGCAGAGTTCACCCCTTCCCCCCCCCCACCATCAGAGTGCAGAGTTCACCCCTTCCCCCCCCCATCAGAGTGCAGAGTTCACCTCTTTCCCCCCCACCATCAGAGTGCAGCGTTCACCCCTTTCCCCCCCCGCACCATCAGAGTGCAGAGTTCACCCCTTCCCTCCCCCCCATCAGAGTGCAGAGTTCACCACCACCCCCCCCACCCATCAGAGTGCAAAGCTCACTCCTTCCTCACTCAGTGGCGCCACTGTTCCCTGTGTGAGAAAGTGAAGGTGCTTGAGTGCTACACAACGCACTGAAGATCTAGAACTGAAGCTAAGGTTGCTCTGGTTTACATTTTAATTCATGCAAATATGTAATTTAAATATGCTAACTCAGATCCTGTCGCAGATCGGCGGAGGGGCTGCTGTGGAGCTTCCCCACTGCCGGGAAGATCAGGCCCGACAATCCTGGTGTGAAGTCCGTGACGGTCGCTGCTGCTCGGAGTTTCCGTTCCCCCCACTCCCCACCCCACCATAGGACCTGATGACAGGCTAGAAACAAAATCCAGCCCAATGAGGGAATTCTGAATTGTTGGAAACACAATCCTTCAGACCTGATCTGATGGCTCAGATGGATGTTAAAGATCCCATGGTATTATTCAGTGAAGAGCAGGGAGTTCTACTGGTGTCTTGGCTCATCTCTCAACTGAAATCAAATTAACTGGCCATTCATCTCATTTGCACATGGGATCTTGCTATGTGTAAAATGGCTCATGTGTTTCCCATGTAACAAGAGTCACAGCATTTCAAAGTAACTCACCGTGTAGGAAATGATTTGAGATTTTTCTGAGACAGATGGGTGGGTGGGAATTCAGCCAAAGTCTTGTGTTTGTGTGTATTAAATGAGGACTGTATCGAGCTTAACTGTATAACCAGCAGTGCATTTGGTTAAGTGGCAGTATGGGCAGTTTTGCAGCAAACTTGTCTTTAACACCATTTTCTCTTTTAATTTCATATTTACAGAATTCGCTGTATTTTGCTTTTGTTCAATGAGTAATTCATCTCTTTTTGCTGCTTGTGGGACTTTGTTGTCTGCGTAACAATAACTACAATTGAAAAGTAATTCAGTGGATGTCATGTGCTTTGAGACATCATGGGATATGTTAACCAACACCAACTTGCAGATATCTACAATATAGTAGAAAAACATCCCAGGGCACTTTGCAGAGGCATGATCAAAGAATAATCAGGAGAAATTATGAGGAGGAGTGACCAAAAATTTGATCAAAGGGGTATATGTTAAGGAGGGCCTTAAAGGAAACAAGGGAGGCAGAGGGGTTTTGGGAGGGAATGGCAGAGCATGGGGTGTAGATAGTATAGGCCTAGATTAGATGATCAGTCCTGAGTGAGGTTTGAATTCACTCCATTCTGATTTAGAGCTGGGAGCATTAAGTTCACACCCAAGGATGCTCTTGAGGGCCAAGCATCTCAGGCTGGGAAGGCAAAAATAGCCAGGGTTTCCAGTCTGATGGTTGGAAATGTGTGAGTGTTGATGATGGGTGAAGACAGGATTGGCAGCAGCTCTGATGCCCTCCATGGTTGAATTGCCTGCCAACATTCACTGTCAAGGCTTGCACAAGACAAATGAAAACTCAAGCAAGGTGCTGGAAGGGCTTAGCATTATGGACTGCCCCAGCAGAAACCTGCGGCTGCGGAAGAGCAAGGGAGGGTTAAAGTATGACTGACGGCAGCTTGAGTATTGAAAGCAGAACTTCTTGCACTTCAAAGTTTTGTGTGGGCAGTTGAAGCTTGTCTTAGTTATTGCTACTTGACTATGAGCATTATATAATTTGTAAAATGCAACTGCGACTTTCTCTACAGATCCTGCTAACTCGGCTCCGACAGTTCTGGACGTATTTAGCCACCAGACAGTCATGGCAGATCAACGGGTCGAATTGCCTTGTAAAGCCTCTGGGCATCCTGCACCGAAATACCGCTGGGTGAAAGACAATGCCCCCCTGGCACGGGACAACAGGTTCAGGCAAACTGTCACTGGGCTGCTCATTGTGAAGGCAGTCCCAGCAGACACAGGAAGGTACATCTGCGAGGTGTGGAACACCTTTGGGAACGCAGAGGTTGTCGGGCGCCTGAATGTAAAACGTAAGTAAGCATTGCACCCCCTTCAGACACTGACTGCCATCAGTTTAAGAGATCCTTACTGACCTAAGAGAACCCCATCATGTTGCTCTTAGGCTTTTAGTTATATTTCACGTAGCCAGGCCACACATTCACATGGTCGGATTTTATGGGTCCCCTGAGGCAGTGTGGGGGGCACCTAGAATCCTGACGGGTGACGGGGGAGCAGAGGGCCTGTTGTCGCCCCATCGTCAAGCAATTTTCCCAGGGGTGGGATAGGCCGATGATGTCCTTCCCGCCCAGATGGAGGGGGGCCTCCGCCTTGCAGGGAGGATACCTTGTAGGACAAGGCGCCCTCCAGCGAGCTTGGGGAGGGGTCCCTCCTTCATGGGCAATCTGTGGCCCACAGAGGGCCCTGGCCATGAAACAACGCACCTGCCAGGACTTCCCCTCCCCCTGGACTTTACGACCACCTCCTCACTCCCCCTCACCGGGCCTTCTGGACTAGCACTGGCAACCACGCCTCACTTATCTGAGATCAGGGATTCCAGCGCTGGGCCTGGGTCTGAGGCCCCTGCAATACCAGCAGTGGCCATCGCTCCCAGTTGTGCTGCTGATACTGCTGAGCTGTCAGCCCTGTGATTGGCCGGCAGCTCATGGAGGTGGGAACCCCGTCTTAAAAGGGACGGGATCCCGGCACCAGAAAAATTGCCTCTGGAACAATGGGGTGGGGGGGGGGGAGCAGGGCGCATAGAGGTTGAGGCAGGGTTCCCCCACCTTTACAGCCCGGCACAGGGAGCCCCACCTCCTCCACAAAATCCAGTCTACAGTATCTGTTAGCATGTCACTGAGCTGGGTTGCACATACCATAAATCAGACAGCACAGAGGGAGGCCATTCAGCCCAGCTATCTAACTAGCCCCACTCTTTTACTCAGATCTGCAAATTTTCATGTATATGGCCAAGCCCCTTTTGTAAGTTACTATTGAATCTGCTTCCACTATCTTTTCAGGCAGTGCATTCCAGACCCTAACAACTTGCCATGTGAAAATATTCTCCTCATTTTCCCCCTGCATTTTTTTGCCAATTAATGAATGAATTTGCATCAAGTTTGTCAATACTCTTTATCTCTGACATGATAGTGCAGGATATATTCTGAAATACTGCACGCTGAGAAACTGAAATGTTCCAAGAATGAATTATTAAGATTACCAAAGAATGCTTCTGTTGAGGCCACCAAGTTCTTTAGAAGAAAAACATTTGAACAATATTTTTAAACAACAAAAACAACTTTTTCTAGCAACTTTAATGTAATAAAACTTTCCAAGACACTTCCATGCAGAGAAATGTGAAGTGATTCATTTTGGTAGGAAAAACATGGAAAGACAATATAAAGTAAAGGGTACAATTCTAAAGGGGGTGCAAGAGCAGAGGGGTGCATAAGTCATTGAAGGTGGCAGGACAGGTTGAGCGAGCAGTTAATAAAGCATACAGTATCCTGGGTTTATTAATAGGAGTCTAGAGTACAAGAGCAAGGAAGTTATGTTGAAGTTGTATAAGACACTAGTTTTGCCTCAGCTGGAGCATTGTGTCTAGTTCTGGGCACTGCACTTTAGGAAAGATGTGAGGGCATTGGAGAGAGTACAGAAAAGATTCCCGAGAATGGTTCCAAGGATGAGGAACTTCAGTTATGAAGATAGATTGGAGAAGTTGGAACTGTTTTCCTTGGAGAAGAGAAAACTGAGAGGTGATTTGATAGAGGTGTTCAAAATCATGAGGGGTCTGGACAGAGTGGATAGGGAGAAACTGTTCCCACTCGTGAAAGGATCGAGAACGAGACAGCACAGATTTAACGCATTTGGTAAGAGAAGAAAAAGTGACATGGGAAAAAGATTTTTCATACAGCGATTGGTTAAGATCTGCAATGCACTGCCTGAGAGTGTGGTAGAGGCAGGTTCAAAAGGGAATTAGACTGTTATATAAGAAGGAAGAACGTGAAGGGTTATGGGGAGAAGGCAGGGAATGGAAATGAGTGAATTGCTCTTCCGGAGAGCCAGAGCAGACACGATGGGCCAAATGGCCTCTTTCTGCACTGTACCAATTCTATGATTCAACTTGATACTGAGCCACATAAGGAGATATTGGGACAATGAGGTAGGTTTTGAGGAAGGTCTTGAAGGAGGAGAGAGAGGTAGAGAGGTGGAAAGGCTTAGGGAGCAAATTCCAGAGGTTAGGGCCTGGGGAGCTAAAGGTATGACCGCCAATGGTGGAACCAAGAAAATCAAGGATGTGCATGAGGCCAGAATTGGAGGAGTGCAGATATCTCAGAGAGTTGTAGGGCTGGAGGTGATCACAGAGATGTGGAGAGCGAGGCCATGGAGGAATTTGAAAACAAGGATAAAAATTTTTAAATGGATATGTTGTCGGGCCAGAAGTCAAAGTAGGTCAACGAGCACAGTGGTCATGATTTGTGCAGGAACAGTTTTTCAAAAATTGATTTTTTTTCTTAAACTCTATCTTGTTGAGTGAATGAAACCACCACATTACTGGTATTCGAGGGAAAGGGAGGGCATTTAAGCTGTTAGGTGGCTGTTCATTTTTGGCCTCTACTTTTCCCTTCTTATTGGTAAAGCAACCTGAGATTTAAAGTGAGTTGTTTAATTGGCAGGAAATTGTAAACCCTGATGACGACTGATCTATGTTTGAAAATGGCTGTATACTATTAATCACACAATACGTACAAGGTGATAGAGGATTTTATATTTCGCTCATAGAGTCATAGAGTCGTACAGCATAGAAACAGGCCCTTCGGCCCACCGCGTCCATGCTGACCATAATGCCTATCTATACTAATCCCACCTGCCTGCATTAATTCCATATCCCTCTATGCCTTGCTCATTCAAGTACTTGTCCAGATGCCTCTTAAATGTTGCTATTTTAGCTTAAATTATGCTCAGCTTGTGGTTTAGCCTACATTTCAATTCTTCAAATATCACCAAGACCTCTTCTAGATGATTTTATTGTGCTCGTGGTCCACAGTAAAAAGACTGAACACAGAACTTTACCGCAATTTTAGCCATTCCTCTGTTGCCCAAGGCAAGTACAATTCCATTACCAGAAAACATGTTCAATTTAAAGGCACGGTCCTCCAAAAAAAGGTGAGAAATATTGTTGCCTGGAGCATCAATTCGGGATTCTAAAATGGGTACTTGGTCTGCAATTGTTAGGTGTGCAAGTGTCAATGTTTGAGTGACAATCCAAAACCAATTTATGACTGGGGATCAATTTGTCAACTCGACAAAGTTACGACAACAACAATATGTATTTATATAGCACCGTCAACATAGTAAAATATCACAAGGCGCTTCACAGGAGCATAATTCGACAAAAGTTGGCAATCAAGCTTAAGACATTAGGACAGGTGACCTCAGTCAACGAGGTAGACTTTAAGCAGTATGTTAAAGGACAAGTGAGAGGCTGAGAGGCGAAGGGATATGGGGAGTGAATTCCAGAGCTTAGAGCCTTAGCGCCTTAGGCGGCTGAAATCACGACCTCCAGTGGTGGGGTGAAGGAAGTGGTGGTGCGCAAGAGCCAGTGTTTAAGGAATGCAGAGTTCTTGGAGGGTTGTAGAACTGGAGGAGTTTACAACGATAGAGCAGTATGAGATTTGAAAACAAGGATGAGAATTTTAAATCAAGATTTTTGTGGGCCGGGAGCCAGTGTAGGTCAGAAAGCAGAGGAGTGATGGGTGAACAGGATCTGATGCGAGTTGGGGTCCGGGTAGCAGAATTATTTGATGAGCTCAACTTTATGGATGGTAGAAGATGGTAGAGTGGAATGGAGAGCACTGGAATGTAGCTGCTGACTAAAACACTTAGTCATCAGACTTAGAGTCCTTACGATCTGAAATCTTATTGAAACAGCATGTCACCAATTATCTTTTAATAAACATCTTGATGAGTTCTTTGAACAGGACAGATTGTTGAAACATCAAATAAATTGAACTGACTGCTGTGCAAATACTAGCTGAATGTCATGCCAATTCAGGCCTGCTGTACACCATTTGTTCAATACGCATTTGATCAGTAAATTCAGACTGTAACCCTTTAACTCTGAGGTCACTGCTTAAAGGGCAAGAGCTGAGAAAAATAAAAAGGATACTATAATCTCACAGGTAAGAATGAGGAGATGAACTGTACGGGCATCATCAGCTTGCTGATGAGTTTCGGGAGATAATTAGACACAAAAAAAAATTATCACTTGGCAGGAGTGAGGGAAGGGAGGAGATGTTCTGGTAGCTGTTTAATACCGCTGAGGAGTGTGAGAAGCTGAGCGACATATGCTTTGTGGTGCACTGGAGTAGGTAAATTGATTTAAAGGGTCGATGTCAATTATTTTGGAGACCGTGTGAAAGTATTGAGGGGATGCTCTCGCTCTTCAGTTGGGTGACAATTGCTACCCAATTGAAGAGAGAATGTCACTGTCAGCCTGCCGAGAAGGCTGTGGAGGTGAGAAAACAAGCATGGCTGGAACAGCATTATCACCATTGCTGGAAAGGTGAGACGTGCCAGTATAACACGAATGAGGAAACATTTAAGCTAGTATGGATGGTGATCCCAATATCAGTGAAAACTGAAAATGAATCAGAATTATTACATTTCTGTTAGTGCTAACGAGCATAAAGACTAGAACTTTCTTTAATTGTAGATTCTAGGAACATTAATCTGTGAAGAAAGATAATCAAAGGTTTCCGAATAGTTACTAAAGGCTGATCTACCTATGATTCACAGCCTTCACTACTCTGTATGTAAGGGCTGATTTTATGTCAGGAAGTGTGTCTTCCCAGTGCAAGACCTTGCCAGAAGCATGAATTCATAGAATTGGTCGGTTGTGCTTAAATATTAGGTCGGATTACTTGATAGTACACTCACCTCTGAGATTGAGAATATGGGTTTAAGCCATAATGTAAAAGTTGAGCATTTAAATTTTTTTTTTATTTGTTTCATGGGATGTGGGCGTCGCTGGCAAAGCCAGCATTTGTTGCCCATCCCTAACTGCCGTTGAGACGTTGGTGATGAGCCACCTTCTTGAACTGCTGCAGTCCATCTGGTGTGGGTACACCCACAGTGCTGTTAAGTAGGGAGTTCCAGAATTGGGGGACAAGTGCAGTATGGAGGAAAGGCTTAACTGACAGAGACAGCTGTCCTTTGGGTATAATTTTAAGCTCAGGCTCCAGTGGCTGCTGTGGTGAACATCAATGAATTTGTGGCACTACTTTGAATAAGGAGCAGGGAGTTGTCCTACTGGCTTAATTAAATAAAAGCAAAATGCAGCTGATGCTGGAAATCTGAAGTAAAAACAAGAAATGCTGGAAATACTCAGCAGGTCCGGCAGCATCTGTGGAGAAAGTAGCAGAGTTAACGTTTCAGGTCAGTGACCCTTCATCAGAACTGGCAAATATTAGAAATGTAATAGGTTTTAAACTAGTAAAGCAGGGGTGGGGCAAGGGATAACAAAAGAGAAAGCGTTGATAGGACAAGGTCACAGAGAATAACTGACCAGAAGGTCATGGAGCAAAGGCAATGGTATATTAATGGTGTGGTGAAAGACAAAGCGTTAGAATTAGATTAGAATTAGAATATTACAGCGCAGTACAGGCCCTTCGGCCCTCGATGTTGCGCCGATCATCTGACCTACACTATTCCATTTACATCCATATGTCTATCCAATGACCACTTAAATGCCCTTAAAGTTGGCGAGTCTACTACTGTTGCAGGCAGGGCGTTCCACGCCCCTACTACTCTCTGAGTAAAGAAACTACCTCTGACATCTGTCCTATATCTTTCACCCCTCAACTTAAAGCTATGTCCCCTCGTGTTTGCCATCCTCATCCGAGGAAAAAGACTCTCACTATCCACCCTATCTAACCCTCTGATTATCTTGTATGTCTCTATTAAGTCACCTCTCCTCCTCCTTCTCTCTAACGAAAACAACCCCAAGTCCCTCAGCCTTTCCTCGTAAGACCTTCCTTCCATACCAGGCAACATCCTAGTAAATCTCCTCTGCACCCTTTCCAAAGCTTCGACATCCTTCCTATAATGCGGTGACCAGAACTGCACGCAATACTCCAGGTGCGGCCTCACCAGAGTTTTGTACAGCTGCATCATGACCCCGTGGCTCCGAAACCCGATCCCCCTACTAATAAAGGCTAACACACCATATGCCTTCTTAACAGCCCTATTAACCTGGGTAGCAACTTTCAGGGATTTATGTACCTGGATACCAAGATCTCTCTGCTCATCTACACTACCAAGAATCTTCCCATTAGCCCAGTACTCTGCATTGCTGTTACTCCTTCCAAAGTGAATCACCTCACACTTCTCCGCATTAAACTCCATTTGCCATCTCTCAGCCCAGCTCTGCAGCCTATCTATGTCCCTCTGTACCCTACAACACCCTTCGACACTATCCACAACTCCACCGACCTTCGTGTCATCCGCAAATTTACTAACCCACCCTTCTACACCCTCATCCAGGTCGTTTATAAAAATGACAAACAGCAGTGGCCCCAAAACAGAACCTTGCGGTACACCACTAGTAACTAAACTCCAGGATGAACATTTGCCATCAACCACCACCCTCTGTCTTCTTTCAGCTAGCCAATTTCTGATCCAAAGCTCTAAATCACCTTCAACCCCATACTTCCGTATTTTCTGCAATAGCCTACCGTGGGGAACCTTATCAAACGCCTTACTGAAATCCATATACACCACATCCACGGCTTTACCCTCATCCACCTGTTTGGTCACCTTCTCGAAAAACTCAATAAGGTTTGTGAGGCACGACCTACCTTTCACAAAACCGTGCTGACTATCGCAAATGAACTTATTCTTTTCAAGATGATTATAAATCCTGTCTCTTATAACCTTTTCCAACATTTTACCCACAACCGAAGTAAGGCTCACAGGTCTATAATTACCAGGGCTGTCTCTACTCCCCTTCTTGAACAAGGGGACAACATTTGCTATCCTCCAGTCCTCCGGCACTACTCCTGTCGACAATGACGACTTAAAGATCAACAACAACGGCTCTGCAATCTCCTCCCTGGCTTCCCAGAGAATCCTAGGATAAATCCCATCTGGCCCAGGGGACTTATCTATTTTCACTCTTTCCAAAATTGCTAACACCTCCTCCTTGTGAATCTCAATCCCATCTAGTCTAGTAGGCTGTATCTCAGTAATCTCCTCGGCAACATTTTCTTTTTCTACTGTAAATACTGACGAAAAATATTCATTTAACGCTTCCCCTATCTCCTCTGATTCCGCACACAACTTCCCACTACTATCCTTGATTGGCCCTGTTCTAACTCTTATCATTCGTTTATTCCTGATATACCTATAGAAAGCCTTAGGGTTTTCTTTGATCCTATCCGCCAATGACTTCTCGTGTCCTCTCCTTGCTCTTCTTAGCCCTCCCTTTAGATCCTTCCTGGCTAGCTTGTAACTCTCAAGCGCCCTAACTGAGCCTTCACGTCTCATCCTAACATAAGCCGCCCTCTTCCTCTTGACAAGCGCTTCAACTTCTTGAGTAAACCACGGCTCCCTCGCTCGACAACTTCCTCCCTGCCTGACAGGTACATACTTATCAAGGACACGCATTAGCTGCTCCTTGAATAAGCTCCACATTTCGTTTGTGCCCATCCCCTGCAGTTTCCTTCCCCATCCTACACATCCTAAATCTTGCCTAATCGCGTCATAATTTCCTTTCCCCCAGCTATAATTCTTGCCCTGCGGTATATACCTGTCCCTGCCCATCGCTAAGGTAAACCTAACCGAATTGTGATCACTATCGCCAAAGTGCTCACCTACATCTAAATCGAACACCTGGCCGGGTTCATTACCCAGTACCAAATCCAATGTGGCATCGCCCCTGGTTGGCCTGTCCACATACTGTGTCAGAAAACCCTCCTGCACACACTGGACAAAAACAGACCCATCTAAAGTACTCGAACTATAGTATTTCCAGTCAATATTTGGAAAGTTAAAGTCCCCCATAACCACTACCCTGTTACTCTCGCTCCTGTCGAGAATCATCTTCGCTATCCTTTCCTCTACATCTCTGGAACTATTCGGAGGTCTATAGAAAACTCCCAACAGGGTGACCTCTCCTCTCCTGTTTCTAACCTCGGCCCATACTACCTCAGTAGACGAGTCCTCAAACGTCCTTTCTGCCGCTGTAATACTTTCCTTGATTAACAATGCTACACCCCCCCCTCTTTTACCCTCTTCTCTGTTCTTTCTGAAACATCTAAATCCCGGAACCTGCAACATCCATTCCTGCCCCTGCTCTACCCATGTCTCCGAAATGGCCACAACATCAGGATCCCAGGTACCTATCCATGCTGCAAGCTCACCCACCTTATTCCGGATGCTCCTGGTGTTGAAGTAGACACACTTTAAACCAAGTTCTTGCTTGCCAGTGCCCTCTTGCGTCCCTGTAACCTTATCCCCTACCTCACTACTCTCAACAGCCTGTGCACTGGAACTACAATTTAGGTTCCCATTCCCCTGCTGATTTAGTTTAAACCCCCCCGAAGAGCACTAACAAATCTCCCCCCCAGGATATTGGTACCCCTCTGGTTCAGGTGAAGACCATCCTGTTTGTAGAGGTCCCACCTACCCCAGAAAGAGCCCCAATTATCCAGGAAACCAAAACCCTCCCTCCTACACCATCCCTGCAGCCACGTGTTCAACTCCTCTCTCTCCCTATTCCTCTCTTCGCTAGCACGTGGCACAGGCAACAACCCAGAGATAACAACTCTGGTTGTTCTCGCTCTAAGCTTCCACCCTAGCTCCCTGAATTTCTGCCTTAAATCCCTATCTCCCTTCCTACCTATGTCGTTGGTGCCTATGTGGACCACGACTTGGGGGTGCTCCCCCTCCCCCTTAAGGATCCCAAAAACACGATCGGAGACATCACGTACCCTGGCACCTGGGAGGCAACACACCAACCGTGAGTCTCTCTCGTTCCCACAGAACCTCCTATCTGTTCCCCTAACTATGGAGTCCCCAATGACTAATGCTCTGCTCCTCTTCCCTTTTCCCTTCTGAGCAACAGGAACAGACTCTGTGCCAGAGACCTGCACCCCATTGCTTACCCCTGGTAAGTCGTCCCCCCCAACAGTATCCAAAACGGTATACCTGTTGTTGAGGGAAACGGCCACAGGGGATCCCTGCACTGCCTGCTGGTTCCCTTTCCTTCCCCTGACGGTAACCCATCTACCTACTTCTTTTACCTGAGGTGTGACTGCCTCCCTATAACTCCTGTCAATAATCCCCTCCGCCTCCCGAATGATCCGAAGTTCATCCAGCTCCAGCTCCAGTTCCCTAACGCGGTCTGCGAGGAGCTGGAGTTGGGTGCACTTCCCGCAGATGCAGTCAGCAGGGACACTCTTGGCGACCCCTACCTCCCACATTCTGCAGGAGGAACATACAACTGCCTTTACCTCCATTCCCACTATTCTAGATTCCCAATAAATCTACTGAAAAACCAAACGAAAAAAAAAGTCAAAACTTGTTCGCTTAGCAATCCGACGGACTGAACTTAGTGCAGAGAGAGTGTTAAATGACAGAAAAATAACCAGCCTGGCCCCAAGCACAAAAATCAAAAAAATAGTGGGTAGGCACAGTAGAAACAAACTAAAATAAAATAAACAAATAAAAAAAGAAAAAAGAAAAACTAACTAAAAATGAAAAGGGGGGCCCATCATGCTCTGAAATGATTGAACTCAATGTTCAGTCTGGCAGGCTGTAGCGTGCCTAAGAGGTGCTGTTCCTCGAGCTTGCGTTGATGTTCACTGGAACACTGCAGCTCAGGACAGAGATGTGGGCATGAGAGCCTACTGGCTTAACTGGTTCATTGCTCTTGGTACCATGTTGGTACCATCTACATAACAACAGAAACTGTTATGCTGATAGGGTGAGATGAAGAGGGGTGGGAGAAGGCTCGTGTGGAGCATAAACACCAGCATGGAACAGTTGGGCCAAATGGCCTGTTTTTGTGCTGTAAATTCTATATAATTCTATGCATGTAAAGCACTAATATAAGTCTTTCTCCTTTTTTATATGTATAGTTTGCAAGAATCAATTTACAATGATCTTCATGA
Organism: Heterodontus francisci; assembly: GCF_036365525.1. Taxonomy (NCBI): domain Eukaryota; kingdom Metazoa; phylum Chordata; class Chondrichthyes; order Heterodontiformes; family Heterodontidae; genus Heterodontus; species Heterodontus francisci. The sequence goes on along the minus strand of NC_090380.1, from coordinate 103,471,427 downwards.
ACATTTTGCAAGCAATAAGAGTTTCAATTCTCTCTCTTTTTATTTCAATGCACAGAGCGCCTGAAGGCAACCGTAAGTCCGCATAAGGTGAAAACCAGCATTGGCAGCCAGGTATCGCTGTCCTGCACAGTAACTGGAGCAGAGGACTATGAAGTGGAGTGGTATCAGAATGGTGAGATAATCACCCCTGGCAGCAATGTAAGAATCTCTGGAAATAACCACGAGAACTTGATGATAGATGGATTGGCAAAGAGCGATGGAGGAGCCTACCAGTGCTTTGTTAGAAAAGGTCGAATGTCAGCCCAGGACTTGGTGCAAGTTGCACTTGAAGGTTAGTGTGAATGTAACTGGCTTCTGTTTGTCCTTCGAAAATGGAGCTGAGAAGGTGGTAATAATCATTCTGTGTTAATCATTATTTTCACAGAATTTGTGAGTTGTCTCCATTAGTAATACCAACTGCACAGGGTCTAACTGTTTTACTGGCACTATCATGTGATCGCTTTTTTTTTACTTGTTCATGGGATTTGGCATCACTGGCCAGGCCAGCATTTATTGCCCGTCCCTAATTGCCCTTGAGAAGTTGGTGGTGAGCTGCCTTCTTGAACTGCTGCAGTCCATGTGGGGTATTTTCTCACACTGTCCCTCTTTTCTGGAGTTCAGATATCTTGGTCCTATTTTTGTCCAAAGTTTTGAACTGGCATTTAACCTAATCCATTGAGAACTGTTTATTGCAATCCTGCTTTTAAAGATTTATGTATCTATAACTCTAGATCTCTGGGGGTGAAACTCATGTGGGTCAGCAGGGCAGACCAGGTGATAGAGAATCACCTGCCCATCTCCATGGAAAATAAAATCGAGCAGAATATAAAATGGACTGCTGAGTCGATGGGATCCTTCAAACCAAAGGCTCGGTTTATTTAAACATTCAATAGTTTTTTTAATATGGTGACTGCATAACTCTGAAGAAAATAAATAATAGGATAGCAGGTTTCCTTCCCGAAAGGACACTAGTGAACCAGAAGACATGTTAGCAGCTTATGGAAACCCGAAGGGCTTCCAATCCTTCAATGTTCAATTGGTGTGCGATCACCATGGAAGGATGATGAAAGTCCTTAAGTCAGGAATGTCTGAGGATGCATGCAAGGGGATAAGGAATACAACCTCCACCCTTTAGTAGATTCAACATACCTGAGCGATACAGGTATGTATGGCAACATAAGGAGCATTATCGAGCACACTGCTGGCATTTTTGAAGCAAAGATTCAGGATGTCTTCAGTGCTCTGGGAGCTCCCTACAATATGATTCAGCCAAAGTAGCCATGTCATTGTAGTCTGCTGCATTCTGCACAACCTGACAATGCAAAAAGGGTTGGAATTGGAGGAGGAACAGCAAAAGAAGGAGCATGATCAGATGAGGAAGAATTGGATGAAGGGGAGGGAGAATCATAAGCAAGATGGGCAGCAAACAGATTGCTGCTGGAGAATTAGTTGTTAGGGCAACACTTTCAGTAACCTCCTCAATCCCCTTACCTGAAAGGTCAGAAAAGGGCCCTCAGCATTCACAGTGTTTGTTACCCTTTCATCACTCCTTTCATTCTGCCTGAAAGAACATTGAAACCATTCAGCAAAACTCTATATTAACGGATTTCCAACAATGTAGGACAAGATGCTGTAATGAGAAGACATGGAATCATATAAATTTACAGCATAGAAGGAGGTATTTGGCCCATCATGTCTATGTCAGCCGAAAAAGAATTATCCAGCCTAATCCCACTTTGTAGCTCTTAATGCATAGCCTTGTAGATCACAGCACTTCAAGTGCATATCCTTTTTAAATGCCATGAGGGTTTCTGCTGTACCACCCTTTCAGGCAGTGAGCTCCAGTCCCTCCTCCTAGCCGCACCCCCCCCCCTCCCCCACCGCCACCCCACTCCACACACACACACCCTCTGGATGAAAAAGATACTCCTCAACTCCCTTCCAGTCCTTCTATCAATTACTTTAAATCTATGCCCACTGGTTATTGACCTCTCTCCTCAGGGTCATTAACCTGCTAATAGGTCCTTCCTATCCACTCTATCTAGGCCCCTCATAATTTTATACACCTTAATTAAAACTCCCCTCAGATGCTTCTGTTTCAAATAATACAACCCCAGCCTATCCAATTTTTCTTCCTGGCTAAAATTTTCCAGTCCTGATAAAATCCTTGTAAATCTCCTCTGAACCCTCTCTCGTGCGAACACATCCTTCCTGTAATGTGGTGACCAGAACTGTATGCAGTACTCTAACCGTGGCATAACTAGTGTGTTTTATAGTTGTAGCATAACCTCCCCGATTTTATATTCTATGCTCGGCTAATAAAGGAAAGTATCCTGTATGCCTTCTTAACCACATTACCTACTCTCCTGCTACTTTCAGGGATCTGTGGGCATGCATTTCAAGATCTCTCTGTTCCTCTACATTTCTCAGTATCCTACCATTTATTGTGTATTCCTTTGCTTTGTTTGCCATCCCTAAATGCATTACTTCTCCAGATTGAATTCCATTTGCCACTTTTTGCCCACATGCCCACTCCATTGATTTCTTACCACAGTCTGCAGCTTTCTTCTTCACTACCAACCACATGGCCAATTTTTGTATCATCTGCAAACTTCTGAACCATGTCCCCTACTTTTAGTTCAAAATCATTGATACATACTACAAAGGGCAAGGGACCCAGTACTGAGCTCTATGGAACTTCACTGAAAAATAGCCTTCTAGTCACAAAAACACCAGCTGACCATTTGCTTCCCTTTGCTTCCTGCCACTGAGCCAATTTTGCACCAAACTTGCCACTTTCTTGGATTCCATGGACTTTTACTTTTCTGAGCAGTCTGCCATGTGGAACCTTGTCAAAAACTTTGTTAAAGTCCATGTGCACTACATCATACATGCTACCCTTATCTAGCCTCCTTGTTAGCCTCTCAAAAACTTAATTCATGTTAGTCAGGCATGACCTTCCCTTATCAAATCCATGCTGATTGTTTTTGATTAATCTGTGCCTTTCTAAATGACCATTCATACTGTCTGTTTGCAAGTTCTCCCTGTGTCTGCGTGGGTTTTCTCCGGGTGCTCCGGTTTCCTCCCACAAGCCAAAAGACTTGCAGGTTGGTAGGTAAATTGGCCATTACAAATTGCCCCTAGTATTGGTAGGTGGTAGGGAAATATAGGGACAGGTGGGGATGTGGTAGGAATATGGGATTAGTGTAGGATTAGTATAAATGTGTGGTTGATGGTCGGCACAGACTCGGTGGGCCGAAGGGCCTGTTTCAGTGCTGTATCTCTAAACTAAACTAAACTAATAATTTGCCCACCACCAGGGTTAGGCAGACTGGCCTGTAATTACTCAATCTATCCCCTTTTTAAACAATGGTGCAACAACAGCAGTCGTCCAGTCCCCTGGCACCACCCCTGAAGTCAGAGATGATTGGAAAATGATTGTCAGAGCTTCTGCTATTTCCTCCCTTGCTTCTCTTAACAGCATGGGATACATTTCACCCAGACCTGATGATTTATCTACTTTCAAAGATGATAAACCCATAATATTTCCTCTCTTACTATGTTTATCCCATCCAATATTTCACACTCCTTTTCCTTAGCTACATTGTCTGCATCATCCTCCCTGTTTTGTGAAGACAGAAGCAAAGTGTTCATTAAGAACCACGCCCACGTCTTCTGCCTCCACATACAGGTGACCTTTTTCATCTCTTCTAGACCCTGCTCATTCCTTAGTTTTCCTTTTTGCTTTTTGTGTGTTTATAAAACTTTGGGTTTTCCTTGATTTTACTTACCAATATTTTATCATGCCATTTCTTTGCTTTCCTAATTTCCTTTTTAATTTTACCCTGCACTTTCTATACTCCTCTGGGTGTTCTGCAGCATTGAGCTGTCAGTATCTGCTGGTATTTGCCTTATCCTATCCTGTATGCTACTTGACATCCAAGTGTCTCTAGATTTGGGAATTACACTCTTTTTCTTTGTGGGAACGTATTTGTTCTGAACTCTCACTAGCTCCTCGTTGAGTACCTCCCATTGCTCTGCCACAGATTTATCTTCAAGTAGCTGTTTCCAGTCCTCCTTTGCTAAACCACATTTCACCTTACTAAAATTTTCCTTTCCCCAATTGAGGGCTTTTACTCCTGGTCTGTCTTTGACCTTTCCCATAACTACACTAAATCTATCAAATTATGAACGCTGCTCCTAAAAGGCTCTCCCACTGAAGCCCTTTCCACCTGCCCAGCTTCATTCCCTCAAGTCCAGAATTGCCCCTTTCTTTGTTGGGCTTGCTACATACTGGCTTAAAAAGTTCTCCTGAATGCATTTTAATAATTTTTGTATCATGTACAAACATCTTAATGATGCCCCCTACATATAAGATTTATACCACAAAAAGCAAGGGGCCTGATATTGAGTCTTGCGGAACCCTACTGGAAACAGTCAAAAAATCACCCGTGAACGATACCTTTTGCTTCTTACCAAAAAGTCAGTTTTAGATCTAATTGCCACTTTCCCTTTGATCCCATGAATTCTTAAAAACACTATAAACCAAATCTTCAAATGTAATTAAGGTATTTATCTTAGTTCCAAACATAATATTGTAGTGAATTTGTTTGTTACCCCAGTGGTCAATCCATAGTGGTTTCCTTAAAAGAAGGTTAATTATCTCTACTGATGTTATAAGGTGCTCCCCCAATTAGCTTCAGAAGAGTTGTTGGAAGGCTACTATTGCTCATGTGGCTTCTTCTTGGGCTCAGGTCGCTGCTGATGGGGCAGTATGACCCAGTGACTACTGGCACTGTGTTTCATGCTGACATCCTGAGAGAAGGCAATGCATGCTGTTCCCCCTGAGCTGTTACTGATCCCATGGGAAAGGCAGCTGAGCATTTTGACTGATCTATAAAGGCAGTATACTGCAGAGGGTGAGCGATGCTTTCAAACCCACTATCCTTTTGCTTCATCAATCTGTCCAAGGTGCACATCTACATCTCTGAATCAGATGTCTGGCTCTCCAAAGTACAGCACAGTTTGAACCCAGAGCCTGCATGGCAGTGTTTGAGCTTCCACCAAAACTACAAAGGCTGTAAACATTGACTTCTGCTGTGAACGCTTGTTTGCAGTGTTCAAAAAGGTGCCATGCTCATCAAGGTATACTGCAGGGGGCTGATGCCCTAGAAGATGACATTGCATAGGCTGAAAGCAGACTCCGCCACACTGGTAGAGAAACTCTTTGGCGTCTTTACAATACCTGATATACCTTGTGTGAAACAAGCACTTTTTTACTTCAGTGCTGGGCACCTGAAGACTGCGTCTTTGCCCTCCACATTTCAGAGTGCAGAAACACAAAAACTCTATTGATTCAATGCATGCTCTATGGGATAACTGGTCAACTAGTAACATAAATACAACACAAAACTACTCATAATGTTGACCTATCTGACACTGAATTGTCAGTCTCACTGAGTGATGCTGTAATGATGACTGGTGGGAAATAGCAATGTTATTGGGATTGGTATTCTGAATATGGGATTAAAACATGAGTCCAAAGAAACACTGGCTCAGACACTTTGGATTGATCACCTACTCTCCCGGGATTTGAGCTCTTACATATTACAGGATCCTGACTTGTCCTGAAGAGAGAGAGGGTCAGAGTTAATGAGTGTCTCCTACAAAGGAGAGTGCAGATGAATGTTATGCAAATGTTGAGAGGGAGAAGAGGCCAGATGGGATCATGGTGGGGAAGTGATGAATGGAAATTCCCCCAAGCCTGAGGACCAGGCATGCTCTCAGTTGAACTCATTATCCTACCCCATGACCCCTGGAAATCCACCCCCACCCAGATTTGCAGTAGCAGGCATGCTCTCTGTCAACCACATTATCCCACCCCACAACCCCAGTTTGACTGAGTAACATCAGGAGGCAAGGGATAAACAAGGCCTTCAGTATAATGCTGCCCCACTACAACATATCACTTTGTCATCCAATACTGTTGTGTCTAAAATCATTTGATGCAAAAATATGCCAATTGCTAATAGAACTAGTAGATTTGATCCTGGCAGAGAAACTATATCTCACAAGTTTAGAGAATGCTAAGGGTACCCGCCTGATCTGGTTGCCATGGTGAAAGTCTCATGTGGCATATTGATAATCTATAATGATGTAAAGGAAGGGGTTTATCACAGAGTGAGAGTGGGAAAGAGTTCAAAGACACACAAGTCTCACTGGGAAAATAATGTCTTCTTTCATCTCTGAAAAGCCTATCATAGAAATAAAAAGGGTGGCAGAGCACACAGAGCACGCTCACTGATTTATCTATTGTGTGTCAGTTTTCATTCAATATACAAAGCCTGCAGCTCCCTGAGAACTGGCAGCCTTAATGAGAGAAGAAAGATAACAGTGAGGCAAAACATCAATGTTTTATGATAACTAACAGAGAGGTACATGGTGCTGAACCCCTCAATCTCCCCCAAAGTCATCTTGCAATCTGATGTATTGTGGGAAACACATCAACATGATTTTCATAATTTATTGTATTTGTTTTAAACATCTAGTACTCGTACTAAGACGCATACTCTGCTCAAATGTTATTCTGGCTGATTTATAATTAGAGTCATGCTGTAACATGGATTTGATTGTTCAAGGAGACAATTTCATTGCTTAGCACGAAGTTGCATGAAAAGCTTTTCTTTCAGTATAATACACGAGTTCTTACAGAATTGATTTTTAAAATAATATTCGTTATAAATCATCTAATATAACAGCGGGATATGAAAAACACACTCTTAAAAAGTAAACATCAGTGAACAGGGACATACGAAGAGGTGTAGGCCTCAAGCCTGTTCCACCATTCAGTTGGATCATGGCATCCATATCTTAACTCCAATTACCCACCTTTGCTCCATATCTCTTGATACCCTAAAAAAAAATTATGTCAGTCTTGAAAATTTCTATTGAGCAGGACTCTCAGCCTTTTGAAGGAAAGAGTTCCCATACTTGTTCCAATACCCTTTGTGTGAAAGTGTGCTTCTCGATTTCACTCATAAATTACCTAGCTTGAATTTTAAGATTTCCCCAGCAAGTAGGAAATAGTTTTCTGTATTAATGAATCAAATATTTGATTGCTTTAAATACCTGGTTAGATGACCCCTCAACTTTCTAAACGGAAGGGGAATACAAACCTAAGTTTATACAACCTGTCCTCACAATTTAACTCTTTAAGCCCTGGTATCATTTTGGTGAATCCGCACTCCTCCAAGGCCAATATATCCTTCCTGCAATTTGGTGTCTGGAACAGAACTTCAGATGGGATCTGACCAAGGCTCTTTATAACTGAAGCATCATAGAGTCATAGAGTTATACAGCACAGAAGCAGGCCCTTCGGCCCATCGTGTCCATGCCGGCCATCAAGCACTTAACTATTCTAATCCCATTTTCCAGCACTTAGCCTGTAGCCTTGTATGCTATGGCATTTCAAGTGCTCATCTAAATACTTCCTCATTTTTGATTTCCAGCCCCCTTGAGATAAAGACTAACTTTCAATTAACCTTTTTAAGTATTTGTTGTGCCTGTGCTCGAAACTGGAGGTACACAAATCACTATCAATATTAAGGAAATTTTGGTGATTGCAATTTTTCATAGGTCTGAGCCCACTGCGCAAAAGTGGCTCTAACTGCCACCTAGTAGTGCAAGATCAGTTTGGAACCATGAACACAGACACTGGATACAACGTAGTACATGTTCCATTCTCTACACTTGACAACCGCAACTTGATTAACACAATTTCACCCCTCATCCTCAACGTGTCCTCAAATTTGCAAATTTTTTTGAAAACTATTTATATTTGTAAAAGATGGTCAATTCTGTAAAACAATCAGTGAATTGCTGTGATCAATTAAAATAAATTAATGAAAATCAGTTACTTCTGCAATAACTATGGAGCATCCCTCTGCAATGTAGCATCCCTCTGTGCACACTATCTCTCTGTCTTCCTGCATTGATACATCTGGTGTAAAAGTGAACTGGTGATACCATGAATGCAGCAGTTCTAATGCCACATACACCTGTACTATGTTTGTGAGCATTTTAAAGATGTTCAGAAAACAGCCAAGAAACACTAATCCATGTCCTCCATCACCACTGAAACCTTCTACAATGAAAAGTGTTTTACTAGCAAAATGGTGGCTTTTCCAATAGCTGAGTGCGATTTATTTTTTAGTGAATAGCGGATCCTTATATTCTTTTTGTTTCATTTCATTGTGTCTTTGACTCTCTTAATGGCCTCAAGTTTAAAATATTGTAGTCTCAGTGAGGGTAATGAGAATGGACAGAGACTGCATGAGTTGTGTACCTATCACAACCTCTGCATCACCAACTCGTTCTTTCATACTAAACCCTGTTACCAGGTTTCATGGAGACACCCAAGATCACGTCATTGGCACCAACTGGACCTCATCGTCACAAGGCGAGCCTTTATAAACAGTGTTCAAATCACACGCAGCTTCCACAGTGCGGACTGTGACACCCACCACTCCCTGGTGTGCAGCAAGGTTAGCTTCAACCCAAAGAAGCTGCATCACTCCAAGCAGAAGGGCCGCCCGCACATCAACACAAACAGAATTTCTTACCCAAAGTTGTCACAAAAGTTTCTCAATTCACTTGAAAAAGCCGTTCAAAACACTTCTGCAGTGGATGCAGAGACCAAGTGGGCCCACAACAGAGTCGCCATCTATGACTCACAATGACCACCTTTGGCAAATGTGAGAAGCAGAATGCAGACTGGTTTCAACATCACTCTGAAGAGATGGAACCTGTCATAGCCGCTAAGCACACTGCACTGTTGAACTACAAGAAAGCCACCAAAGTGTTAACATCCGTCGCACTTAAAGTAGCCAGAAGCACCGCGCAAAGAACAGCCAGGCGCTGTGCAAATGACTACTGGAAACACCTATGCAGTCGTACTCAGCTGGCCTCCGACACTGGAAACATCAGAGGAATGTATGATGGCATTAAGAGAGCTTTTGGGCCAACCATCGAGAAGATCGCCCCCCCTCAAGTCTAAATCAGGGGAAACGATCACTGACCATCACAAGCAAATAGACCGCTGGGTGGAGCACTACCTAGAACTGTACTCCAGGGAAAATGATGTCACTGAGACCGCCCTCAATGCAGCCCAGTCTCTGCCACTCATGGATGAGCTGGACGAACAGCCAACAAAATCGGAACTCAGTAATGCCATCGATTCTCTAGCCAGTGGAAAAGCCCCTGGAAAGGACGGCATTACCCCTGAAATAATCAAGAGTGCCAAGCCTGCTATACTTTCAGCACTCCATGAACTGCTTTGCCTATGCTGGGATGAGGGAGCAGTACCACAGGACATGCACGATGCCAATATCATCACCCTCTGTAAGAACAAGGGTGACCGCGGTGACTGCAACAACTACTGTGGAATCTCCCTGCTCAGCATAGTGGGGAAAGTCTTCCCTCGAAGCTGGCTGAGTGTGTCTACCCTGAGGCACAGTGCGGCTTTCGAGCAGAGAGATCCACCATTGACATGCTGTTCTCCCTTCGCCACCTGCAGGAGAAATGCCGCGAACAACGGATGCCCCTCTACGTTGCCTTCATAGATCTCACCAAAGCCTTTGACCTCGTCAGCAGACGTGGTCTCTTCAGACTACTAGCAAAGATCAGATGTCCACCAAAGCTACTAAGTATCATCACCTCATTCCATGACAATATGAAAGGCACAATTCAGCATAGCGGTGCCTCATCAGACCCCATTCCTATCCTGAGTGGTGTGAAACAGGGCTGTGTTCTCGCACCTACACTGTTTGGAATCTTCTTCTCATGCTGCTCTCACATGCGTTTAAGTCATCAGAAGAAGAAATTTTTCTCCACACAAGATCAGATGGCAGGTTGTTCAACCTTGCCCACCTTAGAACGAAGACCAAAGTATGGAAGGTCCTCATCAGGGAACTCCTCTTTGCTGACGATGCTACATTAACATCCCACACAGAAGAGTGTCTGCAGAGACTCATCGACAGGCTTGCGGCTGCCTGCAACGAATTTGATCTAACCATCAGCCTCAAGAAAACGAACACCATGGGACAGGACATCAGAAATGCTCCATCCATCAATATCGGCGACCGCGCTCTTGAAGTGGTTCAACAGTTCACCTACCTAGGCTCCACAATCACCAGTAACCTATCTCTTGGTGCAGAAATCAACAAGCGCATGGGAAAGGCGTCTGCTGCTATGTCCAGACTGGCCAAGAGGCTGTGGGAAAATGGCGCACTGATATGGAACACAAAAGTCTGAGTATTTCAAGCCTGTGTCCTCAGTATCTTGCTCTATGGTAGCGAGGCCTGGACAATGTATGTCAGCCAAGAGTGACATCTCAACGCATTCCATCTTTGCTGTCTCCGGAGAATCCTTGGCATCAGGTGGCAGGACCGTATCTCCAACACAGAAGTCCTCGAGGCGGCCAACATCCCCAGCATATACGCCCTACTGAGCCAGCTGCGCTTGAGATGGCTTGGCCATGTGAGCCGCATGGAAGATGGCAAGATCCCCAAGGACGCATTGTACAGCGAGCTCGTCACTGGTATCAGACCCACCGGCCAGTTATGTCTCCGCTTTAAAGACGTCTACAAACGCGACATGAAGTTCTGCAACATTGACCACAAGTCATGGGAGTCAGTTGCCAGTGATCGCCAGAGATAGCGGACAGCTATAAAGGCAGGGCTAAAGAGAGGCGAGTTGAAGAGACTTAGCAGGTGGCAGGAAAAGAGACAGAAGTGTAAGGAGAGAGCCAACTGTGTAACAGCCCCGACAACCAATTTTATCTGCAGCGCCTTGTGGAAGAGTCTGTCACTCTAGAATTGGCCTTTATAGCCACTCCAGGCGCTGCTCTACAAACCACTAACCCATTGTCTCTCGAGACAAGGAGGCCAAAGAAGAAGTCTCTGTGAGGGTAATTTTTACTTTAATAGAAATAAAAATCAGAAGGGATGTAAAATGGGCTGTCAACTCACTATTCCCCATTTTACCAAAATTACCACCAGCTTCTCCCGCAGTCTGACTAGGGGACTGAATCAAATGCAAGAAAGATGGCTCTCATAAACCTCATTGGAGATGAGGTTGATAACCCTCATGGATTTTTCCAGGACATGAGTTCCCCCAGGCATTGGCTGCAAGCTACCTGGGAGAACTTTGCCCAATAGCTTGGTGATGACACTACACCCACCCAACCCAAACAACCCCCAGCAGTACTTTGAAAGGACGAGGACCCATGCGCTCAATGTGTTCCCTTTGTTGTTTCTCTGTAGCAACCAATCTCCACTAGCCAAGAGGAAGACTTAGAGTGAGGCCTCTGATAAGGCTGTCCTGTAAGTGACAAATGGGGATTATTCAAGGGGAATCTCATTACGACTCTCCCTTTGACTTTTTCCTCCTTTTCTGTGGAGTATCCTGTCACCACTAGATACCCTCGATACCCTCCCCACTGTAACAGCATTGAGACTGTCATTCGACATGTGAGGCAGCTCAGGTGTAACCCTTCTGCTCTGGGTCTGATTTGTTGGAAGTCCACTGCACAATTCAATACTGCCATCCCAAGGTTTCTGACCTTCTGATGGGACAATACTGTGACTACAACAGCAGGTCAGAGGCTGGGTATTCTTCAGCCAGTAACTCACCTCCTGACTCCCCAGAGCACTTCCACCATCTACAAGGCACAGGTCAGGAGTGTGATGGAATACTCCCCACTTGCCTGGATGACTGCAGCACCTACAACACTCCAGAGGTTTGGCACCATCCAGGACAAAGCAGCCCGCTTGACCAGCACCCCATCCACTATATTAAACATTGACAGCAGTGTGTACCATATACATGATGCACTGCAGCAACTCGCCACAGCTTCTTCGACAGCACCTTCCAAACCCGTGACATCGACCACCCACACACCATCCTGCCTTGGAATTATATCATTGTTCCTTCATCGTCGCTGGGTCAAAATCCTAGAACTCCCTCCCTGACAGCACAAGTGGGAGTACCTTCACCACATGGACTGCAGCAATTCAAGAAGGCACCTCACCACCACTTTCTCAAGGACAATTCGGGATGGACAATAAATGCTGGCCTTGCCAATGATGCCCACATCCAACAAATGAATAAAAAAGTTCATCAAAGGAAAACTTCTCACAAGATACTATCCATATAAAAATGGATAGTGCTACAAGGGACCTCAGCACCCTTGGAATGGAGTGGAGGGGAAGAAAATCTTCTCAGGTTGGTGCTTCTGAGCACCCTGCAGTGATCCCTGGACATCATTTGGGCATCAGAATGGGTAGGGCGGGGTTCAGTTGTGATATTACCATACTGCCCTGTCATCTGGCGGTCAGATAGCCCAGGTAGGGGGAGGTGGGGAAGGTGACTGCTCCCAGTGGAGCAAACCCCAGCATCTTTAGGATGGGAGGGGGAACATAATTGAAGGAGGGGAGGTGCATAGATCTCAGAAACCAAATACAGCGTCCCCTGTTTTCCATGTGAACACTCGAGGGACTATTTCAATAAGCAGATTAGTGAAGAGAAACGAATCAGAGATTTAAATTGAAACCATCAATCATCACAGCTCTGAATGTACATCTTGCCAAAGTACTTGAAGATATACTGTGTAAAAATATTAATACTTAAAAAGTGGCTGTCACCCTCTACACTCCTTCCTAAAATCAGAGTTATTATTCACTTCATGTCACTTTGTACATTTCTGCCTCCTTGTTGATTATTCCCATTGCCCCCACCCTGCCTTCACCCATCCTACTTTGTGTAGCGGTGATGATACCTCCAGCAGAATGGGTTTGGGTGAATTATTGAGCCCGAGAATATGGACGATCTGAATTATCATGGGTAGCGCTGCGACCAAGGTGGGAGAAATGCACTGTTAATTCAGTCCCACTACTGCACAGGTCACAGCATATCAATGAGGTGTCCCCACCTCACAAAGAATCGCCAAATTAAGCACTCTATTTATCCCTCAGAATAAAGCACACCAAACCAGGTTTCTTTAAACAACAACATTAACTTTTTTTTTATTCATTCATGGGATGTAGGCGTCGCTGGCCAGGCCAGCATTTATTGCCCATCCCTAATTGCCCTTGAGAAGGTGGTGGTGAGCTGCCTTCTTGAACTGCTGCAGTCCATGTGGGGTAGGTACACCCACAGTGCTGTTAGGAAGGGAGTTCCAGGATTTTGACCCAGCGACAGTGAAGGAACGGCGATATAGTTCCAAGTCAGGATGGTGTGTGACTTGGAGGGGAACTTGCAGGTGGTGGTGTTCCCATGTATTTGCTGCCCTTGTCCTTCTAGTTGGTAGAGGTCACGGATTTGGAAGGTGCTGTCGAAGGAGCCTTGGTGCATTGCTGCAGTGCATCTTGTAGATGGTACACACTGCTGCCACTGTTCGTTGGTGGTGGAGGGAGTGAATGTTTGTAGATGGGGTGCCAATCAAGTGGGCTGCTTTATCCTGGATGGTGTCGAGCTTCTTGAATGTTGTTGGAGCTGCACCCATCCAGGCAAGTGGAGAGTATTCCATCTCACTCCTGACTTGTGCCTTGAAGATGGTGGACAGGCTTTGGGGATTCAGAAGGTGAGTTACTCGCCTCAGGATTCCTAGCCTCTGACCTGCTCTTGTCGCCACGGTATTTATATGGCTACTCCAGTTGAGCTTCTGTTCAATGGTAGCCCCTAGGATGTTGATAGTAGGTGATTCAGCGATGGTAATGCCATTGAATGTCAAGGGGAGATGGTTAGATTCTCTCTTGTTGGAGATGGTCATTGCCTGGCACTTGTGTGGCACGAATGTTACTTGCCACTTATCAGCCCAAGCCTGGATATTGTCCAGGTCTTGCTGCATTTCTACACAGATTGCTTCAGTATCTGAGGAGTCATGAATGGTGCTGAACATTGTGCAATCATCAGCGAACCTCCCCACTTCTGACCTTACGATTGAAGGAATAAATAAACTATTTATTAGAAAAGAAATAATAAGTCTTAACTAATAATGAGATCAATCCATATATATCTAAAAAGTGCCTTAGTTCCTTTGTCCTCATACACACACACATACATTAAAAAAAAACAGTTAACAAGGGGAAAAGGATTTTGGTTTACAGCTGTTTCTTAAGAATAGAAAGAATAATAAAAATAAATCAGTTTGTCACGTTCCGGTAGAATGGCTTCGGTTCGGTGTCCCAGATTCGAGTAGTTGGATGCCACTCGCAGTCTTTCCAGGTGAGGTTGATGAACAGTCTTTGATGGGTAGGCATTCAAGGCAATTTGACTACAGCAGGCATCACACAGCTCTTCAGCAGGGGTGCAGCAACCGGTCTGCTCAGGACTCACAGCAGCAACACAGCAGTAGAAGCTTTGTTCAGGTTCCAGGATTTCCCAAAACACAGGAGGCAACAGGAATCTCACTGGATACAGGAATTCTTCAGAGACAGGAGGCAATAGGAATCTGCCACGTTTCAAATGCAGAATTTCTTTTCAAGAGATGCAGGATTTCCTTTACGGAGAGAGTTCTTTTTCTCCAGTCTCCAGGCAGGTCAGGTCTAAGTTTCAAAAATGTCTTCTCTTTTTCCAACACACTGGTTTGTAAAAGTCCAAAGTAAAAGCAAAAAGCCTTCCTGAGCTGATCACGTGACCAGACAGAGAGTCTCCACTGATTTCAAAGTGTTGCTCTTAGGAGGTCAAACCCCTGGCTGGCTTCCTTGAAACTGCTCGCTTCTCCTATTCTTGCATACAAAGCCAACTTCCAAAAATTACAGCTATTTGCAGGTGTCCACATCTACTAAAAATCCTTTTTTCAGTTTTGGAAACACATAGAATTCTAATATTTTAGTACAAAAATAAAACCTTTTGTAACAGTAGTGTAACATCGGGATGGATCAGCCTCTAACATGCATGTAAATTCAGCTCCTTGACACTGTTGGCTTCAGCAGGCTGAATTTTCCCTTTCACTGCAGTCAATGGAAGGGGAATTCAGACATGGTTCAAAACAGGAGGGTGACCCACTACCACCTAGTTTACATCCGGTGACACAAGTGAGAATTCATCGCCGTGGGTCCTCTCAAACAGAACCCTGTGTTCGTGGCTTTATCCTTTTATGACACCAAAATTGAGAGGTTATAACTGTCAGAAAAGATTGAGTTGGCTGGGCTCTTTCCTCTAAAAAAAAATGAAAAGGCTGAGGCATTAGAATTAGAATTAGAATATTACAGCGCAGTACAGGCCCTTCGGCCCTCGATGTTGCGCCGATCATCTGACCTACACTATTCCATTTACATCCATATGTCTATCCAATGACCACTTAAATGCCCTTAAAGTTGGCGAGTCTACTACTGTTGCAGGCAGGGCGTTCCACGCCCCTACTACTCTCTGCGTAAAGAAACTACCTCTGACATCTGTCCTATATCTTTCACCCCTCAACTTAAAGCTATGTCCCCTCGTGTTTGCCATCCTCATCCGAGGAAAAAGACTCTCACTATCCACCCTATCTAACCCTCTGATTATCTTGTATGTCTCTATTAAGTCACCTCTCCTCCTCCTTCTCTCTAACGAAAACAACCCCAAGTCCCTCAGCCTTTCCTCGTAAGACCTTCCTTCCATACCAGGCAACATCCTAGTAAATCTCCTCTGCACCCTTTCCAAAGCTTCGACATCCTTCCTATAATGCGGTGACCAGAATTGCACGCAATACTCCAGGTGCGGCCTCACCAGAGTTTTGTACAGCTGCATCATGACCCCGTGGCTCCGAAACTCGATCCCCCTACTAATAAAGGCTAACACACCATATGCCTTCTTAACAGCCCTATTAACCTGGGTAGCAACTTTCAGGGATTTATGTACCTGGATACCAAGATCTCTCTGCTCATCTACACTACCAAGAATCTTCCCATTAGCCCAGTACTCTGCATTGCTGTTACTCCTTCCAAAGTGAATCACCTCACACTTCTCCGCATTAAACTCCATTTGCCATCTCTCAGCCCAGCTCTGCAGCCTATCTATGTCCCTCTGTACCCTACAACACCCTTCGACACTATCCACAACTCCACCGACCTTCGTGTCATCCGCAAATTTACTAACCCACCCTTCTCCACCCTCATCCAGGTCGTTTATAAAAATGACAAACAGCAGTGGCCCCAAAACAGAACCTTGCGGTACACCACTAGTAACTAAACTCCAGGATGAACATTTGCCATCAACCACCACCCTCTGTCTTCTTTCAGCTAGCCAATTTCTGATCCGATGACCTGATAGAAATCTTTAAGATTATGTAAAGGATTTGATAGGGTAATCGTGGAGAAAGGTTTTTCACTTGTGGGAGTCCAAAAGTAGAGGTCATGAATATAAGATGGTCACTAATAAATCCAATGAGGAATTCAGGAGGAATTTTGTTACCCAGAGAATGGTGAGAATGTGGAACTTGCTACCACAGGAGTACTTGAGGCTAATAGCATACAGATGCATTTAAGGATAAGCTAGATAAGCATGAGAGGGAGAATGGAATAGAAGGTTATGTTGCTGGGGTTAGATGAAGATGGATGAGAGGAGGCTCATGTGGAGCATAAATACCAGCCAGTTGGGCTGAATGGCCTGCTTCTATGCTGTGGGTTCTATGTAATCCATACTAATATGAATTCAGTTCCGTCACATTGCCGGGCTCTTCCAGCCAGAACACTGTATTACTGACTATATCTTCAAAGAACAAAGAACAAAGAACAGTACAGCACAGGAACAGGCCATTCGGCCCTCCAAGCCTGCGCCGATCTTGATGCCTGCCTAAACTAACACCTTCAGCACTTCCGGGGCCCATATCCCTCTATTCCTTTCCTATTCATGTATTTGTCAAGATGTCTCTTAAATGTCGCTATCGTATCTGCTTCCACCACCTCCCCTGGCAGCAAGTTCCAGGCACTCACCACCCTCTGTGTAAAAAACTTGCCTCGCACATCCCCTCTAAACTTTGCCCCTTGAATCTTAAACCTATGTCCCCTAGTAACTGACTCTTCCACCCTGGGAAAAAGCTTCTGACTATCCATTGACTATTCAGTAATGTTTATTCAATTTGCTTGCACTGTCAGACTCAGTAACTCCTCTCAGCCAGCATCCTAGCCTCAGTGCTCCCGGCTGGGGAATGAGAAGAATTTCCCCAAGTTCGCACTCATGAGCATTATGTAGTGTCCCAGAGACAGAAGATGTGCATTTATGATTATTGGGGAAGGAAAGGAATGGACTCAGCTATGATACACTCCACAGTGAAAACAGCTAATGTCTCTGTTTACACATAATGACCATTATTGGCAGCGAAACCATGCCCCAACAGAGTCAGAATCTTAAAGAAAATTGAAGTGCGAAATATAAAGTTTAACCTGGAGAGGTGTGAACCTCACCCCGGCTAATATAGCCAAGGTTCCTCTTCGATAGGAAGCACACATTGTAGAAAATGAAATGTTTTGTTGGAATAAAACACAAATAACCTTTGGGGTAGTCTCACAGGGCTGACATTTTGCTTCCATTCTGTTTCCAGATGGAACGCCCAAAGTGATCTCGTCTTTCAGCGAAAAGGTCGTGAGTCCCAACGAGCCCATTTCGCTGATGTGCAACGTGAAAGGAACCCCCTCACCAACCATCACCTGGACCCTGGACGATGACACAATCTCAAGAGATGGGAGCCACCGCTTCAGCCAGTATGTCACTACTGAAGGCAACATGGTCAGCCACCTAAATGTCACCAATACTCAGGTCCGGGACGGGGGAGTCTATCGGTGTGTGGCCAATAACTCTGCAGGAGTCGCCATGTATCAGGCTCGAATAAACGTAAGAGGTGCTTGTCAAATTAGCTCCTCAGAACACATAGTTCATTTCATTAGGATTGTAAAATCCATGCATTCTTAAGTTCTGTTTCTGAATTTTGAAATGGTCCTTTTCTCGTTGCTTATTTTGCAGATAATTGCCTTTCTCGCTGTTTCCATTCTTTCTTTTTTCCTTCTTCCACCCTCTCCTGTTGCCCTGGCAATTCTGACTTCCTTTATTTTCAGGCCTTCACAGAAATGATTTTCCATCACCATGTGAGCTCATGCTTCTCATAGGCTCTATTCATGTGATGCCACAGTGTGCCAAATAATCCATCCAGTGTTCGTTCCCAAGGATCCTCTTGGCGCATATCTCTTCATCTGTCCACATTGTTCTTTTATTTCCCTAGTCGAACTGTTTTCAGTCAAGCCAGGTCAACTTATATTGATGCGTTGGACCATCCTGAAGTAACACCAGTAATGCACGTGGATCTCATGACTTTACTTGACTCTTCAAGCCAAATAATTCCATGTGGGCAACTCATTAGCCGACCGTATGTGAAACAACACTGTTTTTCTAAGCCGCCTATTGTTCTTTTTCATTATTATTATTTTTGAATCAGATTAATTTCTGTTGTCTCGTAGCGCCATAATGAAACCACTCCTGTCTTGTAATTTGTGAGCAATTTGCTTCTGCAAACTCCGCACCAAAATTACCGCAGGTACAATTAGGCAGCAGCGCAAGGAATTCTTCATGTAAATAGAGCCACTGTCACATGATAGAACAGCCATTCTTCAGCTTCCTGGGCAGCAGTTTAAAGGTGAATTTCCTCAAGGATTTTTGTAGTAAGAATAACCCATTGCCAAAAAAGCACACAAGACTCCCTGGGGTGAAAAAAAAATGCGATTTAGATCCATTTTGGAGTTACCATGCTCTGTGTTTGTCATACAAGATGGTTACAAACAAAGTTGGCTGCCATTAAAGAGACCTGGTTGAGCAGAGTACTGATATAACAATGGGCCATGCCTTTGAGGGTGATAAAGTGATGTTCTGTGTTCATCATTGCATATGCCTTTAGTTCCTGGTCAAAGGTATGCTGTGTGGTTGGGGGAGGAAGGGAGAGAAAACAAGGAAACTCTGCTTCCTCTCATACACTGCCTACAGGTCACAGAGTGGTCTTAGAGTCATAGAGAGATATAGCACCGAAACAGGCCCTTCGGCCCAACGAGTCCGCGTCGACCATCAACCACCCATTTATACTAATCCTACATTAATCCCATTTTTCCCTCTCTCATCCCCATCTTCCCTCAATCCTCCTACCAGCTACCTACACTAGGGGCAATTTTTTTTTTTTACAATGGCCAATTTACCTATCAACCCGCAAGTCTTTGACATGTGGGAGGAAACCGGAGCACCCAGAGGAAACCCAGAGGTCACAGGGAGAACTTGAAAACTCCGCACAGGCAGTACCCAGAATATTGAGAGATTCCTGGAGATTATTTGTCTCGCTACTCACTTTTAATTGCCAGTAGGGCAGCCGATGGGAAACCCAACTGCCTGCTTCCGTTAGTTGTCTTCACAAGAGCATTTCAGCCCTGGAAAATGTGGGTATAACAATATGACATCAGATTAATGGAGCCAGTTTTAGTAAGGTAACCAGGCAGAGCTGAGTCCCCTGCTTTTGCTCTTCATTAATGGGTTATCACTTTAACTCGTAGCCAGTTTAAAATTCTAGACAGGTAGCCAGGCTAAAAGTAAAAGGGGCAAATGTGCTCATGGATAAATAAAAATCACAGTGTAAAAATGTCTTTAGTCAGGGGCCAATGTGCAGTGTGCAAAAGGGGAATTAAAGATGTGAGAAAATAAGTTAAGCATTTCAAAAAAAATTCTAGATGGGCACCATTGTATTGTCATTGAACCCACATTCATGAACATAGTTCTTACAACAAAAATATGGGAAATTTATCTTTAACACGTTCAGGAAAGTTTGGCTTGTCACTCATTCTCTGAAATTTATGATGTCATAATTAAATCAGCGTAAACTATCAGATGTTTTAATAGTTACATTTCTTTAAAAAACTGTTCTCTCTTTTACAGTTTCCATTGTTCCTATTTTTTTGTTTTTTTGTTTTTCTGATAGGTCCTGCCAGTATACGGTCAATGAAAAATATCACGGCTATAGCGGGTCGTGATACCTATATTCACTGCCGGGTGATTGGCTACCCATACTATTCGATCAAGTGGTACAAGAATTCCAACCTCCTGCCCTTTAACCACCGCCAGGTGGCATATGGGAACAATGGGACCTTAAAGCTCTCTGATGTACAGAAAGATGTGGATGAGGGAGAGTACATCTGCAATGTGCTTGTCCAACCTCAGCTGTCCACCAGTCAGAGTGTTTATGTTGCAGTCAAAGGTAAGGACAAGCTTGGGGGGTGGGGTGGGGTGGGGAGTGATGGGTGGAGAAAACACCATAGAGGAAGAGATTAGCAATGACTTCCAGATTGCACAGCAGCCTGATGTTACCATAGTGACATGTGTTATTAGACGGTGATGCAATAAAGTAACAAGGACTAGGGATGGTGGGGGAACTGGCAAGCAAGTCATCTTTGCTGTTGACATGGATTGGGTGGAGCATGGAGGGAAACGGAAAGGGGGAAGCGTTGGGGAAATGGAAGCCAATGGAAGGCAAATTGAGGGAATTTTGCATCCGCTAATACAGAACGCTGGATCAGTCAAACCATCCAACACAAAATGGACTGCTGTTCTGTTTTACACAATGTTGAGAAATATTTGTAAACCTCCTAATGGAAGCAAATTTGGAACAAGAAAAGGTTTACTCCTCAGTGGATTGTTCCATCTCGCTGTATACTCATACCAGCCTATAATTGCATCACATCATTTGTCTCACTATCCTTTCCACTTTATAAAAATATAAGTTTTAGGAACAGAATAAGAGCAGTAACTCCAATAAGCCCATCTTTTTTTGATGAATTAATCCTGTTAACCTGCCTTTCTCTGTCAGTATTCCTATTGTTAATGCTTTTTTGAATTGTCCTCTCTTCATCCTTCTAAGCTCCAGATCTGCTATCCTACATGCTCTTCCTCCTTCCTGCATCTTCACCATATTGAAAGCAAGAGTTAGCACATGGGGTTCTACACTGTTCAGTCCTTCCCAGAACCTGAAAACTGCAGAACTCCTCACCTCTTTCAACCTTTCTTTCCTCCAACAACCTTCAGGCAATGAAAACAGAATGTTGCTGTAACCTACTCAATCCTTCTGGATTTACCTCATTTTTCATTTCTTCAACCTTGATGGTTTCCTGCACAGTGGACTTTCTCCCCTCACCTTGGTTTCCTAATTTAAAATAAATCTGTACTTCTTATGGTAGTTACTGCCTGATGGTCATTGCAAAATGTCCTTCACTCTCTGTTATGTTCCCTCCATGCCCATCATACTATCACTTAATTGAGCTCAGTAATAAGTAGGTCCTACATTTTTCATAGTTCTTGGAGCTGAGCCCAGGAATTGTCTTAACTGATCAACACAGCACCTTCACAAAGTGTTGTATCCATTCTACAGATATAGAGAGCAGAATTCAGCACAATCATTTCAGGTTCAGTCCAATCACCCTAAAGGAACACCATCTTCATTTTTTTTAAAAAGAGGCCAACCTTTCTTTGCCTGGGGAGGAAGCAAATCAAAAGAACTGCCTGATATTTTTGTTGCTTTAACGTTAGTTGAATTGGTATGGTGGTGCATTTAGATGGGAACTGTCTTGAGTGTTTGGTAAAACATTTTTTTCCATAATATATTTTTTTGGGAAGAAGTCAACAGCGTTAATTATCTCAGTTTCATTGATTGACTGTTTTCGTGACTCAGCAGGGTAACCTAGAGACTTTAGGATTTTAGGAATAGGAACAGATCTTAGGCTCAATAAGCTTATTTATTTTTCATAGATCAACCCTACCTAATACCATCTCACCCTATTTAATTGTGTCTTGAACACAATTGTCCACTTCTTTTATTATTCCTCAATGTATTCATTTTTAACAAGTACCCACTAGTATTTGAACCTGTCATCTTTGTGAACGGTTGCTTGGATCTCTCCTATCAATTCAGTTAGTAATATACAGGACTTCAATTAGCTCGCCTCAAAGTCTTCTTTCCAAAGAAAAGAAGCCCAATTTCCTCAACCTTTATTTATAATTTCTAATACCTAGCATTGTCTTTGTTGCTTGTCTCTGTTCCCTCTTCCATGGAGAACAGAAATAAAATGTAAAGTCATAAATACAAAATTAACAGCAAAGTTCCTGTTTAGAAGCAATTTTTTCTCAGTGTTATGCTTATGTCAATCAACCCCCAACTAAAGAAGTTCATGAACTCTTTTTAAAAGAACGAGATCAATATCTGATTAGGAATTGGACCGAATGTTGTATTTATGTAAGGAAGAATCAAAATAATTGAACCCTGTTTGGAATAGGAGCTGCTGAGATTGTGGAAATATTCAAGCAATATTCATTAATGCCAGCTCGGCCTTATTGGTAGCGCTGTTGAGTCTGGCTCAGAAGGATATAAATTCAAGCCCCACTCCTCTAATTAGGCAACACGCCTGTGTAGCACTGAAGGAATGCTGAATTGTCTGAGTTGCTGTTCATTCCAGCTTTTCTCAGTTTACCTCAACTGACTCTGGGTCAAAATGTTGTGAACTTAAACACAACACCAGGGCTTAAAACCATAACTTGACTGACACCTCAGCACAGCATTGAGGGAGCGCTGCAGTGTTAAAGTGTCAGGCTCCTCAGACGAGAGGTTAAACTAAAACCATGATCATATTGCAGTTGAAATGGGGAGGTAGTCGACTTGGGCCTGGAATTTCCTTGGAGACTGGTAGAGTCTTGGTGTCGTATTTGATCCAGAGATGATCTTCCGACCACATATCCGCATCATCACAAAGATCGCTTATTCCCACCTCTGTAACATAACCTTGCTTCGCCCCTGCCTCAACTCATTTGGTGCTGAAAACCTCATTCATGCCTTTGTTACCTCTAGACTTGACTATTCCAATGCACTCCTAGCTGGTCTCCCACACTCTACCCTCTGTAAACTTGAGCTCATCCAAAACTCTGCTTCCCTTTACCTCATGTCCCGTTCACCCATCATATTCCAGAGTACCTATCTAGCGTCCCATCCTGCTATCTCACAGGATCACTAGTTCACATTAATTCAGAACACTGTGGCCACAAATTTCCTCAAAGCTGCTACAGTTCTACCACCATAACTTCACCAAAGGTGCATAAAGAGGTTTCCACCATGCTTCTTTTGAAGTTACATTGGTGCATTTTCTCCCTGGCATCTGCTGATTGCCTCCTCAGTGAGATCCTGGCCATAATTAGGAACATGTCTCATTCAGATGCAGGGCCCTATTTCTCTGTAGTCAGTAGTTGTTGCTAAGAAAGTTTTGTGGACCTTTGGCTTGCCTGCGTAATCGCGTTGGTATATTGAATTTGGTGAAGCATATCTGCCTTTAGAAAGCAAAATACCGTATCCTTGGGCATCATTACTTGAACAATTCATTAACTAATTTCTTTTGTCAGTCCCACCTTTTATTCAGCCTTTTGAATTCCCGAGATTCTCCATTGGACAGCGTGTGTTCATCCCCTGCGTGGTCATCTCAGGTGACCTGCCTATCAGAATCACTTGGCAGAAGGATGGTCGTCCAATCCCTGCAAGCCTGGGGGTTACCATTGACAAAATTGACTTCACCAGCTCTTTGAGGATCTCCAACCTCTCGCTGATGCACAATGGGAACTACACATGTATCGCCAGCAATGATGCAGCGGCAGTGGAGCATCAGAGCCAGCTGATTGTTAGAGGTAATGTGCAATACTGCAACTCTGCATGAAGAGGCACCAATTGGAGGTCAGTGACAGTAACTGTGCTGATATTTCAATGTGCATTGAGCAGCAGGATGACTCTGGAGTGAGGTTGGCAATCCAACTGTGGAGTGTACTAAAAGGCAAGTGTTATGAGATCACCTCTAGTAGGTCTTCTCACACTGGTTTACTCCAGCCTAGTACCAGGGCGAAATTAAGTTTATGGAGCACAGATGCTTAAACCAACCCTCTGCTGATGTTGAAGTTTAAACAGCAGGTTAGTCGCGTCCAGCCCATCCTCCTTTGTCTGTAGCAGATTTATGATGAGCAGCTGATAATGTAAATCTGGCCTATGGCGATCACAGCTACCCTAAAACAGGGAAGCCTGAGCTTTTTGCCTACTGTGGAGCCTCAGTATAAAGTTTATTTCCATGTTCCTATTAATTTGCAAATATGCCAATACCACTGGATCTTGGGGTTCCGATTAAGGATTTAGTCACCAAAGATGCTAAAGCATAATAAAACAGCCCTTTCAAAATCTACAGGTCAAAAAACATCAAACAGGACAAGCTGGCAAATAAGAAAGCTAAGTATAAACGTAACTGATTTACCAGGATTCTGAGGGCCGGAATGCTAGGGTTCAATTCTGCAAGTGTCCCTACAGTTTGGGTACTGTGATAAAACACCAGAGTCAACTCTGGCACATATACCATCTAAGTCATAATTTTCTAGTCCAACAAAAGACTTCTTTTCTGTTGCACAGAATTCTTGATGCCAGCAGAAAGCCTTGCCACTCGATGCATTTGTTCTATGTTTAATGTGGCATTAGTGACAAAAGCATTTATGAAATCTGTTAACAAAGGATGCTAATCTATTTACTTTATAAATGGGTTACACCTATGTGTAAATGGGGGACAAAGAAGGTTCATGATAAAGTGTTAATGTGCTTCTTGCCAATATTGCACAGCACAGGTTCAATCGCCAAATGTAGTCAACCCACAGCCAAATGTCAGATTGGAACTATTGTACATTCTAATCTATTTTCAATAAAATTTACTGTGCTGATTCTGCGAACTGGGGTCAATACCTCAGCCTTTGATTTCCCACCTGAGTCCTGCCCCTTTGCTGCGACCGCTGCCCCATTTCCAACCTCCCTTTTCTTTCCAACGGCCTTGAGCATGTTGTCACCTCCCAAATCTGTGTCCATCTTTCCCAGAATCCCTCCAATCAGGTTTACGCCCCTGCATGGTACTGAAACCACACCATCCTCTTCCAGTGCCTCTCCTCTCATCCAGCTGGGTGGGACTACTCTCACCTTGTTCCATTCTTACCTAATTGTAGCCAGAGAATCACCTGCAGTTGCTTTCCTTCCTGCTCCTACACTGAAATCTCTGGTGTCTCCCAGGGATCTATCCTTTGCCACTTCCTATTTCGCATTGACATGCTACCCCTTGCTGATATCATCTAAAATAACATCAGTTTCCACATGTAGTCTGATACCACCCAGCTCTACCTCACCACCATCTCTCTCAACTCCTCCACTTTCTCTAAATTGTCAGACTGCCTATCAGATATCCAGCATTGGATGAGCAGAAATTACCTCTATTTAAATATTGGAAAGTCCATCGCCATTGTCTTTGGTCCCCACCACAAACTCCATTCCCTAACCACCACCTCTAACCTTCTCCATGGCAACTGGCTGAGGCTGAATCAGACTGTTTTCAACCTTGGTGTCATATTTGACCCCGCGATGAGCTTTCGACCATATATCCATGCCATGAATCACTAAGACTGCCTATTTCCACTTCTGGAAAATCGCCCAACTCTGACTTTGCCTTAGCTCATCTGCTGCTGAAACCCTCATCCATGTCTTTGTTACCTCTAGACTTGACTATTCCAATGCACTCCTGGCCAGCCTCCCACATTATACCCTCCGTAAACTTGAGGTCATTCAAAACTCTGCTGCTCATGTCCTAACTTGCACCATGTCCCGTTCACCTATAACCCCTGAGCTCGCTGACTTACATTGGCTCCTGGTTAAATAACACCCCGTTTTTAAAATTCTCATTCTTGTTTTCAAATCACTCCATGGTCTTGCTCCTCCCTATCTCTGTAATCTCCTCCAGCTCCATAACCTTTTGAGATAACCCCACTCCTCTAATTATGACCTGTTGAGTATTGCCTGATTTTAATAATTGCACATTGGTGGCCGTGTCTTCAACTCCTAAGCTCTGGAATACCCTCCCTAAATCTTGCCACCCCTCTACCTCTCTTTCTTACTTAAGCCACTCCTTAAAACCTACCTCTCTGATCAAGCTTTTGCTCATCTGTCCAAATATCTCACGTGGCTCAGTGCCAAACTTTGCTTTATATCGCTCCTTTGAAGTGCCTTGGGTTGTTTTATTATGCTAAAGACACTATATAAATACACGTTGTTGTTGTTGAGTACCAGCTCCTGGAATAGCCTCCCATATTTCGACTATTTGGAGCTGTCATTTGATGACTGATTATACAGGAGGTGGTGCAAAGATTTACAAGATTTAGTTCGTAGCAATCCTGGTTGAAACAGAACAATGTAGAATCATAGAATGTTTACAGCACAGAAGGAGGTGATTCAGCCCGTCATGTCCATGCCAGCTCTCTGCAAGAACACATCAGCTAGTCCCACTCCACTGCCTTTTCCGCATAGCCCTGCAATTTTTTTCTCTTCAGGTAATTATACAATTCCCTTTTGAAAGCCAAGATTGAATCTGCCTCCAGCACAATCTCAGGCAGTATATTCCAGATCCTCTCCACTTACTGCATAAAAAAGTTTTCCTTCATGTCGCCATTGGTTCTTTGCCATTCACCTTATTTTGGTGTCCTCTGGTTCTTGACCCTTCTGCTAATGGGAACAGTTTCTCCCTATCTACTCTATCCAGGGCCCTCATGATTTTGAACACCTCTATCAAATCTCCTCTCAGTCTTCTCTTCACTAAGGCGAACAGCCCCAGCTTCTCCAATCTATCCACATAACTGAAGTTCCTGTTAGTTACAGTCCTTTAAGTTCAATGTGGAGTCTTTGGTTGCCAATAAGTCTTGCAATTCATTGGGGCGCAGTTCACGCTTCAGTTCTGATGTAGGAGTCTTTTCTCTCTTGAGGTTTACGTGTCTTCCGTGGGCCCAGTGGCTTGGGAGAAAGCGAGAGAGAGAGACAGCCAGGCAAGAGACTTGCTTGTTTCAGCTTCAGTTGCACACTGTCTTCTGAATTCAAACTGTCTTGTTCAAAAAACCTGGACCAGCCAGTTAGTCATGTGACCAGCTGGTTTAACCAGTCCTGACTCTGTTGATTGTGTCATCTTAGCAGGGCCTGGAATGCGCTTCCTTATACCTTCAAAGTCTGGTGATCAAAATCCATTTGGGGTAATTGGAGCTGGAAATAGTCCTTTGTCCACAGGTAGCATCTCTTAGTATGCAAATGTCCTTCCAGCCCAGTGTCTGGTGATCTTCAAGCCATTTCTTCACTCCAGCAACAATGTTCATGTGACAAAATTAATATGCCTCATTCTTGGCAGGTGGGGGTCTGCATGACAACACCTTTTAAAATATATTCTGCTTTTCTATTCTTATGACCAAAGTGCATAATTTCACACTTCCCTACATTATACTCCATCTGCCATCTTGTTGTCCGCTCACTTAACCTGTCTATATCACTTTGCAGCCTCTTTGTGTCCTCACCACAGCTTACCTTTCCACCTGCAAACTTAGATATATTATGATCTGTCTCTTCATCTAAATCATTAATTTAGATTATAAATAGCTGAGGCCCCAGCACTGATCCTTGCAGCACTCCACTATTCACTGCCTGCCAACTTGAAAATGCCCCATTTATGCACACTCGTTGCTTCCTGTCTGTTAACCAATCATCTGTCCATGCTAATATATTACCCCAACTCCTTGCGCCCTTATCTTGCCAATTAATCTTTTGTGTGACACCTTATTGAATGTCTTTTGGAAATTCAGGTATATTACATCTACTGGTTCCCCTTTATAGAGTCATAGAGTTATCCAACACAGAAACAGGCCCTTCAGCCCATTATGTCCGTGCCGGCCATCAAGCATCTAACTATTCTAATCCCATTTTGCAGCACTTGGTCCTTGCCTTGTATGCTATGGTGTTTCAAGTGCTCATCTAAATACTTCTTAAATGTTGTGAGAGTTCCTGCCTCTACCACCCCTTCAAGCAGTGTGTTCTACATTCCAACCACCCTCTGGGTGAAAAAAACTTTCCTCAAATCTTCCTCTAAACTGCCTGTCTCTTACCTTAAATCTATGCCCCCTGGTTTATTTACCCTACTAGTTACATCCTCAAAAAAGTCTGATAAATTTGTCAAACAGGATTTCCGCTTAGTAAAACCACGTTGACTTGCTCTAATTGTACTGTGCTTTTCTAAGTGCATTGTTAAGATTTCCTTAATAATAGATTCCAGCATTTTCCCAACGACTGATGTTAGGCTAACTGGCCTGTTTTCTCTCTCCTTCCTTTCTTGAAAAGCAGTGTAACATTTACCAACTTGCAATCCGGTGGGACCGTTTCTGAATCTAAGGAATTTTGGAAAATCATAGCTAGTGCAACCACTATATCTGTAGCTATCTCTTTTAGACCCTATGATGTAGCCCGTCTTATCCTGGAGATTTGTCGGATTTCAGTCCCTTAAGTTTCTCCAATAATTTTTCTCTGCTGATATGTAGTTCCTCAATTTCCTCACTTTTTAGCCCCTAGTTTACAGTCCATTTCTGATATGGAATTTGTATCTTCTACTGTGAACACTATAGCTACGCTACCAACAACATACAACATAGTGACAGCAATATACAACAATAACTATCCTCCTCACACTTCACAATACTTCCAAGTGCCAGCTGTAAATTTTGAAATTATGCCCAATACACCCAAGTCAAGGTCATTAATATATATCAAGAAAAGCAGTGGTCCTAATACCAATCCCTGGGGAACCCCACTATATACATTCCTCCAGTCTGAAAAACAGTCGTTCACCACTATTTTGTTTCCTGACGCTCAGCCAACTTCGTATCCATGCTGTCACTGTCCCTTTCATTCCATGAGCTTCAACTTTGCTGAGAAGCCTGTTATGTGTCACTTTATCAAATACATTTTGGAAGTCCTGTACACCACATCAACCACACTGCCCTCATGAACCCTTTCTGTTACCACATTGTTGGCTACATGTTTATTTGGACTCTGGATTCATAATTTTCAGTGAAGCAACTTCATAGTCTCCTTTTGTGCTGTATAGAGTCAGAGTCATAGAGTCGTACAGCATAGAAACAGGCTCTTCGGCCCAACGTGTCCATACCGACCATAATGCCTATCTATACTAATCCCACCTGCCTGCATTAATTCCATATCCCTCTGTGTCTTGCTCATTCAAGTACTTGTCCGGATGCCTCTTAAATGGTGCTACTGTTCCTGCCTCCACCATCTCCTCTGGCAGCTCATTCCAGATACCCACTATTCTTTGTGTGAAAAATTTACCCCTTTGAAACCCGTTAAACCTCCTCCCTCTCACGTTAAATCTATGCCCTCTAGTTTTAGTCACCCCTACCATGGGAAACAGCCTCTGGCTATCTACCCTATCTATGCCTCTCATAATTTTATATACCTCTATCATGTCCCCTCTCAGCCTCCTTCACTCCAGGGAAAACAGACCCAGCCTATCCAATCTCTCTTTATAACTCAAGCCCTCCAAACCAGGCAACATCCTTGCGAATCTAAGGTATGATGCTATGATTTCAATCTTGGGTTTCCCCAAACTGTGCAGAGCCTGCTGACTTCAGTTTTGGCAACAATGGGTGCTTCTCCAATGGTCTCAGTGATCCTGTGCCATGGAGGGGAAAACTGTCTAGTGTTTCTACCGCTAGTTGCTCTCCAATGGTCTTTGTGTTTGCTGAGATGAGTACAAGATCAGGTTTAATTATGATCCCATGTCCCTTGCTTCTACAATCGAATTGCTTGCTGATGTTCCCTTTCTAGACGTGCGTATAGACCACTTGGATGAAGCACCTAAGGGATGCTAATGCTCATGAAAGTGCATTCCAACATTAAGACAGTATCCTAGAACAAAGAGGCCGAACTAAGAAATATACGACTTCATTTTGTCACGGAGAATTACCCGAGCTAGGAATTTTTATTCTGTGGGATTTCAGTCTGATTTTAATCGCTATTTGTGGTGTCTATTTCTTTCAGTTCCTCCTCGATTTGTGGTGCAGCCCTCAGATCAGGATGGTATTTATGGGAAATCTGTCATACTAAACTGTTCTGCAGAGGGTTACCCCGTTCCAACCATTGTGTGGAAATACTCCAAAGGTATCAGTTCAAACTCAGCTTCAAAGCAAAATGTCCTGAATGTAATTGTTTAAATAGTGTCAATTGAAACTCTAATTTAAAGTATCATATTTGATGGTGCAATACTAAAGGTAGGGAATGGAAGGTGTAATGAATTATTGTCTTCGAGCTGGATTTGTGTTCAACCCAGACTAATGGGATGGAAGCCTTCTCTCTTTGCTTCCTATGTGAAATGAGATTGGGCAGTCTCACATAATAAAAACAGAAAATGTTGAAAATGCTCAGCCGGTCAGGCAGTGTCTGTGGAGAGACAAACAGTTAACATTTCAGGCCAATGACCTTTTGTCGATCTGGCCTGACCTTGTGCAATCTCAGTCTTGGTCCTAGTGGGCATGGCCCACAGCACCAACATGACCCTAAATTGGCAATCTTATTTGAAAAGCCCAGAGCATGACTGGTGTGGGAAATAGAAGAACAGTCACATGGTGCAGTAATTTGTGGCTGAGGAATGTTAGTGAGACAGAGTGGAGTGAGCTGTGGCTTAGCTGTACCTTACACTGGAAGTTCTTGCTGCTGACACTGGATGGTGGTGGTGGACGGGTGGGGTGGGTGATGAAAGCAAAAACCTTTGGATCATTTAACAGATAGCAGCATCTCTGATAGTTTTCTAGGTGGATGAGTTAAGGTGAGCTACATTGCTTTACAGATCCATATATATCTTTGTTTTGCTGAAAATAGAGACATGTTGTCGAAGCCTTTCATCTTGCACTCATCAGGACAATCCGCAAGAAACGTTGCCAGTAAACTGGTGCATTCTCCATGGCAACGCCTCTACCAGTCAGAGTTCACTTGCCAACCAATCAGCACTCTCCTCTCATACAGTATAAAGTTGTTGCTTCCCATTACATTGGTATTCTTGCAGGTTGGCCTGATGCGTGCAAGACGAAAAGCTTCGACAACACTCTCTATTTTCAACACTACTCAAGTTCAGTACTACCAAGCGACTATTTATATATCTTTGTACTGGAATACAGTGTGTACCGTTTTACATTGAAAGTGTACTTCCGGAAAGCAAGCCTTATGTTTTAAGTGTGCACATTCAATGTAGTAAATGTGAAAGATCACTCATGTACATTGGTATACCTGATTTAGTATATATTAAAATGCTCGCTATTTCTTTTTCTTCAACCCTCTGTGACTAGTTTTACAAAAAAAAAGAGTTGCTGAATGTTTAATGTTTCTTTGGCAATGTAAGTTCATATTGTCGAGGAGATAAGTGAAGGGACTCAGGAAAGCGAACCTCTGATTCCACGTATGGCAGCATCTGTGAAAAGAGAAGCAGAGTTAACATTTCGGGTCAGTGACCCTTCTTCGGAACTGAAGTTCCGAAGGGTCACTGACCCGAAACGTTAACTCTGCTTCTCTTTTCACAGATGCTGCCAGACCTGCTGAGTGGTTCCAGCATTTCTTGTTTTTATTTCAGATTTCCAGCATCCGCAGTATTTTGCTTTTATTACTCTGATTCCACGTCATTCTCTGTGCAGGTGCAGGCGTCCCACAGTTCCAGCCAATCGCACTGAATGGACGTATCCAACTACTGGTGAATGGGTCCCTCTTAATTAAGCATGTTCTGGAGGAAGACAGCGGGTACTACCTCTGCCAGGTCAGCAACGACGTGGGAGCCGATGTCAGCAAGTCCATGTATCTGACGGTCAAAAGTAAGCAATAATTTAATGCCTGCAGCATTGTGGTGAAGCCAAGTGATGGCATGGTGTTGGAACATCGCTGTCGAAATAGTGTTGGGAGTAGGAGGGAGGGAGGGTCTCGCTCTCTCCTCACGACTGTTTGATAACCAGTCAGAGTTATGGCAAAAAGCACTGGAGTTCCAGATCTCCACACTTTGTTCACAATTTGCCACACAATGAGTTCCCAGATTCAGCCATGCCATGAGGTCCACACCAAGCACTTCACAATAAAGTGGAGAAAATTGGAAGGCGAATCACCTGGTTCCTTCATATTTATCCCCCAGCAGCCTATTACAGAATAGTGTTGACCAATGCTTGGGGGAAAAAAACCTCCACTCCTATTACAGAAAATAACATACAGAGGTTATAGGACAACTTGTATAGAATAACTCGTACAAAATAATTCAATACGTTCATGAGCAAACAGCAATGTACATTACCTCAGTGAGCAGCTGAGCTGCACAAAGAATGTCCCAGGATTGATCCACAATCTATGGTCTGTGTTGATCACAGCCAAGGGTGGTTCTTAAAGCATTATAATTGGTCTTCGTACTCTTGCATTACAAATTGAAAACTCAACCAAGGTTTCCACCACCCAGTGGCCCCAACTGGAAGTTTGTGTGTGTGTGAACACAGTTTCTGAAGTAAAAAAACGTGCTTTATAGCACTTTGTTATTTTCTTTATAATACATTCAAATAATTTATAAACAAAAATAATTGTGCCTTTAAAGCCCAGATTTGCTGGTGCAAGAGCCTGGTCTTAAATCAGCTGTGAGCAAACGCATTTCTTGAACAAAGTTGCTGTGCATGTTTTGCAATGGTGTGCTACAGTTGAGAGAAGTAGGCTGTCAATGGGAAGGGAGAATAAATAAACGTTGGTGAGTAGGTGAAGGCAGTTGTACACGTGAGGTAGTATAAGCAAGAAACATGAAACGGAAAGTGTTACTGTGGTTTGAGATGTATCAGATTGTAAACAAAAAAGGAGAGGGACCGATGCCCATAATCACCCTCCCTAGCCGGAGGGCTGAAAATATAGTCAATGTAAAAGTGTCTCAAATGTAGTCAGTGGTGTCAGTGGGCTCTGTCATGACTAGCCCACATCTATTTAAGGATGCATTAGTACGTCCCACTCACTGCCTTTGTTATGCTTACTGTTGGGACTGCTGACTTATCCAGCAGGTTAAGGATTGGACTCATGATGAAAAGTGCAATTCGACAAGGTTTGTGTAATTTGACTCTTTATCTCATATTTTTTAAAAGATGGACAGTCGCTTATTAGTGTCTACAGTTTCAGTCTGCACACTAAATAAAAAATCTCTCATCTAAATCAATGCCCTGTATAATTCTCACAAGCATCATCATCAACTACCATAGCAAAAATGTATCATTCTGTTCCCTCCAGGCTTTTAAATTAGTTGGCATCACTAAATAACTGTATCCTGATTTGCCTCACCTTTTCTTTGACTCATTTGAAGCTTGATGGTGTTCTGCACGATGGTCTTTGACCTTTCACCTTGATTCATCAAAACCAAACCAGTGTGATTTCTGTTGGGTGTGTAAAAGTGTGGCTACAAGATCATGTTAGTCATGTAAGAGCTATGATGTAACACACCACATGATTCTGAGTGTTATGCAGTCTTGATGAAACACCTGTACAGTGAACATCTCGATGTACTAGCTGCTCTACCATTACTCAATAAAGAACCCACAATATTGTGTTACTGATCCCATCTGGAGTGGTCAGTCTTTGTGTACAGTCTCTACTAACACAGAGGTTCAAGGAACGTGCAACAATTTCAACCCAAAAAAGTGAATTTATTTTAGAGTAACAGTCTATTTTCTATTCCTTACTGCATCATACAATGGAGAGGCTGATAAATTTTTATCAGCACCAAAGAACACATGACTATACAAAACCGGATCACACCTCCTGCCCTGCTCCAGTCCTGCCTCCCCACACTGCCAGCACCCCCATCCCCCAACTGTATAGGGCAGAAGTTACCAGTAGCAGTGACAAACAATAATGAGGTCCATGTGTCTCTAATAGCTTAGTGAGGACATCAACCTGATCATTTTGAAAGAAAAGAATGAGCTTGCATTTATATAGCATCTTTCACCAACTCATGACGTTCCAAAGTGCTTCACAACCAATGCTGAAGTGTAGTCACTGTTATAATGTAGGAAACACGGCCTCTAATTTACGCACAGCAATGTCTCACAAACAGCAATGAGATAAATGGCTGGGTAATCTGTTTTAGTGAAGATGGTTGAGGTATAAATATTGGCCAGGACATTTTAAATGGATTAATCCTTCCATTATAAAAAAAAACAGACAGAACAACGCTGGATGTAGGAAATGTATCCACTAATATTACACACAGTAAGCTCTCCCCAATTTATGGGGCATGAAAAATATGTATTAATGCTGCTTACCTCAATTCTGAGAATATATATGTATATTAAAAAGGAAATCTGCACAGCCCCCAATTAATTCCAATTATAGTATGGCATATGGTTAATGGTTGAAAGAGTGTTTTACCAGCAATGAGAGTGTTGTCAATAAAAGAGGCTTTGTCTGCATATAATATGATGAAGAGAAACATCCCTTATCAAAGCAGAGCAGGGGCCTCCCCTGTGAGTTTGGTTCGAT
The DNA here is from genome assembly GCF_036365525.1 of Heterodontus francisci. Taxonomy (NCBI): domain Eukaryota; kingdom Metazoa; phylum Chordata; class Chondrichthyes; order Heterodontiformes; family Heterodontidae; genus Heterodontus; species Heterodontus francisci. Next base: position 103,436,923 of record NC_090380.1, on the reverse strand, counting down.
TTGAAACTAATGAAAGGCCTTGCAGGCTTCAGAACAGTTATAGTGCACTTTGCTTTCCCAGTGAGAAAAGTTCCTTCATGCTGAGTCCCTGTGGCTCATACAGATCAGAAATGCTAAATCAATGTTTACTGTGGAGCCAAGGAGACTTACTGAAAGGTTGGGGGTGGGGAGGAACATGACACATCACAGAACTGTGCCAACAAACAGAAGAATACTGTTGTAGAAAATTGTGATTTATGATAAAGATATCATTTTGTTAACAGTTAGTTTGGGAGGGAAAAGAAATCACAAGGCACTGAATGACAGACATCCAAAAGTTGTGACAATGGCATATAATTGCCTCCATTTGCTAATGTTAATGACAAAAGCCAGCAGGATTTTGAACCCTGCTCTATTTTCACACCAGCTTTTTCTGCTAACAGTGAACAAAGGGAAATTGGTCGTTTGATTTTCTGCGCTGTCAAGGGTGAGGGGTGATGTAGAGAATAATGATCTGTCAACAGAACCCGTCATCAGTATGAGGCATTTATGTGCATTACTCATTATTAATAATTTTTCAGTGACACAAAATACATATAAAGCACCATGCCTGTGACAAATCCCCCACTACCATATATTTTTGTAGTTCTTCAAGGCACTTTGATAATATGAATTGTATAATACATTACAATGCACAGTATATACTGTAAACAATAATAAGTGCAAGGAGCTCATGGACTTCTTTGTCACTAAGATCAAGACCACCTGAACAGCTGCCTCTGCCACATCCCTCCCTTCCACTAGTCCACCAGGCCAAACTTCCTCTAATGCCCTATCCCTCAACTCGCATCTTTCTTTAGTTTCTCTCCTATCTCTCCTCATGCCCTCTCTGAGCTCATCTTGTTCATGAGACCCACCTTCTGTTCCCTCGATCCTATTACCACTAAACTATTGATCACCTAACTTCCCCTCCTCTTCCCATGTTAGCCAATATTGTAAATGGTTTTCTCCCTTCAGGTGTTGTCTCTCTCTCCTTTAAATCTGCTGTCTTCACACCTCTCCTCAAAAAAAACAATCCTTGACCTCACCACCTTTTCAAACTACCATCCCATCTCCAACCTCCCTTTCCTCTCCAAAGTCCTTGAACGTATTGTTGCCTCCCAAATCCATTCCCATCTTTCCCAGAACTCCATATTAGTAACCCCTTCAATTTGGTTAACGCCCTTGCCACAGTACGAAATAGCTCTTATCAAAGTCACAAATTACAAAAAGTGTGACTGTGACAAAGGTAAGCTTTCCCTTCTCATCCTTCTTGGCCTGTCTGCAGCCTTTAACACGGCTGACCACAACATCCTCTTCCAACACCTCTCCACTGTCATCCAGCTGGTGGGACTACTCTCACCTGGCTCCATTCTTATCTATCAAGTTTTAGCCAGAGAATCACCTGCAATGGCTTCTCTTCTTGCTCCCATAGTGTTACCACTGGTGTCCCCCAAGGATCTATCCTTGGCCCCCTCCTATTTCTCACCTACATGCTGCCCCTCATCAACAGCATCCAAAAACACAGTGTTAGTTTTCACATGTATGCTGACAACACCCAGCTCTACCTCACTACCACTTCTCGCGACTCCTCCACTGTTGCTAAATTATCAGACTGCTTATCCAACATCCAGTACTGGATGAGTAGCAATTTTCTCCAATTACACATTGGGAAGGCTGAAGCCATTGTTTTTGGTCCCTGCTCCAAACTCCATTCCCGAGCTACCGACTCTATCTCTCTCCCTGGCAACAGACTGAGATTAAACCAGACTGTTCACCACCTTGGTGTCACATTTGACCCCAAGATGAGCTTCTGACCTTGTGTTCATGCCATCATTAAGAACGCCTATTTCTACCTTCATAAAATCGCCTGACTTCATCCCTGTCTCAGCTCATCTGCTGCTGAAACCTTCATTCATGCCATTTTTACCTCTAGACTTGACTATTCCAATGTGCTCCTGGCTGGTCTCCCACATTCTACCCTCCATAAAGTTGAGGTGATCCAAAACGCGCACCCAGTCCAACTCCTCTATCATCCCTGTACTCGCTGACCTACATTGGCTCCCGGTTAAGCAACGTCTTGATTTTTAGATTCTCATCCTTGTTTTCCAATCCCTCCAGGGCCTTGTCCCTCCCTATCTCTGTAATCTCCTCCAGCCGCACACCCTCCAAGATATCTGCGCTCTTCTAATCCTGGCCTCTTGTACATCCCTGATTTTAATCACTCCACCATTGGTGGCTGCGCCTTCAGTTGCCTAGGCCTCAAGCTCTGGAATGTTGCTGATTCAGCCCCATGAACCTGCACTGCCATTCAGTTAGTTCATGGCTGATCTGCATCTCAACTCTCCGCCTCTCCACTAGGCTTTCCTCCTTTAAGATACTTCTTAAAACCTACCTCTTTGACCGAGCATTTGGTCATCGAACCTAATATCTCCTTTTGTGGCTGGGTGTCATACCTTGTTTCCTAATGCAACTGTAAAATGCCTTGGGATGTTTTATTACGTTAAAGGTAGGTGGTAGGCGGTGGTGTAGTGGTATTATCACTGGACTAGTAACCCAGAGACCCAGGGTATTTCTCTGAGGACATGGTTCGAATCCCACCACAGCAGAAGGTGGAATTTGAATTTAATTAATAAATCTGGAATTAAAAGCTAGTCTAATGATGGCCATGAAACCATTGTCAATTGTTGTAAAAACCCATCTGGTTCACTAATGTCCTTGAGGGAAGGAAATCTGCTGTCCTTACCTGGTCTGGCCTACATGTGACTCCAGACCCACAGCAATGTGGTTAACTCTTATATGCCCTCTGAAATGGCCCAGCAAGCCACTCAGTTGTACCTACGAAGTTGATAAAAAGGAATGAAACCGGACGGACCTCCCGGCATCGACCTAGGCACCGGAAACGACAACGGCAAACCCAGCCCTATCGACCCTGCAAAGTCCTCCTTACTAACATCTGGGGACTTGTGCAAAAGTTGGGAGAGCTGTCCCACAGACTAGTCAAGCAACAGCCTGACATAGTCATACTCACGGAATCATACCTGACAGACAATGTCCCAGACACTGCAATCACTATCCCTGGGTATGTCCTGCCCCACCGGCAGGACAGACCCAGCAGAGGTGGTGGCACAGTGGTATACAGTAGGGAGGGAGTTGCCCTGGGAGTCCTCAACATCGACTCCGGACCCCATGAAGTCTCATGGCATCAAGCCAAACATGGGCAAGGTAACCTCCTACTGATTACCACCTACCGCCCTCCCTCAGCTGATGACTCAGTACTCCGCCATGCTGAACACCACTTGGAGGAAGCGCTGAGGGTGGCAAGGGCACAAAATGTACTCTGGATGGGGGAACTTCAATGTCCATCACCAAGAGTGGCTCGGTAGCACCACTACTGACCGAGCTGGCCGAGTCCTGGGTCTGCGGCAGGTGGTGGGGGAACCAACACGAGGGAAAAACATACTTGGCCTCGCCCTCACCAATCTGCCTGCTGCAGATGCTTCTGTCCATGACTGTATTGGTAGAAGTGACCACCGCACAGTCCTTGTGGAGACGAAGTCCCTCCTTCACATTGAGGACACCGTCCATTGTGTTGTGTGGCACTATCACCATGCTAAATGGTATAGATTTCGAACAGATCTAGCAATGCAAAAATGGGCATCCATGAGGCGCTGTGGGCCATCAGCAGCAGCAGAATTGTACTCAACTACAATCTGTAACCTCATGGCCCAGCACATCGCCCACTCTACCATTACCATCAAGCCAGGAGACCAACCCTGGTTCAATGAAGAGTGCAGGAGGGCCTGCCAGGAGCAGCACCAGGCATACCTCAACATGAGGTGTCAACCTGGTGAAGCTACAACACAGGACTATCTGTGTGCCAAACTGCGTAAGCAGCATGCGATAGACAGAGCTAAGCGATCCCAGAACCAACAGATCAGATCTAAGTTCTGCCGTCCTGCCACATCCAGCCGTGAATGGTGGTGGACAATTAAACAATTAACTGGAAGAGGTGGCTCCACAAATAACCCCATCCTCAATGATGGGGGAGCCCAGCACATCAGTGCAAAAGATAAGGCTGAAGCATTTGCAACAATCTTCAGCCAGAAGTGCCAAGTTGATGATCCATCTCAGTCCTCCTGAAGTCCCCAGCATCACAGATGCCAGTCTTCAGCCATTCGATTCGCTCTGCGTGATATCAAGAAATGACTGAAGGCACTGGACACTGCAAAAGCTATGAGTCCTGACAATATTCCGGCAATAGTACTGAAGACCTGTGCTCCAGAACTTGCCGCGCCCCTAGCCAAGCTGTTCCAGTACAGCTACAACACTGGCATCTACCCTGCAATGTGGAAAATTGCCCAGGTATGTCCTGTACACAAAAAGCAGGACAAATCCAACCCGGCCAATTACCGCCCCATCAGCCTACTCTCAATCATCAGCAAAGTGATGGAAGGTGTCATCAACAGTGCCATCAAGCAGCACTTGCGTAGCAATAACCTGCTCAGTGACACTCAGTTTGGATTCCGCCAGGGCCACTCAGCTCCTGACCTCATTACAGCCTTGGTTCAAACATGGACAAAAGAGCTGAACTCAAGAGGTGAGGTGAGAGTGACTGCCCTTGACATCAAGGCAGCATTTGACCGAGTATGGCATCAAGGAGCCCTAGCAAAACTAAGGTCAATGGGAATCAAGGGGAAAACCCTCCGGTGGCTGGAGTCATACCTAACACAAAGGAAGATGGTTGTGGCTGTTGGAGGTCAATCATCTGAGCTCCAGGACATTACTGCAGGAGTTCCTCAGCGTAGTGTCCTAGGCCCAACCATCTTCAGCTGCTTCATCAATGACCTTCCTTCAATCATAAGTCCAGAAGTGGGGATGTTCGCGGATGATTGCACAATGTTCAGCACCAATCGTGACTCCTCAGATACTGAAGCAGTATGTGTAGAAATGCAACAAGACCTGGAACATATCCAGGCTTGGGATGTTAAGTGGCAAGTAATATTCGCACCACACAAGTGCCAGGCAATGACCATCTCCAACAAGAGAGAATCTAACCATCTCCCCTTGACATTCAACAGCATTAGCATCGCTGAATCCCCCACTATCAACATCCTAGGGGTTACCATTGACCAGAAACTGAACTGGAGTAGCCATATAAGTACCGTGGCTACAAGAGCAGGTTAGAGGCTAGGAATCCTGAGGCGAGTAACTCACCTCCTGACTCCCCAAAGCCTGTCCAGAAGATGCACTGCAGCAATGCACCAAGGCTCCTTAGACTGCACCTTCCAAACCCGCAACCTCTACCAACTGGAAGGACAACGGCAGTAATTACATAGGAACACCACCACCTGCAAGTTCCCCTCCAAGTCACACAACATCCTGACTTGGAACTATATCGCCGTTCCTTCACTGTCGCTGGGTCAAAATCCTGGAACTCCCTTCCTAACGGCACTGTGGGTATACCTACCCCAAATGGAGTGCAGCGGTTCAAGAAGGCAGCTCACCACCACCTTCTCAAGGGCAATTACGGATGGGCAATAAATGCTGGCCTGGCCAGCGTCGCCCACATCTCATGAATAAAAAAAAAGGTGCTATGTAAGTTGTTGTTGTTGATGATTCAGGCCCTTGCGCCTGTTCTGCCATTCAATTAGATCATGGCTGATCTGTATCTCAACTCTATTTACCCACATTGCCTCCATATCCCAGAACACCCTTACCCAACCAGAAAAAAAACTGTCAATCTCAGTTTTAAAATTTTCTGCTATTTCTGAAATTTTGTTTCTGCACTCCCAGCAGGGGGCCAAATTCAAAGGGAGTCTAGGTCGATAAACAATGGCCTTTCCCTGAATTGTACTTCTTTATAGTGTAACTCTGCGCTGGGAGCCTGTGATCAGTAAATGTATACTTCATCTCAAAATCCTGTGGTTTTCCCCAATTATATTTTTATGTTAATATTTGGAAGGGCGTATAGTGTAGTTGAGATGTATGATTAGGAATGAATGACTGTCTTTGAAAATTGCGTCAGACACATATTGAGGCGAGGCAGATTTCAGTCAACTGGCTGTAGGAATCTAACATCCACTGGATTTCAATGGCAATCCATTGCTTAAAGCTTTGAAAGGCAAGCAGCAACTTTTTCTGGACATGAGGTGCACACTAAGTCGGGCACTCTGCACATAGAACTCTGGCACTTAAAGGGACATAAGTGATAGAGTCATTTCTGGCATAGAATGAGGTAATTTGGCCCATCAAATCCATGCCAGATCTCTGTGGAGCAATCCAGTCAGTCCCACTCCCCCGCTTGATCCCTTATGACTAAGAGCAAAAGAAATAGAAGCAGGAATAGGTCATATGGCTTCTTAAGCCAAGGATGATGGCTCATCTTTGACCTCACCTCCACATCCCAGGTATTTTTATTCATTTTCATGGGATGTGGGCATCTTAGGCTAAGCCCATCCCTAATTGCCCTTGAGAAGGTGGTCGTCAGCTGTCTTCTTGAACTGCTGCCGTCCATCTGTGATCCCCATGCCCCTTGATTCCCTTCGAATCCAAAAATCTATCGATCTCAGCCTTGAATATGCTCAACAATTGAGAATCCACAACCCTCTGGAGTAGAGAATTCCGAAGATTCACAACCTCCTGAGTGAAGAAATTTCCCCTCATCATAGTCCTAAGTGGCTGAACCCTTACCCTGAGACTATGCACCTGGTTTTTGCCTCTCCAGCCAGAGGAAACAGCCTCTTAACATCTACCCTGTCGAGCTCTCTCAGAACCTTATATGTTTCAATAAGGTCACCTCTCATTTGTCTAAGCTCCAGAGAGCATAGGCCCAATTTACTCAATCTCTCCTTGTAGGACAATCCTCTCATCCCAGGACTCAATCTAGTGAACATTCATTGCACTGTCTGTAAGGCAAGTATATCCTTTCTTAGGCACAGGTACCAAAGCCCGTCTAAGAGCGAAGTTCAAAGTACGGAAAGTCCTCATCAGGGAACTCCTCTTTGCTGACGATGCTGCTTTAACATCTCATACTGAAGATTGCCTGCAGAGTCTCATCGACAGGTTTGCGGCTGCCTGCAATGAATTTGGCCTAACCATCAGCCTCAAGAAAACGAACATCATGGGGCAGGACGTCAGAAATGCTCCATCCATCAATATTGGCGACCACGCTCTGGAAGTGGTTCAAGAGTTCACCTACCTAGGCTCAACTATCACCAGTAACCTGTCTCTAGATGCAGAAATCAACAAGCGCATGGGAAAGGCTTCCACTGCTATGTCCAGACTGGCCAAGAGAGTGTGGGAAAATGGTGCACTGACACGGAACACAAAAGTCTGAGTGTATCAGGCCTGTGTCCTCAGTACCTTGCTCTAAGGCAGCGAGGCCTGGACAACGTATGCCAGCCAAGAGCGACGTCTCAATTCATTCCATCTTCGCTGCCTCCGGAGAATACTTGGCATCAGGTGGCAGGACCGTATCTCCAACACAGAAGTCCTCGAGGCGGCCAATATCCCCAGCTTGTACACACTACTGAGTCAGCGGCGCTTGAGATGGCTTGGCCATGTGAGCCGCATGGAAGATGGCAGGATCCCCAAAGACACATTGTACAGCGAGCTCGCCACTGGTATCAGACCTACCGGCCGTCCATGTCTCCGCTTTAAAGACGTCTGCAAACGCGACATGAAATCCTGTGACATTGATCACAAGTCGTGGGAGTCAGTTGCCAGCGTTCGCCAGAGCTGGCGGGCAGCCATAAAGACAGGGCTAAAATGTGGCGAGTCGAAGAGACTTAGTAGTTGGCAGGAAAAAAGACAGAGGCGCAAGGGGAGAGCCAACTGTGCAACAGCCCCGACAAACAAATTTCTCTGCAGCACCTGTGGAAGAGCCTGTCACTCTAGAATTGGCCTTTATAGCCACTCCAGGCGCTGCTTCACAAACCACTGACCACCTCCAGGCGCGTATCCATTGTCTCTCGAGATAAGGAGGCCAAAGAAGAGGTACCAAAGCTGTACAAAAAATACACCGATGCTACCTCTGTCCCAGCTAACTAAACAGGGCCTTGTCTTCCCACTCAAGTGGAATAAAAGATCACATGGCACTATTCTGGAGAACAGGGGAGCTCTCCAATATTTATCCTTCAACCAACAACACTAAAACAAATTATCTGGTTATTTACCTCATTGTTGTTTGTGGGATCTTGCTGTGCACAAATTGTCTGCCACTTCTCCTACATTGTAACAGTGACAACACTTCAAAAGAACTTAATTGGCTGTAAAGCGTTTATGGACCTCCTAAGGTCACGAAGGGTGCTATACAAATGCAAGATTTTCTTATTTTTAGTAGGAATAAACCTTTTCCAAAACTGGGGAAACTTTGAATTTTGTAACTAGAATTTATTTCTCTGGTTACATGTGTCTAAGCCCCTTGAACTAGAATCCACCTTCCCTCCCCCGCAACCACAACATACTCTCTCTACTTCCATAAAGGTTTAAAAGCCTTCTGGCTTGGATTTGCCAGTCTGTATGTTTATATAAAGGTTCTCCTTTTCCTCCTAATGAGTGCCTCCCACTACATGCTGCAAACAAGTGTGAGTGCTGTTTGATGCCTCTTCAAACACTCAGCCTCCTTTGATTTAAACGCTTGCACTTTAATCACCCATCATGTGTCATTACCCCGACAGGCAGCAGCAGTCACCAGACACTGTCTTGAATAAATTGTGTTGAAAGTCACTGAAGCGGCCCCTCTGTTGATTTTTCTTTTTGAGCTGCTCAGCCACAGTTTGGCAGGCACCACGTCACTGAGCCTGTAGCAGTACGGGGATGGTGGGGGTCGGGGGGTGGGGAGGGGATTGTTGGGGTGAAATGAAAGGCGATACAAAACAAAATGTCTGAGCACTCTCCTGAGTACAGTATGTATGTAGCATGGGAGAAAGCAGGAAACAAATGAAGGGGGTTTCATCAGTAGAAAACTGTTCAGTGACAGGCCCTGCTGAGATACAGGAGCTAATATGGTGCTGTGTATGTATGTAATAAGACGTGTGACAGACTGATTTGATCTGGCTAATTTACTCCAGTTAAACATTGCAAAGATCAAAGCCATAGCGTTAGGGCCATTCCATCAACTCCATTTCCTTGCCACCAATTCCATTCTCCTCCCCAGCCTATGTTTCAGGTTGGACCAGACTGTTTGCGACCCTTAGCCTCCTATTTAATTCTCAGCTGAGCTTCCGATCCTGTATCTATTCTATCATAAAATACACCTACTTCCACCTTTGTAACATCGTCAACCTCCGCACTGTGCGTTGGCCCATCTGATGCTGCAACCATTATTCATTCTTTTGTCACTCACAGACTTGACTATTCCAATGGTCTTCCAGCCAGACTTTCATCATCCATAGTCTGGCAACTTCAGTTCATCCAAAACTTTGCTTCCCCTATCACATCCTGCATTGCCCTGCTCGTCCATCACCTTGCTGCCTATATTGGCTTCAAGACCCCTAAAGCCTCCAATTTAAAATTCTTATCCTTGTGTTTAAATCCCTTCATAATCTCTGGTGAGACCGCACCTGGAGTATTGCGTGCCGTTCTGGTCACCACATTATAGGAAGGATGTGGAAGCTATGGAAAGGGTGCAGAGGAGATTTACTAGGATGTTGCCTGGTATGGAGGGAAGGTCTTACGAGGAAAGGCTGAGGGACTTGAGGTTGTTTTCGTTGGAGAGAAGGAGGAGGAGAGGTGACTTAATAGAGACATATAAGATAATCAGAGGGTTAGATAGGGTGGATAGTGAGAGTCTTTTTCCTCGGATGGTGATGGCAAACACGAGGGGACATAGCTTTAAGTTGAGGGGTGATATATATAGGACAGATGTCAGAGGTAGTTTCTTTACTCAGAGAGTAGTAGGGGCGTGGAACGCCCTGCCTGCAGCAGTAGTAGACTCGCCAACTTTAAGGGCATTTAAGTGGTCATTGGATAGACATATGGATGAAAATGGAATAGTGTAGGTCAGATGGTTTCACAGGTCGGCGCAACATCGAGGGCCGAAGGGCCTGTACTGGCTGTAATGTTCTAATTCTAATAACTTCACCCTGCCCTACCTCTGTATCCTCTTCTCCAATCTCTGTGTTCTTCCAACTCTAGCCTATGGGGTATTCCTCCCCATCTTTTCCCCACAATAGGAGGCCATGTCTTAAGCAATCTAGGTCCCATGCTCTGGGACTCCTTTGCCAAGCCTCTCTACATCGCTCTCCTCCTTTAAGATTCTCTAGAAAACCCATCTCTTTGACCAAGGTTTTCATCACCCTCCTAATATCTCCTCCTTTGTCTCAGTGTCAATTCTTGTCTGATTACATAGAATTGCACAGGATTACATAGAATATACGGCACAGAAACAGGCCATTTGGCCCAACCAATCCATGCCAGTGTTTATGTTCCACTGAAGCCTCCTCCCATCTTTCCTCATCTAATTCAAACAGTATAACCCGCTATTCTCTTCTCCCTGATGTACTTATCTAGCTTCCCCTTAAATGCAGCTACACTATTTTCCTCAACTACTGGTAGTGAGTTCCACTTTCTCACCACTCCCTGGGACAGAAGTTTCTCCTGAATTCCCTATTTAATATCTTTGTGACTATTTTATATTGATAGCTTCTAGTTTTACTCTGGAAATGCCCTCTCCTTGTATACTCTATCAAAGTCTTTCATAATTTTAAAGACCTCTATTAGGTTCCCTCTCAGTCTTCTCTTTTCAATAGTAAAGAGACCCAGCTTGTTCATCCTTTCCTAATATCTATGCCCTCACAGTTCTTATATCATCCTTGTAAATCTTCTTTTGCACCCACTCCAGTGCCTCTATTTTTTTTATAATATGGCAGCCAGGACTGCACGCAGTACTGCAGGTGTGATCTATCCAACGTTTGATACAGTTGAGCATAACTTCTCTTTTTCAATTCTATCCATCTAGAAATAAACCCTAGTGCTTGGTTTGCTTTAGTTAAGGACTGATAGGCCTGCGTCGCAACCTTTAGTGTTTTATGAATCTGTATTGCCAGATCCCTTTGCTCCTCTACCCCATTTAGATTCTTATTTTCCAAGTGATATGTATCCTCCTTATTTTTCTCACCAAAAAGTAATACCTCTCACCTACCTGTGTTGAAATCCATTTGCTAATTATAAGCCCATTCTTCAAGTTTGTTAATATCTTCTTATAATTTGTTGCAGTCCTCCTCAGTATTGACTATTGCTCCCAATTTTGTATCGTCTGCCAATTTAAAAATTGTGCTTTTGATTCTAAGTCATTAATGTAATTTGTGAACAGCACTGATCCCAGCACTGATCCTTGAGGCCCCCCACTTCCCACCTTCTATCTTTCATCCCTTATGACTTTTGGCTAGCGAGCTTTCCACCTCTGTAGAGTGCTTTGGAATGATTTTCTGCATTAAAGGTGCTATATAAATGCAAGTTGTTGGCATTGGAGTTTATAATGTGACATTAAATGAACCACTGTTTCTTTTATCTGCATTGCTAGTTGTGTAGCTGAAGTATTACAATCTTCACATATGCACATACCATACTTATATCTGGCAAACATGACACACTTTCAGGATGTGCTCCATTGGGGGTGGGGAAGAGGAAGACCCTATAATCTGACAGAAATTATAAAACTGATCCACACCTTCGTTTTTTTTTGGCAATTGTTAAAATGTTTTGAGTCTGTCTGGTACATATAGACCTGTGAATCTCTATGTCCCAACCTTTTCCTGCAGACTTCATTTTACATTGTTGCACAGTTTGGCTTCAGTTGGTGCATTATGTCCAATTCTGAGCACCACACTTCAGTAAGCACGGTGACCAGAACTGGACACAACTCTAGTTGTGGCCTAACCAGACCTTTATAAAGGTTCAACATCACTTCCCTGCTTTTGTACTCTATGACTCCATTTATGAAGTCCAAGAGTCCAAGAGAGTTTGGGAGAACTGGACCTGTATTGTCCAGAGTTTCGAAGAATGAGAGGTGATCTCATTGAAACCTGCAAAATACTTAAAGGGACCGACAGGGTAGATGCAGCTAAGATGTCTCCCTTGGTTGGGGAGTCTAGAACCAGGGGACACAATTTCAAAATAAGGGGGAGGCCACTTAGGACAGATTTGAGGAGAAATTTATTTGCTCAGAGGGTTGTGAATCTTTAGAAGTCTCTACCCCAGAGGGCTGTGGAAGCTCTGTCATTGAGTATGTTTAAAGCAGAGATTGACAGATTTCTAAATACAAATGACATAAGGGGATATGAGGATAGTGTGGGAAAAAAGCTTTGAAGTGGATGATCAACCATGATCATATTGAATGGTGGGGCAGGCTCGATGGGCTGAATGGCCTACTCCTGCTTCTATGTTCCTATGTTGCTAACTACTTTCTCAATATGTCCTGCCACCTTTATAGATTGATGTACATGCACCCCAGGTCCTTCTGTTCCTGCACACTCTTTAGAACTGTGCTATTAGGTATATGTTGCCTCACCCTATTGCTTCTGCCAACATGTGTCAGTATTAAATTCTATCTGCCACCTATTTGCCCTTTCTGCTAGCCTATCTATGTCCTGTTGCAGGCAATTGATATCATCCTCACTGTTTGCCACTCCTCCAAGTTTGGCATCATCAGCAAATTTTGAAATTCTACTCTGGATTGCAAGATCCAAGTCATTTATATACAGCAAAATAAAAGCAGTGGTCCCAGCACTGGCCCTTGGGGAACACCACTGTCTACCACCCTCGAGTCTGAAAAAAAAACATTTACCACGACTCACTGTTTTCTGTCCTTAAGCCAGTTTTTTTATCCAATTGGACACTGACCCTTCTATTCCATGAGGCTCAGTTTTGTTAACCAGCCTTTTATATGGTTCTTTATCAAATGCTTTTTAAAAATCCATATAAATAACATCCACTGCATTTCCTTCATCAACTTTCTCTGTTCCTTCATCAAAAAAAATCAATTAGATTAGTCAAGCATTTAATTAGATTAGTCTTCCTTTTCGCATATATTTCCTCAGCATAGAATCAATGCACCACAGGTTCTGTTGCCCTGTATTGGCCAGGACACCGGGGAAAACATCCCTCCTCTTTCGAAGTGGCGCATGGGAACTTTTACGTTCACCTGAGAGAGCACTTGGGCCTCAGTTTAAAGTCTCGACTGAAAGATGGCAGGTCTGACAGTGCAGCACTCCCTCAGTACTGCATTGAAGTGTCAGCTTAGATTTTTGCTCAGGTCTCCTGTTTCAGGACAATACACTTATTCTATTTCACCCGACCAATTCTTTTTCACTGTCTTAAAAACATTGACCATGTCATGCCATCATGAGCCTTATTTCCAATGAGAACAGGCCAACATTTGGGTATGATATATTTGCAGTTTCCAATTCTCAAAAATCAATCTTTTGTCTATTTTAATTTATTGCTAATTAAGTAATTATGGGGGTCTAAGTGGCACATTGTGCTGGCGTTTACATGTAAAGAAGGTTCACTTAGGTGGGGTATTGGACATCTCCCAGTACCCATGGAACATCTCCACCACAACAGTTTACATCTCTGTATTCTTCCAATTCTTGCTTCTTGGACAACCCCGACTTCGGATCTCTACCAGTGGGGGCAATGTCTTCAGCTGTCTGGGCCCTAAGTTTTGGAGTTCCCTCCCTAAATCTCTCTGCCTCTCTACCTCTCTGACCTCCTTTAAGATGCTCCTTTGACTAAACTTTAGTTCACTTGTCCGGATATCTTTTTATGTGGTTTGATGTCAAATTTTGTTTGATAATCGCTCCTGTGACACACCTTTGGGCATTTTACTATGTTAAAAGTGCTATATAAATGAAAGTCGTTGTTGTTGTTTAGAGTCACCAATCAGAAATGCAAGGGCAGCCCAGAGTGTCTCTCTCCAGTTTCCTGCCCTCCCAGTGGGGAAATGGCCTTTAATTTCTCTCTGATTCCCTTTACCATGCATAAGTCATGGCCAAGACAGCAGGCATATGGCCAACTCTTGGATTTCTGCCAATGCAAAATTGGCTACAGGCAGATGTGCCAAGTGTTGGTTATGGAGGACCTGCCCTTCAGTTTTCTCTCCTCATAACGGCATTGCCGTAATCCATTATTCAGTGTGGAGAAAACCATGGGAATGGGACCATAACCTATCCCGATATAATCAACCTGAAACAAATTCTGTATTGTGTCTGTTTTTTCTTGCACATCATTTCATTTCTTACTGCTTTCAGATGCTCAGCTCAGTACTGTACTTGGTGAAATCAAATGATGCTTAAACCTTCTGTCTGATGAATAAGTCTTCACAAGTAGAAATTCATTCAGTGTATCCATTTGAGGTGACCTTGTCTTCAAGAATTTTTGGCTTGCAAGTGATAATATTCCAATCTTCATAATGTCATGATATCATTGCAATTGATTGTGCTTTCAAGGCCTATAGCATTCCATATCCAGTAATACCCTCTGAAAGGCAGATTATTGGCACATGGAATATTTTGCATGATATATTAGGTTGCTACCTTCAGTGATGTGTGAAAATTCACTGAGGGCATGTAACTCAGTGCCCTATGTCTTTGTCAGCTTTTGACTTGACTTCAGCATAGAATTTGCAAACCTTTTTAAGGAATTCTAATATATCAAATTGGCACTGTGAACCCAAGCACAAAAATAGACAACAAATTCCTCTTTCAAGCCTACCCTTTGGTAACATTTTATGGCCCTAAGCAGATCAGTCTCTATGAGTAAATATTTTATGAATGTTCATGACATCAGGAGATGCTGTTGTTCTGGTTACTGCTCAGGTTATTTCAAGTTATAACACTAGTGCTCTGATAGATGATCCATTGTCGCCCCTCTAGCCTCCAACTTCTGTCTCTCCATTTCATGCTGCTATAACAATTGATCTCCATCTAAGTGCTAAGCTCTGCAATTCCCTCCTCAACCTCTCCACCTCTATCTCCTTCTTTGAAAAGCTCCTTTAAACCTACGTCTCTGACCAAGCATTTGGTCATCTGTCCTAATGTCTTTGTTTTTGTCTGGTTTACTGCTACAGTCAGGTGAGGAGGGGTCGACGGGCTTCCCTCTTTTCCTTCTCCTTAGTTGACCACAACAGGTTTAATTCTTATTTAAAGTGGATGTACTGATCAATTCAGTAGGTGTTTGATTGAGTCTTGTTACGATCATCACAAGTAAGTAACCGGACAGGTTTTCTTGAGTTTAACAAAGAAAAATTTTAATTTTATTGTACTTAAAACTAACTAATTAAAATAACAAACTATGCACCAACTTTCACTCACACGCACACGTTAGAGGTTTAAACACACACAAATAGGTTACAGAGTGGGGAAGGGTAGATTGGTTGAATTAGAGTCCATAGAAGAAAGGGGTATTAGGTCTGTGGAGGTTGTTGATTTGGCTGGCTTCTAGCTGAATTTGGTGGTCCTGAGGCTTTTAGTTTGAAGAGATAGATGACTGATTCAATGGGTCTCTTGGAGACAGCGATGCAGATGATTTCCTCCAAAGGGGTCTGATTGTAGCCAGAGTATGCAGAGATGGTCAGGCAACAGGCAGGGTTCGAAGCTTGCAAGCTGGAATGGAGAGAGGGAAAGAGAGAGAGAGAGGGCCCCCCCCCCCCCCCCACTTGGATCTGCATGTGTCATGGTCTAGATGCTTCTCCTTGCTGCTGCAGAGAAACACCAGCTTTAAACCAATGGTGGGGGGGGGGGGGGGGGGCTTCTTGTCACATGACAGTCACCCAGTGGTTCAAACATTGTAGTTAGCAGTGTATTTCTTCTTGCTAAAAAAATACAGGCAGTTCCCTTAAACTTCCTGCGTCTTGGTTCTTGCTGGAATGAGCAGGCGTTTTGTCTCCACCTCACAGGCTTTGCAATATAGGATACCGTGTTGCAAATTAGATGGCCATCTTAAGGGAACCTGCCAGTATCGTTTTAACAAATCTATTTTGGTTATGTAGGTGGCATTTCCAACTCTATCTATACAGTCTTCCAGGTGGGGAATTGGGTAGGAATCAGCTCTGGTCACCACATTAATCTTTCTGTAATCAATGCAGAGCTTTGTTGAGCCATTGGGTTTGGGCACCAACATAACTGGGGAACTCCAACTGCTCTGACTGGGCTCAATCAGCTTGTGCTCCAGCATATACTGAATTTCCTCCCGAACCTGGGTCAGTTTCCTGGGACCTAGGTGACAGGGATTTTGTTTTATCGGAGGGGTCTCTCCTACATCCACATCACGCAGGGTTAGGGTTGTACCCCCTGGTTTGTCCCTGCAGATCCCTTTAAATGCTTTGAGAAGCCTTATTAGGCCTCCTCTCTGTTCTACATTTAAATAGGAGAGTATGGTGTCTAATTTCCCTAACATTTCAGTGTTAACTAACCAGGTGGTAGGGGGTTCGATTTGAGAATCCTCCAGGCCTCCCTCTAACTCATCTTCACTGTCCCTTTCACCCTCCTCTTTCTTGACTGCCTGAAGACCTGTGCTTGTTGGCCCCCTTCTCGGCTGTGAAACCGTTTTAACATATTGATGTGGCACAGCCTTTGTTTTCTCCGATGATCTGGGGTATCAATTATATAATTCACCTGGCTAATTCTCTTTATTACTCTGTACGGGTCACTGAACCGGGCTTTCAATGGTTCTCCCTGTACTGGTAATAGCACTAACACGTGGTGTCCGGGCCGAAATGTTGTGGCCTTGGCATGTTTATCTGCTTGATTTTTCATAGCTGTCTGGGAGGTTTTTAGGTTTTCCTGAGCCACTGCACAGGCTCACGTGAGCCGTACATGGAACATGGAGATGTAACCTAACGTGGAAGATTCATCCTTGTGTCCTAAAAACCTCTTCTTGATTAGTTTTAGAGGACTTCTCACCTCATGTCCATAAACTAATTCAAAGGAATTAAAGCCAGTGGACTAATTCGGTGAGTCCCCAGTAACAAACAGAAGAAATCCCAGCCCTTTGTCCCAGTCATGGGAGTACTTATAGCAGAATGCCCTGATCATTGTCTTTAGGGTCTGGTGGCATCGCTCTAAAGCCCCTTGTGACTGTGGGTGATAGACTGAGGACTTTAGCTGGGTTATGTCCAGATTACCCATGACATTTTGAAAAGTACTGGACATAAAATTTGTGCCCTGATCTGATTGGATCTCAGCAGGCAGCCCATATCAGGTGAAGAAATGGGTTAGCCCCTCCACCACTACCTTGGCAGAGATAGTTGTTAGAGGGATGGCCTCTGGAAATCAGGTAGCCACATCCATAATGATGAGAAGATACTGGTAGCCCCCTTTTGTTTTTGGCAGGGGCCCCACATGATTCAGCAGCACTCTGCTGAACAGTTCCCCAAAAGCTGGTATGGGAATTACGGGTGCAGGTTTTATTGCAGGTTGAGGCTTCCCCACAACCTGGCATGTGTAGCATGTCTTACTCCTTGTGGAGTTGTAGCCAGTGAAAATGCTGTCTTATGCGGGCTTGGGTTTTTCGGATACCGACATGTCCAACCATTGGAATCTCAGAGGCTATTCTCAATATTTCCCTTTGGTACCTCAGCGGCACACTACCTGGTGAACCACTGTCCACTCTTTATCTGCAGGTCTGTGAGCAGGTCTCCACTTCCTCATCAGCATCTCATTCTTTAAATAGTAGCATTCTGGAACTCCCTCTGCTTCAGCTTCAGTTTGGGCAGTCTGTGCTAACTTTTTTAACCCTGGGTCGGTTTGCTGAGCCTCAACCAAGAAAGACCTGCTGAACGCTTCCATTGTTTCCTCTAAATTCCTGAAGAAGGTTTCGGATAAACAGACAGCAGTGTCATCTGTCTGCAGTGCCAGTTCAGCTTCCTCTGACGGAGCTTGTTTCGCCATGGACCGGGTCACCACACAGTCAGGAAAAATGTCAGTGACCTTTTCCTGTAACTGCTCGGTCTCCCTGACCTCGTTCAGTCTCTCTAAAACCACTGGGGAAGCTACCACCTTTGCCTCCCAACCCAAGGTCATTACCAAGGAGCAGGTCGATCCTGTCCACAGGTAAACTAGTGACAATCCCCACGCTTACCGGTCCTGAAATACGGTCACACTCCAGGTGCACCTGATATAAAGGTATGGGCATATACCATTCACTAATACTTTCGCATTCAATGCTTTCTCTGGGGGAAAGGTCATACAGGGTGCCCCTGTATCTATAAGTATGACTAAGGGCTTGCTTGCCTCACTCGAGGGGTATGGGATCACTTTTCCTTGGGACACAAAATCCTGGTAACTGCCAGGGATTTTGTTAAGTTTTCCTACACTCTCAGTGGTAGGTTAACTGGGTTTTACTGCCACAGTTAAAGCCACAGCCTGGTCCACTGTGCTTTCCATCAGGGTCCCTTTCCCTGCACTGGTCTGGTGTATCCTGACTAAACCTATGGGTTTTCCTTGTAACTTCCAGCAGTCAGCTCAAAGGTGACCTGCCTTGTTACAATGGAAACATACAGGTTTTTGGGTATCACTTCTGCTCTCAGCACCTTCCATTTTGGTCTGAGGAGGGCCCCTTGTGTTTCCAGCTCTCCCTTCTCACCCATGGCTGTTCATCCTCCTATCACCCTCCCACCTTCTATCCTTTTGAGGTTTTTGGAGGTGACTAGGGAAGGATTTCCCTTGGGGCCAAGGCTTATGAACAAGTGTATAATCATCAGTCAGGATTGTTGCCTGCTTGGCGCTTGGAATCTTTTGTTCCTCCATGTCGTTTTTCATGGAAAACGGAAGTGAGTTTTTGAACTCTTCAAGGAGAATCACCTCTATGAGGTTTCCATAGGTAGACTCAATCTTAAGTGCCCATATCCATCGGTCAAAAGCGAGTTGTTTAACCCTTTTGAACTCGATGTAAGCTTGTTCCGGCTGCTTTCGGAGACTTTGGAATTTTTAGCGGTGCACCTCCGATACTAGCTAATATGCACTCAGGATAGAATTTTTAATCATCTCATAATCTGATGAACTTTTATCAGGCAACACTGAATAAACCTCATGGGCTTTTCCTGTTAGTTTTCTCTGCAATAACAGTACCCAGTTGTCAACTGGCCACTTCAACTGTTTTGCAAGCTTTTCAAAACAGATGAAAAATTCTTCCACATCCTCCTCATTGAACTTTGGTATCAACTGGGAGAACTCTCAGAGCTCAGCATTCGGTCCTGAGCTAGGGGTCATTCCCTCACTAGCGGTGCCTTCCCTGAGTACATTGAGACTTCCTCTAGTTAATTCGAGCTGCCTTAACTCCCTTTGGAAAGCTCTTTCTTTTTCCCTTTCCTGAGCTTTTCTCTCCTCTTTCTCTCTAGAAAACTCTTTCTTTCTTCCTTTTTTCCTTTCCTGGAATTCTCTCTCCTCCTTCTCCTTCTGGAATTCTAACTTTAGTCTCCTCTGTTCTAACTGTATCTTAGCTAATGTTACTCTGTCTGTTACCGACTCTAAGCCTGTCTCTGGTTCTTCAGTGTCAATTTAAAAATGGTTGGCCACAGTTTTTAGGATTTCGGCTTTCCTAGCTTTTGGATGGCTATTTATCTCTTTATGCCTAGCTACACTCTTTAACTCTTCAACGGATAGGGCTTTTAAACTTTCGCAAGTTACTTCCCTCTATTCGAGGAAGGTACTGGTCTTGAATGTGGACATTTTAGTATTCTAGCACTGTAAATCACAAGAAAACCTATATTGAAGTTTTTAACTTGTTGCTAGGGATCAATTTGGTTTCCTGCTTCCAATTTCCCATTTGTCTTTGGATTTGATCCCAGATGTGAGCACCCAAATTTCTGTTACAGGCAGGTGAGGGGGGGTCAAAGGGCTTCCCTATTTTCCCTCTCCTTGTTTGACCCCAACATGGTTAATTCTTTTTTAAATTGGATGTACTTGTCAATTCAGTAGTTGTTTCATTACATAACAAGAAACAATTGGGCAGGTTTTCTTGAGTTTAACAAATAAATGTTAACTTTATTGTACTTCAACCCAACTAATTAATATAATAAACTACGCACCAACTTTCACTCACACACACACTGGAGGTTTACATACGCACAAATTGGTTACAGTTTAGGGAGGGGTAGATTGGTAAGTTAGACTCCATAGAAAAAATGGGTATACAGTCTGTGGAGTTTGGGGAGTCGACTGGCTTCTAGCTGAATTCGGTGGTCCTGAGGCTTTAAGTTTGAAGAGGTAGATGACTGATTCAATGGGTCTCTTGGAGACAGCGATGCAGATGATTTCCTCCAAAGAGGTTTCTGATTGTAGCTGGAGTATGCAGAGGTGGTCAGTCAATAGGTAGGGTTTGAAGCTTGTAAGCAGGAATGTAGAGAGAGAGACAAAGTCCCCCCCCCCACTTGGGTCTGCAGAGAAACACCATCTTAAAACCAAGGTGGAGGTGGGGGGGGGGTGGGGGGGCGCGGGGAGGGGTGGGAGGTGGCTTGTAACATGACAGTCACCCAGTGATTCAAACATGGTAGTTAACAGTGTATTTCTTCTTGCTAAAAAGAACAGGCAGTTCCCTTAAACTTCCTGGGTCTTGATTCTTGCTGGAATGAGCAGGCACTTGGTCTCCATCTCACAGGCCTTGCACTGTAGGATACAGTGTTGCAAATTAGGCGGTCATCTTAAGCTGCCAGCGAAGTCCTCTTTTATCTGTTTCTTTTTAAAATTTCTTTAAATAAATATAAATCCAGAACTCCAGTCAGTGAATTTAAAAAAATGTAGCATTCAACAAAGCGCATTGGCATGACATTACACTGTGTGAAGCCCCTTGGATGTTGTACTGCATTAAAGGCACTGTATAAATGAATAAAAGCAAAATACTGCGGATGCTGGAAATCTGAAACAAAAACAAGAAATGCTGGAGTCACTCAGCAGGTCTGGCAGCATCTGTGGAAAGAGAAGCAGAGTTAACGTTTCGGGTCAGTGACCCTTCTTCGGAACTCAGTTCCGAAGAAGGGTCACTGACCCGAAACGTTAACTCTGCTTCTCTTTCCACAGATGCTGCCAGACCTGCTGAGTGACTCCAGCATTTCTTGTTTTTGTATAAATGAATGTTGTTTTGTTTCTCCTAATCTCCAAACATACCATGCACTCTCTTCTTCCTTCCAGCATCCTCACTATGTTGGAATCAAAGGACTGATTCTGTAATCGAGAGGCTGCACTCACAGGCAGACTGGAGCATTATATATCCTGTAAAATGAATCCTTGCTGGAGTGCCCCAACGCATTTGTCATTCTTTCCCAGGATTTCAAAACAATGGAAATCCTTACCTCCCTCAGTCTTCCATTTCTTCAGGAATTTACAGGTCTTTGCTATTTTCCAACAGTGACTAAACCTCAAACGTATTTAATTGGCTGTAATGAGAATTTGTGACGAGTTAACGTCATGAAAGGTGCGCTGTAAATGCAAGTTCTTTTTTTTTAATATGGGCCACTTACTTTTTTTAAAAGAACCCTTTGGTCAGGCCATGAGTCGACTTATGATTTGGTGAGTTGCCATAGTGAGTTCCCTCACCCTCACTCTCCTACTTTCCCTCAACTGAGGCAGGAAGTACATCTCCACGCTTATGGCCCAGGCGTCTACCCAGAACGTGAAATTGCTCTTGCTGCCAGGATATGGGGCAGGCTTGGGTGCTCCGCCTAATCCATATATTCTTCTAAAAAGGCAATTTACATTTGCTTTAATAAAGGCATATTAAAGGGCATGGAGAATGAGTAGGAGAGTTGGATCAGACGAGGTGGCTCAAATGGAGAAAAACATTGGCACAGACTTGATCTGAATGGGCTGTTTTTGTGCTTTAACATTGCGATTTCAGTCTCACTGTAATGAATCAAACCTGTTCCCATTCACTCCCATTACATAGAAATCAAGTGGATGAAACCCCTTCCAGTCCACTCCAATTATATAGAATTCCCATGGATCAAAACCCTTCACATTCAGTATCACGATACCAGTGTTGTCCAGTACATAAGGTACTGGCTACATATGGTTAATCCAGATGGGTCTAATATCATTTTTGATTTGTAAATAAGAAATCAGTAATAGACAATTGCTGTTGAGTATTTGATCTTAATACCCATTTTCACACAGTATATAATTGTATGCTTTAATATTTTTGTGTGTTCGTGAAATAGTGAGATGAAAAACTGAGTGTGCGAGTGTTTTTTGATTGCTGTGTATGCTGTACTTCTGAGGTTACTGGTTTTTTTTTCTTTATTTCCAAAATATACTTTATTCATAAAAATCTGTAAAAATTACATTGCCAAACAGTTTCCAAACAGCACCAAAAAATACAAACATTGCAAGGGAGATCAGTTTCCTTCAATACTGTCATGAGTTTCTTCCCAACCCTTCCGTTTCTCAATTGTCATGTCAATTACAGTTTTACATTTACAGCAATTCAGAATATTAACGATACAGTTCGAGGGGTTTCCCATGGATCCAGCCCCTCAGTTCAGCTTGGTGGGGGAACCTTACACTGTGGTCTTTCCCCATTGAGCCTTTGCTGCGGCTGCCCCAAGCTTTAGTGCGTCCCTCAGCACGTAGTCCTGGACCTTGGAATGTGCCAGTCTGCAACATTCGGTGGTGGACAACTCTTTGCGCTGGAAGACCAGCAAGTTTCGGGCAGACCAAAGGGCGTCTTTCACCGAATTGATAGTCCTCCAACAGCAGTTGATGTTTGTCTCGGTGTGCGTCCCTGGGAACAGCCCGTAGAGCACAGACTCCTGTGTTACAGAGCTGCTTGGGATGAACCTTGACAAAACCCACTGCATCTCTTTCCACACCTGCTTTGCAAAGGCACATTCCAGGAGGAGGTGGGCGACCGTCTCTTCCCCACCACAGCCAACGCGGGGGCACTGTGCGGAGGGGGCGAGACTTCGGGTGTGCATGAAGGATCTGACGGGGAGGGCCCTTCTCACCACCAGCCAAGCTACGTCTTGGTGCTTGTTTGAAAGTTCTGGTGATGAGGCATTCCGCCAAATGACTTTGACGGTCTGCTCGGGGAACCATCCGACAGGATCCACCGTTTCCTTTTCCCGTAGGGCCTTGAGGACATTCCGTGCAGACCACTGCCTGATGGACCGGTGGTCAAAGGTGTTTTTCCGCAGAAACTGCTCCACGAAGGATAGGTGGTACGGCACGTCCCAACTGCACGGAGCGTTCCGCGGCAATGTGACCAGGCCCATCCTTCGCAACACCGGGGACAGATAGAACCTCAGCACGTAGTGACACTTGGAGTTTGCGTACTGGGGATCTACACATAGCTTGATGCAGCCGCACACGAAGGTGGTCATCAGGATGAGGGCCACGTTGGGTACATTTTTCCTGCCCATGTCCAGAGATTTGAACATCGTGTCCCTCCGGACCCGGTCCATTTTAGATCCCCAGACGAAGCGGAAAATGGCTCGGGTGACTGCCACGGCGCAGGAGTGGGGTATGGGCCAGACCTGCGCCACGTAGAGCAACAACGTGAGCGCCTCGCACCTGATGACCAGGTTCTTACCCACAATGGAGAGAGATCGCTGCCCCCACATGCCCAACTTTTGTCGTACCTTGGCTACTCGCTCCTCCCATGTTTTGGTGCACGCCCCGGCACTTCCGAACCATATCCCCAGCACCTTCAGGTAATCTGACCTGACGGTGAAGGGGACAAAGGATCGGTCAGCCCAGTTGCCAAAGAACATGGCCTCGCTCTTGCCGTGGTTAACTTTGGCTCCCGAGGCCAGTTCGAACTGGTCGCAGATGCTCATCAGTCTGCGCACGGACAGCGGATCCGAGCAGAAGACGGCGACGTCATCCATGTACAGGGAGGTTTTGACCTGAGTGCCTCCGCTGCCTGGGATTGTCACCCCTCTTATGCTCGCATCCTTCCTAATAGACTCAGCAAAGGGTTCAATACAGCAAACAAACAAGACCGGGGAAAGAGGACAGCCCTGTCTGACTCCAGATTTGATCGGGAAACTTTCAGATTCCCACCCGTTGATTGACACTGCGCTACTGAGGTTACTGGTTATCTTCAAAAGTGGTGTGTAAGACAGGTGAAACCTTCAGCACTATGGAAGCACCAGCATCGTATGCACAGGGGAACTCTTCATGGTCAGCTTGACCAATGGGAATAACCACTCCAGGCCAGCAGGTCAAAGCAACCCCAAGCCATAATAAATAGCTCCAATGCGGCACAAGACGGCAAAGGGCAAACAGCATTCAACTGCAATCTGGAGGGAAAGCCAGGGTGGGTACAGATAGAGAGCGAGGGCCGGGTCTGGTGAGACTCCCTGTGCAAGTCAGCATTCTCAGCAATCACTCTGATTAAGTCAAAATGCAGTGAACAACTGCTGGTCAGCAGCTAAAATAAGATGTGTTGCTTTTGATAAATTCATGCTAGAATTCCAAACATTGGTGAAAGAGAAAAACTGCAAAGGTTTGCACGAAATGGTGGTAGATGTTTGTTAAGTAAGTATCCATGTGACGTAGATTCACCCGTGTTGTGTACCAGCCATTATTTACTAAACTTAGTGCATGTGATTAAAACAGTTTCACCACAGTCACATCTGTGGCTAGTCACTGAAAGAAAGATTTGCATTTCCATAGCACCTTGTAATGCATTACAAGTGCATTATAGCTAATCAAGTACTTTTTGAAGTACGGTCTTTGTTCTAATATAGGAAGCACTGCTTTATACGGAATGTTTTTTGTTGTAACCACTTCCCATTCACTCTTATGGAGAACTCTAATCAACTGGACTACTTCCCATTCTTTCCAGTTAGATACAAAACTCGAACAGATCAAACTGCTTTGTATTCTCTCTCGCTGCACAGAAAGCACGTGGCCCTGTTGCTAACCACTATATCCAATTCGTGAGCGAGGCATAACACTCCCTTTACTAAGCATAAACTGTTTCCAATTATTTGCATTCGCCCTCGCTCAGCAACAATAAATATTGTGAGTTCTGCTCCTGTCAGTCATCTTTTGCATAGAAACAATGTGCAGAGGACTGAATGTTGGATAATGAGTTGTCTTAATACAGATTAAGTCTTAATACAGCGCACTGACACAGAACACAAAAGTCCAAGTGTATCAAGCCTGTGTCCTCAGTACCTTGCTCTACGGCAGCGAGGCCTGGACAACGTACGTCAGCCAAG
Source organism: Heterodontus francisci (assembly GCF_036365525.1). Lineage (NCBI taxonomy): Eukaryota > Metazoa > Chordata > Chondrichthyes > Heterodontiformes > Heterodontidae > Heterodontus > Heterodontus francisci. The sequence goes on along the minus strand of NC_090380.1, from coordinate 103,411,740 downwards.
AGCGACGTCTCAATTCATTCCATCTTCGCTGCCTCCGGAGAGTCCTTGGCATCAGATGGCAGGACCGTATCTCCAACACAGAAGTCCTCGAGGCGGCCAACATCCCCAACATATACACCCTACTGAGCCAGCAGCGCCTGAGATGGCTTGGCCATGTGAGCCGCATGGAAGATGGCAGGATTCCCAAGGACACATTGTACAGCGAGCTCGTCACTGGTACCAGACCCACCGGCCGTCCATGTCTCCGCTTTAAAGACGTCTGCAAACGCGACATGAAGTCCCATGACATTGATCACAAGTCGTGGGAGTCAATTGCCAGCGTTCGCCAGAGCTGGCGGGCAACCATAAAGACGGGGCTAAAGGGTGGCAAGTCAAAGAGACTTAGCAGTTGGCAGGAAAAAAGACAGAAGCGCAAGGAGAGAGCCAACTGTGTAACAGCCCCGACAACCAATTTTATCTGCAGCACCTGTGGAAGAGTCTGTCACTCTAAAATTGGCCTTTATAGCCACTCCAGGCGCTGCTTCACAAACCACTGATCACCTCCAGGCGCTTACCCATTGTCTCTCGAGACAAGGAGGCCAAAGAAGAAGAAGAAGAAGATACAGATTCAGAGGCAGCTTGACTGAATGCCTTGACCGAGGTACAAGTGCCTCCATTTCGTATCACATGGATAGCCTGGTCCAAAGACACAGTTCCTTAGCAAACTGGTTATATGTTTATCAGGGTTCAGCCATCATAAATTTAGTGTCAGCCAAGGACCTATAATTAGTTAATGTGAGTTTGATTTTTCTGCAGCACTGTGCATTAGGAGCAGGCTCGAGTAATTGTGTCTCTTCCCATTAGCGCACAAACTAATTAGCAGATTTTATTTGCTTTCTATGCCTCCTACATAATCAAATTTAGCTCTTTTTTTGCTTTTTATTTCTATTTCACACTGGGAAAAAAAGTATCATTATGACACTAATGACTGCTTAGAAAATTCATTAAGCAGTTCAGATGTTATGTGTCTATGATACACCTGAATTGAAGACAGACTGTTCAACTGGAATGTTTTTCTGATACAATCATCACAGCATTCGACTTAAACCCAATTACTATTATTCTTGTTTATTGTTGCCTTTCTTTTTAGCAGCTGACTAAGCAAATTAACAATAGGTATATGTTTTGCAAGGTTCTGAAGTACAGTATAAAATGGAACCAAAATATCTCAGGGGTTATCTGACCTTACCTCCATATGGAGGGAAGAAACACAAAGAGTTAACTTTGTGCTGTGTTCTTATGCCCGTCTTCCCCTTTCCAGTGAATGCACTGCAGCTGCCTAAGTACAGCTCTGGGAAGTTGTTGGCCAGAATTCTATGACCCCCCAAAGAGCCGGCTGGTGGCTGGGGGTGGGGGGACCTGTAAAGCTGAGTAGGAGGTGGGGTGGGGGGGGGGGGGGGGGGTGCTGCAATTTTAAGCAGAGCGGCGGCGGTGAGAAATGGCCCGCCCGCCCCAGGCCAATCAAGGCCCTTAAGTGGCCAATTATCGGCCACTTAAGGGCCTCCTCCCGCCACTGCAGGTATTTTACCAGCGGTGTTGGGGGGGTGGGCAAGGCCCCAAGAAGGCCACCAGGTAAAACCTGGCAGCCTTCTTGCGGACTGGGGGTTGCCTCCTGATCGGGCACCAGGTGCCCCATGGAGGACCACCCTCGAAGTCCCAACTGCCCCCACCACACACCACTCACCCCTCGCATCCCACAACCGACCCCACTTGCCTCGCCGGGGCCTGGCCGATTGTCCCCGGTGAGGCCGCAGAAACCTAACGTTGTTCTGGGGCCGTCCTTTCCCTTGCTTGCGATGGTTGGGTGTAGTCCCAGCAGTGGCCACAGCTCCTAGGGGTGCTACTGCGACAACAGCTGTTGGTCCGCTGATTGGCCGGCAGCTCCATTGGGCGGGATTTCCTGTGTCAAGGAGGTGGAAGTCCCGCCCAGGGCCAATTAAGGGCCTGGGTAGCGAAAAATCCTGGTGTGGCTCCCCAGGCCCGTCAGAGGCGGGCTCGCCCCTGACTTTTCGTCCGGTGGGCGGGGCTTCCCGCCCAACGTAAATTCCGGTCTGTGTTTCAGCCACAAGGTGAAATTGGTCTGCACCACTCGTGCTAAAATGGGCTTACAGTGAATAGGCCAGCACATTTACATTGCACCTGTTTTTTCTTTCCCATGGAGCGTGGTGATAAACAAGTTGCCAATTCTCTATGAGCCCATTTTACGTTAATGGCACTGTGGGTGTACCTACATCTCATGGACTACAGAAGTTCAAGAATGTGTCTCATCAACACCTTCTCAACGGCATTAAAGGATGGTCTTTCCAGTGATGCTCACATCCTATGAATGAATAAAAAAAAAGGTAATGGTAGAGACTAAGTGCCTCTCCCCCCCACCACCGCCCCCCCCCCAACTGCTCAACTTCCACCCACAACAAAAGTGTTTACAAGTCACAATGACATCCTTTGTGACTGTGGCAAAGGTAAACTTTCTCTCCTCGTCCTTCTCGACCTATCTGCAGCTTTTAACACAGTTGATTACACCATTCTCCTCCATCGCCTCTCCACTGTCATCCAGCTGGGTGGGACTTCTCTATTCTTATCTATCTAATGGTAGCCAGAGTATCACCTGCAATGGCTTCTCTTCCTGCTCCCACACCATTACCTCAGGTGTCCCCCAAGGGTTTATCCTTGGCTGCCTCCTATTTCTCATCGACATGTAGCCCCTCAGCGACATCATCCGAAAGCACATGTACACTTATGACACCCAGCCCTACCTCGCCACCAGCTCTCTCGACTCCTCCATTGTTGCTAAATTATCAGACTGCTTATTCGACATCCGATACTGGATGAGCAGAAATTTCCTCCAGTTAGACATTGGGAAGACTGATGTCATTGTTTTTGGTCACCGCTTCAAACTCAGTTCCCTCGCGACAAACTCCATTCCTCTCCAAGACTAAATCAGACTGTTGCAACCTTGGTGTCATATTTGACCCTAAGATGAGTTAATGACCACATATTCGTGCTATCACTAAGAATGCCTATTTCCATCTCCCGTAATATTGTCCAACTTTGCCCCTACCTCAGCTCATCTGCTGCTGAAACCCTCATTCATGCCTTTGTTACCTCTAGACTTTACCATTCCGATGCACTTCTGGCTGATCTCCCACATTCTGTAAACTTGAGGTCATCCAAAACTCTGCTGCCCGTGTCCTAACTTGCACTAAGTCCTGTTCACCTGTCACCCCTGTGCTCATTGACCTCCATTGGCTCCCGGTCAAGCAACTCCTTGATTTTAAAATTCCCATCCTTGTTTGCAAGTCCCTCACCCCTCCCCTCCTCCAGCTCTACATCCTTCCGAGATATCTGCATTGATCTAATTGTGGCTTTTCGACATTCACGATTTTAATCGCTCCACCATTGATGGCTGAGCCTTCAGTTCCCTAGATCCTAAGCTCTGGAAGTACCTCCATACACCTTTCCATCTCTCTACTTCACTTCCCTCCTTTAAGACATTCCTTAAAACCTACCTCTTTGACCAAGCTTTGTTTCATCTGCCCTATTATTTCCCTATGTGGCTTGGTGTCATATTTTGTTTCATAGTGCTCCTGTAAAGTGCCTTGTGACATTTTATTATGTTAAAGGAACTACATAAACTTAAATTGTTGTTGTTGTACAAATAATGAAGGCTGTTTGGCCCATATGTGTCATTGCTCTGTACAGTACTTCCAAAACACACATGCATCTCTCTTATTCATTCAGAAATCCTAACGGTTGTTGCAGCCTGTCTTTTCTTAGTAGCAGTGCTGCTTTAAACTGCCCTTTCTGGCATCCCAATAAACATGTGGTTTTTGGGGAAGGTTTTCAGTTTGTACATTTCCATGACTTCCTAGGGTGTCTTTGTTCTTGCTGAGGTCTGCAGGGGGAGGGTTAGATTTAATTAGCCCTAAGTGGGAGTTCTGCTCCTGGGCATCGGCAGTGGGCGGTTCCACTCTGAACTCTCTTTCAGTGCTTTGATCAGTCATCTTAGAGCATGGTTGGTTCCCTTTTCTCCTGACTGTGGAGGTGGGGGGTGGCGGAATTCCTTGATAATCTTCCCTTTGTCCTCTGGGACACTCTTGCTTGCAGGTATTTGTCCAGATTCTGCTGGACTCTGCTGTAGCACTTCGACTTAGATGCCTGCTCAGGTCGGGAAAAAAAGAACCCGACCCGAACCACCGCAGACCTGAGCCCGACCCGGCCTGAGTCCCTCCGATTTTGTTCCAAGCCCAAGCCAACCCAAACTCGCCCTGACTGGACCCCACCCGAGCCCGACCCAACCATCCCTTTACTTACCTTCAGACTCAGAATCTCCACGAAGCTGCAGCGCATGCACGATGACGTTGTAGTGATGTCACTCGCTCACTGCGCAGATTCAGTTTCGTCCCGGACTCCCAGCTCAGGTAAGTTTTTTAAAATTTCAATACTTACCAGCAGAGCACTTACCATGTGTGTCCGGCCCGACCTGGACTCGGCCCGACCCGACCCGAGCCCGAACGCCATACCCTGAAGATGGGCCCGACCCGACCCGAACCCGACACATGTTGTCGGGTCCCATCGGGTTCGGGTCAGATAGCAGGCCTCTACTTCGACTAGGTGAGCCATCACCCTCACGGTTTCTCTGCCCTCTTGAGGACTTTCTTTGTCTCCGCAAGTTCCTGTAAATGCTGTTTGCAACTTTGGTGCGATGCTTCTAGTGTCTGCATTAACATAGGAGGATGTGGGGTCTAACTTTTCAAATATTTTGGGGTTGGCAGTCCGGACAGTAGGGGTTTCCATTTGGGATTCCTCCTGGACTTCCTTTAACCTGGCCTCTTGGTCCCTTTTTCCTTTTTCCTTTCTAACCTTTTGCCAGTCTTGTGCCTGTCTGTCCTCTTTTGTTCTCGGCAGGGGTCCCTTACAGTTTACCAGCCCTCTGCTGGAGGGTCCTTCAAACAGGATGTAAGGATGCATATTTCTCTGTAGGTTGGGTTTTCTCCTCAACGTGGCACATGTGGCAACTCCTACAGTATTCGACCACATCTTTGTGGAGTTTTGGCTAGTCAAACTATTGTCTTATGCGGGCTTTGGTTTTTCGTATACCAATGTGTGCAACCACTATAGTCTCTTAGGCCATTCTTAATATTTCGCTCCGGTACCTCTGCAGCACCACTAACTGGTGAACCACTGTCCATTCCTTGCTATCAGGTCTGTGAGAAGAACTCCACTTCCTCATCAATACCTCATTCTTTAAATAGTAGCAGTCAGGGACTCCCCTCTGCTTCCATTTCAGATTGGGCAGCCTGTGCTAACTCTCTCAATACTGGGTCAGTTCGCTGAGCCTCAGCTAGGGAAGATTCATTGAAGTACATACCGACATACCTGCTTACCAACATACGTGCATACGAACATAGGAATTAGGAGCAGGAGTAGGCCGCTCAGCCTTTTGGGCCTGCTCCGCCATTCAGTAAGTTCATGGCTGAACTGATTACTCTACGTTTTCACCTACCCCCGATAACCTTTCACCCCCTTGCTTATCAAGAATCTATCTACCTCTGCCTTAAAAATATTCAAAGACTCTGCTTCCACAGCCTTTTGAGAAAGAGAATTCCAAAGACTCAAGACCCTCTGAAAGAAAAAATTTCTCCTCATCGCTGTCTTAAATGGGTGACCCCTTATTTTTAAACAGTGACCCCTAGTTCTAGATTCTGCCACAAGGGGAAACATCCTTTCCACATCCACCCTGTCAAAACCCCTCAGGATCCTATACGTGCCAATCAAGTCACCTCTTACTCTTCTAAATTCCAGTGAATTCAAGCTGAGCCTGTCGAATCTTTCCTCGTAAGACAGCCCACCATTTCAGGTATTAGTCTAGGAAACCTTCTCTGTACTGCCTCCAATGCATTTACATCCTTCCTTAAATAAGGAGATCAGTTCTGTACACAGTACTCCAGATGTGGTCTCACCAATGCCCTGTATAGCTGAAGCATAAACTCCCTACTTTTGTATTCAATTTCCCTCACAATAAATGATAACATTCTATTTGCTTTCCTAATTAGGTGCTGTACCTGCATACTAACCTTTTGTGATTCATGCACTAGGACATCCAGATCCCTCTGCATCTCAGAACTCTAAAATCTCTCACCATTTAGATAATGTGCTTCTTTTTACTCTTTCTGCCAAAATGGACAATTTCCCACTTTCCCACATTATACTCCATTTGCCAGGTCTTTGCCCACTCACTTAATCCATCTATATCCCTTTGTAGCCCCCTTATGTTCTCTTCACAAGTTACTTTCCTACCCATCTTTGTGTCATCAGCAAATTTAGCAACCATACCTTCGGTCCCTTCATCTAAGTCATTTATATAAATTGTAAAAAGTTGAGGCCCCAGCACAGATCCCTGTGGCACACCACTCGTTGCATCTTGCCAACCAGAAAATGACCCATTTATGCCTACTCTCTGTTTCCTGTTAGCTAACCAATCTTCTATCCATGCTAATATGTTAGCCCTTACACCATGAGTTTTTATTTTCTGCAATAACCTTTGATGTGGCATCTTATCAAATGCTTTCTGGAAATCTAAGTACAATACATCCACCGGTTCCCCTTTAGTCACAGCACATGTAACTCCCTCAAAGAACTTCAATAAATTGGTTAAACATGATTTCCCTTTCACAAAAGCATGTTGACTCTGCCTGATTCCCTTGAATTTTTCTAAGTGCCCTGCTACAATGTCTTTAATAATAGCTTCTAACATTTTCCCCAAGACAGATGTTAAGCTAACTGGCCTGTAGTTTCCTGCTTTCTGGCTTCTTCCCTTTTTGAATAAAGGAGTTACATTCACTATTTTCCAATCTCACAGAACCTTCCCCGAATCTAGGAAATTTTGGGAAATTAAAACGAACGCATCAACTATCTCACTAGCCACTTATTTTAACACCCTAGGATGAAGTCCATCAGAACCTGGAGACTTGTCAGCCCACAGCTCCAACAATTCGTTCAATACCACTTCCCTGGTGATTGTAATTTTCTTGAATTCCTCCCTTCCTTCCATTTCCTGACTTACAGCTAATACTGGGATGTTACTTGTATCCTCAATAGTGAAGACCGATGCAAAATATTTGTTCAATTTATCTGCCATGTCCTTATTATCCATTATTAATTCCCCAGACTCACTTTCTATAGGACCAATGCTCACTTTGATAACTCTTCTTTTTAAAATATCTATAGAAACTCTTATTATCTTTCTTTATATTTCTAGCTAGCTTTCTCTCGTCGACTAATTTTACCTTCCTTATCAATCTTTTAGTCATTCTTTGCTGTTTTTTATATTCTGACCTACCTCCCATCTTTGCGCAATTATATGCTTTTTCTTTAAGTTTGATACTATCTTTAACTGTTTTAGTTAACCCCACCCTTGGAATTTTTATTTCTCGTTGAAATGTATCAATTCTGTGTATTCTGAAATATCCCCTTAAATGTCTGCCACTGCATCTCTATTGACCTATCCCTTAACCTAATTTGCCAGTTTACTTTAGCTAGCACTTCCTTCATGCCCTCATAATTGCCCTTATTTTATTTAAAATACTAGACTTGGACCCACTCTTCTATCCCTCAAGCTGAATGTATAATTCCATCATATTATGATCACTGCTACCTAGGGGCGCCTTAACTATGAGGTCATTAATTAATCCTATCTCGTTGCACAATACCAGGTCTGTTATAGCCTACTCTTTGGTTGGCTCCAGAACGTATTGTTCCAAGAAATTATCCTGAAAACATTCTATGTACTCCTCTTCTAGGCTACCTCTGCCCATCTGATTTTTCCAGTCTATATGTAAGTTAAATTCCCCCATAATTATCGCTGTACCTTTCTGACAGGCTGCCATTATTTCTTCCTTTATAGCCCATCCTACAGTGCGGTTAATGTTAGGTGGCCTGTACACGACTCCCACAAGTGACTTCTTGGCTTTATGATTTCTCATCTCTACCCAAATTGGTTCTACATCCTGGTCTCCTGAACTCAGGTCATCCCTCTCTATTGCACTAATACCATCATTAATTAACAGAGCTACTCCTCCACCTTTTCCTAGCTTCCTGTCCTTTCTAAATGCCATGTATCCTTCAATATTCAGGTCCCAATCTAGGTCGTCCTGCAGCCATGTCCCTGTAATGGCCATCAGATCATACTTATTTATTTCTATTTGTGCTCTCAGTTCATGTGTTTTCTTTCAAATGCTACGTGCATTCAGATACAGAGCCTTTAGTTTTGTCCTTTTATTATTTTTCTAACCTCTAGCCTTATCTGTTGATTTACTCTTAGATTTGTACATTCTGTCCCTTCCTGTCACAGTCTGTTTATCGTTTCCAATATTAATACCTTTCTCTCTTGCCTCGTCTCTACTCCTTTATTTACCATATCTTCCCAAATTTGATCCCTTGCCCCCACTATTCAGTTTAAAACCCTCTCTACTTCTCTAGTTATGCAGCTTGCTAGAACACCAGTCCCAGCACGGTTCAGGTGTAGACCGTCCCAACAGTATAGCCACCACTTTCCCCAGTGCCCCACGAACCGGAACCCTCTTCGACCACACCAGTCTTTGAGCCATGCATTAATGCCTCTAATCTTAATTGCCCTATGCCAATTTGCACGTGGCTCAGGTAATAATCCCAAGATTATTACTTTTGAGTTTCTGCTTCTTAATTTGGCACCTAGTTCCTCATACTGACTATGCAGAAACCCTTTCCTTGTCCTGCCTATGTCGTTGGTACCTACATGGACCACTATGACTGGATCCTCCCCCTCCCACTGTAAGTTCCTCTCCAGCCCTGTGCAGATGTCCCGAACCCTGGCACCGGGCAGGCAACACAGTCGTCTGGACTCTCTCTCTTTGCTGCAGAGAACAGTGTCAATCCCCCTAACTATAGTGTCCTTGACTACCACTACATTCTTTTTTTCTGCCTCCATTTGAATGGTTTCCTGTGCCATGGTCAGGTTGCTCATCCACCCTGCAGTCCCCATTCTCATCCAAACAAGCTGAAAGAACCTCAAACCTGTTGAACAATCGCAAAGGCTGAGGCTCCTGTACTCCTGCCCTCTGAGTCCCCTTACCTGTCTCAGCTGCAGCCACACTCTCCTGTCCCTGACCACTGACCAAATCAGAAGGCCCTATTCTGAGGGGTGTGACCACCCCCTGGTACAAAATGTCCAGGTAACTTTCCCCTTCCCTGATATCCCACAGTGTCTGCAGCTCGGACTCTCGTTCAATGACTCTGAGTCGAAGCTCTTCGAGTCACAAACACTTACTGCAGACGTGTTTGCCCTGAATCACACAGGCATCCAGGAGCTCCTACACGCTGCAGCCATGACACATCACCTGTCCTGCCATCCTTAATGTGTTTTAATTAACTGCTTCATTATTTTATTCAATTATTTATTTTATTTTCCTTTTTTTAAATATATTTTATTAAGCTTACCACTAGTTCCTTTACTATTTTAAATGCTAGGATTAGAATGGACCTTAATCACTTATCAGATACTCACCAAACAGGTAGCTTCTTCCCAAACCAATCATCTACCTGCTTGCCTGTGATGTTTGATGCTATGTTTGATTTAAATTAAATTAAATTAAAAGCGTACCCGTATACTCACCCTGGCGGCTCTCTGTTTCCCTCTTCTCACTTTTGATTGTGACATCACTCTGATGTCACTTTTCAATTTTTCCCTGCTCTGCTCCCACCGTGCTCCTCTCTCTCTCTCTCTTCTCCCACCGTGCTCCTCTCTCTCTCTCTCTTCTCCCTCCGTGCTCCTCTCTCTCTCTCCACTCCCGCCATGCTCCCCCCTCTCTCAATTTCTCTCTCCCTCTCTCTCTGTCTCTGGTCTCCGACTCTGGGCTTTTGGCACGCTTTTTAAACCTCCACTCCTGCTGTGCTCCTCCGTCTCTCTCTCTCTCTCAGTCTCCAGTCTCCGACTCTGGGCTTTTGCCGCGCTTTTTAAACCTCCGCTTCTGCCGTGCTCCTCTCTCTCTCCCTCGGTCTGTCTCTGGTCAATCCCTGGGTCTTCTAACTTTCCAAAGAAAGTCTCAGACAGACAGACAGACAGACAGACCTCATGGTCATCTGCCTGCAGTGCCAATTCATTCTCCTCTGGGGGAGCTGGTTTGGTCAAGGCCCCATTCATTACACATTCAGGGAAACTGCAGGGGACCATCTCCTGCTTTGCCCTGTCTCTCTGACCTCCTGCAGTCTCTCTTTCACTACTGGGAAAGCTACCACCTTTACCCCCACCAGATCATTACCTTGGAGCAGGTCAACCCTGTCCACAGGCAAACTAGGGACAATCCCTACGGTCACCGGTCCCGAAAGTAGGTCGCACTCCAAGTGCACCCAGTGCATTCACTGCCCTCCATTACCATTCACCACCATTCTGGTGCTTACTGCACTCTCTGGGGGAAAGGTCAGGCCTTTTCCCAGTAAAAGGGATCGAGCGGCCCCTGTGTCCCTGAGAATTACTATGGGATTGCTTGCCCCACTCGAGGGGTATGGGGTTACTCTCCCTTCAGACACAAAACCCTGATAACCTTCAGGAATCCTATCAAATTTTCCTGTACTTGCAGCATTAAGCTTCCTGGGTCTCACTCTTACTGCAGTCAATGCCACAGCTAGTTCTGTTGTGCTTTCCATCAGGGTCCTTTCTCCTTCACCAAGTGGGTGTGCCCTGATTAACCCGACCAGTTTTCCCTTTAGTTTCCAGCAGTCAGCTCTTAGATGCCCTGCTTTATTACAATGGACGCACATAGGTCTCTAGGTCTCACTCCTACTTACAGCACCTTCTTTTTTGGCTGGAGGAGGGCCCCTTGTGTCTCCTGCTTTTCTTTTACTCCCAGGACTGTTTGGGCTTCTATCACCTTCCCACCCTTTGTCCTTTTCAGTTTTGTGGGGCCGACTTATAAACGAGAGCAAACTCATCAGCCAGCACTGCGGCTCGCCTGGCTCTATGAACCTTCTGTTCCTCTACTTGTGTCTTTATGGAGAGTGGGAGAGAGTTTTTAAATTCCTCTAACTAAATTACTTCTCTGAGATTTTCATAGCTGAGCTTTAATTTAAGAGCCCTCAGCCACTGGTCAAAAGCCAGCTGCTTACTTCTCTCAAACTCCAGGTAAGTTTGATCAGCTTGCTTCTTGAGGGTTCTGAACTTTTGGCAATAGCCTGCTAACTCATATGCCCCAAGGATAGCATTTTTGGTTGGTTCATAATCTGATGAACTGTCATCTGGCAACATGGAATAAACCTCATGGGCTTTTCTGTTTTTCCTGCTTTGTATCAGCAGAGTCCAAGCCTAACCGGCCACTTTAACTGCCTTGCCAGTTTTTCAAAAGACCCAAAAAATGCTTCTACATCTCCCTCATTGAATTTTGGGATCAGTTGGGAAAGTTTTAACAATTCTCTACCTAGCCCTGACTTATGCTCCTCCATATTGACCATGCTTTCACTGGGGTTACTCTGTCACCTCAGCTCTCTCTCTTCACATTCCTTCTGGAAGGTTCTTTCTCTTTCTCTCTCCTGTCTCTCTCTTTCTCTTTCCTCACATTCCTTCTGGAAGGCTCGTTCTTACTCTTTCTCCCTTCTCTCTCTTTCTTCAAATTCATGTTTCCTCTGTTCCAATTGTGTCTTTGCTAACAATACCCTTTCAGAGTCTATTTCTAACCCTGTTTCTGCTTCTTCAGATTCAAGGGAAAAATGGTTGGTCACTAGTCTTAGGAGTTCAGACTTTCTAGCCTTGCCCCGTACAATGATCCCACACTGCTTAGCCATTTTCCTCAACTCCTCCATTGACAGTGCTTTTAACTTGTCCCAAGTTACTTCACCCTAGCTTGGGGAGCTACTGGCTTCGGTTGCAGACATCCTAGTATTCTAGCGCACACAACCACTAGAAAACCTGTTTTGAAATCTTTTCTTTTTTTAGATTGGGAACAATTTGGCTTCCCCCTTCCAATTTCTCATTTGTCTGTGGGTCAACCCCTGACGCTAGCTGCCAAATTTCTGTTACGAACAGGTGAGAAAGGGTTAGGGGTTCCCTCTCAGCCTTTGCCTGGTTTAACCATAACAGGGTTTAATTTTAAACACACCGTGTTTTTAGCTCCCCCCTTAGTGAATCCTTGTTCACCGCTTTCCAATTGTAAGGCAAAGAAATCAATTAGAGAGGTTTTCTTAGATTTAAACAAGACAGGTGGAAGTTTATTAACCTTAAACTCTAATCCAGTTAACGACAACGAATATGCGACGCAACCACACTAACATGCATACGCGATAAACACACACGCAGATAGAGACAGAAAAAGTAGAAAGAATAAAGGGAATAAGTTTGAGGCAATGGCTGGGTTGTAATTACAGTCCTTTGAGTTCAATGTGGAGTCTTTGGTTACCAGTAAGTCTTGCTGTTTGTTGGGGCCCAGTGCACGCTTTAACTTGTTCTGATGTAGGAATCTTTTCCCTCTTGAGGTTTAAACGACTTCAGTGGGTCCGGAGGTTTGTGAGAAAGCGAGAGAGAGCCAGCCAGGCAAGAGGCTGTCTTGTTCCAGGTTCAGTTGCAATCTGCAGTCTGTCTTCAAACTGTCCTGTGAGCACAATTCAAAACTCCAAGTTGGCCAGCAGATTAGTCATGTAACTAACCCCTTATTTGGGACCAACTGCTCCTGCGGTATGTGGATTTCAAAGTTCTCGGTGGGGTGGGTGGGGGTGTTGGAGGGTGGGGGGGTGTAGTGCTGTCTCTTACACCGACAAGATGTGGATCACCATTGTCTAGACCAATCTCTGTTAACTGAATCAGTGAGCATCCCCATTGTCTTTTCCGAGGCGACTGTCTCTTAGTATGCAAATTCCCTCCAGCCAAATGTCTGGTGATATCTTTAAACAAGTCATTTCTTCACTCCAGCAATAGTTTAAAATTAATGTTTATATGACAAAATTAATATGCCTTAGGAGTTCAGACTTCCTAGCCTTGCCACGTACAGTGATCCCACACTGCTCAGCCATTTTCCTCAACTCCTCTATAGACAGTGCTTTGAACTTATCCCAAGTTACTTCACCCTGGCTTGGAGAGCTACTCGATTCAGTTGCAGACATGTTAGTATTCAATCGCACACAACCACAAGAAAACCTGTATTGATTGGCACTTTTTAGATTGTGAGCAATTTGGCTTACGACTTCAATTTAACTTGTTTGTCTGTGGGTGACAATCCTGGATGAGCTCCCAATTTCTGTTACGACCAGTTGAACAATGTCTAGGGGTCTTTTGCTGTCTTTACCTGGTCTTATTGTAACAGGGGTTTATTTTTAAACACACTGTGTTTTGAGCTCCTCTTTTTATGAATCCTTGTTCACAGTTTCCAATTATCAGGCAAATAGCTGAGCACAAACAAGCTTTCTTTGGTTTAAAGCAGAAAGAGGAAATTTATTTAAACCTTAAACTCAAACTTTAATATGGTTCACGTCTACAGATATACAATGCGTTCACGCTAGCATGCACATGCGATATAAACATGCAAAATAGGGACAGAAAAGAGCAGAAGAAAAGCTAAGTAGAATAGTATGAGGAAATATCTTGTTACTGTTTCTGGAGCTCACTGTAGTCCTTGATTGAAGTTATAGTCTTACATTTTATTGGGGCCCAGTAATCTTCTTAAAACTTTGTTCATGCGCCAAACCTTTCTCTCTTTGAATTTCAAGTGTCTTCAATGGTTTCAGTTCCCTGAGAGATGAGCAGGCAGGCATACAGTCAGGAGATAGGCAGGCAGGAAAGGAGATGTTCTCAGTCGCAGGAGAAGGTCATTACTCCATGAGCACACGACTTTGTCTCTGTTCAAATCCCTTCGACGGATGTTCAAATTCAAAAACTCCAGCCAGCTAGTCATGTGACCAAAACTGGCCCAATCACTTCTGTGTATTGGAGAAGCAGCTGCTGGATCCCCATTGTTTCAACATTGTCTGTTACCATGGAAATGTCTTTCCGGTCAGGGCTTCCAATTATAAGTTTTAATGTTCATGTGGCAAAATAATGTGTGCCTCAGTCTTGGCAGGTGGGGTTTGCCTGACAATGTCCACAGGTCCCTGAAGGTGGCAGGACAGGTAGATAGAGTGGTGAAGAAGGCATACAGAATGTTTTCCTTTATTGGCCGAGGTATAGAATACAAAAGCAGGGATGTAATGCTGGAACTGTATAAAACACTGGTTAGGCCACAGCTGGAGTATTGCATACAGTTCTGGTCACCACATTACAGGAAGGACATAATTGCTCTGGGGAGAGTATAGAGGGGATTTACAAGAATGTTGCCAGGGCTTGATAGTTGCAGCTATGAGGAAAGATTGGATAGGCCAGGATTGTTTTCCATCGAACAGAAGAGGCTGAGGGGTGACTTAATTGAACAAAGAACAAAGAACAGTACAGCACAGGAACAGGCCATGCGGCCCTCCAAGCCTGTGCCGATCTTGATGCCTGCCTAAACTAAAACCTTATCCCTCTATTCCCATCCTATTTATGTATTTGTCAAGATGCCTCTTAAACGTCATTAGCGTACCTGCTTCCAGCATCTCCCCTGGCAGCAAGTTCCAGGCACTCACCACCCTCTGTGTAAAGAACTTGCCTCGCACATCCCCTCTAAACTTTGCCCCTCTCACCTTAAACCTATGTCCCCTAGTAACTGACTCTTCCACCCTGGGAAAAGGCTTCTGACTATCCACTCTGTCCATGCCGCTCATAACTTTGTAAACCTCTATCATGTCACCCCTCCACCTCCGTCGTTCCAGTGAAAACAATCCAAGTTTATCCAACCTCTCCTCATAGCTAATGCCCTCCAGACCAGGCAACATCTTGGTAAACCTCTTCTGTACCCTCTCCAAAGCCTCCACGTTCTTCTGGTAGTGTGACGACCAGAATTGCATGCAATATTCTAAGTGTGGCCTAACTAAGGTTCTGTACAGCTGCAACATGACTTGCCAATTTTTATACTCTATGTCCCGACCGATGAAGGCAAGCATGTCGTATGCCTTCTTGACTACCTTATCCACCTGCGTTGCCACTTTCAGTGACCTGTGGACCTGGACGCCCAGATCTCTCTGCCTGTCAATACTCCTAAAGGTTCTGCCATTTACTGTATACTTCCCACCTGCATTAGATCTTCCAAAATGCACTACCTCACATTTGTCCGGATTAAACTCCATCTGCCATTTCTCCGCCCAAGTCTCCAACTGATCTATATCCTGCTGTATCCTCTGAAAATCCTCAACACTATCCGCAACTCCACCATCCTTTGTGTTGTCCGCGTTGAGGTGTACAAAATTATGAGGAGCCTAGATAGAGTAGACAGGAACTACTCCCTAACAGAGAGATCAATTACCAGGCGGCATAGATTAAGGTGATTGATAGAAGGATTAGAGGGGACATGAGGAAAAACATTTTCACCCAGAAGGTGGTGGGTGTCTGCAATTCACTGCCAGGAATGATGGTGGAGGCAGAAAAACTCAATTCTTTTAAAAGGTACCTGGACCTGCACCTGAAGTGCTGTAACCTTCAGTGCTATGGACCAGGTGGAGGGTGGAATTAGATTGGGCGGCTAGTTTTTTTGTCCGGTGCAGACACGATGGGCTGAAGGGCCCCCTTCTGTGCTCTAATTATTCTACGGTTCTGTGGTTAAGGGTTAGGTCACATCATGGATTTAATACCATTCCAGTCTCTGGAAATAAAATAGGCATGTAGTGGGCAAGCAAAGTTTGAATCAAGGAAAAAAATTAACAGCATCCATTGAAAGTTCCTGATGCCAAATAGTCTTAAATTGCAAAACTTATTGTCAGTAAAGCAGAGCACAGTAATTTGTGACACTTTCTCTGTACCACACACTAAGGTACTTGAGATGCAGGACATTGATGCTAAGATACACCACCAATGATAGTTGAGCTGGGCAATGGGAGATGGAGGTCCTACAGTACCACCAATGAAGAGAGGCTTGCACCTTCATTGTGACAGTTGACATAGAAAAATTTAATGGGAAATGTTGACATTGGATTTTGACACAAGTGTGAACAAAAACTGAGGTCTGTGGACAGAAGTGTATGTCCTGTGCGAGGGTTTTAATAATATATAAATATTTTAATGCCACATTAATGGTTGAAAACCAAATCAGGAAACTTAAAAATTAAATATTCCTTTGCCTTATTGCAGTGTGAATTATGAATTATTTTGTGGGTGTTGTAATTTAATGATTACTGCAGCCTTTGTGTACCCAGTAATATGAAGGAGGGGAGAATAATTTCAATAGGTTATCAGAAACTATTAAGCAAGTTAATTGATTCCATCAACCACAATATTTAAGAGGAAAGTACTTGAAGAAAAAAAGTATTAAAAGGTATAGGGAAACTGCAGGAATGGGATTAAAGTAGATTGCTATAGTGTGGAGCTAGTACCAGCAGAGATACAATGGGCTAAATGGCCTTCTCCTGTACTGAACTTGCATGATTCTGTGAATTCTAAGACTGTGGGTTGTGTGACCAGAGTACACTACATCAGAAAATGTAGGAAATGCACAATACATCAGTCAGCAGCGGTAAAGAAAGCACAGGTTATGATACTTTGCCTCTACCCTTCAACAGAACTGAAGATTAACGACGAAAGCATTTTATTAAGGTTGGGGGGAAAGAGAGAGAAGAAAACAGGAAGCTGGAGAGAATTGACACTACAGTGCGTGTCGCCCTGCCTCCAACCCACACTGTCTTTGATTCTGACTGGGACCTTGTGATTAATTGGTAGCACTCTCACCTCAGAGTCAGAAGGTTGTGGGATAACGCTCCACTTTATAGACTTCAGCATATAATCCAGGCCAACACACTAGGGCAGTAGAAAGGGAGTGCTGCTCTGTTGGACGGTGTTGTCTTTCCAATGAGACATTAAACCAAGGCCTCGTGTGCCTTCTCAGGTGGATGCAAACAATCCCATGGCCCGAGACTGAAGAAGAGCAAGGAGAGTTCTCCCCGCAGTCCTGGCCAATATTTATCTCTGAACAATGATCAGTAAAATAGATTATCTAGTCACTTCTGTTTGTGGGAGCTTGCTGTGCACAAATTGGCCGCCACGTTTGCTACATTGCTACACTGTCACAGTGACTACACTTCAAAAGCTCTTAATTGGCTATAGCTATAATGCGCTTTCAGATGTCCTGAGGTTATGAAATGTGCTATAGAAATGATACCCTTTATTTCTTACATAGAGGGACAGGATTCTGCTGGTGCCTGGCTATAGTCAGGGCAACAAATGTCAGGGTCAGTGGACAAATGATTGGGGTAGAAAAGTGAAGGGAAAACATACTTATAGAGAAGACAGTGAGAGATGGATAGAAAAGATATTCACATTGGGAAACTCCAGCAACAAAAATCAAGAGAGGGCAATAAATAATACCACACAAAATGAAGGTGAACAAGGTAAGGGTAAAAAATGAAGTAATCTCTTGGATCAAAAATACCCTTACAGCATAAAGAGAAAGATGGATACTAGATTCCATGAAGATTTATATCCATAAAGTGATCTCAGCTTTTTAATTCATATCTAGCAATGCAATTGTAAGGTGATATTGAAATGAGTAATTTATGTTTCAGCGCTGATGGAATATCTTCTTTCTCATATGAATTTTAATGAATCTGGGGAGTACTTTGTCAGAGTGTAGTGCTTAATAGGTTTTAAATTAGTTAATTCATTAATAAACATATTTACTAATGTAATTTTTTTAACGCATGGTTATCGGCCGTCTTATTTTAGTAACAGTGGACTATGAGTAATTACTTGAAAGATTAATCATTTTATCAATGGTGAGAAATTACCGTGGAAGCCAAGGTTAAAGGAGAAATAATTGGTTTGTTGGGTCTAAAATAACAGTGTTTTTTTCTTGTCTTCCTGAGATGTCTCATACTCTTAAGATGAATGAAAGGGGTAGTTTATTTGGTATAATGTAGTCTCTGTCCCCCACCACCCCCACAGCCAGCTGGCTTTAGTAAAAAAAAAAGTTATAAAGAATGATCCAACCCTCCACATTAGAGGTATTTCTATTTTGATTTTTATCTTTTTCCTTGACATGAGAGCTATCATTTTGTATTGCTGTGCACAATTTTCATGCACTCTGCTAATGATAATGTCAAGGCCTGCCGGAGAGTGGCTTCAGCCTAAGATCAAATCAGAAGAAGGGCTGCAGGGTCCAGGCGTTGGGAGCAAGGGTGTCATCAACTTGAAAGGGTGCAAGACATTGCATCTTTCCCCTATTGAGGGATCACCTTACCTTTGAGGGTAGTTTTTCAGAGTCCTTCACTATTATGAGACACCCAGCTTGCTGTAAGTGCAGAGTGGAAACACAGAAGTGAACTACCCTCAATTTTCCAGTCTGCACTGACAGTGGGAGAGGTACTTTGCCATAGGTGCCAAGCAACATCTCGATTTTAAAATTCTCATCTTTGTTTTCAAATCCCTCCCACGGCCTCACCCCTCCTTATCTCTGTAATCTCCTCCAGCCCCACAACCTCCTGAGATCTCTAAACTTCTCCAATTCTGGACTCTTGCACATCCTCGATTTTCATCGCTGCACCATTGGCAATGGTGCCACCAACTGTCTAGTCCCTAAACTCTGGAATTACCTCCTAAACCTCTCTACCTCTGTACTTCTCTCTCCTCCTTTAAGATTCTCCTTAAAACCTTGCTCTTTGACCAAGCTATTGGTCACAAATCTTAATATCTTTTTATGTGTTTTGAATTTTGATAGTCACACTTGTGAAGTCACTTGGGGCATATTACTATGTTAAAACCTTAGGTAAATGCAAGTTGTTATTGGTGAGGTCTTAAAATACCTAGGAGCCCAATAGGTAATAGAACCAGACATGCAATATATGTCTACACCTCTCACAGACATCAATACATGGATCTGGGCAGAGAACACAAGGGAGAAAAAACAACCACAGTATTTCTCAATAAAATTTGAAACCAGCCATGAGCAGCCTGGCCAGGTGGCATTTGAAGAGATTGGCAAAGATTGTAACTACTAAGTGCTCTTAATTTACTTGTTTAATATTAAGTTAATTTGTCTATTTGCTTATAGCCTGAGTCACACTCGGTAGAGTGTACTCATCCAGCTGCAGAAGATTTGGTCACATGATATTTTCCAATGAGTGGGAATACAGTGTTAAGGGTTCTATGTTCAATCCCTATGTCTTGCTATATTTGCTCAGATATTGAGCAGATAACAACAAACTCTGTTTTGCAGGAGTATGAACACCACTTACGAGAGTGGCCAGTGACAGTGAATCCAAGTCAAATATCTAGGATAAAAAGCCAAGAACGTACAGTTCTCTTTTCATTTCACTTTTCATTCAGAAAACTACATGTCCATTTTGCGAAGTCACTAAAGTTTGATTGCACAGTGCTTATAGGAGAGTACGAATACATTGGGATCATTTGCACATTGTTCCTATATCGCGGGACAACATGCGTTCTCTTTCATATGAGAGATGCTCACTGTTGCCTCAGGCAGTGAATAGCAAACCGGTACGAGGATAGAAGACAAGTTAACAACTGATCTTTCCAGAAACCCCAAAATGGTAGTGTCCTAACTTTGCATAATGCCAGTCCACATAAACAGAACCCTTTTATGCCCTCTCCCATCCACTGAGCATACAAGGATGTGGATGCCTGTTGTTAAACATTGAATTAAAAAGTGTTGGATGCACATTTTGACTTGATGGGTCAAAGAGATATCCTGATAGCAGGAACAAATCTACACCAACAGAGCTGTTGCTAAAAAACACAAGATATTGGGCTATCTCCCGACTAAACACCATTGCCTGGAATTTCTGTGGGGCTTCTATTATTCCACAGCTGTAATTTTGGCAAAACCCACAGAGAAACAGTGTAAATGACTAAAAAGGGACATATAGGCCATTTTTCCAGGCTCTTTGATAATCTTCCACTGACGTTACAGTGGAAGATCAGAAGAAGCAAGTGGAAATTCAGGTCAGGATTTATTTTAAAAGGCAGTTACTTTAATTGGACTTGTTCATGTCAGAACTTAGGAATAGGAATAGGCCATTCAGCCCTTGAGTCTGTTCTGGCATTCAATTAGATTGTGGTTTATCTGTATCTTAACTCCACCAGCCTTGGTTTTATATACCTTAATTCCTTGCCTAACAACATTTTATCAACTGGAAATATGATGGCAAGGCAATGATCATATTTCTCACCTACATACCGAGTACACAAATATGTTTCCCCCGACAATTCTCTCCCCTCTTCCTGAAAGCATTGGCTTCTGCTGGAGAATGGTTCGACAGGTGCCCAACAGCCATCCAAACTAATATATTGCCCCCAACTCCATGAGTCCTTATCATGTGTGTTAACCTTTTGTGTGGCACCTTATCAAATGTCTTTTGGAAATCCCAGCATAGTACATCGACAGGTTCCCATTTATCTACCCTACTCAAAAAACTCTTAAGAAATTTGTCAAACACAAGATTTCTCTTTCGTAAAACCCTGTTGACTTTGTCTGATCTTAGTATGATTTTCTAAGTGCATTGTTAGGACTTCCTTATTGACAGATTTCAGCATTTTCCTGATGACTGATGTCAGGCTATAGTATCCTGTAGTATCCTGTTTTCTCTCTTCCTCCTTTCTTGAGCCGGGGTGTTACATTTCCTAACTTCTAATCCTCTGGGACTGTTCTAGAATCTAGGGAATTTTGGAAAATCATAACCAGTGCATCCACTATCTCTGCAGCTATCTCTGTTAGAATCCTAGGATGTAGGCCATCAGGTCCTAGGAATTTGTTGACCTTTAGTCCTTTAAGCTTCTCCAATAATTTTTCTGTGTTGATATTAATTACGAATAGTTGTTTAGTAGTACAGAACTTGAGTATTGCTGAAAATAGAGGCATTTTGTCGAAGCTTTTCGTCTTGCACTTATCAGGACAATTTGAAAGAATACCAATGTAAGAGGAAGCCACACATTTTTACTGTATGAGAAGAGAGTGCTGATTGGTTGGCAAGTTGCCAAGGAGAATGTACCAGTTTGTTGTGACTGACAGTTAACTGCCAAGCTTTGGCAATATGTGCAGGGCTTAAAGAAGAAACCCAAAGTGGCCCAAATTCTAGCTCTGTGACATGTCATCAGTCACCATTTGTGGGGCGAGGTGGGGGGTGGGGGGGGAGAACAATTTTAACCAAACTCGCCAGGCAGAAACCAGGCGTTATGTAAAACTGACATTCCACTCCATTCCAACAGCTTCCTAATGTGCTGGTTAAGTTAAAATTGTGCCCCCCAACCCCGCTGTGAGTTCACAACCAAATAGGTTGCTGGCTGCAAAAAAGATCGTCATGAGTTGGTCACGAGTTGACTGTAGAGAATTTCAGGGAGTTTGCTAATTATGTTCCTAGCGGCCTTATGCTTTATGGATCAGTGATTCTTTTCTAGTTATAAATAGCACAGTGAGCTTCTGAGCAATAATAACCACCATCTGAAGGCCAGACTTGACAGTGTGAATATGAGGAGATTGATTGTCTTTGTTCTAGTCTGATTTGTAACAGATCGACTATCTTTTAAGTTTTTGGGACTAAATAGAAGAAACATTGATATCATATTAATATCTCAATAGCATTTTAATGGAATTTGGGGGAAGGTAGCTGGAAGAGCAAGTTGACTAACGGGATTCTTCTTCACAGGTGTTAGGAAGTGCCCTGCATATTGTTAGCCTGTTTAAAAGCAATCTAGTGCATGTTGGTTCATAGTATATCTCCTGTTAATAGTCTTACACTCTGTAATTACACTTGTTAAGGCAGTGGAGTGTGTGATATCATTAACACTCTATGCTGCTAATTAACACCATATGGAATGTATAGGACTGTGGTTGAGCTTCCTTCAGTAGCTCAATTAGGAAGGTCACTGGCAAGAGTAGAACAGACGTTGGAATTTTGGGAGGGATGCCCCACCCACCGGCCAAAAAAATCAGTGGTGAGCCCGCCTCCACCAGGCCTGGGAGCCACGCCAGGATTTTTCATGGCCCAGGCCCTGAATTGGCCATGGTTGGGACGTGCACCCCTCTGAGGCGGGATGTCCTGCCTCCAAGAGCTGCCAGCCAATCAGCAACCCGGCAGCTCTCAGTCCCAGCAGTGACACCGGGAGTAGTGGCCACTGCGGGGACTGCACCCAGCTTCAGCAGAAAAGGGATGCCAGCCTGGAAACAAGGTGTTTGGGGCCTCACTGGGAACAATTGGCCAGGCCCCAGTGAGGCAAGGGGGGGTGGGGCAGGTTGAGGAGATGTGCAGTGCAGTGAGGGCAGTTGGGCCATGGGGATGCCTTTGTGGGGCACAGGGTGCCCGATCAAGAGGGCCCCCCCAGTCCACAAGGAGGCTGCCAGGTACAGTACAGCTACAACACTGGCATCTACCAGCAATGTGGAAAATGGCCCAGGTATGTCCTGTGCACGAAAAGCAGGACAAATCCAACCAAGCC
Source organism: Heterodontus francisci (assembly GCF_036365525.1). Lineage (NCBI taxonomy): Eukaryota > Metazoa > Chordata > Chondrichthyes > Heterodontiformes > Heterodontidae > Heterodontus > Heterodontus francisci. Next base: position 103,389,173 of record NC_090380.1, on the reverse strand, counting down.
AATTACCGCCCCATCAGTCTACTCTCAACCATCAGTAAATTGATGGAAGGTGTCATTGACAGTGCCATCAAGCGGCACTTGCTTAGCAATAACCTGCATAATGACGTTCAGTTTGGGTTCCGCCAGGGCCACTCAGCTCCTGGCCTCATTACAGCCTTGGTTCAAACATAAACAAAACAGATGAACTCCAGAGGTGAGGTGACTGCCCTGCATCAAGGAGCCCTAGCAAAATTGGAGTCAATAGGAATCAGGGGGAAAACTCTCCGTTGGTTGGAGTCGTACTTAGCACAAAGGAAGATGATTGTGGTTGTTGGAGGTCAATCATCTGAGCTCCAGGACATCACTGCAGGAGTTCCTCAGTGTAATGTCCTAGGCCCAACCATCTTCAGCTGCTTCATCAATGACCTTCCTTCAATCATAAAGTCAGAAGTGGGGATGTTCGCTGATGATTGCACAATGTTCAGCACCATTCACGATTCCTCAGATACTGAAGCAGTCCGTGTAGAAATGCAGCAAGACCTGGACAATATCCAGACTTGGGCTGATAAGTGGTAAGTGGCATTCATGCCACACAAGTGTCATCTCTAACAAGAGAGAATCTAACCATCTCCCCCTGACATTCAATGGCATTACGATCACTGAATCCCCCACTATCAACATCCTGAGGGTTACCATTGACCAGAAACTGAACTGAAGTAGCCATATAAATACCGTGGCTATAAGAGCAGGTCAGAGGCTGGGAATCCTGCGGTGAGTGACTCACCTCCTGACTCCCCAAAACCTGTCCACCATCTACAAACATAGAAAATAGGAGCAGCAATAGGCCATTCAGCCCTTCGAGCCTGCTCCGTGATTCATTATGATCATGGCTGATCATCCAACTCAGTAACCTGTTCCTGCTTTCGCCCCATATCCTTTGATACCTTTAAACCTAAGAGCTATATCTAACTCCTTCTTGAAAGGCACAAGTCAGGAATGGGATAGAATACTCTCCACTTGCTTGGATGGGTACAGCTCCAACAACACTCAAGAAACTCAACACCATCCAGGACAAAGCAGCCCACTTGATTAGCACCCCATTGACAAACATTCACTTCCTTCACCACCGATGCACAGTGGTAGCAGTGTGTACCATCTACAAGATGCACTGCAGCAATGCACCAAGGCTCTTTCGACAGCACCTTCCAAACCCACTCAGTTGGCTAGATGGCTAGTGTGTGGGTCAGAACAATGTCAAACAGCAGAGCTCAACTCCCATTCTGTCCTGAAGAAAGCAATGGGAAACCACATCATATACCCTCATCTCTAGTCATGCTCATCCTTCCTGGGTGGAGAGGAAGAGCATGGGCAGACCACCACCATAGCATGGCTGCTATTGTACCTCCATGTATCAACTGGTGGGGTGGGGGGGGGGGGGGCGGGGAGCTGTTGCAAAATTGGTGAAGTCATTCCTGGTTGTACAGATCTCTAGATTCTTTAAAAGCCTTATTATCAATATTTTGTGGAAAAAATGCTTTAATTTGTATAACTTTTTATCACATCTCTCGGCTACATCTCAAGCTACTTCACACACATACACGAATTCCACTGACTATTATGTAGGTAAACATTACACCACAAGATAACATTCAAAGTAAGATGAATGAACCATGCTAATATTGTGTGCGGGAGCAATGACAGTTAGGACATCAAGAGAACTCCCTTCCCTTTCTTTAAATATTACATGAACATATCTGTGGATAGCAAAGATTATATGTACTATTGATTCAACATCCCATCCAAAAGGTGGTCCCTCCAATAATGCAGCACATGTCCAGTTCTGCACCTGAGTATTGGCTTAGAATATGTGCTCAGGTCCTAGAATGGGGGTTAACCCCACACTCTTCTGTGAGCAACTGAACCAAGCTGGCACTACAGAGCATATTGCCGTAAGGAATGTGCATCTCATTCTTCAGCTGGTCTATCTCTAATTATCTGTTATAGAATTTGCAATGGTACATTGTCGCTTAATTACATATGTGCTATAATTTCCAGGGGAACAAGAATAATGCCAACAGCAGATAAAATAAGGCCGGAGGTGGCATCAATTGAAGACCACTACACAATAACATTGTCACATAATTCACAGGAGGGCATTCCAATAAAGGCTTTATTTTGGCACTGACAAACACAAAGAGTAGCTTTATGACCAAAAGTAAGCTATATATAGAATAAACATTGCATACAGTTATATATAGAATAATAGACAGCTGGAAGTGAGTAATGAGGTCTTAGTGTAATTGAAGGGCTTAAATGATCCGGTAAACATGAAACTGAAGTTAGTGAACAAATTTTTGTCAATAGATTTGAATGGTTTGTTTAACCAAAGTAGGAGTCCCCATCTGTTAATAAGCACACAATAAAAGTTGAGATTGAAATGGGCTCTGGTCAATTGAAGTCTGCTGTTCTAGTACTCAAATTCTTCCAGTCTAGTATTCAACCCTAAGATGGATTTTCCTGATATTTGATCCTGGGAAAAAAACAGTTTCCCAGAAGAGAAATCAGGAAAAAGGAATGCAAGGACAAAGGATCATTGAGCCTCCATCCCTTTGATGTTGCCCTGGATTTAGAAGGCTTTCCTTGGAAGTTGAACCATCATCTATGCCTGCAGTAGGCCCAGGACATCCTGAGGCCTGCAAATGAGACAAGCGAGGCCTTTTTCTCAAATGTAAGTGCCGCTGAGCGCCCAAAGATCATGGCTCCAGGACCTGTCCCTCAACACTCAACAATCACGGGGTCTGTGAGAGTCCTTTGACTGGTCACAGATTTCCAGATAGGACGAGGGTACAAGGTGAAAGTGTCCCCCCCCCCCGGCCTTCCCTGATTCTTCTGGTAGATTTCCATGGACAGCTAGAAGAATCCAGTGTCATATGTGCCACATGCAGTCAGAGGCCTGAGATACCTACAGCTACAGCTATCTTTCTTGTCTCTTCCTCTGGCGCTAGGCCTTCACCAAGGGTAGATCATAGAATTGTACAGCACAGAATGAGGCAGAAAGAAAAATCCAGTTATTTCCACTCGTCTGCTCTTTCCCCATATCCATGCATTTTTTTCTCATTTACCCAATTCCCTTTGAATGCTACTGTTGAAAACAAGCCATCTAAATGACCCACGACACGTGTTGGGTCATTAACATGATGGATATTCACATGGGGAGAGTATAAAGATATTGCTATTGTGAACTTGCAGAAGGCATTTGATAAAGTTCCACGCATGAGATTATCAGCAAAAATAAAAGCGCACGAATTTGGAGGTAACCTGGAGATATGAGTTGGTAATTTATTGTTGGCAGGTAGGAGATAGAGAATGGGGATATAAGGAACATTCTCTGACTGGCGGGGTGTGGCAAGTGATGTTCCCCAGGGATCTGTATGGGGCATCTGTCTGGGCGGCACAGTAGCGCAGTGGTTAGCACTGCAGCCTCACAGCTCCAGTGACCCGGGTTCGATTCTGGGTACTGCTTGTTGTGGAGTTTGCAAGTTCTCCCTGTGACTCTTTGGGTTTTCGCTAGGTGCTCCAGTTTCCTCCCACAGCCAAAGACTTGCAGGTTGATAGGTAAATTGGCCATTATAAATTGCCCCCAGTATAGGTAGGTGGTAGGGGAATTGTGAGGATGTGGTAGGAATATGGGATTAATATCAGATTAGTATAAATGGGTGGTTGATGGTCGGCACGGACTCGAAGGGCCTGTTTCAGTGCTGTATCTCTAAAAAAAATAAATAAAATCAGCTTTTCGCCATATATATCAGTGAGTTGGATGAAGGAATAGAAAGTTTTATACACAAGTTTGCAGATGACATCAAGTTAGGAGGCATGGTAAGTTATATAAATGTCTGTAGGAAATTGCAAAGGGACACAGTTTAATATGCTTTCCGATATTGAGCGGAACAACTCCCTATTTTCCTCTCCTATCCATTGGAGTTACATTAGGAAGGCAGTGTAACTCCAGAGGAATACCTGCCCCACATAAACTGTAGAATCTGAGAATTCTTGCATATACTTCTATGTATGTTTAAACCTCTACTAACCTCTTATGTTTCTCTTTGTATGGAATAGTTATATTACAATATGAAAGGCACAATTCAGCATAGCGGCGCCTCATCAGACTCCTTTTCTATCCTGAGTGGCGTGAAAAAGGGCTGTGTTCTCGCACCTACACTGTTTGGGATCTTCTTCTCCCTGCTGCTCTCACATGCGTTCAAGTCTTCACAAGAAGGAATTTTCCTCCACACAAGACCAGATGGCAGGTTGTTCAACCTTGCCCGTCTAAGAGCGAAGACCAAAGTACAGAAAGTCCTCATCAGGGAACTCCTCTTTGCTGACGATGCTGCATTAACATCTCACACAGAAGAGTGTCTGCAGAGACTCACCGACAGGATTGTGGCTGCCTGCACCGAATTTGGCCTAACCATCAGCCTCAAGAAAACGAACATCATGGGACAGGACGTCAGAAATGCCCCATCCATAAATATCGGCGACCACAATCTGGAAGTGGTTCAAGAGTTCACCTACCTAGGCTCAACTATCACCAGTAACCTGGCTCTCGAATTCAACATGGCGCACTGACACAGAACACAAAAGTCCAGGTGTATCAAGCCTGTGTCCTCAGTACCTTGCTCTACGGCAGCGAGGCCTGGACAACGTACGTCAGCCAAGAGCGACGTCTCAATTCATTCCATCTTCACTGCCTCCGGAGAATCCTTGGCATCAGGTGGCAGGACCGTATCTCCAACACAGAAGTCCTCGAGGCGGCCAACATCCCCAGCATATACACCCTGAGCCAGCGGCGCCTGAGATGGCTTGGCCATGTGAGCCACATGGAAGATAGCAGGATCCCCAAGGACACATTGTACAGCGAGCTCGTCGCTGGTATTAGACCCACCGGCCGTCCATGTCTCCGCTTTAAAGACATCTGCAAGCGCGACATGAAGTCCTGTAACATTGATCACAAGTCGTGGGAGTCAGTTGCCAGCGATCGCCAGAGCTGGCGGGCAACAATAAAGGCGGGGCTAAAGCGTGGCGAGTCGAAGAGACTTAGCAGTTAGCAGGAAAAAAGACAGAAGCGCAAGGAGAGCCAACTGTGTAATAGCCCCGACAACCAATTTTATCTGCAGCACCTGTGGAAGAGTCTGTCACTCTAGAATTGGCCTTTATAGCCACTCCAGGCGCTGCTTCACAAACCACTGACCACCTTCAGGTGCTTACCCATTGTCTCTCGAGACAAGGAGGCCAAAGATAACAGAAGAGAGATAACATTAATCCCATCTTCCTACCACATCCCCACCTTCCCTCAATTCCCCTATCACCTACCTATACTAGGGGCAATTTATAATGGCCAATTTACCTATCAACCTGCAAGTCTTTGGCTGTGGGAGGAAACCGGAGCACCCGGCGAAAACCCACGCGGTCACAGGGAGAACTTGCAAACTCCGCACGGCAAAGCGGCACATCTTTGACAGCGACTTTTGGATTTCTTCATTTAAACACAAAACTGCCCTCCCCTGAATTTGCTGTGGCATTTGCATTTAAGTAACAGGGAGTGCTGCTAACCTCGCCATTATTTTGACAGCAATTTTGGGCTATTGTTTGCACTAAGGAGCCATGGTGAGTATTCAATTGTGGCCTGGTGTGAGGCTATTAAGAGCAGGCCTGTGTGTTTTGTTTTTCCAATTTAAATCAGCAGCTGAACTTTTTCCACTGGCTGAAGTACAATGTTTGGAAATTTGTCAATTGTGACCCAAACGTGACATTTCCTTTATGGATATTTGGGGATGGTGGGGGAGTTAGATTTCCTCTGCGTTCTGTGTATAAAGGCATTGTTTATAAAGAACAGATTTATGCTTTCATTACACATGGCATACAAAGGAAATGTTCTCTGATATGATTCTCAGTAAAGCACTGATAATTTAAATATGGTCGGGGAGTTCCGTACCATGATGATTTGTGTGCAGTCTTAAAGATGGAAGAGGCACCTTTGAGAATAGCACGAGAGACACCCGCCTACAATTAATTTTATTTTACCATTTGAGAGATTTGGACAATATTCATAACAGTGCAGGGAAGTGGGAAATATTAGCAACTGTGCAAATAAGACTGACAGTCGTAAGTGATAGTTTCTGGGGTATTTTTTGTTCAATAAGAATTGGATTCTTACTAGCCCGTGTGCTTTTATTTATTTAAAAGCTCTAGTTCTGCTCATCTCCCACCCATGTGAAAATGGCATCAGAGGCAGTGGTTACCTCGAATACTTCCTTGGACATCTCTTAAGTTTACCCTCCAGTACTCCAGTAAATCTCTGCTTTATTTAAACCCGTCAGCATGTCAATTACTGCCTGCTGCATTTCCCCTGGGAGGGACATTTACAAACATCACTTTGTTGTACGCAGGAACCTAAACACACCTCGAAGCATCGCAAGCACGAAAACCATTCAATTTAATGCTCAAGTACGCTAAAGATTTATCTGTTGCCTTGCACGGCATCTCTAGCCACTATACCTGGAATAAAAAGGGAGATTTGTGCACATGTATTTTGTACATAGAATGCTATAACAAAGGAGCAACACTGATTCTTTGAAATACTTGATATACCTGTGATATTAATGTGCAAACATATAGGCAGAAAGATCAAGTGTGCCATCCATTATTTTAATGTTTTCTGTCTTAAACATACAGGAGGCTGACAATCCTGTAAGTTGCAGTACAACAGCCTGACACTGTGACAACGCTCACGAATCCAATCACTTGCTGAAGTTTCAGGTTATGATACTAATTTAGTGGCACAGTTGGTAGCAATTTTGCCTCTAAATCAGAAGATTGTGAGTTCAAGCCCTGCTCTAGATAGTAGAGCACAGAATCTAGGCTGACACTCTCAGTGCAGTACTGAGGGAGTGCTGCACTGTTGGAGGTTCCGTCTTGCGGCTGCAGCATTAAACCAAGGCCGAATCTGCCCTCTCGTAAAAGATCCATAGCACTATTCAAAGAAGAGCGGAGGCGATTTCCCCCACCTCAGTGTTCTGGCCAATATTTCTCTCTCAACCAACGTCAACAAACAAAAGTTATGGGACGTTGATTGTGGGAGTTTGCTGTGTGTAAATTGGCTGCTGTGTTTCCTACATTACAACAGTGATTTCACTTCACTTAAGTATTTAATTAGCTGCAGAGCATTTTAGACAGCCTGAGGTTGTGAAAGGCGCTATATAAATGCAAGTCTTTCAATGAATTCAAGTCTTTCATTCTCCTTATGGCTGAGTTGTGAGTGCACTGTCCATCTAGAATTGAGTATGTCATGCCAAGATGATGTCTGGTTTATTGTGTTTTGTGCTGATTTAATTGACCACAGGCAGGGCCACTACAATTGGCCTCAATGCTCAATGGGCTAGAGTGGCAAGGAATTGGAGAGAGAGACACAGAGTTAACTTTTCAGGTCAGTGACCTTTCATCAGAACACTTCCATCACTGACTTGAAACATTAACTCCGTTTCTCTCTGCACAGATGCTGCAAGACCTGCTGAGTGTTTCCAGCATTTTCTGTTTTTATTTCAGATTTCCAGTATCCACTGTATTTTGCTTTTGAGAACAAGAAGTTCTCCAGGTTTCTGTGCACTATTTGATGACTTCTCCTGGAAAGTGTGTATACGTATGTTTGTATGTGTGTTGTGCTGGGGGGGAGGGATGCGGTGGGGGGAGGAGGGGGTTGCAAGTTGGGGAGAGAGAAGGAGCTCAACCACAGCTGTCATACCCTCTACAATTGCCATTGCTTATTCTCAAGCCTCACCAATGAAAGAAAAGCCATTTGATGCAATATTGAGGACCTGCTCAGACACTGTGCCTTAGCAGCAATCCAGGGCGAGAAGATTAAAAGTGCACATCATTGGGGTAAGGTGGCAAAGGAAATTGGAATCAGGTACACAACTTTGAAATAACAAGAAATAAGGCAAGGAATATCATTAAGTATATCATTGCTATCTTTATCCGTGAGAGAATTTAAACTGGTATTCATTATAGTATCATGATTTTCTTTATGTGCCACTAACTCTTAATTGCAGAGGTTATCTTTCTTTTGTTGATTCTCCAGTGGATGCAGTTCAATTAGATTATTAGATAAATACTTGGAGGATACATGTCTCTGTGTTATTGAATGCTGATATATAACATTTGGTCAAGTTGCCAGTAAGTATCTCATTCAATGGAGCCCCAATGTGCTTTGGCTTGTTGAGTGGTTCCTAAAATTATACCTTCCCACAATCCGTCTAGGTGCAGATCAAATGAAATGCACTCAACGTGATCGGAATCTCATCACAGCTTTTCTATACTTCTGTGTCAGATCATTTTAATAGGGTTAACGTTTCGGGTCAATGACCCTTCTTCGGAACCAGTTCCGAAGAAGGGTCACTGACCCGAAACGTTAACTCTGCTTCTCTTTCCACAGATGCTGCCAGACCTGCTGAGTGATTCCAGCATTTCTTGTTTTTGTTTCAGATTTCCAGCATCCGCAGTATTTTGCTTTCATTTTAATAGGTCCTTGGCACAGGCCCACCCCTTTGACAGGACATTGCATCTGAAAGCCAGGGAACAAAGTTAACTACATCTGCAGAATGGCCTGCACCAGTGCGATAATGGGTGCTAGCTTCGGTGGGGGGGGTGGCGGGGTGAGGGGGGAGAGTCGTCTGGTTGCTCCCCACCAGCAACCTGAAGCCTGATAACTTTCTGATTTCCCAGTGAAAAGAGGACACTTACCTTTTTGATCCTCCATGTATTCTTTACTTCTTTGTCTTACATCCCAAGAGCTAGGAAAATGAAGTGGGCTGTATTGTGACATCAATTCAACCTTGTTTCCGTAAGATTTCATTGTTTGTGCCTCTTATTTATTCTGCGCTCTAAAGGCAATCTCCAGAAGCACAAGGACAATGCAAAGAATGCTTTGATCCACCAACACAGGCCTCTGTGCATTTTCCCCTGGTTTGCATTTGCAAAAGGAACATTCGCTAAGCACAAAACCGATTTAAAAAAATTTCAAGGTGACATAGGCAGTAGCATGGCAGATGGAGTTCAATGCAGAGAAGTGTGAAGTGATGCACTTAGGGAAGACTACTATGCTGTTACGATTCTGTTAGGGACCATTGATTTTTAAAAAGAGTACGTCAAATTTCCAGTTATTACTGAAAGAATTACGCCACATGATTTCACGTTTTAAACAGAAAACTTTACTGTGTAAGAGTTAAACAAAGCAAAACACTACTGACTTAAAACTACAAATTGGAAACATTTACATTTTAAACTTAAAATCTTAACAGAACTTGAAGACGTATACTTCAAACTCTAAATCTCAACAGAACACTCCTATTTGACTTGTTACTTCCATCCAAAAATTTTCCCTGTACATTACCGTTGTTGTTTATTGCAAGGGGAATGGAATATAGAAGTAGTGATGTTTTGCTACAGTTGTACAGGGCATTAGTGAGACCACATCTAGAGTATTGTGTACAGGTTTGGTCTCCTTACCTAAGAAAGGATATAATTGCATTGGAAGCAGTTCAGAGACGGATCACTCGACTGATTCCTGGGATGCGAGGGTTAGCTTATGAAGAAAGGTTGGGCAGGTTGAGTCTGTTTCTTTGGAGTATAGAAAGATGAGAGGCTATCTTATTGAAACATACAAGATCCTGAGGGAACTTGACAGGGTGGATGTTGAAAGGATATTTCCCTTTGTGGGAGAGACTAAAACTAGAGGGCACTGTTTAAAAATAAGGGGTCTCCCATTTAAGACAGAGATGAGAAATTTTTTCTGTCTGAAGGTCATGAGTCTGTGGAACTCTCTTCCCTAGAGAGCGGTGGAGGTAGGGTCATTGAATGATTTTAAGGCAGAGGTAGATAGGTTCTTGACAAACAAGGGAGTCAAAGGGCATTGGGATTAGGCAGGAAAGTGGAGTTGAGTCCACAAACAGATCATCCATGATTTTATAGAATGGTGGAGCAGGTTCAAGGGGCCGAATGGCCTGTTCCTGCTCCTAGCCCAGCAGTGGCCACTGCTCATGGTGGCGCTGCCAGTACTACTAAACTGCCTGCCCTGTGATTGGTCGGCAGCTCTTGGGGGTGGGATCCCCGTCCCTATTAAGTGTTTAAAGGGACGGGGATCCTGCCTCCTTAAACTTTGACCCAAAAGGACAGGAGGATTGCTCTGGAGATCTGAAAAAAGGCAGAGGGGGGATTCCCCCTGCTGCTGGGACCTCTGCCTGCTGCACAAAATCCAGCCCTCTGTCTCTGTAAGCACTCATGTAAAGATTTTTGAATTTTAAATCTTCTCTTTGTTCTTGGAAATCATATGAATAATTTAAACCCCTGATGATGGCAGCTGCAGATGTACCATCTCCATCAACAAGTTATGAGGGGTTCCCATTGTGTAGGGTCTTTACACTTCCCAATATGACCTTACTAAATAAACATGGGCTACCCTTTGATTTGTAACTATCCTAGATTTGTTTGCCAGCTTCACAAACCAAGTGTTTTCATTTGTCTTGCATTTAAAAAATTAAATTCCCAAATTAAAAGTTATCTCTAGAAAATTAATACAAACCATGAACCAGGTGATCAAAACAATGGAAAGACAATATACTATAAATGACAGAATTTAGAATAGTGTAGTTAAACAGAAAGACCTTGGTGTCCATATACACAAATCCTTAAAGGTGGCAGGGCAAGTTGATAAGGTGTTAAAAAAAATCATACATTTACTTGAGTTTATAAATAGGAGCGTAGAATATAAAAGCAAAGAGATTATGTTGGAGGCTTATAAATCACTGGTGAGATCTCAGCTGGTGTATTGTTGACAATTCTGGGCACCACATTTCAGGAAAGATGTAAAGGCCTTAAAAAGGGTGCAGAGGAGGCTTACCAGGTTGTTCGTGGAGTTGAGGGACATTAGTTATGAGGAGAGGTTGAAAATGTTAGGACTGTTTTTCTTGGAACAGAGAAGATTAAGAGGTAACCTAACAGAGATTTTCAACATGATGAGAGGTTTTGATAGAATAGATAGAGAAAAACTTATCTCTCTGGTGAGTATGTTAATAACCAGAGGCCGTAGATTCAAAGTTATTGGCAAAAGATCTAGAGGGGAGATGAGGAGAACATTTTTCACACAGAGCTGTTAGTATCTGGAATGCTCTACTTGAAAAGGTGGAAGCTGACTCCATAAATAATTTTAAAAGGGAGTTGGACAGGAACATGAGGATGATGAACTTACACAGTTATGGACAAACAGTGGGGACGTGGGACTAAGCATGACTGTTCTTTCAAAGAGCCAGCACAGGCAGCATGGGCTGAATAGCCTCCCTCGGTACTATAAAATTCTATGATTCTAAGATAATTTTTTTTTGTTGGCTCCTGGAATATGGGCATCGCTGGCTAGGCCAGCATTTATTGCCCATCCCTAATTGCCCTTGAGAAGGTGGTGGTGAGCTGCCTTCTTGAACCGCTGCAGTCCTTGGGGTGTAGGTACGCCAACAGTGCTGTGAGGAAGGGAGTTCCAGGATATTGATCCAGCGACAGTGAAGGAATGGTGATATGGTTCCAAGTCAGGATGGTGTGGGGCTTGGACGGAAACTTGCAGGTGGTGGTGTTCCCATGCATTTGCTGCCCTTGTCCTTCTAGGTGTTAGAGGTCACGATTTGGAAGTTGCTGTCGAAGAAGCCTTGGTGAGTTGCTGCAGTGCATCTTGTAGATGGTACACACTGCTCCCACTGTGCATCGGTGGTAAAGGAAGTGAATGTTGAAGGTGGTGGATGGGCTGCTTTGTCCTGGATGGTGTTGAGCTTCTTGAATGTTGTTTGAGCTGGACTCATCCTTACAGATCTCTTGTAGATGGTGGATAAGCACTGGGAAGACAGGAGGTGAGTTACATGTCGCAGAATTCCCAGCACCTGACCTGCTCTTGTAACCAGAGTATTTACGTGGCTGGTCCAGTTTAGTTTCTGGTCAATGGTAACCCCCAGAATGTTGATAGTGGGGGATTCAGTGATGGTAATGCCATTGAACATCAAGGGGAGATGGTTAGATTCTCTCCTGTTAGGGATGGTCATTGCCTGGCACTTGTGTGGTATGAATATTACTTGCCACTTAACCCAAGCCTGGCTGTTGTCCAGGTCTTACTGCATCTGACACTACCCAGAGGAACTCCTGCAGTGATGTCCTGGGACTGAGATGATTCACCTCCACCATGCACAACCATCTTCCTTTGCGCTAGGTATGACTCCAGCCAATGGAGAGTTTTCCCCATAATTCCCATTGACTCCAGTTTGCTAGGGCTCCTTGATGCCATACTCAGTCAAATGCTGCCTTGATGTCAAGGTCAGTCACTCTCACCTCACCTCTGGAGTTCAGCTGTTTTGTCAATGTTCGGACCAATCTCTGATGAGGTCAGGAACTGAGTGGCCCTGGCGCAATCCAAACCGACTGTCAGTGAGCAGGTTATTGCTGAGCATTGCCGCTTGATCGCACTGTCGATGACCCCTTCCATCACTTTGCTGAATATTGGGGTAGACTGATAAGGTGGCAATTGGCCGGGTTGGATTTGTCCTGCTTTTTGTGCTCAGGATATACCTGGGCAATTTTCCACATTGCCAGGTAGATGCCAGTGTTGTAGCTGTACTGGAACAGCTTGATTAGAGGTGCGGCTAGTTCTGGAGCACAAGTCTTCAGTACAATTGCCAGAATGTTTTCAGGGCCTTTGCGATATCCAGTGCCTTCAGCCGTTTCTTGATATCAGGTAGAGTGAATTGGATTGGTTGAAGACTGGCATCTGTGATGCTGGAGACCTCAGGAGGAGGCCGAGATGGATCATCCGCTCGGCACTTTTGGCTGAAGGTGGATGCAAATGCTTCAGCCTCGTCTTTTGCACTGATGTGCTGGGCTTCCCCCATCGTTGAAGATGGGGATACTTGTGTAGCCTCCTCCTCCTGTTAATTGTTTAATTGTCCACTGCCATTCACAACTGAATGTAGAAGGATTGCAGAGCTTAGATCTAATCTATTGGTTGTGGGATCACTTCGCCCTGTCTGTAAGGTATGATTCCATGAGTATGACTGTGTCAGGCTGTTGCTTGACTAGTCTGCGGGACAGCTCTCCCAATTTTGGCACAAGCCCCCAGATGTTAGTAAGAAGGACTTTGCAGGGTCGACAAGGCTGGGTCTGCCGTTATTGTTTCCAGTGCCTAGATTGATGCCGGGTGGTCTGTCCAGTTTCATTCCTTTTCTTAGACTTCATAGCGGTTTGATATAACTGAGTGTCTTGCTAGGCCATTTCAGAGGGCGTTTAAGAGTCAACCACATTGCTGTGGGTCTAGAGTCACATGTAGGTCAGACCAGATAACCCTAAGCCTAACCCTGCCCCTTTGTGAACCAGATGGGTTTTTACAACAATCAACAATGGTTCCATGGTCACCATTAGATTAGATTTTTTAATTCCAGATTTATTAATTGAATTCAAACTTCACCATCTGCCATGGTGGGATTCGAACCCATTTCCCCAGAGCATTAGCCTGGGCCTCTGGGTTACTAGTCCAGTAATGTTACCACTCGCCACTGCCTCCCCTGCAATATAATATCGATTAACATATTAATATTTTGGAAGAAAATTATTGGGATTCGACAAATGGAATAATAATCAGATTCTGGTAATGAAGCTGATTGACGTTTGTTGGATGGTCAGTCTTTCTGTGTCAATCAAAGAGGTATGGTTACGTAATTGCAAACATTGGTTTTCTTCTTTGTTGCTATGGCAACACTACAAGGAAGCAATTTGTTTATTGGTTCCTGCAGATGTTGCTATGGAAGTATAGCAAAAAAGTTAAGTACAATTTTCTAGTTTGACCCCATTTGGTGATTTTGGGTGGTACCGTGCACTTTGACACTGTCCTCCCATCTCAGAGATCCAGCCCAGACTGATGAGATGAAAGTCTCCTCTTTCTATTAGCTCAAAAGATCCTAAGGTAAAGAGAGCCTGGTCCTAGTGGAAACAGCACAAAGCTATCCATAATTAACCAAACTAGCAATCTCACACAATTTTGAGTATGGGTTATGGTACCACTGCTGGGCAGAGTCAAGGAAGCTTTTTTTCAGGAGCTTTTCTAGACCTGATCTGGGAGTGCTTGATGCTGAAAGTGGATTCCCAGCACTGCCAGCCTTCACCTGATAAAGCACCCCCTCCCACCTCCATCACCAATACTTTGAGCTGGAACTTCCTCCTCCAGGTTGGGACAGGGCCTAGGCCTACAGCTCCTGCCCTTCCATGATCAGGGATCATTAAATACTCGTAGCAGGTTCCTACAAGCCAGTGGGAGCCCGCAAGTTAATCCTGAGGGGAAAGTTGCTTGTGGTGCTGAAGCAGAACCACTGCCTCAACATCCTACTTGGTGGAAGCCACTATTAAAGGGCAAAGCAGTCCTAAGGATGTCAACAGTTGCCCCACTGAAGGCCAAGACCGAGACCTACTGTGGGCACGTCCTGGCAGCAAAATGGAGAGCGAGGAGGACGTGGCAAAGCCCCTTGCCTCCATTTGGAAACATTGGGCGTGTCTGCCACTACATCAGAACTACTGCCATGATTCATTGCCACCATAAACCACAGCACAGGTGGCTCAACAAGAAGAAGAAGATGATCTTGACCAAATAGAGTGATGCTACCAAAGTGGAGGAGCTTCTAGAAGATGTGTGGCTGCAGGAACAGGCAGCCTATACTTCATTGGCACAGGAGATGAAAAGAAAGATCTGCTCCATAATAATGGAAAATTGAAGTCTTTGCAGATTGACTCAATTCTTAAACACCTATTTATTCAGGTGATACGGGCATCAATGCAAAGGCCAGCATTTAGTGCCCATCCCTAATTTCCCTTGAGAAGGTGGTGGTGAGCCGCCTTCTTGAACCGCTGCAGTCTGTGTGGTTATGGTACTCCTAGAGTGCTAATTACATAAAGCGTTCCAGGATTTCTACCCAATGATGATGAAGGATCAGCGATATATTTCTAAACAGCCATGCTGTGTGACTTGGAGGGGAACTTCGAGGTGTTGGTGTTTCCGTGTGCCTGCTGCCCTTGTCCTTCTAGGTGGTAGAGGTCACGGGTTTAGGAGGTGCGGCCGAAGAAGCCTTGGTGAGTTCCTGCAGTGCATCTTGTAAATGGAACAAACTGGAGCTACATTATGCCGATGGTGGAGGGAGTGAATATTTAGAATGTGGGAAAATGTAAAGTTGTTCACTTTGACAGGAAGAATAAAAAAGCAGAGTATTACTTAAACAGAGAACGACTGCAAAATTCCAAGGTGCAGAGGGATCTAGGTGTTCTAGTGCATAAGTCACAATACGTTAGTATGCAGGTACAGCAAGAAATAAAGAAGGCTAATGGAATGCTATCCTTTATTGCGAGAGAAATTGGAAATAAAAGTAAGGATGTTATGTTTCAGTTATACAGGGCATTGGTGAGATCACATCTCGAATACTGTATGTAGTTTTGGTCTCCTTATTTAACAAAGGATGTAAATGTATTGGAGGTGGTGCACAGGAGGTTAACGAGATTGATACCTGGAATGAGCGGATTGTCTTATGAGAAAAGGTTGGAAAGACTGGACTTGATTTCACTGGAGTTTGAAGAGTGAGTGGAGACTTGATTGAAGTTTGTAAGATCCTGAACGGTCTTGACAAGGTTGATGTGGAAAGGATCTTACTTCTTATGAGTGAGTCCAGAACTAGGGGGCACTGTTTTAAAATTAGGGGTCACCCTTTTAGGACAGAGATGAGCAGAAATTTTTTCTCTCTGAGGGTTGTGCGACTTTGGAACTCTCTGCCTCAGAAGGTGGTGGAGGCGGAGTCATTGAATATTTTTAAGGTGGAGGTAGTTAGGTTCTTGTTAGGCAAGGGGATCAAGTATATCGGGGGTAGATGGGAGTGTGAAATTTGAGATCAGCCATGATCTTATTGAATGGCAGAGCAGGCTAGAGAGGCCAAATGGCCTACTTCTGCTCCTAATTCGTATGTTTAGATAAGATAATGGATGAGATGCCGATCAAGTGGGTTGCTTTATCCTGGATGGTGTCGAGCTTCTTGAGTGCTGTTGGAGCTGCACCCATCCAGGCAAGTGGAGAGTATTCCATCACACTCCTGACTTCACAGAATCACAGAATTGTTGCAGTGCAGAAGGAGGCCATTCTGAAAGAGCAATTCACTCAGTTCCATTCCCCGCTTTCTCCCCGTAACCCTGAACATTCTTCCTTTTCATATAACAGTCTGATCCCTTTTGAATGCTTCAATTGAACCTGCCTCCACCACACACTCAGGCAGTGCATGCTAGACCTTAACAAAACACACGCTGCGTGAAAAAGTTTTTCCTCGTGTCACTTTTGCTTCTCTTATCAAATACTTTAAATCTGTGCCCTCTCCTTCTCCATCCTTTCATAAGTGGGAACAGTTTTTCTCTATCTGCTCTGTCCAGACACTTCATGATTTTGAATACCTCTATCAAAGCAGCTCTCAGCCTTCTCTTCTCCAAGGAAAGCACTCCTAACTTCTCCAATCTATTTTCATACAGTTCCTCATCCCTGGAACCATTCTTGCGAATGTTTTCTGCACTCTCCCCAATGCCCTCACATCTTTCTTAAAGTGTAGTGCCCAGAACTGGATGCAGTACTCCAGCTGAGGCTGAACTAGTGTCTTATACAAGTTCAACATAACTTCCTTGCTCTTGTACTCTATGCCACTATTAACAATGTCCAGGATACTGTATGCTTTACTAACTGCTTCTCAACCTGTCCTGCCACCTTCAATGACTTATGCACAAATACACCCATGTTCTTCTGCTCCTGCACCCCCTTTAGAATTGTACCCTTTATTGTCTCTCCATGTTCTTCCTGCCAAAATGAATCACCTCACATTTCTCTGCATTGAACTTAATCTGCCACCTGTCTGCCCATTCCACAAACTTGTCTATGTCCTTTTAGAGTTCTATACTATCCTCCTCAGTTCACAATGCTTCCAAGTTTCGTATCATCTGCAAACTTTGAAATTGTGCCCTGCACACCAAGGTGTAGGTCATTAATATATATCAGGAAAAGCAAGGGTCCAAACACTGCCCTGGGGAACTCTACCACAACCTTCCTGCAGCCCGGAAAACATCCATTAACCACTACTCTCTATTTCCTGCCAGTCAGCCAATTCCGTATCCATGTTGCTACCATTCCTTTTATTCCATGAGCTGTAACCTTGCTCAGAAGTCTGTTGTGTGGCACTGTATCAAGTGCTTTTTGAAAGTCCATGTACACCACATCAACCCTCTCTGTTACCTCCTCAAAAAACTCCAGTAAGTTAGTTAAACATGAATCTTCCTTCAGAAATCCATGCTGGCTTTCTTTAATTAATCCACATTTGTCCAGGTGACCATTAATTTTGTCCTGAATTATTCTTTCTGGAAGTTTCCCCACCACTGAAGTTAAACTAATTGGCCTGTAGTTGCTGGGCTTATCTTTACACCCTTTTTTGAACAAGGGTGTAACATTTGCAATTCTCCAGTCCTCTGGTAGCACCCCCGAGTCTAAGATTGAAAAATTTTGGCCAGTGCCTCTGCGATTTCTACCCTCACTGCCCTCAGTTGGATGCATCTCATCTGGCCCTGGTACTTTATCCACTTTAAGTACAGATCGCCCATCTAATACATTCTTTTTATCGATTTTAAACACACATGTGTCAGAATTACCTCCTCTTTCACTATTGCTTGGTTGCATCTTCATCCTTGGTAAAGACAGATGCAAAGTATTTATTTAATACCACAGCTATGCCCTCTGTGCCTTTACGGTACCTAATCGGCCCACTCCTTCTTTTATCACCCTGTTACTATTTATATGTCTGTAGAAAACTTTGGGATCCCCTTTAACATTCACTGCCAGTCTCTTTTCGTGCTCTCTCTTTGCTTGTTTATTTGTTTTTTCACTTTCCTTCTGAAACTTCTATATTCAACCTGGTTCTCAATAGTATCTTTTACCTGGCATCTGTCTTCACTTGTGCCTTGTAGATGGTGAACCGGCTTTGTGGGGTCAGGTGGTGAGCCAACCTGCTGCAGAATACCTAACCTCTGACCTGTTCCTGTAGCCACAGCATTTCTTGGAGATGGAGAAGTTGGAGATGGTCATTACCTGGCACATATGAGGCTTGATTTTGTGTAGGAGATGGGATTCCTGACGCCAGGCTGAAAAGGCGGGGGGATCCCCACCTCTCCATTTTCGTGGCCCTCCCCCCAATCCCCGGAGCAATCCTCTGGTGTTTTTAAATGTAAGTTTCAGGAGGTGTCCCTTAAAGTCAATCAGAGAACCAGCATCTCAGCAGTATTGGCAGTGCCACCGGGGAGTGATGGCCACTGCCAGTACTGCAGATGTCTCGGACCCAGGCCCAATGGTGGAACCCCAAAGAAATAGGTGAGGCAGTATGTAAATTGAAGCTTCTGTGATTGTTAGAGGATGAATTTCTAATCATCATGGCCCAATATTTGTACATCTAATTCAGCCCTTCACCGAGACCCAGATTGACCAAACTGTGCTTTTATTTTGCAGTTCCTGCCATGATCACGTCATACCCAAATACCACCTTGGCAACTCAGGGCCAGAAGAAAGAGGTCAGCTGCACCGCACATGGAGAGAAACCCATCATTGTCCGCTGGGAGAAAGAAGACACCATAATTGACCCAGAGCGAATGTTCCGTTACATTGTGTCCACCAAGGAGATCGGTGATGAGGTGGTCTCCACATTACAGGTACTGACTATAGCATTTAAAAAGAAAGACTTGCTTCATTTTCTCACTTACAAGCATATAAACGTATGAAATAGATGGGCAGGCAAGTGTAAGCTTGCCTACACTATGATGGCCAGACCATCGTGACCAGACACTAAATTTCTCCTTATCTCCTGTCTGGCTCTTTTGCCAATCACCTTAAATTTGTGTCCTCTGGGTATCAACTCTTCTGCAGTGGAAACAGTAAATGTGTAGAAATGATCAAAACCCTTCAAAATTCCAAAAACCTCTATTAAACCTCCCCTAAACCTTCTCTATTCCAAGGAGAATAATCCCAGCTTCTCAAGTCAAGGTGAGCCCCAATCCAACAATATTTAATTGCCTTTGTCCAGAATCCTCATTAGAATCTGTAGACCTTCTATATTGTTGAGATAATGCATCAGTAAATTGTAACAAAGACATAGTGTGATTGCCTGCTGAGTGTACATTGTGCCTTAAACTGTTTCTTTCTTTTGGGCCTCCTTATCTCGAGAGACAATGGATACGCGCCTGGAGGTGGTCAGTGGTTTGTGAAGCAGCGCCTGGAGTGGCTATAAAGGCCAATTCTGGAGTGACAGGCTCTTCCACAGGTGCTGCAGAGAAATTTGTTTGTTGGGGCTGTTGCACAGTTGGCTCTCCCCTTGCGCCTCTGTCTTTTTTCCTGCCAACTACTAAGTCTCTTCGACTCGCCACAATTTAGCCCTGTCTTTATGGCTGCCCGCCAGCCATTAACTGTACATTATGCCTTTAAGAACCACAAGTGAAACTAGCCTGATCCAATCCTTCTAGAAAACTGCCTTGAGCAGTCTTAAATTGGTTGTAATTTAGCAGCACTCTTTGTATGGTCAGAGACACCAAGTGAAAGCTGAATAGAAATGTTCCACTCAAACAAAGGGAAAGGTCAGGGCTTTTTTCCCTGTAGTTATATTTGAAGCCAAGTGATTCATCTGTCTATCTAAATTGTATCTGTGTAAATGTAAGAATGTGTGATTGTAGAAAATAATGGTGATTGGTCTATGCCTGGGGAATTAGCATTTTCTGTGGCCACACAGTGTGTATTATGGACTCTTGGAGCCACTGCTAAAGTTTAAAAGCTTGTTCCGTTAATTTGTATCTATTGCAAGTTACTGATTTAGAATTTATCCACCAATGAGGAACAGCCCTTTCCAAACCATCAAGCCCACAAACCTTAAACTGGACAAACCACAAGATAAATGTAACTATAAAGACATTACGAGGGTCAGATGGCCAGGACTTGGGGGTTACAGTTTGGACAGATCAACATCATTGCCGCATTGGTTTATACTCCTGTTTCAGTATTATTCTTTTTTCCTGTCTCCGACTTCACATTATTGTTTTATTATGTTACCTTGTTGTCCCTGCTCTTGCTTCGACCTCACCCTCACTAGCAGCCCACTTGTTCTGACCATTGTTTTTCATCTTTAACTTTTAAATGATTTCAATGATTTGTTTCACCCTCTGCTGCAGCCTGATTATATCACTTTTCTTTCACCTTAACCCGCTACTTTGCTCTACAGCCTCTAACCTGTCATTATTCTGGAGCCAACTCCCTTAGTAATCATGAGCAATGTCAAGGGAGATTTAGTTACACTGCAGAATGCAGTGTACGCCGTGAGGTAAATGGCAATAAAGCTGGAAGTGATCCTATGAGGGCTCACATAGAAGGTTGAGCATTGCAAGGTTTTTATGGTGGAGCATTGGTGGGAAATGGACCACACTCTGCACATCAAACTCAATTACAGATGACTGGGAGTGCGAAATGGGGCTCTGATACAGTCAAAGGTTTCACATAACACCATGGCAGAATAATTGAGGCAAAAGCCACAGAGTCCAATACCATTCTAGATGGATGAGCTGGGGTAGGGTGGGCCAAATGACGTTCATTACCTGCATTCATTTTGTGATCAACTGTGAATGGTTTGCAAAGGCGTCCAAACCCCAGGAGTGTGCACTTCCCTGAATATGGCTGCAGTTGTGTTTTACTTTTGTAATACACAGCTATAAATTCCCCTCAGCCTTTCTCATTTGAATTTGCTGCTGCTGCCGATTACGTTTATCTTTATTAACCGCCCAAGTATGTCTGCCACATTTTACTAAGTTACAACAATGATCAAGGCAGGGAGTTGGGGCAGAATGAGAAAGCTGTCAAATTGGCTCTGAGAAAGAGAAGAAAGTACTTGCATTTATTTAGCACCTTTCACAACATCAGGAAATCACACACCTTTCACAATCAATTAAATACTTTCTAAGTGTAGTCACTGTTGTAATACAGTTTTTCAAACCTTTGCAATAAAGCAAATTTAAGGATTGCTGGCAAACTGTGTTGAATGGTGCCATGACTCCCGCAGCTAGGAGCATAAGTGAAGAAATTGAAAAACACCTTTAAAAGAACAAGCAGAAGAATCCGAACCAAGAATTTCAGGTCTTTAAAATGTTCATCCTTGTTTACAAATCCCTCCATGGCCTCACGCCTCCCTATCTTTGTGACCTCCTGTAGCTCAAAATCCCTACAAGACTCCTCCAGTTCCTGCCTCTACATCCCCGATTTTCTTTGCTCCATCATTGGCAGCCATACCTTCAGTTGCCTAGACTCTTACCTTTGGAATTCCTTCCCTAACCCTCTCTGCCTCTCCTCTTTTAAGGCCTTCCTTAAAACCTACCTCTTTGACCAAGCTTTTGATCACCTGTCTCCATATCTCTTTGTGTGGCTTGGTGTCAAATTTTGTCTGATTTCCCTCCTGTGAAGCACCTTGAGACACCTTTACTCTGTTAAAGACGCTATACAAATGCAAGTAAAAGCTGAGAATAGCAAGTTTTAAAAGCAAGAGAAACACTGCAGGGATTTTTTAAAACGCTGCTTTGATCAAGTAGAAATTGCTTGTGCTCACATCAGAGCCCATCAACACCTCACATCTTCTGTCAGAAAGCATCTCTTCTTACCTCACCAAATATTCCCTGTCAACTGAACGTCTCCTTGTACCATTATTGCTGTCTCTCTCCTCTGATGTGCTCTTTGTTGCAAGGATCCTGGGCTGTAAGAAGAAATGTTCTGTATGGTTATAGTGACAGATAAAAGAAAATTAGACAAATCATGGGCACTTACGAACAGTAAATTGAGGCTTATAAAAGATTAAGGCCATGCTGTTTCAATTCATGTACTTATAGGTACTTTTGCAACTGTGCACAGAATGACGTTTCTCTTACCTCTTGCAAAATATTGTATCTATTATCTTTGCAATGGAATGCTTTAAAGGAACAAATGCAATGAGCCATTTAACAAGCATGGCTATATCTTAAAGGGACATTGCTGTTATGGAAGAGTGTTTAGCAACAACAACTTGCAATTATATAGTGCCTTTAACATAGTAAAACATCTCAAGGCAAGTCACAAAAACTTTATCAAGCAAAATCTTCTACTGAGCCACATAGAGATATTAGAACAAAATCTTTGTCAGAGGTAGATTTTAAGAAGCATTTTAAAAGAGAGCGCAGTAAAGAGGAAGAGACATTTCAGTTGGAGGAATTACAGAACTTAGGTCCTAGGCAGCTGAAAGCACAGCTGCCAGTGGTGCAGTGATAAAAATTGGGGGTGTGCAAGAGGCCAGTATTGGAAGAGCAGAGAGATCTCAGACAGTTGTAGGGCTGGAAGAGGTTACAGAGATAGGGAGGGGCGAAGCTATGGAGAGATTTGAAAACTATGATAAGAATTTTAAAATCGAATTAGTACCAGACCGGGAGCCAATGTAGCTCAGCGAGCACAGGGGGATGACTGCGAGTTAGTATACAGGCAGCAGAGTTTTGGATGAGCATAAGTTTACAGAGAATGAGAGGGGAAGGCCAGTCAACAAGGCATTGGAATCCCAAACCACTGTCCTATTGACATAATTTGCATTGAGTTGGATCATTGTATCACAAAAGAATCATGTGTCACTTGAGCAGCATGTGATGTGTGACTTTTCCAAACTTTCCTCCCTTATCTAGTATTGCCGAAGGTCCCTCTTTAAAAGTGGAAAATGTACTTTTTAAAAATGCTGGACGTGAACCCAACTTTATCAGTTGGAAGCAGGCTTGTGACAGCAGACTGGGACTGAAATTGGGATTCAAGGCAACTAAACCTCAGCATGTTCAAATCCAAAATTAGCCCATTCTGCTCTCATCTCCAACACTACTATTATCTAGATATATAGTAATATCCCGATTGATTATCATAAAACAATATTTCAAGGCATTTTATGTTGTACATTAAATTTTCCTACTGCTACTAACACTAAGCTCCTGTAGTATTAAACAAAAACATAAGTGTATCACTACAATAATTTACTGACAAGACTTTTCCTCTTTATCGACTTGCCAAGTTTACGCTAAAACCATTCCAGGTTGACATTTTAGCATTGATAATGTTGAGTTGCTTTGATTCAACAACAACAACTGGTACTTATATAGCACCTTTAAGGTGGTAAAACATCCCAAGGCGCTTCACAGATTCCTACTATATTGCAGTTCTCCAGTTATTTCACAAGCGGCTCCCTGCATTCTATTGAAATGATGCCTTCCTTGAGTTCCTTAATTGACCTCAGATAGCCAGAATTAGATTTTTTAAATAGAAATTACAATGTGGAAACAGGCCATTCAACTCCTCCTGTCCCTATTGGGTTTTAACCTCCACACGAGCAGTTCTACCAAAGTGAGTGCCCATTCTCTTTATTCCTGTTTCCTTTTGCCATCTATCTAACCCATTCTAATATTGATGTGATCTCTACTTCAACCACTAAATCTGGCAGTGCATTCCATGTATTGAGTTATTATTTATCAGTAATCGATTCTTGATCTTTGATCAATTAATTTGCACTATTTGGGTTAGAAACTCGGGTGATGAAGCTAAATGGCCGGCATTGGATTGCCTGCCTGTTAAACGCAGCGTCTGATATTTTATTCCGCTTACTATAAAGATTTTTGATGCAAATAACGTTTTTAGAAAATAGAGAAGTGTACCCTTCAGAAACATAGAAAATAGGAGCAGGAGGCCATTTGGCCATTTGGCCCTTTGAGCCTGCTCCGCCATTCATTATGATCAGGAGAAGAAAGTTCTTTGCACATGGTACTGGGATGACAATTGTGGCTTTCAGGTTTGAATCATGTTATTGAATTGTTACCACCAGGTGAGAAAGAGATCTAGGGTTCCCTTTCAGCCTTCACCTGGTCTTACTGGAACAGGGTTTTATTTTTAAACACATTGTGTTTTTAGCTCCCCCTTGGTGAATCCTTGTTCACCGCTTTCCGATTATAAGGTAAAGAAACCAGCACAAACAGGCTTTTTTAGGTTTAAAGAAGAAAGGTGAAATTTTATTAAACTTAAACTCTAATTCAGTTGACATCTACGGATACACCCACGCTAACCTGTATACGTGTTATGTACATGCAAATAGAGACAGAAAAAAGCAGAAGAAAAATTAAAGGGGAAAGGTTTGGGGCAATATCTGAAGAGTTGTTGTTACGGTTCTTTGTTGGGGCCCAGTATTCTTCGTAAACCTTGGCCACTGTAGGAGACTTTTCTCTCTAGTGGTTCATGTGTCTTTAGTTGTTTTTTGGAGTTCCATGAGAAAGAGATGGAAGCAGACAGGAGAGGAGGTCTTTTCAATCCAGGAGCAAACAGCTTTTTGCAGGACCTCAGTTCAAAAAACTGTACAATTCAGAAAAAAACCCAGACTGCCAAGCAGGTTAGTCATGTGACTAACTAGTTTGACCAGGTCTGTTTGTGGATTGTATTGGAGCAGGGGATAGCTCATTTGTTCTAACACTGTCTGTTAATATGCAAAAATGTCTTTCCGGTTAGGGCCCTGGCAACCCCTTGTCACAGGCCTTTTTTTCCCAGCAACAGTTTGAAATTTTATGTCCATGTGGCGAAATTAATATGCCTCATTCTTGGCAGGTGGGGGCCTGCATGACAGAACTAATAGAAAGACTGGTTCCCAACCTACCAAGTCCTGGATGTCATTTTGATTTTCTCAGCTGCTGGAAGACCTCTTCATTCAAAAGTAATGTGTTAAATATTGTGTGGAAATATCTAATTTATGGAAGGCAGGGTTTCCATCAATTAGGATGACTAGAGAGGCTGCTGCCAAGAAAAAGACTTAAGAACCTTGATGTGAGTCAGGGATTTCAGTTAGGTAAAGACAAGAATGAGGCTGAAGTAAAACATTGCATTTCATTACTAAAAGGGCCGCAGGCAAAGTATAATGCAAGAGATGTAAACATCACATTCATTATTTCTTTGGAATTTTCCTCCTTACCCCAGTAGTTTCTTTTGCCAATTATTTTAAATTCATTACCTCAGGGTAGCAACCCACTTGCCAGAGGAAATAGTTTCTCCCTCTTTGCTCTGTCAAAACCCCTCATAATTTTGAATTCCTCTATTAGGTCTCCCTTTAGCCTTCTCTGCTGTAAGGAGAAAAATCTCAGCTTCTCCAATGTCTCCACATAACTGAAGTCTCCCATATGATAGATGTCTCTGCCTATTCATTCCGTAAGCCAACATAACACACCATCTATTTTAAGCTTTTAACAGAAATTGAGCTTTTTGTAACAGTCTGTCAGCTTTTCATTTGGCAAAGCACGCCCACACTCTTAGGCGCCACTTACTGCCCATTGAAGGCCAGTATTTTGAGAATATATCATTATCCTCTGACTAACATGTAAATTCTGATTGCTTGGGTGGTCAATTAATAGTGGCACAATGAAAATGTTCAATAGAGGAGCAAAGATATGTAAAGTACTAGTTTGTGCTGAATCAGCTGATCTCTATCCAGTGACTTTTACTGTGTGAGTTGACCATTGGGTGAGGGTAGGACCTGGCTCTCCTATGATATTCCCATGTTCGAATAGTCCAGTTGGAAATCACTGTCCTGTGCAAACACACACATGAAGAATGGTCACATGGGTCAGGTACCAAACTGTGCTTGGCACATGGAGCCATATTTCCAGCATGCTCAGCACCATTGGAAGACAAGACTGGAGAGAAGAAAGGTTTGTTTTGTAAATTTTGTAAAGCCCGCTAACTCTCAATGGCTAAACATGGGATCAGTGTTCCACTGCACATATAATGAATACATCAGCGAGGCACTTCTAGAGAAGCCCATAGACCAGTCTCAAAGGCATTGGACCAGAGAGACTAGAGTTTACACAAGTGTAAGAAGAAGAAAAAAATCAACGGAAACATAAGGAATCTACTTTGATTATTTTTGGAATAATCAATAGGTTAATATTAATGTGCTCCTTTGATCTCTCAACCAATTCCTTTCTTTGTCTCCCTTTCTCTGTTCTTGGGTCTTACAATGTTTCAAAGCTATGGCAGTCTCTTTTTTTATCTCCCTTTTCTTCCTCAATCATACTGGCAGTGAGTAGAAATCTTTTTTGACACGGTTACTATAACAACATACTGTCCTGACCCCTGTCATCACTGTTTCAGAAAATGCCTCAGACCTTCATTTTGAAGCCTCTGACAATTTTCTCCCAATCACAGCGAGCAGAAGGAGAAAGAAAATCAATTTCACTGGCGATGCAATTAAGTCTCTCAGTTTAAATGATTAACCCTTCATGGATTTACTACAGGATTAAAAGAAATTCTAGCAATATATTGGATTTAGGCCACAGGATTATTTTTCTCTTACTTCTACAGAAGGAATAGAAGATTTTTTTTTAGGAACAATATAGGACCATTAGGCCTGTCACCTTCCATTACACTTTTCACTAAATGTTATCTTTGGCAGACATTTTATGAGCTAGCATTTTCAGTATAGAATATAAAAGATTGGAGGAAGGAGTGATCTATTTGAAATGTTCATAGAATTGGATAGGTTAGATGTGGAGAAACTATTTCCTCTGGTGGAGGAAATCAAGAACAAGAAGACATAATCTTAAGATTAGAGCCAGGCCAGGAGGGAAATCAGGAAGCACCTTTTCCACACAAAAGGTAGTTGAAATCTGAAATTCTAACTTGCCGCCCTCTTCCCCGCAAAAAGCTGTGGATGCTGGGATAGTTGGAGGTTTCAAGTCTGAGATCAGTAGGGATGAGCAATAAATGCTGGCCTTGCCAGCAATGCCCACATCCCATGAACAAATTTAATAAAGTAGATTTTGGTTGGATAAGGATAACAAGGGATAAGGAGCTAAGGTGGGTAAATTGAGTTCAGATGCAGATCAGCCATGATCCAGTTAAATAGCAGAGCAGGCTCGAGGGGCTGAATAGCCTACTCCTGTTTATCTGTTCTTAGAGCAGATGAATTGTAAGGGACTCTGGAGTCCATTCTTATCCATTAGGATGGAAAATCATGCAGACTGTTGTTATGAAAGTGCTTCCTTTTTATTGAGGACTTATGTTTAAAACTGAAAAGATTCCATGGATGTGCTTTTTTACTAGGCTCACTGAGAGGTCTTGTTTGAAAACAACCTTTACTGGAAATCATGTGCCTTAAGCTCAATAAACAGCAGAAAACCTTAGTGACTTGGGGGAGATGTTTACAGAGAAGTAACATGTCACGATTTATAGTGGTCAGGAGGTTCTGACTTGCTGTTTGGGGTTTCACTTTTGAGATTTTTTTTGGTTCAGTTGGGGTGTGGATTCTGTTGAAAGCAGTTGGAGATCAGCATGCCAAGATGAGCACCCAGCTCATCTCTTTCCTCCTGTCTCTGCAAAACTCTGCAAAGATTCAATGTGTGAGAGTTAAAACCCCTGATGCCACATTTCTCCTGAGAAGCTGGAAGGCCTGCC
Organism: Heterodontus francisci; assembly: GCF_036365525.1. Taxonomy (NCBI): domain Eukaryota; kingdom Metazoa; phylum Chordata; class Chondrichthyes; order Heterodontiformes; family Heterodontidae; genus Heterodontus; species Heterodontus francisci. The sequence continues at coordinate 103,361,548 of NC_090380.1, read as the reverse complement.
AGATGAATTCTCAATGCCGCCTGAAAATAACTGCTCCAGAAAAGATCCCAGTGACGCGTCTACGTGTACTCGGATGCCAGACTGTATGCCATTTAAGGACACAACATATCTCATCTGTCTTCTTCAAGAACTAACAAGTATTTGGCCAAAGTTTTTTTTTGTTCTGTTTTGTTAAAGAGCTCTGCAGAGAAAATCTCTTTATTTTTCAGTTAACCGCTGTGTGTGTGTGTGTGTGTGTATGAGGGGCTAAGGTAAAAGGGAACTTTCAAATATCAATCTGTGTGTTCATGCTTTGCTTCGTTACTGGATAAGTCTTATTTTATAATAAACTGATAATTTTGTTATTTATTAAAGAAACCTGGTTGGTATATTTTATTCAGGGATAAAGAGTAGCGTCTATGATTGACCGTATCTGTACCTGGGTAAAAATTTAAATATATGTTGTGACCTGTGGAGAAGTAGAACTAGAAAAGACAGTGCACACCTCCCACCTCGGTTGTAACAGTGTGAATTGGTCGTTCAAATCCCAATTTTCTGTCCTGTCGCACAATTATCAAAGAAATAACACTTAAAACCTACTCCTGTATTCTATTCATTTGAATAACAATTTGGTTTTATTGGCATGCCTTCTCAAACAGCAGGATAAAATTCACTTCATATTTCAACATAGATATATTAATAGATGTTATTCTTAATTAGTTGTATGTGTAATCTGGACTGTCAGTCACCATCACTGTCAACCTTTCTGAAGTTGTGTTTAGCAGACTGGCTTGATTTTGCTTCCAGCCAGGCTGAGTAGAATATATGTTGATTTTTTTTTTAAACACAACCGTTGCGTATTAATCTGCATACTTACCTCTCAAACTATAATGTAGTGAATTCAGGTCATTGCTTGAGGTGGAAGTGCAGGCTTCTGCAGAACTGTATGAGGTTAGGGAGTCTTATACACCACTGCTTGCATGGAAACCAACAGTGTTACACACTGATAAACAGGGTTTGCAGTGCTGTGATGGCATCAGTGTTTTCAGTAATGTCTAATGCGTGTTTGAGCTTGCCCCCAATGCTGTGCAGTTATGTACTGTGTGTGTGAGACTTTCTGAGCCTGTGCCGTAATTTATCTCCCTCATTCCCTGTTTTCTCTTCTCACTTAGTCCCAGAATGCCCCTGCAACTTTGCCTTGTGTGTGTACGCAGCGCTTTGTGCACATATGCAAAGATGCCAGGTCTGCACAGCCCTAACTCCTCTTCAAATCTCTGAGTTAATTGTATAGTAATTGAGTATTTAATTGAATTCAGGTGATGAAATTAACTACGAGTTTACTTATGCTCCTATATGTAGGAGTAGACTGAAACTGCGATGGTTGGGTTTGGAGGTGAATGTTTGTAATGTGTATCTCTGTGAATAAAAGCTCATAGTGTATGTAAAGATTGGGCTCCAGTTCTATCCTTCACTGTCTAGCTTTCTGGTGTAGAACACCCTGGAGTGCCTCACAATGCTCCTTAAAATGTTTGGGGCTCAAAGGATTAGATTTTGAGGGTAGGTTGCATAACCTTGGCTTGTTTTTCCTGGACGATAGAAATTTGAGGGGTGATCTGATCGAGTTGCACCAGGTTAATCTAAAAGGATTCGATAGGGTAGATAATGACTATTTATGGTGGTGATTTGATCAAAGTAGAGCTATTCCTCAGTCTCCCTTTCTTCCAAAATCTCTTCCACAAGTTCTCTCTCTCCCTTGACCCTAATTCTCCTCTTCCCCAGTACAATGTCAGTCTGTTCTGAGCTCCCATCCAGCCCCATCCCTGATTAACCACTCTTCCCCCATCCCTTGAGTCATAAGCTTAATCTCCTACCTTAATATTACTTATTCCTTTGATATGTGAACTATTATAAGACTCACAGGACAACAAGTAATATTAAAGAAAATGTGGCTTTTTATTATAACTTAACTAGAACATACATATATAAACAGTTACTGCACGAGCCACATCCAAACACATCTCACTCTGTCGGGCCACACCCACAACTCCCTGGCCATTACATCACTTTTTTCGGTGACCTTCACTCACAGCTTCTTAAGATGGTCCACTCTTAAGGTGGTCCCACAACGTGCCCCTTTTTTTCAAAGACAAAAACATACGCACAATATACAATGGGCTGGATTTTACAAGCTCGTCAATCGCTGCCAATCTTGGTGGTGAGCTTCAAAAATGGTGGTCTGCCCAAGCAGACTGGACGTCATGGAGCCACCGCAATATTTAGAGTGGCAGCTCATTTAAATGGCTGGGGTGGACCACCCAGCTGATGACGTGAAGGGAGCAGGCGTACTGTCACTGGCAACAGTGTCAGGCACCACTGCGCAGGTGCCAATGCCATTTTTAAAGGGCTTCGAGCCCTACATTGCAATTTAAAGTTTTAAAGCAATAGTGCATTAAAATTTATTTTTAAAAATTATATAAATGTTTCTAGCCACTCTCTCGCCTCCCCAATAACCATAAACTCACTCTCCCCACAACATATTAACCTTGTGTACCTGCCCTTCCCCCACCTCCAAGTTCACAAACTTCTAACTTCACCCCTTCCTACCATCTCCTCCACCAATCAGAATAGTTTGACCCCACTCCGCCCACCCCCCTCACTGAAATACTTACCTGCTCCCCCCCTCCCCACTAGCATCCCGCATTGGATCTCCGAACGGGTATCCGAAGGTGGGGGAATGCGGCCACTGGCACCAATATCACCATGGAATGACGGTGGGGGCAGGTAAGTCACTAATTCATTTATTTTAATAAATTTGCCTATGTAAATTCTGCTCCCGTTGCCGAGCAGCGGGGGGTCCACCACGAGCCCTCACCGCCGCCGGCAACATCGGGCCGGGCCTTCCCAGCATCGAGGCCCGTCGCGGGCCTCTCCCAGAGGCATTTTCTAGCCCCCTGCCCCCCCAGCCCCCACGACCCCCAACGTCGGGGTGGGGCTGTAAAATCCAGCCCAAAAATGTTGCGATTCAAACTAACTATCCATGATAAAAATAACATTTTATCTACAAGTGACTATGTTTAACACTCTCTAAAAACATAGAAGAGGTTTGCTTATTCATCCCAATCTTGTTGTCGTGAACCTCTTCCCAGAGCTGAGCTCATCAAGATGACTCCTCTGAGACTCTGGTGACTCGGAACTCTGGTTAGCATGTTCTTCCTCTGTGCTCGTAGCCTCTGTACGTTCATCTTCATACTTTGTCTTTGAACATGTCTGCAATGTTATAAGGTTGGCTCATGTAGTGTTGTCGTACAGCTCTTGGAGTTATCTTTGGTTCCGTCTGGACCTCATACGATCTGGGCTGGTTGCATAGCCTTGCAACTTTTGCAGGATACCAAATTCCCAACACATAATTGAGGACTCTGACCTTCTGTCCTACTCGCAGTCGAGCTAATTCTAGTCCTGCTTGCCTGTCACACGATGCCTTCATCTTCCTTTGTTTACACCTAGACCCAGATAAGATCGAAGATGTCAGAGCCATGCCAACTCCTCAGGATTGGGAAGACCGACAACGGTGTCTAGGGCTGTTCAACTTTTTGGCCCCGTACATCTGCCAATTTCAGTGTGTGAGCAGCACTACTTAGGGAACTGCTGTATAAAGATACCCCTTTAGGTAGGAAGACCACCAGCAGGTGTTTGAGTCCTTAAAGTAAGCTTTGTCAAGTCAATGCTAAGTGTTACAGTATTACACCCTGACCAAAGAGACCACACACAAGGTCGATGCATGCCAGAAGGAATTAGGCACATGCTTTATGCAGGAAGGGACGCCAATCACCTTCACGTTGTCGAGTTTGTCACAGAGCCAATCCAGTTACTCTAACATCGAACGTGAAACCTTAACTCTGGTTTTTGGTATCACTAGGTTTCACGCCTACTTGTTCGGAAAATATTTTACTGTGGAGACTGACCACAAGCGGTGCAAACCGCTGACGAGTGCTCCTCCGGGGTTGCAGATACTTTTGGTGAAGGTCCAGGTCTCAATGTGATGTCCGATATAAAACGAGCAGCAAAATGGGCACATCAGAGACCCTGAGTGGGTTGCCTAATCTGAATAAGAATGCATTTGCATGTCCACTGTGTGGATACTGAGATTGAGGACTCTGACCTACTGTCCTACTGGAATCGAGTTAATTCTTGTCCTGCTTGCTTGTCATTCGATGCTTTCATCTTCCCTTGTGTAGAAAGCTTAGAAAAATGATGACCTGGCAATATCACCAATCACCGGCAATCCCTCCGACCTCTGGCTACTTGCTGCAAAGGCCAAGGAGAGACTCGTGGTCATAATCGCCTCTTCATGTCAAGACTCCCAGACTTTGTGCCGTCCTTTACACGGACTGACCCGATACACTCGACCTGGATATTTTGTACCATCTTTGGTGCGCTGCTGACTTCATGTATTGTGACAATTTGTAAATCTTGGCATACTGGAAGTCCTGTTACAGCTGGTCCAGTTGTGTCTACGATATAAAACATTTGTGGTAGACATTTGGCGCTCCCATAGCTGCACTGTAAGGCTATCATTCCAATGCACTTGATTGGAGAACCATTTTAGGCAGTCAGCCTAGCTGTGGTGGGTTAGACCATAGATGCCCATTTCTTTAAGTAAATGTCTTTCAGTACATGGGTGGGCAGATTATTTGCACTTGCTCCAGTGTCAATTTTTACTCTGAGCTTATGCTTGTCACTCTTCTGCAGACATATAATCCCGCTTATGGCAAATGCCTCAGATTGCATAATGGCATGGACATGTTGATCCAAATTAAACTATGTGAAATGTTTGCTCGCTGTTCGCACTAGTGCATTCTTCACCTGTATCCTCTTGACAATCTATGTCTCTGCTGACCTGATGTACCTGCTTGGGCTTTTGTTGCATTTGTCATCCTGTCTTGCAGACGTTCTCTCTGCATGTGATCCGCCACCATTCCTGTTTGCAGTATCTGAGCTCGGCCTTCTGCACTGCCTTGCCCAATGTCCTCGCATGCCACCAGGTCCTGGTCCTGGTTTGCTGGACAACTGCGAATTGGGTGAGTCAGGCTACATTTGCCACAAGGCTTAGCAGACTTCTGAGCTTTGGTTACCATAGCAATTGTTGTAGCCGTCCCCAAGGATTGTAACAGTTGGCAGCCAGCCATGATGGCTTCAAATTTCCTTTCATCATTGAGTAGTGCATCTACAGTGCGCCCTTTCTTCTTTTCTAGAAGGTCTTTTTGAAAGGCCTCTAGTGGGGTAGATGTGATTACTAGCTCTATAATCCATTCTGACAATTCTATATCTACAAAGATGCATTCTTAAGCTTTGTCTTGGCACCTTGCAACAAACTGGTCAATGGATTTCTCTTGCCTTTGCCTGTAGGTCTTAAGCTCAAGACCATGTACTCGGAAATTTACCTTCACCTTGAGTTGCTGCTCTAGGAATGTCCATAGTTTGTGTTGTGGAGTTTCTAAAGAGTCCAACTTAGCTGTAAGTGAATCAGGCAGCAGTTTATTTTACAAGTATGCATACAGGGGAGTCTTCTCAGACCACTCTAAGAGGTGACACAGAGTTACATCGTTTTTCCCATGTATATGTACCATTCCTGTGACATTCCAACATGTACATAGTTACAGATAAATTAGTCATGCAAGACCTGATTTTTTGCAAGCGGAGCTAGCAGTTTGTTTAAAGAAAGATGAAATTTGCTGTATCTGTTCTGACGTCCTGTCTGCTGTATTGTCCAATCTTCACCTAATCACAGCCCACTCTAACTAGCTTTTACTGCAAAACCCATGTATGTCTTTATACCAATTAGAGCAATTTTAAATACAAAATATCCAATATTTCAAATTGCTATATAAATTATAGCAATTTTAGCCAAGACAGAGTACCCCACCACCCAGTGTGCACCACTTCAGTCCCCACTTTTGGCCCTTGGCTACTAGCCCCCAAGATGGCCAACTAACGCTAAGCTATCCAGTGCTCCTCGTTCCATCACTGCTGGCCAGGCAGGCAGTTAGATTTGCACGGTTACATTTTCCTAAACTATGTCTAGCATGCCCTGTTTCTCCTCAGGCTTGCATAGTGCCTTGGTTACTATTCTAGCAATGGCTCGGTTCTGGGATCGCCAGCACCGTGTACAACATTCAATCATAAGTCCGATAGCAATTATTAATTGCACCACTACCAGTACGTGGGAAGCAGTTCTGATCCAGGGGTGAATGTCCACTCTAATACCCCAGTCCCAAACCATCTGCCACCACAATGCGTCCTCCAGTTTGGTTTTCACATCCTCGCCTAGTTACTTGACCTCCTGTTGAATTCGGTGATCCTGCTTCATTGCTACCAGGGCCTCTTTCCTCAACTTCAGTAGATGTTCCGGCAGTTTCGGGATACGCTTCCCCTCGGTAAGTAGGTATCTTAGTAAGTTATCCTTCCGCTCCCTACGAGGAGGCTGGATGTGGGTTATTGCCAAATGTCTGATTGTCATTGGGGCTCAGGGGTGGAAGCAGAAACTCGAGTTGATTACTGGGCAGTGGATGTTACCGTACTGGTATTGAGGCTCGCTGGTGGTCATGCAGTATTCCCCTTCTCCACAGTATGCCACCTGCATCAGTTCAAGGTAGGTGCTGGAAATTTCAAGGGTACAGTTTAGTGTGGTGCTAAAACCGCATGCGGCTCTCGTCCCCTCTCTACGGGATGTAGTTAGACAACATTATTCCCTTTCCCTCTGCACCCGACTAACGAGATCCCTGTAAAGAGCAACCTCTCTGGGTTGTGTATTTGGGTATGGGGTAGTACTTAAGCCAACTGCCATCTCTTATAATTTTAATATCTCCTACCTCATTGGTAGCTTGGATGCTCCTTCCTGTAAATTTGGTATGACCAGCACCATTCCTATTAATCTTTAGGTGGGTGGCGACACAGTGTTTAGCTGTCAGGTAAGCTCATATTAGTCATCTCTTAGAGTACATGAGGAGCATTTCCATAACTGTAGAAACATCCCTTCACAACACTATGGTGAAGGAAGGTCAGACACCAATGGTTAGCCCCATCCCCTGGGAGCCAAGTGTCACTGTCTCTGCCCTCGCCTTCTACCTTCAGTTTTCCTGAGCTACACTCTAAGTATACTGGTTTGTTAACTGTGACATTTAACATTCCACTCTCCTGATAGCAATCGGCATCGCCCGAATTCTTATAGAACAGGCCTTGTTGGGTTCTGCGGTCAACTGACTTGGTACCTTCTGTGGTTGTGATGGCCAGACATATCAGCAGTACTGCAGTTTTCAGGGCCCTGTAAAGAGTAAATATAACGGTCTTCAACGGTTAGTCCTTATTATTCTTTGCTCTCCCCTCCTTCTTGGTCTTTCCCTTTCCCATTCATATCCACACATGCACAAGTGTCGCTGGACATCAGGACCTCTTAAGGTGTTTTCCAGCGAGGTGCTAATTTGGTTTTGCGGGTAGAAACCTAACCATCATTTTTTCCCCTACTCCTGGCAACTTTTCCTTTTCCTCCGGCTTATCCACTTCCATATCCCTCATAATCTGCTGATCTCTAACCTCCTGTCTCAGGTCATGCAATTTCAGCCAAGCCTGAGCACCCAACCACACCCCCCACCACCGGGTTGCACCACTTCAATTTGCTGGGGTCCTTCTGATCCTCAGCTGACAATTCTGATGTGTTGATCCATTGCAGGCCCTCATTGCCAGGTGCGATCTCAATTTTGGTAGCTTGTTTCTCTGCTTTGCTCTCTGCTTGATCCAGGAAACACAGTTCCATTCACTGTTGAACAGTTTACATTCAGACACTATGTGTGACCCTTTCCAATCTATAACTGGATATCTAAAAGCCATTGTCTTAATGATCCCACTTTTTTACATAAATATAGGACTTTTTACAGGTTTTCTCTCACAGGCACAATTCTTTTTTTCTTGTTTAGACAGATTCATTTACTGCAAGCTTCTCCCTTTAACAGTGAGACACTACAGCTGCATTCTGCTGGCACAGCTGATTTTTTAACAATAAGCATTTTTTTAAAACTGAGAATTTCTTTTTAGTGGGCTGCATCTTGCAGTACGGGCAGCTGCCCCAACTAGCCTTTTACTTTATGCTGGACCTCCAGTGGTGCTGTTGGGTTCTTCCCTGTCTTTTTGACTTAGGCCCCCACACACAAAGCAAATAAAAAACAGGAAAACTAAAACAGCAATGGCTTCAGCTACTGCTTTTCAAATTTTTTGACCCACTGCCAGTTTAGTTGAAAGCTCCAATCTCCTGGCAAATTGCCTACTGTACTCAGAGTTTCAACACCTCCTGGGTTCCTGTCTGTAGCCCTAACTCGCTGCACTGTTTTGGGGTCTCCTGCCAGCTACTTTCCAGGATCTTCAGCTACTCCAGGTAGGCATTCGGCTGTATCTTGTTCTCTGTTGATGTGTTCTTCAGAAAAAAATCAAAAATTGCCACGATGCAATATTTGGTGGTCTTCAGAAAAAAATGTCCCAAATGTTGCCACCATGAAATATTACTTGCTCCTTTGATATGTGAATTATTGTAAAACTCACAGGATTACAAGTACTTTCCAAAGAAAACGCATTTTTTAAAATTATAACTTTAACAATAGCATATATATACAAACAGTAAACTGTACAAGCCACATATCACTCTGTCGGGCTACACCCACAACTCCCTGGTCATGTGTGATGCGACATCACTTCCTCCAGTGGTCTTCATTTACAGCTTCTCAAGGTTAAGGTCATTCCACAACACTACCCTTCAATTTCTGTTCACTCTCTTTCAATCCTGTCCCACACCTCCCCTCACTCCATCTCTCTCTCTCTCTGCTGCCGACACCCCCCTCCCCCACCCCCGCAGACTGCAAACTGTTTCTCCACTAGCTATTACCATTATCAGTCCACCCTTTTGCGGGGCAGGGGTGTTCTCTTTGCTAGTGTGGTGGAGGGGAGGGGCGAGTTTTGGAATATTTTCACTGAGCAGGAGGCTTCACTGTAACAAAAGCTAATGCCATCAGGGAGCAGGTTCGCCAATACTGAGGTGAGAAATTTAAAAGACAAGGTTCTCCCAGGCTGCAAGCAGCAGTTGCTGGGAGATTCATTCCCCATCCAAGGGGACTCCCCAACAATATAGGAGGTCTGGCAACCCTACTTTGTCATTACAAACACTGAACAATCATTTGAAGGAATGGTCCTTGGTTGTTACAAGTGATGCAATCAACATGCGGTCTTTGTTCTACTAGAAAACCTCTAATTCTCCTTTTGAGTTGGGATGAATACACGAAGAACATAAGAATATAAGAAATAGGAGCAGGAGTAGAACATACTGTCCCTCGAGCCTACTTCACTATTTAATATGATCTGCCTCAACTCCACTTTCTCACCTACTCCTTTGGTTCTCTGAGACATCAAAAGTACAACTATCTCAACCTTACATATACTCAACAATGGAACATTCACAACCCTCTGGGGTAGTGAATTCCAAAGATTCACAACCCTCTGAGTGAAGTTTCTCCTCATCTCAGTACTAAATGATCAGCTCATTATTCTGAGACTGTGCCCCTGTGTTCTAGATTCCCCAGCCAGAGGAAACAACCTCTCAGTGTCTACCCTGTCAAGCCCCTTCAGAATCTTGTATGTTTCCATGAGATCACCTCTCATTCTTCTAAACTCCAGAGTGTATAGGCCAAATTTACTCAGCCTCTCATCATTGGACAGACCTTTCGTGTGAGGAACCAATGTGTTCCTTGTATGACTACACCAAAGTCCCTCTGAACATCAACATTTAGAAGTTTCACGCCTATTAAAAATATTCTGCTTTTCTATTCTTATGACAAAAGTGAATAATCTCACACTTCACCAAATTATACTCCATCTGCCACCTTGTTGCCCACTCATTTAACCTGTCTATATCTCTTTTCAGCCTCTTTTGTCCTTCTCACAGCTTACATTCCTACCTACCTTTGTATTGTTAGCAAACTTAGATACATTACTCTAGGTCTCTACATCTAAGTCATTAATAAAGATTGTAAATATTGAAGCCCCAGCACTGATCCTTGTGGCACTCCACGAGTTACAGCCTGCCTGCATGAAAGTGCCCCATTTATCCCCATTCTCTGCTTCCTGTCCATTAACCAATCCTCCATCCATGCTAATATAATACCCCCAATTCCAAACACCCTTGCCTTGGATATTTGCCTTTTGTGTGGCACCTTATCCAGGTATACTACATCTACTGGTTCTCCTTTATCTACGCTACTAGTTACATCCTCAAAAATGTCTGATAAATTTGTCAAACACGATTTCTCTTTCTTAAAACCAGGTTGACTTTGTCTGATCACACTATGATTTTTTAAATGCATTGTTAAGACTTCCTTACTAATACATTTTAGCATTTTCCTGACGACTGATTTTATTTATTTTATTTTATTTAGAGATACTGCACTGAAACAGGCCCTTCGGCCCACCGAGTCTGTGCCGACCATCAACCACCCATTTATACTAATCCTACACTAATCCCATATTCCTACCACATCCGCACCTGTCCCTCTATTCCCCTACCACCTACCTATACTTGGGGCAATTTATAATGGCCAATTTACCTATTAACCTGCAAGTCTTTTGGTGATGGGAGGAAACCGGAGTACCCGGCGAAATCCCACGCAGACACAGGGAGAACTTGCAAACTCCACACAGGCAGTACCCAGAATTGAACCCGGGTCGCTGGAGCTGTGAGGCTGCGGTGCTAACCACTGCGCCACTGTGCCGCCCATAATTGGCCTGTAGTTCCCTGTTTCCTCTCTCCCTCGTTTCATGTATAGTTAAATGTCAATCCACTGGGACCTTTCTAGAATCGAAGGTATTTTGGAAAATTATAACCAGCACATCCACTGTCTATGTAGCTACCTCTTTTTGAACCCTAGGATGTAGGCCAACAAGTCCTGGGGATTCGTCAGATTTTAGTCCCTCAAGTTACTTTACACTACACAATCCAGAGTAATTTGGTTGAATATTGTTTTTGTAGGTACAACTAATTGCCTTTTCTTTCAGAAAAATCATCAGCACATACACAATGTTAGTAACAAATCTTTCCACCGTGGGGAAAAAATGTTTCTGGGTATTAATTGCCACTGACTTGGTGTGAATTGAGTTGTCCATGAGAGAGACTCAAACATTCATAGCCTGTGAAAAATGGCTGAGCACCAAACCCATTGGGGCTGTCAGAATTAGTACGCAAAATAGTGCCAGAAATATTTGATGCAGCGAAAAGAATTCTTGCCACAATATCTAGATGCCAAGAATTTAAGTCAGGCCATGCTACTTTGAGGAGAAACTTGAGATGCTGAGACTGTTTCCACTTGAGTAGAGAAAACTAAGAAGAAATTTAGTGCAGCCTCTTAAAATTCTGAGGGTTTCAATTGAGTGAATGAGGAGGTCAGAGGTGAGGGGTCAACAATTTAAAATTGTCATTAAGAAGAGTGAGGAGAAATAATTTTTTCACAGAGGATCATTGAAGGATGAAACATTATGACAGGGACTGGTTGAGTCATCTTTTCAGGGAGAATTGGGTAAGTATTTGAGGCAGAGGAAGGCACCAGACTATAGGGAGAGAGTGGGACACTGGGATCAGTTTTGTATTGCTCTAGCAAAGAGCTGGTACTGACACAATAAACCAAATATCCTCCTGCAAATTACAGCTTTTGTGCTGAAGAAGTAGACAATGTCAAGGTGCTGATGAAGAGCACAAGCACTAGCCTGACTTTTTTTTTCTTTTCAGATGTTAATTAACCTGTCTATTTCCATCCTTATTTCAAATTTCCAGCAGTGGTGGATTCTGTATCTTTTTGTCTCTGCTGTTTGAGCCTTCTTTTTTTCTTCAGATTACCCCAACAGTGCGAGGGGATTCAGGGTTTTTCTCCTGCCATGCTATTAATTCATACGGAGAGGACCGAGGGTTGATTCAGCTCACTGTGCAAGGTAAATTCTAATGCTTTGTTACATGCTATTATTCATCCCAATACAAAGTTAACTCCACACATTGTGCCGCATGCCATTCCCCAGCCTAGCAATTCAGCAAGAGTCCTGCTCTTAGCATTGATATAGTATCTTTAACAGAATAACATGTCCCAAGGTGCTTCACAGGAACCCAATCAGACAAAAATATTAACACCGAGTTGAATGAGGAGACATGAGAATGGGACACTAATAGCTCATCAAAGAAGTAGGCTTTAAGGACCATCTTCATGAAGGAAGCAGATTCTGGCAGGTTTAAGGAGAGAATTCCAGAGCTTAGGGTCCAGATGGGATGCATTCATTAGGATCAAAAGAAGGGGATATATGCTTGGAGATGCAGGGCAAGATGAGAATACTTAATGAGTACTTTGTATCGGTGCTTACTAAGGAAGAGGATGCTGACAAAATATTGTTCGAAGCAGGTAATATATGAGGTGAAAATTGATAGGCATGATCCACTGGAAAGGCTGGCTATGCTTAGAGTGGATAAGTCACCTGGTTTGGATGACTTGCATCCCTGGTTGCTAAAGAAAGTGGGAGTGGAGATGGTGGAAGGGCTTGCCATAATTTTCCAATCTTCCCTAGATATGGGGGAGGAGCCAGAGGATTGGAAAGTGGCAAATGTGACACCTTTGTTCAAGAAAGGATGTAAGGATGTTCCCTGTAACTACAGTTTAACATCAGTGGTGGGTGAGATTTTAAAAGCAATAATCAGGGAAAGCTTTAACAGGCAGTTGGAGGGTTTTGAGTTAATTAAGGATAGCCAGCATGATTTGTAAAAGGCAGATTGTGTTTGACTAATCTAATTGAATTTTTTGATGAATTAACAGAGAAGATTAATGAATGGAATGCGATGGATGTTGTCAAGATGGATTTTAAGCAAGTGTTTGACAAAGTACCACAATAAAAGGCTGGTTAACAAAATTGAGGTCCATGGAATAGGCATAGAATAGTGTCAGCTTGGATAAAAAAATTGGCTGAAGGACAAAAAACAGAGAGTTGTGGTAAATGATTGTTTTTCAGACTGGAAGTTGGTCGATAGTGGTGTTCTCCAAGGGTCAGTGCTAGGACCACTGTTTTTACAGAGTAGAATTTCAAAATTTGCCAGTGATATCAAACTTGGAGGACTGACGAACAGTGAGGATGATATGAACTGCCATCAACAGGGTTAGCAGAATGGGCAGGCAAGTGGCAGATGGAATTTAATACAGACAAGTGTGAAATGATTCATTTTGCCAGAAGGGATAGGAAGAGGCAATATAGACTTAATGGCATAATTATAAATTGTGTGCAGGGACAGAGGGACCTGCGGCTTCATTTGCATTGATTTTTGAATGAGGCAGGACATATTGAGAGAGTATTTAGTAAACCATATGCATCTTGGGCTTAAGAGGTATTGAGTGCAAAAACAGGGGAGTTATAAAGCTCTGGTTAGGCCACAACTAGAGTATTGCATCTAGTTTTGGTCACCACACTTTAGGAAGGATGTGAGAGTCCTTGAGTGGTTGCAGAGGAGATTTACCAGAGTTGTTCCAGAGATGACGGATTTTAGCTACAAGTTAGGTTAGAGAAGCTGGTATTGTTCTCTTAAGAGTAAAGGAGGTTGAGTGGAGATTTGATAAAGGTATACAAAATAATGAAAGGTTTAGATAAGGTACACAAAGAAAAGCTAATTGTACAAGGAGTTGGGACACAGATTTAAGGTTTTGGGAGATACAGGGAGGATGTGAGGAAGAACCTTTTTATGCAGCGAGTGGTTATTATTTGGAACTTGTTGCCTACAAGGCTGGTGGAAACAGAGTTGATGAATGACTTTGAAAGGAAATTGGATAGGCACTTGACAGAAATAAAATTGCATGACTATGGGGAAAGAGCAGGGGAAATGGGACTGATTGGAGTGCTGTAAAGAAAGCGAGCATGGACTCACTGGTCCGAATGTCCTCTTTCTGTGCCATAATGGCTCTGACTGTATGGCTGAAACACGGCTGTCCATTGTGCTGCAAAAGTTGTGGGGAATGTACAAAGTTGACTTTGGAGTTAAATTACTTCTCCACCTTCTTCGATATGCCTTTCACAAGGTGAGTAGTCCAGCAAGAGACCTGCCAATGTCCTCTACCAATATCATCTGCTGAGACATGTGTAAGATTGGTTCAATGTCACAAGCCTTCCCTATCCACCCTTATGGGTCAGAGGGTCACCTCCGCACAAGAATACACAAGAACACAAGAAATAGGAGCAGGAGTAGACCACATGGCCCATCAAGCCTGCTCCACCATTCAGTACGATCATGGCTGATCTTGGGCATCAATTCCACTTTCCTGCCCACTCCCCATATCCCTTGATGCCCTGCAAGACCAAACATCTGTCTGAGCAAGCCTTAAATATATTCAACGATGGAGTGCCAACAACCCTCTGGGGTAGAGAATTCCAGAGATTCACAACCCTTTGAGTGTAGCAATTTCTCCTCATCTTGGTCTTGAATGATCAGCCCCTTTTCATAAGACTGTGCCCTCGTGTTTCAGATTCCCCGACCACCGGAGACAATTTCTCAGCTTCTACAGTATCAAGCCCTTTCAGAATCTTGTATGTCTCAATTAGATCACCTTTCATTCTTCTAAACTCCATAGAATGTAGGCCCAATTTACTCAGCCTCTCATCATAGGACAACCCTCTCATCCCAGGGACCAATTTAGTAAATCTTTGCTGCACCGCCTCCAGTGCAAGTATATCCTTTCTCAAATGTGGAGACCAAAACTGCACACAGTATTCCGGGTGCGGTCTCACAAAAGCCCTGAACAATTTTAGTAAGACTTCTTTAGTCCTGTACTCCAATCCCCTTTGTAATAAAGGCTAATATGCCATTTGCCTTCCTAATAGCCTGCTGCACCTGCATGTTAACTGTGTGCATTCTTTATACGAGAACCCCCAAGTCTCTCTGAATATCAACACTGAGCAGTTTCACACCTTTTTAAAAATATTCTGATTTTCTAACTTATGACCAAAGTGAACAACTTCACACTTCGTTACATTATACTCCATTTGCCATCTTGTTGCCCACTCACTTAACCTGTCTATATCTCTTTTCAGCCTCTCTATGTCCTCCCCACAGCTTACCTTTCCACTTAGCTTTGTATCATCAACAAACTTAGATACATTACTCTCTGTCTCTTCCTCCAAGTCATTAATATAGAGTGTAAATAGCAGAGGCCCAGCACTGATGCTTGTGGCACTCCACTATTCACTGCCTGCCAACTTGAAAATGCCCCATTTATGCCCACTCTCTGCTTCCTGTATGTGAACCAATCCTCTATCCACGCTAATATATTACCCCCAACACCATTATCCACTATCATTTTAGTAGCCGGTAATTATCAGGAAGGTATTGTTTGGGGAACTGTGGGTGCAAAGCGATGTGTGTCCTTCCAAACAGAAGCAGGTCGACTTCCCAACATACTGTAGCCCTGGGTCATCTCACAATTGTATTTTCACCTGTCATGCTCACTCCACAGTAGCCAAAGTTCTCCAAATTATACAGTGAACCATCCAGATTTACGCTGCGAAACATCATTGAACAGATTTATTCTGTGGTATACAGCACTATACAGAGTTACTCTGTAATATACAGCACAATACAGGGTTATTCTGCGATATACAGCACTATACAGGGTTACTCTGCAGTATACAGCACTATACAGGGTTACTCTGCAGTCCACAGCACCATACAGGGCTACTCTGTAATATGCAACACCATATCAGTTTACTCTGTAGTATACAGCACTATACAGGATTACTCTGCAGTATACAGCACTATACAGGGTTACTCTGCGATATACAGCACTATACAGGGTTACTCTGTAATATGTAACACTATATCAGTTTACTCTGCAGTATACAGCACTATTCAGGTTCACTCCTAGGTATTCAGCACGATACAGATTTACAGCACTGTACAGTGTTACTCTGTGTTGAGCAGAAAAATTCACCAAACAAAATAACCAAGTGTACTGCCGAACAACTAAGACTTACATTTATAAAGCACCTTTCACAACCTCAGTACATCCCAGAGTGCTTTGCAGCCAATGAAGTACTTTTGAAGTATAGTTACTGTTGTAGTGTCAGAGACACAGCAGCCAATTCGCACATAGCAAGCTCCCACAACATCAATATGATAATGACCAGATGATCTGTTTTCATGTAGTTGGTTGAGGGATAAATATTGTCCTGGACAAACTCCCATGCTCTTATTTGAAATTGTGCCATGGGATCTGTTATGTCCTCATGAGAGGGCCTTGGTTTAACATCTCATTTGAGAGACAGCACCTCCTTCAGCACCTTCAGTACTGCAATGAAATGTCAGCCTTGCTTTTTTAACTCATGGCTTGGAATGAACCTTGATCCCACAACCTTCCATCTTTGAGGTAAGAGTGCAAACAACTGTGCCACAGAATGTGGCTGCCTATTCCTGTGTACTGCTGCACATACCACTGAACATTATTCAGCAAGATACAGGATTACTCAGCAATATTAAACTTTCATTTCTAATAAAGACTTGAAATGAAGAGTTTCCACAGGGATTACTGTTTGGATGCACCATAACAAATCAGAAATTTGATATGAATAAGTTAGTGTTAGTGCACTTCATGTTTTCCAAACTGTTTCTTCCTGTCATGTTGCAGAACCCCCAGATCCTCCTGAGATTGAGATACGCGAGGTGAGAGCTCGAAGCATTGCATTGAGGTGGAGCATGGGCTTTGACGGGAACAGTCCCATCACCGGCTTTGACATTGAATGCAAGAACAAGTCAGGTGTGTTCCAGAAACCAAAGAGCCAATTCTAAGTCCTAGAAGGAGTTGTGTGGGGGTGGGGGCAGGGAGGGGAGAAATTCTTCCGGCCCCTGCGGTGTCATGCCTCAGGAGATTTTGCTTCCCAGGTCTTATCTGCATGGGCTTCTTCAGCCTCTCACCCAAATCCAGCGGGATGTGCTAGCTGGCCTGTAGGTGACAGCAGATTCAGGAGCCCACATCTGGCGTCCCAAGAAAACCATTCATTCATTTGTCTTTAGCATTCAGATGTAAGTGATTGACCTGTACAGTGCCGTAACGGTGAAAATCTCTCCTCCCCCAACATTCAATCGTGGGGTTCTTGGTGAAGGCAGTGTGATATTGCGAAGTGCAATTCCAAAATGATGTCAAACAACACTCAGGTATATGATGAATCAAATAAGGGTATTTATTAAACAAAAACCGACAGTGACACCATTTATGGTCTATCTTGTGCAATGGCTATAAAAGCGCCATCCACCCAGTCCAACCCAAGGTGTGTGTCTGGCGTGTTTTATCGAGGGACCCTAGCCCACGCAGTGTGTCATGTAGTCTCGTTGGTAATACTTACGGGTCCAACGTCTTGCAGCTGGCAGGGGCCTGTCATTGTTGCAGTGCACAGTCTATCTTGGGTCGAGGATTTACCTCCTTACTTCAATGCCCCTCATTTCCTCTGTGTCCTGAACTCAAACGTGAACTCCCTGGTCTCGCTATGCTGATGTTCTCTGCACTCACTCTGTACAGCTTGATGGAGATGCTGGCATGCCTTTTCTTACTGTTCCTGTAGTGCTCTTGCTGAAAAAAAAAACTCATCTGCTGAAACACCTCTCACTGGGCAAACCCTATACCAGTTAGTGTTATCACTTCATACCAAAAACTGTCTTGCTATTGTCCTGTGAGTTTGTGTCAGACAGGCCAGATATAACTTGTTGAATAGTTCTTTTGAACAAGGTTGCGTCTCGTTTGGGGAAAGTAGATGAAAAAATGGAGGGGGGATGAGTTGATCATGTCTTGATAGCTTGGAGATGTCAAGAGTGGGTGTTAATTGATAACCAGTTTTATTTTATTTGAAATGACTTGTCCAGGCAATGGCATCCCTTATCAGGTCTTTTGAATATTCAAAGACTGGCTGCTGAACTCTTTGCTGTTTGGTGCCTGATAGTCTGTCCCTGTGTTTCTTTAATTGATTTTTAATCTGTCGTTCAGAGGCAATTTGTTAGTGATTTCAAGGGACAGTCCACATGAGTCGAATTCAAAGTGTCCTGACCACTGTGGTTGAAGTTAAAGTGTTCTTTGGCCTGGGCTGATTTGAGGGCCTAAAAATGGCCATGCCTACACAGGTAAGGAGTTGGGACTACAGTTGGGAAGGCCTGAGGGGTGGATAGGTGAGTGGGTGGTGTGGGCAAAGGGAAGGTCGGGCAGGGCAGAACCAAGATTTCCTTGTAGGGGCTGGAGGAGCTGTCCTGCTCCTCCAGGACCATTAAGGAAACAAAAAAAAATGAATTTGTCTTTCTGGGCTTCTTTCAGCCCTGGCTCCACTTACCGGCAGGTTGATGAATTTCCCGCACAGGCCTTGGGTTAGAATGTCAGTCCGATCGTGATGTCATCATCAAAGACTAACCTGCTTGTTTACAGAAAGACCTGTTACCTTCTCGCAGGTGTCCTTCTTTTGCCTGCTCAAAAGAACAGGTTAAAATTGCAACTCGCAAGAAGGCAGCAGGATTGGGCGGGGAAAGGTATTTGTGGGGGTAAATAACCGCAGCCAATTTAACTGCCTGTCGGCCTCTAGGCTCTAGAAAGGAGTTCTTAGTTGTTACAGTTCCCAGTAAAGGAAAGAGGTGAGTTCTGGAGATTGACGACTCACAGCGTATCTGTTGCAGCCATCGATTAGCGCATTAAGAATGGTGTGTGTTGTTAACTCGCTGTTTTTGCCAGCAAGATCCAAGCCATTAATTCATCCCCTCCTTCACACCCTGCCAGACTGAAGTAAACATCAGATAATAATAGAAAATACTGGACATACTCTACAGGTGACCAGCAACTAAAGTCAGGAAGGTTAACACTTGCAGCCAAAGATCCTTAACTAGAGTTCACAATTTAACAAAAGCTTCTACATCAAATATTAAGCCTTTTCTACTTTAAGTTGCTGATGGATCTGCCACCCTTTTCCAGTTTTTTTTCGATTCATTCATGGGATGTGTGCGTCGCTGGCTAGGCCAGCATTTATTGCCCATCCCTAATTGCCCTTGAGAAGGTGGTGGTGAGCTGCCTTCTTGAACCGCTGCAGTCCATTTGGGGTAGGTACACCCACAGTGCTGTTAGGAAGGAAGTTCCAGGGTTTTGACCCAGCGACAGTGAAGGAGCGGCGATACAGTTCCAAGTCAGGATGGTGTATGACTTGGAGGGGAAATTGCAGGCGGTGGTGTTCCCATGCATTTGCTGCCCTTGTCCTTCTAGTTGGTAGAGGTCGTGGGTTTGGAAGATGCTATCTAATGAGCCTTGGTGCGTTGCTGCAGTGCATCTTGTAGATGGTACACACTGCTGCCACTGTGCGTCGGTGGTGGAGGGAGTGAATGTTTGTAGATGGGGTGCCAATCAAGCGGGCTGCTTTGTCCTGGATGGTGTTGAGCTCCTTGAGTGTTGTTGGAGCTGCACCCATCCAGGCAAGTGGAGAGTATTCCATCACATTCCTGACTTGTGCCTTGTAGATGGTGGACAGGCTCTGGGGAGTCAGGAGGTGAGTTACTCGCTGCAAGATTCCCAGCCTCTGACCTGCTCTTGTAACCACGGTATTTATACGGCTAGTCCAGTTCAGTTTCTGGTCAA
Source organism: Heterodontus francisci (assembly GCF_036365525.1). Classification (NCBI taxonomy): domain Eukaryota; kingdom Metazoa; phylum Chordata; class Chondrichthyes; order Heterodontiformes; family Heterodontidae; genus Heterodontus; species Heterodontus francisci. The sequence goes on along the minus strand of NC_090380.1, from coordinate 103,341,872 downwards.
TGGTAGTCCCTAGGATGTTGATAGTGGGGGATTCAGTGATGGTAATGTCAAGTAGATGGTCATTGCCTGACACTTGTGTGGCGCGAATGTTACTTGCCACTTAACATCCCAAGCCTGGATATTGTCCAGGTCTTGCTGCATTTGTACACGGACTGCTTCAGTGTCTGAAGAGTCGCGGATGATGCTGAACATTGTGCAATCATCAGCGAACATCCCCACTTCTGACCTTGTGATTGAAGGAAGATCATTGATGAAGCAGTTGAAGATGGTTGGGCCTAGGACACTACCCTGAGAAACTCCTGCAGTGATGTCCTGGAGCTCAGATGATTGACCTCCAGCAATCACAACCATCTTCCTTTGTGCTAGGTATGACTCCAACCAGCGGAGAGTTTTCCTCCGATTCCCATTGACTTCAGGTTTGCTAGGGCTCCTAGATGCCATACTCGGTCAAATGCTGCCTTGATGTCAAGGGCAGTCACTCTCACCTCACCACTTGAGTTCAGCTTTTCTGTCCATGTTTGAACCAAGGCTGTAATGAGGTCAGGAGCTGAGTGGCCCTGGCGGAACCCAAACTGAGCGGGTTATTGCTAAGCAAGTGCTGCTTGGTAGCACTGTCGATGACACCTTCCATCACTTTACTGATGATCGAGAGTAGACTGATGGGGCGGTAATTGGCCGGGTTGGACTTGTCCTGCTTTTTGTGTACAGGACATTCCTAGGCAATTTTCCAGATTGCGGGGTAGATGCCAGTGTTGTAGCTGTACTGGAACAGCTTGACTAGGGATGCAGCAAGTTCTATAGCACAGGTCTCCAGTACTATTGCCGGAATATTGTCAGGGACCATAGCCTTTGCAGTATCCAGTGCCTTCAGTTATTTCTTGATATCACGTGGAGTGAATCGAATTGGCTGAAGTCTGGCATCTGTGAAGCTGGGGACTTCAGGAGGAGGCCGAGATGGATCATCAACTCGGCACTTCTGGCTGAAGATGGATTCAAATGCTTTAGCCTTATCTTTCGCACTGATGTGCTGGGCTCCCCCCATTATTGAGGATGGGGATATTTGTGGAGCCACCTCCTCTAGTTAGTTGTTTAATTGTCAATCACCATTCACGACTGGATGTGGCAGGACTGTAGAGCTTAGATCTGATCCGTTGGTTATGGGATCCCTTAGCTCTCCCTATCGCATGCTGCTTATGCAGTTTGGCACACAGGTAGTCCTGTGTTGTAGCTTCACCGGGTTGACACCTCATTTTGAAGTATGCGTGATGCTGCTCCTGGTATGCCCTCCTGCACTTTTCATTGAACCAGGGTTGGTCTCCTGGCTTGATGATAATGGTAGAGTGGGGAATATGCCAGGCCATGAGGTTACAGATTGTGGTTAAGTACAATTCTGCTGCTGCTGATGCCCCACAACGCCTCATGGATGCCTGGTTTTGCATTCCTAGAATACTTCGAAATCTATACCATTTAGCACAGTGGTAGTGCCACAACACGATGGAGGGTACCCTCAATGTGAAGGCGGGACTTTGTCTTCACAAGGACTGTGTGGTGGCACTCCTACCAATATTGTCATAGGCAGATGCATCTGCGGCAGGCAGATTGGTGAGGACGTGGTCAAGTATGTTTTTCCCTCTTGTTGGTTCATCACCACCTGCTGCATACCTAATCTAACAGCTATGTTCTTTCGGACTTGGCCAGCTCAATCAGTAGTGGTGCTGCCGAGCCACTCTTGGTGATGGACATTGAAGTCCCCCATCCAGAGTACATTTTGTGCCCTTGCCACCCTCAGTGCTTCCTCCAAGTGGTGTTCAACATGGAGGAGTACTAACTCATCAGCTGAGGGAGGGCAGTAGGTGGTAATCAGCAGGAGGTTTCCTTTCCCATGTTTGGCCTGATGCCATGAGACTTCATGGGGTCCAGAGTCGATGTTGAGGACTCCCAGGGAACTCACTCCTGACTGTATACCACTTGCCACCACCTCTGGTGGGTCTGACCTGCCGGTGGGACAGGACATACCCGGGGATGGTGATGACAGTGTCTGGGACATTGTCTGTAAGGTAGGATTCCATGAGTATGATTATGTCAGACTGTTGCTTGACTAGTCTGTGAGACAGCTCTCCCAACCTTGTCACAAGCCCCCAGATGTTTGTAAGGGGGACTTTGCAGGGTCGACAGGGCTGGGTTTGCCGTTGTTGTTTCCAGTGCCTAGGTTGATGCCGGGTGGTCCGTGCGGTTTCACTTTTTTTATTGACTTTGTAGCAGTTAGATACAACTGAGTGGCTTGTGAGGCCATTTCAGAGGGCATGTAAGAGTCAACCACATTTTTGTGGGTCTGGAGTCACATGTGGGCCAGACCGGGTAAGGACAGCAGATTTCCTTCCCTAAAGGACATTAGTGAACCAGATGGGTTTTTACAACAATAGACAGTGGTTTCATGGCCATCATTAGACTAGTTTTTAATTCCAGATTTTATTAATTGAATTCAAATTCCACCTTCTGCTCTGGTGGGATTCGAACCCATGTCCCCAGAGAAATATCCTGGGTTACTAGTCCAGTGACAATACCACTATGCCACCGCCTCCCCAGTGTTTTTCTTCCTATACTATACAGTAACATTTCTCATTTTAATATTTAATAGTATGACACTCACTCCAAGCATCATCTCATGTGCACCCTCACTCTCCTGTCCTGAGATCAGTGTTACAAAATAGGCGACACTCAGGTCCTGTTGGGCTGCAGTGGGACCTTTAGGGTTTCCCAACCCTCCATGGTTATCCTGCTCTCAGCAACCCTGGAGAAAAATTGTAAAGGCAAATACTTCTGTTTATTAGTTTTTAAAAATTGCAGATGAATAAAAGGTTGTTCGATGCTCAAGAAACATCCAATTCAGTAAGAAAGGCCCTGATAATTAGGGGACTGCATATTTGGAGCAGGAAAAAGGATGAATTATGGACAGGAAACCCGGTTTATCGGTTTCCTGAATGTCCTGCAGTTTTTAACTTTAAAATTTTTAAGTCTTGTGAATGTTTTTCTCCAGGTTTTGAGCCCGACAGCCAACCTAATTGACTCACTGCCTGTCGGGCTGGAAAGCCGGCAGCAGAAGGCCGTAGCAGAGGACCAAGTAGGGAAAGAACTCTGTCGGGGTGTGCACGTCTAGTCGAAGGATGGGACAAAATTGTGTGGAGAACAGAGTGGTGTTCGAGGGAGCGAGATGGTGTTCGGGGACAGAACTCGATGACTGGGGGAGGGAGATGCAGGTTGTGGGGGTGGGGTGGGGTTCATGGGCAGAGCAGATAGATCCCATGGATATTTACAGGGTAGCTTGTTGGGCCCGGAGGAAATGCTCCTGCTCCTCCTCACCCACAAGCAGTGCTGTAAAGATACTTACCTTAAGGATCCAGCCCTTCTTGCCTCCTGCTGGTTTCCTGAGGTCTGGGGAACCTGACCAGCATGGGAGCACTGTTAAAATGAAGGCACATTGCCTCATTAAGATGTTTCAATGACCGACCTACTTCATGGGAGCAGGTTGGTTGCCTGCCCCTTGTCCTGCTTTCGTTAAAACCGGAAGAGGGCGGGTTTGAGGTGGGTGGGGTTCTTACCTTTTTAACCTCCCACCTTACCCAAACCCACCCATTTTTTGGAGTTAAAATTACTGCTGGCTGTCCAATTAGCACGGGAAGGCTATGTGATGCCAGGATTGACTTTCTGGGTCCCCAGTGGCAGGAATGTGGGTGCGGGGCGCTTGGAAGCAAGAGGTCATGTGGTAACTTTCAGACGTGCGTCCAATCAGAGTTGCAACCCTGGAGACATTAGAGGCAGAGGTTAATTCTCAGTCCGCTGTTAGTCTCCCAATCAGGGAAAATAGGCTTTAATGAATTCGAAAAAATGCAGCTCTTCAATGCACATAGAAGAAGACCTTTCCAGTTGCCAGCACTGTACATCAAGAACGATAGCTTTTTGTGATCTGACAGAGACAAACCTGTCACATTGGACATCCCATTTCATTCTTTTAAATCCGTCACTTTAGTACTCGTATTTGTATAATTTTCCCTCTGAAAGTACATGGTGCATTGATTATTCATCAGGTTTTTTTAAGGCTGTTAATGCCCTGAGGCTGTAAATACTTGGTGTCAGTTACATTAACCTTATGAATATTATAAAACCCAAGGGCTAATCTAACAAAAGTTGTGTGATAACTGCCTTCAGAAGCAATGTTTAGCAATTCAGGTATCACACAGTCATATTAAAATGACATCCTTACTGCAAGTTGTGCCAAAGTATGTTATGTGCTGGTTAATTGGAACACTCTTAATGGCAGATGACTTTTTAACATTTTTTTGTTTTGTTCCCCCTTTATATTGACCTGGATAATGTTGAGGCTAACAGCGCTTGGCATTATTACAGGATAAATCTGACAGCAACTTCTAGCATCCGCATGTTTAACACAGAAATCCTGAAGTTGTTGTCGGAGATACCCTGCTCCATCACAGGGTGTGCTGTCGCAATCTTCGATGCTTTACCCGGGTCTGAAGTCACTGTAGTGGCGTGAACTTAAGATAATTACCATTAGTCATACAATAAATGACTGGAAACATTAAGCTAGTGCATTCAACAGTGCGAGAGTTTTTAATAAGTGATGAGTACTGCAGAACAATCTCTCTGGCCCTGAAAAAATAGTTTTACAAGTGTGCAGTTGCAATTCTTTGGAAAAAATTAATATAATTTTTTTCCGATTTTTTGTTTTTCTCTTTTATATCTTAAGCCGATCTGCGTTTCCCAATTTTTATTTTGCTCCCTTTTTTTATTCTTTCACGGGATGCGGGCGTTGCTGGTTAGACCAGAATTTATTGCCCATCCCTGATTGCCCATGAGAAGATGGTAGTGAGCCACCTTCTTGAACTGCTGCATTGATTTAAATGTAATTTATATTTTTTTAAAACTTCTTGGTTAGTAGTTTGCGTGCTCAGTGAGCAAGCTGATTGGTTGAAGAGCCTCTCTGCTATTGCTCCTGCTTACAGACATCACAGAACCCCGGTGCCATGGTGGATCAGATGGGGATTAGTTAAAATCTCCACTCACAAGCCTGCAAGAAAGGCGAAAGCTGTTCCTTCACTGCTGAGAGGAAAATTCAGACCATTAAATGTATTCCTCCCTCTCATCAGCTTCCCCTCATATTTATTTCAGATTTCCAGCATCTGCAGTATTTTGCTTTTGTGTCCCTCATTGCAGCACTGAACAGTTCAGTTCCCCAGTTTGTTAACCTGTGGACTGGAACTATGAGGTATGAATGATTTGTGCCCCCTCCCGGGCTCTCCCAATATTAAAATGCCATCATCTGAAATTCAATAGTTGTTAAAGGGCGGTCATTTTTCAGAAAAGATGTGTTGTTTCACCATAGTTATATAAACAGCTCGCCATAAGTGAGCAAAGCCCTGAGTTTGGTCACTGTCTTTGATACATCTGGAACTTAAGTTCAGCTCAGACTGGTAGGGCAAATGTCTTTTTACTAGCTTCAGAAATCCAGTGTAAAATGAGTTTGGACTGAGCGTGAATCTACAACACAGAACTAACAGAAATTTGGAACAAATTGGCAATCTTGCTCAGGCCACCATGAGAAGTAGAAACATTGGGCTGAATTTGATTCTGGCGGGGTGGCCCTGACAGCAGGTTGAAAAGCCAGGGGAAACTTCGCCACGGCTGTTTCCAGGAGCCCCAACACAATTCTGTGCCCATTGTGCAATTAACTGCCTGGCGTTGGGTCTCCCACTTGGATCCCACCTCCAATCTGATGGCCGGCATCTCTTCTGTTCCAGTAGCACCACCGGGAATGGGGGCCACTGCTGGGACTGCACCTAGTCAGGACCAGCAAGTTGGCATAAGTCCCTGAATCCAAGTAACTGAGCTCGGGCTCTCCGGGACCAGTCAGGTAGGCCCTGAGGGGGGTGTCGTGGGGCGGGAGGAAGTCGTTGCTGAGAGCAGGAGGGTGTTTCAGCAGTGGGGCGGAGGAGGGGAGTGCTTCTGTGGGCCACAGGATGCCTGATTATGATGGACAACCAGCCCCTAACCCGCAGGGAGGCTGTCAGCTTTTACTAGGCAGGCTCCCCATGTAGAATACCAGTAGCTGTGGGAAGAGACCCTTAAGTGGCCCTTAATTGGCTGCTTAAGGTTCTCATTTAGCCTCTGTGTGGGAAGTCAGTCCTTCATCTTCCCCTCCCCTACTGAAATTGGACCGAGTTAGGAAGGTGACGGGCTCTGCAGCCCCCACCTCACCGGTCCTCCTGATTCTATGGTCCCCCCCCCCCCCCCCTCCCCCACCAAACTGCCTCCCAACCAGCTCCTGAGGACCACAATAAATTCTGACCATTGACACAGCAATACACTGAACTCACAAAGTTGGGATATAACAGATTGGCATGGGCACTGTTGAGAGAGTTTTCTTTTGCATTTAGCTGTGCCATTCTTGGCCTGGAAAATGTGAGCCCTGATTTGAACCTAAGCCACCCATCAGGAATGGGATAGGGTTAAGGTCAAATGCCCAGTGACTCTAATGGATGGGTGGAAAAAGAACCTGGGACCTGAATCTGCCTCTTTCCTGCTAAATGGGTTAGGCTAAAATCAGAAATTTGATGATGACACTGGGTACAAATAAAAACTAACGTTCCATTTGCCCGCATTGATATCCACCTTGATGAGTGCAAAATTTCACTGAAATGAAGTCAAAATTAAACATTTAAAAAATGCAAAACAGTACCGCTTTATAAATTGTTCAGAGAGGAATGTGTTCCGTGTCTTGCAGATTCCTGGGACGCAGTGCAAAGGACAAAAGATGTCTCACCTCAGTTGAACCAGGCCACAATCATTGACCTGCACCCTTCTTCCACCTACAACATCCGCATGTATGCTAAAAATCGCATCGGAAAAAGTGAGGCCAGCAACGAGCTCACCATCACCACAGATGAAGCAGGTAAATGGTTAAGGGTTGAGCCTTCTTTGGTTTTCAGGCCCCCAGTAACCAGATAAAATCCCAGGTCAATTAGGGAAAACAAATCTGGGAAATTCCTCTCCAACCCCCTAAGAAGATCAAAACTAGTCCAGCAGATCACTCTGGCCACGATAATTGTATGCTGTACCTACCATTTGTGAAACTGGTAATGTCATTAGACATGTTGTAACCTTTTGCTGAGTTTACTCTCAGGAGTCCTGTGCACCTACTTCTCTCTTCCCCCATTTCCACTCCAAATTACATGGCACTGGTTGTGACGTCCTTTATTTTACTACAGAAACATCTAATTATGCCACATTGCTGATCTGCCAGCATAATGTTTTTGATGATCCCTAGGTCACTGGGACCCTTCCACAGCTCCATATTGGGCATCTGATTGATTGTGTGTGTTTGTGTGTCTCTTGCCTATACGGTGCAGTGAGAGTCCTGCTCTCTAATCAATCAGTGATGGTGCAGTGAAACCCATGTATCAATCTGATTGAACGTTTATCACAGTGATTGAAGAGGAATCTAATCACACTGAAAAGGCTGCGCACTGACGTCATGCTGTGGGTTATCAGGGCCTCCTCACTGATTGATTTGCAGAGCAGCTAAGGAAGAAGGATTTTGTAGCCAATACTTTTCATCGGTTGCAGTGGATTGATACGTTTTATTCTGCTCCTACCACCAGATTACATTTTTGTGAGCAAAAACATTTAGCCTCCCTGTTCAGTCTGACCTTGGGACAGTTTACTTCAAACAGCACTAAGTTTGTGAAAGTATTATTCTCTTCTGGATGATAGGGGTGGAAGGGAGGGTGGAAGAACAATAGCCATACAATAAGGAACATGTGATATCCTTTACTTTGCTTTACCTCTCTTTTTTTTTGAATGGATGTGAGCAAGCTGTATTTAAATCAAAATGCATTTCTCTTGTCAACAATGATTTGTATTTATTTATTTCATACATTTTAGGGATGTGAGCATCGCTTGCAAGGCTGGCATTTATTGCCCATTCCTGTTTGCCCTTGAGCAGGTACTGGTGAGCAGTGCCTTCTTGAACCACTGCTGTAGATGAAGGTGCTCCCAGAATAGTTTTTTCTTTGTAGTGATTTGATCCAATGGAGTGGCTTGGAAAAGCTGGGGTTGTTCTCCTTGGAGCAAAGGAGATTGAGGGGAGATTTGATAGAGCTTTACAAGATTATGACAGGCTTAGATAAGGTAAACAAAGAAAAGCTGTACAAGGATAAGGGGACACAGATTTAAGGTTTTGGGCAAGAGATAATGTAAGGGGAATGTAAGGAAGAACTTTTTGAAACAGTAAGTGGTAATGACCTGGAACTCGCTGCCTACAAGGGTGGTGGAAGCAGAGACAATGAATGATTTGAAAAGGAAATTGGATGGACGCGTGAAGGAAATAAATTTGCAGGGCTACGCTGATAGATAGGGAGAATGAGACTGGCTGGATTACTTTGCAGACAGCCATCATGGATTCGATGCCGCGAATGGCCTCCTTCTGTGCTATGATGACTCTCTGACTTCAAAGGGCAGTTCAGATTCGGTCACATTGGTGTGGGACTGGAGTTACATGTGGACCAGATGGGGAAAATGTGGCAGATTTTCATCCCTAAAGGACACTAGCGAACCAGTTGGGTTTATACAACAATCTAACAGCCTCAGAAGGACATTGCAAACAGAATATAGAAGCATTGGAGAAAGTGCAAAACATTTTTACAAGGATGATACCAGAGTTGAGAAGTTATAATTATCAGGAAAGACAGAACACACTGGAGAAATTTTTTCTCTAGAGAAGTTGACCTGGTAAATGTCTTTAACATTATGAAGCGTTTGTTGGTGTAGATGTGGAGAAGATTGTTCCATTAATGGGGGAGCTCAAAACTGGGGGCCATAAAGATAAGATATTCACTAATAAGGATTCAGTAAGGATTCAGAAGGAACTTCTTTACTCAGAGAGTGGTTAAAATGCCAGCATAGATCTGTTGGGCTGAATGTTCTGTTTCTGTGCTGTAAATTCTATTTAATGATCAAAGATGTGGTTAAAGAGATAGAGTTTGAAAATGCATTTGAAGTTGGGGAGAAAAGTGGACTGTAACAATTCTGTGATTCAGTAAAGGACTTGCCGATGTTCTCCCACATAATCTTTTCATTAAGATATGAACATCATGCTAATGCAAATATCGGGCTGAATTTTACCAAGCCCACAACATCGGGCTGCGGGGCGGGGTGGGGGTGGGGGTGGTGGACAGAAGATGGTCCCAGCAGAGGCCTGCCACGGGATCTCAATTTCCATACTTAAATCAATAAAACAAATTCATTTAAATATACTTACCAGCAATCATCCGGTCCCACTGCAATCTTCACATTGGCCGGCACTCCCGCGCCTTCAATTTCCCATCTGGGGAAAGCAGATGTGACACTGATGGGGAAGGGGGGGGGAGTTAAGATTTTCTGTGCAGGGTTGTGGTCAAGTAAGCATCATCAGTGTAGGGGATGGTGCAAAGGGGTGAACTTTCAACTTTGTACAGTCTGGGCAGGGGAAGGTTAGAATTCAAGCATAAGAGTACAACAGAAATTAGAACCAGAGTAGGTAAAAATGGTAAAAAGTTAAAGCTTAACGCTCTTTATCTGAATGCACGTAGCATTTGCAACAAGATAGATGAGCTGACGGCACAGATAGAAATAAATGGATATGATTTGATAGCTATCAGACAGATGTGGTTGCAGGATGACCAGAACTGGAAACTCAATGTTCAAGGATATTCAACGTTCCGGAAGAATAGGCAGAAAGGAAAAGGAGGTGGGGTAGCTTTGTTATTAAAGGAAGGGATCAGTGCAGTTGTGAGTAATGATCTATGTGTAATAGATCGTTATGTAGAATCAGTTTGGGTGTAAATAAGGAATAGCAAGGGAAAGAAATCACGGGTGGGAGTGGTCTTTCGGTCCCCGAAGAGTTGCCACTCTGTAGGACAAACTATTAATCAGGAAATAATGGAGGCGTGTAAGAAGGGCACTATAATTATCATGGGTGATTTTAATCTGCATATAGACTAGACAAATCAAATTGGAAAGGGTAGCATGGAAAATGAATTTGTAAAGTGCATCACGGATTGTTTCTTAGAACAATACATTGCAGAACCTACCCAGGAACAGGCTATTTTAGATTTGGTAATGTGTAATGAGGTAGGATTAATAAGAGATCACGTAGTTAAGGATCCTCTAGGGGGAAGCGATCATGACATGGTAGAATTTCAAATTCAGTTTGAGGGTGAGCAACTCGGATCTCAAACCAGTGTCTTCAACTTAAACAAGGACAATTACAGAGGTATGAAGAAAGAGTTGTCCAAAGCGGGCTGGGAAGATAGACTACAGGGAAAGTCAGTAGATGAGCAGTGGCAGACTTTTAAGCAGATATTTCATAACACTCAGCAAACATTTATTCCGGTCAGAAGGAAGGACTCAATGAAAATGATGAACCACCTGTGGATAACAATGGAAGTTAAGGAGAGTAACAAATCAAGAACAAAGGCATACAAAGTGATAAAAGCTAGTGATAGGCCAGAGGACTGGGAATTTCTTAGAAACCAGAAGCGGACGACGAAAAAACTAATAAAGAGGGAGAAAATTGATTATGAGAGTAAATTGGCAGGAAATATAAAAACAAACGTGAAGAGCTTCTATGGGTGTATAAAAAGAGAGTATCTAAAGTAAGTGTGGCACCCTTAGAGGATGAGACTAGGGAATTAATAATAGGGAACAGGGAAATGGCAGATCATTTAAACCAATATTTTGCATCGGTCTTCACAGTGGAGGACACTATAAACATCCCAACAATACAGATGAGCTAGGTGTAAATGGGAGGGAGGAACTTGTAACAATTTCTATCATGAGGGAAAAGATGCTGGACAAACTGATGGGACTAAAGGCAGACATGTCGCCAGGACCTGATGGCCTGCATCCAAGGGTTTCAAAAGAAGTGGCTGCAGAGATAGTGGAGGCATTGGTCATATTATATCAAAACTCATTTTGGTACCAGTGGATTGGAAAAACGCTAATGTGACACCCCTATTCAAGAAAGGAGGGAGACAGAAAGCAGGAAACTATAGACCAGTTAGCTTAACATCTGTCATTGGGAAAATGCTAGAGTCCATTATTAAGGAAGAAATAGCAAGACATTTAGAAAAATGTAATGCAATCAAACAGAGTCAACATGGTTTTATGAAAGGGAAATCATGTTTGACAAATTTGCTAGAGTTCTTTGAGGATGTAACAAGCAGAGTGGATAAAGGGGAACCGGTAGATGTAATGTATTTGGATTTTCAGATGGTGTTTGATAAGGTGCCACATAAAAGGTTATTGCACAAAATAAGAGCTCAGGGTATTGGGGGTAATGTGTTAGCATGGATTGAGGACTGGCCAAAACACAGAAGGCAGAGAGTCGAGATCAATGGGTCTTTTTCAGGTTGGAAAGCCGTAACTAGTGGGGTGCCACAAGGATCAGTCCTAGGGCCTCAACTATTTACTATCTATATTAATGACTTGGAGGAAGGGACAGAGTGTAGTGTATCCAAATTTGCTGATGATACAAAAATAGGTGGGAAGGCGTGTTGTGATGAGGACAGAAAGAATCTGCAGAGGGATATAGATAGGTTAAGTGAATGGGCAAAAACTTGGCAGATGGAGTTTAATGTGGGAAAGTGTGAAGTCATCCACTTTGGTAGGAAGAATAAAAAGGCAGATTATTATTTAGATGGAAAAAGACTACAAAATACTGTAGTACAGAGGGATCTGGGTGTTCTTGTGCATGAAACACAAAAAGTTAGCATGCAGGTGCAGCAAGTAATTAAGAAGGCAAATAACATTTTGGCCTTTATTGCTAGGAGGTTGGAGTTTAAAAATAGAGAAGTCTTGTTACAACTGTACAGGGTGTTGGTGAGGCTGCACCTGGAGTACTGTGTACAGTTTTGGTCCCCGTATTTAAGAAAGGATATACTGGCATTGGAGGCAGTTCAGAAAAGATTCACTAGGCTGATTCCTGGGATGAAGGGGTTGTCTTATCAAGAACGGCTAAACAGGTTAGGCCTTTATTCATGGAGTTTAGAAGAATGAGAGGTGATTTATTTTTATTTTTAGAGATACAGCACTGAAACAGGCCCTTCAGCCCACCGAGTCTGTGCCGACCAACAACCACCCATTTATACTCACCCCACAGTAATCCCATATTCCCTACCATCTAACTACACTAGGGACAATTTACAACGGCCAATTTACCTATCAACCTGCAAGTCTTTGGCTGTGGGAGGAAACCGGAGCACCCGGCGAAAACCCACGCGGTCACAGGGAAAACTTGCAAACTCCGCACAGGCAGTACCCAGAATTGAACCCGGGTCCCTGGGGCTGTGAGGCTGCGGTGCTAACCACTGCACCACTGTGCTGCCCTGAAAGTGATCTTATTGAAACATATAAGATTTTAAGGGGGCTTGACAGGGTATATGTTAAGAATATGTTAAGTTTCCACTGGTGGGGGAATCTCGAACTAGAGCACATAGTTACAGAATAAGGGGGCACACATTTAAAACTGAGATGCGAAGGAATTTCTTCTCTCAGAGGATGGTGAATCTCTGGAATTCTCTACCCCAGAGAGTTGTGGAGACTAGGTCACTAAATGTATTTAAGGAGGAGGTAGATAGATTTTTGAAACCTCGGGGAGTCGAGGGTTAGGCGGAGCAGGCCCGAAAGAGGAGTTGAGGCCTGGGACAGATCAGCCATGATCTTATTGAATGGCGGGGCAGACCTGAGGGGCAGAGTGGCCTACTCCTGCTCCTATTTCTTATGTTTTTATATTCAAAGGTTAAGTGTTTTGGTGGGGGGAAGGGCAAATACCTAATGCAATTTTTATTGGGGAGTTGGAAAGGGCCATTACAATTTAATTTTGCAAATTTGGGGGTGGGGAGGAGGCAGGGGTTCACTTTAATAATTGAAATTTGCTGGTAGGGCTGACTGCCCTTTAAAAAGGTGCCAGCGCCTGCACACAGGCAACTGATGCCATTGCCAGTGATGGATGGCCTGCCCCGTCTATTTTAAATAAGCCACCGCATGGGAGATTGCGGTGGCACTTCAGTGTGAGACCTGGACATGCGAGCCACCACTTTTTGAGGCCGCCACCGCTCTCAGCAGTGGTTCTTAAAATCCAACCCATCAAATTGCTTCCTACTTGTTCTCGTTTTCATCCTTGTGCCCCAAATTACTTCGGACTGCAGGCATTTTCCTGACGTCTTCGTGAAGTTAATTGGTTTATTTTGTCTCCTCTGGTGCCTTAGTCCTTTAATTTCAAACACTCCTCGATCACAATTGTTTGCTGCTTTTTTCTTTGTTGTTTTCAAGTAAACAGTTTTGAATTTGGCAGCCTCCTCTTTCAAGCCATATAAAGGTCAATTAGCCAATCTTGCACTCCGAGGAAGTAATTGCACTTTAAGGGAGTACCAGGTCAAAGAATCAACACTGCAATGTTGTAGCCTCACGCTCCCCACACTCCCCTTCACTGTAGCACCTCATTGGAAGTGTGTGATTGATGAATTTGTCCCATTGTCTCCAGTCAATTGTCCTGGTGATTCCAACCTTGTGTTGTTTTCAATTCTTTATTTCAAGGAAGGGTGTGTTAAGGTTTGCAAATTGTTGAATTCTGAAAATCCCAAGCATAATTTTTACCATTATGGTATCCAGTAACATCATTGTCAAAAATGTACGAGCAATGCAATGATGTATTTGCAGCCTAATGATCATTTGATTGTGCAAACAGCATGTGTCTACTCTGTGTCTTATTGACAGAAAGAAGTGTCAGGTGCCAACAATCCACGGCCCTCTGCTGTATCTCCGGAAGGAGTGTGAGGAGTCTGCAGGGCCTTTACAAACATACTCAAATAACTGGCAGGAAGAGACCAATTGGTCCAGCAAACCTGCCCCACACCCGTGAGGGCTGGAGCATCTTGACTAGGCTGCTGAGGCTGAGTTGATGAACTTGTTTAAAAAGGAGTTGGGTAAATAATCTGGGGTTCAACTGTTGATCATTGAAGGTATGTCCTTGAGCTGTGTTTCCTTGTGTTCTCACATTCCTCACTACTCCAGTGAAAGCAATGAGAGAAGTGCAGGAAGATGGTGGGAGCAGAGCCTGAGTATCATATTGTTAAGTTTAGTGCCAGCCTTGGAAAATATGTACAGAAAGCTGCTAATATTTAGTATATTTGTGTGCAATGCTTACATGTGTGAATTTCGGTTGGTAGGAGGGGCAATGTGTGTGGGATGTATGCACGGTGCCATGTGAGGAACAAAATGAAGACCAATTCGCCCAGGTGTTTCTGGTTTCACGGCATCATTGTTTACAGAAGCCTAGCTTCTCAGTTCCATTAATTCAATGTGGCTGATACTTTCACAATTATGTTTGAAACTCTCTCTTCAGCCCCAGATGGCCCACCCATCGATGTTGTACTGGAATCTCTGTCTTCTCAGTGTATCAAAGTGACTTGGAAGGTAAATGAATTTAAGTGTAACCATTATGCTAACTCTTTGATAAGAATGGAAAGGTCGGAGGCCTCCTTACCCACGCCTTACAGTGACTGGGTCAGAGTTCCTCTGTTCACTGCGTTTCGCGACATTACATTTTGGTTTTGTACTATCTGTAAACATGGCCTAAAGGAACTGTTTTAAAGGATAACCATTATTAACAATACATTTATAACTTGGGACAAGGTGTGGGGTATTCTGTCAACAAAATGCTCTCTTCCCCTTATTAACTGTAATCATTACCACCTTGTAAAGGCCTGCTTGGGTATGCAATTGAACCCGAACCTGACAGAACCACATCCGACCCGAGCCCGAACCCAGCCTGAGTCGTTTGATTTTTTCCTGCGCCCGGCCTGACCCAACTACTGGAATGAAGTTGGTTATATCAAAGACATTGTGCTCTACCTTGGATGGAATCGCTCACTGCAGACTAGTGCAGAGTCTGGATGCACGTTTCCCACCTTGAAGTCCTGGCTGTTCAAATTTTGAAGCTTTTTCCTCCCTGACCAAAAGGCAGCACTGAGTCCGATCCGGCTCGAGCCCGAATGCCAGACCCGGAAGAGAGACCCGACCCAAACCTGACACATGTCGTCGGTTCTGGTCAGGTTTAGGTCGGGTAGCCATGCTCTACCACCTTGCTTGTGGATTTTCATTGCCCCATTGAAAAACATAGTACAATGGTGGATTCACCATTGTACTGCAAGAAGAATAAAGGTTTAATTTATCCAGGGCATGCTGTCCTTTCTCCTTAATAAGTGGGACTGGATTCCACAATGCATGCTGCCCTTTCACCTGAATAGGGGCACTGGGTGGCACAGTGGGGCACACCACTGCCCTTTCCTCACAATATATGGGACTAGGTGGCATTGTGAGTTATTACGTGCTCTTTCACCTCAATAGGCACTTCTCTAGTATTGGGATTAAGGTCATTTCTGAGTGCAAGACGCTTTACTCTGTAAAGTCATGCTGCACCTCATTGAGGAGTGATTGATAACAAAATTGGGCGCATTTGTGGAAGAGCACTGACATTGACAATTGAGAATAAAACCCAAAAATGACTGAAACCACCTTATACCTTCTTAATAAACTCCCAGATGGTTGGTACTCAAAGTAATAAGATCTATTTTTTCCGTTATGTGATTGCAGCATTATTATATAGTGAGAACACCATTATTTTATGAAGCATGTGTGTAAATTTACTGATATCCAGGTTATATCTTGGTATATATATTTCAGATGAAGGCAGCAGCCAAATATTTTGTTTATTTTTCCAGATTTAAATCGATAACTTCTTCTGACCCCCTTTTCCTCCATTTCTTTCCATTTTCTTAGTATGGTTCACCCTCTATCTATGCGTCATTCTTTCTGTTAGATTGTGTAATGTTCAGTGCAACAAAATATATAAACATCCATTCAAATCAAACTCCTAAACCAAAGTCTGTCTTCTGTCTGTGTCTGTGTTATTGGTGGGAGTGAACGCACGTGTCTGGGGAGGAGGATATATGGTGGCGGTGGATCTGTGTTTGTAGAATGGTTGAATGTGTATGGGGAGTATACACGTGAGTGTGCTTGGATATGAATTTTTAGTGTATGAGTGTGTGTGTGAGGTCTGTGTGGAGTGTTTCTCTGTATGTGTGTCTGTATGGGGGGGGGGGGGGGGGGGTGGGTCTGTGTGTGATGTGTCATATGAACTAGAACCAGGAGTACTTTCCTGCCTACGCCCAATACCCTTTGACTCCCTTGTTTGTCAAGAATCTGTCTTCCTCTGCCTTAAAAACATTCAATGACCCTGCCTTCACTGCTCTCCGGGGAAGAGAGTTCCACAGACTCACGACCCTCTGAGAGAATAAATTTCTCCTCCTCTCTGTCTTAAATGGGAGACTCCTTATTTTTAAACAGTGCCCCCTAGTTTTAGTCTCTCCCACAAGAGGAAACATGCTTTCAACATCCACCCTGTCAAGTCCCCTCAGGATCTTATATGTTCCAATAAGATCACCGTTCATCCTTCTAAACTCCAATGAATACAAACCCATCCTGTTCAACCTTTCCTCATAAGATAACCCTCTCATCCCAAGAATCAGTCGAATGAACCTTCTCTGAACTGCTTCCAATGCAATTATATCCTTTCTTAAGTAAGAAGACCAAAACTGTACACAATACTCTAGATGTGGTCTCACCAATGCCCTGTACAACTTCAGCAAAACGTCTCTACTTTTATATTCCATTCCACTGGCAATAAACCACAACATTGCATTTGCCTTCTTAATCACTTGCTGTACCTGTATAATAACTTTTTGTATTTCGTGTACTAGGACACCCAGATCCTTAGAGATCTGCAATCTTTCTCCATTTAAATAATATGTTGCTTTTTTATTCTTCTGGCCAAAGTAGACAAGTTCACACTTTCCCATATTATACTCCATCTGCCAAATCTTTGCCCACTCACTTAACCTATCTATATCCCTTTGCAGACTCCTTGGGCTGAATTTTATGAGGCCTCTGGCATTGGGGGTTGTATCTGTCTGCCCCTCTCTCTCCCCCTCTCTGTCCCACTCTCTCTCTCTGTCCCCCTTCTCTCCCTGTCTGATCTCTCTCTGTCCCCTCTCCCTCTCTCTCTCTCTGTCCCCCCTCTCATGTCCCCCTCTCTCTCTGTCCCCCTCTCTTTCTGTCCCCTCTCTGTCTCTCTCCCTGCCCCCCCTCTTGTCCCCCCTTCTCTTGTCGCCTCCTCTCTCTGAACCCCTCTCTCTCTCTCTGCCCCCTCTCTCTCTGTTCCTCCCTTTCTCTCTGTTCCCCCCTCTTTCTCTGTCTTCTCCCTCTCTCTCTCTCTCTGTCCCCTCTTTCTCTCTGTTCCTTCTCTCTCTGACAGTTGCAGGGAATGGGAGCGCCCAGTGCTGCAGCTTTGTGGTTCATCAGGTTTTTAAAAATCACGCTCAGTGTCACAGCTGACAGGTGCTGGGAGTGGGAAAAGCAGTTTCCTAACTTCGGATAGATTTGGAGTTTTCTGGTGGCCTTTTAAAAAAAGCCAGTCTGAGTGAAGAAGACAATGGGAGATTTTTCATCTCTGAAATACATCTGCGGGCCGGATGGAAACCTTTGGCAGGCCGGATCCAGGTCCACGGACTGTATGTTGGACAACCCTGCTCTACAGTGAAGACAGATGCAAAAAATCTGTTCAATTCCTCCACCATTTCCTTATTTTCCATTATTAACTCCCTAGACTTGCTCACTAGAGGATCAACACTCACTTTACTTATTCTTTTCCTTTTTAAATACCTGTAGAAACTCTTACTTTCTGTTTTTACATTTCTAGCTAGCTTTCTCTCGTAGTCTTCTAGTCATTCTTCGCTGTTTTTTGTATTCTGTCCAATCTTCTGACCTGCCACTACTCTTCGCTAAATTGTACACTTTTTCTTTCAATTTGATACTATCTTTAACTTCCTTAGTTAGCCACAGATGGAGTGTCCTTCCCCTAGAGTATTTCTTTCTGACTGGAATGTATCCTTTCTGAGTGTTGTGAAATATCTCCTTAAATGTCTCCCACTGTATCTCAACTGACCTATCCCTTAACCTAATTTCCCAGTTTACTTTAGCCAGCTCTGTCTTTAAACCCTCAACATTGCCTTTATTTAAGTTTAAAACACTGGTATTGGATCCCCTCTTCTCACCCTCAAACTGAATGTGAAATTCAATCGTGTTGTGATCATTGCGACCTGGGAGCGCCTTTACTATGAGGTCATTAATTAATCCTGTTTTGTTACACATTACCAGATCTAGAGTAGCCTGCTCTCTGGCTCTAGAACGTACTGCTATTTGAAACTGTCCCGATAACGCTCCATGAACTCATCTTCCAGGCTACCTTTGTCAATCTGATTCTTCCAATCTATCTGTAGATTAAAATCACCCATGATTATTGCCGTACTTTTCTCGCAACCCCCAATTATTTCTTCCAGTATACCCCGTCCTACAGTGTGATTAATGTTCAGGGCCCTATAAACTTCTCCCACAAGTGACTTCCTACCATTGCTATTTCTTATCTCTACCCAAACTGATTCTACGTCTTGATTTTTAGAACTAAGGTTTCCTCTCTCTATTGTGTTAATGTCATCCTTAATTAACAGAACTACCCCTCCACCTTTTCCTAGTATCCTGTCCTTCCAAAATGTCATGCACTCTTGAATATTCAGGTCCCAGCCTTTGTCATCTTGCAGCCATGTCTCTGCAATGGTTATGAGATCATACATATTTATTTCTATTTGAGCTATCAATTCATTTGTTTTGTTACGAATGCTACATGCATTCAAATACAAAGCCTTTTGTTCTTTTTTTTTTACTATTTATGCAACCTCTAGCCTTAGCTGCTTGCACACTCTTAATTTTGTACATTCTGTCCCTTCCTGCTATGCTTGATTATTATTTCCCTTCATTCTACCTTGCTGTCTTGCCTTGTCCTCTCTCTTTAATTTATCATATCTTCTCTCACTTGATCCCTCACCCGCACTATTTAGTTTAAAACCCTCTCTACCGCCCTAGTTATACGAATCACTAGAACACTGGTCCCAGCACGGTTCAGGTAAAGACCGTCCTAATGGTACAGCTCCCACTTTCCCCAGTACTGGTGCCAGTGCCCCACGAATCGAAACCCATTTCTCCAGCACCAATCTTTGAGCCATGCATTTAACTTTCTAATCTTATTTACCCTACACCAATTTGCTTGTGGATCAGGTAATAATCCAGAGATTATTGCCTTTGAGGTTCTGCTTTTTAATTTAGTCCCTAGCTGTACAAACTCCCTATTAAGAACCTCTTTCCTAATCCTATCTACGTCATTGGTATCCACATTGGCCATGACATCTGGATCCTCCCCCTCCCATTGTTAGTTCTTCTCCAGCCCAGAGCAGATGTCCCGCAGCCTGGCACCGGGCAGGCAACACAGCCTTCTGAACTCTTGCTCTTCGCCACAGAGAACTGTATCTATCCCTCTGACTAAACTATCTCCTACTATTACTACATTCCTATTTACTTCCCCCTGCTTGAATGGCTTCCTGTACTACGGTGCCATGGTCAGTTTGCTCATCCACCCTGCAGCCCTTGCTCTCATCCATATAAGCTGGCACAACCTCAAACCTGTTGGCCAATTGCAATGTCTGAGGCACCTCCACATCTGCCATTCTCAATCCCCTTACCTGCATCACTTGCAGTCACACCCTCCTGTCCCTGACCACTGACCAAATTAGACGACCCTATCCTAAAGGGTGTGACTGCTTTCTGGAAGAGTGTCCAGGTAACTTGCTCCCTCCCTGATGCATCGCAGTGTCAGTACTTAGCCTGCAGCTCATCAACTCTGAGCCACGTTTGTGTGTGTGTGGGGGGCAGGGGTATCTGTGTGTAATGTGTCTCTGTATGTGTGTGTGTGGGGAGGGGGGGGAACATGTTGGTGGGGGTGTCTCTGTGTGTAATGTGTCTCTGTATGTGTGTAAGTATGGTGATAATTGGCACCTTTGGTTCTTTTGCGATAATCTGACAGAGTTGATTACCTGCCCTACCAGTTTACTACTTAAATGGAGAAGGTTAAAATGACTGCTGTGTGGACTTCTATATGTTTAGGTAAAGACAATGATGATAGGTAGGGACCCTTTTCCTGAGCCTCTGTGTACCTGTGTATGTCTAAGTAAAGATAATCATGGTAGTGTCCTCTCATATTGTTGTACTAATATTCACCTTAAATTGAATTTGACAGAGCTGCCACTCACTTCCCACTCATGTATTATTTTTGTCTGATATTTTTGTGCCATATTCAGAAGCTTTCATAACGTGTGACGTGTGTAACAAGGCTCAATATTGCTTTGTCAGCATGCAAGTTCAGTTTGACTTTATTTAATAATATATTTTTTGCAGGGCAGGTTGATGGAAAAACTGAACTATTTAGTGTAGTTTTGAATATTAACTGTATTATGCAAATGACAAGGCACTTTGGAACTGCTTCTTTTCTTTCTTCCATTTTAATTTCCAGCTACCTCCTTCCAAAATCAGGATTCAGAGTGTGAGTAATGGATAACTTGTAGGCAAAGTGTGGCATTGCAGGCAGTAAAGTTAACTTCGCTCTGCTCTGCTTCATTTACAAATCTTCAACCACCCTCAGAGCACCACCCTAACTGCACTAGTCTGATATTTCCATTTCCTACTTACCCTTGTGAGTTGAGTGAAACTGCCAATTTTATCCTGCATCCTCCAGCCACTCAGAGCACTGAGGGAGTGCTGCTTTGTCAAAGGTGCCGTCTTTCAGATGAGAAATTAAACTGAGGCCCCATCTGCCCTCTGAGGTGGACATGGCAGTATTTTGAACAACAGCAAGGCAATTCCCCCAGTGCCTTGGCCAACATTTATCCCTCAACCAACACTACTAAGACTCAGAAGGGGAAAAATTTGTTTGCGTAGCCCCAATTCTATGAATTATAATTGCGTGTGCTTTTTTTAAACTCCCTCCCATTTGCTCAGGCTCCAAAGAAGCACTTGCAAAATGGATTAATCCGCGGCTATCAGATTGGTTATCGGGAGTACAGCACCGGCGGCAACTACCAATTCAACATCATCAGCATGGAGACGACTGGTGACAGCGAGCTGTATACCTTGGACAATCTGAAAAAGTTTACGCAGTATGGAGTGGTGGTTCAGGCCTGTAACCGTGCGGGCACTGGACCCTCCTCACAGGAAATTATTGCTACAACATTAGAGGATGGTAGGTCAACAACAACTACATGCATTTATGAAGTGCCTTAAACATAGCAAACTGTCACTAGTTACTTCACTGGAGCGATATCAAACAAAATTTGACACTGAGCCACACAAGGAGATCTTAGGACAGGCAACCAAAAACTTGGTCGAAGAGGTAGGTTTTAAGGAACGTCTTCAAAGAGGAAAGAGAGTGATAGCAAGGTGGAGAGGTTTAGGGAGGAAATTCCAGAGTTTAGACTCTAGCCAGCTGACAGCATGGTGACCAATGGTGGGATGATGGAAAGTGAGGATGCTCAAGAGGCCAGAATTAGAGGGTCACAGAGATTTCAAAGGGCTGTAGAGCTGGAAGAGATTACAGAAATAGGAAGGGGCAAGGCCAGGGAGGGGTTTGAACACAAGGATGAAAATGTTAAAGGTCAAGGCATTGCCGAACCAGAAGCCAATGTTGCTCAGAGAGGTGATAGGTTAGCAGGACTTGCGGATTAGGATACGGACAGCAGAGCTAAACACTTAAACATCTAAAACTCTTTGCTGTTCGCCATCCCTCAAATTTTATCTGGCACACACACAAACATCAGGTTACAGTCCCTGGGGCACTTCTTGCCCCAAGTGCCATGACTCACACTTTCTCCTTTCTTCCCTTCTATAATTTCTCCTTTTACTTTCACTCTTCCCCTCTCCATTTCCACTCTCCCCTTTGCTCACCCATTCCATCTCTCTTCATTTTTTTGTGAGTGTGACTGTTAATGCTTATTTATTGTTCATCCCTAATTGCCCTTGAGAAGCTAGGGGGTAGTTAAGTGACAGCTACATAACTGTGGGACTGGAATCACATATAGGCCACATTGGGTAAGGATAGCAGAGTTCCTTCCTTAAAGGTTCCTTTCGTGAATGGGTTTTTACAACAATCCAGTAGCTTACTGGTCAACATTAAGATACTAGCTTGTGATTTCATTTCTATTTAATTAATTGAAATTAAATTCCCCAGCTGCCATTGTGGGATTTCAACTCATGCCTCTGGATCATTAGTCCAAGCCCCCAGATTACTAATCCAGTAACAGAACCATTATGCTACCAAAGACTTGGGGCCATTTCCTCACGTTCATTTCTTTCCTCCCATTTCCCCTTTTGCCTGCCTTCACATCTGCTCTCCTGCTACCCTTAATTTCTCCCTTTCCTCAGCGCTTGATTTCTGCCTTTCCCTCTCTCCTTTTCCCCATCGCTCTATCATTCTTTTCCATCCCTTTGTCTTCCTTTCATTTCCCACTTTCCTGTGCTCTTCATTTC
This sequence comes from Heterodontus francisci, assembly GCF_036365525.1. Taxonomy (NCBI): domain Eukaryota; kingdom Metazoa; phylum Chordata; class Chondrichthyes; order Heterodontiformes; family Heterodontidae; genus Heterodontus; species Heterodontus francisci. The sequence goes on along the minus strand of NC_090380.1, from coordinate 103,319,294 downwards.
CACTTTCTCTCCCTTCATTTCTCCCTTCCCTCTCCCTGTCATTTCATTCCTTCCTTCTCCCTTTTCCCCATCTCTCACCACTTCATTTTTACCCTTCCCTCTCTCTTTTTCTCTGTCACTTCCCCTTTTCTGCCCTTCCCCCTCTCCTTCATTTCTGCTTTCTCTCCCTTCATTTCCCCCTTCCCTTTTCCTGTTCTCATGCTAATTGAAATGATTCAGCTGCCAGAGTCAGAAATTCCCGCCCACTATGTGCAGCAGCCGGAATCACTTGATGAGTAGGATTGGCCTCAGGGGGCAAGGAAGTGATTCTTCCCTGGGTTTAGTCCACAAATGAGAATTGAGCCTCCAAAATGCTGACCGCGCATCAAACATGAACTGCTGTCATATGTGAGAAGAGGTAGTTAGATAATATCTAGCCAGGCTTTTTAAAAGCCTGACTACATTTTAGGAATTACGATAGACTGAGGGAGGTCCACAGCTTTGTGAACCTGGGAAAGGACAAATTAGAATGAGAGATTGTGACTTCAGCACCATGAGGAAGCAAGAAGGATGTGGAGCTTAGAGGATCAAGTGAGGAAAGTTCAGAGGAGTGTCAGATATTGCACAAGGCAATGTGGAGAGAGTAGGTCAGTGCGATTAGTTTGACATTTCCGTCACAGAAATAATGGCTTGCAAGGATTCTTTAGCTTTGTGTGATTGTCCCTTTAAGATTGCAGAATCCATATAGCAGAATACAGTACACGACGGCTTTGAGAGAAGGCACTTCAGCCTTCCTGCAGTGCCCTCGGCTGGTCAGAAACCAGGATAGGTTACTGTAGAAAACGAACAATTCAGTTCAAACACTAAGCAAAGGGAGTGAAAAAATAATGAAAAATGTGTGGAAGATTTAGAATTATTTATCCTTGTTCACCTCTTTAAAAATCTAGATTAATATTAATCTTTGAATCTTTTAAATCATTGCATTAAAATTTATTTTAGAGCCACGCTTTTGTGCTTTTGCAAAATCAGGCGAGATTTTAACTCACTCAAAACCAATTCACTTACAGAGTTGAAATCAGGCCCACTATGTTCTATTCCAGAAAGCTTGTTGTTGAAGGATGATGCTGGAGCCAATTTTTATTCAATCTTACATTTAGTTTACAGAGTAAAAAAGATCACAAACATGTATTTTTACTCAAACCTGCACTCAGTTTCAGCATGCGTCTCCTTATATGGTGCTCAAGTACGACCCTAATTAACACCCTCCCCCTGCATATAATTAAGCACAATTGATATACAATTAATGCACTATCTCTGACAGGCAGTTCCCAGAGATATTTACCTCCAAAAATTTGTCTCTACCCTGACCTCAGAGGACCTGTTCGCCCATCCACCCCTTTCTTTGCCAGTGCCAATGTGACATTTTCCATGTTAAATACAGCTTGTCACCCTCCTGAGTGAACAGGCCAATCTCCTGCTGTAGGCCCACATCAAGAAGGGATTGCATTCTGAATATTGCAGTCAACAGATTGAGCAATGACAATGGCTTCCTGTGTTCCTATCCTTGCACACAATTGCATAATGAATGAGGTCTTCAACAAACATCTTTTAATTCATTCTCGGCAAATGGGTGTTGCTGACAAGATCAGCATTTATTGTGTATCTTTAGTAAGCCTTGAGGAGATGGTGGTGGGCCTTTTTCTGGAAACACTGCACTCCGTGTGCTCCCACAATGGTCTTTCTCTTTGTTGCGGTTTGATATAACAGAGTGGGTTGCTAGGTTACCTCTGAGGTCAGTTCAGAGTCAGTCACATTGTTATGGGACTGGAGTCACATATAGACCAGATAATTAAAGATTTCTTTCTCTGAAGTACATTAGTGAATTGTAAGGTCACCATGTTTAGAAATAACATGGCATTCAGTGTCACGCTTGGTGACGCCATAGTATTTGCTTCATATGGGTGTCACAAACCTCAGTTTTGAATCAGGTTTCTGATCTTAAGAGTGTTTGAAGTCCACTGGATTTGAGGAGAAATTCTCATTCGTGCCTTTTATTTGTTTTCTTTTTCATGGCAGTACCCAGCCGACCACCAGACAATGTCCAAGCCAGTGCCACATCTCCAGAGGTCATCTCATTGTCCTGGTCGATGCCACCAAAGGAGGCTCTGAATGGGATTCTGCAGGGATATAGAGTTATTTACTGGGCAAATCTCCCAGATGGAGGTAAGTATGTTGCAGTAATCTGTGGGTAGTGTTATTCCTTCCTGAGATTAGGCAGCACAGAATCAGCTCATTAGCCTCTCTCCATCCCTGATTTCAACAGAGTGGCTGAGCAGGAAAAGACAGCATCACTATCATTCACAAATTTCAATGATATTTCAGTGTAGCAATATGTTCTTATCATATCCCTGACTTTGAACAGTAACATCCCTCTTTCAATCCAGATGCCCTTTTTATTACCTTGGTAAACAATGGATTTGAATTCAAAATCAGGGCCATTCACTAATCAGGGCTTCCAGATTCTATTAGTAAACACAAAGAATATGTATGCATGACTCACCTCACGACAGAAGGAGGGCAATAAACCTTCTAAGCAGCGTCACTTTATCCTCGACAAACTTTGTGAATTTGCTTTTTTAATATGAAGTGGTCTGAGACTGCCTCAAACCCGCTCATGTAAGATGCTTCCAGCTGTCAGAGAGAGGACTTCACCCCATCTGCTTGTTTGGATTCAAACCTAGGCCTTAGGCCTACGTTGAACCTAGGATCTAGAGGTGAAAGCTTCCTCCACCCTGGTTTTTCCTCTTCTGTTCTGAAGAGTGGGACTGCAGCTAGAATATAGTTTCAGCTATAACCACCCTTGGTTGGCCCTGGAGAGGGAGCCCACGATATCTCCTAGTACACTTTGAGGCCTTCTGTGACTGGTGGGCACTGCAGGGACAGGAGTGCATGGTAGATATAAGGAACAACATTGTGATTTGTTTTGATATGTTTCTTTAGCTTTTATAGCTTATTGATTGTGCTGCTTTAAAAATTGGATAGTATCCATTTAATTAAATTCTGATTGATAATTCAGTCATCCAAATTGGCACTTAAAAAAGCAGAATATTGCCAAGGCAGAAGCAGCCCTCCAATATCTTGATCAAATAATAATTCTTCCAGGCGAACCTAGACCATCATTATATTTGACTGACGTGTCCTCACAGCTGAGACAAGATATGTAACATCCACTTTCCAGCAGGTGCCAGTGGATTAGGAGTGGGAACATTGACTGACTTCCCCACTCCCTGGCCTGTAGTCCCCTCACTAAAATCCTGCCTGAGACTGGCTGAGTCCAATTCCACCTTTCAAGTATGTTGAAATATTCAATTGGACAGCTTCAACATTTGTTCTTCTCATTTGCTTTTTATCAGAGCTCGGAGAGATTAGGAACGTCACGACTACCCAGGTCACGCTGGAGCTGGATGGGCTTGAGAAGTTCACCAACTACAGTATACAGGTGCTGGCATTCACCCGGGCAGGCGATGGAGTCAGGAGCGAGCAGATCTTTACACGTACCAAAGAGGATGGTAGGTCAATGCTAACGACATTCTAATCATTCTGTATTTCCTGCGTAACCCTGAATTTTGTAAAATCCCATGCTTTGTTACAGCATCTTGCATTGTCCTCTAGCCCACAACAGATGGTAAAACCCTAATTAAATCAGGTCTGTGGCAGTAATAACAACAGCAAATGTAAAAGTCCAATTGTTCTGATATAGGGGTTGTGAGGCCATTAGCTGAGACAGCCATTAGTGTGAGGAAACGTTGGCTATTTACTGCACACACCTGTGGATGCTTTCAGTGCTGAACCTTATTTTATTCCAAAATTGAGGATATTAGTAGTGGAAACGGGAACTTGCTCCATTTCAGCTACTCTAAGCTGAATTTTTTCAGCCCCAAAGAAGTCCCACCGCTAGGGCTGAGAGCAGGAGCTAATTAACAGGCCCTTCCCCTCTCCGGTCCCAGAGTTGCAGGCCCAATCAGAGGGCCTGCAGCCTCAACAGTGCCACCACTAGCTGAGGGACATGGTGCCTCAATGCTAAGGCACCCTTGAAGGCACCTAAGTGTTTGCAAGGAAGCCAGGGCCAACAAAGAGTCCCCGGTGGTGGGGTGGATGATTTGTTGCAGCGGTGGTGAGTTAGGCACAGAGGCGCCCTTCCATGGGCCATGGGACGCCCATCAAGGAGGGCCTCCACCTTGGGAACCTGCTGGGAGGCCACCAGGATTTACCTGATGGTCTCCCCATGTGATGGGGAGACCACCTGACACAGTCAAAATGCCCGCGGGGATGGGAAGTAGCCTTTAGTTGGGCCCTTAAGTGGCTCAATTGGCCTTCTGGTGGGTAGCCATGTCGCTAAGGTTCCCGCCGCCATGGCATATTGCCATGGTAGCGGGAAGACGTCAGGCTCCCCTCCCAACACTTTCCCTGTCCACATTGCCAGCCCTCCCACGTTCCAGCCCATCTCCAAAAGGCTGGGAAAATTCAGATTCTCCCTTGTTTAAGATGGACTTGAGGGATCGGAGAATGATAGCAGTATTGCATATGAACCAAAAGGTCAGCGTGAGGGTAGCAGATGGAGAGTCAGATCCAGGCATTGCTGGGAGAGGCGTGCACCAGGGATGCCAACTGCTACCCCTATTCAACATTTATGCAGAGGCGATGGTGAAGGAGTCACTCAAAATGGTGGAGTCAAGAGTAAAAATCGCCGCTCATGTAGTTTTAAAAATTTGTTTGTGGGATGTGGGTGTCGTTAGGCCAGCATTTATTGCCCATCCCTAATTGCCCTTGAGAAGGTGGTGGTGAACTGCCTTCTTGAACCGCTGCAGTCCTTGATATGTAAGTCCACCAACAGGTTAGGAAGGGAGTTCCAGGATTTTGATCCAGCGACAGTGCAGGAACGGGGATATAGTTCCAAGTCAGGATGGTGTATGGCTTGGAGGGCTACTTGCAGGTGGTGGTGTTCCCATGCATCTGCTGCCCATGTCCTTCTAGGTGGTAGAGGTCATGGGTTTGGAAGGTGCTGTAGAAGGAGCCTTGGTGAGTTGCTGCAGGGCATCTTGTAGATGGTACACACTGCTGCTACTGTGCATCGGTGGTGGAGGGAGTGGTGTTTGTGGATGGGGTGCCAATTGAGTGGGCTGTTTTGTCCTGAATGGTGTCGAACTTTATGAGTGTTGTTGGAGCTGCACCCATCCAGGCAAGTGGCGAGTATTCCATCACACTCCTGACTTGTGCCTTGTAGATGGTGGACAGGCTTTGGGGAGTCAGGAGGTGAGTTACTCGCCACAGGATTCTTAGCCTCTGACCTGCTCTTGTAGCAACGGTATTTATATGGCTACTCCAGTTCAGTTTCTGGTCAATGGTAGCCCCTAGGATGTTGATAGTGGGGGATTCAGCGATCGTAATGCCATTGAATATCAAGGGAAGATGGTTAGATTCTCTCTTGTTGGAGATGGTCATTGCCTGGCACTTGTGTGGCACAAATGTCATTTGCCACTTATCAGCCCAAGCCTGGATATTGTCCAGGTTTGGCTGCATTTCTACATGGACTGCTTCAGTATTTCAGGAGTTGCGAATGGTGCTGAACATTGTGCAATCATCAGCGAACATTCCCACTTCTGGCCTTATGATTGAAGGAAGGTCATTGATGAAGCAGCTGAAGATGGTTGGGCCTCGGACACTACCCTGAGGAACTCCTGCAGTGATGTTCTGGAGCTCAGATGATTGACCTCCAACAACCACAACCATCTTCCTTTGCGCTAGGTATGACACTAACCAGCAGAGAGTTTTCCCCCTGATTCCCATTGACTCCAGTTTTGCTAGGGCTCCTTGATGCCATACTCGGTCAAATGCTGCCTTGATGTGAAGGGCAGTCACTCTCACCTCACCTCTTGAGTTCAGCTCTTTTGTCCATGTTTGAACCAAGGCTGTAATGAGGTCAGGTGCTGAGTGGCCCTGGCGGAACCCAAACTGGGTATCACTGAGCAGGTTATTGCTAAGAAAGTGATGCTTGATGGCACTGTTGATGACACCTTCCATCACTTTGCTGATGATTGAGAGTAGACTGATGGGGCGGTAGTTGGCCGGGTTGGACTTGTCCTGCTTTTTGTGTATAGGACAGACCTGGGCAATATTCCACATTGCTGGGTAGATGCCAATGTTGTAGCTATACTGGAACAGCTTGGCTAGGGTTGCGGCAAGTTCTGGAGCACGGGTCTTCGGCACTAATGCCAGAATATTGTCAGGACCCGTAGCCTTTGCAGTATCCAGTGCCTTCAGCTGTTTCTTGATATCACGCGGAGTGAATCGAATGGCTGAAGACTGGCATTTGTGATGCTGAGGACTTTTGGAGGGGGCCGAGATGGATCATCAACTTGGCACTTCTGGCTGAAGATTGTTGCAAATGCTTCTGCCTTATCTTTCGCACTGATGTGCTGGGCTCCCCCATCATTGAGGATGGGGATAATTGTGGAGCCACCTCCTCCAGTTAGTTGTTTAATTGTCCACCACCATTCATGGCTGGATATGGCAGGACTGCAGAGCTTAGTTCTGATCCATTGTTTTTGGAATCGCTTAGCTCTGTCTATTGCATGCTGCTTATGCAATTTGGCATGCAAGTAGTCCTGGGTTGTAGCTTCACCAGGTTGACACCTGATTTTGAGGTATGCCTGGTGCTGCTCCTGGCATGCCCTCCTCCACTCTTCATTGACCCAGGGTGGGTCTCCTGGCTTGATGGTAGTGGTAGAGTGGGGGATATGCCGGGCCATGAGGTTACAGATTGTGGTTGAGTACAATTCTGCTGCTGCTGATGGCCCACAGCACCTCATGGATGCCCAGTTTTGCATTGCTAGATCTGTTCAAAACCTATCCCATTTAGCATGGTGATAGTGCCACACAACACGATGGACGGTATCCTCAATGTGAAGGCGGGACATCGTCTCCACAAGGACTGTGCGGTGGTCACTCCTACCAATACAGTCATGGACAGATGCATCTGTGGCAGGCAGATTGGTGAGGACAAGGTCAAGTACGTTTTTCCCTCGTGTTGGTTCCCCCACCACCTGCCGCAGACCCAGTCTCGCAGCTATGTCCTTTAGGTCTCGGCCAGCTCGGTCAGTAGTGGTGCTACCGAGCCACTCTTGGTGATGGACATTGAAGTTCCCCCACCCAGAGTACATTTTGTGCCCTTGCCACCCTCAGCGCTTCCTCCAAGTGGTGTTCAACATGGCGGAGTACTGAGTCATCAGCTGAGGGAGGGCGGTAGGTGGTAATCAGTAGGAGGTTACCTTGCCCACGTTTGACCTGATGCCATGAATCTTCATGGGGTCCAGAGTCAATGTTGAGGACTCCCAGGGCAACTCCGTCCCTACTGTAGACCACTGTCCCGCCCTCTCTGCTGCATCTGTCCTGCTGGTGGGACAGGACATACCCAAGGATAGTGATTGTAGTGTCTGGGACATTGTCTGTAAGGTATGATTCCGTGAGTATGACTATGTCAGGCTGTTTCTTGGCTAGTCTGTGGGACAGCTCTCCCAACTTTGGCACAAGCCCCCAGATATTAGTAAGGAGGACTTTGCAGGGTCGACAGGGCAGGGTTTGCCGTTGTCGTTTACGGCGCTTAGGTCGATGCCGGGTTGTCCGTCCGGTTTCATTCCTTTTTATTGACTTCGTAGCGGTTAGGTACAACTGAGAGGCTTGCTGGGCCATTTCAGAGGCATGTAAGAGTTAACCACATTGCTGTGGGTCTGGAGTCACATGTAGGCCAGACCAGGTAAGGACAGCAGATTTCCTTCCCTGAAGGACATTAGTGAACCAGACAGGTTTTTACAACAATCGACAATGGTTTCACGGCCATCATTAGACTAGCTTTTAATTCCAGATTTATTAATTAAATTCAAATTCCACCTTCTGCTGTGGTGGGATTTGAACCCATGTCCCCAGATCAATACCCTGGGTCTCTGGGTTACTAGTCCAGTGATAATACCACTGGGCCACGCCTCCCCATCCTCCTGGCAATGTCGAGGCTTCGTGTTGACCCCCTCCTGCTGCTGGGCGACAGGACCTGAATTTCAATATGAAAATCAATAAAGTGAATACATTTAAATACACTCACCTCCAATCTTCCGGCCGGCCGTGATCTTCAGTGCGGTAGCTGGCACTCTTGCGCCTTCACTTCCCTGTCTGGGGAAAGCCGGCATGACACTGGTGGGGAGAGAGGGGGGAAACAGGGTCAAATAAATGTAATGAGTGTTGGGGATGGTGGGAAGAGGTGAACTTTAAACTTTGTACAGTCTTGTGGGGGGGAGGTCAGATTTCAAAGGTAAGTGTTTTGGTGGGGCGGTGGGGGGGGGGTGGAATGTAATTTTTATTGGGGGGAGGGAAAGGGGCATTAGGATTTTATTTGGTACATTTGGGGGCGGTGTATCTTTTAAAATGTAAATTTGCCGGCGGGGTTGACTGCCCTTTAAAAATGGCGGCAACCCCTGCGCACAGGCGGCTGATACCATTGCTGGTGTCATGACTGCCCCAGCTATTTAAATGACCTGCCGCATGACCCACGTGTGCATGCTGACATTTTTTTCACCCACCACTAGGAACAGCGGTGGGCTATTAAAATCCAACCCCCTATTTGTGAACTCCCCTAAAAGTGGAAACACCTCTATCTCTACCCTATCAAACCCCTTCATAAATTTAAAAACCTCTGTTAGGTCACCCCTCATCCTTCTCTGCTCTGTGAAAGAGCCTCAGTCCATTCAGTCTTTCACTAACACAAAAATTTCAAATAATATTTAGTTATTACACTTACTATCAGATGTGAAATTCAAATGTTCAAGTTGTCATGCACGGAAGGAGCCATGATGAAATAAACATAGAATGGAACAATTATGAATTTAAAAAGTCAACTTATTTTTTATTTAGAAATACAGCACTGAAACAGGCCCTTCGGCCCACCGAGTCTGTGCCGCCCAAGAACCACCCATTTATACTAACCCTACAGTAATCCCATATTCCCTACTAACACTAGGGGCAATTTACAATGGCCAATTTACCTATCACCTGCAAGTCTTTGGTGGTGGGAGGAAACCGGAGTACCCGGCGAAAACCCACACGGTCACAGGAAGAACTTGCAAACTCCGCACAGGCAGTACGCAGAATTGAAGCCGGGTCCCTGGAGCTGTGAGGCTGCGGTGCTAACCACTGCGCCACTGTGCCGCCAAACTGCCAACCAAAATCACAAGAACGTGGACACTTGTACACAGGAAAAATGGCATAGCAACCATGTGGCCCTTCCTGTACTGAAAATCCACAAACTCGTCTGCAAAGATGGAGCTCATTAACCTCGTCTGAAATAGCTCTGGGGAGAACCCTTTTGAAATTGAAAGGAGCTGTTGCATGTTAATGACGCTGAACAACATGAATGGACTAACAGAGGATTCTGGAGACAGTCAGGCTCATAGCCAAACCAAGATAAATAAGGTGTGAAGCAGCAACATCATAACAACGATTCCCATTCAAATATCAAATAATGGCCCATTGTGTGGTAACAACAGGGGAAAGGACCATGCATCTCCTAACAGAAACTCCAATGTGAGAGATTTTTACCTTAAAAAAGTAGTTCAGGAGAGAGAGAAGAGTGATCAAGCCAACATCACAGAAAGTCTGTGAGAAGGATTCAGCAAGCAAGAGAAGAACCCTGCTGACCAAGAACAGCCACCGAGCAGAGACATCACAATGTGACTTTGAGCCTAACCATCTGTGAAGGTAACAAACTACACGTCACCAGATTTGGGCTGTATTACAACCACTGGAGCTCTACAGTACCTTCGCAAGTTCAAGACCGCAAATAATCAGGCCTGCAACTTAAAAAAAAAAGCACATTTCCTCCAAAGAAGACGCAATAATCTTCTGTAAACCATGAACACTTGCCTCACTTGGGACTTTAAACTACCTCTCACCCTTTTCTATCAATCTATTCTTGTGTATGTATGTGTGGGTGAATGTGTGTGGGAATGAGGTTGCAATCATTTCGAGATTTGTTTAAAACTAAATAGTTTTTTTTTAACCGAAAAGAAAACATGTAATTTGTCTGTTTATTTGACCCTAAAGACACTCAAGGTCTAAAGCATAATATTTACACGCACAATTGCAGTCAGTTGGGAGGTGAATGATGGGAGCCATCCACACCTCTTACCACCTGTCCATAACAAAGTTAATTCCTGCAAAGAATGTGATTTTTAAAATGAACATTAATGACATCTATTCTTTTTTCAAGAGATACATAGCTGAAAATCCGTGATTCCTCTCTGCTGCCATAACTGTGGTACAGTGAGAAATGTGCCCCACTGTGACTTGGAAGCATGACCCTGATGATTTTCCTGGAGTTCAGACCATTTATCTATCCCCAGTGAATGAATGCTCATGGCAGTGTGCAGTATATGTTAAAGGTTGGGGTGGGTTGTAGCCAGTCACTGTCAGGGACAGCTATTATTTCTGGCCCAGCATCTGCATAAAGTAGAAATTTGCCCTTTTTGTAAGAGCAGGAGTCTGGGTGGCTACGACATGGCCACCACTGGTGGGGTGAAGTTAGGAAGGGATGCACAAGGAGCCAGAGGTCTCGGGAGATGGTAGGGCAGGAAGCGGTTACAGAATTAGGGAGCGATAAGGTCATGATAGGAGTTAAACACAAGGATGAAAATTTAAAATTCTAGTGTTGTGTTGTGCTGAGGTATTACCTTTACAAAGACATATTCTCATTATCAGGAAGGGAGAATAACACCAACAACATAAGAAAATGTCCCAAGTTGCTTCACAGGAGCATTATAAAACAAAACATGACACCAAGTAACATCAGTAGATATTAGGGCAAATGACCAAAAGCTTGGTCAAAGTTAGGTATTAAGGAGTGTTATTATTAAGGTGGAGAGGTTTAGGGAGGAAATTACAGAGCTTAGGGCCTAGGCAGCTGAAAGCACGACCACCAATGGTGGAGCAATAAAAATCGGGGATGCTCAAGAGTCCAGAATTAGAGGAATGCAGCTATCTTGGAGGGTTATGAGGCTGGAGGAGATTACAGAGATAGGGAGAGATCACACCATGGAGGGATTTGAAAACAAGGAGGAGAATTTTAAAATCAAGCTGCACTTAGTTGTACTTAATTGACGTGATCACAAGCACAATAACCTCATGGTGTCAAGTGTTTTCCAAAAAAAAAATTTTTTTTTAGCCTCTGTTCTGAAGTTGCTGCCTCTTTTTGGGGTTTGACCCTGGTGTATATCCTACATGTTCTGTTGATCAGTGAGTGTCACCGAACAAACTGACTAGGGAATCATTGAGCCCAATCCCTGTCATCATCCATAGTTGGCACAATGTGCTTTCCCAAAGTGGTCAGTGGATAGGACAGGAATGGGGTGGACACAAACCAAGGTCTCTGGTTGACTTTCCTCCCCTCAGCCCAGATGCACTGAACCCAGTTGTAGTTCCCCCACCTGACTAGGAATGAAACCTCCAGCACTGATAAGGGATCAAACTTCTGACCTTGACTGTATGGCTCAGTTCAAATAACCACTGAACTACAAGCTTACTAAAGCTTCTTTATGGAGATTGTGCTCTTTTAATGGAGATATAAAAAGCATCAAGTTTGATCTTTCATTCTATTTGAATTTACATTGCGCTTATTTGAAAAAAAAATCTTTATGCAGCCTCTTCAGCCCTTTGATCCACAGCATGACTGATGTTGTGAAAGTCTGAGGAGAGAGCCATTTTCCACATTTCCATTCAGCACAGCATAAGAAGTTAGTTCTTTTTTAAAATAAAATTCAGCTGAAACTCAGACTGAAGGTGATAAATAAATTATAAAATGGGTAAAGGCCTCATCATCGAGCTGTGTTAGCGATCGATTGCGAATTAATGAGAGGTTCTGGCATTTATTGTCTGAGTCAGCATCCAGCCAGTCATACCCTCCTGGGATGTTCCCTGCTGCAGATGAGACCAGGATTGATTGGGTGTGTATTTCTTTATAAGATTGTTTAATCGATTTCTTACTCTAAGTTTTGAAGAGCTGAGATAAATAATTTTCACGCCATTGTTTGTCAAATTATAGCTGAGTTGCACTTGGCTTTGGCTGCTATCAAATTTGAAAAACTGCAAGAAATGTTTTTGGATGTTATGTATCTGTCATGTATTGTGCCTTGTTAAAAAGGGGTCTAGGGTTCCCTCTCAGCTTCACCTGGTCTTACCATAATAGGGTTTAATTTTTAAAACACCATGTTTTTAGCTCCCCTTTGGTGAGTCCTTGTTCACCGCTTTCCAATTATAAGGAAAAGAAACCAGCACAAACAGGTTTCCTTAGGTTTAACGAAGAAAGGTTGAAATTTATTAAACTTAAACTCTAATTTGGTTGACGCCCACAGATAGACAATGAGCCTATGCTAGCATGCATACGTGATACACACAGGCAGATAGAGACAGAACAGAGCAGAAGAAATAAAGTGGAAAGGTTTGAGGCAATCTCCAAAGTGGGTTTTTGTTATGGACCGTCAAGCTCACTGTCAAGTCCTTGATTGTAGGTAGATTTTGCTTTTCATTGGGGCCCAGTATTCTTCTTAAACCTTGTTTGCTGTAGGAGACTTTTCTCTCTTGGAGTTCATGTGTCTTCAGTGGATTTGGAGTTTTTAAAATTTATTTTAGAGATACAGCACTGAAACATGCCCATTCGGCTCACTGAGTCTGTCCCGACCATCAACCACCCATTTATACTAATCCTACATTAATGCCATATTCCCTACCACATCCCTACAATTCTCCTACCACCTACCTACACTAGGGGCAATTTACAATGGCCAATTTACCTATCAACCTGCAAGTCTTTGGCTGTGGGAGGAAACCAGAGTACCCGGCGGAAACTCACGCAGTCGCAGGAAGAAGTCGCAAACTCCACACAGGCAGTACCCAGAATCGAACCCGGGCCGCTGGAGCTGTGAGGCTGTGGTGCTAACGACTGCGCCACTGTTCCGTGAGAAAGAGATGGGGAGCAGACAGGAGAGGCTGTGGTGAGCCAGCTAGGACAGATCTTTTCAGTCCAGGAGTAAACAGACACTCTGGATTCAAACTCTGTGGGCTAGTTCAAAAGACCCTGGACCAGCCTGTTAGTCATGTGACCAGCTGGTTTAACCAGTTTGTGGATTGTATCACCTTAGCAGTCTCTGGAATGCTCCCCTTACACACAATACCTGATGATCAAAGTCCACTTTAGAATAAATGGATAAGGGAAGTAACTTACCTGGTGACCGGAGCAGTGGCAGGTGGACCTGGGAGGAGGCTGATCCAGAACAGAACCTGTAAAAGGAGAGAACGGGGCTTGAGGCCCTTACTTACCAGGAGACCGGAGCGATGACAGGCAGACCTGGGAGGAGGTTGATCCAGAGCGGGACCTGAAAAAGAAAGAGCTGGGCTTGAGGCCCTCATTTACCTGGTGACCGCACCGGCGGCAGGCGGACCTGGGTGGAGGCTGATCCGGAGTGGCGACATGCTTTGTCTGTGTCAGTGTGCGATGAGATTCAAAAGAGGAAAAGCAAACTTACAGTGACATCACGGGAAATCTGCAAGGTGATTGGTTGGATGAGTAACAGCTTTTAGTGCATTTAAATAGCTGTAAAAAATCAGGGGAAAGTTTTTTTTAAAAAAACCCTCAAAACCTACTGTATAAGTGATAAGGTGAGTACTACTAAAGTGTATTTTTTTAATTTAGTATAATTTATTAAGGACCTTAGATTGTAGTGCGTAGTGTTTGGAGTAGAACAAGGCATCTACTGTAATTAGTATTTTTTGCAGGGAGTAACTAAGTAATCTAAAGTTAAGTCATGGCAGGAGAGCTCACACCCATGGTAAGTTCCTCCTGCATTATATGCGAAATCAGGGATGCTTCCAGTGTCTGTGACGACCATAAGTTCAGGAAGTGTATCCATCTGCAGCTACTGGCTACCTGCATTATGGAGCTGGAGTTGTGGGTGGATTCACTGTGGAGCATCTGTGATGCTGAGGATGTCGTGGATAGCACTGCACAGGCAGAAAAAGGATGGGTGACTACCAGGCGGAGTAGTAGGCACAGGCAGGTAGTCCAGGAATCCCCTGTGGCCATCTCCCTCTCAAACAGATGTATCACTTTGAATACTATTGTGGAGGATGACCTCCCAGGGGAAAGCAGCAACAGCCAAGTTCGTGGCACCATGGAGGGCTCTGCTGCACAGCGGGGGTGGGGGTGGGGGGGAAGACTGGGAGAGCTATAGTGATAGGAGATTCAATTGCAAGGGGAACAGGCAGATGTTTCTGCCGCAAACGAGACTCCAGGATGGTATGTTGCCTCCCTGGTGCTAGGGTCAAGGATGTCTCAGAGCGGCTGCAGGACATTCTGAAGGGGGAGGGTGAATAGCCAGTAGACATGGTACATATCGGTACCAACGACATAGGTAGAGAAAGGGATGAGATCCTGCAAGATGAATTTAAGGAATTTATGGATACGATATAGTTGCGATTACAGAGACATGGCTGCAGGGTGACCAAGGATGGGAACTGAAAATTCAGGGATAGTCAATATTTAGGAAGGACAGGCAAAAAGGGAAAGGAGGTGGACTAGCATTGTTAGTAAAAGAGGAGATCAATTCAATAGTGAGGAAGGATATTAGCTCAGAGAATCCTGATGTAGAATCTGTATGGGTGGAGCTAAGAAACACCAGAAAACGTTGGTGGGAGATTGTATATAGACCCCCAAACAGCAGTGGTGATGTAGAGGGTGGCATTAAACAGGAAATTAGAGACGCATGCAATACGGGTACAACTGTAATTAAGGGTGACGTTAATCTTTTTACAGATTGGGCAAACCAAATTAGCAATAATACTGTAGAGGAGGAATTCCTGGAGTGCGTACGTGATGGTTTTTTGGACCAATACGTTGAGGAACCAACTAGAGAACAGGCCATCCTGGACTGGGTATTGTGTAATGAGAAAGGATTAGCTAACAATCTTGTTATGTGGAGTCCCTTGGGGAAGAGCGACCATAACATGATAAAATTCTTCATTAAGATGGAGAGTGAGAGGGTTGATTCCAAGACTAGGGTCCTGACTCTAAATAAAGGAAACTATGAAGGTATGAGGCACGAGTTGGCTATGATAGATTGGGGAACGTTACTCAAAAGGTTGACAGTGGATAGGCAATGGTTAGCATTTAACGAGTGCATGGATGAATTACAACAATTATTCATTCCTGTCTGGCGCAAAAATAAAATAGGAAGGGTGGCTCAACCGTGGGTTACAAAAGAAATTAGGGATAGTATTAGATCCAAAGAGGAGAAATATAAAGTGGCCAGAACAGGCAGAGGAAAAACCTGAGGATTAGGAGCAGTTTAGAATTCAGCAAAGGAGAACAAAGGGTTTGATTAAGAAGGAAAAAATAGAGTATGAGAGTAAGCTTGCAGAGAACATAAAAATTGACTGTAAAAGCTTCTATAGATATGTGAAGAGAAAAAGATTAGTGGACAAGTGTGGGTCCCTTACAGTCAGAAACGGGGAAATTTATAATGGGGAACAAAGAAATGGCAGACCAATTAAATATACTTTGGTTCTGTCTTCACAAAGGAGGACACAAATTACCTCACAGAAATGTTGGGGAACATAGGGTCTAGTGAGAAGGAGGAACTATATGAAATCAGTATTAGTAGGGAAATGGTGTTAGGAAAATTGATGGGATTGAAAGCCAATAAATCCCCAGGGTCTGATAATCTACATCCCAGAGTACTTAAGGAAGTGGCCCTAGAAATAGTAGATGCATTGCTGGTCATTTTTCAAAATTCTATAGACTCTGGAACAGTTCCAATGGATTGGAGGGTAACTAATGTAACCCCCAACTATTTAAAAAAGGAGGTAGAGAGAAAACAGGGAATTATAGACTGGTTAGCCTGACATCAGTAGTTGGGAAAATGCTAGAGTCCATTATAAAAGATGTAATAGCAGAGCACTTGGAAAACAGTGACAGGATTGGACAAAGTCAACATGGATTTACAAAAGGGAAATCATGCTTGACAAATCTACTGGAATGTTTTGAGGATGTAACTAGTAGAATAGATAAAGGAGAGCCAGTGGATGTGGTCTATTTGGACTTTCAGAAGGCTTTAGATAAGGTCCCACATAAGAGATTAGCGTGCAGAATTAAAGCACATGGGATTGGGGGTAAGGTACTGACATGGATAGAGAACTGGTTGGCAGACAGGAAACAAAGAGTAGGAATAAACGAGTCTTTTTCCAAGGGGCAGGCAATGACTAGTGGAGTACTGCAAGCATCAGTGCTAGGACCCCAGCTATTCACAATATATATTAATGATATAGATGAGGGAATTAAATGTAATATATCCAAGTTTGCAGACAACACAAAGCTGGGTGGGAGTGTGAGCTGTGAAGAGCATGCAGAGAAACTCCAGTGTGATTTGGACAGGTTGAGTGAGTGGGTAAATACATGGCAGATACAGTATAATGTGGATAAATGTGAGGTTATCCACTTTGGTGGCAAAAAAAGAAAGGCAGATTATTATCTGAACGGCAAAAGATTGGGAAAGGGAGAGGTGCAGTGAGACCTGGGTGTCCTTGTGCACCAGTCACTGAAAGTAAGCATGCAGGTGCATCAGGCAGTTAAGAAGGCAAATGGTATGTTGGCCTTCATAGCGAGAGGATTCAAGTACAGGAGCAAGAATGTCTTGCTGCAATTATACAAGGCCTTGGTGAGACCACATCTGGAGTATTGTGTACAGTTTTGGTCTCTTTATCTGAGGAAGGATGTTCTTGCTATGGAGGGAGTGCAGTGAAGGTTCACCAGACTGATTCCTGGGATGGCAGGACTGATGTATGAAGAGAGATTGGGTTGATTAGGCTTGTATTCACTAGAGTTTAGAAGAATGAGAGGGGATCTCATAGATACCTACAAAATTCTAACAGGACTAGACAGACTAGATGCAGGAAGGATGTTCCCGATGATAGGGGAGTCCAGGACCAGGGGTCACAGTCCAAGAATAAGGGGTAAGCCATTTAGGACTGAGATGAGGAGGGATTTCTGAGAGAGTGGTGAACCTGTGGAATTCTCTACCACAGAAAGCAGTTGAGGCCAAATCACGAAATATATTCAAGAAAGAGTTAGATATAGTTCTTAGGGCTAAAGGGATCAAGGGATAGGGGGAGAAAGCAGGAACAGGGTACTGAGTTTGGATGATCAGCCATGATCATGTTTAATGGCGGTGCAGGCTCGAAGGGCTGAATGGCCTACTCCTGCTCCTATTTTCTATGTTTCTATGTAACCTCTCTTGTCCCTATTGATATGTAAATATCCTCCATCCAAGTCTCGCAGCCCTTGTAACAGGCCTTCTCTTCTTCCCAGCTACAATTTGAAATTTAATGTCCATATGGTGAAATTAATATGCCTCATTCTTGGCAGGTGGGGGTCCAGCATGGCAACTGGGAAGGACAGTTTGCTTTTTGGCCTTTGCTGAATCAGTTCATTTGAACCAGGATAGTGGCAGTGGTGCTACAATCAGCCTCTCTGCTCTGGGTAATGGTTGAGGGAAACAGTATCAGGTGGGAGGGGTGGGGGGGGGGGGGTTGCTTTTCTGATCACTATCCAGTGACCTCTGCTGCAAAGTACAGGAGTGTGGACATCGGGTGAGCACAGGATGCCTACCTGCCCACGATTACATCATCTGCAGAAATGGGGTCAGCTTCTACATATAGCTTGATGCCATGGAGCTCTACCTGTCAACAACCTCTCTGAACCCCTCCGCTGCCTTTGTCATGTCAGTCTCCTTGTCCAATATTCAGTCGAGAATGAGCCACAATTTTCTCCTGTTACCATCGTCTTCTGTCCCTACCACAAACACGCTGCTCTTGCCACCAATTCCAACACCGTCCAAGGTCACTGTCTCTCGTTGATTCAGATTGTTTGCAACCTTGGCATCCTAGTTGCCTCAGACTGAGCTTCTGACTCCATATCCTCTCCAGTACAAAGTCCACCTTCATAACATCACCTGCATCCAACCTTCTTACTTCAGCCCATCTGTTGATGCAACCCTCATCCATGCCTTTGGCACCTCCACGCTCACTAGTCCAGTGCTGCCCCTGGGTGACCTCCCATTCACCACCCTCTGTAAATCTCAGCTCATCCAAAACTCTACTATACATATCACATCCTGCACAGAGTCCCACTCACCTGTCACCCTTGTCTTTGCTGACCTGCATTTGCTCCTGGTTCCCTCAGCAGCTCCAATTTAAACTTCTCATCCCCATGTCTATCCCCATCTCTCTAACTTTTACTAACCATAAAAAACTGACCTCAAACTTTCCACTCTTCTCACTTCAACCTCTTGTACCTTTCATCCCTTTGCTCCACCATTGACAGCCATGCCTTCAGCTGCCAAGGCCCAATGCTCTGGAAATCCTTCCTTATACACCTCCCTTAAAACCCATTTTTGATGAAGCTTTTGGTCACTCATCCTAATATCTCTTGCTTTTGCTCAACATCCTTTTGTATTGGTTATGCCTCTTTAAAACACCGGAGGATGCTATTCTCCATTAAAGGTGTTGTATAAATGGGTGCTGTGTTGATATTCCCATCCCTAGCACAGATTTGCTAAGGCTAAATGTAACAGTTAAGTTCAGCTAACTAAGCACACTTTTAATTTATTGTATTCACCACTACATTTTCTACACTTCAATCTAAGTAGATAACCAATGGAAATGTGCCCTGCCATCTTATTCTTTGGAATAACCTGTGTGAGTTAGCTCTTTCAGTGTGGAGCATCACTCAACAAGGGATAAGGGGACAAATCAGAAATCAGATGCAGAGGTCAGTGCTCTCAATTTGTAAATTTTCTAATTTTCCAGTTATTAAAATTAATCAATAGAAAATTGGGAAGGTCATGAACTGGGTGCTATGGCTTCATACTCGAATGTCCTGTAGAATGAGGCACTGTGTTGAAACTACTAGGGCTGGAATTTTACATTGTGCGGGAGGCTGTCCTTCTTCTTGCCTCTGGTGGGTGGGTGTAGTCCCAGCAATGGCCAACGCTTCCGGTGGTGAGCCTGCCTCTGCCAGGCCTGGGGAGCCAGGCTGGGATTTTTCACTCCTCAGGCCTTTAATTGGTCTTGCCTGTGACTTCCACCTCCTTGAGGCAGGAGGTCCCACCTCATGGAGCTGCGGCCAATCAGTGGGCCGGCAGCACTTATTCCCAGCAGCACCACCGGGAGCGTTGGCCACTGCTGGGACTACACCCACCCATCGGAGGCAAGAAGAAGAACAGCCCCGGAACTCAGGTAAATTTTTGGGGTCTCGTCCAGGACAATCGGCTGGGCCCCAGAGAGGCGAGGGGGGTTCGTGGTGGGGGAGCAGTGTTGTGTGTTGGGGGTAGTTGGGGCTTCAGGAGCGGCCCTCCATGGGGCACAGGGTGCCTGATCAGGAGGGCTACCCTCCCTCCAGCCTGCAAGAAGGCCTTCTGGTTTTACCATGCGGAGTTCTTGGGACCTTTGCCGTCTGCTCACCAAAGGTAAAATACACGCGGCGGCTGGAAGGAGGCCCTTAAAGTGGCAGTTAATTGGCCACTTTGGGCCTTGATTGGCCTGGGGCGGCTGGGCCGTTTCTCGCCACCGCTGCCCCATGTAAAATTGCAGCAGGGGCTGGAGGGGATCGGGAATGGCACCCTTCAGCCTCCCACTCAAATTTATCCCTCCCCATCTCCCCTGCCAACAGCCCACATGTTTGGGGACCATAAATTTCCGACCTAGAATTTACCCCAGTAAAAATCTGGTCTCCATGTTACAAAAAAAGCTATAGAGGCACTGGAGCGAGTCCAGTAAAGATTTACAAGGATGATACAAAGAACCAGAAGGTTATAATTATTACGAAAGATTTGTCAGACTGGGGCTCCATTCTCTAGACTGATAGTCCTGATAGAGGTCTTTAAGATTATGAAGGGCTTCAATAGGGTAGGCGTAAAGATGATGTTTCCACTTATAGGGGAGTCCAAAACTGGGAGTCACTAATAAATCCAATAAGGAAATGAGGAGAAACTTCTTTACTGAGAGAATGGTGATAATATGGAACTGGCTACCACTGGTGATAGTTGAATTAAACAGTATTGTTCCTTAAAGAAGAAGCTGGATAAAACATGAGGAAGCAAGGAATATAAGGTTATGCTGATAGGGTTAGGTGATGAGGAGTGGGAAAAGTCTTGCGAAGAGCGTAAACACTGTGGGGCCTGTACCTGTGCTGTAAATTCTATGTCATGATTTTTGCTTTTTATTTTAGTTCCAGGTCCCCCAGGTGGAGTGAAAGCAGCAGCAGCCTCTGCCACGAGTGTGGTCGTCTCATGGCTTCCCCCACTGAAGATGAATGGCATCATTTGGAAGTACACCATATTTTGCTCTCACCCGTATCCAACAGTAAGGAATAGTTAACTGAACTCAAGATACTGACCCATGTAATGAAGCCGAATTGGCTAGTTCTATTATTTTAGAGGTGTGGTTGGTGGGTGGTTGGGCGAGTGAAGGGTGCTCGGCTCTCAACCCCCTGCAAAAGCCATCTGAGGCCAGTCAGCACTAAAATCATTCTGGAGTGGCTCTTCATCCAAGCTCTCCTCACCCTGTGGATTGTTACCATAAGACTCATATATTCCGATGCTCTATCTTTCATCCCATTCTCCACCCTTCGTAAACTTCAGCTCATCTGAAACTTTGCTGCTTGTATCCTAACTCACCCACGTCTTATCTGACTTCCATTGAGTCCCAGTATAAGCTCTCCATGGCCTTGCCCCTCCCTGTCTCTATAACCTCCTCCAACCCTCTGAGATTACTGCATTCCTCTAACTCTGACATGTTTTACACGTTCAATTTCCTTTGCCCCACCACTGGCAGCTGTGCCTTCAGTGGCCTAGGCCTTAACCTCTGGAATTCCCTCCCTTAACTTCCCTGCCTCTCTACCTCTCTCTCCTCCTTTATAACTCTTCTTCAGCCTTACCTCTTTGACCAAGGCCTGGTCACTTGTCCTAATGTCTCCTTATGTAGCTTGGTGTCACATGTTGTCTGGTAACACTCCTGAGATGATTAAAGGTAGAAAATGCAGGTAGTTTTTGTTAATTTGTAAGCTCTTTGCTCAATGCTTTCTAGCAGCGACATGGCTGAGATTGGAAACTCAATATGTGAGGTAAATTATTCATTGCATGCGTGCATAGCATGACACATGGACTATTTTAAATTTTACTCATTTGGCTTTTTTATAAAGAATACAACGAGAAGGGTATTGGTTGGGCATGGGGAATAGTTTGTAGAGAGTTAAGCAGGAACAGGAATTCATGGTTACACTTCAGAAAGGAGACTGATCACTTCAGAATCAGAGGCCGATGATGTTTTACTGCTAAGCCAGTTTTGAATTTGAAACTTGGGAATTTGCAGGAGAGAGTTGAGAGTTGGATATTAGCCATTTTGAAATAAAAACAAGAAATGCTGGAACCACTCAGCAGGTCTGGCAGCATCTGTGGAAAGAGAAGCAGAGTTAACGTTACGGGTCAGTGACCCTTCTTCGGAACGGCCAGGTTGAGATGGAGTTGACCCGTGATTGGTATTCTAAACATGTCGTATGTCATATACTAACAACATGGCAGCTACCGATGAACTCAAATGTGGTTTCATGAATCACAATCAGATGTTCCCTGATCTGAATTTTTACTGTGATTGCCAGCTGGTTTGCATTCATCCAGCCCTGATTGCATGTATTAAGCAAGGAAAGTAAGTAAGTAGATTCATCGACAACAAATCTCATTTGCACATGGACTTCAGAATTGCTCAATTTGAATGCTCAAAGTGAATTAAACTCATTAATTGCTTGGAACATGTGCAGGGGAAGTCAGTGTTTTGCATTTTCAATGTTAGTTTTTCTTCCTGCACAGCATCCTGCCTCTCCTCCCCACCACCGCATCCCCCACCCCCCAAAAGAGCAGCAAATTTGCCCTAAAGGCGATCGTTTTAACACATTTGATGCCTCCATATTGCAGAAGGCGATTCTTAATTGACTTTGAACCATTACATCTGCAGCACAGGTCGAGGAGCTTGGAGATGCAAACCTTTTACTGTGCCATCCCCTGATGGGAGGTTATTACTGTAGCATGACAGTGTTATGTAGGCAGTTCTACTATAACTGCGGACAAAGGAATTTATAATAGGAAAATATTGACACAAACGTGTGACAAAAACATAGCCACAGGAAGTATGGTTCTGTAGACAGCAAGATTTTTAATATGATTATAATGAAGAATCAGTGAATAGTAGCAAATTAGGCCATTTCTGCTACCATAACTTTTTTTTATTCTTTCATGGGATTTGGGCATCGCTGGCTAGGCCAGCATTTATTGCCCATCCCTAATTTCCCTTGAGAAGGTGATGGTGAGCCAGATGGGCAATAAATGCTGGCCTAGCCAGCGATGCCCAAATCCCATGAAAGAATAAAAAAACGAATGGAAGCAGAAATGGTCTAACTTGCTACTGTGCTAAACCATGCTAATGTGTAATATCATTATAGATTGTGTTGGTTGGTTTATCACTAACAAGGCAGATAGACTCAGGATTCTAGTCTGATGAATGGAGGGAGAAGTTATTCGAACATGGAATGCTTTACCCTAAGTTGCTATTAAGACAGAGACAGCAACATCAGTATAACCGGAGAAGGATTTGGGAAGTGAGAATTTAAAATAATAAAGGGAGAAGACAGGAAAATGGGATTAGCTCCAGCACAGATGCGATAGGCTAAACAACTGCCTTCTGTGCTGTTATTCTGTTCAGAACCTTTCGATTAAATTTCTACCTTTTGATTTACTATTGTCCTACCATTATAGTCCTATTATCTAACCATTATCAATACTTATTCTTACAGGGAGAACAATATAGTTCCCTCTTGCACGACGATGCTATCTGTCACCATAACATTTGGTTTACAATAGCCCATCAATACTGTTAAATCATGTTGTGCCAAAATATTTGTCAATTCTCTTGCCTGCCCCTTCCAGACGAAGTGACAAAGTAAGCAGGTGACTGACATACTGTGAAAAAAACGCCTGGCTTTCTGCTATTTGAACAGCAGAGGGTGCTGGATCCTCTCTAAACAGAGCTGTGACCACTGCTCCATTCAAATCCTCAACTCTCAGGTTTTTTGCCCATCTCCAACTTTCCAGTTTTATTCCAGAATATTAAATCCAGACAGGGAGCAAAGGGTGGGAGAGGGGGATCCTCTCCAGATGAAATTTGAGAAGAAATTCAGCTTTACAAAAGAATACCTTTCAGCAGTCAGTCTGTCCAACCAACAAATCCCAGTCTGCTTCAGAGGAGCAGGATTGAAAATTGATAGGTAGAAAAACCAGCATGTTAAGCCAGCATTGCTGCTGCATGTGAAAGATTCCCTGAGGGAACAAATAGCTGCATCTTAAAACTGAAAGAAAAGACAACACATCCCAGCCAGCAATGTTCAAAAAGTTAAATAAAGGTTTCTGCACTGTGTTCTGAAACCCTGCTGGCCCAATGGTTAGTCATGGATTTTTTTTTTTAATTTCCAAAATATACTTTATTCATAAAAATCTGTAAAAATTACATTGCCAAACAGTTTCAAACAGCACCAAAAAATACAAACATTGCAAGGGAGATCAGTTTCCTTCAATACAATCATGAGTTGCCTCACAACCCTTCCATTTCATTTGTCATGCCATTAACATTTTTACATTTTACAGCAAATGAAAATTTTCCCGATACAGTTCGAGGGGTTTCCCATGGATCCAGCCCCTCAGTTCAGCTTGGTGGGGAGACCTTACACTGTGGTCTTTCCCCATTGAGCCTTTGCTGCGGCTGCCCCAAGCTTTAGTGCGTCCCTCAGCACGTAGTCCTGGACCTTGGAATGTGCCAGTCTGCAACATTCGGTCGTGGACAACTCTTTGCGCTGGAAGTCCAGCAAGTTTCAGGCTGAGCAAAGGGCGTCTTTCACCGAATTCATAGTCCTCCAGCAGCAGTTGATGTTTATCTTGGTGTGCGTCCCTGGGAATAGCCCGTAGAGCACAGACTCCTGTGTTACAGAGCTGCTTGGGATGAACCTCGAAAAAAACCACTGCATCTCTTTCCACACCTGCTTTGCAAAGACACATTCCAGGAGGAGGTGGGCAACCGTCTCTTCCCCACCACAGCCACCACGGGGGCATTGCGCAGAGGGGGCGAGACTTCGGGCGTGCAGGAAGGAACTGACGGAGAGGGCCCTTCTCACCACCAGCCAAGCTACATCTTGGTGCTTGTTTGAAAGTTCTGGTGATGAGGCATTCCGCCAAATGACTTTGGCGGTCTGCTCGGGGAACCATCCGACAGGATCCCCCGTCTCCTTTTCCCGTAGGGCCTTGAGGACATTCCGTGCAGCCCACTGCCTGATGGATCGGTGGTCAAAGGTGTTTTCCCGCAGAAACTGCTCCACGAAGGATAGGTGGTACGGCACGGTCTAACTGCATGGAGCGTTCCGCAGCAATGTGACCAGGCCCATCCTTCACAACACCGGGGACAGATAGAACCTCAGCACGTAGTGACACTTGGAGTTTGCGTACTGGAGATCTACACACAGCTTGATGCAGCCGCACATGAAGGTAGTGATCAGGATGAGGGTGACGTTGGGTACATTTTTTCCGCCCTTATCCAGAGGTTTGAACATCGTGTCCCTCTGGACCCGGTCCATTTTAGGTCCCCAGCTGAAGCGGAAAATGGCTCGGGTGACCGCCACAGCGCAGGAGTGGGGTATGGGCCAGACCTGCGCCACGTACAGCAACAACGTGAGCGCCTCGCACCTGATGACCAGGTTCTTTCCCACAATGGAGAGAGATCGCTGCCCCCACATGCTCAACTTCTGTTGTACCTTAGCTACTCGCTCCTCCCAGGTTTTGGTGCACGCCCCGGCCCTTCCGAACCATATCCCCAGCACCTTCAGGTAGTCTGACCTGACGGTGAAGGGGACAAAGGATCAGTCAGCCCAGTTCCCAAAGAACATAGCCTCGCTCTTGCCGTGGTTAACTTTGGCTCCCGAGGCCAGTTCGAACTGGTCGCAGATGCTCATCAGTCTGCGCACGGACAGCGGATCCGAGCAGAAGACGGCGACGTCATCCATGTACAGGGAGGTTTTCACCTGAGTGCCTCTGCTGCCTGGGATTGTCACCCCTCTTATGCTCGCATCCTTCCTAATGGACTCAGCAAAGGGTTCAATACAGCAAACAAACAAGACCTGGGAGAGAGGACAGCCCTGTCTGACTCCAGATTGGATCGGGAAACTTTGACTGAGACTGTGCTACTGATGTTTGTGTAGAGCAGTTTGATCCAATTGCTGATTCCCTCCCCAAACCCCATTTTGGAAAGC
The DNA here is from genome assembly GCF_036365525.1 of Heterodontus francisci. Lineage (NCBI taxonomy): Eukaryota > Metazoa > Chordata > Chondrichthyes > Heterodontiformes > Heterodontidae > Heterodontus > Heterodontus francisci. The sequence continues at coordinate 103,293,823 of NC_090380.1, read as the reverse complement.
ACATCCATCATGTAGGTGTGCGATATCCTGTCAAAAGCCTTCTCCTGGTCCAGGCTGATGGATACCACGTAAATGCATAAACCAAACATACCTTTGAGGCCCCTCTGTTAGCAGGTCCCCCCTGAACCTTGCCACCTCTTTCTCCTCCTTTAAGATGTTCCTTAAAACCTACCTCTTTGACCAAGCTACTAGTCAGCTGTCCTAAGAGCTCCTTATGTTGTTCAATGTCAAATAATGTCTGATAACATTTCTGTGAAGCCTTGGAGAGTTTTACTTAGTTGAAGCCTCCACATAAATGAAAGTTGTTGTATTCTAAATTGGTGATTATATATTCTTCATGTTACCAACACAGCTACAAAGTGTTTGCTGAGCTGACCTTTGTAATGCAAAACAATGCTGAGCTCTTAGTGAGCACAAAGGCCTGACTAATACATTGAGAACCCTCAGTTCTGTGTAGTAGATTGTCCCACATTCTGGGATGAATTAGTAAGCATATTGATTAATTATTTAACCAGTTTATTAACCCTTTGACCTCCTTTAGAGGTGCTTTTCTCCCATCAGAGGCCATTTATTCAGTGGTGTCTTGTCATCAGTGGAGGGCAATGTGAGCTATTTTATACTGACATAGAGTGTATAACTGTTGTACTCATGTAAAGAATACCCTTGACTTATTTTGAGTTTTATTCACAAGTTTACCAGACAAGTAAGGTAATACATTTTAACTCATCCGTCCACAGTCCCCACATCACAGAACCCAAGTAGCTTTTGAATGAATCATAGTTTTTTTGTGCCCACCAACCTATCTGAAAGTCTGCTGGTGTGTCAAATTCTCTGTCAGGTGAAATTCTTTTTGACATCAGTCCTGATTTCACCTTTCACCAATGTCCTCCTGTCATGACTTATGTTCTCTGTATTTATCATTTAATATCGTGTATCTATAAAGTCCCCTCGGGTTGTTTGGTCAGAATTAAGTGCTCTCTCCCAGTTATTTTATTCAGGCCATTGTGATCGCAAAGAGCTCAGCACTATTTTGCATTACAAAGATAGGCTGCTTGCAGTTGCATAGGTACCGAACCATGATGCAAATGAACTGAGTTTAAGCCATTCGGTTTTCTGCCCTCCTCTCCTAAAGTGCCTGGGTCCTCCGGGCAAACACTTCCACAGCACCAGTAGCTCATCTTGCACAGGCTGGTTTTCTTTGTTCCCTCTCTTGCACTTGGTTCCTGACACTAATTTTAACAGCCCTACCAACCACTGAGATTAGTCAGCTCGGCACAGAGCAGGGATCACCTCCGTGTTGGATATGATTTGATGCATCGCTGCCTTTACCCACTAGGCCACTGGGGAGCTTCCTCAATTCTGCTTTGTTTCCAGAGGGTGATCCCTCCTACATTATCATATATAATCACAGAATTTACAACACAAGCAGGCCATTAGGCCCATCTGGTCTGTGCAACTATTTATGTTCCACACCAGCCTCCTCCCACACTGCATCATCTTGCTCAATCAGCATAACCTTCTACTCTTTTCTCCCTCATGTGTTTATCTAGCTTCTCCTTAAATGCGTCTGTGTTTTATTTGTTCCTTGTCATTGACAGTTGTATTGATGTTGAGTTCATGGCCAGAGGATGTAGACTCGGGAATCAGGAATCATCAGCCTTTCCCATTCAACGGCAAAAAAAAGTTGATTTACATACAGTCCACACAGCAGGACCCTCCAGAATTCAATGCTCTTCACCTGCCACACAGATGAGGGATCTTATTGCTGTATAACATTATCTTTTAGATTGATTCACAAGTTAACGGTGAAAAGTCGAAGCTGTAATGGATCTTGGGATCTTAATAGAACACAATGGCAGCAGTAAGTGTCTGTTTTCCTTCCCAGATAATCAGCGAATTTGAAGCCTCACCAGACGCATTCTATTACCGCATCCCCAACCTCAGCCAGAACCGCCAGTATAGCATCTGGGTTGTTGCTATCACTGCAGCCGGGAGAGGGAACTCCAGTGAGATCATTACAGTGGAGCCGCTAGCCAAAGGTAATGTTCCAGTGTTGCACTGGTGATATATAAAATCCTTAAGTTGTCTGATCCAAACCCCATTGTATCACTGTCTGCTGTATGAGTCCATGATTTCTTACTTCTGTACATAGCAGGAAAGTGTGATATTACCCTACCCACTATTTTAATGCACGTGTCCTGAAGAAATTTACAGAATCACAGAATTGTTGCAGCACCAATGGAGGCCATTCGGCCGTCGTGTCTGAGCTGGCTCTCCGAAAGAGCAATTTACCTAGTGCCACTTCCCGGCCTTCTCCCCGTGGCCCTGCACATTCTTCCTTTTCAAATAACAATCCAATTCCCTGTTGAATGTCTCGATTGAACCTGCCTCCACCACAATCTCAGGAAGTGCATTCCAGATCCTAACCACTCGCTGCATGAAAATGTTTTTCTTCATGTCGCTATTGCTTCTTTTACTAATTACCTTAAATCTGTGCCCTCTTGTTCTCAATCCCTCCACCAATGGGAACAGTATTTCCCTATCCACCCTGTCCAGACCCTCATGATTTTGAATACCGCTATTGAATCTTCTCTTAACCTTTTCTTCTCCAAAGAAAACAGCCCTAACATCTCCAAGCTATGCATGTAACTGAAGTTCCTCAGCCCTGGAACCATTCCCGTGAATCTTTTCTGCACTCTCTCAAATGCCTTCAGACCTTTCCTAAGGTGTGGCACCCAGAAATAGACACAATACTCCAGTTGAGTCTGAACTGGTGTTCTATACAAGTTTAATATAACTTCCTTGTTACGTTTAGCATTACGTTGAGAAGTGAGTTATTCTCCTTAATGCCCTGGTGCATATTTCAAATTTATTTGCCACATTCATTAGTTTTGGATTTTAAGGTCCCATTTTGCATGAAACGCACCCTTTATTTCAGGCCACGGACTTAAGGGAAGAGTTTAGTCATTTAGATCCACTTTCGGCTCCATTGCAATAATTTACTTCAATCAATTGGATTGACAGTGATAAGATTTTGGCTGCCAGGTGGATGCATTTTGAGCCCAATTAATTAAGAAAATAAGAACATAAAAAATAGGAGCTGGAGTAGGCCATTTGGCCCTTCAAGCCTGCTTCGTCATTCAACAAGATCGTGACTGATCTTCTACCTTTGGTTCACCTCCCTGCACTGTCCCCAAGTCCCATAATTCCCTTATTACCCAAAAATCTATCGACCTTTGTCTTGAATATATTCAATGACTGAGCATCCACAGTTCTCTGGAGTAGAGAATTCCAAAGATTCACAATCCTTTGAGCGAAGAAATTTCTCCTCACCTCAGTCCTGAATGGTTGATCCCTTATCTTGAGACTGTGACTCCGTGTTCTAGATTCCCCAGACAGGGGAAATATTTTCTCAGCATCTACCCTATCAAGCCCCTTAAGAATTTTATATGTTTCAATTAGATCATCTCTCATTCTTCTAACCTCCAGGCAATATAGGCCTAGTCTACTTCTGCTGATGTTGTCTGTTCCTCCTCCATCAGCCTTCACTCTATGGTTAGATGAAAGACACAAAGTCCAGATTGTGATTTTAATCCTTGGTGTTGTGGTTGTTATCAGCACCGGCCCGGATCCTAACGTTCAGCGGCACCGTGACAACGCCGTGGATGCGGGATATCGTGCTGCCGTGCAAAGCAGTTGGAGACCCGACGCCCACAGTCAAATGGATGAAGAACAGGTAAACGGGGAAACTATGGGAAGCTACAACCTCTAAATTGGTAGCTTTAAACTGCACCAAATCAGGTCTGAAACAGCAGCAAAAGAAGCGCCTGGGTGGCACAGCATGTTTCTGCACCCTGACTGGTAAGATGATGAGAACTGGGTGAATGCACACCCTTACACAATGAGCCTCCCTAGACCAGTCTAGCTTATTGCCCTCCTGAGCCACTCAGATGAGTTCAGTGAAGCAGAGTACTGCTTCTCAACCTGGCTCAGGAGCCACCACATCAACATGGTACATATCCACCTCTGGGAAATCATGAGGATTACTTTTGGAACATGAGACCAACACTGCTTGAGTGGCTTCCTGTGCTAGCACACATTGAACCTCCTGATGTCCACAGGAAAATATCCTCCTCAAAGAACACCACCAGCTGACAGCTAACAAAGCACTCCCATTGATACAGGACCTCAAAAAACCCCATGCACTCGCCTGAAATCTTATAGCCCCGACTGGAACATACTCCACATGATACAAACCGACGATAGCCCCACCTCTCGATGGTGTTCCTCCTGGTTGACTGCTAATATCGCCAACCGCAGCCTGGAACTGACCCGAGTGGTGAAGCCCCAGGTTTCAACCTCCCAAGGAAAATCTGGACAACCCTCAACCAAAAGACCACTTGGTTCACAAATGGAACATGAGGACCAGCTCAAATTGTGACTGTGGCCATCCAAGCCAGAACATTGCCCACATATTGAACTATTGCCCTGAAAGATCCATTCCTGGTGGCATCACAACCATTCACACTGCATCAACAGAAGCCGTTGAGTCATAGAGTCATAAAGTCATAGTTATACAGCACAGAAACAGGCCCTTCGGCCCATTGTGTCTATGCCGGCCATCAAGCACCTAACTATTCTAGTCCCATTTTCTAGCACCTGGCACGTAGCCTTGTATGCTGTGGCGTTTCAAGTGCTCATCTAAATACTTCTTAAATGTTGTGAGGATTCCTGCCTCTACCACCACTTCAGGCAGTGCATTCCAGATTCCAACCACCCTCTGAGTGAAAAAATGTTTCCTCAAATCCCCTCTAAACCTCCTGCCCCTTACCTTAAATCTATGCTCGCTTGTTATTGACCCCTCCGCTAAGGGAAAAAATTTCTTCCTATCTAACCTATCAATGCCCCTCATAATTTTGTATACCTCAATCATGTCCCTCCTCAGCCTTCACTGCTCTAAGGAAACAACCCTAGCCTTTTCAGTCTCTCTTCATAGCTGAAGTGCTCCAGCCCAGGCAACATCCTGTTGAATCTCCTCTGCACCCTCTCCAGTGCAATCACATCCTGCCTGTAGTGTGGCGACCAGAAAGATACACAGTACTCTAGCTGCGGCCTAACTAGCGTTTTATACAGCTCCATCATAACCTCCCTGCTCTTATATTCTGTGCCTCGGCTAATAAAGGCAAGTATCCCATATGCCTTCCTAATCACCTTATCTACCTGGGCTGCTGCCTTCAGTGATCTATGGACAGGTACACCAAGGTCCCTCTGACCCGCTGTACTTCCTAGGATCCTACCATTCATTGTATATTCCCTTGCCTTGTTAGTCCTCCCAAAATGCATCACCTCACACTTCTCAGGATTAAATTCCATTTGCCACTGCTCCGCCCATCTTACCAGCCCATCTATATCATCCTGTAATCTAAGGCTTTCCTCCTCACTATTTACAACACCACCAATTTTTGTGTCATCTGCAAACTTACTGATCATACCTCCTATATTCATGTCTAAATCATTGGTGTACACTACAAACAGCAAGGGTCCCAGCACCAACCCCTGTGGTACACCACTGGTCACAGGCTTCCACTCGCATAAACAATGCTCGACCATCACCCTCTGCCTCCTGCCATGAAGCCAATTTTGAATCCAATGAGCCAAATTGTCCTGGATCCCATGGGCTCCTACCTTCTTAACCAATCTCCCATGCTGGACCTTATCGAAAGCCTTACTGAAGTCCATGTAGACTCCATCAACTGCTTTACCCTCATCTACACATCTAGTCACCGCCTCGAAAAATTCAATCAACTTAGTTAGACACAATCTCCCCCTGACAAAGCCATGCTAACTATCCCTGTTTAATCCCTGCCTTTCCAAGTGGAAATTAATCCTGTCCCTCAGAATTGTTTCCAATAGTTTCCCAACCACTGATGTTAGACTCACCGGCCTGTAATTACCTGGTTTATCCCTGCTACCCTTCTTGAATGATGGTACCACATTCATTGTCCTCCAATCCTCTGGTACCTCTCCTGTGGCCAGAGAAGATTTGACCTCTGACTGTTCACCCTCCCCGTTCAGAATGTCCTGCAGCCGCTCTGTGACATCCCTGACCCTAGCACCAGGGAGGCAACATACCATCCTGGAGTCATGTTTGCGGCCACAGGAATGCCTATCTGTACCCCTTACGATAGAAGCCCCTATCACTATAGCTCTTCCACTCCTTTTCCTCCCCTCCTGTGCAACTGAGCCACCTGTGGTGCCACAGACTTGGCTCTTGCTGCATTCCCCTGAGAAGCAATCTCCCCCAACAGTATCCAAAGTGGAAAATCTGTTAGAAATGGAGATGGACCCAGGGGATTCCTGCACTACCTACCTATTTCTTCTACTCTGTCTGGCGGTCACCCATTCCCTTTCTGCCGAAGCAGTCTTTACCTGAGGTGTGACCACCTCCCTGTACGTGCTGTCCATGATGATCCCAGCCTTGCGGATGCTCCACAGTGTCTCCAGCTGCCGCTCCAGATCTGAAACGCGGATTTCAAGTAGCTGCAGCTGGAGACACTTCCTGCACACATGTTCGCCCTGGTCACTGGAAGTGTCCCTGACTTCCCACATTGCACAAGAGGAACATACCACACTGCTGAGCTGCCCTGCCATGACACCCTTAATTTATCCCCTTAAATTATCCAAAAACTAGATCTTGATTCCCTCAAAAAAAACTACCTACTATATTAAAAAAAACTGTAGACCTCTCCCTTTACTTTTAGTTACTTACCCAGCTATTTAGTTATTCCCTAACAGCAGTTACCCACCAACCAATCACCTTGCAGCTTTCCTGCGATGTCACTGTTCACTTTGTTTTCAAACTCCAACGCGCCTGGACTGCTCTCCGCTCCGCTCCCGGAAGGTAAGTGACTGGGCCTCGATCCTCGGGCTCAGTTTATCGGCTCCTCTCTCGGCATTCTCCCCACAGGTCTGCTCCTCTTCGCTCTGCTCCCGGAAGGTAAATGACTGGGCCTCAGTCCTCGGGCTCAATTTATCGGCTCTGCTCTCAGCGTTCTCCCCACAGGTCCACTCCTCTCCACTCCGCAAATGGATTGTTAACCTCGACATCGAACTATAACTGTCTCCCAGCCATACAAATATATAATGAAGCCTTGGCGGGGGTGGGGGAGGGGGCACATATCAGTATCCCCATTAGTCTGCACATAGCTGAAGCTGATGATACTAAACGGATCTTGGTATACTGATTTAGGATTTTTTTTTTTCCAAAAGTATACTCTATTCATAAAAATCTGTAAAAAATACATGACAAAACAGTTCAAAACAGCACCAAATTGACATTCCAACAAGTGCAAAGGAAATCAGTTTTCTTCACTATAGGAGTGAGTTGCCTCACAACCCTTCCATTCCATTTTACATGCCATGTACATATTACAGCAAAACCATATTCGGTGTATACAGCCTGAGGGGTTTTCCATGCGTCCAGCCCCTCAGTTCACTATGGTAGGAGGACCTTACATAGTGGTCTTTCCCCATTGAGCCTTTGCGGCAGCTGCGTCCCTTAGCACATGGTCCTGGACCTTGGAATGTGCCAGTCTGCAACACTCGGTCATGGACAATTCTTTGCGCTGGAAGACTCTTTCCAAAACGTCCTGTAGACTAACTTCGATGAGCTGAACCAAATTTTGTCTCATGGTTTCTGTTCCATATGTTTGTCATTGTGCATGGTCAGGTTCACACTCTTTTTTAATCTCTGATTTAGCAATGGAACACCCACCCCTGTTATCATTGATGGGCGTAGGAGCATCTTTAACAATGGGAGCTTTGTCATCCGTACCGTAAAAGCAGAGGATTCTGGGTACTACAGTTGCGTGACAAGTAATAACTGGGGATCAGATGAAATTCTCCTCAACCTACAGGTGCAAGGTGAGGAGCCTTCATTAAAAGTGGTATCCATTTTATGTTTTGTTTTATCTTCACAAACATTTCTCTTTCTCTGCTGCAATTGTGGAATTTTGTTGGGAGACCTGTGTCAGCGACCATTGGTCCTGAGGGCTATATCCATGTGTGCTTCCTTGATTGTGAGCTACATCACTACATCACAGCTAGATCTGTTACTGTTCTCTCTGCACCTCCACACTGTTCCACTTTCCAGAAGGGGCTATTGGATAATGAGTAGGAACTGGAAACCGCAACTCATTTTTTTTCGCCTCGTAGCTCAAAGACACTGAGGGCAAATATAATGCAGCCCAGTCAAAGATCAAACCAGGGATCAAACCCAAGGCCTAAATGACCCAGTTCCACAATGCAGTGGGAATTTACTCACCATTTATGATGAAGCCTACTCATTCTTTAATGTAGAACAGAAGATACTTTCAGGCAAGTATTTGGGCACTTTGACAACCATTTAGTGGTATGTAGCTATAGATTCATCCAAACAGGTATTCCATTATTGCTTGTGATAAAACATTAATAAAATATATCGCCAATCCAAACTGAACGAACACAAGGACATTCAGTTGGATATTGTGCATTGTATCTCGACTGCTCTTGGGTGGTGGGAGCTGAGTTTACATGGAAACGAGGTGCTTCCAAATGGGGAAGAAATAAAGAAAAATAAAAGACTTGCATTTATATAGCTCCTTTCACTACCTCAGGATGTCCCAAAGTGCTTTACAGCCAATGAAGTACTTTTTGGAGTGTAGTCACTGTTGTAATGTAGGAAATGCAGCAAGCTCCCACAAACGTTAATGTGATAATCACCAGATAATCTGTTTTTGTGATGTTGATTGAGGAATAAATATTGACCAGGACACCGAGGATAACTTTGAAATAGCACCATGGGATCTTTTATGTCCACCTGAGAGGGCAGAGGGGAAATGAGAGTGATGATTTAAGAATTTGATAGGGTCAATAGAGAATCCAGAACAAGGGGGTATGACTTTAAAATTAAAGCGTGGCTGTTCAAGGGAGATGACAGGAAGCATTTCTTTACACAAGACGCAGTGGACATCTGTAACATTATCCCCCAAAAAGCTGTTGAGGCTGGGTCAACTGAAATTACCTTTTGGGGGTGCATTAGGCAAGGGTATTGAGGGTTATGGAACCAAGTCAGGTCGATGGAGTAAAGATATAGATCATTCATGAGTTAATTGAATGGTGGCACTGGCTTGAGGGGCTGAATGGCCTCCTTCTGATTTTATATTCCTGCAATGCTCTTAGAGGCAGATTCATTCTGGACTTCTCCCATGCACTTTTCTGTGCTATCACCCTTGACTTTCAGTCCCCTCTCGCTCTCTCTCTCTGTCCCCCTCTTTCTCTCTCTGTCCCCCCTCACTTTCTCTAGCCCCTCTCTCTCTGTGTGCCCCCATTGCTTTCTCTCTGTTCTCCACCTCTGTGTCCCCCTGTCCTCTCTATTTCCCCCTCTGTGTCCCTCTCTCTCTCTTTTTGTCTCTCTCTGTCCCCCCATCTCTGTATCCCTCTCTCTTTCTCTCTGACCCCTTCTGTGTGTCCCCCTCCCCTCTCTCTGTCCCCCTCTCTGTTCCCACCTCTCTGTCTCTCTCTCTCTTTCTCTCTATTTCCCCCTCTCTGCGCCCTCTCTCTCTCTCTGTCTCCCCACCCCGTCCCCCTCTCTCTCTGTGTCCCACATCCCCCTGTCCCCACCTAACTCTCTCTCTTCCCCCTTTCTGTACCCCTCTCTCTCTGTCCCCTTCTCTCTCTTCCGCCACCCCCCCTCACTCTTTCTCTCTCTCCCTGTCCCTCCATGCTCTTTGACAGTTGCTGAGAGCAGGAACTGACAGCAGAGCATCTTCGAGGTTTCACAGCTGACAGGTGCTGAGAGCAGGAACAGTGGCTTCCGAACTTGGACAGATTTGGGGTTTTCCGGTGGATTTTAAAAAAAAAATTGGAGCTCACCGGAAAATCACAAAGCTGTCGAAGTTCGGAAACCACTGTTGCTGGTCTGAGTACCTGTCAGCTGTGAAACTGACAGTTTTGATTTTTTTTTTAAACCTGGTCTGGTTGGAAAGAAGAAGTCAATGGCAGAAATTTCTCATCCCTGAAATTATCAGTCATGGACCTTAAAATTCTTTACCACGGACACTGGTGTCTGTGTACGGACACGTTGCCAACCCCTGGAGAGGAATAAAAGGATGTAGCGATAGGGTGAGATGAGGTAGAGTGGGCAGAGGCTTGTGTAGAGCATAAACAGACCAGTTGGGCTGATAGGCCTGTTTCTGAGCTTTAATTCAATGTGATTCTATGTATAATATTGACTCATCTCATTGTCTGTTGGTTGATTGGAATTTATTCAGGTTGTACCTGAAAATTTGACCTTCTGGCAATATCACAAAACCAACAAGCATGAACTCTGGGGAAACAAATCTTTGAGCCCTTTGGCTCTGATGTTATTAATGAATTGATATATGCTAGAACATTGAAAAAGAATTGACAGTGCTATTTTCATGTTTTCTTAACCCCTGCAAAAGGTCAATGCCTCTTCTAATTACTTATCTGCCTGCAGTGACATTAACTAAATGGACGGATCTTGTGAAGTAATTCTGACATAATATTCTCATATTGATGAATATTATCTTGTAATATAATTATCTCAGATCAAGAAAGATTATAGTTTAGAGATCAGGCAAGTGATGATGAAATGTTACGATAGAATTTGGTGGTTATATATTTTGAAAATTGTGATTATTGGAAAGACAAATATCTCAGAATCATCATTTGCTGATGAAGATTTACTAGGAGTATTATAAACAATGCCTGATTTCATGGACAAAATGCACGCACATGTACCATTTTTACACATACTAGAAAATCCTCCGTGATGCTGCTATTGGTAAGTCAGAGGGCACGCTATGTGTAACGTACAGGGTGGAGTTGTATAGCATACAGATAATGCACAGGTTGGAGTAGGTAACATGTAGGATTACACCCAGGCTGGCGTGTATAACGTAGGATTACACATAGACTGGAATATGTTATGTGTAGGATTACACACTGGTTGAAGTATGTAACATGTAGGATAACACACAAGCTGAAGTATGTAATGTGTAGGATTACACACAGGCTGGAATATGTAATGTGTGCGTTTACACACAGGCTGGAATATGTAACATGTAGGATTACATACAGGCTGGAATATGTAACATGTAGGATTACATACAGGCTGGAATATGTAATGTGTAGGTTTACACACCGGCTGGAGTATGTAATGTGTAGGATTTCACACAGGCTGGAGTATGTAATGTGTAGGTTTACACACAGGCTGGAGTATGTAATGTGTAGGTTTACACACAGGCTGGAATATGTAATGTGTAGGTTTACACACCGGCTGGAGTATGTAATGTGTAGGATTTCACACAGGCTGGAGTATGTAATGTGTAGGTTTACACACAGGCTGGAGTATGTAATGTGTAGGTTTACACACAGGCTGGAATATGTAATGTGTAGGATTTCACACAGGCTGGAGTATGTAATGTGTAGGTTTACACACAGGCTGGAGTATGTAATGTGTAGGTTTACACACAGGTTGGAAAATGTAACATGTAGGATTACACACAGGCTGGAATATGTAATGTGTGCATTTACACACAGGCTGGAATATGTAATGTGTAGGGTTACACACAGACTGGAGTATGTAATGTGTGCATTTACACACAGGCTGGAATATGTAACATGTAGGTTTACACGCAGGCTGGAGTATGTAATGTGTAGGGTTACACACAGGTTGGAAAATGTAATGTGTAGGATTACACACAGGCTGGAATATGTAATGTGTGCATTTACACACAGGCTGGAATATGTAACATGTAGGTTTACACGCATGCTGGAGTATGTAATGTGTGCATTTACACACAGGCTGGAATATGTAACATGTAGGATTACACACAGGTTGGAGTATGTAATGTGTAGGGTTACACACAGGCTGGAGTATGTAATGTGTGCATTTACACACAGGCTGGAATATGTAACATGTAGGTTTACACGCAGGCTGGAGTATGTAATGTGTGCATTTACACACAGGCTGGAATATGTAACATGTAGGGTTACACACAGGCTGGAGTATGTAATGTGTAGGGTTACACACAGGCTGGAGTATGTAATGTGTAGGGTTACACACAGGCTGGAGTATGTAATGTGTGCATTTACACACAGGCTGGAATATGTAACATGTAGGTTTACACGCAGGCTGGAGTATGTAATGTGTGCATTTACACACAGGCTGGAATATGTAACATGTAGGTTTACACACAGGCTGGAGTATGTAATGTGTGCATTTACACACAGGCTGGAATATGTAACATGTAGGTTTACACGCAGGCTGGAGTATGTAATGTGTGCATTTACACACAGGTTGGAAAATGTAACATGTAGGATTACACACAGGCTGGAGTATGTAATGTGTAGGGTTACACACAGGCTGGAGTATGTAATGTGTGCATTTACACACAGGCTGGAATATGTAACATGTAGGTTTACACGCAGGCTGGAGTATGTAATGTGTGCATTTACACACAGGCTGGAATATGTAACATGTAGGTTTACACGCAGGCTGGAGTATGTAATGTGTGCATTTACACACAGGCTGGAATATGTAACATGTAGGATTACACACAGGCTGGAATATGTAATGTGTGCATTTACACACAGGCTGGAATATGTAACATGTAGGTTTACACGCAGGCTGGAGTATTTAACATGTAGGATTACACACAGGCTGGAATATGTAACATGTAGGATTACACACAGGCTGGAATATGTAATGTGTGCATTTACACACAGGCTGGAATATGTAACATGTAGGTTTACACACAGGCTGGAGTATTTAACATGTAAGATTACACACAGGCTGGAATATGTAACATGTAGGATTACACACAGGCTGGAATATGTAATGTGTGCATTTACACACAGGCTGGAATATGTAACATGTAGGTTTACACGCAGGCTGGAGTATTTAACATGTAGGATTACACACAGGCTGGAATATGTAATGTGTAGGGTTACACACAGGCTGGAGTATGTAATGTGTAGTGTTACACGCAGGCTGGAGTATGTAATGTGTAGGGTTACACACAGGTTGGAAAATGTAACATGTAGGGTTACACACAGGCTGGAGTATGTAATGTGTAGGGTTACACACAGGCTGGAGTATGTAATGTATGCATTTACACACAGGCTGGAATATGTAACATGTAGGTTTACACGCAGGCTGGAGTATGTAATGTGTGCATTTACACACAGGCTGGAATATGTAACATGTAGGATTACACACAGGTTGGAAAATGTAACATGTAGGGTTACACAAAGGCTGGAATATGTAATGTGTAGGGTTACACACAGGCTGGAATATGTAACATGTAGGATTACACACAGGTTGGAAAATGTAACATGTAGGATTACACACAGACTGGAGTATGTAATGTGTGCATTTACACACAGGCTGGTATATGTAACATGTAGGTTTACACGCAGGCTGGAGTATTTAACATGTAGGATTACACACAGGTTGGAAAATGTAACATGTAGGATTACACACAGGCTGGAATATGTAATGTGTAGGGTTACACACAGGCTGGAGTATGTAATGTGTAGGGTTACACACAGGCTGGACTATGTAATGTGTAGGTTTACACACAGGGTGGAATATGTAACGTGTAGGTTTACACACAGCCTGGAGTATGTAATGTTTAGGATTACACACAGGCTAGAGTATGTAACGTGTAGGATTACACACAGGCTGGAATATGTAATGTATCGGATTACACACAGGCTGGAATCTGTAATATGTAGGTTTACACACAGGCTGGAGTATGTAAGGTGTCGGATTACACACAGGCTGGAGTCTGTAACATGTAGGATTACACCCAGGCTGGCATGTATAACATGTAGGATTACACACAGGCCGGTGTATGTAACGCACAAAGTCCAGAGGTTGTTACATACCGGAGGGCAAATGGGCCTAGATGATTCTCTTCAGGAGGAATCCAGCTAGTACTGTGGTGGTGAGGCCTTTCCACCAGGTGTTTGTGGCACTCCCTGGGTCGACCTCATTCTAACATTCTTGTTGACCTACTGATGGTATTCCTGCCTGCACCAATAAACCCACCTTGGATGGTGTGGGATATACCTGTGGCTGGAGATGGGAAATGGAGGCCCATTTCGTAAAAAAAATTAGCTAGTGGGATTTGGGACAGTAAACGTTCACAAAAATCAACAGGAGTGGGATGGATTTAAACTATAAATCCCATCTGTTGACACTATGTCGTGATTATGTTATCACAGTCATAGTGTCATAGAGTTATACAGCACAGAAACAGCCCCTTTGGCCCATCGTGTCCATGCCAGCCATAAAGCAACTATCTATTCAAATCCCATTTTCCAGCCCTTGGCCCTTGGCCTTGTATGCTATGGCGTTTCAAGTGCTCATCTAAATACTTCTTCAATGTTGTGAGGGTTCCTGCCTCTACCACCCCTTCAGGCAGTGTGTTCCAGATTCCAACTACCCTCTGGGTACATTTTTTTTTCCTCAAATCCCCTCTAAACCTCCTGCCCCTTATCTATGCCCCCTGGTTATTGGCACCTCCACTAAGGGAAAAAGTTTCTTCCTATATACCCTTTCGATTTCCCTCATAATTTTGTACACCTCAATCAGGTCCCCCCCCCCCCCACTCCCTCAGCCTTCTCTGCTCCAATGACTTGTAATCCAGAAACCTGGAATAATAATCCAGAGAATGTGAGTTCAAATCCCATAAAGGCAGTTTCAGAATTTGAAGACAGTTTTTTAAAAAGTTCGATAGAAAGCTTTAGCATCGGTAAAAAGTGACCAGGAAGCTGTGGGATGGTATTAGAAACCCAGCTGTGTAAGACCCTCTCCCCCTGTCTGTAGATGTCATGCCACGGGTCTATCAGGCCATTTCAGGTTGAATTCTCTGAGAATGTCTCCAGACCTGCCATCAAGATGCTGGAGTTCCAGCAAGATGGACAGAAACAGCATCTTTTCCTCCCCTTCCTCCTCGAGCCCAGTTTCTTTCCCAGTCCTCAATGGACTGAAAACTCCAAATTATGTCCCTCTCACCACTTCCCATTCTCCCTGCGCTGTGCAATTTTGGTGCTAAAATACTTTGCATTTTGTTAGCAGAGAGGTGAATATTAAGAAAGGCCAGCATTTATAATCGGCAAGTGTCACAACATTTGCAAACTTGTGAGGGTCAGAAGTCCAGTTGTCAAAGTTTACATGTGAATATGCAATGCACTTGTACTACATCACTGTGAGTGTTACTTTTTAACCCAGGGTTAAAATATGTGTAAAAGAATAGGAGACACAGGAACTCAGTGTAATTGCATTATATCTCCCTATATAAAGTTAACTGATTGGAGTTCCGACCCTATGCAGTTGTGTTTATTTTTAAATCATTTTGTCTCATTTCAACCAATAATGAGATACTTGCCTGGTCCTTGGCAATGGTCATCAGTGATATATTATCCATTTGACTGCTAATAGTTGAAGCTTAGAAAGATGCTTTCAATGCTTAATCTTACCCTGTTTCCACACTTTTCTACCAACAGTCCCACCAGACCAACCACGCCTGACTGTGTCCAAAACAACCTCAAATTCCATTATTCTTTCCTGGATACCTGGAGACAATGGTGGGAGCTCCATTAGAGGTAAGGAAGTCCATCAGATATGCTGCAGGTCTATAAAAACCACATCATGTCTCCACCATGGAGTTTGTTCCATTAGTGCAATGTTACTCACTAACTTACATTGGAGGACCACAGTCCCAATCAGCGTCTTGGCCAGGATTCCTCTACTTTTAATGCAGTGGCTCACTCTGCCTTGGAGTAATGGGAATGTGCCCATTATGAGCACAGATTTGAGCTCTTGATTTTACTCTGTTACTCTCCAGTGGAGTTCAGGCACTTCAGCTAGGAAAAGGAAAAAGACCCAAACAATTATTTTTTTCCCTTTATATGTCAAGTCAAAGAAAATTTCTTGTGCACGATTCTGGGACTCCATATTATAAAAAGGATATCGAGGCATTGGGGAAGGTTCAAAAAAGGATTTACAAGGTTGGTACCAGAACTGAGAGGATATATTCATCAGGAAAGGCTGAACAGGCTGGAGCTCTCTTCTTTGGAAAAGAGAAGGCTGATAGGTGACCTAATGGAGATCGTTAAGATTATTGAAGGTGCTTGATAGGGTAGACATAGAGAAGATATTTCCACTAGTGGGGAGACCAAATCTAGTGGCCATAAATATAAGATAGTCACCAATAACTCTAATAGAGAATTCAGGAGAAACATCTGTACCTAAAGAGAAGTAAGAATGTGAAACTCTGTACCACATGGAGCAGTTGAGGTTAATAACATTGAGACATTGAAGGTGAAGCTATATAAGCACATTAAGGAGAAAGGAATAGCAGGATATGCTGTAGATGAAGACTGGTGGGAGGAGGCTAGTGTGGAACATAAACACCAGATAGAGCAGTTGGGTCGAATGGTCTTAATGCTGTAGATTCTATGTAATTCTGCATGTTCTGGCATTAGGAATCAACCATGGTTTAGTAAAATAACTTTTCTCACTGTGTTTCTCTAACAGTACACACCAGAGCAAAATAGACCTGTAAAACCAGTGGTTAAATTTTAAGGTGGGTTAATACTGCCTCCTGGTGGTGAACATTCCACAGCCTAGCTGTGGGGGGAGGCTAGAGGTTACATGAAGCAACGAGTCTGGCTAGGGCACAGGGTGGCAACTCACAAATAATAGCAGGAAATGCTATGGATGCCCGTCCTTGGCAGGATTTTCAGTTAACCAATGAGTAGATGTTGACCAGTGGTGTCAGACTTGTTGAACAGCCTCTTTGTGATGCTGTGATCTGGTCCATTGGGGCACAAGAATGAAATGATGAGGGGGGACACTCTGATGAGCTGCAGATTAATCAACTCATCAGAATTGTTGCTGTAGCCTCCAGTGATCTTGTATGCCTGCTAGAAATTTGATTATCTCCATTTATATTCATTGACGCAGAGCCCTCTTGTTATCAGACCCAATTTCTCAGCCAAATTTATCAAGTGGAACTCCATTATAGCAATAGGATTGGGCAGGGAGAAAAATCTTTCATGATAAAGTTGGGACTATGAGAGCTAATTGCCATATCATTGTAAAGGAACCAGGAAACCTTTGGCTATTTTTCACATTTGACCTTTATCTATGAATCAATGCAATTACATTTTCATTTCTTCCAAGCAAACCTCTTGATTTACTGATTGTGCATCTGTGATGCCTCCTCCTTAAGGTTACATCCTGCAGTACTCAGAGGACAACAGCGAGCAGTGGGGTAGCTTTCCCATCAGCCCCAGCGAGCGCTCGTATCGCCTGGAGAACTTGAAATGTGGGACATGGTATAAGTTCACCTTGACGGCACAGAATGGAGTGGGACCTGGCCGCATCAGTGAAATCATTGAGGCCAAAACCCATGGGAAAGGTATTTGATCCTTTATCGCAATGGGGAGAAATATATTCCTGTTTAACAGTCAGTCTTAGTGCTTGTTAAAATAAGATGCTGCTCTTCCAATGACCTAACAGTAAAAACACTCTGCACTCCTCCAATTCTGGCCTCTTGCACATCCGCAATTTTTATTGCTCCACCATTGGCAAGATTCCTCCAGCTGCTGAGGCCCTTGCTTTTTCTGATATATATTAATGACCTAGACCTTGGTGTACAGGGCACAATTTCAAAGTTTGCAGATGATACAAAACTTGGAAGCATTGTGAACTGAGGAGGATAGTGTAGAAATGTAACAGGAAATAGACAAGTTGGTGGAATGGGCGGATAGGTGGCAGATGAAGTTCAATGCAGAGAAATGTGAAGTGATACATTTTGGTAGGAAGAACAATATAAAATAAAGGGTACAATTCTAAAGAGGTTGCAGGAGCAGATGGACCTGGGTGTATATGTGCATAAGTCATTGCAGGTGGCAGGACAGGTTGAGAGTGCAGTTAATAAAGCATACAGTATCCTGGGCTTTATTAATAAGGGCATAAAGTACAAGATCAAGGAAGGTATGTTGAACTTGTAGAAGACACTAGATCGGCCTCAGCTGGAGTATTGCATCCAGTTCTGGGTGCCACACTTTAGGAAAGACATGAGGGCATTGGAGAGGGTGTAAAAAAGATTCACGAGAAAGGTTCCAGAGATGAGGAATTTCAGTTATGAAGATAGATTGGAGAAGTTAGGACTGTTTTCCTTGGAGAAGAGAAGGCTGAGAGAGGTATTTAAAATCATGAGGGGTCTGGACAAAGTAAATAGGGCGAAACTGTTCCCACTCGTGCAAGGATCGAGAACGAGAGGGCACAGATGGTTAAGAGAAGCAAAAGCCACATGAGGAAAAGCTTGTTCACGCAGAAAGTGGTTAAGGTCTGGAATGCATTGCCTGAGAGTGTGGTGGAGGCAGGTTCAATTGAAGCTTTCAAAAGGAATTAGACTGCTTTATGAAAGGAAGAATGTGATGTGCAGGGTTACAGGTGAAGGCGGGGGAATGGCACTAAGTAAATTGCTTTTTCGGAGAGCCGGTGCAGTCACAGTGGGCTGAATGGCCTCCTTCTGCAGTGTAACAATTCTGTGATTCTATGATTCTAAAGTCTGGAATTCCTTCCTAAATCTATGTGCCTCTCTACCTGTCTCTGCTCCTTTTAGATGCTCCTTTATACCAACTCTTTGAACAAGATTTTAATCAGTTGTCCTAATATCTCCTTATCTGGCTCGGTCTCAAATTTTGTTCGATAACACTCCTGTGAAGCACCTTGGGATCGTTTTACTATTTTAAAGGTGCTATTATAAATGCAAGTTGTTGTTGCCTCTGGAGGGGAGCAAATGATAGCTGTCTAGTTACATCTGTTGGTAAATGGATAGGGCTGGCTTTGGCTGATGTACTCTGTTATCAAATAACATGCTAATACTCATCTAGACTGGCACGTGTAAAACCCTCTCTCTGATCTATAGGTTTTAGCCTTTACTCTGAGTATCAATGGCACACAACAACTTGAAAACTGTCCCACCAAATGTAGTACACCTTTATTACATCACTAAGCAATGGTACATATGATAATGCTGGTCGCTTAGCAGCCCTGTGAGCCAGAGTCTGTCTTGGTGGTCAGTCCGCCGATGAATCTTCTGTACACGACTTCCAGATGGCTGACCATCACCCTAACCACTGCAGCAAAGATGCTCCGGTGGGCTCTTTCTTTATATCATTTTTTGCTATGTCCCTGTTGCATATAAGGTAAAACCTGTCTTTAACTCCTTCAATTGATCTGCAATTACCTCACTGTCCTTTTCAAAACAAGATAGTTACTTCTCCAGATGTTTGCCAACTTGGGCCTCATGCAGGAATTTCAAGGCTCATGGTTTAGCTCCACCTTGTTTTCCTTAGCACCATTATCAACCTCCAGGCTGGTACAGACAAACCTGTTTTTTGCTCTTAATGAGCATGGCCTGTATCTTTTCCCAGATGCCAGCACTTTTGCAATTTAATAGGTTTTGCCAACCTTGATAATTCTGGCAAGGCTCTGTCATGACCAAATTGACCATCCTGCCTTGCGCCTTCAGGCCCACAATACAGTTCATTAGATGT
This sequence comes from Heterodontus francisci, assembly GCF_036365525.1. NCBI lineage: Eukaryota > Metazoa > Chordata > Chondrichthyes > Heterodontiformes > Heterodontidae > Heterodontus > Heterodontus francisci. Next base: position 103,274,176 of record NC_090380.1, on the reverse strand, counting down.
CTTCGGTCTGGGTACTTCAATGCTCCATATAGCCACCATGAGACAGACTCTGCACACACAGAACTCCACCACAACCAGTCTACATTCATTAATACAAAAGAAACTAAAGGAACAGTTACATGGTTAAAAGTGATTGTACATTAAAAGGTAAATAACACGTTGGCTTACACACATGAAGAATGGTAGCTTGGGTAGGGCATAAAAAAAGTTTTTCCTCACAATCCCCCTGCATCTCTTGCCCAAAACCTTGAATCGTTCCCCCATCATCCATGTTTACCATAGAGAGTGTTTCTTTGACAGTTTACATACTTATTACAACATATAGCAAGTAGGCTTGAAACATTACTTTCCACTACACTTTACAAGGTGTCACACATTTATGGTTGAAATTCCGACCAAGTTAAAGAGAACATAATGAGGTGACCATAGCTACCCATCTCATCTAGTACAAATAATATACCTCTTCTCCCCTATCAGACTGCCACTGCTATTTCTATGACACTATTGTAAAAGCTGAGATGCCTATCACCTCATAACTCCCACTCATGCTGGCACTGAAGACCTCATAGAAATGTGACTGGTCGGCAAGTCTACATAGTAAGCTTACAAGGTCGGAAAAACCCCAGGCTATCTCTGGCCTGTGTTGTTGGCAGATTTCAGCAGCAGAGGCACTGGGCCCTTAATTTCCCTGGGCTATGAAGGAGAAAATTGCTCAAGGGTCTTGCATTCTGTCCTGCATTCCCTTCAACCAATGACACACATGTTGATGTTGGGTGAGGATAGTTTCATGGCTTAGTCGTGATGTTGAGCTTCCCGACTGATATGCCAACTAGATTCTCCCACACGTCTGGCCTAATTCTCTTCTCATTCTGGTGCTTCACATTGGCTGGAATACAAAACTAAAGCTGCAAGTGTTTTTTTTTTCACTTCATAGACAGTGGTTAACATCAAATTGTGCAAATTTTCTTTTAGCCTATGTGTGGATTCATAGTTCTGTCGCATTTGAGCCCTAGCCAGGATGATTAATTCTTAAGTGTCCCTCCTGGGCAGGCTTTAGTCGCATTTCTCGCCAATGGCATCTTTCCCACTTTTGGGAAAAGTGGCACTTTTTCTGGGCTGTGATTTGGGTGGAGGGTGTTTGCATTTTCATATTTTTCCTCATTCCCCTTCTCTTCCATTCATGACATACCAACTGCAACAGTGGGTTTGAAGCACACTCTCTGGCTTCCACCCATGTTGCTCAACAATCAGCTGCTAGTACAGAGGCCCAAGTGTTAGGCCCTGAAGTACTGTGGAGATTCTCCCATTTAATATAGCAACATCGGCAAGAGATGGTGTAACCCCAGGATCTTAGTGTAAAAGATGGCATGATATAATATTTAAAATACATCCAGCAGAAGGAACCTAATCTTGGAGGCAATGCTGTCATTCAGTTCTAATTCCCTACCTCTGACTTAGGCAATCAACAAATTAGGACTTGGATGCTCAAATAGGATCGGAACAGGATTACGGAAACAGTGAACTTGTAAAAGAAATGGGGCTGATAATCACCACCCTTCCAATGCACTCCAGATATAGCTCCGGCAGGAGTGCACCGCAAGGGCATTCAGCAGGGCCTTGTAATAGATGGAGTCTCTGTGCTAGTTTGAATCTTTGCAGGCCAGTGCCTTAACAAGAAGTAGGAGCCTGGCTGTCTCCTGGTGCTGGAGGTTTCCCAGTCCTCAGCTGATGGAGGCCTGCTGGTATTTGGTGGGCAGTATGCCCAGTGAAAGTAATTTTACTGGCCCCTTTACTGGTGCATCTGGAGACCACCTTGAACCTCAAGGCCAGGGACCCCCAAAGAAAGTTCTAAGGATATTTTTGGCTCTGTTATAAAGGGGGCTGATGGAAGAATGCAAGGTGTTTTATGTGGGGGTGGGAAGCAGCACCTTCTGGATCCGTGAGCTGTCACCACGTTTTCCAGCCTCCACTGGAAGGTGGGAGCCTGAGGTACAGTCCAAGTGTAGGGTTGCCAACTTTCCAGGATTGCCCTGGAATTTCCAGGAATTAAAGACTAATCACCAGGACACTGCAGTGAGCAACCGAGAGAAAAATTATAGTGGGATTAAAAAAATTGTGGCTTTATTAAATATTTCCTCAAATACTTTAGTTATAAAAATATTGCACGTGGGGAAATAAAGGCGGTTTGACTAGCAGTCAAGAATCATCCAATCGGGCAATATAGAGTCTGTTCACTTTCAGATTGGTGTAGGAAGGTGGGGCACTGCGATGATGGACATGTCGGGCATCCAATGGCGAGAAAGTAGTGACAAGGCAGTTGTAGGCAGGAGGTAATATAATGAATCCTCCAGGAATAGGGCCAACCAGAGTTGGCAATGCTACCCAAGTTCCATGGGCACCTGGCTAAGCTATCCAAGTGAAAGAACATTCCCTCAATCATCCCAGCACTTCCAGAAGTCCCAGACAGGTATAACTGTGGATTTTCAACCTTTTGGTTTTCCTTCAATTTTATTCAAAACCCTGCTGCACTCATACTATCTGGTGGTGGCTCGCTGTCTAATTTTATTCCCTCCCTTTTTCTGAAAAACACTTGCTGTAACCTGTTAGTGCTATGGTCTAATAATTATGTTTCCTGCTTGTTTTTTCTGACCTTTGAGACAAGCCATCTTTTGACAAGCACCTACAATTACTGTCTTGCGCCTAAGAGAAATTACCCTCTTATTGTCCTGAGGATCTGCCTATTTACAGTAATTGGATCTCGGGGCCTTAAAGGAACATGTAGCTCTACATGAATAGTGCATTGTACAATGCATCATATCTGTCCTTATAAAACAGCATATCATTTTAACTTACAGCTAGTAAGTCTACTAGTATGATAAATAATGCTTTTAGAGATGCCATTAAATTTAAAAGCAAATTATTACAATGGTTTGTTTTGCTGTAGTGCAGAACCCCGCAGCTGAGCATTCCCCCTAACTGCAGGGCATCATAGCCTAGTTGTTACCATACTGAACTAGTAAGCCAGCATGCCAGACTAATGATCGTGGTAATCAGTAACACCATGGTAGTTGGTGAATTTGAATTATTTTTTAAACTGTGGAAATACAAAGCCAGTATCAGTAAAAGTGGCCATGAAGCTGTCAGATTGTTGTAAAAACCTAACAGGTTCTTTAATGTCCTTTGGAGAAATTAGCCTCTACCCCAGTCTGGTGGTATATAAGACTCCAGTCCTGCACCAACGTGGTTGACTCTTAACCACCCTCTGAAGTGGCCTGGAAAGCCACGTGGTTTCTAGAGATGGGCAATAAGCACCAGCCTTGCCAGCAACGCCCACATCCCAAGAATGAATTTCAAAAATAATGTAGGAGTCAATTTCAGCCGTGGACTGTCACAAGTGATGATGTCCAGAACTCTAGGGAAAACTCGAGTGGTGGACTCTGATCCACAAGTACTGAGCTGATACTGCATTAGTCTCTTGCCTGTGCACCTTAAATAACCATTCATGAGAGTTGACCTTCAAGAGGTTGTCCTCAGGCTGTTTTTGAACTGAGATCTTTGCATTCAAAGGCATTGATTTCACTTTCGGTTGATTCCACAGAAGTCCTATAAGATCCAATTCTTGATCAGTGATGCAGAAACTATGTGTCTATTTGAAAGGAAGATTCACTCCAATTACTGATGAACCCTTTCCTGAATACTTGACCCGTTTGTAACATATGACAGCCCAGTAGCATGTATATGCATCAACGAATTGCCACATTATCTACAAGGACTGAGCTCACAGTAGCAGTGAGTTTCTATATACCTGCTTGTATGCAAAAGATTTGTGAATTGGTTTGTGATGGACTTGCTCTATCAGGAAAGGCCAATTAATAGTGGTAAAGATGGTTAGAAATAATCAATTAATATTAATTATGATACATTTGCTCCTGCTTGCAGAGCCACAGTTTGCCAAGGAACAGGACCTGTTTTCCAGCATCAACACCACAAGAATCAGGCTTAATCTCATTGGCTGGATTGACGGTGGCTGCCCAATCACCATGTTCACTCTGGAATACCGGCCTTTCGGGACGACAGTCTGGACCACAGCCCAGCGGACAACCCTGTCCAAGTCCTACATCCTGTATGACCTGCAGGAGGCCACGTGGTATGAGCTGCAAATGAAGGTGTGCAACAGTGCAGGCTGTGTGGAGAAGCAGACAGAATTTGCAACCCTCAACAACGATGGGAGTAAGTACCAAGGATAATCTTGAGGCGTTTACTTTTGGACCAAGGGCGGGCACATTAATCATGAATATCGCACTGGATAGTAATAAGAATGAGCCATTCAAGATATATGTTATAAAAATTTACAAGTTCACATGATGGATCTGGGATTTGGAGAGCAAACTGTCCTTTAGGTCACCCTGACCCTCAAACCGCTACTTCCAACCCACAATAAAATGACAGAATATTAGCTACTGCCTGAAGTTTAAGTTAGCCACTGCAAGGCACAAATAATTTCTCCTGGAGGGGTTACCGATATTTTAAATATGAAAATAAAAGATCGGTCCAACTTCATGGAGTCCCAAGCAAAAGCAAAATACTGCAGATGCTGGAAATATGAAATAAAAACAGAAAGTGCTGGAAATACTCAGTAGGTCTGACAGATCTGAAACGTTCCTCTCGCCACAGATGCTGCCAGACCTGCTGAGTATTTCCAGCACTTCCTGTTTTTATTTCATGGAGTCCCATTCCTTTCTCTGGCAATCTAACCCCGGATACATTGTGACAATTTGTGAATTGAAGCCTTTTTGCAACACACAACTACACTAATCACAATCGGCACCATATTCAACATATTTTTTGATAATATATTTAGGCACCAAACCCCCATTGAGGAATTGACTGTTGCAGGATCCCTCAGCAATTGGATGGTGGGGAGGCCCTGTAGTTTGCACTTTGTTGAGGTCTTAAAGAAGTTTGTGCATGAGCAAGCTTCCAGCGTGCCGCATGCTAGTGGTCAGGGCTCAGTACAGTGAACATAGAGTAGCTTTAAGCCTCCGCACCCAATAATACTGACCTTCAGACCCCGAAATCTTACAATGCTTTGTGTGCCCTCGACCATTAGTCCTTAAGAAAATATGCCTGTAAGTATGGCTTTCAAAAACCATTGATTTGTCGTAAAACTTATAACTGCCTCAAATTTTGTGCCAGCAACATTGGGAGACAGAAATATTTGACATTTGCTGCATTTATTATCAAGGGGCAACAAACAAGAAAAGCCAACAACATGCTGTTTACTGTGCAGCCATTTTCAATTCATCACGTGCAGTTAATCATATAACTTGGCTTTCTGTACTCGACTCCAGATTAGGAGAAATACCAATGTCAATACAGATCCCTGCTCAAAACAGAATAAACCTTTAAATTCATCAACAGCAATGAAAAATCTATATCAACAGTAACGTCCAACAGTTCCAGTATTAGCTATTGCAACAAAGTCATTGCTAAGTAAAATTGTTATTATGTGATCTCTGCTCTAGGATAGGAACAGGAGTAGCCCATTCAGCTCCTGCGGCCATTCAGTTAGATCATGACTGATCTGTACTTCAACCCATTTTCCCAACTTTGCTCCATATCCCTCAATACCCTTACCGAACAAAATCTCAGAAAAATTTAGCAATCTGACTTAGAGTGGGTAGTGGGAGGTGTTACACCATACTGTTGATGAGAGGCCTTGCCACCAGAGATTCCAGTTGCGGTGCCCGTTCACTGATGTGTTGGGGGACTGTCCATGTTTTTTACTTCTGTTGTCCTCTATTGTCGCTGTGATATATTTAATATGGACTGGCTGCAGAACTCCACTTCTACTTGAGAGTACACAAGCAGACTATGAAATATCTCCACAAAGGTGGTTCTGCTTCTAAAGACATTCCTGTCTGCATTTCTAACATTGTACAATCTGATTGCCACTTGCCACTGCACCTGTGCTGACATCATTTCCTTGCCGCTATTCGCCATGTTGGCTACTGGCTGAAGTTAAGTCACCCACTGCAAGGCACAAATAATTTCTCCTGGAAGGGTTACAGATGTTGTGACAATTTCTCCTTCTTTAAGCATAACCAGCTCATTAATATCTGTGTGGTACAGCTCGGCCTATATCATTGAAAAGAGCAGACTAATTCTCCCTAGTGTCCTGGTCACCATTTATCTTTCAACCAACATCACTAAATGAATGACTTGAGGGGCTGAATTCCCCCCTCCTGTTCCTACATAACTACCCGAGTGCAGAGACCACATAACAACAATTTTATTTATCAATAGCTTTGTCACAATAGTTAACACTGAAACAATTGGACTTTACAGTTGCACTAGATTTTTTTCATTGCTGTTGATGTAGATTTATTCTGTTTTCAACAGGGAGCTGTATTGACATTGGTGTTTCTCCTTATCTGTAGTCGAGTACAGAAAGCTCAGTGTTCCTATAATTAACTGCGTGTGATGAATTGAAAATGGCTACACAGTGAACAGCAACAGTGTTGGCTCTGAAACCTTTTCTTGTTTGTTGCCTATTGCTCATTGTCACATAGCTGTTTGTGGGATCTTGCTGTGTACAAATTGGCTACCGCGTTTCCGACGACACTTCAAAAAGTACTTCGTCGGCTGCAAAGTGCTTTGGGACATCCTGAGGTTGTGAAAAGCGCTACATATTTCCATTTCTTTTGTTCTTTCTTTTCACTGGGTGATGAGACTCACAGCCAAGGTAGACACCCGCCATAAATTAACGCTGCCTTTTTAAAAATACATAAGATCGGAAGAGAAAATACCCAAAAGATTTTTTTTTAATGAAATAAAAATTGACTGTGTAACTCAATTGCTTTTTTTATTAAAGTGCAAATGGCCTGCTGCCTCATATTTCATTTCAATTTATGGCTTCTTTGCTATAGCAGATAAAATGTTTCTCCAATCGACCCCTTCCAATTTATAGTTAATCATTGCTGTATAATGAGCAGATACCATGAGAATTATTACACTGTTGCAGAGCTTGGTGACGAAAAAAATCTCCTCAAGCCTGGTGCTATTGAGAATGGTTTAAACTAGTTTGGCAGGGGAATGGGAACCTGAGCGCAGTCTCAGGTAGGACAATTTCAGGGCAGGGAACAGGAGGCAGAAAATTAGCGAGTGACTCTGAAAGCCAGAAGAAGCAAAGGTTAAAAAGTGTGCAGTGCAGGAATTTGGCAGTGTTAAAGGGTATTTATTTAAATGCAAGAAGTATAGTAAATAAAGCTGATGAGCTGAGGGCACAGATAGACACATGACAACACGAGAGCATTGCTATAACGGAAACTTGGCTTAAAGAGGGGCAAGAATGGCAGCTCAACATCCCTGGATATAGAGTTTTCAGGCAGGATAGAGAGGGAGATAAAAAAGGAGGGGGTGTAGCATTATTCGTTAAGGAATCAATAACAGCTTTGAGGAGGGATGATATGCTAAATGAATCATCAAATGAGGCCATATGGGTGGAGCTCAGAAATAAAAAAGGGTCAGCCACACTACTAGGAGTGTACTATAGACCCCCAAATAGTGAGAGGGAGGTAGAAGAACAAATATGTAGGCAAATTTCTGAGTAAAACTATAGGGCAATAATAGCTGGGGATTTCAACTACCCCAATATCAACTGGGATACAAACACAGAGGGCACAAAATTCTTGAACTGCATTCAAGAGAACTTTTTTAGCCAGCACGTAACAAGCCCAACGAGAGGGGGCGCAATTCTAGATTTAGTCTTTGGTAATGAAGCTGGCAAGTGGATGAAGTAACAGTGGGTGACCATTTTGGAGATAGTGACCATAATACAATTACTTTTAGCATAATCATGGAAATGGACAAGGATAAAACAGGAGTAAAAGTTCTAAATTGGGGGCATTCAGATTTTACGAAGCTGAGAGTTGACCTGGCGAAAGAGGACTGGATGCAGCTACTGGAAGGAAAATAAGTGGCAAACCAGTGGGAGGCATTCAAAAGCGAGATACTACAGGCACAGTGTAGGCATGTCCCCACGAAGATAAAGGGTGGTACTACCAAATCTAGAGCCCCCTGGTTATCTAGAAGCTTACTGGGTAAGTTCAAGCAGAAAAAGAAAGCTTATGACGATCACAAAAAACATAATACTTTAGAAAGCCTAGAGGAGTATAGACAGTGCAGGGGTGAAGTAAAAAAGGAAATTAGAAAAGCAAAGAGAGGACATGAAAAATTATTGGCAGGTAAAATCAAGGAAAAGCCGAAGATGTTTGATCAATACATTAAGAGCAAGAGGATAACTAAGGAAAGTGTAGGGCCTATCAGAAATGTACAAGGGAACTTATGCATGGATGCAGAAGATGTGGGCAGAGTTCTTTATGAGTTTTTTGTCTCTGTCTTCACAAAGGAGAGGGTTGATGCAGACATTGTAGTTAAAGAGGAGGAGTGTGAAATATTAGATATGATAGGCATAGTGAGAGAAGTACTAGAGGGCCTGACATCCTTGGAAGTAGATAAATCGCCAGGGCCAGATGGATTGCATCCCAGGTTGTTAAAGGAAGCCAGGAAATAGCAGATGCGCTGAGGATCATCTTGAAATCCTCACTGGATGTGGGGGAGGTGTCAGAGGATTGGAGGACTGCGAACATTGTACCATTGTTTAAAAAGGGTGCGAGGGATAGGCCAAATAATTATATGCTGGTCAGTCTGACTTCAGTGGAGGGTAAATTATTAGAATCAATTCTGAGAGACAGGATAAACTGCCACTTAAAAAGGATGTTTTTGTGAATGGAAAGCGGTTTCCAGTGGTGTTCCACAGCGCTTACTGTTGGGACCCTTGCTGTTTGTGGTATGTATTAATGGTTTGGACTTAAATGTGGGAGGCATGATTGGGAAATTTGCTGATAACACAAAAATTGGCCGCATAGTTGATAGCGAAGAGGGTGGCTGTAGACTCCAGAATTATATCAATGATTTGGTGGCGTGGGCGGAAAGTGGCAAATGGAATTCAATCCAGAGAAGTGTGAGGTAATGCATTTGTGGAGCGCAAACAAAGCAAGGGAATACACAATAAATGGGAGGATATTGAGAGGGGTAGAAGAAGTGAGAGACCTTGGAGTGCATGTCCACAGGTCCCTGAAGGTGGCAGGACAGGTAGGTAGAATGGTGAAGTAGGCATATGGAATGCTTTCCTTTATTGGCCGAGGTATAGAACACAAAAGCAGGGATGTGATGCTGAAACTGTATAAAACGCTGGTAAGGCTGCAGCTGGAGTATCGTGTACAGTTCTGGTCAGAACATTACAGGAAGGACATTATTGAGTCTATCTTGCTTGCCAATCGGTTTTCCATTTTGGATACTGGTGAGAGCGATGGTTCCTCAGGGGAATGGAGCCAGAACAAAGTCCGTGGCACTATGGGTGGCTCAGCTGCACAGGCGGGCAGGAAGAAGGGTGGAAGAGCAATAATGATAGGGGATTCGATAGTCAGGGGATCCGACAGGTGTTTCTGCACCATAAACATGACTCCAGGATGGTGTGTTGCCTCTCTGGTGCTAGGGTCAAGGATGTCAACGAAAGGCTGCAGGACATCCTTCTAGGGAAGTGTGCCAGAAGTCATGTTCCACATTGGTACCAATGACAGAGGTAGGAAGAGGGATAAGATCCTGCAAGCAGATTTTAGCAAGTTAGGAAGGAAATTAAAAAGCAGGACCTGTTAGGTCAATTCAAATCAACTAGCTTCCGGTATAAATTACGGGGCAATAACACACCTGTATGTATTGTGGATCAGTAGTACATTACAGACTGCAACCAAATCTGCAGTCTCCCCAGTCTGCTCCATAGGAAACTGCATGCTGAATTTATCCACTGATCTATCGGGCAACTTTTCACAAAACTTGGCTCAATGTTAGCATTTATGGGAATAGGAGCACAAGCCATTCAACCCCTCGAGTCTGTTCCACCATTTGATTAAATCACGGCTGATCTGTACCTCAACTTCATTTAGCTGCCTTTGTTCCATGTCCCTTGATGACCCAACAAAAATCTACCAAACTCAGTTTTCAAATTTTTCAATTGACCCAGTGATTTTTGAGGGAGTTTATAGCCAGAATTTTATGGTAAAGAGTTGTGAGTCAAGCTAACGAATGCCCATGTAATAAATGTACTTCATTATGTAAATAACCTAGAACATGATCCGCTAGATGTACAACGGGTGGAAGGAATGGGTTGCCTCATGTGCTGTCAGGCATGGAAGAGAAGTATTTATTATAATATTTAAACTTCCCTGGATTCCAGCCAGCACACTTTACCACAACAGTGCTTTATTCTTTTTTGTGAAGGATCATTTTTATTATCACTAGAAATCTTGGCAGTAGCACTAATGTTGACACGGATTCTTCGCTCCATGGGAGCAGAAATCTGTTCTTTTTGGCACTGCATAAACATTTAATTTAAATGTGTTGTCACTGTCATAGTAGTGTACTAACCTCAAAAAACGAGTAGACACACAGGGCTTACTGAAAGAAACCTCTCCAAATTATGCCACATAAACTTATATATTACAGGACAGTAGCACCCCATGACTGGGAATTTCCTCAAAGCTACACACCTACCATTGCTATAGCTTTGCAAGAAGTGCTGTAGAAACTCTGTTTACTTGTGCAAACCAGATCTGTGCGGCACTTCCAGCAAAGTTACGATGGCGTAGTGAGAACAGTACTGAGGAAGTTCATCCCCCTACAGTGTAACCATTACAAAGTTGTAACAATCCTTGTAGATATTATTGCGCATTATCAGGTTGTATGTAAATCACAGGACAATAGAAAGTCCCATACATATTACAGAGCCACCACATTCTTCATGTAATTTACAGGACAGTCGTACACCCCACAGATATTACAAAGTGTCAAGTTTCTGGACTTTGACCATTTTCTCCACGGAAAGGATTTTCACCCCATCCTCTTGCACCCGATGGAAATGGGGTGCGCACGGGGTTAAATATTGTCTGAGTACTCAAAACTTCGTTGGTGCACCATTCTCAGCAACCGTCATTTTACTCCCAGATTTCGAGAGGCTTGAGAGGCTCCTTGCCTACCTGATACTGAAAGTCAGGCATGATTTTTAGCTCTGAACTGGTTGTGCCTATAAATTGGTCCAGAAGAGGCCCTGTTAAGTGATGTTTTATTTAGTTTTAAAAGTTTCCTCGTGGGCCAAGAGGGATGGGAATGCTGCTCCAGGACCCACAAGGAATCCTTAGGCCTTCCCTGCCCTGGACTACCTTCCCCTTCCCATTTGCCTCACATGCCTCTTGCCTCATTTTGGCGATTATTTCCTTGGCTCGTTGGTGGTGGATTACTGTTGCACAATTTCTCACTGCTGCTTCGGGCATGAGTCCAGTTTAAAACATTAAAGTGAGATCCAGGAATTAAAATGCCCTTGGCTTCACACCGGCATGACCATCTGAGCTTCACTGTCATGCTAACCACTTCCCTCCCTATACCTGTTCCAAACAACACTTAGAGTTGAAATTGGGGTTTTAGTCTTAAGTTTTTTTTGAAGCAAATTGTACACTCACAACTTGAAAACACCACTCTGTGTGCAAGGTGCTTCATATGCATAGTTGTATAATTTGACTTTAAATTTTATGGTTAATTTGATTGGGTAACTGTTAGACAGTTCCAAAGAAAACAACCCCAGCATATCCAATCTTTCCTATAGCTAAAATTCTCTATTCCTGGCAACATATCCTCTCAAATCTCCTCTGCACCCTCTCTAGCACAATCACATCCTTCCAGTAATGCAGTGAGCAGAACTATACACAATACTCTAGCTGTGGCCTAACCAGTGTTTTATACAGTTCCAGCATAACCTCCCTGCCCTTATATTCTATGCCTTGGCAAATCAAGGATAGTATCCCATTTTCTATACTAACTGCCTTTTTTACATGTCCTTCTACCTTTAGGGATCAGTGGACATGCACTCCAAGGTCCCTCTGTTTCTCTACACATTTCAGTATCTTACCATTTATTGTGTATTTCCTTGCCATGCTTGACCTCTGCAAATGCATTACCTCACGCTTCTCTGGATTGAATTCGATTTGCCACTTTCTGTCCACCTGACCAGTCCATTGATATCTTCTTGTAGTCGACAGCTTTCTTCCTCACTATCAAACACATGGCCAATTTTTGTATCATTTGCAAACTTCTTATTCATGCCCACTACATTTAAGTCGAAATCATTGATATACATTCACAAAAAGCAAGGGACCTAATACTGAGCCCTGCAAACCCCACTAGAAAAACAGTCCAGTCACAAAAACACCTGTTGACCTTTATCCTTCGCTTCCTGCTATTGATCCAATTTTTAAACCAACTTTCCCTTAGATCCCATGGAATTTTAGTTTTCTGACCAGTCTGCCATGTAGGACTTTGTCAAAAGCCTTGTTAAAAGCCATGTAGACTACATCAAACATGCTATCCTCATCATTACTTCCTCAAAAAATTCAATCAGGTTAGTCAGATATGACCTTCCCTGAACAAATCTATGCTGACTGCCCATGATTAATCTGTCACTTTCTAAATGATGATTTATTCTGCCCCTCAGAATTTTTTTCAACAATTTTCCCACCACCGCGGTTAGGCTGACTGACTTGTAATTACTCGGTCTGTCCCTTTCTCCTTTTGAAACAATGGTACAACATTAGCAGTTCTCCAGTATTCCGACACCATGCCTGTAGCCAGAGGGAATTGGAAAATGATGATCAGAGCCTCTGCTATTTCTTCCCTTGTTTCATTTAGCAGCCTAGGATACATTGTTAGCGGGCCTTGCAATTTATCTACTTTCAAAGATGCTAAACTCCTTAATATTTCCTCTCTCAATATGTTTATCCCATCCAATATTTCACACTCCCCCTCCTTAACTACAATGTCTGCATAGTCACCCTCTTTTGTGAAGATGGATGCAAAGTATCCATTAAGAAACATGCTCACATCTTCTACTTCTAATTGGCCCTACTCTTTCCTTATTTATCCTCTTGCTCTTTACCTATTTGTAAAACATCTTTAGGTTTTGCTTGATTTTGCTTGCCAATATTGTTTCATGCCCTTTCTTTGCTAATATAATTAATTTCACCCCTAGACTTTCTATACTTCTCCACACTTTTTGTAGTATTGAGCACTTGGTATCTAATATAAGCTTCCCTTTTTTGCCTTATCTCACCCTGTATGTTTCTTGACATTGAGGGGATTCTAGATTTGGGAGGCCCTCCTTTCTCTTTATGGGAACATATTTGTTCTGAGCCCTCAGTATCTTGACTTGAATGCCTCTCACTGCTCTGCCACTGCTGTATATGTGCACCTGACTGAGAAATAAAGGTAGCTTATCGATTGAGATCAGGCCTTTTGTTTATTCAGTCCACTTTCAGTGAGAATGAAGAAGTGTGAAAGACAAGAATGTCTGGTTTGGGTTACAAGAGAGTACTGTTGTTATACTCTTGAGGCCTGCTACCCTACGCAGAGATACAGGACAGTGTGAATCAGCCTCCATAAAAGTTAGATGCTTAGACCAATTACAGGAGCAACTGATACCACTGAACCCGAGAAGGTATCATCAGTAGATGATCATCATAAAATGTCAGACATGAAATACCCTGTGTAAGTTGCAAGGCAACTTTTTTTTCCCAAAATATATTTTATTCATAAAAATATGTAAAAATTACATTACAAAACAGTTCAAAAACAGCACCAAGTTGACATTCCAAAAAGTGCAAAGGAAATCAGTTTTCTTCAATACAGGAGTGAGTTGCCTCACAACCCTTCCATTCCATTTTACCTGCCATATCCATTTTACAGCAAAACCATATTTGGAGTATACAGCCCAACGGGTTTCCCATGGTTACAGCCCCTCAGTTCACTTTGGTGGGAGGACCTTACACGGTGGTTTTTCCCCATTGAGCCTTTGCAGCGGCTGCCCCAAGCTCTAGTGCGTCCCTCAGCACGTAGTCCTGGACCTTGGAATGCGCCAGTCTGCAACACTCGGTCGTGGACAACCCAAGGCATAACACATCCTGGGTGAATTATAGGTTAATAGCACATCCTGGGCTGAATTTTGTTGAACTTATGACATTGGGATCCGTGACGGGAGGGTGCTGGAAGATCATACCGGCAGTGACCCGCCACTGAGCCCGACACTGGGAGTACTGAGCCCGATCTTTCCGGCGACGGCGAGGCTCCATGGCGGTGCCCCCACCACTCGGCAATGGGACACAACTTTAAATATTTAAATAAAGAGCATGATTGCATTTTAATGCAATTACTCATGATCTTGCCAGCGGTCTGCGATCTTGCGTGCGGTGGCCGTCAACCAGGTGCCTTTACTTTCCCATCCAAGGAAAGCTGGTGCCGCTGAGGTGGAGAAGGGAGAGAACTTAAGATTTTTAATGTAGTGGGGGGGCGGGGGGCATGGGGTCCAATCAGCATGTGTAGTGTGGGGGAAGAGGGGGAAGGCGTGACCTCTGCATTTTGTACAGTGGTGGAGAGGTCAAATCATCAATGTAAGTATTTTGGGGGCGGGGAGAGGGCAACTATTTTATGTAAGTATTTTTTGGGGTGGGGAAGGAGCAACATATTATTTACGGTGTACTGGGGAGGGTACAGGCTTAAATATTCAAATTTTGTGGCAGGTCTAGCAGCCCTTTAAAAATGGCTCCACTCCTGCGCAAACGCAGCCATTGCCTTTGCCAGTGTTGCAGAACCCACCCTCACCATGTGATTGGGGGAGGGGCTGCCCAACTGGTGTATTATAATGAGCCACCATGCGCTAGATTGCAGTGGTATGATGGCACGTAGCCAGCATGCCATTTTTTAGCCCAGCGGCAGGAACGTAAAATCCAGTCCCCTGTAGATTTTACATGTACTGTATTTATTAAAATTAAAATATAAATGCAGTAAATGTAGATCAGCAAGAACACTTTATTTCAAATGATCTACATTCAGCATAGGAAATAAAGGATTTCAACTTGGCTTTTTAAGTCCTTTCGATGGTAAGATTCATTTAGCCCAGAACTTAAATACTGCTAATTAGCTTGTGTTACTATGGTGACTAGAAATGAAACTAAACCTTCTTAAATGCCAACACACTTACAATGCTCTTTAAGTACTGAACATGAGTCTTTGCATTATTTAATTCAGCCTATAAATCATTAAGCCCCTTTCATCTCTCAGATTATTACATTACTTGAGATACCCTCACACATATTGGAGATCTGTCTTCATTTGCAAGAATATTTTAAAATATTAAATAACACTAAATCACAAACTGTTACAAAATGTTTTTTAAAAGGTAATGCCAGTGCTGTATAACCATGAGCTTTCATGTATGTGATCTCCGCATGTCATTCAAAAATTCCCAAAAAAGTGAATTCTCAAAGATCATTGGAGTGTAACTATGTCTTGTATGGTAATGCAAAACAGGTACTGGTGAATCAGCACCTCTTTTACACATTGCCCGGCCTTCTCTTCCATTGATTTCAATATTGATTCGCCATCACTCGTTTTGAGCTAGCGTTCAAGGGGAATTTATACCTCAGTGGCCTTTGGGGACATATGTGGAGATCATCTATATGAAAGTTCATGGTGGAGAGTAAAAAGATGCCAATGAGTCTTGTTTATGCCAGTGTTGCGATAAGTGAGAGAATGATGACTTTAACATTGCGAGAACGGATTCAGCACTGCTGAAGAGGACCGGTAATGTTTTCTGTATCCAACAGTCTGATACTGCAGGGCAGTACGGCTGAAGTGCTGTATTGGTGGAGCTGCTGTCCTTTGGGTGAGATGTGTAAGCTGAAGACTGATTTACCTGTACAAGTAACCATTAAAGATCCCACAGCATTATTCAAAATAGAACAGGAGGGAAAATCCTCCAGTCCCGTGACTGAAGCAGGGGATCATGGCTGAAGGGAGTGGAGGGTTGGAGAAACCAAAATACCGTACTATAGCCCTATTTCCGATTAAAATTCCATTCAAGCTTGGAGCCCCTGCTAAAATCATGGGATTGGTGAAATTTACCCCCAAGACTTCTCCCAGTGTCTGGGTTAACATTCCTCCCACAATACATACAACTAAAAAAAGAACACATTAACTGCATCTCATTACTTTATGTAGACCACTATTGGCACTGAATGTCTATTACCTACATAGCAGTCATAGAAAAACAACAGAGGAACAAGGGATAAAAACAAAATACTTAGCTGGTCAGGCAGCGTCTGTGGAGAGAGAGGCAGAGTTAACATTTCAGGTCAGTGACCTTTCATCAGAACTGGCAAAGGTTAGAAATGTAATAGATTTTAAGCAAATAAAGTGGGGGTTGGGCAAAAGAGAACAGAAGAGAAGGTGTTGATAGGACAGAGGGTCACAGAAATAACTGACAAGGAGATCATGGGGCAAAGGCAAAGAGTGTGTTAATGGTGTAGTGAAAGACAAAGTGTTAGTGCAGGGAGAGTGTTAAATGACAGAATAATGAAAGCCCTAGCCCAAAGCACAAACATGAAAAAAAAGTGGCCTGGCACATGGGGGAAAAAAATTGAATGATGAAACAAACTAAAATAAAATTTAAAAAAATAAATAAAACTACTCTGAGGGTAGTGTCCTAGGCCCAACCATCTTCAGCTGCTTCATCAATGACCTTCCTTCAATCATAAGGTCAGAAGTGGGGATGTTCACTGATGATTGCACAATGTTCAGCACCATTCGTGACTGCTCAGATACTGAAGCAGTCCGTGTAGAAATGCAGCAAGATCTGGACAATATCCAGGCTTGGACTGAAAAGTGGCAAGTAACATTCGCACCACATGAGTGCCAGGCAATGGCCATCTCCAACAAAATAGAATCTAACCATCTCCCCTTGACATTTAATGGCATTACCATCACTGAATCTCCCACTATCAACATCCTGGGGGTTACCATTTTCTAGAAACTGAACAGCAGTAGCCACATAAATACCATGGCTTCAAGATCAGCTCAGAGGCTAGGAATCATGCGGCAAATAACTAACCTCCTGACTCCCCAAAGCCTGTCCACCATCTACAAGGCACAAGTCAGGAGTGTGATGGAATACTCTCCACTTGTCTGGATGGGTGCAGCTCCAACAACACTCAAGAAGCTCAACACCATCCAGGACAAAGCAGCCTGCTTGATTGGCACCCCATCCACAAACATTCACTCCCTCTATCACTGACGCACAGTGGCAGCAGTTTGTACCATCTACAAGATGCACTGCAGCAGCTCACCAAGACTCCTTAGACAGCACCTTCCAAACTCACGACTTCTACCACTTAGAAGAACAAGAGCAGCAGAACACCACCACCTGCAACTTTCCCTCCAAGCCACACACCATCCTGACTTGGAACTATATCGCCGTTCCTTCACTGTTGCTGAGTCCAAATCCTGGAACCCCCTTCCTAACAGCACTGTGGGTGTACCTACCCCACATGGACTGCAGCGGTTCAAGAAGGCAGCTCACCACCACCTTCTCAAGGGCAATTAGGGATGGGCAATAAATGCTGGCCCAGCCAGCGATGCCCACATCCCAGGAACAAATGTTTTAAAAAGTCCCTCGCAGGCGAGTATGATTGTCTTCTGTGAGTCCGAAGATGCTGATGAGGCCAATTCGAGATCTACAGACTTTATGGCATGTAGGGCATTTGTTGTCATGTGGGATGTCTGGTCGTGCGTTATTAGCTCAGCTTGTTCTTTTCGCCGCTCTTCATTTTGTCGCCATTGGGTCTCAAAATGCTGGGATCCCACAGACTCTGCCTCCATCTGGTTCAGTCCAGGGCGATGGTCTCCCAGGAGTTGATGTCAGTGTTGCATTTCTTCATTTTGGCTTTCAGCACAACCTTGAAGCGTTTCTTCTGTCCTCCTCTTCTGTCCTCCTCCTCCTGACTGAGCTGGGAGAAGACGACCTGCTTTGGGAGCCTGGTAGCTGACATCTGAACTATATGACCAACCCAATGAAGCTGATGGTGATTAATCATAGCCTCACAGCTTGTGAGAGGACACTGATGTTGGTGTGCCTGATCTCCCACTTTATATGTAGGATATTCCGCATGCAGTGTTGATGAATTGACTCCAGTGCTTTGAGGTGCCTCCTATACGTTGTCCAAGTTTCAAGCCCGTACTGCAAGGTAGGGATCATGACCGCATGGTAAACCATGATGTTGCAATCTTCAAACACTCACTTCCTCAGGTGACCAAAGGCTGCACCAGCAGATTTCAGGTGATGCTGGATTTCTTTGTCAATGTCAGCCTTCTGTGAAAGATAACTTCCAAGATACTGGAAGTATTCCACATTTTCCAGGCACTCTTCATGAATCCTAATCAATGCAGCCGGGAGGTGTGCATTTGGAGCTTGCTGATGGAGGGTTTTGGTCTTCTGAATGTTCAGTGTAAGTCCCATCTTCTCATATGCCTCAGTAAATATATCAACGATTCTCTGAAGATGCGTTTCCGACACAGCACTTACTGCAGCGTCATCAGTGTATTGGAGCTCAATGACTGAAGTCAGGATGGTCTTAGTTTTTGACTGGAGTTGCCTGATGTTAAATAGTTTACCATCCATTCGATAAATAAGCTGCACTCCAGCAGGGAGCTTGTCTCTAGTCAAACGGAGCATGGCAGCTAGAAATATTGAAAAAAGAGTTGGGGGCGATGTCCTGTCTTAACCATAAAGGAGTTTGTAATGGATCTTTTGCTAAGGATCACTGCTTGCATATCATCATGAAGCAGGTGAGGAATAGTGACGGATTTAGGAGGATATCCATACTTCTACAGAATCTTCCAGAGTGTCTCACGATATATAGAGTCAAAAGCTTTTGTCAAGTCAAAAAATGCTATGTAGTGAGGTTGATGTTGTTCATGGCATTTTTCTTGTAGTTGGCGAGCTGTGAAAATCATGTCAGCAGTGCCTATTCATGACTTAAACCCACATTGAGATTCGGGGAGTAGCTCTTCAGCAAGTGTAATGAGTCAGTTCAGAAGGGTTCTTGTTATGATCGTTCCTGCAGTGGAGAGCAGGAGATGCCTCTGTAATTTCCACAATTGGATTTGTTCCCTATCTTGAAGATTGTCACAATCATGGCATCCTTGAGATCATTCAGCAATTCCTCTTCATTCCAGATCTGTAGGATGAGGGTATGCAGCTGTAATGTTAGTTTCTCTCCTCCATGCTTAAAGATTTCAGCGGGGATTCCATCACCTCCTGCTGCTTTGTTGTTCTTCATTTGTGTGATGGCTTTCATCACCTCCATAGGTGTTGGTGGCGTTCCGAGCTTATCTATAACTGGATGTTGTGGGATGGAGATGAAAACGCTCTCATCAACAATGGAATCTTAATTGAAAAGGTCTTCAAAATGCCCCCTCCAATGGCCATTGACAGCTTCCCTTTCCTTGATCAGATGTCCCCCATCCTTAGGCCTCAAATTAGCTGGTCCTTGAATACTTGGGCCATAATTGGTCTTTGTGGCAGTGAAGAAGCCACAAATCTCATTCATGTCAGCGAGATATTGAATTTCCTTTGCCTTCTCTGCCCACCACCTTTTCTTCATGTTGTGGGTGCTCCTTTGTACCTCTGCCTTTGCTTGTTGGTAAGCTAGTTTCTTTCGCTTTGAGTTTGGGTCATTCTGCCAGGCACAGAAAGTTTTGCACTTGCGATCAATCAGTTCGTTGATGTGCTGATCATTTTCATCAAATCAGTCCTGATGTTTCCTGACAGAAAATCCAAGTGTATATTTGCAGGCATTGATGATATTGGACTTAAGGACATCCCAAGCACTCTTCTTCTGATGATTAAGTTGGAAAGTTTTTCCCTAAGGCATTGTTGGAATCGGTCCCTTTTGATTGGATCCTTCAGAGCTTTGACAGTGGTCTTTCGTGAACATCTCTTCTGTTGCATCTATCGTTTGGGAGCCAGTTTGATGGACATGATTGAACAAAATAGTCAGTGATTGGTCCAGCAGTCATCAGCTCCTGTCATTGCTCTGCTGGTGTGAACATCTTTGCGATTCCGGGCACAGAAGATAACATAAGCGATCAGGTGCCAGTGTTTGGGCTGTGGGGGTTGCCATGACGTTTTGTATTTGCTCTTCTGGTGGACCAGGGTATGGGTGATAATAAGCAATTGGTGATAATAAGCAATTGGTGATATAACACAATACCACAGTGAATACATAAAATTGTGTCTTTAACTACACAGGTACAATCCCGCCACTGATTAAATCAGTGGTCCAGACTGAGGAGGGAATGGCAACCAATGAGGAACTGAAGATGCTGGTGACGATCTCCTGTATTCTGCTGGCTGCCCTGCTCCTGTTTGCCCTGCTTCTGATTGTTCGAAGACGACGGAGGGAGCAGCGCCTGAAGAGACTGAGGGGTTAGAAACATATAAAAAGGCTCATTGGATAATATAGGTTCAATGAATAAACCCGCACTCTCCCCTGACTTGTAGGGCAGAATTTACTGGCCCCCAGGAGCTGGGCTAGGAGGCGGTGGGGCCCATAGAATTGGAACAGAAAGCGGGGGTTGGAGGGCCTATTGCCTTCCTGTCTCACAGCAATTAAGTTGGGATTGGGAAAGGCTGAAGACGGTCCTCCCACCCCGAGGGCAATTGAGGCTCTTAAGTGGCCAATCAGTAACCACTTAAAGGCCTCTACCCCCCGCTGCTGGAATTAAACCAGCGATGAGGTGAGGAGGGGGGGTGGGGGGTGGGCACTCCCACATGGGGAGGTTGCTCGGTGCCTCAGCCTCCCTGCGGGTTTGGTGGAGTGGGGGCCTTCTCCGTGGGCAATCTGTAGCCCACAAGAGGGCCCCCTGTGAGAAAGGCCACCCTCCGTTAACACACCCACCGTCCCCAACGACTACCCTCCCCTCTGTCGCCAGGGCCTGCCCAACTGACCCTGGCGACCCCAGCTCACTTACCTTTGGTCCGGGGCTCCAGCACTGGGCCTGTTCCCAGGCCTGGTGTAGTACTGGCAGTGATCACCACCTTACAGGGGCAGGAACCCCAGCACCAGGCTGTTAATTGCCCGAGTGTCGTTAAATTCCGCCAGGGGTGCTCCACAGGGCCAAGGCGCTGGGACGCCGGCTGGCTCGACTAAATTCAGCCCATCCTTTGCAGATGTCACCACCCATGACTTCTTTCATCTGTTTAAGAGAGTTCGAATTTTTTGTTGCTAAGTTAAGCTGTCAGACAGCATAACATGGCCACCATTGTACCATATCAACGTTACTTTTTAACAGTTTGATACAGGCACAATAACAATTATCTTCTTTTCTTGCAGATGCCAAAAGTCTGGCTGAGATGCTGATGAGGTAATGCATTGTGATTTTCCAGTATTTGTTGTGATTCGTGTTGTAAAAGGTCAATGTTTAAAGGGAGTATCAACACCATGAGGGCAGTTTTAAGGTCACACCTGAAACAGCGCAAAGTCAACTGAATGGTCACTCTGTCTTCCCATTTGTGCCAGCGTGAGGTCTAGGCCTTAGTTGCATGCTGCCAATGAGGTACGGGTGCCAAGTGGGCATACTACAGCAGCTCACCACTTCTGGAAGAGCAGGAAATCAGCTAGCCCCCACCTTGAGCTTGCTGGCAGTGTCAGACATGGGATTGTAAACCCAAGGCGACAATTCAAGTGGGGTGACAGTGGGGGGAACCAGTGGGAATTTCTTGGGCCTTTTTGGGAGCAGTCTTGGGACCACTGGTTAGGTCGATCCCAGCCTGTTTGAATTGGGTGGAGAATGCATGATGCCTGTTCTGCCCATTTGTGCCTGAAAATTGACATCCTACAACGGGTGCTGGACTCCCAATATCCATATTTAGGAAGCTTCCAGTCAGCTCGAGATGGACAGGCTGCCCATCTATTTGCCAAGCTGCCTGAAAATTGGTTCAGGTGGGTATTGGGTGCTAATGGGTGGCCAAGTTGCCCCTCTTCCCCACAACCCCAATTATCAATTGCCAGCTGATTGTTTTTTAGATGAGGAACTGGCAGCCCATAGATAAAAATCCCTCCCGATATATTGGCTGTAATGATGTGATAAATACATTCTTTATTTACATGGATTAACTACATAGAATTTACAGCACAGAAATAGGTGATTCTGGGCTACAGGCCTATGCTAATATTTATGCTGCACACAAGCCTCCTCCCACCTTAATTCATCTCATCCTATCGGCATATCCTTCTAATCCTTTCACCTTCATGTATTTACTAGTTTTCCCTTCCATTTCAGTACAGTTAGTGAACTGAAGAAACCTACCCCCAGGCAGAATTTCAGTCTACTTTCATTCACTGTAGAACT
The DNA here is from genome assembly GCF_036365525.1 of Heterodontus francisci. NCBI lineage: Eukaryota > Metazoa > Chordata > Chondrichthyes > Heterodontiformes > Heterodontidae > Heterodontus > Heterodontus francisci. Next base: position 103,251,826 of record NC_090380.1, on the reverse strand, counting down.
TTTGAATTCTGAGGGCTGGATTTTACGCTGGGTGGACGGGAGCTGGCCACCGATTTTAAAGTTGGTGGCGAACCCACTTCCGACAAGCTTGGGGATCCGACCCACGTTTTATGGGTCCCCAAGCATTAATTGTTCCGAGATCCCGCCTCATTGAGCTGCCGGCCAATCATCGGGTTGGCAGCCCTTAGTCCCAGCTGCATCACCGGGAGCAGAGGCCACTGCTGGGACTGCATCCCAGCCGAGGACATGGAGCCACAACTGAAGTTATGTAAGGGTTGCCTCGCGGGGGAAATTGGTCGTGCCCGGCGAGGCAAGGGTGGTCGTTTCGGGGGAAGTGGGGGCATCTCATGCCCTCGGGATGGTTGGGGAATTGGGTGCAATTCTGTGCCCCATTGTCAGGGCCCCCTCCCCCAGTTCGCTGAGTATCACTGGGTGGCCTTTCACGTCTCCCGGACGCCTGCTTGCCATGGGTAAAATACCTGTAGAGGCGGGTGAAGGCCCTTAAGTGCCTTGATTGGCCTGGGGCGGGCTGCCCGTTTCTCGCGCCCACCCCCCCCCCCACCCCCCAGCCCACGTAAAGTGGGGTGGAGGCGGGAGCAGGTCGGGAAGGCTTCCCGAAGCCTCCCCCTCATTTTTACACCACCCACCTCCCCGCCACCATCCGGCTCGCTGGGGAGGCATCAAATTCCAGCCTGAGTTTCTGTTGTTGCTTTCAAACCATAGAATCGAATCATGAATTTCTGAGGCACAGAAGTAAATCATTCAACCTATCGGGTTGTGCTGTCTCTCTGAAAGAATTGTCTGCTTAGAGAATTTCTCCATTCTCCTGCTAAGTTTCTCTTTTTCAAATATGAATTCACTTCCCTTCTGTAAACCGATTATAGATTCTGGTTTGACCAAAGTTTTGAATTGTTCTAATGTTCCTTGGCATGCACGAGTTTCTATTCCTCTCTCTTGTAATCACTCCCGCTCTCATTGGGCCATAATTTGCTCTGGCGGGGATCAAATGGCATCTGCCATTAGTTAGACTTGCCCTTGCATGTTTTCTGTGTGACAGGTTGCTGAAATTGCGAACTGATAAAGTCGCAGCTAAGGAAAGTGGGCATCTGGGAGCTGAGTGGACATGGCAAGTAATTGCTTAACCAATCAGATTGTGGAATTAACAACACGCGGACTGAGAAGAAAGTGCACATTAGAGTAGATAAATTCAATGTCAAATCAGGTACAGAACCGGAAATAAAGAGAGGGAAAGAAACATTGGATTTAGAGAGAAAAAGGAAACAAAGGAAATGCGAAAAAATCAATTAAAACCTGAAGAAATGAGACTCCATTTGTACTATTTTCAGTTACAGGTTCATTTGCAGTACTTGACATTTAACACATCGTTAGAAGAATCTCTGACAGCTAATCCAGATTTAATTAAATATGTACAGATCTTTAATGGCTCCTTGTGTCACTTCAGATCAGCTCTAACTTTCTGTGGCAAGTTTAGTTTGTGTCTACCATGCAAGCACAGCAACTTCACGCCGCTCAATGCATTTCAATGGTGAACAGGACAATAGGATGCCCTTTCTTGTAAAACTAACATTGGAACAGTTTCTCTCGGACAGCAACTTTTGGGTTTTTGTGCTTATCAGGCATTTGCCCATGCCCGCAGTTCCTGTAGAATTTGTGCACAAATAACAGCGAGTGCCATAAACCTCACCATTACTTTGACAGCAAATTATAAGCTAATATTTTCAGTGAATGGAGCACATTAAAATGCCTTGAAAGCAATTGCTGTGATCATGTTGGTTTAAAAATTATGTCCAGTGCCCATTTGGGGAGGCATGTTTTGGATAAGTATTTAAGAGTGATGTAATGTTGAATACTTGTAGATAATGTAAACTAAATCATTCCTTTAATTCAAGGAGCCTCTCATGAAATATTGCAGTCTATTTTCCACGTATAGCAAACAGTTTGCAGTTGAAAGATGTTATTTATGTAAATTATTTATTTGAATGGATTGTGCTGCACTGTCAAGTTTCGCTTTGTTTTATCTGCCTATTCTGTTTCGTATTTTATCCTATTGTGGTGGAATGGTGTCCTGTATATTCTGAGTTTTGAGTTCAAATCCAGTTCACACCTGGAATACTGTGTTTTAGTCTCCTTATCAAAGGAAGGATTTATTTGCCTTAGAAGGGCAATGAAGGTTCACTAGATTAATTCCTGGAATGAGAGGGCTGGCCTATGAAGAGAGATTGAGTAGATTGGACCTATATTCTCTGAGTTTAGAAAAGTAAAAGGCGATCTTATTGAAACATATAAAATTATTAAAGGGCTTCACAGATTAGATGCTGAGAGGCTTTTTCCCCGAGCTAGAGATTGTAGAACCAGAGGTCATAGTCTCTTGTTAATGGAATGGGGAGGGAGAGTGAGGTTGATGTAGAAGTTCAGCTGTGATATTGAATGGCAGACCAGGCTTGAGAGGCCATTTCTTACTTCTTTATGTTCTTACCGGGTTAAGGTTTTTTCTCATTCTCTGACCAGTAAATGAATTCAGGTGATGACACCCAGCTCCTATTGGGCTCATCCCATAACACAAGCCACCTATTGTTTCACACTAAATTGCCAGTCTCACCCAAGGAGACCACAAAGATGGCTTGGGTGTGAATGGGCTGTATAGCTGCAAGGAAGCATTGCCTTTTCTTATACCCTGTAAGGATACACTGAGTTTCCCCAATGTCATCAAACAAATGCGCATTTTTTTTTTTAACGAGGATCACAACTAATAAAGAACTAACCCGTAAGACAAAGAAAGCTTATAAAATGAAATAATATTATAATGCCGAAGGCCTCAAGTGCACTGGCAGACACTAGAACTCTTGCGAGGGCGGAAACAATTAATGACGTGTGTTTTCTTTCTATCTCTTTCAAGTAAAAACACAAGGACATCCGATACGTTGAATAAACAGCAGCAGACGCTGAGAATGCACATTGATATCCCTCGAGCACAGCTTCTGATAGAAGAAAGGGATACCATGGAAACAATTGGTATGGAATTCACTCCCCCCCACCCTCGACACTCTCCAATCACTTATCTTACATTTGCGTTGTTCCTTCTTTCATCCATTCCTCAATTCATGCTTTTTAACCAGGATACAATAGCAATTTGTTCATCAGTTTGAGAGACAACAATGTGTTCCCTCCTTAGTTTTGAGAAAGTTGGAGAGGGTGCAGAGGAGATTTGCCAGAATTATAGCAGGGATGAGTGATTCACTGATGTGGAGAGACTAGGGAAACTGGTGTTGTTCTCCTGATAGCAGAGGGGATTATGGGGAGATTCAATAGCGATGTTCAAAATTATTAAGGGTCTTGATAGAGTAAATAAGGAGGAACAATGACAGAACGGTTGATAACCAGATGACACAGATTTGAGATAATTGGAAAGGTAATTTAGGGAAGATGAAGAGAGTTTTTATTTGCAACGAGCTGTTATGATCTGGAATGCACTGCCTGAAAGAGTGGTGGAAGTAGATTTATTAGTAACTTTCAAAAGGGAATTGGATATGTACTTAAAAAGGAAAAATTTGCAGGGCTAAGGGAAAGAGGAGGGGAGTGGGACTCTTTTAAAGAGCTAGTACATTGGGCTGAATGGCCACCTTCTGTGCTGTATGATTCTATGACTTGTGCTTATATTTTTGTATGTACAATGCAATTGTGTCTCTGGCATGGACTCGATGGGCTGAATAGCCTCCTTCTGTGCCGAAAATGACTTCAATGACTCTAATACCTGAGGGTGCTTGCTTTTTTGTAAACTCATATGGTTCCATGACACTGCTGTCCAGTAGTTTGTTCAAATGGTCAGTCCTCACCAATGATATTAGACAGTGAGACAGCCACTCGGTCTTCACTGAATCTCTACATATGCACACTTCGCAGCAGGGATCGCCACATAGTGGTCATAATATATCAAAATTCTTACATCCACGCATATTTTCTCGTCAATTTTTTCAATTCTAAAATTCCTATGTCAACATTTATCATGGAAAGTATCCATGCAAATTTGTCACACTGTAGTTACATACACCACCAGTGGTGGCACTGGAGCCCTCAGTCAGCTCCTCCACCGGTTTTCTAGAGAAGCTCTAATGAATCTATCTCTCTGCTTCCCAAATCATTGCACCTTTTGCTATTTACCCATAAATAATAACACAAAATATATTTATATAAAAACAAAGACTGAATGTATGACTTTCAAATGGCCACTGAATTGTATCAGTACACCATGTTGTAATTTTCCTCCTGTCTTTTAACCCCACTTCACCTGAAGACCACACTTGATCATGACTGTCCATGCACAATACCACAGATGATCAACTACTATATATATTGGCCAGAAATTTATGGCCCCCCAAAGAGCGGGCAAGTGGTGGTGGGGTTGGGAGGGGCATAAAATTGAATGGGAGGTCAGGGGGAGCCCCGTTCCTGCACCCCCTCCCGCCCCACTGCAATTTGGCGCGGGGCGGCGCTGTGAAAAGCAGCCTGCCCGACCCAGGCCAATCAAGGCCCTTAAGTGGCCAATTAACTGCCACTTAAGGGCCTCCAACCACCGCCGTGGGTACTTTACCCTTGGCGGCCAGACGGCAAAGGCCCCAAGAACCTCACTGGTAAAACCAGGTGGCCTTCTTGTGGGCTTGGTGGGGGTGGGGGGGGGCCCTTGATCAGGCACCTTGTGCCCCATGGAGGTCCACCTCTGAAGCCCCAACTGCCCCAACACACAACACTCCCCACGCCCCCTCCCAACTGATCTCCCACTTGACTTGCCGAGGACCGGCCGATTGTCCCCGGTGAGGCCCTAAAAACTTACTTGAGTTCTGGGGCCGTCCTTCCCCTTGCTTCCAATGGCTGGGTGTAGTCCCAGCAGTGGCCACCACTCCCGGTGCCGCTTCTGGGACTAAGAGCTGCGGGCAGCTCCATTAGGTGGGACTTCCAGCCTCAAAGAGTAGAAGTCCCGCCCAAGACCAATTAAGGGCTGGGGTGCGGAAAATCCCGGACTGGTTACCCAGGCCTGGCGGAGGTGGGCTTACCACCGACTTTTCGGCTGGTGGACGGAGCCTCCTGCCCAATGTAAAATTCCGGCCATTATGTTTAACTGTTGCTTGTCACTCAGAGTGAAGAAATCTCTTTGAAAATACTGAAACTATAATGAAGTTTTGGGGTCAGCAAATATTTAAGGGCATTAGTAATCAGAAAGGAAGTGAAATTTCATCTGTACCTACATGTGACATCAGAGAGCTATATCAATTACAGCACAAAATGAGGCCATTCAGTCCATCATGCCAGAGTTGGTACTAACTCGGTCTTCAACTAGAATTATGTACTCCTGACCCCTTTCTCTGCCAGTCTCACCTCTGAGTCAGAGGTTCAAGCCCCATTCCAGTCACTTACCACATAATCTAGCATGACAGGCCAGTGCAGTACTGAGGGAGTGCTGCACTGTCAGAGGTGCCATCTTTCAGATGAGGCATTAAATCGAAGCCCCATCTGCTCTGCTAAATGGACATAAAAGATGCAAATAAGAGCAGGAGAGTTCTCCTTGGTGTCCTAGTCAACAATGATCATCAAACCAACATGACAAAAATAGATTATCCGATGATTTATTCCATGGCTGTTTGTGGGGCTTTGCTCTGTGCTGATTGGTTGCCATTTTCCCCTATATTACTACAGTAACCGCACTTTAAAAAGTAATTCATTGGCTGCAATGGTTTGCTGAGGTCTAAATGCAAGTTCTTTCTTTTCACTTGAACAGAATCAAAGAAATGATAGAACTTTCTGAATAAAGCTTTGCAGGAGCTGAGCTCACCAGAGACATTGAAACAATAATGCCTCTAAAATATATAAGCGCAGGCTTTTTCTTTAACTCCCTTACTTGGATGAAACATTTCAATAAAATCCACCTGCTGTGTTACAGATGACCGATCTACTGTGCTGCTGACTGATTCAGACTTTGGAGAGGCTGTGAAACAGAAGTCACTAACAGCTACACACACTGTCCATTACCATTCAGTCTCGCAGGCCACTGGACCTCTGGTAGATGTTTCAGATGCCCGGCCAGGAACCAGTGAGTATTTTTGTTTTACATGGCATGTAAACGATTAATCCTAAATGAGAGAATGTAGGGATGGTTATCATGATAGCAATTGGATTTGTTCGCATCAATGGCCAATGTTCTCTTTAGCTGTTGTTGGCTTCACTGAAGTTGGACGCAGGGTTTATTCATGGACTATACTGGTACCCCATTGGGGTTTTTAAGGATCTTCCTGTAAATGCCTTGAACCTTAAAATCCATTGAGGTGCTCCTGACTTAACAGGTGGAACCTCCCAGTAAATGGCGTAGACCCAACGTTACTTGGAAAACAGCTCATGGAATTACAGGACCTTCTTCTAATATTCAAGTTGAGCAATACTTCAGGCATTAAATAATCCCAAATAAAGCATAACATGTGCTAGAGGCAGAGTAATCAACCTCAATAATATGCTTCAACTCCAACCACAGAAGACTCTTATGGCCTTTCCAAGTGGCATTGCCAATTAATCTTGACTTGGGGCAATTTTGAGCTCAGTCCCAGTACAAACTAAAAATAAAAACAGAAAAGTGCTGTAAATATTCAGCAGATCTGGCAGCATCTGTGGAAAGAGAAACAGAGCTAACGTTTCAGATCGATGAGTATTTCTAGCATTTTCTGTTTTTATTACAGATTTCCGGCATCTGCGGTATTTTGATTTTGTCCCAGTAGAAACTAACTGACGCAAACCCAATGAAGGATTCAAAGACTTCATGTTTAAAGAGCTGGATGAAAAATGAAGAAAAAGTCGAAGAGTCATCACAGCCACTATCCCATACAAATAGAGGCTCGTTTTTGATCAGTTTGTGTAATCATTTTCCTTTTGACAATTCTCTTCAGCAATGACCCACTAACGAAATAACAAGGAACACCAGGTTTTGAAACAAATAATTCTACTACAGTGAAAAATGTGCTTTTGACATTTTCTAGGATTAAGTATGTTTTGTCAAAAGCCTGGCAGTCACCGAATGGCAAAGCCAGTTTTATAATTAAATTGGCAACAGGTTTTCTTTTATCCCACCCACATACAATTAATGGGATGCTTCCACAAAGAACAATGAGTTCAGGATTGATCAGGTTGCTACATCCTTAGGAATCAGGAAGAGAAGTCATCACAATTTCTACTCACGTTTACAACTCTCAGGATAAATACTCTGATCCTTACACTTTACCATGCTGCAGGTTCCTCTGAGATCAATAGCAGAACATTGCAGTTCTTAATTCATTCTTGCTGCCCCAGGGGGCAGGGGAAAAAGGGAGAGAGAGCACTGCATCAATTTTCAGTGAATAATTGACACTGTGCATTCGTGCTGTGAGGCTGTTAGAGAATAGTGGAGCATGAGAATTTTTTAGTTCTTTTAAATCCCATTCCAGTTTTCCTCCCCATTCTCCAAAAGGTGCCACCTCCACCAGGGGTAGGGTGTGTGCCAGCCACCATGCAGTGCCAAGCCCACTTGGGCATTCTTCGCATGTGAGCTGAGATAGTGAGCGCCAGCAGACTCTTTAGTCATTGGCAAGAAAGATCCTGCCCTCACCCCATAGGAACAGGAGTAGGCTATTCAGCCCTTCCATTAGATCATGCCTGACTCCATTTACCTGCCTTTGCTCCATATCCTTTAATACCCTTACCTAACAAAAATCTATCAATCTGAGGTTTGACATTTTCAGCTGACCCCCACCCCTCCCCCCCCACTCCCCAGCCTCAACAGTTTTTACAAAGAGAGAGTTCCAGATTTCCACTACCTTTTATGTGAAGAAGTGCTTCCTGGCCTCACCCCAGAATGCCTTGTCTCCAATTTTAAGGTTGTGTCCCTTTGTTCTGGACTCCCCCACCAGAGGAAATACTTTTTCTCTAACCTAGTAAATTCTTTAATTGTATTAAATACCTCAATTAGATCACCCCTTAATCTTCTATACTCAACAGAATACAGGCCTAGTCTATGGAACCTGTCCTCATAATGTAACACTTTTAGCCCAGGATCATTAGATGCACAATCCAGCCTGGGTCACTGGGTAACAATTAGAAGTGAGAGTCTGGCTTCCTCACCATCTCGCTTTACTGAAGCCAGTGGCCAATGAAAGGAAAGATGGAAGTTATGGATCAAGAAGTGTGCCCACTCCTTCCATTGAGCATGTACAACCTGCCCTATTATAGATTCCAGTCCAACTATTTCATCTCATGAGGGAGTGTGCTGTGTGAATATTTCCTGCTCTGAAGTGTGGGGACCCTGCTGTTAGAACGCTACTAGTGGAATGATCTACACCCAAGGTGTCGACCTGCTTTAATTCTTTCACCAATCTCCTGAAGCTGCTCCACCTTGCCAGTTTTTCATGATTGCTTTTTCCCCTTTTCACCTTTAGCTAATGGCATGTTCTGTATCTCAGATAAATCTTTCATTTTACTTACTATCCCTCCCTTCCTCTCCTACTAATATCACTTCTGCCATTTAACCATCTCCTCAAACTGGATACTCTATTTCTTTTCCTGTCTGCGTGTGTGGGCATGTGTGGGTGTGGTCTCTGCTTATTTCTCTGTGTGTTTGTGGATGGGAGAGTTTGTGTGTGTGTATGTGGATCTGTCTGATCTTTGTGTGTGTGTGTATATTATCTGATCTGTGTGTGTGTATCTGTCTGATCTATATGTGTGTATTTGTGTGTGTGTGGGAGGGGGGGGGATCTGTCTGTTCGATATGTGTGTATCTGTGTGTGTGTGTATCTGTCTGAGCTATATGTGTGGATCTGTGTGTGTGGATCTGTCTGATCTATATGTGTGTATCTGTGTGTGTGTGTGGATCTGTCTGTTCGATATGTGTGTATCTGTGTGTGTGTGTATCTGTCTGTTCGATATGTGTGTATCTGTGTGTGTGGATCTGTCTGATCTATATGTGTGTATCTGTGTGTGTGTGTGGATCTGTCTGTTCGATATGTGTGTATCTGTGTGTGTGTGTATCTGTCTGTTCGATATGTGTGTATCTGTGTGTGTGTGTATCTGTCTGAGCTATATGTGTGTATCTGTGTGTGTGTGTGGATCTGTCTGTTCGATATGTGTGTATCTGTGTGTGTGTGTATCTGTCTGTTCGATATGTGTGTATCTGTGTGTGTGTGTATCTGTCTGTTCGATATGTGTGTATCTGTGTGTGTGTGTATCTGTCTGAGCTATATGTGTGGATCTGTGTGTGTGGATCTGTCTGATCTATATGTGTGTATCTGTGTGTGTGGGAGGGGGGGATCTGTCTGTTCGATATGTGTGTATCTGTGTGTGTGGATCTGTCTGATCTATATGTGTGTATCTGTGTGTGTGTGGGAGGGGGGGATCTGTCTGTTCGATATGTGTGTATCTGTGTGTGTATCTGTCTGTTCGATATGTGTGTATCTCTGTGTGTGTGTATCTGTCTGATCTATATGTGTGTATCTGTGTGTGTGGGAGGGGGGGATCTGTCTGTTCGATATGTGTGTATCTGTGTGTGTATCTGTCTGTTCAATATGTGTGTATCTGTGCGTGTGTGTGTGTGTATCTGTCTGATCTATATGTGTGGATCTGTGTGTGTGTGTGGATCTGTGTGTGTGTGTATGGATTGGTCTGTTCTATGTGTGGATCTGTGTGTGTGCGTTTAATTCCTCCTTTTACCTTGTTCTATTCTTTTTTAAACGTTGTTCACCTGAAATATCTTCAGGTGTTGGGGAAGCTTCTTAAGTCCTAAAATGTATACCAGCTGACTCCTGTTTCTCTTCAGATAAAAGCATGAGGACATAGAAATAGGAGCTGGAGTAGACCATTGGCTCTTTGAGCCTGCTGCACCATTCAACAAGATCATGACTGATCCTCGACCTCAACTCCACCTTCCCACACAATCAACATATCTTTTAATACCCTTAGTATCCAAAAATCTATTGACTATTCTGCTTGACCTGCTAAATATGTATATATTTAGCTACATATTAATTTCAAAATGTAGATATGTATTTGAAATCAAATTCTTTTGCTGGGAATCTGTCCATTGCCCGGGGTGGAGTTGGGTGGAGGGAAATGTCAGTTTGCGGGCTTTTCATTTTAACAATGTGTCCTCTAATTCTGTGCTCACAGTCAAAGTCAAATAACCATCTCACATCTACATTATCGGAACCTTCCAACACTCTGAAGACCTGACTTGTGTTTACTTCCCATCCGCCTCTCTCCAAAGAAAACTTGTTCAGTTCTGCAAGGCTCTCCTCATTTATTTAAAGCTCTTAAGTCCCAGCACCGTCCTTGTCATTGTCTATTATCAAAGGCATTTTAATAAGCACAACATTACTGAGTTCTTTGATACAAACCAGCTTAGTTCCGCAGGAACAAATGCATTTTAGCCGTGGAAAGCTCTTGAATAAGTCATTTGTTGTAAAAGAGAAAAGTACCAATTTTGAAAGTGTTTTAATTTTACTTGTTATTATCAGGGCAGCACTATGTTAAGAGATCTATCATTGCCGATCGGCACTGGGGAATGTCAGCATTTTAAAAATTATGATAATTGCAGTTTAATTAGATGTAAATAATTCAGAATGTTATGGAAAATAACCAAGTCATTTTTGTGAATTTTTTATGAGAGCCTAGGAAAATAAGTGCAAAAAGGTATTAAAAGTCTGCACTAACAATTACAGTGGTTTCCTATGAAATTCAGATTGTACATTACACAAATATACAAGACATAAACTGAATAACAGTTTGGCTTAGAAAATCAACCGCATTTAGCGCCCGTTTCTTGGGTGCCAAAGGGCCTCTTAAGCCTCCAAAATGGCAGTCGGGAAGCACACGCGGAACACAAGCCAGAAACGCACCAGTCGCCATGTTGGTATAGGCAAAAAAGGTTGACGTCCATGGACCACACCTGAAGCAAGCATTAGCACCTTGGCATATTCAAATAAGGGGCCTAATGCCTGGTTGAGGATTCAGGTAAACCAAGTCTACTTGCAATCTTAACAGGCTATCCTTAAAGGGACCATGTCAGGCTGCTACCAAGAAGCCAAGTGTTAAAAACATACTTACATCCAATCCCATATGTCTTCAGTGGAGTATATCTGCTGTCAAATTATGCTTCCGGCATTGAGCTCTCCTTTAATTTATGCACCACTTCCTCATATACCCCCAGAGCTCACTTACTCATCGATGATTAAATTTTACTTTTGTGAGCGTTATTCTACCGATATCCTCATAGAACTGCTTCGAAGAATGTCTACTCATGTAGCTAATGCCTTTCTAAACTCTTGACAGTGCTTCTACAAGCTGTGGTCTTGCACTAATTTGTCAACACGCCATTCGCCCCTATAAACAAGCATCTGAATAAGCATCTGAATACCCGTTTGGGTGCTCCAAATCACAAATGTGCATCTGTCCAACTTTATATATATTTTAAAAAACTTCCTCAATGATACTTAGGGCAGGATTTTACTGCCGGCTTCTAAACCCCACTGTCAGGCTCAAATGGGGGGGGCAGAAGCCTGCACGATATGGGAAACAGTCCCTCACCTGTGATTTTCCCCAGATTGGCCAATTAATGGCCAGAGGGCAGGCTCACCATCCAATTAAGGCCAGCAGCCGGGCTCTCGAAGGTGAAGGGCAGATCAGTGGCCCTCCAGCTTGAGTGTAGCAGCAGCCTACCATGGCAGGTAGATGTGAGAGTGAGAACATTTCAAAATGGAGGTGTCCTCTCTCCAACATTTTCAAAGTTAAAGTAAGAAAATAGATTCAGCAGCTTGGCCCCCAGTGTGGGGTGGGGGGGGGGGGGGGTGGGGGGTGGGTGGGTGCGGGCAGTGGGGGAGCGGTATGAGGTGGCTGTGGGGTGGGGAGCCCTTCCATAGGACAGCCCTGTGGCTGCTGCCAATCCCAAGCAGGCAGAGTGGGGGGGGGGGTCTCTAAGTCTGTCAGTAGTACTGGCCTCGCCCCCTCAAGTCTGCCGCCAGGAGGCCGCCTCCAGGCAGTTAATCTATCCCTCACCACCTGCGGGGACCTGGAGGCCGACTGGCAAATCCCAGTCGGCTTCCTTCAGTAGGCCTTAAGTGGCCATTAATTAGCCGAATTGGCTACCCACCACTTGTGGGCAGGTAGCCCTACCCCCCACCCCCCCATCCCACATCTGGGAAATGGCCCAGTGCAGGGAACCAACACACTGGCCGGCAGAGCTATTTTCAGCAGCAGCCCACCCGCCTCTATTCCCGGCCCTGGGGGGGCTCAATATCTTGTCCTTAGTCTTTAAGTTATAAACATGCATTGCTATCATCCTGACTGTGTAGGGTTACTGTGAGAATAACTAGTCTTCTGTAAAGTATATTTTTAGTGGCATGACACATGACATCCCAGTACAATAGCCCTAAAGTGACACTGTAGGTTACTAATAAACTCAGTAAGAGTTTATCAAGTGTAATTTCAGGATCTATGTTTGTGATGATCGTACGGTTGAGTTGGGCTGTGTATGCACAACACTGCATACAGTATTAGGCTATATTCTTTTCAGTAGAGGCTGAATCAGCCGGGATGACGGCCGTGAATAAAGCAGAATGACTACGGTGCAATTAAAATCAATGGTGAGGTGAAAATCTGTCAAATCTGCACTTTTGGTGTTGCAAAATAGAGATGACAGACTTCCACCATGCTCAGAAATTATACGCATCATGACATTGAGCTTCTATTGGCCAGCAGCATTCATTTTCTGGATTTTGTGAACTGTAGATCCCACTGCCCGCAGGAATGTGAAGGGGGTGCCATCAACTCGCAATAGGTACTCCAGCCAGTGGACGTTGAACAGACCCCACCCTATTGTGTCTGCTCACACGCTGACGACTGACTGGAGAATGCCGACACCACACGTAGTGGGATCTGTAGATAAGGAGAGCGACAGCTACAGTGTCAGTCCATCACAGGACACAGGTATTGCCACACTGTTACCGAGGAGCATTCAAGCAAATTGTTATTTGGTAGAAAATGTTGGATGTTATTCAGTACAATATCATTTGAGATACAGATCATGGGCTTAGCAGTTGAGGGAGTGAATCACAGGACTTCATCCACATGTTGAAAAGGTAAATAAGTAACAACCAACAAAATAATGGGTAATATATGACTTTTACATGCAGGAAAAGCCCTTCTGCATTAGCAATGGAGCAATTTTTGTTACTCAGGTGTACTCTGAAATGTATTCGGCAATATATCCTCTGCTGCTGCACAGACGGAGAAGTCATCAGCAGCTGCAGCTAATCTTCATCATTAGCTACATGTTGAGAATGTCACTATAATGTGACACCTATATATAAAAAAAACTTGCATTTATATAGCACCTTTCACGACCTTTCTCAACCTCAGGATGTCCCAAGAGGCTTTACAACCAATGCTTTACTTTTGAAGTGTGCTCGGTTCCAGTCCCACTCCATAAACTTGAGCACAAAAATATAGGCTGACACTCCAGTGCAGCACCAAGGGAGTGCTGCACTGTCGGAGGCACCACCTTTCAGATGAGACCTTGACCCAAGGCTCCCTCTTTTCCCTCAGGTGGATGTAAAAGATCCCATGGCACTATTACAAAGAAAAGCATGGAGAGTTCTCTTGGCTGATCAGGGCAATATTTATTCCTCAACCAATGCCTAAAAACAGGTTATCCAGTCATTATCACATTGTTATTTGTGGGAGCTTGCTGTGCACAAATTGGCTGTCATGTTTTCCACATTACAAGAGTGACTCCACATCAAAAGTACTTCAGTAGCTATAAAGCACTTTGGTATGACCTGAGGTCAAGAACGGCACTATATAAATGCAAAGTCATTCTTTCTTTTGACAGCAGGGTTAATCACGTCTGACACTCGCCCATTCCATGCTAGTGTACAGGTTGTGTGGAGATATCGCATTGTCTGACTTAAGTGAAGCTCTCGGATGACATGAAGGTTGGCCCCAATAAACTTTAATCATCTGGGAGAAAACCTTAGTAGTTTAACTGTGTTTTCATAGAATCATCTGGTTGTACAGTACAGAAGGAGGTCATCGTGCCTGTGCCAACTCTTTGAAGAGCCATTCAATTCATCCTGCTCCCCTGCTTTTTCTCCAGAGCCCTGCAAACTTTTCCTTTTCAAGTATTTACCCAATTCCCTTTTTAAAGTTATTTTAAATCTGCTTCCGCCGCCCAGTCAAGCAATGTATTCCAAGTCACAAAATCTCACTTGTGTAAAAAAAAAAATTCTCCTTCGCTCCCCTCGGGTTCTTTTGGAAAATATCTTTAATCTGTGTCCATCTGGTTTCTGACCTTCCTGGCAGTGGAATTAATTTCTCCTTATTTTCTCTATCAAAACCCCTCATAATTTTGAACATCTCTATGAGATCTCCCCTTAACCTTCTCTGCTCTAAGGACAACAAATCCGGCTTCTCCAGTCTCTCCACATAGCTGATGTCCCTCATAGAACAGTACAGGTCATTAAGCAGATGGAGTCTGCACTGGCTCCCCAGCTCTTTCCCCAGATCTGTGCAATTTTCTTTACTTTCAAGTATTTGTCCCTTTCTAAGGCTATTACTGAATCTGTATCCACCACCCTAACAGGCAGTGCATTCCAAATCCTAGCCATTCATTGTGTAAAAAAAAATTTTCACCTCATGTTTCCTCTAGTTCTTTGCCAGTCACCTTAAATCTGTGCCCTCTGGTTATCAACCCTTCTGCCATTGGAAACAGTTTCTCTTTATTTACTCTACTTAAACCCTTCATGATTGTAAAGACCTCTTTTAAATCTCTTAACTTTATCTGCCCTAAGCAGAAAACCCCCAGCTTCCGTAGTCTACCTGTGTAGCTGGCACCTAATCCCTGGAACCATTCTAGTAAATCTCTTCAGTACACTCTCCAATGCCCTCATGTCCTTGCTAAAGTGTGGTGCCCAGAACTGGGCACATGGCTCCAGCTGGAGCTGAACTAGTGTTTTATATAAGCTTAGCTTAACTTCCTGTCTTTTGTACTCTATGCTTCTATTTATAAAGTCCAGGATGTCGTGTGCTTTATTAACTGCTTTGCTAATCTGTCCTGCCAATTAAAAAAATTTGTGTACAAGCACCCCGGGTCTCTCTCTTCCTGCACGCCCTTTACGATTGTACCATTTCGCTGGTATTGTCTCTCCTTATTCCTCGTACCAAAATGTATTACCTCACACTTTTCTGGATTGCATTGTGTCTTCATTGTGTGTACCCATTCCACCAGTCTATGTCCTCTTGAAGTCTATTACTATCTTCAGTGGTTACTTCAGTTCCAAGTTTCATGTCTTATGCAAATTTCAAAATTGTGCCCTGTACCCCCAAATCCAAGTCATTTATGTATACCAAAAGCAGCAGTGGCCCGAGCACTGAACCTTGGGGAGCACCACTGTATACCTCCCTCCAGTCACTTAAACAGCCATTCACCACAACTCATCCCTTGTAAATCTTCTCTGCACCGTCTCCAGGTTTTTCACATCCTTCCATTCGGAATTGAACACAATATTCCAGTCAAAGCCTGACCAGTGATTTATGAAGGTTTAGCCTAGCTTTCTTGCTTTTTGTCCTTTGCCCTTTGGCACAATTGGGCAGCAAGTAGAAATATGAATCTTTAGAGTTTGTTTTTGTAATGAGATGTGTTCTCTTCTATTAGACAGAGCACGCAGTAGCATGGTCTCCACGGAGAGTGCCTCCTCCACATACGAGGAGCTGGCACGTGCTTATGAGCATGCCAAAATGGAGGAACAGTTGCGGCACGCTAAGTTTACAATCACAGAATGCTTCATTTCGGATACATCTTCGGAGCAACTAACAGCTGGGACCAATGACTACACAGATAGCCTGACATCCAGCACGCCCTCAGAATCGGGCATCTGCAGGTTTACCGCGTCGCCACCAAAACCTCAGGATGCAGGGAGGGCTGCAAACATGGCAGTCCCAAAAGCACATCGACCAGGTATGTCAGATTGTCTTGGGAAAGTACCTGAAATGTCTCACTGTTTGCCAGTGTTCAGAAAAGCTTCAAAGACAAATCTGTCGGTTTTAGATTCAGACCAAGTTTGAGGTTCAGATCTAGAATCCACTTCCAAATCCAAATCTGGTGGTTTACTGATGGAGGTATGCCTGATTGCTCGTGGTATTGTGATGAATGTGGTTCTGATCCATGGTGAACTAGTGAAATGTATGGGTGTGATCCATGTTGAACTGGTGTGCACATGGGTGTGATCCACGGAAGCCTCTTCCTAATAGAGACCAAATAGAGAATAATCCCAGCTCAGTAACTGGGTTCATTCAGTTTTTGGATTTGGATGATGTGAATTTTCATCCTCAAATGATCATTTATTGCTCATTCCTAGAATATTGTTATCCACCTGTGTCCCTCTATCCAGCCAGAATGAAGACAGAATGAATGGAATTTTACCGTAAGCTTTGAGCAAGGGAAGAGGCAGTTAGCTCAATGGGTATTAAATATTTAACAAGGGCAGTGTCTCATTTTTTAGTAAGTTTCTGGGCAACAACACTTGCCATTAGCAAAGGAATAAAGAATAGTTAGTTTTTGCTCAAGCATTTTTCTACTGTTGTCGTATTACTGTTGTAAAACAGTCAAACAGCAGAGTCTGTAAGTACAACACCCACCTCAGGCATTCGTGTTCTCTGCTGTGAAACTAATGATAGCTCTGTCTGTGGATCAATGTCTCTTGAGCGGTGGGAATGTTTGGGCACAAAGGTGTCATTAGTGAGCATGTGACTCGATATTTTGAATCTACTATTAATCTCACTTGCATAAGCCCTTGCAAAGCCACTTCCACCCCAGACATTTTTTGTTTGAGTTATTTCCAGTCCTAATCATGCTCACATCCTGTGTCGTGTGCTGGTCATCCAAAATGCACTCTGTATCATAGAATCATACAACACAAAAGGATGCCCTTCGGCCCATCGTGCTTGTGCCAGCTCTCTGAAATAACTACCAATTAGTCCCATTCCCTTATTATTAAAGCTAATCCCACGCACCTTTTCAGGCAATGCACTTCAGATCACAACAACTTTCTAAATAAAATAATTCCTCCTCATTTCACCTTTGGCTTTTTTGAAAATATCTTAAATCTGCGTACTCTAGTTACTGACCCTGCTACCAGTGGAAACAGTTTCTTCCTATCTACTCTAGCAAAACCCCTCATTGCTCAGTCGCAACTGTTTTTTTTTTTCTGTTTAGAACATTTTCAAGGGAATATTTCAACGTTGGGGTGAATTCAGTGTTAAAATTCTTCAACATTAATGGAAGAGAAAATTCATAGCACAGAACATATAACATCTAATCTATAGTGGCAGTTCATCGCAGTCCTGAGGGAGTGCTGCACTTTCCTTGATGGGCCATATGATCTACTGCTGCTCCTATTTCTTGTGTTCTTGTTCCGAACTGTCGTCTTTTGGATAAGACTTTAAACTAGAATAAATAGAACCATGGAATAGTATGGCACAGAAGGAAGCCGTTCGGCCTATCGAGGGCTGGATTTTGTTCCCAGCCCGACGTCGGGTTTCATGGCGTGGGGTGGGGTGGGGGGGGTGGACTGGAAGATCGGAGCGGCAGCAGCTGCCACAGAACCCGACACCAGGATCGCTGGGCCCGATCTTCCCGGCGGCGGGGAAGCTCCGTGGTGGGCCCTTCGCCGCTCTGCGATGGGACCCGACTTTACATACTTAAATTACCTGTTGGCATGAATTAAAATGAAAACCGGAGCGATCATACCTGCAGATCTGGATCTTCAGCATGACCTGCGGCACTCACGCGCCTTCACTTTCCCGTCAAGGGAAAGCTGGCACCACAGAGGTAGGGAAGGGGGGGATCTCTACATTTGTTGTGTAGTGCGGGGGGGTGGGGGGGGAGGGAACGGGGTTAACTCTACAGTTTCTTCACAGGGTTGGCAGCCCATTTCATAATGGCGCCAGTGCCTGCGCAGAAACAGTTGACGCCATTCACAGCGTCGCCGAGGCCACCCCCACCACATGAGGGAGGTGGTCACCTGATTATGATAATGAGTCGCCGGGCTCATGATCGCGGTGAAGTGGTGGCGCGCGGCCCGTGCATGCTGGTCGCCATTGTTTTTCCTCGCTGCCACTCCGGGCGGTGGGACAACAAGATTCAGCCCCAACTGTGTTTGAAAGACCAATCCAGTTAGACTCACTCTCCTGCTATCCCCTATCCCTACAACTTTTCTCTTCTTTAAATATTTATCCAATTTCCATTTGAAAGTCACTATTGAATCTGCTTCCACCATCCTTTCAGGCAGTGTATTCAAATCCTCATCAGTTGTTGCATTAAAAAAATGTTCTTCATGTTGTCCCTAGTTCTATTGTCAATCACCTTGTATGTCATTGTCAAACCAGCTCCCAGAGCATGCAACTACAAATGAACATAATTTTTTTAAGGGTTCTGTGAAGTTTATTATTGCCCAACATCCATTTTTACTGCAATTCCTCAATTTTTACTCTGGCCTTCATTGATTAGCCATTTCACCTCTGAATCAAAAAGTTATTAGGACCTGAGCAATTAATTTGCATTGACATTCCAGTGAAGTACTGAAGGAATGCTACATTGTAGGAGGTGCCATTCATTGGTTAAATCAAATCCCTGTGAGACGAGATCAATTAAAAATTTCAAAACTGAGGTTGATAACATTTTGTTAGGCGAGGGTGTTAATGGACCAAGGAGGGTAGATGGAGTTAAGATACAGATCAGCCATGATCTAATTGAATGGCGGAACAGGCTCGAGGGGCTGAATAGCCTGCTCCTGTTCCTGTGTTCCAATTCTCGTGGTTCAGATGAAAATCCCATACTATTTGAGCTGAGAGCTGAGTGTTATCCTCTTGCTCTGGCCAACATTCATCTCTTAATAAACATCACCAAAAGCGCATTTGTTGGTCATTCATCTCACTGGTGTTTGTATGCAAAATGCCTACTGCATTGTTTATATAAAAACAACCACCACACTTCACAATAGTTGAGTGTGAAAAGCATTTTGAGCCACTTCTGAGACATGATGAGATGCTTTATAAATCTCTGCCTTTCTTTCCCTCCATTTGCTTCTTAAACCCAATAATACTATCAATTTTTCTGGCCTTATCAGCTACCTTAGTTGACATGTCAAGGGCCCATCCTACCAGAGGTAACTGGAAATCATCTAACAGCAATTTTGAGAGTGATAAGTCAGGCAAGACAGAGTTTGTAGTGGAACTAAAGACCTGACAAAATTTAATAGCGCTATTTGTTTATCTAGTAAGTTTGGTTTATTGGTATTGGTTTATTTGAACATTTGTCCAATAGAGGGAGAAGACATTTATCAGTGCCTGCTAATGCATTGTCACTCATCCCTTCAGGAACTTGAGCTCTCTTCCCTCAAACATTATTTTTCTCTCCATGTCTCGAATCCTTTCATGCTAACTTTAGGTTACAGTTTTTGAGACAACATAAGGAATGCGTCCAATTCCCATTCAGGAACCCAAATAAAAATAACTTTTTCCTCAAAGCATTAGAACTGCTTTCCCCCAGACCTTGGAATCTTTGCATTTCAATCACCCTGGGTTTAAAAGGGGCAAGGTCTGGGATGATTGAGTGCCCTCTGAGAATTGGGTTCAGATCTAATCGAGACTAATGGGACCAAAGTCTCTTTGTTTCGCTTCTGGTTGTGAAAAGTTCTACATGAGATGATCTTTAAGAAATCATGAAATGGCAAGTGTGAAGCAGCCCAAAATCCAGCCCTTGATTAACAGCCATAGATTGTGAGGTAGAAGGATGATAAGAGGCACAAGATGTCAGCCGTTGTTCAGTTGGTAGCACGCGTTGGAGTCAGAATGTCCTGGGTTCAAATCTCACTCCAGATTCTTGAGCATAATATCTGGGCTGGTACTCTAATGCAATACTGAGGAATGCTGCATTGTCAGAGGTTCCACCTTTCAGGTGAGATGTTAAACCAAAGCCCATCTGCCCTCTCAGGTAGATGTAAAAGCTCCCACACCACTATTTCAAATTGGGGCTGGGGTTCTCCCCAGCCCCCTAACCAATATCTACCCTTTATTTTTTACTCTGCATCTAGCCCATAATAAATGTAACCTAGAGAAGTGGAAAAATATTCCGTTCCCTAACACTGATGTCCTTAGCTTGAAAGTTAGAGAACTTATAAATACCAAAAAAAGAGAGAAAAGGATGTAAAATGCAGAAACTAACCATGGTTCCAGGGTTTTGATGCACCAGAGACATGCAAATCATTGGTCATTAGATCTTTGCTTCTTTGCTCTCACACGTTTGAAGCAACAAAGATGAAGGCCAGTATTAGAAATGTTTCCAGCTATACTGTGATGGTATGGCACATCACAGACTGGATATTATGCAGAATTACCTTACTCACTTTTTCAGTTCCAAAATGTGCTTGATTTTGTCCTTTCTCCCTCCAGCTATCATTTTTCTCAGAAAGAAAGCTCAAAATGAATCAATATAAATCAAGCTTATTACCTCAATAAATCAGCAAGTACCCAAGAGCACTGAAATTCTAAAATTCTGAATGTGCCAGAGGCCCTGTAATTCCAGACGACTGAAATCACTCTCTTCTTACATGTACACCCCTCCTAAATCTTAATCTATCAGGGATGGATTTGCATGGTCTGGTGCTGTCAGGCTCTGAGGACTCACTGTTGAGTTCACTTGATTGATCAGTGATTGGCTTACAACCATGTCAATGCTCCAAGACTGGGATTTCGATTTGCAGGAAAATGGTCATAAAGCTGTTTTTTTCAGCCAGTGGAGAGGTCTCACCTTCAAAAAGGTTGGTAGGAAGTAGGAAGAGGAGAAAATAATATAATGAAGCACTTAAGCATCAGAAACAGCTTTATCACTGTAATATTAACCGTTAACTACGGCGGCACAGTGGCGCAGTGGTTAGCACCGCAGCCTCACAGCTCCAGGGACCCGGGTTCGATTCCGGGTACTGCCTGTGTGGAGTTTGCAAGTTCTCCCTGTGTCTGCGTGGGTTTTCTCCGGGTGCTCTGGTTTCCTCCCACAAGCCAAAAGACTTGCAGGTTGATAGGTAAATTGGCCATTATAAATTGTCACTAGTATAGGTAGGTGGTAGGGAAATATAGGGACAGGTGGGGATTGCGGTAGGAATATGGGATTAGTGTAGGATTAGTATAAATGGGTGGTTGATGTTCGGCACAGACTCGGTGGGCCGAAGGGCCTGTTTCAGTGCTGTATCTCTAATCTAATCTAATCTTAACCGTCTAAATAAAAGCTTGTCATTAGCATGTCAGTCATTCCTTTCATCCTCGTATTTTCTATCTCCTTAATTTAATTTTACTTTTTTTATATATATTCTAATTTTATACTGTTCCTCCTACTCTGTTCCATCCCGTTTCATGGTCTCGCCTCCCACTGATATTTCCATTCTTACTTACTACAACGTTAATCTCTTGTAATGGTTTCTCCTCCTACACCCACACGGTCACTTCCATTGTGCTTCCATCCATGTTCGCCTTGATCCTCAGCTTCATGTTATCTCTCAGAAACATCATCCATAAACATGAGGTCAGTTTCTACAGAGATGCTGACAATATCTAAATTTGTTTCTCCCAAAATACCCTCAATTCTACGCCTGTCACTGTTGTTATGACCAGGTAAGAAAGGGGTCTAGGGTTCCCTCTCAGCCTTCACCTGGTCTTACAATAACAGGATTTAATTTTAAACACACCGTTTTTTAGCTCCCCCTTAGTGAATCTTTGTTCACTGATTCCAATTTATATGGCAAAGAAACTAGCCAAACAGGTTTTCTTAGGTTTAAAGCAAAAAGGTTGAGCTTTATTAAACTTAAACACTAATTCGGTTAACACCTACGGATATGCAACGTGCCCACGCTAGCATGCATACGCGATACACACATGCAGATAGAGACAGAAAAGAGCAGAAGAAATAAAGTGGAAAAGTTTGAGGCAATATCTGAAGATGGTTTTGGTTACTGTTCTTCGGGCTCGCTGTACAGTCCTTGATTGTAGGTAGGTCTTGCTTTTCATTGGGTCCCAGTATTTTTCTTAAACCTTGTTCGATGTAGGAGACTTTTCTCTCTTGAAGTTTATGTGGCCTCAGTGGGTCCAGAGGCTTGTGAGAAAGAGATGGAAGAAGACAGGGGAGATCTTCTCACTCCCGGTACAAATAGTCTTTTTGTGTTCAAACTCTTTGTACAATTCAGAAAAACCCAGGTTGCCAAGCAGGTTAGTCATGTGACTAGCTGGTCTGACCATGTCTATTTGTGGATTCTCTTGTCTTAGCCAACCCCGGAATGTCTCTTCTTTGCACCTTCAATGTCCGGTGCTCAAAGTCCATTGTGGGTTAAATTGGAGCAGGGAGTAGCCCCTTTGTCCCTCCAAGCACTGTCTGTTAGTATGCAAATGTTTTTCTGGCCATGGCTGATCTGTTTAACAAGTCATTTCCTCGCTCCAGCAACAGTTTAAAATCAATGTTCATATGACAACATTAATATGCCTCCTTCTCGGCAGGTTTGGGGGAGTTGGTGTCTGAATGACACTGTGCTGCTGTATTGTTCAATATCAGATTATGGGCGAGCCAAAACTTCCTCCAATTAAGTAAGACCAAAGTCATTCTGGTCGCCTCTTGCCTCAACTCTTAACCACTGAAGCCCTTATTCATGCCATTCTCAGCTCCAGGCTTAATTTCTTCAATGCTGTCTTTCTGGTCAGAGACCCACCTTATGCAGACTCTACTTCCAGTTGCCAGCATTCGCCAGAGCTGGCGGGCAGCCATAAAGACAGGGCTAAATTGTGGCGAGTCGAAGAGACTTAGTAGTTGGCAGGAAAAAAGACAGAGGCGCAAGGGGAGAGCCAACTGTGCAACAGCCCCAACAAACAAATTTCTCTGCAGCACCTGTGGAAGAGCCTGTCACTCCAGAATTGGCCTTTATAGCCACTCCAGGCGCTGCTTCACAAACCACTGACCACCTCCAGGCGCGTATCCATTGTCTCTCGAGATAAGGAGGCCCAAAAGAAAGAAGAAAGAAGAAGAACTTCCAAACTCCAAAATTCCACTTCCTTTCGCGTATCAAGTCTTACTCAGGACTCACCAATCTTCAATTGCTGTCCATCCTCCAATATATAGATTTCAGGATCCTCATCCTTGTCTTTAACAGCCTTGATCCATCTATTTCTGTGACTTCCTTCACCAGCAGAATCAGGAAGCCTGGCTGATCTGTCCCCTTCCCTAACCCGGAATGGCTGACATCAACTGTAGCACCCCTACTGGCTGAGATCATGGGTTGAATTTTCAAAAATGGGGTCGGGAACCTGACGCCCGGATAATTTCCGAGTCTTGATCCCATGTCCTGTCTGTGTCACTCAGGTGATGCTATTTTTATATGTTAATTAGGCGAGCTCAATGCCCAATTAGTGTTGCCGAGCGTGTCCAGGAGGCGGGAGCTGTCTGCAGAGCATGAGCGGCAAAGGCAGACGGCAGCCATGATGGGGCCTGTCGCTGCCTTGCCAAAGGGAGCAGGCAGCTCCTTGGATGGCCAACAGCATAAAAGAGGAAGAGACATTGTTCAAAGATCCAAATCTAAGGTAATGGCCATGATCCATCGCAAGATTCCCGAGGGACCCATAATTTTTTACATTACAAAAATTAGTTTCCCTTTGCCCCCCTTTGAACTCAACAGCTGAGCACTTAAGTGCACCAGATTGTTCAGGTTCACCGAAATTCAAATTGAAAAGCAGTCCCCACCTCGCCAGGCCCTTAACCCGCTCCTCTAGAAGCTTAATGGGCTGTTAATTGGAGGCGAGCATTTGAAAATCTGGCCCCATCTGTCTCAACCAAGAATGTGGCCATTCAGGTCTGACTGGGTTGGCCACTCACTGGATTTGGGGAGGCTCTTTGTTACAATTTTACATAAAATCTGCAGACTGATACTGGGGCTTAGCGAGTTAAATCACGAGGACAGGCTGCATAAACATGACTTGTGTTCTCTTCTGTATAGAAGGTGATCTGAATGAGGTGTTTAAAATGTTCGGAGGATTCGATAGAGTAGATAAAAAGAAACTATTTCCTCTATTGGGGGACATCAAGAAGAAGCGAACATAATCTTAAAATTAGAGCTAGGCCATTTAGAATGGAAATCAGGATTCACTTTTTCAAACAGAGGGTAGTTAAAATCTGGAATTCTCTTCCCCGAAAGGCTTAGATGCTCGGACAATTGGAGCTCGCAAGACTGAGATCGATAGATTTTTGTTAGGTAAAGGATATGGAGTTAAGGGACAGATCAGCCATGATCTAATTGAATGGCAGAACAGGCTCGAGGGGCTGAATAGCCTGCTCCTGTTCCAATGTTCCTAAGGCAATCTAAGAATGCTCCAGGTAAAGGTCGATGGTTCGTTTATATCTGGTGCTTTCTGGATGGCGTGCAACTTGGTAAATCATAAGACCATTATGCCGAATATAAGCAGGTGAAGCAGCATTTAAGCAGTGCAACCTCAATTGTAGTTTGTATGTTGGACTTGATCGCCATTCATTTCCCCAGGGAACTGTTCGCTGTAACTTCAGCGTAAGATCTCGGCGAAATGGTGTAAAGACACTGAGACTTCTGGATGATTGGCCTCATCTCACAATGCTGTTATCCATACACAGGTTAGCCCTCTTTGCACATACGGAGTAATGTTCCAAAGATTGGAGAAAATCAAAGCAACTAGTGTTAGACTCCCTCACCCAGCCGTGCACATGATCCACCAAGCCTAATCCCACCTCCCTGCTCACTCCCCATAGGTACTTTAATATTCTTCTTTTTCAATAAACAATCTCATTCATTTTTTGAAAAAAATATTCTGGATTGATTCAATGATGATTTATGCCAACGACCTCCACGTTTTAACTGCCTCGTATGTAACCTCTCCTTTAATTTGTCATATAATTATTCTAAAGTAGGTCAACCAAGCAGACAAAAAACTCTGGCTGAAGGTCCTAGAAAGCTGCTTTCCAAATAAGAGAGCACAGAGCTTCGGGTGGTGGCAACACACATCAGGAATTCGAACAAAGCAATCAGCATTCTTGATTCATCGCCTATGTTTCATTCACTCATTCTATTTCCTTGTGCTGTGCATCGGGAGCACTACCTCTGGTTTAAAAAGTTTGCTACTTTCTGGACTCTCCACAGCCTGCTCCCATGATCCCTATAGACCCTCCCTTCACACACCACAACACTGGGATACAGATCCATGTACCCAGTGCTTCAGACACTCCATCTCTGGTATACAGATCCGTGTACTCAGTACTTCAGCCACCCAAACCCTGGGATACAGATCCGTGTACTCAGTACTTCAGCCACCCAAACACTGGGATACAGATCAGTGTACTCAGTACTTCAGCCACCCAAACACTGGGATACAGATCCGTGTACCCAGTGCTTCAGACACTGCATCACTGGTATACAGATCCGTGTACCCAGTGCTTCAGACACTGCATCACTGGTATACAGATCCGTGTACCCAGTACTTCAAACACCCAAACACTGGGATACAGATCCGTGTACCCAGTGCTTCAGACATTGCATCACTAGTATACAGATCCGTGTACCCAGTACTTCAAACACCCAAACACTGGGATACAGATCTGTGTACCAGGTATCCTGACACTGCAACACTGGGATACGTAAATGAAGTAGGACACCAAGAAGACCCGTCCTCCTCCCTTATTGACAAACGTCAGGCAGGCGCAGGCCTAATCTTGACTTTAGTGGGAATTCCACCATGTCCTGGGGCAGAACAATGTGGGCAAAGACCTGCCAAAATACTGCCCTGTTTTTCTCTTCCCCTGAACCTGAGGATTGTTGATTCCACAGGAACAGGGAAAAGGAAAGGAAAATGCCCCCTACTTTAAGAGAGATGTGGAGTGAATGCACAGCGAGATGGGGGAAGGCAATGCCATTCACTGACTGTTGCACATCCTGATTTTATTGGTCCACCATTGGCGACTGTGCTTTCAGCTCTCGACTTTCCTCCCTAACCCCGTCTGCCTCTCTACCTCTCTTTCCTCCTTTAAGATGTTCCCTCAAACTTAATTTTTTGACCAAGCTATTGGTTATCTGTCTTAATATCCCCTTATGTGGGTCAGTGTCAAATTTTGTTTGATAATGCTTCTATAAAGCACCTTGGGACATTTTACTACATTAAGTATGCCATATGAATGCAAGTTATTGTTGTTATTGTATACTTCCATAACACCATGAATAGTTATTGCTGGTTTCTTTAGAGAACAGTCACGGTCCGGGTTTGTGTGTGTGTATCAATTGTTATTTTTCCTTACTGTATGTTACTCTTATATATTCTCTGCATTGAACCCAGATATAAATAGGTGTGTAGAGGGCTCCGTAATAGAGTTCATTAAAGAGGATTTATAATGGAGTGAATAAGAATGATAGAGCTTGCCTAGAGAATGTCCTTTCCCTTTAACACTGAGGCAGGCAACAAAGAACTGATCTGGTTACTCTTTTGGAAACATGATGCTATGCTGAATGTCAACACCAAGGTGCGGCCTCAAGACCTCTGAATTGTTTGTGTTCATTTCACTAAAAGGTATCATGTTGGGGCAGTGGTGGGTGGGAGTGAGAATAGGATCTTCAGCCGACCTGAAAAATACATGAAGTAGATTGTATTCAGATACTTTATGGACAGTTAGCAGCTACTGTGTCGCATTGCTAATATATAGTCCTTCATCTTTTATTCAGGCATTTTCCAAGTTTAAATGTTGAAACTGCTAACTGATGTGCATCTCCCATTTATTACAAGTTCAGCAAATGTTATTGTTCTTGCTTAATTGCGCACATGGTGTAATTAGGGGTGATAGGCTTGCTGATTTGTAGCCCTCTCCAGTAACCTTTGGTATGAATATCTACACTGATGATACTATAGCTAATTTAGAGATGAAAGAGAAGAGGAATATGCTAGGAATTGTCTTTTCAACTAAAGCCACATTGGTTGAATTAAGTTCAGTTGTTTACTAACTAGGAATGATTTCAGAGCTTCAAAATCGGTTGTTTGCTGACCAGTTACTTCAACTCAGTTGCATGCCTTTTTCAGTAACACAAATAGCTTCAGGCCAAAGGGAATAGTGAAGGAACTAGAACTAGCTATGAACTCACTGCCCATGAAGGTGGTAGAAGCAGAGACATTCAATGATTTCAAAAGGAAATTGGATGGACACTTGAAGGAAATAATCTTGCAGGGCTCTGGGGATCAAGCAGGGGAATGGGACTGACTGGATTCTTCTACGGAGAGCCAGCATGGACTCGATGGCCCGAATGGCCTCCTGCTATGCTATAAGTGATGCTATGTAAATGGCTCTAGCTGTGCTTGACAAGAGGTTTCTTTTTTCCATTGTACTCGAAGATGACCATGCCGACAAGGAGGGGAGCATAAATTCGTGGTAGGTGGGTGCTATGATGACGATGCTGGCCCATAGGTGACAAACGTTGTCTACCACAGACCCTCACATAACCAAGTTCCTGGGGAGGGTGGGAAACACGTCTCCTTTCAGTCTCTCTGTAATAAACATTAATTTTTCTAACTTGCACTTGGAATGTGGGTAACATTGGCAAGGCCATACTTATTGCCTGGTGCTAATTGCCCTGAGAAGGTGGTGGTGGGCCTTCTTCTTGAACCACTGCAGTCCTTGTGCTGATCTTACTCCCACAGTTGTGTTAGGTAGGGAATTCTAAGATTTTGACCCAGTGTCAATGAAGGAAACGCAAATCAAAGTCAGGAAGATGGAGGGAACCTGGAGGTGATGGTGCTCCCAGGATATTGCTGCTCTTGTCCATCTCAGTACTAGAGATTACAAGACTGGAAGGTGCTGTTCAAATTAACTTGATGAATTGTTATGGTGCATGTGGTCGATGGCACATACTGCAGCCATAGTGCACCCTACTCTAGTGTTGGAGTGTGTGGATATTAAGCTCGGTGGGGGGAGGGAGGTTTATACTCGTATATAAATGCTAGTATTAGTGATTATTAGCTGTTCCAGTTTAATCAGCACATGCAAAGTAGCCCAAAAAATCAGAATTTATTTCCATTTTAACTACAGGGCCAACTAACTGAATCTTTTTCCTAATATTCTATACAGATTAAGGGAATACTCACATTTATAAATCACCGGTTAGGCCACACTTTAGAGCACCACACTTTAGGAAGGCTGTCAAGGATTGGAGAATGTAGAGGAGATTTACTAGAATGGTACCAGGAAAGAGGCATTTTAGTTACATGGAATGACTACAGAAGCTGAGATTGCTCTCCTTAGAAGAGAATGTTAAAGAGGGATTTAATAGACATGTTCAAAATCATGAAGGGTTGTGATAGGATAAATAAGAAGAAACTAGTTCCATTAGCAGAAGGGTCGGTAACCAAAGGACACAGATTCCAGCTAATTGGTAAAAGAGCAAGAGACGAGATCAGGAGAAATTATTTCACGCATTGAGTTACAATGATCTGGTATGCCTGAAAGGGTAGTGGAAGCAAATTCAATAGTAGCTTTCAAAGGTTAATTTTATAAATACATGAAGTGAGAAAAGTGCAAGGCCTATGGGGAAACAACAAGAGATTGGGACTAATTGGAAAGCACTTTCAAAGAGCCAGCACAGACACAATGGCCAAATGGCTTTCTCCAGTGCTGCAAGTTTCTATGATTCTATAACAGTCTTGTATGTAAAGGAATGACTCAGTTGTGATTGTCTGCACAGGTGACCTTATGCATCTTCCGCCATACCTAAGGGTGGACTTCCTGATTCACAGAGGGGTGGCAGGTCCGAGCAGAGACCTTGGTCAAGGGCACGCCTGTCTGGAGCCACAGAGAAGGAGCACCATGAAACGCACACAAGTCATGGAGCCAATCCCAGTGGAAGCAGCTACCAGGGACACACAGCAATGGCAATCAAGCACCGCGTCGACATTACCTCAGAGGGAGGGAGCAGACCGTGGCAAAGCTCCCAAATTGAGCAGCTCCCAAGAATCTCTACTGGACAATCGCGGTCACTTAAAACAAGGGAACAACCCTTACGCAAAATCCTACACCCTGGTATAACAACCGCATGTCTGTACAAGGCTGTAAATAGTTCAATTTAAACCTACCTTTTTTACTGATTCCAATATTTATAATCAAAGATTTGCCAAAATATTTAAAAAAAAAAATCAAATATTGCAAGGACTTTATTGTGATCCAGGGTGTGACATGTCTGAGCAATTGAATGTCTGTGCATTTTTTTTTAAACAACCCCTCTGATTGTCTGATATGCACAGATCATGGTGTTTTTACTCGTTTCCTATGAAATGCATGGAGGCAGAATACAAAGACATTGACAATAGCAAAAAACAATGAGAGAAAAAAAAACGACTTCTGTCACCCGCTAAAATGAGACGTGAATGGTTTCACTATTGCACAAAAAAAAAGAAAAGCTACATTTGTGGTTGAAACAGCGATCCCTGATTGATTGAAGAGTTTGCAGCCAAGTACGCACGCACCTTTTACAGTTAGTTAGAAGTAGATTCATAGAATGCCACAGCACAGAAGGAGGCCATTTGGTGCAACGTGCCAATGTCCTTCAATTCCATTTTTTTCTAATGTCCATTCGGGTAAGGATTAATGTTATTAAATATTTTTAAAAATGTAATTAATCTATTTAAAGCGACATTACACTGAGAACCCAAAAATCTGGGTTTCAAAGAGAAAGCTTGGCACCTATGTTTCCTTGATTTGATTGATCTACAGTCCACATATATGCATTATATGTGCACATATGTATGCATATATACACATATAGGGCATGGGTATGTGTGTGTATATGTGGTATACATATATATAGTGTACATACATGTATATATATTTGTCTATGTGTAAATGTAAATGGGTCTAAATTTATTTTAGGTAAATAAAAATTAAGAGAGAAAGAAGGAAAACCCAATAA
This sequence comes from Heterodontus francisci, assembly GCF_036365525.1. Lineage (NCBI taxonomy): Eukaryota > Metazoa > Chordata > Chondrichthyes > Heterodontiformes > Heterodontidae > Heterodontus > Heterodontus francisci. Next base: position 103,221,755 of record NC_090380.1, on the reverse strand, counting down.
TAACTGATGTTCCAGCTACATGTGTGTCTACCTCCTGAAGCTTGCATTGGTCAGACAGGTTCTGGCTTCAAGTTCTAACCAAAGTTTGGTGACCTTTAATTCTTTGCTACATAGTGTGTTTGTGTGTATTTTCTGATGTTAAATTTTAACAGTTGCCTCATGCGGAACTTTTCAGTCTTGTTATAATAAAAAAAGTTTTGAACAACAAAAACAAAACAAAAATATATATATAGATAGATATATATATATGCACTATTATACAAAAGCGTGATTGCTGATGTAAGGTAACTATTGTCCTGAGGGGGTGACTGGTAGTGTTATTTGATACTGAAAGGCTTTCTTATTGTCAAGGTCACTGGTTGCCATTTTCACAGAAACAGAGCCAGTTACTGTGGAATGAGGCCCTGTCTCAAAACAGAATTTCACAAAGCAGAAACAGAATTTAATATATTTGGTAACATGAACCAATAACCCTCATTACAAATGATTGGAATCACGCAATGTGATCCAAAAAAAAAAACTGTTCAATTACATGTGTAATAAAAGCAGAATGAATTTGTTCAGGGGCTATAAACCAATGGCCCTGATTATTATATCTTTTGACGAGAAATGATTTAGACATAGTTTTCAGTGTATGGGTACATGCACCCACATCTCATCAGCTGGTAATGAGAGTACTCAGTGTGTGAAGAGATTTGGACGTAAAATTATTAAGGCCTCGAGCTCTCTTCCCTCCTCCTCTTGTGATGAGGTTTGCCAGCTGTCTAAATCTAGCCTAGGTAGTTTGACTTTTCCATTGGGCTGTCTGTAAACTTCTAAAGCAGCAAACCAGACACCCATAGTCTGCTTCTAAAATAGAAGTTAATTGTTCCCCACAAAGCTTGTCATGCACGACCGTAAGGCTTTTCAATGAATTTTCCTCAACTGCAAAAATCAGAATTCAAGTCTTGATCCAAGCCCTCTGCTCCATGTCCAGCTTTGGTCTTGGGAAGAGGTGCCAGTCCCTGAATATGCTGACTTAACTCAAAGTTTGACTTAGATTATTCACAATAATGAGCAGTTTAATTTGCTTTCTATTCGCTACCCGATCCTCTTCCAAAAGCACAAACAAGGACCATTTTGAAGATTATAGAAGAGAGTTTTGCAGAACAATTTCATCTGATGAAGTTAGATTGTCAGATGCCAAGAAAAAGGTCAGGCAACCAGATGATTGTGTAACATGGTATGCTAAAAAAAAGTTTAAATGTCATTCCATTTTCTGGTTGAATACAATACCTGTCTAAAGAAGCTCCAGCCTAGCACAATTTCTTTTGGAATGCAATGACAGGTTCCAGCATCAATTTTAATCCTGTTACAGTCCAGTTCATGGTGGGTTTCTCTGGAAAGATAAGCTGCATGGACAAATTGCCTCATCTGAATTTATCTCTGTCAGTTCTAGAGGCAATAGGTCTCACTGACAACATCTAGTTGCTGGTTGGACAAGACTTATTGAGTGTACTAGGTCACACAATGTAAGGGCATGCACCAGCTTAACTGAAGGCATAGACATGAAAAATAGCATAGCAGTGGTATCAACTGCAGTAATGACCGTGTTGTTCCCTTTGGCACCATTGTTGCAAAGAAAAGCAATAGGAATGATAGAATTGACATAATTGAATATTATAATGATTCTCTGGTTGAATCTCAGGTCTGCAGGGATGATATGAACCCTCTTTATATCACCTACAGTGCACAGTTGGTGAACAGTCCACCACTCACATGGATATAACTATTTCTCAGTGCAAGATAGCCAGGCTAATTGGTGAGAGGTGAGCTGATATTCACTTGTCTATCATGGATGGATAATGTAGCCAAATAGATGGCATGTCTCTGGAGGTGGCATATTGGCACTAACACATTGTGCCATGGAGTGGTAGGGTGAGGATTTGTGCCTGTGATTCCCCAATATGTCAAATTCTCAATCTTGGTTGTATCAATCAATGAAGAGAAAGTGGTTCCTCACAGTAAGATGGAGAATCAGTGGATGAATCATCTCTCACACCTCCTTGTGGCCAAATTACAAGCACTATTGGAAGCCTACTTGAGTGCTCAGTAGCACCAGAAAACGTGAAACGGGGAGAGATTTTTAAAAAAATTCTGGGAAGTGCAAAGTTATTTAAATAAAGTAGTATAGATATCCCCTATGAGGAGCCTATGTCTATTAGACATGCAGGATAATGCCCTCATGTGCCACATATAATACACATTTAAATGCTACCATTGCACCATGTGTACCGTGCCTTGTTTCACATGTTGGCTCCAGGTGCTGCATTATTAAGATCATAGCTTGCCAGTTTATATTGTACTCTCAACATCAATGCATTTCTTACTGAGTGCAGGTATGTGAATGCAAAGGTTTCTGAATCACAAATTCTGTGAATCTAGTGCCTCATTCAGTGTTTTACAGTCATCAGATTTTCATCAGTTTTCAAACTAACTATTGCAAGCTGTCACACTAAACCATTATGGGCTGCCAACCTAACTATTGCAAGCTCTAAAACTAACCATGGTAAGCTCGCAAACTACCAGATACAGGCTCTTGAGCTAACCAATACGAACACAAAATGTAATCATTGCAGTTAAAAAAAGCAAACATTCAAGCTCAGCATTGTACGTTCCTAAATGAATTCTAGCAATTGCTTAAATTAATCTTTGCAAACACTGAAAGTAGCCTTTGCAAACATTAAAACAAACCATTGTAAGTTCTCAAATTGACAATAGCAAATCCTCAAACTCTCATGCTTCAAACTGACCAAGTTCCACCCACAACCTAAAGACTCAAAATGACAGGTCTCCCTGGGGAAATGTTTTGAAGTTTTTGTTAAGAAAAAGATAACTAAAATAGCTATTTTTCTATTTTTTTGTTCCACATAAGAATTGGAGGAGCACTTTGGACAGAACATTATCCCCAGGAAATTTCCTTCTTTTTAAACCACATAAAACAGTAATGATGATGAATATTATTTATGTATATTCTCTCCAGCCCAATATTTAATTGTCAAAAATCACCACTGACAAAGAAATCCCATTTTAACTTTTTATAATAAGGAATGACTGCACGAGAAAACATATAATAAATTTATTTAAAATAAAAAAATAAATAAATTTTTAGACAGGGTGAATATTCACTTGGCACAAAATGCTCAGGCTCCCAGATTGGGTAAATATTTCTTGGGACATGCAAGGTATCCCTCTGTGCAATTATGCCTCCCTCACTGAGGGAGAGAAAAGGAGGTAGAGAGAGTAGGGCTCTGTTATGATCTCAAAGTAGAGAAATCTCAAAATTGTGCCATAATTTATTGGCCCAATGTCATCTGACCTTTCAGGAATTAAAACCATTGTTCTGTCCCACAACTCTTTTACATCAGTCAGTCTGATATTGATCGCTGTTTGATTGCAAATGGTTTAAAAAAGATTTTTCTTTACTGTTTGTGGGACGTTCCACCAATATTTGTGCAATAAAAACATAATTTTTGCTGCACACCAATGTTTAATGTGTACTTTCTTATGGAACTGGATTTGATGTATTCAGTGATGTATTACACCCACATGCCTTAGTGGGTTTTCACATTTGGTTTCAGGATATGGACGGTCCTGGCAAGGCCACATTTATTCCCATTCGCTGGTTACCCTGAAAAGGTGATGATGGGCCTTCTCCTTGAATCCAGTGGTGATGATGCTCCCATAATAGTGCCTGATTGACACTTTCAGGATATTGATGGAGGAATGGTGATAATGTGTGACTTCAGTAGGGTGCTTGGAGGCAGTTGTGTTCCCACAGCATCACTGCTCTTGTTTATCTCAATGGTAGAGGTTCTAGGAAAGGTAGGTGCTGGCAAACTAACTATAATGAGTAGCTGATCTGCATCTTGTAGATCATACTGAAGCCTGTGTACACCGGAGAGGGAAGGAGTGGATATTGATCCTGGTAGCAGGGGCACCAATCAAGTGAATAAGTCTGTTCTGGATGGTGTCGAGCTTCTTGAGTGCTGTTGAACTGCACCCACCCAGGTATGTGGTAGGTATTCCATCACATTTCTAACTTAAGCCTTGAAGATAGTGGATAGCTTTCAAGAATCAGGAGATGAATTAGTCAGTCTCTGGCCTGCTTTTGTAGCCAAAGTTCTGATAAGGCTGGGGTAGGTAAGCTTCTGGTCAATGGTGACCCCCGCCCCCACCCCGCACCCCTCAAAGATATTGATGATGAGGAATTCACTAATGGTGAAGCCATTGAAGGTCAAGGGGAGATGGCTGTGCTTTCTCTTGTTTGAGAGAGTCATTACCTGGCATTTGTTAGCACAAGCCATCAAGCAGTCTGGCATGGGCTCCTTCATTTTCAAAGAGTTGTGAATAGAGTTAAATACTGTGGAATTATTAGCCAATAGCCCCACTCCTGCCCTTAGGACAGAATACAAGGCTAGACATGTCGGGTAGATGAGCTAGTGTGGCCAGGCTCTGTTCCCTGAAGGACATTGGTCAATCAGTTGAGTTTTATGACATTCTGAAATCTTTCATGTTTGTGTTTTTTTGTTGCTAGCTGATAAATTAACCAAATTTGTTGAATTCAATTTTACAACTTGCCATATTGGGACTTGAACTAGTCTAGTAGTACAACCACTACACAACTGCACCCATCATATTATAAATATGTAGCTTAGTCACAAATTACAAATTACCTTGCACTCTGAAGTTATCTTTCACTTTCAGATGCTCTTATTTACTTGTCAAGTCACACCCACATACACATGGACAAATGGAATAGAGAATTGAAAAATGTAGTCGCTCGTAACACTCTCCTTCAGCCCCTACCTAACCCAACTCAGGATGAAAATCCAAAGTGGAATTAATTTATCTCAGTTGGTCCTTAGTTGATGCAAAAAATTGCTAAGAATTTATTTGTTCGCTGTTTGTAAAGTTTCTTTTCTGTAGTTTCTAGCAAAATTGAAATGACCAGCCTATTGATTACATTAAACATAGTGAATGTCGGATATCTTTTTTAAAAAAACATTTAACACAAACACCTTTTAAGATAAGGCAACAGCTTTACGAGGACAGATTTCTTCACTCAGAGGGTTGTGAATTTTTGGAATTCTCCACCCCAGGGAATTGTGGATGCACAGTCAATGAGTATATTTGGGGCTGAGATCAATATATTTTTGGACAGTAAGGGAATCAAGGGATATGAGGATCAGGTGGGAAAGTGGAGTTGAGGTCAAAAGTTAGACATGATCTTATTGAATGACCGAGCAGGCTCCTATTTCTTATGTTCTTAAGACATTTCTCATGACCACTTCTCAAGGACAATTCGGGATGGGTAATAAATGCTGGCCTTGCCAGCAATGCCCGCATCCCACAAACAAATAAAACAGAAGATTGCTACATATTAGTGATCAGAAGAATGCTTACCTCCAATTGTCCATACTTCAGGACACATTACCTCTGGCAGAGACGGAAGAACAGTGTTACAACCCACTGCATTGTTCCGCTCTCTCCTCCCATTTGTCCGTGTGTATGTGTGTACTGTTGACAGAAATACCTTATCTTGAAAATATATATGTACATCGGCACTGTTAAGACAGATACAGTATCTGGCTTGATAGTGTTAATTCTATCACTGACCATCTAAGGTTAAAAAGGTTCCATTCCCTAGCACTGACATTTCTCACTCTGAAAAGGATCAAGATTCATTCAAAAAAGCCAGGTTAAAAAGTTCACATGCTGCAGGGGATTAGACATGTATATGAAAAGGAAGAATGTGCAGGGTTATGGGGCAAAGGCAGTTGAATGGCACTGGGTGAATTGCTCATTCAGAGAGCCGGTGCAGCTACGATTGGCCAAATGGCCTCCTTCTGTACTGTAACAATTCTGTGATTCTATGATATGATAACCTAGTGATTATAATACTGGTCTAGTGTTGCCACACTTGTGGAAAAGATATTGAGCTGAATTCAAATAAATCTGGTCAATCTGCCCTAAGAGCCAACAAATCCCCTGGACCTGATGGTCTACTCCCTAAGGTTTCAGAAGAGGTGGTGGCCGGGAGATAATGGATGCCTTGGTTTTCATCTTCCAGAATTCCCGAGATTCAAGAACCCTCCTCTGGATTGGAAAGTTGCAAATGTATTATTCAAGAAAGGAGGGAGAGAGAGAACAGGAAACTATAGACCAATTAGCCTGACATTAATAGTAGGGAAAATGTTAGAATCTTATTAGGAGCGCAGTAACAGGGTATTTAGAAAAATCATAATATGATTATGCGGAGTCAGCACGGGATTTTTAAAGGAAAATCATGTTTGACAAATCTTAGAGTTTTTTAAGGGTAGATAAGTGGCAACCAGCAGATGTAATATATTTGACATTCAATAGGTTGCACCACAAGAGGTTGTTACACAGTATTAGGGCTCATGGGATTTGTGATAGTGTATTAGCATGGATTGAAGAAGATTGGTTCTGATGAAAGGTAATCGACCTAAAATGTTAACCCTGTTTCTCTTCACAGATGCTGCCTGACCTGACGATTATTTCCAGCATTTTCTGTTTTTATTTCAGATTTCCGGCATCTGAAATATTTTTCTTTTGTACTATTATTGAAGATTAGTTGATGTACAGAAAACAGCGAGTAGGAACAAACAGGTCATTTTCGGGTTAGCAGGTTGTAACTCATGGGGTGCTGTAAGAATCAGTGCTTGGACCTCAGCTATTTACAATCTATATCAATGATTAAGATGAGAAGATTAAGTTTTCTGACAATACAAAGCTAGGTGGAAAAGTAAGCTGCGAGGAGGACACAAGATTGCCAAGGGCCATATACAGGTTCAGTGAGAGGAAAGAAAGGTGGCAGAGGTCATATAATGTAGTGAATTGTGAAATTATCCACTTTAAGAAGAATAGAAATGCAGAATATTTTTTAAACGGTGAAAGACTAGTAAATGTTGGTATTGTCATGCTCATGCACGGAGAAATTATAAACTATGTTATGAAGTTGCTTTGTCCTTAAAATGTTTTGAGGACTTGTGTTAAAGATTATGGACATTGGTTCATTTGGAAAACTGAAAAGATTCCATGGATGTGTTTTTTTTTACAAGGGTCACGAGGAAAGCACTTGAGATTTGTGTTTAAAAACAACCTTTACTGGATGTCACATGCCTTAAGCTAAATAAACAGCAGGAACCTTGGTGGCCAGGGAGTTGTTTACAGAGAAGTGACATGTCAAGATTTATGGTGGTCAGGAGGTTTTGACATGCTGTTGGAGTTTGAACTATTTTGAAGACAGTTGGGTGTGTAGCCTGCTGAAAGAAACACCCAGCTCATCTTTCTCCACCTCTTTGAAAAATACCCTGTGAGTCCAGAGTGATAGCTGAAACCCCTGATGCAGTAGTTCTCCTGAAAAGCCTGCCAGATTAATTCTCGACGCCGCCTGAAAAGAACTGCTTCAGAAAGATTCCAGTGACAGCAGTCTATGTGTATTTGGGTTGCCAGAATAAAGTGACAACAGATCTTCTCCTTCTCCTTCAAGAATTAACAAATATTTGGACAAATCTTTTTTGTGTCTTTTTGTAAAGTGAATCTCTTCAAAGAAAGCTTCTTTATTTTTTAAAATCTAACCAGCGTGTGTGTGTGAGGGTGTGTGTTGGGTATCTAGAAGGGAATATCCATTTACATTCATATTTCCAACTGTGTGTTAATGCTTTGCATCTTTACTGGATAAGTCTTGTTTTATAATAAACTGATAATTTTGTTGTTTATTAAAGAAACTTGGTTGGTGTATTTTATTCTGGGATAAAAATAGAGTCTATGTTTGGCCATAATGGGTAACTGGATAACCATTTAAATATATGTTGTGACCTGTGGAGAAGTGGAACCAGAGAAAGACCATGCTCTCCTCCTGCCTTGGTCGTAACATATAATTGGGGGCTCTGTGCAGGATAACCCAAAGTTGATGGCATGCAATTGTAAGTGGGATAAAAATAATTGAAAAGACAAAAAGAAAAAGCCAGGTTTCTTGAGCATTAGAGTAAATTTTTCACTACCAGAATGGATTTGTCAGTTACTACAACCTTTCTGGGGAGGGAGGATTTATCCCTGAGTGATTTGAAAAACTTAACCAAGGCTAGGCTAAAGAAATTGGCAGAAATGTTGGTGTTAGAGTTAAAACCAGGGGCTAAGAAAGCAGACATAAGTGAGCTAATAGCACAGCATCTGAAATTGGAAGAAGGAAAAGGCAATCCAGATGATAGTTCAGTTGAATTAGCTATGATTCAGTTACAGATGAAGCAACTTGAACAGGAAAGGGAATTGGAAACAAAAAAAACTTGAGCTTGAACAGGAAAAAGAAATGAAAAAACTTGAACTACAATTTCAAAAGGAAAGAGAAGAGAGGCAGGAGAGAGAGAGAAAGAGAAAAAGAAGAAAGAGGGAAAGAAGGGGTATTCGAATTAAAAAATAAGCTAGAACTACATCAGAAGGGTGGCCTTAACTCCAGGGAAAATTCTGGTGAGGAAAGAGCTCACTCCAGCCCAGGACCCAATGGAGAGCTGTTTATATTTGTGCAAGCCCTCCAGAAGTTTGAGGAAAGGGACGTAGAGGCATTTTTCAATACTTTTGAAAAAATAGCTAGACAGTTGAAGTGGCCAAAGGAAAGCTGGACACAGCTTATGCAATGCAGGTTGATGGGCAGAGCTCATCAAGTTTATGCTATGCTTTCTGATGAGGCTTCTGCAGATTATGAGATGGCAAAAAAGGCTATTCTCACTGCTTATGAGTTAGTCCCTGAAGCATACAGGCAGAAATTTCAGAACCTCCGGAAACAGCCTGGGAGACTTATATAGAATTTGAGAGGGTAAAGCAAATTAAATATGATAGTTGGATGCGGGCACTAACGGTAGAGGCCATTCATGAGACCCTTAGGGAAATAATTCTCCTGGAAGAACCCATGTAGAGAACCAGAAGGTTTCAACAGCCAGACAGGCAGCTGAGATCACTGATGATTACAAGATTGTTTAAAAGCCCAAACCATTTGTCCATCACCCCCACAAACCCGAGAAGGATAGAAAGTGGGCAGGTGAAAGGAAGGCAAGTAGCTGGGGACAAGAAGGGACAACTGAGAATGACTTGGCCTCTCCTCCTCAGGTCAGAAAGGAAGATGCTGAGGGTGGAAGTGAGGTCCCCAAGCCTAAGTGTTTCCATTGCCATAAGGTGGGACACCTTCGTGCAGAATGCTGGACGTTGCCGGGTAAATCCATAGAACTTATTGGGGTGCATAGGCCAATGCAGAGAAAGGGGCCCTGACCGTGAGTACGACAGATAAGGCTGTAGCTCTGATTGCAGCTGTAAGGTCAAGTCCAAAAACCACTGTGAGTGCTGGGGTCATGAACAAGATACCTGAAGGTTATAGGGAATTCTTGTCAAAAGGAAAAGTAACTCTTTATCCCTCAAATGAGGCAGGTAAACCTATAGTTATACTTAGGGATACAGGAGCAACCCAAAGGGCTGGATTTTACATTGGGCGGACGGGGGCGGTGGCTACTGCTGGGACCTCAACCCAGCCGAGGACATGGAGCCAGGACTACAGGTAAGTTTGGTTTGCCTCGCTGTGAGTGGTCATGTCCCGTCTCAGGTCCTGGGGGTGGTTGTGGAAGCGGGGGCAGCCCTCAATTTTACGCCAGCCCCCACTACCATTGCTGGGGTGGCGTAAAATTCCGGCCAAAGTCTTTTACTGGAGAAAGGCGTAACTTTTCCATCAGAGAGCGCACTGAATGCCAAGATTTTAGTGAATGGTATCCACGGGAAATATATACCTTTGTATTGGGTGCACCTGGAGTGTGACCTAATGTCTGGAACTGTGACTGTAGTTGTCCATAGTCTGCCTGTAGACAGAGTTGACCGACGCCTGGGGAATGATTTGGCTGGAGCAAAGGTAGTAGCTTCTCCAGTAGTCACAGAAAGACCAAATGAAGTAAAGAAGACAGAGCAGTTACAGGAAAAGGTTGCAGGAATTTTCCCTTCATATGCAGTGACCTGAGCAGTGATTAAACAAATTCCATTGTCGGAGGTCAAATTGGCACCACAGACAGATAGCCAAATATCTGAAACTTTCTTTGGGGATTTGGATAATCCGAAGGAAATATTCAGTAAGCCTTCTCTGATCAAGGCTCAGCAAGCTGATCCAGAGTTAAGTAAAGTGGCACAATCAGCTTTAACTGAAGCTGAGGCAAAGGGAGTTCCAAAATGGATTCTGATGAGGAAATGGAGACCTCCTCACAGACCTGTGGATGAAGAATGTTAGTTGTTCATCAGATAGTGGTACTGCCCAAGTATCGACGGGAAATATTAAGGATATCCTACGGCGGTACCTTTGGGGATCCAGAAGACCCAATCATGTATAAGTTGATATTTTTACTGGCCGGGTCTATTCAAGGATGTGGTGCAGTATTGTAAAACGTGCCAAACGTGCCAGATTGTGGTAAAACTGCAAGCTGCCATAAAACCGGCACCTCGAATTCCCATGCTAGTTTTTGGGGAACCATTTAGTCAGGTGTTGGTAGACTGTATGGGAGCTTTACCAAAAACAAAAGTGGGACATCAATATATACTCATTATCATGGATATGGCTACTTGGTTCCCAGAGGAACAATTTCCACTAGAGTAGTGGTAGTGGAACCCAGTTCTTCACTAGATATGGATTACCGATTGAGGTTCAGTCTGATCAAGCTTCCAATTTAATGTCTAAAATGTTTCAGGAATTTCTGAATAATCTGGATATAGCACAGCATACCACACAAGGGGCTTTGGAATGGTACCATCAGACCCTTAAAACAATGATCAGGGCATACTGTCATGAATATCCTCATGATTGGGATAAAGGGCTGGAATTTCTTTTGTTTGCCACTAGGAATTCACCTAATGAGCCTCCTGGTTTTAGTCCTTTTAAATTAGTTTATGGGCATAAGGTAAGAGGTCCTCTAAAACTAATCAAAGAAAAGTCTTTAGAACGAAGGGACAAATCTTCTGTGTTAGATTATGTGTTCAACCGGGGATGAAGTATTGCCTTTACAGGGTGAACGGCTGAAAGCACGGTTCATTGGACCATATAGAGTGGTCAAAAGAATTGGTAAAGTTTTTTTTTATTCGTTCAGGGAATGTGGGCATCGCTGGCTATGTCAGCGTTTATTACCCATTCCTAATTGTCCTTGAGAAGGAGGTGGCGAGCTGCCTTCTTGAACTGCTGCAGTCCTTGGGTTGTAGCTACACCAACAGTGCTGTTAGGAAGGGAGTTCCAGGATTTTGACCCAGCTACAGTGAAGGAACAGTGATATAGTTCCAAGTCAGGATGGTGTGTGGCTTGTAGGGGAACTTGCAGGTGGTGGTGTTCCCATGCATCTGCTGCCCTTGTCCTTCTAGGTGGTAGAGGTTGCGGGTTTGGAAGGTGCTGTCGAAGGAGCCTTGGTGAATTGCTGCATTGCATCTTGTAGATGGTATACAAGGCTGCCACTGTGCATCGGTGGTGGAGGGAGTGAATGTTTGTGGATGGGGTGTCAATAAAGCGGGTTGCTTTGTCCTGGATGGTGTCGAGCTTCTTGAGTGTTGTTGGAGCTGCACCCATCCAGGTAAGTGGAGAGTATTCCTGACTTGTGCCTTGTAGATAGTGGACAGGCTTTGGGGAGTCAGGATGTGAGTTATTTGCCGCAGAATTCCCAGCCTCTGACCTGCTGTTGTAGCCATAGCATTTATGTGGCTGGTCCAGTTCAGTTTCTGGTCAATGGTGACGCCCAGGATAGTGATAGTGGGGGGATTCAGCGATCGTAATGCCATTGAACATCAAGGGGAGATGGTTGGATTCTCTCTTGTTTGAGATGGTCATTGCCTGGCACTTGTGTGGCGCGTATGTTACTTGCCACTTATGAGCCCAAGCCAGGATGTTGCCCAGGTCTTGCTGCATATGGACACAGGCTGCTTCAGTATCTGAGGAGTCGTAAATGGTGCTGAACATGGTGCAATCATCAGCGAACATTCCCACTTCTGACCTAATGATGGAGGGAAGGTCATTGATGACGCAGCTGAAGATGGTTGGGCCTAGGACACTACCCTGAAAAACTCCTGCAGTAATGTCTTGGGACTGGGATAATTGACCTCCAACAACCACAACCATCTTCCTTTGTGCTGGGATTATTTAATTATTTGATTGGTAAATTATTTAATTGGCACGCCAGATCGTCGGAAAAAGAATCGGCTGTGTCATATTGAAACAATATCACTGCCAGGAGAAGGATAAGCAAGCACAGGTATGTCAGGTAGTAGGGACAGTGAGGATGGGGCAGAAGGAGGCCTGGACAAATCTATCACCAATCAGATAATAATCTGCCTTTCCGTTTTTACAACCAAAGTGGATAACCTCACATTTATCCACATAATACTGCATCTGCCATGCATTTGCCCACTCACCCAACTTGTCAAAATCACATTGCAGCCTCTTTGCATCTTCCTCACGGCTCACATTCCCCCCCACCCACCCCCAGCTTTGTGTCGTCTGCAAACTTGGAAATGTTACATTTTGTTCCCTCACCCAAGTCATTAATATATATTGTGAACAGTTGGAGCACTGATCCCTGCGGTACCCCACTGCCTGCCACCCGGAAAAAGACCCGTTTATTCCTTATCTTTGTTTCCTGTCTGTCAAACAATTCTCAATCCATGCCAGTATATTACCCCCAATCCCATGAGCTTTAATCTTGCACACTAACCTCTCATCTGTGACCTTATCAAAAGCTTTCTGAAAATCCAAATACACCACATCCACTGGTTCTCCCTTATCTATTCTACTAGTTACATCCTCAAAAAACTCCAGTAGCTTTGTTAAGCATGAATTCCCTTTCGTAAACCAATGCTGACTTTTTCCAATCCCATGTCAAGATTTATGGTGGTTAGGAGGTTTTGACTTGCTGTTGGCGTGTGGACTGTTTTGAAGGCAGTTGGGTGTGTTGCCTGCTGAAAGAAAAACCCAGCTCATCTTTCTCCACATCTCTGAAAAAAACCCTGTGAGTCCGAGTAATAGTTGAAACCCCTGATGCAGCATTTCTCCTGGAAAGCATGCCAGATTAATTCTCGATGCCGCCTGAAAAGAACTGCTCCAGAAATATCCCAGTGACAGCAGTCTATGTGTATGCGGACGGCAGAATAAAGGGACAACTGATATAATTCCATATCTTCTCCTTCTCCTTCAAGAATTAACAAATATTTGGCCAAAATATCCTTTTTGTCTTTTTGTAAAGTGAATCTCTGCAGAGAAAGCTTCTTTTTTTTAATCTAACCAGTGTGTACGTGTGAGCGTGTGTGTTGGGTATCTAGAAGGGAATTCATATTTCAAACTGTGTATTAATGCTTTGCACCTTTACTGGATAAGTCTTTTTTTATAATAAACAGATAAGTTTGTTGTTTATTAAAGAAACCTGGGTGGTATATTTTATTCCGGGATAAAAATAGAGTATATGATTGGCTTCATCAGTTCTGATGAAGGGTCACTGATCTGAAACGTTAACTCTGTTTCTCTCTCCACAGATGCTGCCAGACCTGCTGAGTATTACCAGTATTTCTTGTTTTTATTTCAGATTTCCAGCATCTGCAGTATTTTGCTTTTATAAACATTTAAATATATGTTGTGACCTGTGGAGAAGTGGAACTAGAGAAAGACAGTGCACTCCTCCCACCTCGGTGGTAACAACTATGAAATGAACTGATGAGTTGAACTCAGAACAAACACCTTTTGCTGCAAAATAAGATGGAGTAGGAGGTCAGGTAACCTCTCCTGTACTGCAAATGCATATGGTACTGCTGGAGCTGAACAAATCGTCATGTCTGGTCAAGTGTCGAAGAAAGAATTAGGAATGTAAATGACCCATTCAGTGTAAATGGCTACCCCTGTTCAACAAGTTGGGCTAACAATGGCTTTGCAGACATGGAGACTCCAGACTCACACTCGTGATAATGGGTTGAAAAAAGACTACTTTATCAAAATGGCATAGAGATGAGCAACATCCAAACCCATTGTCTAATAATCGCCACACCAGCAAACATCATTTATGAAAACACAATGGGGGAAAAACTTGGGTCCGGGACTTATCTGGGCGACGGGATTCTCGATGTCTGGCAAAAGCAATGCCAAGAACCCCACATCTCCTCTTCTGTGGGAGGTCCACCGAATCATGTTCCCATTAGGAATTTAACTGGAAAGCGGTGGGCCTTCCATGGGAACAAGGATTCTGGTAATGGAAGTCCCACCATCTGAGAGCTGCTGGCTAATCAGAGGCCGGCAACTCTTTAACTGAGTTGCGCCACCGCAGAGGCCCAGGACCGGTGCTGGGCCCAGGCCACAGGTATGTCAGGATGGGAGGGGTCTCACGGGGTGGGGGGGTGGTCACAGTGGAGAGAGTTATAGGGGAACAAACGCGGGGGTGGCTCACAGCAGACCCCCCCCTTCTCAATGTTGGTTCCCTCGTTCAGTCACTAACTGCCTTTTAACGAGGGAATCCCCGCCCCCGCACCCCCACCCTACCCCGGAGCTGGCAAGCAGCCCACACAGCTTTTCCTGCCATGCTTTCTGTGCAGTGACAGGGCCACCCACTGCACAGCTGGATGAGGCTCTTAATTGGGCCTTAATTGCTCAGTTAAGGACCTCAATTGGCAGTGGGATGGGAAGGCCGTTCATAGGCCTTCCCGCCTGGACTTAATTTCGGCAGAGGCAGGAAGGTTCCCCCCACCATCATCCCACCTGATTGTATGCTTTCCCTGCCTCCAAAGCCACCGTGGTGAAGAGCATAAAATTTCCCCCTCCCCCCCACAACCGCAGCCGCCGCAAAGACTCTGATAAGGAGTTTTTAGTAAAAGACATTTTCTGTGCAGAAAGCCAGAAAGACAAAAGCCAGAAGCCAGAAGGAAGAGAGACCCATCCCAGCAAGGAGAAGGATCCTGCCAGAATACCATCTTTAAAATACCTTGAGTCAGAGACAAAAGGCGACCTTGAAACTCCCTAGCTAAGAAATTGTAACAAGATTTTGCCATTGAACTGTGATTGAAATTTAACCAAAGAAGTCTGCACCAAACCTTCTGCCCACCTGAAACTTTCTAAAGTTTGACATCAGTGAACCAGGAAAAAGGAAAAACAGGCATGCACTGTTTTTAAATCTTCCTCCCAGAGAAACAAACAAGGTTTCACAACAAACTCTTTTTTTTAAACCATCAGACCTAAATGCATGCTAACTTTTAATCTCTATTATTTCTTGTGTGTTTGCGCATGTGTGTGTGTGTGTGTGTGTGTGGGTGAAGTTGTGAATATTTTTGGGTATTGTTTTATAAACGTTTATCTTTCTTTAAACCGATGAGAAAACCTGTCATTTGTTTGTATATTGATATGAAAATGCTCAAGGGTTAAGGCACAATTCTGATAAAAGCACACTGTCTTCAGTCAATTGAGAGGTGAAAAGTGGAAATCCCTATCATTGCTCACTTGTCTGTGATAGTGATTTGGGTGTGCTTATACATGAATCATAGAAAGTTACCATGCATGTACAGCAAGCAATTAGGAAGGCAAGTGGTATGTTAACCTTTATTGTGGGGGAGGGTTGAAGTATAAGAGTAAGGAGGTCTTGCTGCAATTATGTCGGGTTTTGGTGAGACTACACCTGGATTACTGTGTACTTTTTTGGTCTCCTTACTTGCTTTAGTAGGGATGCAATGAATGTTCACTAGAATGATTCCTAGGATGAGAGGGTTGTTCTATGATGAGAGATTGAGTAGTATGGGCCGATATTCTTTGGAGCTTACAATAATGAGCAGTGAACTCATTGCAACATATAATATTCATATATAGGTTGGTAGGGTAGCTGCTGAGAGAGATTTCCCCCTGGCTAGAGAGTATAGAACTAGGGGTTATAGGCTTATGATAAGTGGTTGGCCAGTTAGAACTGAGATGAGGACAAATTTCTTCTCAGAGAGTTGTGAAACTTTGGAATTCTCTACCCCAGGGTGCTGTGGATGCTCAGTCACTGAGTATATTCAAGAGAGAAATCAATAGATTTTTGGACACTAAGGGAATTAAGGAATATGGATTAGGGGTGGAAAGTGGAGTTGATGTAGAAGATTAGCTACAATCTTATTGAATGGTGAAGCAGGCTTAAGGAGCCATATGGCCGACTGCAGCTCCTATTTCTTATGTTCTTCTGTTAATTTGTGGGAGGGCACAAGGAAATAATGATCATGAAAGTTACTGGATTGTTGTAAAAACCCACCTGCATCACTAATGTCCTTCAAGGAAAGAAACCTGTTACTCCTACCTGCTCTGAACTATGTGAACTACTGTCCCATACTATGTATGTGACTGAATTTCAAAGTTCTCCGGGCAATAAATGTTGTTTTGCCAGTGTCGTCCACAGTCCAATACTAAATATTATTGTTGTGGTTCAGGTGAACTCACAATGCAAACTATTATTATCTGGTTGTTCCAGGAAATCAGTTTACCTCATGGGATTGGTTGAAAAAGTCTATTAAATCACAACTGTGTTCGACTACAGACTGAGGATATTTGTACTGGGCCGTTCCTCAGATATTAAGAGGTTTGTAAAAGGACTGGAAATTGTCACTGAAAATGCTTATGTCGACTACACAGTAAAGGGATTGAATTTTCTCAGAGCTTCTCCCACTCATCCATGTAACTTCACGAAAGCCCCAGAAAAATGGTGTAGACAAAATAAGGCAAGCAACACTGTATTTATCAAGCAAGAATAACTAATGGTATGATGCCAACATAATTAGCAGTGTTTCCCGATTAACTGATAAGAACATAATAAATACGAGCAGGAGTAGGCCATTCAGCCCTTCGAGCCCACTCCGCCATTCAATGAGACCATGGCTGATCTACTTCAACACCATTTTCCTGCACTATCCCCATAATCTTGGATGTTTTTAATATGTAGAAATCTATCAATCACAGTTTTGAACATACACAGCAACTGAGCCTCCACATCCCTCTAGGGCATAGAAATCTAAAGATTCACCACCCTCTGAGTGAAGAAATTCCTCCTCACCTCAGTCCTAAATGGCATGCCCCTTATTCTGAGACTGTGTCCCTTGGTTCTAGGCTCCTCAGACAGGGGAAACATCCTTCCTGCATCTACCCTGTCGAGCCCTGTAAGAATTTTACATGTTTGAATGAGATCACCTCTCATTCTTCTAAACTCCAGAGGATAAAGGCCCAGTCTATTTAGTCTTTCCTCATAGGACAATCCCTCAATCCCAAGGAATTAGTTTGGTGAACCTTCGTTGCACTCCCTCTATGGCAAGTATATCTTTCCTTAGGTAAGACCAAAATTGCGCACAATACTCCAGGTGCGGCCTCACCAAGGCTCTATATAATTGCAGTGAGATATCTTTACTCATATACTCAAATCCCCTTGTAATAAAGGCCAACATACCATTTGCATTCTTAATTGCTTGCTGTCCCTGCATGTTAGCTTTCAGTGACTCATGAACAAGGACACCCAGCTCCCTTTGAAATTCAATATTTCTCGGCCTCTCACCAATTAAGAAATACTCTGGGCTGCATTTTAAGAGTCTGCCGCCAAAGTAGTCCTGCACAGGCACCGTGACACCGAGCTGCCGCGATTTCAAACACAGCAGCTCATTGGCATGACCGTGGTGCCCGCCCCCCCGAGATGACATGCCGGGGGCAGGCGAGTCATCACCAGAAACGGCTTCTGGTGCCAATGCGCAGGCACCATTTTTAAAGGGCTTACAGCCCTCAATTTAAAATTTAAAAGGTCAGTAAGTTAAATTTCCACAAAACAGAATTAAATGGCCTTTCCATGCCCTTTCCAACCCCTCCAATGGCATTTCCAAACATTCATGCCCTTCCCCCCCAGAATTCAAATATAAAGAATTTGACCTCCCCACCCACCCCGCCAAAGTTTGGCAACCTTGCCCTTTACCCCTTCCCATCATCCCCCTGACCAATCTGCAGCGTTGTTACCTCACCCCCAACCCCCCCCCCCCCCCCCCCCGCCCCTCCTCACACAGAGAAAAACATCCTCCTTCCCCCTGCCCCACAGGTGTCGCGTCACGTTTCCCCGAACGGGGATTCGAAGACATGGCATCGTCAGCTGCCCGATTGAAGATCGGTGCAGCGATTAAGGAGGCAACGGGACCCTCATTAAATCAGGTATGTAAATTAGTTTTCATATTGAAATGGGGGTCCTGTCGCTGAACGCCACGATGCCTCACCGCCAGGGTCAGTGCCGGGCCTCCTCTGCACTAATCTTCATTGCCCCCTTGCCATCATTCCTGACGGTGGAGGGGCTTTAAAATCCAGCCCTCTGTATTTGTGTTTTTTCTACCAAAGTGGATAACCTCACATTTCTCCACATTGTACTCCATCTGCCAAATTTTTGCCCACTCGCTTAGTCTCCCCAAATTCCCTTGAAGCATCTTGCATCCTCCTCACAACTCACGCTTCCTCCTAGTTTTGTGTCATCTGCAAATTTGGAAATGTTACATTTAATCCCCACATCTAAATCATTGATATAGTTTGTGAATAGCTGGGGCCCAAGCACTGATCCTTGCGGTACCCCACTACTCACAGCCTGCCAATCTAAAAATGACCCATTAATTCTTACTCTTTGTTTTCTGTCCATTAACCAGTTCTCAATCCATGCCAGTCTCTTCCCCACCGCACTCCCCCCCACCCCCAATCCCATAGCTGAAATTTTGTTTACTGACCTCTTGTGTGGGACCTTATCAAAAGCTTTCTGTAAATCTAAATATACCCAAATCCACTGGTCCCCCCCTTATCCATTCTACTAGTCACATCCTCAAAAAACTCCAACACGTTTGTCAAACATGATTTCCTTTTCATAACTCCATATTGACTCTGCACAATCCTACCATTAGTTTCTAAGTGTTCTGTTATCACAGCCTTTATTATAGATTCTAGCATTTTCCCTACTACTGATGTTAGGCTAACAGGTCTGTAGTTCCCTGTTTTTATCCTCTCCCTCATGTCTTAAATAGAGGGGTTACATTTGCCACCTTCCAATCTGTAGGAACCATTCCAGTGTCTATAGAATTTCAAAAGATGACTGTCTACTAACTCTACAGCCACCTCTTTAAACTCCAGGATGTAGATCATCAGGTCCAGGGGATTCATCTACTTTAAGTCGCATTAATTTTTCTAGTCCTTTTAAAATCTAATACTAATATCTTGCAGTTCCTCGTTTACACTAGTCCCTTGATTCTCCATTATTTATTTAGAAATACAGCACTGAAACAGGCCCTTCGGCCCACCAAGTCTGTGCCAACCAACAACCACCCATTTATACTAACCCTACAGTAATCCCATATTCCCTACCACCTACCTACACGAGGGGCAATTTACAATGGCCAATTTACCTATCACCTGCAAGTCTTTGGCTGGGGGAGGAAACCGGAGCACCCGGCAAAAACCCACGCGGTCACAGGGAGAACTTGCAAACTCCACACAGGCAGTACCCAGAATATGTTTTCCGCTAGTTTACCCTCACATTCTATTTTCCTTTTCTTAATCTTTCTCTTGGTCCTCCTATGCAGAATTTTGAAATGCTCCCAATCCTCAGGCTTAACATTTTTTGGCAACTTTATACGCCTCTTCCTGTGATCTAATACAATCCTTGATTTCTTTCGTTAGTCATGGTTGGAACACTTCCTTGCTAGGTTTTTTTGCATTAAAGGAGTGTATCTTTTGTTGTAAACCATGTATTAGTTCTTTAAATGTTAGCCATTGCCTGTCTATCCTCATACCTTTTAACATAGTTTAACAATCCACCATAGCCAATTTGCCCCTCATACCTTCACAGTTTCCTTTGCTTAGATTTAAGACCCTAATTTCTGATTGAACTACATCACTTTCAGACTTAATGTAAAATTCTAACATATTATGGTCACTATTTCCTCAAGGCTCCTTTACAACAATATTATTAATTAACTGCCAAATGTTGTTTAAGATTTAAACCAGGCAGCTTTGACTCTGATTGGTCGAGGCATTGCCCTGAGGAATGAACCAGCGAATGGCTGTCATTTATTTTGTTCAGCTGGAACATATGTACGGCCTGTATACCTAGCATCACACTGGCATTGAAATTCATATATTAAATTACTCATTTGTGTGATGGGAAGGATGTCTTTTTGGCTTGACAGCAGCATCCTATTAGTACGTCCCAAGGACTGGCGGATCGTATCAAACAACATGTCCCTTCTGTTGTCGCAATGGACAAGGTATGAGCCATATCCAACCAGCATGTGCTTGCAAAGCTCAAAACACAGTGTCCAATATTAGATGTGATTCCGCAATTGGACAACATTTGCTAAATAATCCACAGTGTGCTAAGAATTACACTGACTACCAATTTAGGATTGTCAGTAGGACTCGCAGTGTGGCACATTTGCGCGTACTGGAAGCTACATATATTAATACACAAGGCCCCTGTTCTTTGCGGACAGAAAGTATATGTACAAACATTGCACCTGTTTCAGCTGAACAAAATAAGTGATAGCCATTTGCTGGTGCCTTGACCAATCAGAGTCAAAGCTGCCTGGTTTAAATCTTAAACAAAGCTTGGCAGTTAACTGTCAGTCACCATAAACTGGTGCATTCATCATGCCAACACCTCTACCAATCAGAGTTCACTTGCCAACCAATCAGCACTCTCTTGTCATGCAGTATTAGTTGATTTTTTCCCTTACATTGGCTATTCTTGCATATTGTCCTGATGAGTACAAGACGAAAAGCTTCGACAACATGTCTCTATTTTCAGCAATATTCAAGATCTGTACTACTAAACGACTATTAGCCCTTTTTCATTGTACAATACTAGATCTAAAGTGGCCCACTCCCTGGTTGGTTCCTCAAGTTCCTGTTCCAGAAAACCATCGTGCATACATTCCAAGAAATTGTGTCTGATGACATTACTAAGGACTCCTGATATTTATTCGCACTCTCTTAGTCCTTCCCTTCTACCCAGAATTTGGAGGACATTAAATCTTAAGTTTGGCATTAACTAATGACTAATTCCTGATACATCACTATGTCATGGGTTCAAGCTCTGCTCCAGGGAACAAGTAGCCAGTCTGATGCTGCAGTGCTGTACTGATAGCGTGCTGCACTGTTGGAGATGCCGTCTTTCAGATGACTTGTTAAACTGATGCCCTGTCCATGGCACTATTATGAAGAAGAGCAGAGGAGCTCCCCCTGGTGTTAAGGTCAATATTCACCTCTCAATCAATATCAGTAAAAAAAATTATCCGGTCATTATCGCGTTACTGTTTGTGTAATCTTGTGTGCAAATTGGCTGCATCATTTCCTAGGTTACAATGATGATTACATTTCAAAAGTACTTAATTGGCTGTAAAAAGCTTTGGGATGCCCTGAGATTGTGAAAGATGCGATAGAAATACGAGTTTTTTCATTTTTTTTTATTTTACTCTGCTTTCTGTTCAACCTTGATGGTATCCTCTACTGTCAGCATTGGGGCTTTATCATAGTTGCTCAGTTAAAGAGCAATCTTGTCCTTACATTCTAATGTGTGTTCCTACGTTTCTGTCCAAACTGCATTGCTCAGCTGTATACAGAGTGCGTGACAATCCATTCATCTGGGCTGTCTGCTGAATCAGATGACCTTTCCCATCAGCTTTTGTTCTATTCAAGTCTCTCATAGAATGAAATTATTGCCTATGTTGCGATATGCTGACTGGCAGAAGTTGTAATTGGTTGCTGTTAATAACTGATAGGAGCTGTAACTTCCACAAGGGAATTCCTGCAGTGATTTTTTTTTAGAGATACAGCACTGAAACAGGCCCTTCAGCCCACTGAGTCTGTGCCGACCATTAACCACCCATTTATACTAATCCTACACTAATCCCATATTCCTACCACATCCTCACCTGTCCCTATATTCCCCTACCACCTACCTATACTAGGGGCAATTTATAATGGCCAATTTACCTATCAACCTGCAAGTCTTTTGGCTGTGGGAGGAAACCGGAGCACCCGGAGGAAAACCCACGCAGACACAGGGAGAACTTGCAAACTCCACACAGGCAGTACCCAGAATTGAACCCGGGTCGCTGGAGCCGTGAGGCTGTGGTGCTAACCACTGCGCCACTGTGCCGCCCCATTTTCTATATATTGATGGTTAGCTGAGTTACAGCAGTAACTGATCTGAACCAGTACTCAAAAGCTTTCTTGGGCCAGCCCAGGCACGGCTGCTGAGATCTGTTTTGGCTAAACTTTATACTGTGGTTTGAGCCAAGTGGTTTCACCTGTGCTAAGGAGCATGGGTAAGGATATCCACCATTTGAAGAGTGCTCCAACAAAGGAGCTCGATTAATGAACCCAGGCTGAAGGATAATTTTGAGGAAAATGAGCCAATTCAGACAAGCTGCAGAAGGTAACTTCGTGGATGAAAGAGGCTGGAGAAATTGCAGAGAAACTGAAAGTTCAACGAGGGGCAAATTTGGATCGTGACACACTAATTTTCCAGACAGAAAACGGGGACACAAATCTAATTTAGGGGGCCAGTCTCCAGCAGTCAGTGTTGGAAACATACCCGACGCTTTATCGGTTCAGGCATAAGTTTAAAACGGATGTTAGTCCTCTTGAATATTCTAATAAGGGCCCTTATACCTGAAATTAAGTTGCCCTGAGAGGAGCAGTCATTGGGCTAGCACTGCTTCGGATAACTTGTTCTAAATGCGATCCTTAAAGGAAATGCCGGAGTCTGTCACTTAAAAGTATTTTACTTACCTTAACATGCAGCTTGGAGAACCAGGAGATATTTTTCTGACCCTGACAACTTAGCATCTCTCCAAGACCTGAGCCTGGATTTTAACTTCAGCCGGAAACAGGATGGGTTTGGATCGAGTGCCAGTTTTACATTCCACCCAATTTTACCCTCCATTGACTTCAATGGGCAGGTTTGGTTAAAATCAAGGGTCTGGAATTAGGAAGTTACAAGGAACTATATATACCAGCATTGGAAAATTTAGACCACTTCTTCACATGAATTATGTGAACAATGGTCATCATAGGACAATAGTACAAGGACTAGGGGTCACAGATTTAATGTTTTAGGCAAGCAATACAGGGAGCATGTGAGGAAGGGCATTTTTACGCAGTGTATAGTAACGGCCTGGAACTCGCTGCCTACGCAGGTCGTGAAAGAAGACATGATCAATGATTTCAAAAGGAAATTGGATGGGCACTTGAGGGAAATAAACTTGCAGGGCTACAGGGATTGCTCTCCAGAGAGCTAGCATGGACTCGTTGGGCTAAATTACCTCCTTCTGTGACATAATAACTCTATGACTATGACTCTATGACAGGTAGAGTTAAATATAGTTTTAGCTAAGCGGCTAAACATCACAACTA
The DNA here is from genome assembly GCF_036365525.1 of Heterodontus francisci. Taxonomy (NCBI): domain Eukaryota; kingdom Metazoa; phylum Chordata; class Chondrichthyes; order Heterodontiformes; family Heterodontidae; genus Heterodontus; species Heterodontus francisci. Next base: position 103,198,273 of record NC_090380.1, on the reverse strand, counting down.
TTCTTCAAAGGCCACATGAGCAATGTTTTGGGGAAATCTGTCAGTATTGTAATGAATAAAAATAATTTGCATTAGTCTCGATTTCATGGTTGGCAAGAAACTGGTGGCAGTTGCTACCGACCTCGAGGAAAGCTACACACGAAGTTCAAGTGATTTCTGTGATTTCGATTTCCCCTTTCCAACAGCAGTTTGAATCTGGCGTCAAGTCAAGGGATCTCCAGGCATCTAGCAACAATGATGTCATCAGACAGTGTAAGCAGCCAATCGCATTGAAGTATTCTTACAGACAGCAAACCCGGAAGTAAAATGCACTGATTAGCATGCACTTTAATTACATTTTAAAGAGATTAAGGTAGAAGCTGAAATATCATAAACTTTAAAAAAAATTTAAAATATGTGGACTTTTTTACCATCATGGAGAAATTTAACATTCCACAAATATAAAATGTGTTTTTCATGGCCAGAAAGTTCTTTCAGCAGTAATTCAGTAGTAGCTACAAGGCATAAGTCAGGAGTGTGATGGAATACTCTCCGCTTGCCTGCATTGGTGCAGCTCCAATAATACTCACAAAGCACAACACCATTCAGGACAAAGCAGCCCACTTGACCCCATCCACCACCTTCAGCATTCACTCCCTCTACCACCAATGCACAGTGGCAGCAGTGTGTACCATCCACAAGATGCACTGCAGCAACTCACCAAGGCTCCTTTGACAGCACTTTCAAAACCCATGACCTCTACCACATAGAAGGGCAAGGGAAGATGCTTGGAAACACCACCACCTGCAAATTCCCCTCCAAGACACATACCACCTTGACTTGGAAATATATTGCCGTTCCTTCACTGTCACTGCATCAAAATCCTAGCACTGACTGGATTGCTCTACAAAGAGCTAGCATGGACTTGATGAGCTGAATTGCCTCCTTCTGTGACATCATAACTCTATGACTATGACTCTATGACAGGTAGGGTTAAATATAGTCTTAACTAAGCAGCTAAACATCACAACCATGCTTCGAAGTCCACATGAGCAATGTCATGGGGTACCGACATCCCAAGGACTGCAGCAGTTCAAGAAGGCAGCTCACCACCATCTTCTCAAGGGCAATTAGGGATGGGCAATAAATGCTGTCCTAGCCAGTGACACTCACATCCCATGAATGAATAAAACAAATTATGAGCTTGTTTCGCTGTTTAAAAACCCAGTTGCACCTCATTCAACAAGGTGTAACTTTTTCAAGGGTTTTTACAGTGAGACCAACAGACTAAAAGGGCAAGTTCCCATCAGTTCAGTGATTTCTAACTGATTGCAGACTTGTGGGGGCGGGGGATTTCAACAGCTCGGAATCACTGACAGAAACTTCTGGATTATTGATTTTAACTGTGCTTGTGTGGACTCCAGAAGTTACTGCCAGTATTAGAACAGTCTCAAGCGCAACTGCTGATAATTTTACCATCAATACTATTGCAAAATCTGGACCATTGTGTCCGGGGCAAAGTAGAGATATTTTTTTATTCACTCATGGGATGTGGGTGTCACTGGCTATGCCAGCATTTATTGCCCATCCCTAATTGCCCTTGAGAAGGTGGTGGTGAGCTGCCTTCTTGAACCGCTACAATCCTTGTGAGGTACGTACACCCACAGTGCTGTTAGGAAGGGAGTTCCAGGATTTTGACCCAGCAACAGTGAAGGAACGTCGATATAGTTCCAAGTCAGGATGATGTGTGACTTGGATGGGAACTTGCAGGTGGCGATGTTCCCATGCATCTGCTGCTCTTGTGCTTCAAGGTGGTAGAGGTCGCGGGTTTGGAAAGTGCTGTCTTAGGAGCCTTGGTGCATTGTTGCAGTGCATCTTGTAGATGGTACACACTGCTGCCACTGTGCGTTGGTGGTGAAGGGAGTGAATGTTTGTAGATGAGGTGCCAATCAAGCGGGCTGCTTTGTCCTGTTTGGTGTCGAGCTTCTTAAGTGTTGTTGGAGCTGCACCCATCCAGGAAAGTGGAGAGTATTCCATCACACTCCTGACTTGTGCCTTGCAGATGGTGGAATGTCAGGAAACATAAAAATAACTCCCTTTGTATTTGAATTATAAAGCTATTCAGTGGACTATGTTCCCTTTAAAGAAGTATTGATAGTGAGTCTTAAATAAAATGACACTCCATGGAACTGAAAAGTCATCAGTCAGTTAATTAGTTAGTTGTTAGTTGAACAGCAGAATAGTACACCAAACTTCACTGCCTACTATACAAAGCTGAAAGTGGGTTGGGAATGACAAGGTAGGAGACAAATAAGCTGCTTGATTGCAGAAAATATAGAAATACATCAGTCCACTTACATTCCATTTAAATCACCTTCAGTCTGTGTTGATTACAAAAGGGAGAATCATCTGATTGATTTTCAGCCCAGAGGGCATTACCAGTTCAAACTAGGAATTACTCACTGTTGGAAGGATATTATTACCTGGCTGATCATTTTATTGATTCTTCATATCCTTAGGGTACTGAACAAGCAGCATAGAAACAGGCCATTCGGCCCAACAAGTCCATGCTGGTGTTTATGCTCCACTCGAGCCTCCTCCCATCCTTCCTAATCTAATCATATCAGCAAAACCCTCTATTCCCTTCTCCCTCATATGCTGATCTAACTTCTCATGAAATGCATCAACAATATTAGGTTTGTGGGAGTTTGTGGAAAATGGCCTGGTATCTTTGCATCTCTATCTTAGGCAGTTTGTGTGATTGCCTTGGAATTATGGATTATGAATTCATATTTTCAGCTGGTTTACAAGCTCAAAGACACTCTTGACCCATTTTGAATATACAATGCATTTTGTTGTGTTAAACCGTTTGAAGATTTAAGTAGCATCAAATGAGGCTGGAGAAGATATCTAATTGAAATGCCCGTGATTATCATAGAAAACCAAATAACTTACAATGTCAAAATGCTGACAGCTCAAAAACAGCCATGAGTATAAACCTATGGTATGTGAAAACAAACAGTTACACAGTAAATGCAGTGGACATTGGCTTGTTGTAAGTTGTACACTTAATGTTTCATCATGTGTATTGCAGCAGGAAAAGTAAAGTACAGAAAAGCACAACTTGTGATAACAACAACTTACATTTACATAATGCTTTTAACAGAGGAAAACATTGCAACAGTGGTAGATTTAAAACAAAGAGTGTGAGGCTTATTTTCTGGGGGAGTTATGGGGTCCCAGAAATTATCTATTTTTGCCGCTTTATTTGATGCATTTCCAGGCTTTTGAAGTCTGCTGTCATTCTGCCTTTCAAGCTAAAATAGTTTATCCAGCAAGAGTGATAGATATTTTAAATGAAACAGTTGTAAGACTTCAAAACAACTCTACAGAACCCATTTCCTTTCATTCAAATTCAGTCAAAGTACATATTGTTGATACTGAATTGAAAGACTTTATAATGACCGCCTAGAATAAAACCCTGGCTTTAGATGCCCAGCGAATTTGGACTGCCAGCAGCGTACCATAGAACCTTAGAAAAATTACTGCACAGAAGGAGGTCATTCAGTCCATCATGTCTGTGTCGTCATACTGCCCAAGGCCTGCTGTTCAACTATATGTGTCTGTGGGGGAGAAATTCAACTCACAGCCACCCATTTGACCAGCATAAAATACTGTGAATTTCCTGTGCCTGACCTGCACCACACACCATATTGCTTCTGGAGTCAAAAACAGGTGTTTGTCTCCTTAAATGTGCAAATCAGGGCCCTACATTGATGGTAGAACCTTGAATGTGAACATCAGATACAAAGGGGCAGAGCTTACACTACATACATTCTGACGAGTAGTACCAGAAATTGAGCAGCCTAATCAGCGATCCTTAAAGGGAGTGCCAAAAGGCCCATGAAATTATCAGTTATTAGTTTTCAGAGGTCCCGTGTTTGAGGCTCCCTCACCCACCCCCAGTGCTAATCTCCTCAGCATAGGAGTTGGCTGATTTCCCACCCATTTGGCACCCGCAGCTTGTTGGCAAGCATTTAAACAAGGCCCAAAGGCCCATTTGGTTAAAGCTTCAGGTGGCACAGATTGGCTCAAACAACTTGGATTTCTCGGTCTATGTAAAAGGTATTTAAGTAACCACAATAATTCTATTTCTGCAAACATATTCACCAAGAAATTTGTTCGTGTAGTGACTCAGACTTATGTTGGTTGCCCAGGGCTGAGCACTCCCCGGTCCACTACTTGCATGGCCCATGGGCATTATTCATTGATATCATCATTACAAAGTGTGTGTAGCACTGCTAGAAATGAATTGCTCCCTCTTATGCTTGCACATTATTTATGTGGAGACTGTTTGCTTGCAGGTTTGCGGCAGCTGTGGCTCAGTTGGTCGCAGTCTTGCCTCTGACTCCGGAAAGTTGTGGGTTCAAGTCCCACTCCAGGACTTGAGCACAAACATCAAGGCTGACACTCTGAGGGAGTGCTGCGCTGTCAAATGTGTTATCTTTCGGCTGAGAAGGTAAACTGATGCCTTGTCTGCTCTCTCAGGTGGATGTGAAAGATCCCATGGCAATATTTCGAAGAATAGGAGGGGAGTTCTCCCCGGTGTCCTGGCCAATATTTATCCCTCAATCAACATCACAAAAAGCAGATTATCTGTTCTCTATCACACTGCTGTTTGTGGGACCTTGCTGTGTGTAAATTGGCTGCCGTCTTTCCCGCATTACAGCAGTGACTACACTTCAAAAGTATCTCATTGGCTGTAAAGTGCTATGGGACATTCGATGGTCGTGAAAAGCGTAATATAAATGCAAATCTTTTTTTTAAAAAATGGATATTGTGTAGAGTTGCCAATTCCTGGAGGTTTCATCACATGACTTTCTGCCCAGTCAAACAATCTTTTCTCCCCATTGCCAATTTGTCATAACTAATAAACAAAGATGTTAAAAGAAAAATGAAGGGAAATATGTACACAATTTGCATTAATAACCCTATGATTTTTATTCTGGGTTGTCCAAGCAATATACTGGAGATCAATCTTTAATTCCTGGAGACTCAAGGACGTTCTGCGAATGTTGTGCCATTGTTTAAAAAGTGTGCGAGGGATAGGCAAAATAATTATAGGCTGGTCAGTCTGACCTCAGTGGTGGGTAAATTATTAGAATCAATTCCAAGATAGGATAAACTGCCACTTAGAAAGGCACAGATTAATCAGGGATAGTCAGCATGGATTTGTTAAGGGAAGATCATGTCTTACTAACTTGATTGAATTTTTTGAAGAAGTAACAAGGAGGATTGATGAGGGTGGTGCAGTGTATGTGGTCAACATGGATTTAAGAAAGGCATTTGACAAGGTCCCACATGGCAGACTGGTCATAAAAATAAAAGCCCAATGGGATCCAGGGAAATGTGGCAAGTTGGATCCAAAACTTCCTCAGTGACAGGAAACAAAGGGTAGTAGTCGACAGATGTTTTTGCGAATGGAAAGCGGTTTCCAGTGGCGTTCCTCAGGGCTCAATGTTGGGTCCCTTGCTGTTTGTGGTATATATATTTTAAATGATTTGGACTTAAATATGGGAGGCATGATTGGGAAATTTGCAGATGACACAAAAATTGGCCGTGTAGCTGATAGTGAAGAGGACAGTTGTAGACTCCAGAATGATATCAACCAGAAAGTGGTAAACCTGTGGAATTCTCTACCACGGAAAGCAATTGAGGCCAAATCTTTAAAGAAAGATTTAGATATAGTCCTTAGGGCTAAAGGGATCAAGGGATACGGGGTAAAGCGGGAACAGGGTACTGAGTTTGGATGATCAGCCATGATTGTATTGAATGGTGGAGCAGGTTCGAAGGGCTGAATGGCCTACTCCTGCTCCTATTTTTCTATGTTTCTATGTTTGGTTGAGTGGGCGGAAAAGTGGCAAATGGAATTCAATCCAGAGAAGTGTAAGGTAATGCATTTGGGGAGGGCAAACAATAAATGGGAGGATATTGAGAGGGGTAGAAAAAGTGAGAGACCTTGGAGTGCATGTCTACAGGTCCCTGAAGGTGACAGGACAGGTAGATAGAGTGGTGAAGAAGGCATATGGAATGCTTTCCTTTATTGGCCGCGGTATAGAATACAAAAGCAGGGATGTAATGCTGAGACTATATAAAACACTGGTTAGGCCACAGCTGAATTATTGTATACACTTCTGGTCAACACATTACAGGAAGGGCATAATTGCTCTGGAGAGAGTACAGAGGAGATTTACAAGAGTGTTGCCAGCGCTTGAAAGTTGCAGCTATGAGGAAAGATTGGATCAGTTAGAGTTGTTTTCCTTTGAGCAGAGGAAGCTGAGGGGTGATTTAATTGAGGTGTACAAAATTATGAGGGGCCTAGATAGAGTAGTCAGGAAGGACCTGTTTCCCCTAGCGGAGTGTCAATTACCAGGGGGCACAGATTTAATGTGATGGGTAGAAGGATTAGAGGGGACATGAGGAAAAACCTTTTCACTCAGAGGGTGGTGGGTGTCTGTAATTCACTGCCTGGATCGGTGGTGGAGGCAGAAATCCTCAACTCATTTAAAAGGTACCTGGACATGCACCTGTAGTGCGGTAACCTGCAAGGCTATGGAACAGGTGCTGGAAGGTGGGATTAGATTGGGCGGCTAGTTATTTCAGCCGGTGCAGACATGATGGTCTAAATGACCTCCTTCTGTACTGTAACCTTTCTATGGTTTGATGGTTCAATGGTTGGCAACCCTAAATTTGCAAGTGATAGTGAAAGCGTCAGTGCGAATCTCAGAATCCCATGTATTAAACGTGTTTCTTGACATATGCAGTCCCTGTAAATCAGTGTCCTTGTTAATTTACAGCACAATTCTTGATGGCTTATACCAGTGATCTTTTTGCTGAGTTACACAGTATCAAGGTTATCCAGTCAGTTCAGGGTGAATCGTGAGCCCTCTTGTCATAGTTTATTGTGGTGATACGAAATTTAAAATTTAAAATCCTACTAATGTCTCAAGGTCACTTATGGCTGGTTATTTCCACAACCACTCAGATTACACCTCTCAGTTCCTCACCCCAACCATTGTTAATATAAGCAGTATTTTTTTTTTAAATAATTATATCCTTTCAAAGACAACTAGATATGGTTTGAAATTAACTTGTAATTAACCTCAATAAGCATATTATGAAAGAAAAACATTTCAAATGTAGAAAAGTACAGCATTTAATGGAAGAGGCAAAAAGGCATGTTATTTGTGAATTTCAACATTCTTTATGGGGAAGCAGACATCCAGTTGTAGGTGATGAAAGCTGAACATAGGCTATTTAACTATGGATAGTTTTTGTTGAAATGAAATTATGGCATTTAAATCTAAAAGGGTTTTATGTTTTATAATAAGCTAGAAGATGAATTCGGCTCGAATGCATCTTTAGGCAGCAGATGGCACTGCCAGAGATCAGAGTCAGTAGTAGACCAGGTGCTTGCAGATATCAAGAGGTGAATGAGGTCAGGAGACTGCAGAGACAAGGAAATGGAAGAGGTCAGATGCTGCGAAGGGTAGAAGGCAGCAGATGCCAGAATGCATCAGAATCAGACAGCAAAGGCCAGGAGTTCGTAGTGGCCAGCGTGCATGCATTGTGAAGGGAAGTGACAAGATAGATCCATGCAAATTGTTCACTATGGCAATAGTATTAGATGCTGGATAACAAAAGCAAATAAGGAGTAATGTCAGGCAGAATCTTTTCACCAGAAGCACAATGGAGGTGGGAAATAAAGAACCAAAAAAGGTTATTAAAGCAGACAGTACAAATGGGTTCAAAAGATAATTAGATGTGATTCTGAAGAGAAGAGAGCTTGAGGGAAATGGAAGAAAAATCAAAAGGAGGTAAGAAAAAAACATGTAATTATACTGTGCCTTTCACATGCTCAGGGTTTGCCAACGTGCTTTGGCACCAATAAATTACTTTATCCTTGAAGGTTAGTCCCTGTTGTTATGTATGCAAGTGTTACAGCCAGTTGGTGTTCAGCAAAGCCCGTTAAGTGCATAGTGCAAAGAAGATAAATTCGTAAATGGATCCTATCGACTGTGGGCTGTTACTCCTTTTCATTACGTGCAGACGATTTTCATCTCAACTAACACCCTGTTTACTTTTTAAACAGGAGATCTGCCCCATCTGATTTTCGGGCTGACCCCAATTTAGACAGCAATATCCAAACAGGGGTCAAATGACAACGTCGGGACCCTTAACTTCGTTTTGCATAGATTACATAGTTACAAAGGGTCTATAGCATAGAAACAGGCCATTCAGTCCAACTGGTCCATGCCAATGTTTATGCTCCATATGAACCACCTCCCACCCTTCTTCATCGAACCATAATAGCATCCTTCTATTCCTTTTTCCCTCATATGCTTATTTAGCTTTCCCTTAAGAACATAAGAACAAAAGAAATAGGATGAGGAGTAGGTCATTTGATCCTTCAACCCTGCTCTCCATTCAATAAGATCATGGCTGATCTTTTATCTCTAATCCACCTTCCCGCATTATCCTCATAAACACATCTATGCTATTTAACTCAACTAGTAAGTTACACATTCTAATCTGAGCAAAACATTTCTACTGAATTCCCTGTTGGATTCATTAGTGATTATCTTATATGTATGGTCCCTAGTTCTGGTCTCTCCCACAAGTGGAAACATTTCTATGTCTAACCTATCAAACCCTTTCACAACCTTTATCAGGTCACCCCTCAGCCTTGTCCTTTCCAGAGAAAAGGGCCCCAGCCTTTCCTAATATATAAATAATCCATTTAGTTCTGATATCATTCCTGTGAATCCTCTTTTGCACCTTCTCCAGTGCCTCTATATCCTTTTTGTAATACGGACACTAGAACTATGCACAATACCTCAAATGTGGTCTAACCAAGGTTTGATACAACTTTATCATAACTTCTTTGTTTTTCAATTCGATGTTTCTAGAAATGAATTTTCATGTTAATCAGTGCTGTCACTACTACTTCCTCAGCTCTCCCCTCAACAAACGATCGGCAATACAGATCATGATGCAGCCATTTCCAGTGCTACTTAAAAGGATCACTATCTGTAGTAAGGGAAAGCTGGCCTGAAACCTTAAATGTCTCTCTATATAGCTACCGCTAGACCCGCTGAATTTTTCCAGCATTTTCTTTTCTTATTTCAGATTTCCAGCATCTTGCAGGGTTTCGCAAAAGAGGAATGATCCCTTGCTATGAGGCACTTGAAAGCCTCAATCCCACGTGTGAGCCATACCCGAGCGACAGTCCTCACCTTAAGGAGAAGGAGAAGATTGGCAATCGAATTTCCTGTGCTACTGATAGATTTGAGAAGGAAGATCACTGGAAATGTGTCAAGTACAATACTGACTTTATTAATGTATGAATAATAATAGGAATAGGTTACAAGTGAATGACTTAAGGGTAGTATTACATAAGCATTTTCAGGATTTTATTCGATACACACACATCGACAGAGTGTTTTTACTGCATGCACCAACAGAAGAGAGCTGTGACAGAGTTGTCTGGTTACGTGCTGTCTTCTCAGCACCCAATAGAAAGCCTAAGAAGGATCCTGTTTCTTCTTTTGGAATTTTCTGAACTGACTTTGTATAGCGACCGCAGCCTTCTCTGTCTCAGGGGCATCCAGATCGATGTCAAACTCCTCAGCATCTTCCTTGGAAGCTCTGGCTGTGTCTACATGACAAGAAAAGTGTGAGGTCAGCTTTGGTTGCTTGTGGGTTTATCACTCCCATTTATGGCAACGACTCAACCCAGTTTTCTCCTCTCCTCTCCTCGAGGTACTGAATCACACTGGGGTCCCCTCCATGGCCCTTGACAGAACCAGCAGGTTACTTGACTGGGAGAAGGGCAGAAGAGGGTGAATCAAAGTTGAACCCGATCCTGCCCTCACCTGACACATGCATGTCTCCAGCAGGGCTCACTGGATAATAATTAGGAGGGACAACCTGAGTGACTTCCTCTTTCTAGCCTACTGTTGTTCCCTCACTATATGAGGCTGGTGAACTGCAGACATCTGCTGGAAGCGGCGAGGCAGTCACTGGCAAAAAGCATTTTAAATTAGGGTGACTGCGTCACCAGTTGAGTCACTTGGGTAAGTCCAGGAAGGAGGGCGGGATAAGGTCGAGAGAGAGGGCAATGGTGATCGGAGGGGGAAGGGTGCGATCAGGAGGGAGGGAACAATTGGAGAGGCGGACAAGCAATCGGGAGGGAGGTCAGTGATCAGGAGAAGGACAATGATCGGGAGGGGGAGGCAAGCTGGGATTGGGAGGGGGAGGGGCCAGTGATCAGGAGAGGGAGTGGACAGTGAATGGGAGAGGGAGGGAACAGTGATTGGGAAGGGAGGGGACAGTAAATGGGAGGGGGAATGGACTGTGATCGGGAGAGGGAGGGGACAGTGATCGGGAGAGGGAGGGGACAGTGATCGGGAGAGGGAGGGGACAGTGAATGGGAGAGGGTTGGAACAGTGATCGGGAAGGGAGGGGACAGTGAATGGGAGAGGGAGGGGACAGTGATCGGGAGAGGGAGGGGACGGTGAACGGGAGAGGGAGGGGACGGTGAACGGGAGAGGGAGGGGATGGTGATTGGGAGAGGGAAGGGACTGATATCGGGAGAGGGAGGAGACGGTGAACGGGAGAGAGAGGGGACGGTGATCGGGAGAGGGGGGGACGGTGATCGGGAGAGGGAGGGGACGGTGAACTGGAGAGGGATGGAACAGTGATCGGGAAGGGAGGGGATGGCGAACGGGAGAGGGAGGGGACGGTGAACGGGAGAGGGAGGGGGCAGTGAACGGGAGAGGGAGGGGATGGTGAACGGGAGAGGGAGGGGACGGTGAACGGGAGAGGGAGGGGACGGTGAACGGGAGAGGGAGGGGATGGTGAACGGGAGAGGGAGGGGACGGTGAACGGGAGAGGGAGGGGATGGTGAACGGGAGAGGGAGGGGACGGTGAACGGGAGAGGGAGGGGACGGTGAACGGGAGAGGGAGGGGATGGTGATTGGGAGAGGGAGGGGGCGGTGAACGGGAGAGGGAGGGGACGGTGAACGGGAGAGGGAGGGGATGGTGATTGGGAGAGGGAGGGGGCGGTGATCAGGAGAGGGAGGGGACGGTGAACGGGAGAGGGAGGGGATGGCGAACAGGAGAGGGATGGAACAGTGATTGGGGGAGGGAGGGGACAGTGATCAGGAAGGGAGGGGATGTTGAACGGGAGAGGGATGGAACAGTGATTGGGAGAGGATTGGAACAGTGATTGGGTGAGGGAGGGAACAGTGATTGGAAGAGGGAGGGAACAGTGACTGGGAGAGGGAGGGGACGGCGAACGGGAGAGGGATGGAACAGTGATTGGGGGAGGGAGGGGACAGTGATCAGGAAGGGAGGGGATGTTGAACGGGAGAGGGATGGAACAGTGATTGGGAGAGGGAGGGGACAGTGATCGGGAAGGGAGGGGATGGTGAACGGGAGAGGGAGGGGTGAACGGGAGAGGGAGGGGACGGTGAACGGGAGGGGGATGGAACAGTGATTGGGAGAGGGAGGTGTCAGAGATCAGGAAGGGAGGGGATGGTGAACGGGAGAGGGAGGGACAGTAAATGGGAGAGGGAGGGAACAGTGAATGGGAGAGGGTTGGAACAGTGATCGGGAAGGGAGGGAACAGTAAATGAGAGAGGGAGGGGACAGTGATCAGGAAGGGAAGGGACGGTGAATGGGAGAGGGAGGGGATGGTGATCGGGAAGGGAGGGGACGGTGAACGGGAGAGGGATGGAACAGTGATTGGGAGAGGGAGGGGACAGTGATCAGGAAGGGAGGGGTTGGTGAACGGGAGAGGGATGGAACAGTGATCGGGAGAGGGATGGAACAATGATTGGGAGAGGGAGGGGACAGTGATCGGGAAGGGAGGGGACGGTGAACGGGAGAGGGAGGGGATGGTGATTGGGAGAGGAAGGGGACGGTGAACAGGGTAGGGAGGGTACGGTGATTGGAGAGGGAGGGTACGGTGAACGGGAGAGGGAGGGGACGTTGATCGGGAGAGGGAGGAGACGGTGAACGGGAGAGGGAGGAGACTGTGATCGGGAAAGGGAGGGGACTGTGATCGGGAGAGGGAGGGGACGGTGATCGGGAGAGGGAGGGGACGGTGAACTGGAGAGGGAGGGGACGGTGAACTGGAGAGGGAGGGGACGGTGATCGGAAGAGGGATGGACGGTGAACGGGAGAGGGCGGGGACGGTGATCGGGAGAGGGAGGGGACGGTGATCGGGAGAGGGAGGGGACGGTGAACTGGAGAGGGAGGGGACGGTGATCGGGAGAGGGAGGGGACGGTGATCGGGAGAGGGAGGGGACGGTGATCGGGAGAGGGAGGGGACGGTGATCGGGAGAGGGAGGGGACGGTGAACTGGAGAGGGAGGGGACGGTGATCGGGAGAGGGAGGGGACGGTGAACTGGAGAGGGAGGGGAGAGGGAGGGGACGGTGAACGGGAGAGGGAGGGGACGGTGATCGGGAGAGGGAGGAGACGGTGATCAGGAGAGGGAGGGGTCGGTGAACTGGAGAGGGAGGGGACGGTGAACTGGAGAGGGAGGGGACGGTGATCGGGAGAGGGAGGGGATGGTGAACTGGAGAGGGAGGATACTAGCACTTCCATATGTCTTCCTTTTTCCTCAACCGTGGATTCCCCCACACCGTGGTTGGCAGGCCCTTTGACCGTGTCCGTTCTATTTCATGCATTTCTGCTCTCACCCCTTCCCCTCCCTCCCAGAACCACAATAGTGTTCTCCTTGTCCTCACCGTCCACACCACCGGTATCCATGTTCAACAGATCATCCTCTGCCAACTCCAGCATGATGCCACCACAAAACACATCTTCCCCTCCCCTTTCTGCATTCCGAAGGGACCGTTCCCTCCACAATACCCTGGTCCATTCCTCAATCTCTCCTGACATCACCTTCCCTTCCCACAGCAGCTTTCCATGCAAATGCAGGAGATGCAACATCTGCCCTTTTACCTTCTCACTGTCTAGTGTGCCAAAACTCCTTCCAAGTGAAACAGTGATTTAACTGTACTTCTTTCAATTTAATATACTGTATTCACTGCCCACGATGTGGTCTCCTCTATATTGGGGAGACCAAACGTAGACTGGAACACCTCCATTCTTTCTGCAAGCGTGACCCTGAGCATCCTGTTGTTTTTCATTTTAAATCTCTATCTTGCTCCCACTCTGATCACTCTGTCCTTGGTCTGCTACAGTGTTCCAATGAAGCTCAACACAAGCTTGAGGAATAGCACCTTATCTTTCAACTTGGCACTTTTCAGCCTTCCAGACTCAACATTGAGTTCAACAATTTTAGATCATATCCTCTGCTCCCATTTCGTTTTGTGGCTTTTTGTTGGTTCAGTTTTTTTCTCTTGTTCCTTTCTTAATCCCTTTACTTTGTGTTTGGACAGCTGCTATCCTGCCAGTCACACCTCATCCAGTCACATCTTTTGTTTCTTTACTTGTCCTTCTTTACTCTGTGGCCTGGCACCATAAAACCTTTTGTGATTTAAGCTCCCTTGCCCTCCACCCTATCACAGACCCTTCCATTTTTCCTTCTTCCCACCTTCCCCCTTTCACTCACTCAAAACCTATTACATTTCTAAGTTTTCTCAGTTTTGATGAAAGGTCACAAAGACTGAAATGTTAACTCTGTTTCTCTCTCCACAGATACTGCCAGACCAGCTGAGTGCTTCCAGCTTTTTCTGTTTTTATTTCAGATTTCCAACATCCGCAGTATTTTGTTTTTGTTTTCTGGAACTTAACTGTCCCATCAACAGTTACATTCATGGCAGCCCAATTTTGCAAAGGGAGCCTGAAAGCGGCATATAACTGTTCCAGGATCAGATTCTGGAGCGCTTTTAATTCTGCCTTTACCAAAATGGCAAGCTTCCCACATCTGACACATAATAAGCTGGCAGTACCTTCCACCATTTCCAATGCTTAGACATCGTTTTGCACCCAAGCAATGCAGGGTGGATAACTCAATATAGAGCTGTTTATAAGCAAGACACAGTTGCATAATCAATCTCTAGTGTCTGATTCTTGAACAGTAGCAGGCACAGCCTGGATATTCATTGATTGCCTTCCCTGAAAGTGCTGATTCAATGAATTAATTTCCATGTGTTGAATAATGATCTATTGTACAGAGAGAGATTGAAGGCGATATGACACACCTGTGACGTTTGTTTTTAAAGGTCTTACCGAGATCTTTCTGCTTATTAAGACCATAGTTGCAATGATTAACTCTGATAGAATAACGATTTTATTTACCTATTCTGCTTCCTCACTCTCAGCTCTGCTGAAAGTCGCCATTAGGTTTTGTGACTGAAGATTGTTACCTAAGCTTTCCCTCCTTGTCTTCCAATCACTGGAGAACATTTCTCTATCTTACTCAGCAATAGCCCAACAGTCTCAACTTTACCCCTTCCTGCATCCTCACTATATTGTAACCAAGATGTGTCACATTGTCTCCTACTCAAAATCATTCTTACACTGCATCTCAAAACTGTCCATCTCTCAATTGTTCCTACTTTCTACAATCCACAGTCATTTTAGTTATCTGACAAGTCATTATTAAATAACGTATTAAATTCCTATTTTGCTGTGTTGTTCATAATTCATATCATTAGATAATTCAGATCTTTTTGTGAAAACATTGCCATATTATCAGGGGGGAGGGGGTTGGGGGTGGGCAGGGAGTGCAGGGTCTTAGGGTTCTGGGGTGGCAAAGGACAAGATGCTCTATTTTATTTTTTAATCTGGTTCCATTGGCTTCCAAAAAAGCACAGTGCAGCGAGAGCACTGTTCAGGCACTCTGGCCTCACCATCGGGCCGGCAGCTCACCTGCAGGAAATAAAGAACGCTATTCAATGCTGGAAATACATGTGTATGGATATCAGGTGGGGGGCAGCAATGGTGGAGCTCCTCCCTCTTTGATAGTCTACTGACACTCAATGCATAGACTCAGGCATGTAGAATTGACTTTTGGTCCAGTACTGGAGGTCTCCGTGGACCAGACGACCAAACCCTAGCAAGACGTTAACGCCTTCAAGGGAGGAGGAGGTGAGAGGAAAAGAAATGACAAAAAAACAAAATGAAATCTAATGTTCCAAGTTTCTCTTTGGGGTGAGTGGTTAATTATATACCAAGCATAGTTTGCTTCTTTTTAATGAAGGTAATAACCTGTTAAGTACATGAGTTTTAACGTAGATAAATATAAGTTTTTTTTTTACATTGGAACAGGAAAAACGAAAGTGGAAAAGCAAAGGTGGGAATAGATGTGACAAGGTGAAGCTGTTATCAGTAAGACTATTCATGTACTGGGGGGCATCTGTGGGGCAACGCATGGATGTTGTAGCAAGGTCTTCTAACCTGGTGCACATCATTGCTGAGGCCACATGTGAAATACTGGGGGAGGTTTTCAAGCCACCTGGTCAGCAGAAACAGGCAGTGGCACCCTTAATTTGGCAGGGTGCGACTTACCTCCTCATTCATGCCAACAGTGTGGCCATGAAAACTCTGCCCAGTTTCAGTTGGCAGTTCTCCCTGTCATTTTATCATGCTTGTATGCTTTGTCAACAAGCCCAATGTTTTATCACAAGACTACAAGGATGACAGAAGACTAGCAATTCCTATGTCCCGAGAAAACTACCTTTTTTAATCCATTCATGAGATGTGAGCATCGCTGGAAAGGCTAGTATTTATTACCCATCCTTAATTGCCCTTGAGAAGGTAATGGTGAGCCGTCTTCTTGAACGACTGCTTACTACCTAGTAGGTAGGTCGATGACTGGCATCTGCCATAGTGTGGATCTCAAGGGGAACGCCGAGGGTGATAATCTGCTCAGCACTTCAGATTAAAAATGGTTGCAAAAGCCTTGTCTTTTTCATTCACATGCTGGGCTCTACCATCACTGAGGTTGGGGATGTTCACGGAGCCTCCTCCTTCATTGGGGTTATTGGGCTTAGTGCGGGAAGGCGGAGTTGATGTAGAAGGTCAGCCATGATCTTATTGAATTTTGGTGCGGACTCGAAAGGCTCATACTACTGCGTTCTTATGTTCTCTTGTTAGTTGTTTAATTGTCCACCACCATTCATGATTGGATGTGGCAGGACTGCAGAGCTTTGATCAAATCTGATGGATGTGGAATTGCTTTATTTTATTCTTTCACGGAATGCGGACATCACTGGCTAGGCCCATCTCTAATTGCCCTTGAGAAGGTGGTGGTGAGCTGCCTTCTTGAACCGCTGCAGTCCATCTTGTGTAGGTATCCCCACGGTACTGTTAGGAAGGGAGTTCTAGAATTTTGACCCAGCGACCAGTGAAGGAATGGCGATATAGTTTCAAGTCAGGATGGTACATGACTTGGAGGGGAACTTGTAGATGGTGGTGCTCTCATGCCTCTGTTGCCCTTGTCCTTCGAGGTGGTAGAGGTCACAGGTTTGGAAGGTGCTGTCGAAGGAGCCTTGGTGAGTTGCTGCAATGCATCTTGTAGATGGTACACAGTGCTGCCACTGTGCATCAGTGGTGAAGGGAGTGAATGTTGAAGGTGGTGGATGGGGTGCCAATCAATCGGGCTGCTTTGTCCTGGATGGTGTCGAGCTTCTTGAGTGTTGTTAGAGCTGCATTCATCCAGGCAAGTGGAGAGTATTCCATCACACAATTGACTTGTGCCTAGAAGATGGTGGACAGGCACTGGGGAGTCAGGAGGTGAATTTCCAGCCTTTGACTTGCTCAAGTAGCCACAGTACTTATATTACTGGCCCAGTTCAGTTTCTGGTAACCCCCAGGATATTGATATTGGGGGTTTCAGCAATGGTAATGCGATTGAATGTCAAGGGGAAATGGTTGGATTATCTCTTGTTTGAGATGGTCATTGCCTGGCATTTGTGTGATGCAATGGTAACTTGCCACTTATCAGTCCAAGCCTGGATGTTGCCCTGATCTTGCTGCATATGGGCACAGACTGCTTCAGTATTTGAGGAGTTGCGAATGGTGCTGAACATTGTGCAATCATCAGCGAACATCCCCACTTCTGACTTTAGGGAAGGTCATTGATGAAGCAGCTGAAGTTGGTTAGGCCTAGGACTCTACCCTGAGGAACTCCTGCAGTGATGTCCTAGGGCTGAGATGATTGACCTCCAACAACCGTGACCTAGGTGTGACTCCAACCAGTGGAGAGTTTTCCCCCTGATTCCCATTGACTCCAGTTTTGCGAGGGTTCCTTGATGCCACACTAGGTCAAATGCTGCCTTGACATCACGGTCAGTCACTCTCGCCTCATCTCTTGAGTTCAGCTCTTTTGTTCATGTTTGTATGAAGGCTGTAATGAGGTCAGGACCTGAGTGGTCCTGGCAGAACCCAGGTTATTGCTGAGTAGGTACCCCTTGACAGCACTATCGATGACACCTTCCATCACTTTGCTGATGATTGAGAGTAGACTGATGGGGCCAGGTTGGATTTGCCCTGCTTTTTGTGTACAGGACATACCTGGGCAATTTTCCACATTGGGAGATCGTGTCTAACTAACTTGATTGAATTTTTCGAGGAGGAGACTAGATGTGTAGATGAGAGTAAAGCAGTAGATGTAGTATACATGGATTTCAGTAAGGATTTTGATAAGGTCCCGCATGGGAGATTGGTTAAGAAGGTAAGAGCCCATGGGATCCAGGGCAATTTGGCAAATTGGATCCAAAATTGGCTTAGTGGCAGGAGGCAGAGGGTAATGGTCGAGGGCTGTTTTTGCGATTGGAAGCCTGTGAGCAGTGGTGTACCACAGGGATCGGTGCTGAGACCCTTGCTGTTTGTAGTGTACATGAATGATTTAGACGTGAATATAGGAGGTATGATCAGTAAGTTCGCAGATGACATGAAAATTGGTGTTGTAAATAGTGAGGAGGAAATCCTTAGATTACAGGGAGATATAGATGGGCTGGTAAGATGGGCAGAGCAGTGGCAAATGGAATTTAATCCAGAAAAGTGTGAGGTAATGCATTTTGGGAGGACTAACAAGGCAAGGGAATATACAATGGATGATAGAACCCTAGGAAGTACAGAAAGTCAGAGGGACCTTGGTGCATTTGTCCATAGATCACTGAAGGCAGCAGTACAGGTAATTAGGTCGTTAGGAAGGCATATGGAATATTTGCCTTTATTAGCCGAGGCATAGAATATAAGAGCAGGGAGGTTATGACGGAGTTATATAAAATGCTAGTTAGGCCACAGCTGGAGTACTGTGTACAGTTCTGGTCACCACACTATAGGAAGGATGTGATTGCATTGGAGAGGGTGCAGAGGAGATTCACCAGGATGTTGCCTGGGCTGGAGCATTTCAGCTATGAAGAGAGACTGGATAGGCTAGGGTTGTTTTCCTTGGAGCAGAGAAGGCTGAGGGGGACATGATTGAGGTGTACAAGATTATGAGGGGCATTGATACGTTAGATAGGAGGAAACTTTTCCCTTAGCGGAGGGGTCAAGAACCAGGAGGCATAGATTTAGGGTAAGGGATAGAGGTTTAGGGGAGATTTGAGGAAAAATTTTTTCACCCAGAGAGTGGTTGGAATCTGGAACACACTGCCTGAAGAGGTGGTGGAGGCAGGAACCCTCACAACATTTAAGAAGTATTTAGACGAGCACTTGAAACACCATAGCATACAGGGCTACGGGCCAAGTGCAAGAATATGGGATTAGAATAGTTGGGTGCTGTATGGCCGACACAGACATGATGGACCGAAGGGCCTGTTTCTGTGCTGTATAACTCTATAGCCGGGTGAATGCCAGTGTTGTAGCTGTACTGGAACAGCTTGGCTAGGGGCAGGACTAGTTCTGGAGCTCATGGCTTCAATACTATTACCAGAATGTTATCAGGGCCCATAGACTTTGCAGTATCCAGTGCCTTCAGGCGTTCCTTGATATCACGTGGAGTGAATCGAATTGGCTGAAGACTGGCATCTGTGATGCTGGGGACCTCAGGAGGAGGCTGAGATGGATCATCAACTCGGCACTTCTGGCTGAAAATGGTTGTAAATGCTTCAGACTTATCTTTTGCACTGATGTGCTGGGCTCCCCCATCATTGAGGATGGGGATATTTGTGGAGCCTCCTCCAGTTAGTTGTTTAATTGTCCACCACCATTCATGACTGGATGTGGCAGGACTGCAGAGCTTAGATCTGATCCATTGGTTGTGGGATTACTTAGCTCTGTCTATCACATGCTGCTTCTGCTGTCTAGCATACAAGTAGTCCTGTATCATATCTTCATTAGGTTGGCACCTCATTTTTAAATATGCCTGGTGCTGCTCCTGGCATGCCCTCCTACACTTTTAATTGAACCAGGGTTGGTCCCCTTGCTTGATGGTAATGGTAGAGTGAGGGATATGCTGTGCCATGAGGTTGCAGACTGTGATGGAATACAATTCCACTCTGCTGGTGGCCCACAGCGCCTCATGGATGCCCAGGCTTGTGTGGATAGATCTGTTCTGAGTCATTTAGCACCGTTATAGTACCACACAACACGATGGAGGGCGTCCTCGGTGTGAAGATGGGACTTCGTCTCCACATGGACTGTGCAGTGATCACTCCTACCAATACTGTCATGGACAGATGCATCTGCTTGTTTCCTCCTTGTTGGTTCTCTCGCCACCTGCCGCAGACCCAGGCTGGCAGATGTATCCTTCGGAACTTGGCCATCTCTGTCAGTAATGGTGCTACTGTACCACTCTTGGTGATAGGCTTTGAAGTCCCCCACCCAGAGTACATTCTGTGCCCTTGCTACCTTCAGTACCTCTTCCAAGTGTGTTCACCAAGGAGGAGCACTGATTCATTAGCTGAAGGAGGGCAAAAGTGGTAATCAGCAGGAGGTTTCCTTGCCTATGTTTAACCTGATACCATGAGACATCATTGGGTCCTGAGTTAATGTTGAGGACTCCAAGGGCCACTCCCTTTCATCTGCATGCTACTGTGCTGCCACCTCTGATGGATCTGTCCTGCCAGTGGAACAGGACATATCCAAGGGTGCTGATGGAGGACTCTGGTACATTGGCTGTAAGGTATGACTCGGTGAGTATGTCTATATCAAGCTGTTTGTTCCTTGACTAGTCTGTGGGACATCTCTCCCAATTTTGGCACATGTTCCAACATGTTAGTAATGAGGACTTTGCAGGGTCTACTTGGCACATTTGGCACCTGGGTTAATGCAAGGTGTTCCATTCAGTTTCATTCTTGTTTGATGTTTTCATAGTGGTTTGATACAATTAAGTGGCTTGCTAGGCCATTTCAGAGGGCAGTTAAGAATTGACCACATTGTTGTGGATCTGGAGTCACATGTAGGCCAGACTGGGTAAGGAAGGCAGATTGCCTTAGTGAACCAGATGGATTACAACAATCCAGTAGTTTCATGGTGACTATTACTAGCTTTATATTCCAGATTTAGTTAATTAACTGAATTTAAATTCCCCAGCTGTTGCGATGGGATTTGAAGTCATGTCTCCAGATCATTAGTGCAGTGACATAACCCCGACACAACCATACCCCATCTAGTTAGCAGTCAAATAACGTAATCAATATGCTAACACCCTGTATACCTCTAGTAATTTCTGTGCTAACATCTCCTATTTATGTTTGTCTCCTCTTGAGCTTTCATGAAGTGTTCACAGAAATGAAAACCCCATGGTGGAGAGCTTTGAGCTTCATTCATTGTTATTCCCTGTTGTCTGAGTGTGGATATCAATATAAAAATAAAAAATATTTACCTTTGCCGTCAGATGTCTTCTCTTTCCCATATTTTGCTCCAGTGTTTTTTCTCTGGAAAAGAAAGGGAAATATTAATTGCATTTTGTGTGCAGCTTCCCTGCGATAGTCACAGATTCATTTTAACCATTGGAATGTCCTGAGAATTGTTGTAGCCCTCTGTCATCCATTGTAGCATCTTCAGTGAGGACAGTTGGACACTCCAGCTGTGGCCCTTCTCTGCAGATGTTGTCAATTCACTTGCTTGGTTGTCTCATCACCAACTGCCCAAGGGGACATTAAAGTGTTTGACAGCAGTCAGGACCTGGGAGAAGATTGCTTCCTCCCAGTCAGGAATGAAAGTAAGTTTAGAGGGAATTGGATCAGGATGCAGAGTAATGGTTCAGTCACACATTCAGTCTTTATTTTTGTTGTCTTTTAAAGTGCTAAGTCCATACTTATAGTAGAAGCTCTCTATGTAAATCTGGCACACTACAATACGCCCTCATATCAATGGTGCCAGCGGAGCGTGTAATGAAAGCATGACAGGTTTACATAGACAGTCTCCTTTCAATTGCTGATCACTGTGCACTGAGCTTGATTGAGCATGGTAAACACTACAGGCTCACACCCAAGGTTTGAAACCTATTGTTATCAGAGGAATGTATGATGGCCTTAAGAGAGCTTTTGGGCCAACTATCAAGAAGATCGCCCCCCTCAAATCTAAATCAGGGGACACAATCACTGACCAACGCAAGCAAATGGACCGCTGGGTTGAGCACTACCGAGAACTGAACTCCAGGGAGAATGTTGTCACTGAGACCGCCCTCAATGCAGCCCAGCCTCTGCCAGTCATGGAGGAGCTGGACGTACAGCCAACAAAATCGGAACTCAGTAATGCCATTGATTCTCTAGCCAGCGGAAAAGCCCCTGGGAAGGATGGCATTACCCCTGAAATAATTAAGAGTGCTAAGCCTGCTATACTCTCAGCACTCTACGAACTGCTTTGCCTGTGCTGGGATGAAGAAGCAGTACCACAGGACATGCGCGATGGCAATATCATCACCCTCTATAAAAACAAAGGTGATCGCAGTGACTGCAACAACTACCGTGGAATCTCCCTGCTCAGCATAGTGGGGAAAGTCTTCGCTTGAGTCGCTTTAAACAGGCTCCAGAAGCTGGCCGAGCGTGGCTACCCTGAGGCACAGTGTGGCTTTCGAGCAGAGAGATCGATCTTTGACATGCTGTTCTCCCTTCGTCAGCTACAGGAGAAATGCCGCGAAAACAGATGCCCCTCTACGTTGCTTTCATTGATCTCACCAAAGCCTTTGACCTCGTCAGCAGAAGTGGTCTCTTCAGACTACTAGAAAAGATCGGATGTCCACCAAAGCTACTAAGTATCATCACCTCATTCCATGACAATATGAAAGGCACAATTCAGCATAGCGGCACCTTATCAGACCCCTTTCCTATCCTGAGTGGCGTGAAACACGGCTGTGTTCTCGCACCAACACTGTTTGGGATTTTCTTCTCCCTGCTGCTCTCACATGCGTTCAAGTCTTCAGAAGAAGGAATTTTCCTCCACGCAAGATCAGGTGGCAGGTTGTTCAACCTTGAGCGAAGACCAAAGTACGGAAAGTCCTCATCAGGGAACTTCTCTTTGCTGACGATGCTGCATTAACATCTCACACTGAAGAGTGTCTGCAGAATCTCATCGACAGGTTTGCGGCTGCCTGCAATGAATTTGGCCTAACCATCAGCCTCAAGAAAATGAACATCATGGGACAGGACATCAGAAATGTTCCATCCATCAATATCGGCGACCACGCTCTGGAAGTGGTTCAAGAGTTCACCTACCTAGGCTCAACTATCACCAGTAATCTGTCTCTCGATGCAGAAATCAACAAGCGCATGGGAAATGCTTCCACTGCTATGTCCAGACTGGCCAAGAGAGTGTGGGAAAATGGCGCACTGACACGGAACACAAAAGTCCGTGTGTATCAAACCTGTGTCCTCAGTACCTTGCTCTAAGGCAGCGAGGCCTGGACAACATATGTCAGCCAAGAGCGACGTCTCAATTCATTCCATCTTCGCTGCCTCCGGAGAATCCTTGGCATCAGGTGGCAGGACCGTATCTCCAACACAGAAGTCCTCGAGGCGGCCAACATCCCCAGTTTATACACCCTACTGAGTCAGCGGCGCTTGAGATGGCTTGGCCATGTGAGCCGCATGGAAGATGGCAGGATCCCCAAGGACACATTGTACAGCGAGCTCGCCACTGGTATCAGACCCACCGGCCGTCCATGTCTCCACTTTAAAGATATCTGCAAATGCGACATGAAGTCCTGTGACATTGATCACAAGTCGTGGGAGTCAGTTGCCAGCGATCGCCAGAGTTGGCGGACAGCCATAAAGGCGGGGCTAAAGTGTGGTGAGTCGAAGAGACTTAGCAGTTGGCAGGAAAAAAGACAGAAGAGCAAGGGGAGAGCCAACTGTGTAACAGCCCTGACAACCAATTTTATCTGCAGCACCTGTGGAAGAGTCTGTCACTCTAGTATTGGCCTTTATAGCCACTCCAGGCGCTGCTCCACAAACCACTGACCACCTCCAGGCGCTTACCCATTGTCTCCCGAGACAAGGAGGCCAAAGAAGAAGAGAAGAAAGAAAGTTATGTATGAATAACCATTTGAATTGCTGCAGCACTATCTGCCTTTATTTCCAGATCCTCTGGAATATTCCGTCAATTAATAACTAAAGCATTACAAGAGACCTTGGAGTGTAATTACTACAATGTTCTGGTCTTCAGGTAACAATATGCACGTGCCATAGCTGTCACCTATGGGCAGAATTTTCCTGGCCCATTGGTGATGTGCTGGGAGGCGGGAGGACTGGCAATATGATGGGGGAAGGTGTCAGGAGAGGAGCATATTGGCAGTGGTGGGAGTCTTAGTGATATGGCCTCCCCACCAGGCATCCAATTGAACCACTTAATGGCCCAATTAAGGGCCACTTTCCACTCCCCCTCCCCCCACAGGCATTTTGCCCGCATCAGGAGGGCCCACTGCTGCATCAGGAAACTGCCAGGTTCTCAGGGGGGGGTTGGCGGGGGGGCACTCCATGACAAACAGTGCGGCCCCTCGGTGGCAATGACAGCCCCCGCGCCCAAGGTGCTGCTGCCAAAACAACAACCCCCATTCCCCACAGATTACCGGGACCTACCTGCTTTGTAATATAACGATGTAAGGGCTTAATACCGAAGACAGTGAGAGAGACCCGTCCCACTGTACGAGTGACATGGTGGCAATGATGAAAGCGACCAGGAGAATTTGAAGACCTCCTTACCTTAAGAAGAAAGACCACTGGAACCACAGAGACATTTAAAGAGAAATACTGGCCCAAAACAGTAGGAAAACTACTTACCTACAGAGGAGGCTGTGTGGAGCTTCCCAGCTGTGGTGATTCAGAGCACTGAAATAGGGGCTGCACCACAGAACAGAAACGTGGTCGCCTACAAATAGAATCCAGTGATCGGGTGAGTTAAAAGCCCTTTGAAAAGCATAAAGTAATTTTCTTAAGGAATCATGCTTGAAGGAAAACATGTATAAAAATCCAATCTTTCACTTGGGCTGAACACCAGGGCGAAGAGTGGGAAACCCCCGAAAAGCGTGCAAACTGCCGAAAAGCGCAGGAAACCCCGAACACAGCAGGGACATTCCATTAAGGTAAACAAGTCCGAAAAAAAACAAACAAACTGAAGCTCTCAAAGAAAGAGAAAATCCTAAAGAAGCCTATCAAAACAGTAGGGAACTCTCGAGAACAGCTGGAAAACTCCATTAAGGCAACCAAGTCTGATAAAAAACCAAAGTGAATTTCTCATGCAAAGGGGAAAACCCTAAAAAAGCCTATTAAAACCACAGGGAACACTCAAGAACAGCTGTGACACCTCTATTAAAGCAAGCTAGCCTGCAAAATAGAGTTCTTAAAGGGAAACACTCTTTAAAAAAAAAAGTCTATTAAATAAAGCAATATGGATCCAAAATTGGGAATACTGGAGAGTTCCAAAATCAAGAGGGACCCAATCAGATTCAAAACTGGGTACTATGGAGAAAAAGGTTCCTAAGGTTTAGAATTGCTTGATAACTCCTTGCAAAATCTGAAGTGGAACCAGTGAATACCCTCCTGTAATCAGTAGGAGCGATTGCTAAAAATGTAATTGTCTGACATTTGATCAATGAGGCTCCCATTAAATTTGAAGGAGTACTCCTATATTACTGACCTGTATAGATTGGCAGAAGGTTGAGAATATGACAAAGTAAAGGCAGAACAAATCAGAGATTGGATAATCGTTAGCATCGCAGATGAATCCTTGTCAGACCTGTTGCAATCCAAGGAAGACCTTACACTGGAAAAGGCCATTCAAATTGTAAGATAAGCTGAAGTTCACAAACAGACAGGGACATCCTCCGAGCTGAAGACAAGCCATGGATGAGAAGGAGTTCAATGCCCATTGGTTAAGCCAAAGCCAGGGAAACACTTTGAGGAACAGAAAAAACATACCGGTGAGAAGGCGCATGACATAGGAGAACCTTGTCAATGTTGTGGAGCCAAGAAGAACCACAGACGAGAGCAGTGCCCAGCAAGTAAAGCTGAGTGTTTTAAGTGTGGAAAAATTGGACATTTGGGAAGATATATCATAGCAAAATCTCTTCGCTTAAAGGTACAAAGCAGAAGACCTTCACACAAACAGCAGTGAATCAAGTGCAGCAATACCCACAATGAAAGAACCAGGAGAGTTCTTGGGAGAAATCAGTAATCCAGACCAAGATTTCTGGACAGCAGACATCTATGTGAATGGATATCTCATAAATTTTAAGCTTGACACAGGGGCTAGCATCACGGTGCTGTCTGACCAAGAGCCTTGGGTAAAGAAACATTACCTGCAACCGACAGATATACAGTTGCATGGTCCAGGCAGGACACAACTGCGAGTAAAAGGCAAACTCCAAGCGACTCTTCAACATAAAGGAAGACAACTGGTAGACCTTATATTTCCTACACAATCAATAATTTTCTTTACTGAGCAGGAATGAATGCCGACAACTATAGCTGATTAGAAATGTAGCCAAAGTCAAGCAAACAAAGGTAAACAATTCCTTATTAGCACCAGCAGAATTACTAATAGGAAGGAAGTTAAGAAGAAAACTTTCAGTATTGCCTCAGCAATTATTGCCTGGATTGAAGACTCAAGACTACGAGAAAGTACGAGAAAGGGAAAACTCCTACAGAAGGAAACAAACCTAGAATTACAATAGGGGATTTTGAGTGACAAGCTTACCCAAATTAAACAATGGTCGAAAAGTGTTGATAAGTGACCTGGAACGAGAAGGTACAGTAATCCATAAACATGATGACTATCAGCGATCGTATTTTATACGACTGAATGAAGGGAACATAAAATGGAATTGGAGGAATATCATTTCCATTCTGCAAAAGTAACAGCCAGTAATCTATCTGCAAGATCCAAATGAAGATGAACAAACACAAACCGAATGAAACACTACAACCCATAGAAACGACGAACAAAGTCAGCAACCCAGATTTCCTACGAAGATTACTGATCGTCCCAGACTGATTACAACCAGATCAGGGAGAGTTGTCAAATCTCCGATGAGACTGAATCTGTAAAGTCAGAGACTTGGGGGGGATCTTGGGGAGGTGGGGGAGAGAGCGTAGTAGGGAAGTCATAAATGTACATACGTTTGGAAAAATCTTGGATAAAGACTTTGGGGGGAGATTAGATTAGATTAGATTAGAGACACAGCACTGAAACAGGCCCTTCGGCCCACCGAGTCTGTGCCAAACATCAACCACCCATTTATACTAATCCTACACTAATCCCATATTCCTACCAAACATCCCCACCTGTCCCTATATTTCCCTACCACCTACCTACACTAGTGACAATTTATAATGGTCAATTTACCTATCAACCTGCAAGTCTTTTGGCTTGTGGGAGGAAACCGGAGCACCCGGAGAAAACCCACGCAGACACAGGGAGAACTTGCAAACTCCACACAGGCAGTACCTGGAATCGAACCCGGGTCCCTGGAGCTGTGAGGCTGCGGTGCTAACCACTGCGCCACTGTGCCGCCCTTGTAGTATAAGGATGTAAAGGGTTAATTCCAAAGACAGTGAGAGACCGCTCCCATTGTATGAGTGATAATGTAACAATCACATGAGATAGGCTTGAGGAGAAGAAGGTATAGCAGCACAAAGGATGCTAGCTTAGGTGACTTGCGGAGAGTGTATATAGTAACTGTAAATAATAAGGACTTGTTAGTTAACATTTACCAGAGTTTAAGACTTTCTCTAGAATACCCTACAACACTACAAATACAAACCCTACATTGCAACATGCCAGGCCCCAGCTTCCCCCAAAAAACTCACCTCTCTTCTAGAGCACCTTGCCATTGAGGCGCCAGCTCTCTGGTGATGCAGCCTCAGCACTGGTCACTGTTAGTGATGATGCTGCCAAGGCTGCTGAGCTGCTGACCCTCTCATTGGCTGGCTGTTTTTGGAGGCGTGATGCCGCCCTCAATTGGATGGCGACCTGGCAATAGCCTGTCAATTGGCTGCTGCCGGCAAAATTCCACCCTAGGGACCTGCTGGCCACCAGAGTGGTGTCACCTCCCACTATCAACCCTGGAGGCGGGACTTCAAGGTCTTCCAAAAACTTCCGCCCTATGTTTTAAGGAAATTTCCAAGCTATTTGTTGTCAGTGAACAAGGAACCATGAATCACTGACTTCAGGAAAGATGTGAAAAGCAAGAGTTAGAGTAGGGGAATAAAAAACTCAAGCTATTACTCTGGGAAGAGGCCAAATACGCCCACACAAGAGAAGAGGATGAATCACGAAACGGACATTTCAGGCCAGTCTGACACAACTTTTAGTGCTTGATCCAAGAGTATTACTAATTGAAACCTGGACACAACTTATCTACCCATTGACCTTTGCTTGGAAAATGGTGCACTCCATATGGAGACCCTGGATGAAGCATAATTCTAGAATACACTTATGAGAATTCTGTTGAAAATTATTTTTGGTATTGTAGGTCAGCAAGAGTGTCAGGAAGAGAACAAAGGGGAATTATTGGATAAGGCCCGAAAATGGGTACAAAGATCACGATGTGCGAGCCCTGCAACTGTTCCTTCCAATGTAGGCAGCACGCAAAATACGTGCTGCCTGTTAATTTAAATGATGGTAGTGTGCAGGCCAGTGCTAAGCACGCTGCTGAGTGGCTTTTAAAAAATTATTCCTTTATGTGATGTGGGCATTGCTGGCTCGACCCAGCCCTAATTGCCCTAGAGAAGGTGGTGATGAGCTGCCTTCTTGAACCACTGCAGTCCATGTGAGGTAGGGACACCTACAGTGCTTTTAGGAAGGGAATTCCAGGATTTTGACCCAGCGACAGTGAAGGAACGGAGATAAAGTTCCAAGTCAGGATGGTGTGTGACTTGGAGGGGAACTTGCAGGTGGTGGTGTTCCCATGCGTCTGCTGCCCTTGTCCCTCTAGGTGGTAGAGATCACGGGTTTGGAAGGTGCTATTGAAGGAGCCTTGGTGAGTTGCTGGAATGCATTTTGTATATGGTACACACTGCTGCCACTGCATCGGTGGTGAAGGGAGTGAATGTTGAAGGTGGTGGATGGGGTGTCAATCAAGCAGGCTGCTTTGTCCTGGCTGGTGTTGAGCTTCTTGAGTGTTGTTGGAGCTGCACCCATCCAGGCAAGTGGAGAGTATTCCACCACACTCCTGACTTGTGCCTTGTAGATGGTGAACAAGGCTTTGGGGAGTCAGGAAGTGAGTTACTCACTGCAAAATTCCCAGCCTCTGACTTGCTCTTGTAGCCACAGCATTTATGTGGCTGGTCCAGTTCAGTTTCTGGTCAATGGTAACCCCACCTCACCCACCGGATGTTAATGGCGGGGGAATTCAGTGATGGTAATGTTAATGAACATCAAGGGGAGATAGTTAGATTCTCTCTTCTTTGAGATGGTCATTACCTGACACTTGTGTGGCATGAATGTTACTTGCCTTTTATCAGCCCAAGCCTGGATGTTGCTGCATATGGACACGGACAGCCTCGGTATCTGAGGAGTCGCGAATGGTGCTGAACATTGTGCAATCATCAGCGAACATCCCCACTTCTGACCTTATGATGGAGGGATGGTCATTGATGAAACAGCTAAGGCTGCATTCCTCAGTAAGGGAGCCAAGTCTGTGCCAGGCTAGCACCATTAAGGCTATCCTGCACTACTTTCAGCCAACCTGCACCTCCTAAAGAGGAGGTGAATTCTGGCTGCAGCAAGTCCTGGAAGTAGCTGGGAAGCGTGCCCAAGCAGAAAGAACTCAGAATAATGGCACAACAGAGAAAAGAGTGTGTCCCTAGATTCTCAGATTCTGCGCTGGAGACCTTGGTGCAGGAGGCAGACAGGAGGAGAGAGGTCCTCTTCCCTCAGGGACCAGAAGGCCCTCCAGGCAGAGATTAAGAAGGCAGTGTGACAGACAGCTACCACAGTCAATGCCAGCAGTGTATCCCTGAGGACCTAGATGCACTGTCACAAGAAGTTCAATGACCTCACACGAGTGGTCAAGGACAGTGGAGTTATCTTCAAATGCCATATCCTACCAACTGCACCACTTGCCTTACACACTGCTCCATTCATCACCCCTCCTTCACTCACCTATCAACCGTCCCTATCAATCATGATTCATATTGTCACATACCTCACCCTCACACACTCAGCACTGCTGCAAGCCTTGCACCCTCATTTCACAGCTAACTCACTGTCAGCTATTCAACTGTGGCAGGCACATCACTCAAACACATTGCACCACACTCACTGACACTTTTCCTTCAGTCTTGCAGGAGAAGATAACTGCAGGCAGCAGCATCTAACCAGCAGGAGACAGGTACGGTGGCATGTCCTCACCCCAGTGGAGGAGGTGGTGCTCACCATCATTGGAGCAGCCATAACTGAGGCTGTGACCAGTAGCGGGGCTGAAATTATTAATAATGGCGATACATTCCTAATCATCTTCCTAATATCTCACTTTCCCCTCATCCCACACTCTCTTGACTTACAAGCAGCAAATGATGTAGGCAGACACCTCTTTCTTTTCCCCCTACCCTTCCCTGAACATTACCCTTGTGCCTTTCTCCTTTCAGATACCGAAGAACTGTCACCTGGACTGGCAGTGATGCAGGTGTGATGTGCCAGAGGAGCTAGAGGTTGATGATGATGAAACACCCTCACTCTATCTCACACTTGCAGCCACCAGCACAAATACTGGCACTTCGCATACTTTAGAGGGTAGCTTAGAGGCAGGATCTGTATTTAGTGAGTCACCAGGCATGAGTGTCCTGCAGCCTGGGGAGGGGACAGGGTCATGCAAGTGCTAGCTCTCTGGAGGCCAAGGTTGCACGTGGGTTCAGATGAGGACCCCGATGGGCGGGATGCAGAAAAGGTTGATGTGCATGCACAATGAAATGCTTGATGCATTGGCAGGCCTGCCAGAACACTTACTGTCACTATCAAGGAGCATGGTGGAATCCGGCTTCATGGGCATAGGATTTTGAGCAGAGCCTGAAGCCCATCCTTCCCAGCATGGAAGTGGTGGCCAACTCCATTCACACACTTTGGATCCAACCGTGATGCAGCGTCTGATGGCCAATATCTCAGCTTCCATTAAAGCACAAGCAGAAGCCACCCTACAAATTGGCTGCTGCAGTGGAAGTTCAGACTGCAGGCATACAAGCTTAGCTTGTTGCCAGGCAAGCTCAGACTGCTACCATCTTGGCTGTGGACACCATAGCAGTACAGCAATCTGTCCTCCAGCAAATTACTAGGATTGTTGAGGCAGTGGCAGTGGCTCCTTGCAGCACGAATCTGTTGTCCTCTCTCAGGATGACAGCCTTCATTTTTCCACCATTGCCACTCTGCCAATGCCCTTGCTGTTGTCAGTCAGCAGTCAGTCAACCCAAATTGCTGCCACCCATGCCGAAATTGTGCAGTCTGAAGTTGGGCCTTCTAGGGCTGGAGCTGCTCAAGGGCATCCTGCAAGGCCAGCTGCAGTCTCCACCACTGAAAGTTAGCCTCCGCCAGTCATGCTGCAGCCATTGGGGTTGCATTCACTGGTACCGCAGTCGGATGAACCAAACACGGACAGAAAACAGCTGTGGTGGTGGTTGCCTCCTCTCTTTCTCCTGCTCCTCCTCTTCCTCCTTCACCTTCCCCTTTTCCTCCTCCTCCTCCTCATGAGAAAACAGATGCTGCAGAGCCGAATTTTGAGGCCCACAAATCTTGGATGTGAGAAGCAGAAGTGTTAATGATTGAGGTAGCCATGCGTGGACTGTGGGAAGAGCAGACTTGATGGTCTGAAAAATCTTTTTTCTACTTTTAAGCTTTATAATGCTGTCCTAAAACAGAATCAAGATGGTCAAATAAAAAGCGGTGCACCACTTTATAGCAACAATATATTATGCTACAGCGAATCGGGATGAGGATTTGAGTCTCAGATCTCCCATGAGGGAATTTCCCCTGGGAAACAGTAAAAATTGGAGAGGGCAAGAGTTATTCAGAGTGAAATCATGGAAACACCCCAGTGAGTTTCACAGGAATGGACCTAAACGCAAGTCACTCATTCACCCGGTCTTAGCTGCAGACGGTTGGTAGTACAATGGCGATTAAGAAAGTAAAAGTTGTCCTGGGCCAATAATTATCTCTCCACAAACATGACGAAAACAAATGATCTGGTCATTTGCCTCATTGTTGGTTGTGGGCGCTTTCTGTGCACAAACTGGCTGCTGTGTTTCTCTACAACAGTAGTTACATTTCAAAAGTACTTCATCGGCTCAAAAGCATTTTCAGACATGGTGAGGTTGTGAAAAGTGCCACATAAATACAAGTTCTTTCTTTCAAAAGGGTAATGCAATAACAACTCAGCTCAACAAATAAAAAACTTGCATCTCTCAGAAAGAGTAATTGAACACAAAATGTTGAGTGATGGAACTAAAACCAGCAATTTCTGCTAACCCTGTCTATGATTAACTTCACTACCCAAAGTTCATTTTGTGGGAAATCACAGTTGATTAGAGAGGCCGCCTCCGTAATTCACAATTGATAAGAGTTTAATGAGTTATGGTTGTAATAATGGAAGATTGGTGCAAACAGGCACTTTAAAGTCCTTTTCCATTAACTTGTGTAATATTCGAATGCTTTCACCCCTGCTGTTAAAAATGTATCTAAGTATAGAAATGTTCAGTGGTTCAAACCTCTTATTAGTGAGAGCAAGTGATAATATACTGCCATGTGTTTCTATAGAGATAGGAATTCCTATCCAATACACTGAATTTTTCATGCCTACTAAAGCCTTTTAACTACTATAATACTTGCTGGCCGCAGTGAGTTCGAAAGCTTCTAAATAAAATTATATGTTGTGAGGTCATGCCACTCACTGGAATAGAATGACCTGGAGATTTGGATTCTCCTATGTAGTCCTACTCAAAATTGGATGGGATAGTGACGGAGAATGATAGGATATTCAAGCGGTGAGGCCTACCACCATTTTACCACTTGACTTTGCATCTCCCCTTGCTCATTGCTGCTGGCCATTCTTTCCTCGTCTGCTGCTTGAATATGCATGGGGGAATTGTAGCCTTAAACCACAATGGATTTCCCTCACGTTATCTGTGCTACTGCCAATTCCCAGGGTTGCCTCGGAAACAGCGTTGGTAGTCCCCATAAAGTGATAGCAAGAGCCCTGATGCTACTCCATGGAGGAAGAAGTCTTTGTAGCTGCTTCCTCTCCTTTGATCTAGCCCCGCACTGACTCCCTGAGTAAGCCTGGGTCTCTGCTGAGGCCTGTAGAGTTGTAGCTCACTCAGTTTTTTGGGGTTTCTATCCATGGATATTCCTATTGAGGAAATCGGTAGACTCTCCCTTGGCAGTGGAAATTCTTGTGGGTGCTTGAGTCACAAGGTTTCGGGTTCAAGTCCTACTCCAGGGTTTGAACACAAAAATCTACGCTGACACTCCAATGCAGTATTGATGGAGTGCTGCACTGCTGGAGGTGCCGTTTTTCAGATGAAATGTTAATCTGAGGCCCTATCTGCCTGCTTGGGTGGATGCAAAAGATCCCATGGCACTATTTTGAAGAAGAGTAGGGGAGATATCCCCAGTATCCTGGACAACATCTATCCCTCAATCAACACCACAGAAAAAAACAGATGATCTAATCATTATCATATTGCCATTTGAAAGAGTTTGCTGGGCTGGATTTTGTGAAAACATCGAAACATAGAAAATAGGAGCAGGAGTAGGCCCTTCGGCCCTTCGAGCTTGCTCCACCATTCATTATGATTATGGCTGATCATCCAACTCAGTAACCTGTTCCTGCTTTCGCCCCATACCCTTTGATCCCTTTAGACCCAAGAGCTATATCTAACTCCTTCTTGAAAACATACAATGTTTTGGCCTCAACTGCTTTCTGTGGGAACCAGCAGGCCTCCCGGCGTTGGGCCGAAAAGGCAGTAGGAACCCCGCCTCGGCTATTCAGAGTCCCCTTGGCTCTATTTAACAGCGCTTGAGCAATTAAGTGCCCGGCGCCGGGATCCCCATCCTTTTAAGGATGGGGATCCAGCCTTCAAGAGCTGCTGGCCAATCAGAGGGCCAGCAGTTCAGTAGTATCTGCAGTGTCACCAGGAGTGGTGGCCACTGTCAATACTACAGGAGGCCTTGGAATCAGACCCAGCGCTGGAGAGCCAGACCTCAGGTAAGTGAGTTGTGGTCACCGAGGGCAGTCCAGCAGGCCCTGGTGGGCCCCCGCACAAGCCTGCAGGGAGGTTGCCTCGTTTCTCTGGGCATGGGTTTTCTCCCCCCCCCCCACCACCACCAACCGCTGCTGTCTTAAGCAGCGGGAAGAGGCACCTTAGTGACTGCTAAAAGCCCTTCTCAGGGAGGTCTATTAAATCCAGCCCATGTGTGCAAACTGGCTGCCGCATTTCCTCCATTGCAGCACTGACAAGACTTCAAAAGTACCCCATTGGCTGTAAAGTGCTTTTAGACATCCAGTGGTTGTGAAAGGCGCTATATAAATGCAAGTCTATCTTTCTTCTCTCTTTCTTGATTGGAAATAACCCCCAACCCAGGGAAATAGGTTGGAGTTGTGGCAGAATCTGGAGTGGGGGCAGGAGTAGGGTGGAGGGATGGGGGAGGTGGGTGGGCAAAGTTGGACAGATGTCCTGCCCCATTATTACTGTGCCTTTAAAGGGAAATGCAATCCTTATTGTCAGTATGTTATGGGCTGCCTATATGATTCTAACCCCCAACTGAATCCCTGATCTTGGCTCCTGTTTAGTGAGGATGCATCAGATGGAGGAAAAGGAAAGCAGAAGCCATGATCAACGTCCAAGCCATCAACTCAAAGACAAGGTGGAAAGAGGCCTAAAAGTAAGAATCGCAACCCAGCCAGTGCAGGACATCTGTTACTGAAAGAGATCACAAAGGGAAGAAATCAAAAGTTAATATACATTTCAAAGAAAAGCCCACACTCTAGTTCAGCCATTATTTGACTAAACTCCAATTCTGAACTGCTGGTGGTGGAAGCGGAGACAATGACTTCGCAGGGAAATTGGATGTCCACTTGAAGGAAATAGACTTGCAGGGCTATGGGGATAAAACGGGGAAGTGGGACTGACTGAATGACTGAGAACCGGCAGTGACTCGATGGGCCAAATGGCCTCCTCCTGTATTGTAAATGACTCTATGAACCAGCATAGAATCCTAATGCCCTAAACTATTTCCCATTGATAAGAATTCCAAAATCATAGGGCCAATCTTAGGACTGCACTGTCCAACAGAGCATTGCCCTCTGGGAGCACACAACAGGAAATTGTGGGAGGATTCCCCATTTTCCGATTATGCACTTTCAACTGCCAGGAGAGCACATTATTATCATCTATTAAGTATGAATTTTTCTCCAATTAAATATTGGGAAGACTGAAGCCATTGTTTTCGGTCCCCGCTCCAAATTCCTTTCCCTAGCTACCGACTCCATCCCTCCCCCTGGCTACAGTCTGAGACAAAACCAGACTTTTCGCAATCTTGGTGTCATATTTGACCCAAGAATGAGCTTCTGCCTTCATGTTCGTGCCATCACTAAGAACGCCTATTTCCATCTCCATAACATCACCTGATTTTGACCCTGTCTCAACCCATCTGCTGTTGAAACTCTCAGTCATGCCTTTGTTCCCTCTAGGTTTGACTATTCCAATGCACTCCTGGCTGGTCTCCTACAAAATACCCTCTGTAAACTTGAGGTCATCCAAAACTGCTGCCCGTGTCCTAACTTGCACCAAATCCCATTCACCTATCATGCCTGCATGTGCTCGCTGACCTACATTGGCGCCTGGTCAAGCAACGTCTTGAATTTAAAATTCTCATCCTTGTTTTCAAATCCTCGCCACTCGCTCTCTCTGTAATCTCCTTCAGCCCCACAACCCACAGATATCTGTGCTTGTCTAATTCTGGCCTCTTGAGCATCCCCAATTTTAATCGCTCCACCATTGGTGGTCGCACCTTCAATTGCCTAGTCCCTAAGGTCTGGAATGCCCTCCCTGTCTTTTGTTTTATTCTTTCATGGGATGTGAGCATTGCTGGCAAAGCCAGCATTTGTTTTCCATCACTAATTGCCCTTGAGAAGGTGGTAGTAAGCCGCCTTCTTGAACCGCTGCAGTCCATCTGGTGTATGTCCACCCACAGTGGAATGACAATATAGGTCCAAGTCAGGATGGTGTGTGACTTGGAGGGGAACTTGCAGATTGGGGTGTTCCCATGCATCTGCCGCCCTTGTCCTTCTAGGTGGTAGAGATCATGGGTTTGGAAGGTGCTGTCGAAGCAGCCTTGGTGAGTTGCCTCTGTGCATCTTGTAGATG
The DNA here is from genome assembly GCF_036365525.1 of Heterodontus francisci. NCBI lineage: Eukaryota > Metazoa > Chordata > Chondrichthyes > Heterodontiformes > Heterodontidae > Heterodontus > Heterodontus francisci. The sequence goes on along the minus strand of NC_090380.1, from coordinate 103,162,510 downwards.
GTACACACTGCTGCCACTGTGCTCTGTGGGGGAGGCAGTGAATGTTGAAGGTGGTGGATAGGGTGCCGATCAAGTGGGTTACTTTGTCTTGATAGTGTCTAGCTTCTTGAGTGTTGATGGAGTTGCATCCATCCAGGCAAGTGGAAAGTGTTGCATCACACTCCTAACTTGTGCCTTGTAGATGGTGGACAGACTTTGGGGAGTCAGGAGGTGTGGGTTACTCGCCACAGAATTCCCAGTCTCTGACTTGCTGTTGTAGCCACCGTATTTATATGGCTGGTACAGTGAAGTTTTTGGTCAATGGTAACCTCCAGGATGTTGATAGTGGGGAATTCAGCGATGGTAATGCTGTTGAATGTCAAGGGGAGATAGTCATTGCCTGGCACTTGTGTGGCACGCATGTTACTCCCTATCTCCACTTCTCTACCTCGCTTTCCTCCTTTAAGACACTCCTTAAAACCTATCTCTTTGACCAAGCTTTTGGTCATCTCACCTAATATCTCTTTTTGTGGCTCGGTGTCACTTTGTTTTGGGATGCTCCTTTGAAGCACCTTGGGATGTTTTATTACGCTAAAGGTGCTTTTTTTAAAATAGAAGTTGTTGTTGAGTTCCTGATAAAAGGTCATGGTCTCTCCTTATTAGGAGTGCTGCAGCATCTCTAGCCTTTGGAAAGAAAACACAAATCAGCCAGGCTTCTGCTCCTGATCATGTGTCAGTGACCCCAGCTAGAAAGGTCAATTGTGTGAATGTTGCGTGGCAAATGTAAAGCCTTCTCTTCCCGCTACCTCCCTCTTTTCAAATGATCTACTATCCCTCACTGTCTAGACCATCGAAGACTGGCTAGTTGGTGAAGACTGCTGCCAGCCCTCATGGAACTATGATGAGTAAAATCAAGATGGAGGGGTGGGGGGGCGGGGGAGAGAAAAAAATAGCAGGTTCTCATCTATCCATTTTTTTTTTTACAGTTCACATACCAACTACCCTCTGTGAAATGCAAGATGAAGCCACAAGCTGCCTTTTTAAAGAAATCACTTTTGTTCAAAGAAAATTTATTTGCCCAATCAGTGATGTGAAGGTTTGCAAAGTGGCTGTTCATATCTACAACCGATAGGAGTCCTGATTCAGGCACAGTATTTCCTGGGAAACTCAATTACATGTTTATCAGCATCTGACAGTGCCAGCAACAAAAGTGCAAGGTAGCATATTTGACAAAGCAAGGTTAATATGCTGGAGGAGTCCCAAAGATCAGTGCAAACAACTTTATATTAAATGTAGAAAAATCTCAGCATCCTCAGGCATTTACTCAGTGCTGTCTAAACAGTACGTATAAGCTTTGACTTCAAAATAGAGGCTGCATCTCTCTTGGGGTGCGAGAGAACTTTTAGCTTTTGAGAAATTCCAATGGCATGATCACTTGAGCTCCAAAAGCTGCTAAGGTGTTGCATCCAATCTGGTCAGCATTTGTGAAGAAACTGAACCACATCTGTCAGGTGTAAGTATTTATACCATGAAAGTGCCCCAAATGATGAACTAATTCATGGGTTTTGGCAGTTTTTGAAGGTTTTTTAAAAAATCAATTTGCATATTTCTAAAATGTTGGTGCTGGATACGTGCTTCGCTGAAGCAGTACCTAATGTAGCCAACTCCAGTGACATGATAATGTACCTCACTAAGATTCACACTGCCAAGAACCACATTGCTAATATTCAAATTGCTAAGAAAACATTGCTAAGATTTTGCCATATGTGATATCACACTATTAGAAAAGAAGAAAGGAAAAATAAATTTGCATTTATATAGTGATTTTCATGACCTCAGGATGTCCCGAGGACTTCACACCCAATGAAGTATTTTTGAAGTGCATTCACTGTTCTAATGTGAGCAACACTCCAACCAATTTGCGTGCAGTAAGGTCCTACAAATGACAATGAGATAATGACCAAATAATCAGCTTTAGTGCTGTTGGTTGAAGGATAAATATTTGCTAGAACATTGGGAAGAACTTCCTTGCTCCTCTTGAAAACAGTGCCAGGGGGTGTTATGTCCACCTGAGAGGACAGACAGGGCCTCAGCTTAACAACTCATCAAATAGTGCAGCACTCCTTCGGTACCGCATCGGTGTGTCACCCTAGATTATGTGCTCAGGTGTCTGGAGCGGGATTTCCACCCACAACCTTCAACATCAGAGGCAAGAGTGCTACCATTGAGCCAACAGTGACATCATTAGAAATCCTGAGAGATAAATTTTACAAATTTGTGCGCCTGATGGATGGAAAATCATGGAGTGAGGCACATTGGTTAGTCAGTGAATCTCAGTTACTGGGGCTCGGAAGTTGGCCTCAGGATTATTGGGCGTGGGAGAATTCCCGCTGCTGAAAGCCAAACAATGACCTCTGCTGGGAAGTGAATGAGGAGTGAGGACAGCTTTCGAGTCAGCAATGACACTCTCTATAATCAAAAAACGTGTTAATGCTCACTGTGCAGGGTCATGCACCAAATATAATCATTTGGGAAAGATACCACAGCACCTTCAGGCCAAAAGATTGCTTGTTCTTCTCATTTGCATCCTTTATTAGATGAGAAGTCCTCAGGAATAAAAGCAATCAAACATTACTGGCACGAAGACCTTCTCATAATCTAAAACTCTTAGGTAGGATACTGTTAGATTCACAGGGAGTGGATACCAAGTGGGAGTTCAAATATTAACTCTGGAATGTTACAGTATTTATTTGAAAAAGAAAACTTTATAAATCCTGTAGTTTCCCAGAGGCTCTTGTTCAGAAATGAGATCTGGTGAGTTCATTAGACTATCCAGTTTTAATTTGTAATGCTGCTGAGCCTTCCTGATGGATGTACTTGGCATGGGAACTACTTTTTTTAAACACATCAAAGAGAAGGATGTCAGTGTTCTGGAATGGAACACTTTTACCATCAGCATCAAGCACTTCTGAGTTAGTTGTAGCGTAGACAAATGTAGAATGATGCTCCCTCTGCATTAACAATGGGCTTTAGCCTCAACCCTAGAATTGCACCACCTAACATAGCAGTGTCTTATATCCATTTTTCACACTAACCATATTTACAACAAGATTTTAATGCTAATTTGTGGGCAGTTGCTATGAATTTGTACCCATTAGGAACTGGGGACAAGAAGCTGACTAGCTCTTATTGGATTGGCAGCAGGGAGGAGGCCTTAGTTGCATCAGTCTGTATTAAATTCACACCCAGGTCCCAGATGTGGAAAAGAAATGTTCCAATCCATTGCACCATCCTGTCCCCACTGAAATACATCAATTTGGAAGAGCAAGCACACTGGCAAGAAAAAATTGAGCTTTTTTCCAATATAGCAACAATGCTTCACAGGGAGATATGATAGAGGTGTTTAAGATTATGAAAAGATGGGACAAGCCAGATAGAAGCAGTCTGTTTCCAGTGGTTGAGGAGTCCAGAATCAGGGGCCATTGATACAGGATTAAATACAAGAGATTTAGAGCAGAGAGAAAGAGAAAATGCTTTTAACAGAGAGTAGTAAGGCTATGGACTTCACTTCTAGGGGACAGGATTGGACTCCGCATTATACAAAGGATATTGAGGCAAAAACAATGTCAACATTCAAGAGTAGATTGAATAGGTAAATGACGGAAAAGCAAATTAAAATGATATGGAAACAGAGTGGGTAAACGCGATTAGGACTAATTGTTCACAATGAGGGTGAGCATTGACAAAGTCTAATTGAGTCAAATGGCCTATTTTCATGTTGTAACTTCCACATATTATCCAAAATGCCTATGGGTGCTCTTTTCAGTAGGAAGAGTCAATGAAGAACAATCAGTGGTGATTACATTGGCTGATTTGGCCCTCTCACTAGCCTAGTAGAACTGAAGCCACTTATGGTACACAAGAACGTAGGAAGAGTAAGCCATTCAGCCCCTCGAGTCTGTTCCAATTAGATATCTATCTTAACTCCAATTTCTTTAATAACAACTGAGACAGAAGCATGAAAACCGCACCACTCAGTTCAGTCTCCTGTTTGAGGAGGTTATGAAATCTGCTGCAGCACAATCGTTATCACTCCCCAACAGTTGAATTTTTCACAGTGAGAGGTGTCGCAAATGCCGCCACACCTTTTAAAGTCTCACAAGGCATTGCAACTCATCTCACCTCCAAGTGAAGAGAAAATAGCTTGCCACTCTGTCATGCTAGACCCCCACCTGCCAAGAATGAGGCATATTAATTTTGCCACATGGACATTAAATTTCAAATTATTGCTGGGAAGAAGAAAAGGTCTGTTACAAGGGCTGCCAGACAATTGACTGGAATATATTTACATACCAATAGGGACAAGTGAGGTTACTCCCCTTATCCATTTAACCCACAATGGACTTTGAGCACCAGATATTGAAGGCAGGAAAGTGCATTCCAGGCCCTGCTAAGATGATAAAATCCAGAGAGTCAAGACATGGTCAGACCAGCTAGTCACATGGCTAACTTGCTTGGCAACCTGGGTTTTTCTGAATTGTACAAACTTTTTGAACTGAGAGTGTCTGTTTGCTCCTGGACTGAAAAGATCTCTCCTGGCTGGCTCACCACAGCCTCTCCTGTCTGCTCCCCATCTCTTTCTCATGGGAACTCCAAATCCACTGAAGACACATGAACCCCAAGAGAGAAATGTCTCTTACATCGAACAAGGTTTAAGAAGAATACTGGGCCCCAACGAAAAGCAAGATCTACCTACAATCAAGGGCTCTACAGTGAGCTCGAAGATCCATAACAAAAACCCTCTTCAGTGATTGCCTCAAACTTTTCCACTTTATTTCTTCTGCTCTGTTCTGTCTTTATCTGCATGTGTGTATCACGTATGCATGCTAGCATGGGTGCGTCGTGTCTCCGTAGGCGTTAACCAAATTAGCGTTTAAGTTTAATAAATTTCAACCTTTCTTCTTTAAACCTAAGAAAAACTGTTTGTGCTGGTTTCTTTGCCTTATAATTGAAAAGCCGTGAACAAGGATTCACCAAGGGGGAGCTAAAACCACGGTGTGTTAAAAATTAAACCCTGTAACGGTAAGACCAGATGAAGGCTGAGAGGAACCTTAGACCCCTTTCCAACTGGGTCGTAACACGCTCAAATAATGTTCCTTTTTCTCCTGTCTGAAAAACAAAGCATGTGTATGGATTGAAATGATGACAAGTCTGTTAGCTCGTTATCAGAGTTAGTTGCCATGGAGACTAAGTATTACTGAGTGTCAATGGCAAAAAAGAAACAACTTGCACTTATGTAACACATTTACGACCTCAGGATGTCCAAAGCACTTCAATATTCAGTCAAAAATGAGTCAAGTCCAACTGTTCAAGGGGTTTCATTACCAAACTCACTTTAATCTGACAGATTCAGTTCCTTTACACTTTTCCTTCCAATTTCTAAGTACGAACACAGGTTCCCAGACAACACTGATGTTAAATGCTATCTATTATCAATAATTACTGATGGTTTGCATGCCTTCCAGAGGTCAGAAATTCCTTGTAACCCCTCAACCGTGACCCCCTCCATTCCACCACTGCCCCCAATCCTTGCCTCATTTTCATGATCGTCCACAGTTAAACTCTACTTTGTTACATTTCTTCTGTTCTTTGGTCTGCTCTTCTATTCCTCTTCTCCCAATTCCTACTTAGTGCACTTACGCAGTCACTGACTTTGTGAAATGCCCTATTAATGGTGCTATAAATAAATAACTTACATTTATCTAGCGCCTTTCATGATCACAGGATGTCTCAAGTCTTCAGCTGATACAACAGTACTGAAACAAGTACTTTAATATCAGAAAGGCATCAGCCTACCTGCATACAGCAAGGTTTCATAAACAGTCTTCTAATATTGACCAGATAATCTATTTTAGTGATGTTGGTTGATGGGTAGATATTGGCCAGACACTGGGGAGAACTTCTTCGGATAATGCCATTGGATCTTTTACATTCACCTGAAACAGCAGGCAGGGTCTTAATTTAATGTCTCATCTGAAAGACAGTAGCTCTGATTAGTGCACTACTGAGGGAGTGCTGCACAAAGTGTCAGCCTAGATTTTGTGCTCAAGTCTCTGGAATGGAACTTGAGCCAGCTGCCATCTGACTCAGGTGAGAGTGCAACCCACTGAGCCACAGTATAAACTGCTGTCAATGAGCTCTGGAGTGCTTCCAGACACACCTAATGTTGCAGGTAACTCTGGAGCTGCTCCAGGATACAGGGGTTGACAACCACAGTAATATGGCAGTTAAATGCCAACAAACAATACTTCTAGTCATTTGGTGGTACAGAACTTGAGAATTGTTGAAAATAGAGACATGTTGTTGAAGCTTTTCGTTGTGCACTCATCAAGACAATCCACAAGACTAACCAATGTAAAGGAAAACAACAACTAACACTACATGAGAAGAGAGTGCTGATTGGTTGGCAAGTGAACTCTGATTGGTAGAGGCATTGCTATGGAGAATGCACCAGTTTACAGTGGCTGATAGTTAACTGTCAAGCTTTGTTTGAAATTTAAACCAGGCAGCTTTGACTCTGATTGGTCAAGGCATTGCCCTGAGGAATGAACCAGCAAATGGCTGTCACTTATTTTGTTTAGCTGAAAGAAGAGCAATGTTTGTACATGTTCTTTCTATTTGCAAAGCACAGGGCCCTGTGTATTAATATATGTAGCTTCTAGTACACGCAAATGCACCACACTGAGAGCCCTACTGACAATCTTAAATTGGTTGTCAGTGTAATTCTTAGCACACTGTGGATTATTTAGCAAATGTTGTCCAATCGCAGAATCACATCTAATGTTGGACACTGTGTTTTGAGTTTTGCAAGCACGGGCTGGTTGGGTACGGCCTGTACCTTGCCTATTGTGAACAATGGAAGAGACATGTTGTTTGATACGATCTGCCAGTCTTTGGGACTTACGGCGTATATACCTCGAATCACACTGGCATTGAAATTCATATATCACAGTACTCATTTGTGTGATGGGCAGAATGTTTTTTTGGCTTGACGGCAGCATCCAGTTAGTGGTGAACACCATGCGTGTTGCTACTGCATAGTAGCAGCGTGAAACAGCTAGCTTCACCTGTTGCTCAAATTTTGGGATACATTACCCTCTTCTGCTGTTCACAACGGGCAAGGTACAGACCAATCAGAGTCAAGCTGCCTGGTTTAAATTTCAAACAAAGCTTGGCAATTAACTGTCAGTCACTGTAAACTGCTGCATTCTCCATGGCAACACCTCTACTAATCAGAGTTCACTTGCCAACCAATCAGCACCCTCTTCTCATGCAGTATTAGTTGTTGTTTTCCCTTACATTGGTTATTCTTGCATATTGTCCTGATGAGTGCAAGATGAAAAGCTTCGACAACATGTCTCTATTTTCAGCAATAAACAATGCTTCATAATTTAAGGCTGTGCCTCTTTGACAAAAGCAGGAGTATTGGTGATTTATCTCTGAAGATGATTGACATTTTTGACTTCCTTTGTATGACATTGTAAAAAGTTAAAGTGCATTCAGCTGTGCAGTAATATTGGGTTTTAACTTACTGCAAACACAGTCTACATAAATATTATATCATCTCATCTGACAAGTGATAAAGCTTTAAACATTGAACAAACAGAACTCAGCTACTAAAATGGACAAGGATGTTTTTTATTGAAAAGTGTGAATTAGGGTATTAGACTTAATGAAAACCCATTACACGCATCATCAGCACCCAGTTCATTTTATGCACCATTGATAGGTTGGAGCTTGTTTGAGAGGTGTGGTACATGTAATGTATAATTGCTCCCCAGTGCAAACACTGTCATGCCAAGATACCTAGATGTATCAATGCACTCCTCCCACATGCTCTGCGCAGGTCAATTGTAAAATGGAGCCATAAACTGTTAGTAAATTGCCTGTGACATTTTCCCTGCTTAGTTGATGGATGCCATTTTTTTATATATACAATATATTGGAAAGACCTTGCATTTATATAGCATCTTTCACGATATCAGGACCTCCCAAAGTGCTTTACAGCAAATGAAATATGTTTTTTGAAGCATAGTCACTGTTGCAATGCAGGAAACAGGGATCTGGGTGTCCTCATATATGAATCTCAAAATGTTAGCACGCAGGTACAGCAAGTAATTAGGAAGGCAGATGGAATGTTGGCATTTATTGCAAGGGGGTTGGAGTATAAAAGTAGGGAAGTCTTACTATAACTGTACAGGGCTTTGGTGAGATGACACCGAGAGTACTGTGTACAGTTTTGTCTCCTTACTTAAGGAGGAATATACTTGCATTGGAAGCAGTTCAGAGAAGGTTCACCAGGTTGATTTCGGGGATGAAGGGGTTATCTTATGAGGGAAGGTTCAGCAGGTTGGGCCAATTGGCGTTTAGAAGATTGAGAGGTGATCTTATTGAAGCATATCAGATTCTGAGGGGCTTGACAGGGTAAATTCTGAGAGGATATTTCCCCTTGTGGGGGAATCTAGAGCTAGGGTGCACAGTTTCAAAATAAGGGGTCTCCCATTTAAGATGGAGATAAGGAGGAATTTCTTCTTTCAGAGGGTCATTAATCTTTGGAATGCTCTTCCCCAGACAGCAGTGGAGACTGGGTCATTTAATATATTCAAGGCTGAGTTAGACAGATGTTTGATCTACAAGGGATTCAAGGGGGACAGGCAGGCAGTAAAGTAGAGTTATGGCCACAATCAGAACAGACATGGTCTTATTAAATGGTGGAGCAGGATGGAGGGGCTGAATGGTCTACTCCTGTTCCTATTTCTCATGTTCTTATGAAATGCAGTAGTCAATTTGTGCAGAGCAAGATCCCATAAATCGTAATGTGATAATGACCAAATAATCTGTTGAGGGATAAATATTAGTCTGGACACTGAGGAGAACTTGCTCTTCAAAAAAGTGCCATGGGATCTTTTGCATCCACCTGAGTGGGCAGAATGAGCCTTGATTTAACATCTCATCCAATAGACAGCACTTCCGGCAGTGCAGCACTCACTGGAGGGTCAGCCATATAAGAAACAGACCCAAGTTCTCTTGTGATCTAATGGGTTCCTCACCAGTCTGGTGCCTGTGAGCTCAGATTCCCATTTTTGTGTGCTGCTATTGTCTTAGAGGTCCAAAGTGGCATTCATAATGTGCGTGCTTACTTTTGGGATGAATCACACCGGATACCGTGTTGGTGAGAGCCTTAGCGCGTGCAATGAATGGCCAACGGGAGTATGCAGAGCAGGCAGATTATGGGACAATCAGCATGTGACGCTGATTTGATGTCAGCAATGCCCTTTTGGAGCGCAATGCTCCAGTGAACGCGCATTCTTAAGCTCACACAGTCGAACTTGCATTTAACAGCCAGAAGGGTTCTCCCTCCACACACCTATCACTCCACCAGCGATATTTAAAAGGATCATCAAGTAATTACAGGTCAGTTGATCATTGATTACTTCAGATTGTTACTATGATTCTACAAGTGTTTGGAGCTTTCTTTAATTGTTTCAAGTGGTAAAAGTCTACAGGGAGTTGTGTGGCAGGTGATAAAGGACATTTTGTTGATGTCAAGGCTTCTGCACAAACCATTTGTTCCCAGACATGGGTGTATTAGTAGGCATTCCCTTTAGAGTACAGCATGACTTAGGGAATGAACAAAGGGCACACAGAACAGGACAAACTGCCTGAAGAGGGAGGAGGAGGAGGAGGGGGAGAAGGGCTCTCAGCAGGAGGCCATATTTGCCCAGGGTGTTCAGGGAGCAATTCTTTTATCTGAACCTCAGTGAGGAGCTGAAACAGCTGTGCTCTGTGAGGAGCAGTGTGTGAAATCTATACTTCAGTAAGGACGTCCTCACTGAAATCTGCCACCAGCTGCAGCCATAACTGCAACCTCACAGCAGAGAAAGGACTGCATTGCCAATGGCTGCGAAGGTGACCGCAGCAATTAATTTTTATGTGTCAGCCTCCTTTCAGTCTGGAGCTGAATATATTTACAACATCTCACATTTTGCCACCCACTGTTGCATGTGGGAGGTCACTGACTCTCTGTATTGAGAGACCTAACTACATTTCATTTTCTCTTACTAGAGAGAAGCAGATGGAGTGAGCATGTGGCTTTGCGAGGATTGCAGGATTGCCAATGGTGCCATTGACTGCATGCATATCGCCTTGCATGTGCCACATGTCAACTCTGTCATGCACCAGAACCAAAAGGGATTCCATATCCTCAAAATCAAGCTGTTGTGTGACCATAGGCAGTGAGTCATGCAAGTCAATACCTGGTATCCTAGCAGCAGCTATGATGCCTTCATTCTGTGGCAGTCTGCTGTGCCAGCTGCATTTTAGCCACTATGGAAAACCAGAGGGTGGTTACAGGGTGACAAGGCTATCTGCTGTTGACGTGGCTGATGACTCCAGTGCACAACCCAACCACATGTGTGCAGCATTCATACCAGGAAAGCCATGCTGCCACGGATAATGTAGTAAATCAGACTATTGGCATGCTGAAACAACAGTTCTGCTGCCTTGACCCCTCTGGAGAAGCCCTGCAGTATTCTGAAGAGCGAGTGGTGTCTACTGCATGCTGCACAACCTCGCCAACACAAGGAGACAGCCCTTGCCATTCAGCCCATCGAGCCTGTCCTGCCATTCAATACGATCATGGCTGATCATTCACTTCAATGCCTTTTTCCCACACTACCCCATATTCCTTTGTGTCATTGGTATTCAGAAATCTGTCAATCTCTACTTTAAATATATTCAATGACTGAGCTTCCAAAGCCCTCGGGGTAGAGAATTCCAAAGATTCACAACCCTCTCAGTAAAGAAATTTCTCCTCATCTCGGTCCTAAGTCGCTTCCCCCTTAATTTGAAATTGTGCCCCCTGGTTCTAGACTCCCCAACCAGGGGGAACATCCTCCCCATCTATCCCTTTAAGTATTTAATAGGTTTCATTGAGATCACCTCTCATTCTTCGAAACTCTCGAGGATACAGGCCCAGTTTCCCCAATCTCTTTTCATAGGACAGTCCTGCCATCCCTGGAACAAGTCTGGTGAACCTTCATTGCACTCCCACTATGGCAATAATATCCTTCCTAAGGCAAGGAGACCAAATCTGCACACAGTACAATAGGTGCGGTCTGACCAAGGTTCTATACAATTGAAGCAAGACTTCACTACTCCTGTACTCAAATCCTCTTATGCTAAAGGCTAATATACTATTAGCCTTCTTAATTGCTTGCTGCACCTGCATGTTAGCTTTCAGTGACTTATTGACAAGGACACCCAAGTCCCTTTGTATATCTACACTTTCTAACGTCTTACCATTTAAGAAATACTCTGCACATCTATTCCTCCTCCTACCAAAGTGGATAACCTCACATTTTTCCACATTATATTCCATCTGCCATGTTCTTCCCCATTCACTTAACCTGTCCAAATCCCCTTGAAGCTGCTTTGCATCTTCCTCACAACACACATTCCCACCTAGTTTTGTGTCATCCACGAACTTGGAAATATTACATTTGGTCCCCATATCCAAATCATTGATATATATTATGAACAGCTGGGGCCCAAGTACTGATCCTTGCGGTACCCTACTAGTCACAGCTTGCCAATGCAAGAATGACTCACTTATTCCTACTCTCTGTTTTCTGCCTGTTAACTAATCCTTAATCCATGCCAGTATATTACCTCCTATCCCATGTGCTTTAATTTTGCTAACCAACCTCCTGTGGGGGACTTTATCAAAAGCCTTTTGAAAATCCAAGTATACTATGTTCACTGACTCGCCTTTATCAATTATGTTAGTTACATCCTCAAAAAACTCCAACAGGTTCATCAAACATGATTTCCCATTCATAAAACCATGTTGACTATGCTCAATCAGATTATTATTAACCAAGTGTCCATTTATCACATCCTTTATAATAGATTCTAGTCTTTTCTCTACTACTGACATAAGGCTAACAAATCTGTACTTCCTTGTTTTCTCTCCCCCTCCCTTCTTAAATAGCAGGGTGACATTTTCTACATTCCAATCTGCAGGAACCGTTCTAGAATCTATAGAATTTTAGAAGATCACCAATCCATCCACTATCTCCATGCCTATCTCTTTCAACCCTCTGCGATGTAGAAAATCAGGTCCTGGGGACTTATCAGCCTTCTGCCCCATTAATTTCTCCAATACAACCTTCTTACTAATACTAATTTCCTTCAATTCCTCATTCTCCCTCGTCCCTTGTTTTGAATAATAAAGGAATTAAGGGATACGGTGAGAACGAGGGTATGTGGATCTGAGTCCACGAAAAGATCAGCCATGATCTTATTGAATGGCGGAGCAGGCTCGAGGGGCCGGAAGGCCTACTCCTGCTCCTACTTCTTATGATCTTATGATTATGATCTTGGATCTCTAATTCTGGGAGATTTCTTGTATATTCCTCAGTGAAGACAGACACAAAGTAATCATTTAGCTTCTCTGCCATTTCTCTATTCTCCATGATAAATTATCCTGCCTCTGCCTGTAATGGATCCACTTTGTCTTATCCAAATGTTTGCTTCTTATGTATCTATAGAAGCTTTTACAGTCTGTTTTTATGTTTTTTGCTAGTTTACATTCATATTCTATTCTCCCTTTCTTTATCAGTTTCTTGGTTCTCCTTTGCTGTAGTCTAAAATCCTCCCAATCCTCAGGTTTACTATTTCTGTCAACTTTATAGGCCTGTTCTTTTAATCTTATTCAATCCTTAACTTCCATGGTTATCCATGGTTGATTGCCTTTTCTTTTGGGGTTTTTGTGCCTTGAAGGAATGTATAGTTGCTGTAAACTATGTAATATTTCTTTAAAGACTATCCATTGCCTATGTACTGTCATACCTTTTAATGTATTTTCCCAACCCACCTCAGCCAATTTTCCCCTCATATCTTCATAATTTCCTTTGTTCAACTTTAACACCCTGGTTTCAGATTGAACTACCTCACTTTCAAACATAATGTAAAATTCTATCATAATACAGTCACTAATCCCTAAAGGTTCTCTTACAACAAGATTAATTAATCCTTTCTCATTACACAAAACCAGATCTAAAATAGACTGTTCTCTAGTCGGTTCCTCAACATACTGCTCTCGAAAACCATCCCTAACACACTCCAGAAACTCATCCTCCACAGCATTAGTGCTCATTAGGTTTACCCAGTCTATATGCAGATTGAATATACCCATGGTTACTGTATTACCCATGCTACATGCTTCTCTAATATTCTGATTAATACCATGCCTCACACTATCACTACTGTTTTGTGGCTTATAAACAATTCCTACCAATGTTTGCTGCACCTTGCTGTTTCTTAGCTCCACCCAAACAGATTCCACATTTTGTTCTTCCAATCTGAGATCCGTAACACCACTTCCTTTTGCTTTTTGCCTGTCCTTCCTAAATGTCGAATATCCTTGAATATTACAGTTCCCAGTCTTGATCACCCTGTAGCCACGTTTCTGGAATGGCAATTAGATCATATCCATTTACCTCTATTTGTGCCTTGAAATCATCTACTTTGTTGCGAATGCTGCATGTATTCAGGTTGAGTGCCCTTAACCTTGTCTTCTTGACATTATTCTGCATTCTAAGCATAACCTCAGCCTCAGGGTTCCTGCAGTGCTCAAGACTTTTGGTAGAAGTTGCTTGTGGTGCAATGGAAGCTGAGACATCAGCCATCAGATGCTGCATCATGGTTGGGTCCACAAGGATTCTGATCGAGTTGGCCACGACTTCCATGCTGGAAAGGATGGGCTCCAAGCTCTGCACAAAGCCAGGTTGGTGCCAGACTCCTCCATGCAGCTTGACATTGACAACAGGCTTCCTGGCAGGCTTACCAATGCAACAGATCATTTCATTGTGCATACCCGTCTGTGTTCCTCTGTTGACTGCCCCATCTGAGTCCACTGCAGCGGAACCCGTGTGCAACTCGCCCTCTGATGAGCTGACACTTGCACTACCAATGACCCCTGCCCTGGCTGCAGGACACTCATGTGTTTTGTCTCATCACCTGCAGATCCCAACTCTGTGCTGTCCTGGTGGCTGCAACTGTGAAATCTGAGCTGGTGGCTGCAACTGTGAAATCGAGTGACAGTGTTTCTTCATCATCACTGTATTTTTGCTGTTCCTCCACTGCCTTGCCAGGTTGCACTTTTTGAGTGTGAGTGAGGAAAAAGGCACAAGAGTAAGGTTGTGGTGAGGAGAAACAGGAGGATTACATTTGGGGATACCGTCATCTTTGATGGTTTCAGCCCCGCCACTTGCCATGGCCTGAGCAATGGGCGTCCCAATTATGACCAGCACTATCTCTTCCATGGCAGTTAGAACATGCCTGTCTCCCTCCAGTTACCTCCTGCTGCCTCTGGTTGTGTAGCCTCATGTCCTACGGGAGAGGGAAGTGTGTCAGAGTGCGGTGCACTCTGAAGGGTGATTTCATGGTTGAATGGCCGGTGGTATGTGCAAGTTGTGAGATGTGAGTGTGAGATGTGCAACAATGCTAAGCAGTGGAACATCTGAATGTTAGGTATGAGTACTGATTGATAGAGATTGTTGGTAGGTGAGTGATGGGGGTTTGATGCATTGCACAATGCCTGAAGCCAATGGTGCAGTTGGTAGAATATTGTATTTGAAGATGCATTCACTGACCTTGACCACTCATGTGAGGTTATTGAACTTCTTGCAGCGCTGCATCCAGGCCCTCCAGGCTTGACTCCTGGCATTATCCTCCCACTGCCTTTTAAGCATATATTTGAGGGCCTCCTGGCCATCTATGGATACAGGACATCTCTCCTTCTTTCTGCCTCCTCCGCCAAGGCCTCCAGTGCAGCATATAAAATCTTGAAGTCTATTCTCTCCCAAGTTGTGCCACTTTTCAAAGTTTCCAAGCACAAATTCACTTCCAAAAAGATCACCACATGTACTCCAGCCAAAGTGCACCTCATCTTTAAGAGGTGCAGGCCAGCTTTAAGCAGCGCAAGCTAGCTTTAAGTGGTGTTTGCCACTCATGCTGTTGCCCGCCCCGCTGATATGTCCAACCAATGAACAACATGACTATTGCTGGCTGGACACTGAAATCACTGAGATAAGAAGGCAGCATGAAGTTGATTTGCTGCCTGCATCACAATGAATGGGCGAGGGACAATCACGCATCGTAATCCCGGCGTCCATTTTCAAGGGCTATCCAATTTAGCTCCCAAGATTTCTGGTTATATTACTGACTTCAGGTCTATCACAATAGTAGAGCACTTTGTGAATTAAATGGATACAATCCAACAAACACTTTACCAATATTAAAACCAATGTAATTATCGGTAATTAGAAAACATTCGGGGGCAACTTATAACGACTATGAGGACAGGTTGCACATGCTAGGCTTGTATTTCCTTGAGTATAGAAGATTAAGCACTCATCTAATTGAAGTGTTTAAGATGTTTAAAGGAGTTAATAGAAACTACTTGCTCTATTCGGGGAGTTCAGAGTAAGGGGGCATTACCTAAAAATTCGAGCTAGGCAGTTCAGGGATGATGTCAGGAAGCTCTTCTTCCCACAAAGGGTAGTGAAAATCAGGACTTCTTTTCCTCCAAAGAGCTGTTGAGGCTGAGGTCAATTAAAAATGTCAAAACTGAGATTGATAGATTTTAGGTCGACGAGAGTATTAAGGGTTATGGAACCAAGGCAGGTAAATGGAGTTAAGATGCCGATTGGCCATGATCTAATTGAAAGACGGAACAGGCTCAAGTTGCTGAATAGACTACACTTGTTCCCATCTCCCCTCACCTCCAAACAAATTCCAACTGAATGCAACCCAGGTTGCTCTTTTGGGCCACAGAACCACAGAATGATACAGCACAGATGGAGGCCATTTGGCCCATCATACCTGTACTGGCGCTTTGAAAGAGCTATCCAATTAGTCCCATTCCCCTGTCCTTTTCTCAGAACGCTGCAAATTTCTCTATTCAGGTATTTGTCCAATTTCCCCTTTGAAAGTTTCGAATGACTAAGAAAATGTGCAACTAGAAAAGGCCATTTCAGCCCACCCCATCCCCCAAAGCCCAATTTAAAATACAAAGCGCGGGATGTCACTGTAACAGATTATATTGCCACTTTTTTCATTCTCTCTGTGATGCATTTTGGCAGGAAGAATGGAGAGAGGCAATATAAATAAATGGCAGAATGTTACAAGATAATGCAGATGCACTGCAGCAACTCACTACCTCTCCTTCAACAGCCCCTTCTAAACCAGCAACCTCTTCCACCTAGAAGGACAAGGACAGCAGATGCATGGGAACACCACCACCTGCAACTTCCCGTCCAAGTCACACACCATCCTGACTTGGAGCTATATCGCCGTTCCTTCACTGTCACTAGAACAAAACCTGAAACTCCCTCCCTAACAGCACTGTGGGTGTATCTGCATCAGATGGACTACAGCAGTACAAGAAGGCAGCTCACTACCACCTTCTCAAGGGCAATTAGGGATGGGCAACAAATGCTGGCCTTGCCAGTGACGCCCACATCCCATGAAATGAATAATAAAAAAAAGGAAGAAAGAACTGGTGATTCCCGTACACTAATCCTCAAAGGTTGCAGCAGAAGTTGAGAAGGCTGTTAAAAAGGCATATGGGTCCTTGCTTTTATAAATAAGGTAGAAAAGTAATGTGGTTTATGCTAAACCTTTATAAATCACTTGTGGAGGCTCAGCTGAAGTATTGTGTCCAATTCCGGGCACCACACTTTGGGAAGAAAGTCAAGGCCTTGCAGAGGGTTCAGAAGCGATTTACTGGAATGGTACCAGGGATAAAGGATTTCAGTATGTGGAGAGACTGGAGAAGCTGGGATTGTTCTACTTATCGCAGACAAGGTGAAGGGGAGATATTTTAGAGGTGTAAAGATATGAAGGGTTTTGATAATGTAAAGAGGGGAGAAACTGTTTCCACTGGCTGAAGGGTCAGTAACCCAGAAGGCACAGATTTAAGACAATTGAACCAGAGAGTGAGATGAGTAAAAGTGTTTTTTTTTATGCTATGAGTTGTTATAATCTGGACTGCGCTAGCTGACAGGGCAATGGAAGTAGGTTCAACAGTAGCGTTCAAAAAGGAATTGGATATAGACTTGAATAGGAAAAACATTCCAGGGCCACAGGAAAAGAGAATAATTGGATAACTCTTTCAAAGAGCCAACATAGCCACGATGGGCTTAGTGCCTTCCTTCTGTACCGTATGATTCTACGATCACCATCAAGTAAGCACCACATGATTTCGATGCAAACTAAAACTCCCTGCAGAATATCCCCCAACTCCAAAGGCCGTGAGCATGAGTAATGTACTGCAAGTGGGGCTTAATGTGCATATAATTTAAATTAAAAGAGCCTGTGACCTTCAATAGTGGTTATAATTAGGAAATGAGTAACAATGAAAGAGCTTAGGTTGCTAAATCCTCCACAAAATCCAACAGGATCCAATACTACCAACAAATATTCCCCTTAAGAGGGCAACATGCTCAAAACTGACAACCAGTTTAAGTCAATTGATCTGTTAAATGGTATTACAATGAGGTGGCAATAATTGGTAGGCGTTCTATTTATAGCACCTATCAGAAATACCTTATAAAGCACTTTAAACCTGAAAAAGACGGGCATCAAAGGGCAAGAATTTGGGGCATGCATACAGGTACTATTAACAGGAGATATTAATCCGACCAGTTTTAATTAAAATCTATGCCAACGCAACAACTTCAATCTTAACCCTTCCTGTAAACTGACATCATTTTGCACTATTGTAATGAGTACTGGGCATTAAACATTCCCCATTAGGAAGATGCTTACTACATACTGTACTAAATTAGGAATATTTCCAGTTCTGTTATACTTTGATCATAGTGACACGAATGCCAGCCTCAATTAACGAGATTAACTATTTAAAGAGAGCACACTCCAGGGGATTTGTGCCTTTTTCAAAGGAATGGATTCCATTAACTTAACAAGGCAATGTTCTAATAGCAAAAGATTAATCTACATTATTGAAGAGGCGAAGAGCATTGTAATAAACAGATTTAGTGCCTTCGCTCTGCTGACAGTACTTTATCGTGCATCAAGTTGGTGCTGAGTTATTCTAGCTTGCTGATGTGCTACATTGAAGAAAGGTCATTGGAAGCAATCAATATTGACCACATTTAGGAATTCTTTTAGCAGCGTGGGAATGAATGGTGGTAATCTTGGAAGCACCTCAGACTGGAAGGAGGTCATATTGAATTTCTGTTTAGTGGCAATAGACAGCGAGAATACTGTTGTCTGCCTCTGAATAATCAACATTCCATTCAATAACTGTAGCTGCGCTGTAGGCAATTATAGCATACTTAGATTGCTTACACGTCTGACATGGTGGCCCTCCCACTAACAAACAATTACCGTTGTATGTGACCCTCATTAGTTTGTTACGATATTGCTTGTTATCACAGAGGCTTCAAACAATTCAGTATACAATGCCCGTTTTTCATATTTATTTCCTCACTTCAATTTGTCCCCTCCTTCTCTCCTGCGGTTGGATATGGTTTCATGGTTGCCTAACCAACACATCAACACCTTACCAACATGGCTCCACTCAGTGCTTTTTTATGACCATCAGACAACCCTCCAGCTGGGTGTTAATCACTTTAGAGTTTAAATAGCTGGTACGCTATTCAATGCCTGAAGATAGTCTCACCCAATACCCATACATACACCACATTTAACAGCCAGAATCTTGAGATATTGTAGCACTTTCATTGCTACACTGAATGCTTACCAAAGATGTGAGAAATCTCAAAACTCAAATCTCTTTTCTCTTCTTCTATTGTCCTAAGAAACAACTCGACTATCAAGGGATTGCCAAAAAAAAGTGAGAGCTTAGAAGAGCTAACTCAGCACAGACAGGGAATTGAACCTGGGGAGTTTGGATAGATAGGGCTGAATTTTACCAGCCCCTCGACACCACGGGATGTGGTAGGGAGGCCGGCAAAATACGAGCAGGAGCGGCCGGCCACGACCACGGCCGCCGAGAAGACCCTGCCGGATATTAGCAGCAGCCGCTTGGCGGCAGGGCCTTCATTAAAATATTGAAATGAGCCCCATTAAAATGCCACCGGCTGTCCCACGTCAATTTTACGGCCAACCAGCCGTAACCCGCATGCGAGACACTGGTGGGGAGGGGGGAGGAATACAATTATCAGGGCTGGGGTGGGGGGGGGGGGGTGGTGGTGGAGTGGGGAAAACTATTCCTATTGGTTGTGGGGATGGTGGGAAGGGGTTGAAGGTCAAAGATACTGAAGCTCGGGCGGGAAAGTTCAAAATTTCAAAAAGTATATTTTTGGGGGGATAGGTCAATTTATGTGTTTAGGACCCAGGTGGGGAGGGGTGGGGGGAGGGCTGGGAATGGGGATTCAATGTTACATTAAACATTGATTAATTTTTTTAAGCTCACCGGCACCTTTAAATATTTAAATATATCCTGAAGGGCTTGAAGCCCTATAAAAATGGCACGGTGACTGCGCATTGGCACCAGACGCCATTGCCGGGGACGGCCACTCCACCCCCTCCATTTAAATCAGCCCCCATGTTTAGTTTAGTTTAGTTTAGAGATACAGCACTGAAACAGGCCCTTCGGCCCACCGAGTCTGTGCCGACCATCAACCACCCATTTATACTAATCCTACACTAATCCCATATTCCCACCACATCCCCACCTGTCCCTATATTTCCCTACCACCTACCTATACTAGGGGCAATTTATAACGGCCAATTTACCTACCAACCTGCAAGTCTTTTGGCTTGTGGGAGGAAACCGGAGCACCCGGAGAAAACCCACGCAGACACAGGGAGAACTTGCAAACTCCACACAGGCAGTACCCAGAATTGAACCCGGGTCGCTGGAGCTGTGAGGCTGCAGTGCTAACCACTGCGCCACTGTGCCGCCCAAATATTAATGTGTAATATCGCGGAGGCTATGCAGCGGCATTCAGCCTATTATGTCTAATTCAACACTAGGCAGTACTTCTTTTTGGCATATTCTAAATAGCAGTGGCTGACTCTTCTATTGATTTACAAGACTATGATATGAGCCTTCTTATTTTCCTCTTGACCTCCCAGGTCATTAAAAGCTGTTGAAGCTGAGAGTGCAGGTGATTGACCTGTATCCTGGCCTTAGCTGCACTCTCATTTTTGAGTGAGAAGGTTGTGGGTTCAAGTCCTATTCCAGAGACTTTAGCACAAAATCTAGACATTCAAGAGTAGTATTGAAGGAGTTCTGCACTGTTGGAGTCGCTATCTTTTGGATGAGGCATCAAATGTCTTTTCTCTCAGGTGGATATAAAAGATCTCATAACATGGATTTGAAGAAGACCAGGGAAATTCTTCCCGGTGCCCTGGCCAACAGTTATCCTTCAACCAACATCACTAAAAACAGAGTGGGCTAGAAATTCATGTGCCCCGGATTTTGGGTCCGGGGGTCACAATTCACATCCTGCCCCCGTCGGTTCTGATTGAGGTGGACAACAGGTACATTTGTTGCGCCCACCTCATCTACATGATTGTAGCATGTGGGTGAGCGGGTTCCGCACTGCTTCCTTCTTCTTTGCATTGCAAGCTACCTCCCCGCTCAGCAGGTGGCTGAACAACATTGTGCAGATACCATGTGGTGCAGTCAGACTGCTCTTCTTAAAGAGAGGCTGTTCCTCTTAAAGGGAAGCTGCATTGAATAATATTGGTCGAATTTCAATGAAGAAAAATTGAACACCAGGGCAGAGAGAAGGTTCAATGGTGACAGTTGCAGCGCTGGAGGCTTTACTGGTCGACCACAGCTAGAATCTATTTGAAAGGATATGATAAATGGACACTTGGATAATAATGATCTGATTGGACATAGTCAACATGGATTTATGAATTGGAAAACACATTTGATGAACCTGTTGGAGTTTTTTGAGGATGTTACTAACATAATTGATAAAGGGGAGTCGGTGGACATGGTATACTTGGATTTTCTGAAGGTTTTTGATTAAAATCCCCACAGGAGGTTGGTTAGCAAAATTAAAGCACATGGGACAGGAAATAATATACTGGCATGGATTAAGGATTGGTTAACAGGCAGAAAACAGAGCGGGTCATTCTCACATTGGCAGGCTGTAACTAGTAGGTTACCGCAAAGATCAATATTTGGGCCCCAGCTGTTCACAATATATATCAATGATTTGGATGTGGGGACCAAGTGTAACATTTCCAAATTTGCGGATGGCAAATGTGAATGTGTGTTGTGAGGAAGATGCAAAGTGGCTTCAAGGGGATTTGGACAGACTTAGTGAGTGGGCAAGAACATGGCAGATGGAATATAATGTGGAAAAACATGAGGTTATCCACTTTGGTAGGAGAAACAGATGTGCAGAGTATTTCTTAAATGGTCAGAGATTAGAAAGTGTAGATGTACAAAGGGGCCTGGATGTCCTCGTCAATAAGTCACTGAAAGCTAACATGCAGGTGCAGCAAGCAATTAGGAAGGCTAATGGTATGTTAGCCTTTTTCATAAGAGGATTTGAGTACAGGAGTAGCGAAGTCTTGCTTCAATTGAACGTTGGTTAGACCACATTTCGGGTACTGTGTGCAATTTTGGTCTCCTGACCTTAGGAAGGATATTATTGCCATGGAGGGAGTGCAACGAAGGTTCACCAGACTTCTTCCCGGGATGGCGGGACTGTCCTCTGAAGAGAGATTGGGAAACTGGGCCTAGAGTTTCGAAGAATGAGAGGTGATCTCATTTAAACCTACAAAATACTTAAAGGAATAGACAGGGTAGATACAGATAAGATGTTTCCCCTAGTTGGGGCACCTAGGACCAGGGGACACAATTTCAAAATAAGGGGGAAGCCACTTAGGACCCAAATGAGGAGAAAGTTCTTTACTCAGAGGGTTGTGAATCTTTGGAATTCTCCACCCCAGTGGGCTGTGGAAGCTCAGTCATTGAGTATGTTTAAAGCAGAGGTTGACAGATTTCTAAATACCAATGAGATAAAGGGATATGGGGATAGTGTGAGAAAAAGGCATTGAAGTGGATGATCAGTCATGATTGTATTGAATGGCAGAGCAGGCTTGATGGGCTGAATGGCCGACTCCTGCTCCTATGTTCCTATGTTTCTAAGAGAGATGCCATGGTTTGTTATGAAAGTGCTTCTATTTTTTTAAGGATTCGTATTTTAGAATCATGGACATTGGTTTATTTGGAAAAACTGAAAAGACTCCATGGCTGTGCTTTATTTACAAGGGTCACTGAGAGATCTTGTTTGAAAAAAACCTTTACTGGCTGTCACATGCCTTAAGCTCAATAAACAACAGAAACCTTGGTGACTTGTGGGAGATGTTTACAGAGAAGTGACATGTCAAGATTTATGAGGAATGAATTGGTTTTGCTTCTGCAATATTGTTTTGACTTTCTAGTTGGGGTTTGGACTGTGTTGAAACGCAGTTGAAGATCAATTTGCTAAGAGAGAAGCACCCAACTTGCCTCCTTCCTCTTGTCTTTGTGAAATGCTGCATATCGAGTGTGTGGGAGATAAAACTTGGATGTCATGTTTCTCCTGAGGAACTCCTGGAAAGCTGTCCATGTTAATCCTCGACATTACCTGAAAAGAACTGCTTTGGAAAAGATCCCAGTGACCCATCTCCATATACCCATACACCAGATCAAAGTGGACAACTGACATCCTTCCACATCTCTTTTTTTCTTCAAGAATTAACAAGTATTTGGCCAAAGTATTAAATTTTTTTGGAAAAGAGCTCTGCAGAGAAAATCTCTTTATTTTTCAGTTAACCGGTGTGTGTGTGTGTGTGGGGGGGGGGGGGGGGGAGGGGGGTGGTGGGGAGATGGTGTATTTAAAAAGGGAATTTTCCTTTTTCAATCTGTGTGTCTTATTTTATAATAAATTGATAGTTTTGTTGTATACTGAAGAAACCTGTTTGATGTATTTTATTCTGGGTTAAAGAGTATAGTCTATGATTGACCCTATCAGTAACTGGGTAAGCATTTAAATATATGTTGTGACCTGTGGAGAAGTGGAACTAGAAAAGACAGTGCATGCCTCCCACCTCGGTCATAACAGGTTCCACAGAGGGCTGGGAGATCCTTAGGGACCACTCTCAGAAGGGACTGGGAACTGATAACCAGGGAGTCAATTCCCAGCATCTGGACCCAAGGACCTGGCAGCAGTGTCATAAGAAGTTTAATGACCTCATCTGGATGGTCAAGGTTAGTGAATGCCTCTTCACATGACATCTCCTATCTACAAAACCACCAACCTCTCATGCTGCGCAATGTACCACACCTTCATCACTCACCCATCAGCACTCCCTGGCTCTCAGGACCCACAGCCAACATTCAGATACCCCACCTCACCCTCACATAACTAGCAATGCTGCCAACCTCACAAACACCTCGCGCTGCCTCCACAAACTGTCAGCTATTCAGCTATGGCAGGCACATCAGCCAAACACAACACTACACAATCACTGACATTCTGCTCTCTCTCTTGCAGACACAACAGAGGGGAGGAGAGCAGAACTGGCAGGGGACAAGGATGCCTGAATCTCCTGAGCTCTACAAAGGAGATGGCTTTCAGCATCATGGGGCCAGCAGAGATTGTGTCATCTGGCATTGCTGAGAACATTGAGGATGAAGGTGTGTCCCTGCTTTATTCCCTTCCTCAACTCCCAGCTCACCGTCATCTTATTATCTGGTGTGATGAGCATGCTGCTGATGGCGTGCCATGGACCTATTGCTTCCCACCCCACCTCCCTTCCCTCACACTAACCTTCCCCCTCTGACATACTGCTTTCAGACACCCAAGAACTACTGCCTGCCCAGCCACAGCAGCCCCAGGAGGAAGAGAGAGAATAACAGCACAACACTGATGAAGGTGCCTCCTCACTTGATCTGACACTTGCAGGCACCAGGTCAGATATTGGCACTGCAAGTATTTTGAGGCAACTAGAGTTGGGATCAGCATGTGGGCTGCAGCCAGACTAGGGGGAAAGGATGAGTCATTGGCCAGCTCACTGGAGGATGAGGCCACAGACAAATTCTACAGCAGAGAATTCCAGTGAGGACTTTGATGGGGTGGCATACGGGACAGCTCTGATGGGTCTTCACAGCGAGATGCTGGATACATTGGCTGGCCTGCCAGGCAGCCTCCTGTCACTGTCAAGAGGCAAGGAAGAGTCCAGCTTCAATCTGGCAAAGTGCATCATTCAGAGCGCTCCATCTCTGCAACTTCTGCTCCATCTCCCTGTTGTTCTGCAGACCCATACATGTTTCAGCTTTGTATGGGCAGGTTACCTGCTCCTATTCCATTTCTGTGAGGATGCAGAACACTCTCTGGCAAATCCAGGAACTCACCTCAACACCTCCAAAACCACTCCAGAGTACTCCCAGGCAGTTTGCCACAGCAGAAGTCCTTAAAAATGACCTTTACCTGCAATTTAGGTGCCTGGACCTTTAAATAATGCTAGTGCAGAGTACATTTTGCAGCTTCATGCTTGTTGTTTGCTGAATGAATGATGAATTCATTGCCTGTACTTGCGTGGTCCAAATTTAATATCCTGGCGTCGCATCAGTCGGTTGGGCTGTGTGACATCAGGATAGTATCAATTCACAGCCTTTTGGCGCACATTGGGGCCACTCCCACGTGTGCCCTTTTCCTGATTGAATGCCACAGTGGCTACACAGGAAGCGACCAGCGACGCCTTGTGCCCCAGCACAGCAGGACTAGCCTTCCGTAGTGCCGCTGCAATGAATTGTCCACCCATTATCTGGTCATTTGTCTCATGCTGTTTTGGGATCTTGCCTTGCGCAATTTGAATGCCATGTTTCTCACATTACAATGACAACAACACTTTTTAAAGTGTACTTCATTGGCTGTAAAGTGCTTTAGGATATCCTGAGGTCATGAAAGGCGCTATATAATTGCAAGTTCTTTCTTTTTCTCTTCCAATATAACTTGCTCAGAGCTACACAATGTCTGTGCAGAAAACAATCTTTCCTCCCTCCTGCAAATTCTTCAGCCCATGCAGTCAACATGATATAAGGCAGTGAATTTTCTTCCCCTGACACAGTTATCCAGGAGATTCTTAATGCAAATGAACAGCACCAATCATTAAAACTCATTTATAAATGAGTGGCAGTCACATCTTTCACAAGAAACACAATAATTTTGAGCAGTTACATTAAAATCCAACCACACGCCGTAGTCATCTTGAAGAATAATCACAGGCTTCTTATTAAAGCTGTTCCTACCATACCTGTGAAAAAATAATGTTTAATCTATCTTTAGATGATGGAATTTACTTCATAGCTTATTAATTGAACCCCCAGCTGCAGTGGTGCAGATATTTATTTTGAAGCATTATCATTGGTTCTCGTACAGTTCTTATAATAACCCTGCACTAAAACCTCAGCTACAGATTCATTGTACTAACCATAGGAAAAATATAACTTGCAGAGCTAGAAAGTATTATGTTTTGAGAACAGGGCAGACCCATAGAGGCTGTTTCTTTTTCAGTGCTTCAATCGCAACCTCTCAGCTTGCCACCACAATCACTCAATCGCTTCTCGCTCTAGAAACGCATACAATAGTCTCTTCAATTGAAATTATCTAAGGGAGAGGCTGAAAGAGACCTGCGAGCAATAATAGACTCAATGCTGGAACATCCAGTTCTCTCACAGCAGCAATCAACAAAGCATACAGAATGCAATATTACTAAATCAGTCGCGTATATGTGTGAAAGCACCATGCTGTAGCTATATAGACAGCTCGAGTCAGCCAGCAACTTCAGTCACTGCATTCAGTTGCAGTTCATAGAGGCACAAGGGAATCATCCAATACCTGGAACAGACTGACCCCCAGCATCAGATGACTGACTTCTGAAGAAAGGTTAGAACAACTTTTCAGCCTTGAAAGGAAGAAAATGAAAGCAGAATGTTACATTTTAGGATTTACTTTTGTTAACCTGCGCTCTGCAAAAAAAAATTTTCCTTGACAGTTGTTAATTCCCATGATCTGGATTGGTTGACATCGTGTCCATTTTACAACAGACACCAATATGGCAGCAATTTCATGCCAGTTATGCGCCATGCACCATATTGGTAAAGGCAGAAAAAGAGGCATCCTGTGACCAGGCTGAAAATAGGTGTTAGGCCCTTTCCATATTCAAATAGGGGCATAGTTTCTCTTTGGGACCGTCTTTGCAACATTGGTCTGCCCTAAGCACAGATGGTGCCGGGTTGACTGCGAACAGGAAAATGCGGTCTGCATGCAGCCTAACCAGCAGCTCTTAAGCTGGAGACCACCAGCTGAAAGGTTAAAAAAAAATGTTTGCCTGAATGCTTGGACTGGAGGAGCCGGACTGCTCTTCATGGCTTCACTGCAGTGCTGAAGACCGCTACTGGCTCCCGCTCGGCCACCTTCCAATTGCCCTGCCTTCACAGGACCTACATGAAGGTGGCTACCTGTAACTCAGCATCCCGAAATCTGATGCTGATTCACTGCTGAGCTAATGGAGGCACCTAGGTCACATCCACAGATCACCAGTCTCATTTAACTAAGACCCGAGGCTGAATATCGGAGCTACCTTGGCTCTGTCTGTTCTGGTGCTGGCCACCCAGTTCATGCCAGCAAGCCAATTTCTGGGCCAATATCTGATAATTAAAGCACTACTCATGGGTTGAAGAGAAACCTTTGTTACTGGATTTAGCTTACTTGATATAACACAAGACCTCTTATAATGACCTAGAGTGTGGCACAGTGGCGCAGTGGCTAGCACCGCAGCCTCACAGCTCCAGCGACCCGGGTTCAACTCTGGGTACTGCCTGTGTGGAATTTGCAAGTTCTCCCTGTGTCTGCGTGGGTTTCCTCTGGGTGCTCTGGTTTCCTCCCACATGCCAAAGACTTGCAGGTTAATAGGTTAATTGGCCATTATAAATTGCCCCTAGTGTAGGTAGGTGGTAGGGAAATATAGGGACTGATGGGGATGTGGTAGGAATATGGAATTAGTGTAGGATTAGTATAAATGGGTGGTTGATGGTCGGCACAGACTCGGTGGGCCAAAAGGCCTATTTCAGTGCTGTATCTCTAAGATAACTAAGATTTTGGAAGCTTATACAATAAAAATTCGATTAAATCATGATTTTGGTTATAAATTACAGAACATGTTGATTCAAAATAGCTGATCAGTAATAAAGCAGTTGACATTAATTTCAACATTTAACTCACAGTCTCTTCAAAAATTAACAAAAGATTTGACACTTGGTTATCTCTACAAATAAACCTAGACTAAAATCCGACACATTGAATGTGGAAGTACATCTTGCTTTCCCAGCATGGAATCTCATTTTGTTCAGGGTTGCCAACTTTGGTTGGACATATTCCTGGAAGTGTG
This sequence comes from Heterodontus francisci, assembly GCF_036365525.1. Taxonomy (NCBI): domain Eukaryota; kingdom Metazoa; phylum Chordata; class Chondrichthyes; order Heterodontiformes; family Heterodontidae; genus Heterodontus; species Heterodontus francisci. The sequence goes on along the minus strand of NC_090380.1, from coordinate 103,135,012 downwards.
ATCACATGATCCCCTGTCTCCAACTGCCCCGCCCCCATGCTCCTGCTATTGGTTGCCCAACATGTCCATCCTCGTGGTGCGCTGCCTTCCAAAACCAATCGGGAAGTGAATAGACTATTTTTTACCTGATTGGATGATTCTTGACTGTCAGTCAAACAGCCTTTTCTCCCATGTCCAATTGCTTTCTAACTAGTAGACAACTAGTATTCAAAGAAAATTTTAAAACATTTTAAAGTATGACGTGATTGCATATTCACCACAAAGAGGTATAGAAGGTACTAGAAAATGTTAGTCCAGAGCACTGTTTCAAGTTAATCACAGCTTAAGGCAAAGGGACCTAGACAACACTGGGGGGAATTTTATGCTGTCCCCCACGGCAGGTTTGGAGGTGGGGAGAGCGTGGAGTCGGGTGGGATGGTGGCGGGGGGACCCCGCTACCTTCCTGCCTCAGCCGAAATTAAGTCCTGGGCGGGAAGGCCTGTCAATGGCCTTCCTGCCCTGGCTCCAATTGAGGCCCTTAAGTGGGCAATTAATGCACAGTTAGGGGCCTCATCCTGCCGCCACAATTAGCCCAGTCACAGTTGGGCCTTTCGCCGCATGGGGAGCATGGCAAGAAAAACCGTGCGGATTGCTTGCCGGCTCCGGAGGAGGGCGATTGTCCCTCGTTAAAAGGCGCAGTGCCAGAATGAGGGACCCAGCATCGGAAAGGGAGGGGGGTAACCGCTGAGAGCCACTCCCTCTGCCCTTGCTGCCCCTCCCGCAGGATCCCCACCCCATGAGACCCCTCCAGCCCTGACCTACCTGTGGCCTGGGTCCAGCCTTGCTCCCAGGCCTCAGGTGGGTGCTCCACCTGCAGCAGACACCACCTCAGCGGTGGGACTGCTCAGTTAAAGAGCTGTCAGCCTCTGATTGGCCGGCAGCACTCAGAGGGCGGGACTTCCACTTCCGATGTCCTTCATCCTGTGGAAGGCCCGCTGCTGTCCAGTTAAGTGAATAATTGGCACTTGATTCAGCGGGCCTCCCACAGAAGGGGCGACGCGGGGTTCTCGGCAACGCCTTTGCCAGACGTCAAGACTTCTGTTGCCAGGATAAAATCCCGACCACTGTCAGAAATTACCTCTTCATCCAAAAAGTAATCAATACCTGGAATGGTCTTCTGGGCGGAGGAGGAAAAAAACACTCTTGATTTAGTCAAAAGGTGGTTTGATGTTGGACTGGGATAACCAATGGAAGGATGAGTTAAATGCCCCTCCTTCATCTATACTCAGCTTTGTAACATCGAAGTACCTTTACCGGAATATTAATGCCACTCAACCATTACTCCCTTCTAGCAATTGTCAAGTAGTCTCTGAAAGTCATTCAGAGTCTTTATCTGTTCATCAACCCATGATTCGATTCAAATCACCAGCCAACACACCGGCCCCTCCACCGCCTTCCCCCACCCCCTTAAAGCTTGACTATGCTGATTAGGACGTAGCAAAATATTTGCGCTTTAAGTTTGATGAGACTGTCAAAGGTGTGTCTGAGCATAGCTGAGATGTGACAGTGATGGGAGAAGTAATACAGTTACTACACTAACACCATCTCACATCACACAAAATTGAGACTCATTTTAGTGGACTACCACCTTTACATATGAAGATATTGATATTCTCAGTTACTATGTTAAGTTAACCTGTGTGAATAGTACAATAAATCTTTGCTATATGTTATGTTGCCAGCGACTATAATTGTAGTTTAATTTTAAAGTGCAAAAAACGGAAATCACTAAATGTCAATGATAGATACCCATCATGTTATTATATCCATAAACTTGACATGGAGCATGATAATCATCAATACCTGCATTAAGTGGCACACTCAGCAAAAAGTAGCACCCAGAGTTCAATAAAACCGCCCTATGCTGTTCGCAATATATTTTCTAAGACTTAATGATAGTCACCCTGATTGCAGGGCTGTAATCTAACTGGGAATTTGTAATTCAGTTTATTATTCTTTCTGAATTCTTCAGTAATGATTATAGGATTACAGTCACTGAGTACCAACTATTGCTTACATATATAAACTATCTGAACCCTGCAATTATATTACAATTTTTATTTCCCAGGTATTAGTTTCTTTATATGCAGTCTTTATGGGCTGAATTTTACCAGCCCTTTGGGGAAGGGCTTGGAGGTGGGAAGGCTGTAAAAATGGAGTGGGAAAGCTTCGGGTGGCGTGCCTGACATCTTCCCACTACTATACTGTTTTGCCAGCAATGGGAAAGCTGGCAGAGGGCCAGCCCACCCGGAACACAATTGAGCTACTTAAGTGGCCAATTAGGGGCTTCTTCCTGCCTCTACTGGCAATTTACCTGGGGCAGGCCCATTGCCGCATGGAGAGACTGCCAGGTAAATCCTGGAGGGCCCCAAGCAGGTTGGGGGCGGGCCTCCTTTTTGGACATGTTTTGAACCACAGAGCAGTCCTCCAGAAGCAATGGCCATCCCCATGGCAATGGCGCTGCCTGCCCTCAGCGATCGCATTCCCCTCCCTCCCCACCCGCTTCGATCCCAGACCCCACTTACCTGACTTTGAGGGCACTCTAATTGGGCCAGCTGCTCTTGGGGGCAGGCTGGCAGTCTTAAGAGGAAGGCAGTCCTGGCAACAGCCACTTAATTTGGTGACGCTGACAAAATGAGGCCCTGACTCCCGCTGCCCATCCACTGTCTCTGCTAAATCCAGTCCTTTATGGCAATCCCTCCAATAATGTTCAATCTATAACTCTGTTTAATCACCCAAATGTCTTGATTATATTACAGTCTTTAACTCTCCCGGAGTATACATTATTTTATATGTAAACAGTCACGGTATTCATCAACAAACTTCCATTTACACAGCATCTTCAATGTGTTTTTTTAAAAGAAAGATCCAAGGTGCTTCACTAAAGGGATCAGGGAAAACAGATACCAAATCAGGAAAGATGAGATTGGGGGGGGGGAAGTCCGAGAGCATTTTATAAAAAAGAAGAGAGATGTTAATGGGATGAATTTTACAGATCCCCCAGCATCGGGGGTGGTGGGCGGTGGAAAATGCCTCCGGGAGATGGCCGCCACACACCCCGACGCCAGGAGGGCCTGGCCCGAAATTGCCAGCGGCATCGAGGCCTCGTGTTGGCCACCACCCCCACCCCGCCACTCAGTGACGGGACTTTCATTAACATATTTAAATAAATTTAAATTAATGAATTAATGATACATACGTTCCCTTGTTCTGTGCCGGTGTGATCTTCATGCCGCTGGTCGGACACAAAATCCACAACAAAACCAACTCACGTGACCTGAAGCTTCACTATGATGTCACTATATTGGTTAATGGATGTGACTTAGAGATGGTTAAATAACAATATGATCTGAATAAAGGTCTCTGATTGGTTATGTTCACTGTTAAGTGTAGCATCTGGGTCTCATTTGGATCTATTTAGATCATCTGTACAATGATTGGATCCTAATTAACCTATTGATTACTAATCATCCTCTGCTTGCAAAATTTGCACATTTACAAAGAAGTTCCATAAAATTCTAATACTGAATATTGCAAAACATCAGTTGTAGTTGTGCTCATGAAATATTTACCAGCAAAATTCTTTTGAAAATATGTTGCGTGGTTATCAACGACACTGAACCAAGGAACCAGGGAACCAAGGCAGAATGCTGGTGCAGAGTGGGGGATGAGGTAAGTTTCTCAGTGCAGGAGGTGGGGAGGCGGGGTCAACTCCTATCATTGGTGTAGAGGATGGTGGGAAGGGGTATGCACTTTTGGGGGAGGAAGGTCAGGTGGACAAGGTAAGTGTTTTGGTGGGCAGAGAGGGCAAGTAATGAATTCTATGGTTATTGTGGGGGTGGGAGAGGGGCAGGATAAATTGATTAAAGTTTTTAAAATCAATGTTTCTTTAAATATTTAAATAGAACAGGAGGGCTCGAAGCCCTTTAAAAATGGCGTCGGTGCCTGCGCACGGGCAGCTGACGCCATTGCTGAGAACAGACAGCCTTCCCCCTCCATGTCATCGGGGGTGCGGTCCACTCCGGCTATTTAGCTGAGCCGCCACGCTTAACATCACGGTGGCTCCGCAATATGCAGCCTGTTTTCGCCCGCTGCCAAATTTCAGCCTGTTGGGTTTAGGAAGGGCATGATGGAGAGTAGGGCCCAGATGGGTGAAGACCGTGTTGTCATTGGTGGGGCAAAGGGAGAGTTGGATGCACAAGAATCAAGGGTCAGAGCAATGGAGCGTCAGACAGTATATATGGCTGGAAAAGGGTGAGCTGAGACCACTGAAGGATTTAAAAACAAAGATGAGAATTTTAAACTTGAGGCATTGGTGCTCAAGAAGGCAAATTTAGTCAATTTGTTCAGATTAGGAGATTAGAATTTTGTGTACTTTTTTTTCTATTTGCTTCTGTAATAAGCCGCATGCAATTTGTCAACCAAATTATGTCTAGACATTAACTAGATGCTGCAGCCAAAACAGATACAAAACATGCAAGAAAGCCTAACATTTCCAGTAATCCAAAAGACCTCATGGCATATATCAGTTGATAACAAGGCAGAAATTAGCTAAAGGCTTTCATGAGATCGAATGAGACTTAGAATCGAAAAATAAAACAACATTTTTCCCAGATAAGGCTACAGAGTTGGGTTTGAATCTAGCACAGTGAGGTCAAATGAAAATCTAATCAAACTGTTGTAAGAATCTTATATGAAGTCAATGTGAACATTTTCAATTCAGTTTCTAGTGGGTATGAATCCATGCTCAAAAATGTCCCCATTTGAGCATTAATTGGAATTTTTTCTCAACAAGACCATAAGATGGCTAAAATAAAAGCAAAATACTGCGGATGCTGGAAATCTGAAACAAAAACAGAAGGTGCTGGAAATATTCGGCAGGTCTGGCAGCACCTGTGGAGAGAGAAACGGAGTCGATGTTTCGAGTTGGATATAACGTCAACTCTGTTTCTCTCTCCACAGATGCTGCCAGACTTGCTGAGTATTTCCATTTACCATAGGATGGCTGGTGTGAAGAATTAAGAATGCCACACTGTTGCAAAAGGGCTATTCTTTTGAGGTTTCTGCTAGGAACATCATTGGGTCAGTGTAGAGGGAGCTTTAATCTGCATTGAGGTATTTTCAAACTGACAACCAGTCTAAATGAACAGATTTGAGGAGTTAAAGGTTATTTCTCAGAAATCCACCATCTTATTAAGGCTCAGCAGACCTGAACTATTGGGATTTATCCTGAATTCAGTTAATGCATTCTGTACCCGACGTCATCGCGATGGGAAAGGTACTGAAGCAACTTTCCGTCAATATTTATCAGCACACTGAATACAAATCTAGTTCATGTCAGAAGATGTCATCTGTGCTGCTTGAGCATGACGATGCTATGACATCTCCCCCTGAAATAACACTAGTCCGTCTTTCTTGTACTCCACGATTTTAACTGCTCGGTGACTGTCAAACCCTGTGACCCTAAATACAAGCAGATTATTAAGCAACACTAATCATTGAACCTTTTCATGTGACAGTCTCTCTCCCTCCATTTTTAAGATCTTTCCTCAGTAGTCATACTGTTGCCTTTGAGTCAGAGGATCGTAGGATCAAGTCACACTCCACAGTCTTATAATTGTAACTTCGGCTAACACCTCCAGTGCAGTACTTAGGGAGTGCTGCATTGTTGAAGGTTCTGTCTTTCAGATGAGGCATTAAACCATGGCCCTATCTGGCATCTTCGACATAAAAAGTCCTGTGGCACACTATTCAAATATGCATTGAATCATACAGCACAGAAGGAGGCCACTCAGCCCATTGATTTATGCCAGCTCTTTGTCAGAGCTGTCCAATTAGTCATGTGCATCCTTACACACACTTGTGGTGTCATATCATTTTCTTTCCAAAGTCCAATTCTAGTCTTGTATGCATCCCCGATTTCCTCCATTCCACTGTGAAGCAACCTGAGAGTTATTATGCATCCTGGAAGTCCACAGTGGGTTAAAGGCCTTGTTCCATGCTATGTAGACTGCATATTATTGATAGGGCAGTGCAGCAACAAGATATTACTTCAGTGCTGAGGACAATGATCCTACTTTATTAAATCAGTGGAACACCATCTTTGTTACTTTCTGAAGTTTTAAATTATCCTTTTTTTTTCATCTTTGACAGTAGCAGAGCTGTATCTAGCAATTAAGTTAATGAAATAAAAGAGGAATGTGAAGCAGATGGAGACAAAGGGAAAAGTAACAGTAAAATTCAATTTTGAGAGATTGAATTACTGTACTTTATGTGGTTGGTTTTATAATGTTAAACTTATACCAACACATCTGCTGTGTATAATTAAGGAACACTTGCCTTCCATCCTCTTAAGTTTGTGTTATAAAAAACAGATAAGCCTTTTGTTTAGTCACTTTAACTAATGGAAAGCCTCTTAGCTTTCAAACCAATTATCTCCTTCCATTCACATATGCATTTTTTTATATAAAGCATTGCCCTTTCATGACCTGTTTGAACATATGTAGAACACCCATCAGATGCTACTTGACTTGTGTCTCAAAAGGGATTCAAAATCAATTTTGAATTTTTTTACTTGTATTATTCATGGTGGCTATTTCAACCTCTTGGCTGAATTTTACCGGCCCCTTGAAGTCATGGGTCGTGGCACGTGGGCCTGGTAAAATTCTGCGAGGAGAGGCCTGCCTCGACCCGTGACGTTGAGAAGGGCCTGCTGCATATTACCGGCGGTGGACGGACCTCGGTGCGGCCACCCCCGCCGCCTGGTGACAGGACATTCACCTCCATATTTAAGTTAACATTAATGAGATGTAAGTGTACTTACCTGCAGGCGGCAGCCATCCCACACCGATTTTATGGCTGCCATTCATGCTTTGTGCGCCTTCGGAACATCGTATGGCGTTCCAAGGCGAGAACCTGGTGGGGAGGGGGGGCAGAATAACATTTTCAGGGCGGGAGGGGTGAGGGAGTGGGGAAAAGAATTTTTATTGGATGGGGGGATGGTGGGAAGGGGTTGCAGGGAAAATGTAAAGAGATTGGTGGGGGTGGGGGGGTGAAGTGCGGGTTGGTAATAAAGTTTTTTTTTCTACTAATGTCCCATAAAAAGACATTGGGGGGAATGAGAAAGGGCCTCCATTATTTATTTAATTTTTAATAAATAATGCTATGCAATATCACTTTAAAAATTAAGATTTCTCCTAAGGGCTTGCAGCCCTTTATACATGGCGCCAGCATCTGGGCATTGGCGCAGGATGCAGTTGCCAGGGACGCGGCGACCGCCCCCTCTACGCCACCGGGGGCGGCCACTCCTCCCCCTCTATTAAAATGAGCCCCCACACATAATATCACAGGGGCTCCTTGGTGGCACTTTTGTGTCGGAAGGCCGCCGAGCTGAAAGCGCGCCACCGCGAAGCGCGGCACACTAATCAAATTCAGGCCATTTTTCCTGCACTTTCTTCCCTTTTCTCCCCTCCTCATTTGAAAGCAGTGACCAGTGTTAGGGTACAGTCCTGGCAGCACCTGCAGCCCTCAGTTACATTCCCCAAGTCTCCGCTCCACTAAACTGAGACCAGACAGTGGACAACCACTGGAGTGTTTGACTGTGATCGGCATCATGGCAGAGTCCAAGCTTGTCCTCATCCACTTATTCACTTGTGTATGCAAACACATGCGGGCACACACACACACACACACACACACACACACACACACACACACACACACACACACACACACACACACACACACACACACACACACACACACACACACACACACACACTTTCTAGCAGAGGTAAGTGGAGCTGCCTGGCTCACTAATAAGGTCCAAATGGGGAGGCTTGTTACTGGGGTTAGGACAGTCTCCACTCAGCTGCAGATATCCCTGCCACTGAATGTCCTAATGCATAGTGTGATCCTAGCTGGAGAAACTTACTGGTGCTTTGCATTGGTAAGCTCATAGAATTGTACAACACAGAGGGAGGTCAATCATCCCATCATGTCAGTGCTGGCCCTTTGAAATAACTATCCAATTAGTGCCACTCTTTTCCCATAGGCCTGCAATTGTTTTTAATATACCATGTATTCACCCAAGTCCCTATTGAATGTTACTACTGAGCTTCTGCCTATGTAGATTTCTCAGTAATTTGGTGTGGAGACAATCAAACTTGATGACGACCTTCAGACATTCATTAAAAAAAAAATCCAATTGTCACATTAATTGTCTTGCTTCCTATTGTTATTTTGCTGATGAATATAAATACCCAATTATTTCCAACTTTCAAATCAAAGGCAATCATGCATGTACAGCACTGAATCCTACCACACTGATCTCATGCATACATGTATTGATTCATTTTAAAAACGTCCTCCTTTCATTTTATTTTCTTTGGTTACTGACGCTTGTGGATTTTTGTTCCATTCATTTTAATTTATATCAAATTTTTATATTCCCACATGAATGTGTGACCTCACGTGGCCCCTCACATGAGCTGGTTTCTCCAGGGATGTTTAAATGAATCCTAGAATCATAGAATGGTTACAGTGCAGAAGGAGGCCATTTGGCCCATTGTGTCCATGCCGTCTCTCCGCAAGAGAAAATTATCTAGTTCCACTCCCTGTAGCCTTGCAATTTATTTTTCTCTTCAGATAATTACCCAATTCCCTTCTGAAAGCTACAACTGATTTTGCCTCCACCACTCTCTCAGGCAGTGCATTTCGGATCCTAACCACAAATTATTGGGACAACGAATCTAACTTTTGCTGATCACTTCTTTTCTTATATGAGGTCCAGATGACTGTGATTTAGGTTTTACGCTTTAATATTTCAATTCAACTGTGTTAGAATTTTTTTTCCAAAATAGCTACAATTTTTTGCATATAAGATCAGCTATATATCATTAATATTTGTAAAGAGTGCACACTTCCGGTCCATAAACTTCACTTCCATCTGTCACAATTTTGGTCATGAATTTGTATCAATATTTCCCATTCAATTTTGCTGCGTTAACTGTCAAAATCCAATTGCAGATTGTGGCCACTTAGTGGCACTGTGGAGTAAGATTTTGAGGCGTTGTTCCAAACTTTTTCTGCCATATTGTATTTTTCAATTTTCTCTCCTCTGAGTCAGAAGTTTGTGGGTTCAAGTCTCACTCCAGAGCACAAAGTCTAAGCCGACATTCCAGTGCAGTGCAGAGGAAGCACTGCATTATTGGAGGTGCTGCCTCACAGATGAGATATTAAATTAAGGCTCCATCTGCCGTCTCAGAATGAAGGAAAGCCATCGTAAGTATCCATGTTTGACCAAGCTTTTAGCCACCTGTCCTATATATTTCCATATGTGGCTCAGTGTCACATTTTTTTCTGATAGTGCTCTTGTGATTAATGAGTGCACTCAGTATATTGGGCTGTGGCTCATTGCTCACTAATATTGCAATCTCAGATGCTGGTCAAACAGATCAAACAGATGCCTGATTCATTGTTCAACTGTTCCTGTATATTTAAAGCTACCAAACATGATGTAGTTTTCCAATATCACATTTCCCAAAATATAATATATCAGCAGTGCTCCTCATGCAACCCTTTGAGAATTTCAGAGCTCCCTGTAGAGAATATTGGGGAACGTACAGCACTGTTGCTCCAACATCTGTGTAAGAATGCAAGGGGACTTTCAGAACCTGCAGATCACCATCGAATGAATGGCAACTCCAGGGTGTTCTGTGAAAGGAGCTTTCAAAGAGTGAGAGCCCAAGTATTGATGCAGTTTTTCTCACCAACGCTGCACCTGTCACTATTGAAACTTTGGTTCCCACTTGCCCTAATTGAAATATTTGCTGCTGATTTGATGCCCAAAAGGAAAACATAACTGTTAGTGTTTGTGAGGAATGTGTGAGGTAAGAGCAGTTTGTAGGAATGTATACGTTAGGAATCCAGTGCTGCTTTGAACTAAAAATCAGGTCAATTGATGTTAATTGTATATTAGTTGTATTTAATTGTATGCAGGTGGTGGGCATTAACTGCAGATTCATTTATGCTTCTATAAGTAGGAACAGACTGAAACTGGGGTAGTTGGGTTAGGAGGTTCATGTTTGTACTTCTGTAAATAAATGCTTATAAAAGTGTATTAAAGATTAGCTCCAGTTCCATCCTTCACTACCTGGCATTCTGGAATAATATAGCAATGGGTTCTTGATGTACCAGCATGTCAGACCTAACATCAACTGGGACCATTTCTCCTTTCAGCTCCTCCTGTATTTCTTCCACCTTTGCAGGCAACGGTGCATGGGTTCCCTTCTTTAGATGACAAGATTGCGAATGCATAGCAAACTGTCTTTGATATTATCTCAGAATGGTACAGTAGGAGCTGAAATGATTGCTCCAGAGATTGAAAGCACTGTGTCAACATCCCAACAGGATGATCCATATAAATTTGAGTTGGAGGCAACAGTACCATTGTATTTTCTTTTGACCTCGATGGTGGAGATTCTGGATTTCAGTCAAAATGTGATGACAGCAAAGGGGCACCCTGGTCCCCAGTGACATCTGCCCAATTCTCTTGCTCCTTCAAATGTCTTGAACCTGACAAACAAGGATTAATACATCGTAGTACGAGTGACTGAGTAATGCGATGATGGTGTAAGTCGCCTGAAGGTAACGCTGCAGTATATGTCCAGCTCTGGGATTGCCTCTCTACTGGATCATAGATGATGGAGGCACATCTCTTTCCAACATGCCTGTATGGGAAGCTTCCCACTGGTAGGCGCCAGGTACCTGTCATGCCAGCATAATTGTTTCACTTCCCTCTGTAGGAATTCTACATCCTTTTCCAAACCTGATGTGGCCACTCAGCAGGAAGACTGCAATACTCATGGTCAGCCTTTGCCTGCAGCTGCAGAGGTGAAATTGAAGCAACAGGAATGATACTGTGGATTAGGATTAGCATCAAAAGGAGTGCTGCAGGGAAGGAAGCAATGGGGGAATAAACAAAACACACCAGCAAAAGTGTTCAGGATTGAGAACATAAGAAATAGGAGCAGGAAGAGGCCATTCAGCCCCTCAAGCCTTCCCCGCCATTCAATAAGATCATGGCTGATCTGCCCCAGACCTCAACTCCTCTTTTGTGCCAACTCCTCATAGCCCTCAACTCCCCAATATTTCAAAAATGTATCTACCTCCTCTTTAAATACTTTCAGTGATCTAGCCTCCACAACTCTCTGGGGTAAAGAATTCCAGACATTCACTGCCCTCTGAAAGCAGAAATTCCTATGTATTTCAGTTTTAAATGAGTGTCCCCTTATTCTGTAACTATGTCCCCTAGTTCGAGATTCCTCCACGATTGGAAAATCTTCTCAACATCTATCCTGTCAAGCCCCCTCAGAATCTTGTACGTTTCAATAAGATCACCCCTCATTCTTCTAAACTCTAATGAATAAAGGCCTAACCTGTTTAGTGTTCTTGATAAGTCAAGAACACTGGGCGGCACAGTGGCGCAGTGGTTAGCACCACAGTCTCACAGCTCCAGCGACCTGGGTTCAATTCTAGGTACTGCCTGTGTGGAGTTTGCAAGTTCTCCCTGTGTCTGCGTGGGTTTCCTCCGGGTGCTCCGGTTTCCTCCCACATGCCAAAGACTTGCAGGTTGATAGGTAAATTGGCCATTATAAATTGCCCCTAGTATAGGTAGGTGGTAGGGAAATATAGGGACAGGTGGGGATGTGGTAGGAATATGGAATTAGTGTAGGATTAGTATAAATGGGTGGTTGATGGTCGGCACAGACTCGGTGGGCCGAAGGGCCTGTTTCAGTGCTGTATCTCTAAATAAAAAAATAAAAACCCCTTCATCCCAGGAATCAGCCTAGTGAATCTCTTTTGAACTGCCTCCAATGCCAGTATATCCTTTCTTAAATATGAGGACCAAAACTGTACACAGTACTCCAGTTGCAGCCTCACCAACACCCTGTACAGTTGTAACAAGACTTCCCTATTTTTAAACTCCAACCCCCTAGCAATAAAGGCCAAATTCCATTTGCCTTCTTAATTACTTGCTGTACCTGCATGCTAATTTTTTGTATTTCAAGAACAAAAACACCCAGATCCCTCTGTTCTGCACCTTTTTGGAGTTTCTGTCCATTTAAATAATAGTCTTTCTTTTGATTCCTCCTACCAAAGTGCATGACCTCACATTTTCCTACATTAAACTCCATCTGCCAAGTTTTTGCCCACTCACCCAACCTATCTATAATCCTCTTGCAGATTCCTTATGTCCTCATCACAACATGCTCTCCCGCCTATTTTTGTATCAGCGACAGCAAATTTGGATATATTACATTCTGCCCCTTCCTCCAAGTCATTAATATAGATAGTAAATCATTGAGGCCCGAGGACTGATCCTTGTGGCACTCCACTAGTTACATCATTCCAACCTGAAAAAGACCCATTAATCCTGACTCTCTGTCTTCTGTGAGTTAACCAATCCTCAATCCATGCTAATACATTACCCCCAATACCGTGAGCTCCTATCTTGTGCAATAATCTTTTTATGTGGCACCTTATCAAATGCCTTCTGGAATTCCAAATACATTACATCTACTGGTTCACCTTTATCAACTCTGCTTGTTATATCCTCAAAGAACTCTAGCAAATTTGTCAAGCATGATTTTCCCTTCACAAAACCTCTGGGCCCTCTGTTATTTGCCATATATATTAATGACTTGGATGTGAATATAAGGGGCACGATTAGTAAGTTTGCAAATGACATCAGAATTGGTGGTATAGTGGACAGTGAAGAAGGTTGTCTAAGGTTACAACAGGATATAGATCAACTGGGCAAGTGGGCAAGGGATTGGCAAATGGTATTTAACGCAGACAAGTGTGAAGTGATGCATTTTGGGAAGTTAAATCAGGGCAGGACATATACAGTGAATGGCAGGGCCCTGGGGAGTGTTGTTGAGTATAGGTTGTTGGGGTGCAAGTACATAGTTCCCTGAAAGTGGCAACACAGGTAGACAGGGTGGTGAAGAAGGCGTATGGCATGCTTGCCTTCATCGGCCGAGACATTGAGTACAAGAGTTGGGAAGTCATGTTACAGTTGTACATAACGTTGGTTAGGCTGCATTTGGAGTACTGTGTGCAGTTCTGGTCGCCGCACTACAGGAAAGATGTGATTAAGCTAGAGAGGGTGCAGAAATGATTCACAAGGATGTTGCCTGGTTTGGAGGGCTTGAGTTATAAAGAGAGATTGGATAGGCTGGGTCTGTTTTCCCTGGAGTGAAGGAGGCTGAGAGAGGACATGATAGAGGTATATAAAATTATGAGAGGCATAGATAGGGTAGATAGCCAGAGGCTGTTTCCCATGGTAGGGGTGACTAAAACTAGAGGGCATAGATTTAAGGTGAGAAGGAGGAGGTTTAAAGGGAATCAAAGGGGTAATGTTTTCACACAAAGAATAGTGGGTATCTGGAATGAGCTGCCAGAGGAGGTGGTGGAGGCAGGAACAGTAGCGACATTTAAGAGGCATCTGGATAGGTACTTGAATGAGCAAGGCATAGAGGGATATGGAATTAATGCAGGCAGGTGCGATTAGTGTAGATAGGCATTATGGTTGGCATGAACGCAGTGGGCCGAAGGGCCTGTTTCTATGCTGTACGACTGTGACTCTATAAAACCATGTTGACTCTGTTTGATTGCATTAAGCTCTTCCTAAATGTCCTGCTATTTCTTCCTTAATAATGAACTCTAGCATTTTCCCAATGACCGATGTTAAGCTGACTGGCCTATAGTTTCCTGCTTTTTGTCTCCCTCCCTTCTTGAACAGGGGCGTCACATTAGCGGTTTTCCAATCCGCTGGGACCCTCCCGGAATGTAATGAGTTCTGGAATATTTCGACCAATGCCTCCACTAGCTCTGCAGCCACTTCCTTTAAAACCCTTATGACTATCAGGAAAGAATGAACAGGCTGGGGCTCTTTTCTCAAGAAAAGAGAAGGCTGAGAGCTGATGTAATAGGGGTTTAAAATTATGAAGGAGTTTGCTAGAAAATGTTTTAACTTGTGGGGTAGACCAAAGCTAGTTACTAATAAATCCAATCGGGAATTCAGGAGAAATGCCTTTACCCAGAGAGTGGTGAGAATATGGAACTGGCTACCACATGGAATAGTGAGGAAGCTAGATAAAGACATAAGGGAGAAAGGAATAGAAGGTTCTGCTGTTAGGGTTTAGATGAAGTAGGGTACAAGGAGGCTCCTGTGAAGCATAATCAGCAGTATAGCCCAATTGGTCTGTTTCTGTGCTGTACATTCTATGTGATCCTATGTAAAGGTCCAGAACAAGTGGTATAAGAACTGATATTAACTTTTGGCGGTGGTGGGAAACAGTCGGCAGCGGATTGGCAGCCTGTTATAGGCCAAAACGTTTCACCATCTACAAGGCACAAGTCAGGAGTGTGATTGAATACTCTCCACTTGCCTGGATGGGTTGCATCTCCAACAACGTTAAGAAGCTCAACACCATCCTGAACAACTAAGCCTGCTAGATCGGCAGCCTATCCACCACTTTAAACATTCACTCTCTCCACCACCGACACACAGTGGCAGCAGTGTGTACCATTGACAAGATGCACTGCAGTAACAAGGCTCCTTCAAACCTGAGACCTCTACTACCTAGGAGAACAAGGGAGGCAGACATATGGAATACCATCGCGTTCAAGTTCCACTCCAAACCACACACCATCCTGACTTGGAACTATATCGTCGTTCCTTCACTGTCGCTGGATCAAAATCTTGGAACTCCCTCCCTAACACAACACTACATGGATTGCAGCAGTTCAAGAGGGTGATTCACCACAACCTTCTCAAGGGCAATTACAGGTGAGCAATAAATGCTGGCCTAGCCGACAGTGTTCACATCCCATGAATAATCAAAAGAAAATCCACCACCATCCCAGCACACCTGACTTTCCCTTTCACAGTGAACAGTAAGAAACATTAGGAGGAGTGTGTAACAGTTGCCGGTCTACAACAAGTGTTTTAGTCACCGCGGGGGACACATGCGCACACAAAGACGCACACACACGCACACACACTGAATGCCACGTCCCAGAGACCTTCCCCACTGATCCTGGACTGCTGGTGCTTAGTGGAATTGGCCCTAGTGTGATTTTTTTTTTATTATTCTCATCGCCATGGTTTCTGGCACACTGCCAATTTTATATATATTATAAATTCAAAAGACATAAAATGGATTTTTCATGCAGGAACATAAAGTGATATTCTGAACTGCTAACTGAATAATGATGAGTTAATTTGAATGAGGTTTTCCCACATCCTTTCTGACCTGTGAACACAAACAATATCGTGATGGCAGGGAAGAGACAGTATCATGTGCTGCAGTTAAAATAATGAGCCCATTTTCTCCTTAACTTAGCTCTGTCAGTCATTAAGTCAAATGATATTTTATTGATATATATATGCACAGACATGCCATTTAAACCTAGCACAAGGAACAATGTGGGAGTTGAGGCAAGCACACTTCCAGTTAATGAAATAGTCATAGCAATCTCTCACTGTATCAACATTGCCCAATTCCTCAGCCCAATTAGGAGATGCCAACTCTGGTTGGACATATTCCTAGAGGTTTCATCACAAGACCTTCCACCTCTAACCACTCTGCATAGTCAAACAGCAATTTTCCCCATTTTCAGTAGGTCTATAATTAATATACAAAAGTATTCAAAATAGATGAGAACATACTACATAGGGGGATCAAATTAACCCACACCCATTTGCTCCAATGAAGGCAGCACGCAAACTTTGTGCTACCTACTCATTTACATGATTGCAGCATGCAGATGGCATTAAGTGCACTGTTGAGTGGCCACATGACTGAATAAGGGGTTGTTAAATCAAGAGAGGCTGGCACGGGTTCAAGCTAGACAGTGCTACTTAAAACCAGCCTGCCCCTCTTAAAGGGGAAGCGCATTTTGGCTGCAGTAGGCACTGGAATTCATTGCACAAGTGACCTCAACCTGGGAATTACACAGCAATGCCGCAACATGGAAGACAGAAGGCTCCAAGAATCTCCACGCAGCATTGGAGGCCTTGGTGCAGGAGGTCGACAGGAAGAGGGAGGTCCTCTGTCCACAAAGGGTCAGGAGACCCTCCAGACAAACTGCGAGAAGGCAATGGGAGCAGGTCAATGCCAGCAGTGTAACCCTGAGGACCTGGGTGCAGTGCCGATAAAAGTTCAATGACCTCACATGAGTTGTCAAGGTCAGTGAATGCATCTTCAAATGTCATATCCCACCAACTGCACCTCTAGCCTCTCACTCTTCTCATCACTCACCCAGCATCAATCATGACTCATGCCGAACATTCATAGCTTCAGCTCACCCTCACACACCTAGCTCTGCCTCAAGCTACACATCCACATCTCGCAGCATGCCCACACTGCCAGCTATTAAACCAAAACAACCACATCACCCAAACACATTGCATGAAATTCATTGACACATTTCCCTCTCTCTTGCTGGACAAGATAGTTCACAACTGCAGGCAGCAGCAGCTATCGAGTAGGGGTCAGGCACAGCTGTATGTCCTCGTCCTAATAGGGCAGATGGTGTTTGCTGTCATTGGAGCAACCATGACTATGTCTGTGGCTAGCGGCGGGGCTGAAAGGATCGAAAGTGGTGATATGCTGCTCCATAATCCACCATCTCACATCGCACTTACCCCTCATCGAGCAATCTCTTCTGATTTTTTTAAAAATTCATTCATGGGATGTGGGCATCGCTGGCTAGGCCAGCATTTATTGCCCATCCCTAATTCCCCTTGAGAAGGTGGTGGTAAGCTGCCTTCTTGAACCACTGCAGTCCACGTGGGGTAGGTACACCTGCAGTGCTGTTAGGAAGGGAGTTCCAGGATTTTGACCCAGTGACAGTGAAGGAACGGCGATATAGTTCCAAGTCAGGATGGTGTGTGGCTTGGAGGGGAACTTGCAGGTGTTGGTGTTCCTGTGCATTTGCTGCCCTTGTCCTTCTAGGTGGTAGAGGTCGCGGGTTTGGAAGTTCTGATTCCAAAGTTGCAAATGGTCTAAGCAAGGTCCTCTTGTTTCATTGCCCTCCCCTCACTGCAATCCTACCCTTGTGCCTTTCTCCTTTCAGATATCTAAGAGCTGATACCTGGCCAGGCAGTGGTGCAAGACCATCAAGTGGAAGAGAAAGAAGAGGCTGATGATGATGAAACACCATCACTCAATCTCATACTCACAGCTACCTGCTTCTGGATCTTCATGCACTTTAGAGAGTAGCATAGAGGCAGGATCTGCATGTGGTGGGTCACCAGGCATGAGCATCTTGCAGCCAGAGCAGGGGGAAAGGGTCCCTTGGGAGCCAGCTCACAGGAGAGTAAGATCACACGAGTTCTGCTGCAGAGGACTCAGATGAGGTCTTTGATGGACGTACAGGAACAGGCTGATGGGTATGCACACAGAAATGCTTGACACATTGGCAGGCCTACCAGAGAGCCTGCAGTCACTGTCAAGGACCATGGAGGAGTCCGGCACCAGCAAGACACAGGGCTTTGCACAAAATGGGAGCCCATCCTTCCCAGCATGGAAGTGGTGGCCAACTCCATAAGAATATTTGCGGACCCGACCGTGATGTAGCATCAGATGACCAATGACCTTCCATTGCAGCACAAACAGAAACCATCTCAATGCTGTAGTGGTAGCTCAGACTGAGGTAATAAGATCTCTGCTTGCTGTCATGCAGGCTCAGACTGCTGCCATCATGGCTGTGGATTGCAAAGCTCAAAGGGGCTTTCAGGGTCGCACAGCAGTCCAGCAATTAGTCCTCCTCCTCAGATTACTGAGGCACTACTCCAGGGAAGTGACAGTGGCTCCATGGAGCATGAACCTGCTGTCTTCTCTCAGGATGACAGCATTCATCCTCCAACTCCTGCCTCACCACCAGTGCCCTTACTGTAAGTTGGTTTGGAATATTTCTTTTGTGGCCGCTTTTAATTCAGCATTTTGGCCAAACACACGCTGTGGTGGTCAGCAACAGGGAAAGGTAGGGTGAGGAACTGTTGTAGATTGGGGAATTAGGATTGTGTTCATTGATACCAGCCCAACTGGAAATGGGTTGTGTTACTTGCCTTCTCCTTTCTTCCTCCTCCTTTTCCTCCAGCTCCTTTGCCTCCTCCTCATCATCATCTGCTCACAGTGTTGCTGGTGACAATGGATGTGCTCTCATGCTGCAGACCATGATGAATTGTGACATGTGGAAATGTTGCTTATGTATCTGAATGTTCTGCTTGATGATATTTTGTGTGACAGCATGGCCAGCATTGTATGCACGCTACCCAGGTGTGCATGGGTTGCATCCCGGAGTCATGAGCCAGTGGATAGTCCTTGTCACCCAGCTACCACTGCCTGATTGGTCATGGTGGCTCAAATACTGATGGTACAGCGGACTGCGGCAGAATAAAGGCATCAGGGTACCAAGCATTGAGCTGCATGATGCTCTGAATGTGGTTGCACACCAGCTGGTTATTGTAAGAGTGGAGCCCCTTCTGGTATATTTCTGAATTTACATCCGGCGCCCACAGAGTGGGGTTAATTGCACCCTACACCATGGGGAAGCCTGCTACCCTAGTAAAGCTGCATGTTCACATTATCTGCTTCTTTTTGGCTTCTCCTTGCAAACCAAGCATCATTGACCTCCATGATACAACAGTGAACGGCAAACTGCAAAATGTTGGAAATATCGCCTGCTCCAGCCTGGAAGAAGCCTAAGGCGAAACAATTCACGGCCAAAGTCACCTTCACAGCCACTGGCAATGTCATCCTCGCCCTGCGCTGAGACTGCAGGTCTGCCTGGAAGAGGTGGCAGTTTTCAGCGAGCTCCTCCTTAGTGAAGTGGCCACATCACACACACTGTTCCTGGCTAAGGTTGAGGAAGGAAACTTCCACTGGGTGGATATGGCCTCCTACTGAGACCCCTTTCCCCATACTCCTCCTCCCTCTTTGAGCAGCTTGTCCTCCTCTGTGAACATAAGAACATAAGAAATAGGAGCAGGAGTAGGCCATTCGGTCCCTCGAGCTACTTTGTCATTTAATAAGATTATGTCTGAACAGATTGTGGCCTTAACTCCACTTCCTTGCCTGCCCACTATAACCCTTGACTCCTTTGTAGATCAAAAGTCTGTCTAATATTTTCAATGACCCAGCCTCCACTGCTCTCCGGGGAAGAGAATTCCAAAGATTAACGACCCTCTGAGAGAAGAAATTCCTCCTCATCCCCGTCTTAAATGGGAGATCCCTTATTTTGAAACTGTACCCCCTAGTTCTAGATTCCCCTACAAGGGGAAACATGCTCTCAACATCTACCCTGTCAAGCCTCCTCAGAATTTTATACGTTTCAATATGATCACCTCTCATTCTTCTGAACTCCAATGAGTATAGGCCCAACCTGCTCAACCTTTCCTCATAAGAAAACCCTTTCATCCCAGGAATCAGCCGAGTGAACCTTCTCTGAAGTATTTCCAATGCAAGTATATCCCTCCTTAAGGAAACAAAAATTGTACACAGTACTCTAGGTGTGGTCTTATCAATGCCTTGTACAGTTGTAGCAAGACTTCCCGACTTTACAATCCATCCCCTTGCAACAAATGCCAACATTCTATTTGCCTTCCTAATTACTTGCTGTACCTGCATGCTAACTTTTTGTGATTCATATACGAAGACACCCAGACCCCTCTATATTGTAGCATTCTGCAGCCTCTCTCCATGTAAATATTATTCTGCTTTTCTATTCTTCCCACCAAAATGGGCAATCTCACATTTTCCCACATTATTCTCCATCTGCCAAATTTTTGCCCACTCACTTAAATTATCTATAACTTTTTGGAGACACTTTGCGTCCTCCACACAACTTGCTTTTTTGCAACTCCTTTATTCAAAAAGGGAGGGAGACAGAAAGCAGGAAACGACAGGTCAGTTAGCTTAACATCTGTCTTAGGGAAAATGGTAGAAGCTATTATTAAAGATGTTATAGCAGGGCATTTAGAAAAAATCAAGGTAATTAGGCAGAGTCAACAGGGTTTTGTGAAAGGGAAATCATGTTTAACCAATTTATTGGAGTTCTTTGAGGGAGTTACATGTGCTATGGATAAAGGAGAACTGGTAGATGTATTGTACTTAGATTTCCAGAAGGCTTTTGATAAGATGGCACGTCAAAGGTTATTGCAGAAAATAAAAGCTCATGGCGTAGGGGGTAACATATTGGCATGGATAGAAGATTGGTTAACTAACAGGAAACAGAGAGTAGGCATAAATGGGTCATTTTCTGGTTGGCAAGATGCAATGAGTGGCGTGTCACTGGGATCTGTGCTGGGCCCTCAACTTTTTACAATTTATATAAATGACTTAGATGAAGGGACCGAAGGTATGGTTGCTAAATTTGTTGATGACACAAAGATAGGTAGGAAAGTAATTTGTGAAGAGGACATAAGGAGGTTACAAAGGGATATAGAGAGGTTAAGAGAGTAGGCAAAGACCTGGCAAATGGAGAATAATGTGGGAAAATGGAAAATTGTCCACTTTGGCAGGAAGAATAAAAAAGAAGCATATTATCTAAATGGTCAGAGATTGCAGAGCTCTGTGATGCAGAGGGATCTTGGTGTCCTAGTACATGAATTGCAAAAGGTTAGTATGCAAGTACATGACATAATTAGGAAAGCTAATAGAATGTTATCGTTTATCATGAGGGGAATTGAGTACAAAAGTAGGGAGACAATGCTTCAGCTATATAGGGCATTGGTGAGACCGCATCTGGAGTACTGTGTACAGTACTGGTCTCCTTATTTAAGGAAGGATGTAAATGCATTGGAGGCAGTACAGAGAAGATTTACTAGATTAATACCTGGAATGGGTGGGCTGTCTTACGAGGAAAGATTGGACAGGCTAGGCTTGTATCCGCTGGAATTTAGAAGAGTAAGAGGCGACTTGTTTCAAACATATAAGATCCTGAGGGGTCTTGACAGGGTGGATGTGGAAAGGATGTTTCCCCTTGTTGGAGAATCTCGAACTCGGGGTCACTGATTAAAAATAAGGGGTTGCCCATTTAAGACAGAGATGAGAAGAATTTTTTTCTCTCAGAGGGTTGTGAGTCTTTGGAATTCTCTTCCTCAAAAGGCAGTGGAAGCAGAGTCTTTGAATATTTTTAAGGCAGAGGTAGATAGATTCTTGATAAACAAGGGGGTGGAAGGTTATCGGGGGTAGGTGGAAATGTGGAGTAATCAGTTCAGCCATGAACTTATTGAATGGCGGAGCAGGCTCGAGTGGTCGAGTGGCCTACTCCCGCTCCTAATTCGTATGTTCATATGTTCTTACGTTGCTTTCCTACCTATCTTTGTATCGTCCACAAATTTGGCTACAATACACTTGGTCCCTTCATCCAAGTCATTAATATAGATTGTAAATAGTTGAGGGCCCAGCACTGATCCCTGTGGTACTCCACTAGTTACAGTTTGCCAACCTCAAAATGCCCCATTTATCCCGACTCTCTGTTTCCTGTTAGTCAACCCTCTATTCATGCTAATATATTACCCTAACACCATGTGTCACCTCTGTTAATTCTCCCTGTCATGCTGCAGATCAAAGGGGATGGAAACTACTGCATCCATGACCTGGAGCAAGTGGTCTGAGCAGAGCCATTGAAGTGAGAATCCAGGCCTTTCCTACATGTTACATCACTCCCTGTGGACTTCACCAACTTTTACGTAGTGCTACATACCTCTAAACACTTCTAGTAACTCAGCAGCAGCCAGTAGAAATCTAGCAGCAACTAACAGAAAGTGGTTGATGATCCCATTCTGTTTGTATATTCGTAAGAGCACTAGTTGTCGGGTGAGTGGGGGGCCGGGGGTGGGGGGGGGGTGGGGGGGGGGAGTTCCTTCCTGCTGCGGAATACATGTTTAGCTGCACAAGCTTAAGCAAGGGCATCAGCTGGCGCGTTGAGTTCAAAGATGGCACCGCTACAGTCAAATTGACCTGAAGCATTAACTCTGTTTTTCTCTCCACTGATGCTGCCAGACCTGCTGAGTATTTACAGCATTTTCTGTCTTTATTTCAGATTTCCAGCATCCGCAGTATTTTGCTTTTATAAGAAAAGACTTGCATTTGTATAGTGCCTTTCACAACCTTGGGGGAGGTCCCAAAGCACTTTGCAGCCAATGAAGTACATGTGAAATGTTGTCATTATTGTATTGTACCTACAGTTCAATTTACAAACTCCTGTCCCACTTCACTTTCATTGTAACTCCTTGTTTTGTGATGTCACGATTTGCTACTTTTCTAGATGTTGGCAAGTGTGATTACTCAGTAGAAAAGTGGATTGATTTAAAGTCTGAGTTCAAGCTGGGCACTTTTCTACGAACAATAGGCGGTGAAGTATATCACAGGGGCCTGCTCATATTTCTTAATTCTCAGCATAAACAAGATAAACAGCATGCCAGAGAGTAAGCTGGAAGATTCGTCGTGATGTAGTAGGTATCTTTCTCTTATGGGATCCAAAAATGAAGTCATGTTACTTGGCAGATTAGAAGGAGTGTTGCTCCACATCTAACCCATATAAATTGCTTAAGTAGAACATAACCTACAAGCTTATAATTATCTATATAAGGAGTAAAGTCAAGACTTGGTTACAGCTTTCATACATCAGAATAGTGCCAGGAATTTATTCAGAACAATCCCCCTTTTATAACACTGTATCTAAGAACCAAACAATATAGTAGGGAGAGTGGGAAGTGCCTTATAAAGAGGATGATTTATAAGATTAATTGTGTTTGTGGGAGTCATAAACTGTGTTTATATTAGAAAGCTTCCTAAAGAATCTAAAATTCTTCTCATACTATTTCTGCCTGCTTTCTATCCTTGTACAATGTTCATCACAAGTATTGATACATACAGGCTTCCAGGCTTTTGTCAAGTTCAGCTTATTTATTTATCACATATCTCTTAATTAAAGGTTAAATTATGAATTCATTTATTAAAGCCGCATTGAGAATGACCATTTGGGTTTTGTTTATCTTTTATTGAAACCAAGTCATATCAGTAATCAGTAGATATATTAGCAACACCCATATCCTGAGAAATGAATAAGTGAAATAAAAGATATGAAGGACAGTTGCCAATTTGCAATGCTTCGTATGCAGGGTAAATGCTCAGGAATGAATCGGCTGCATTAAGTCAGGAAATTTCTTCATGTAAACACATTAGATGTAAGTGGACAATGTTATTTCTATTCTTCTATTTTTGGTTTTGGCACAAGCCAGTGGGTGGATGTGGAAAAGGCAGGTTTTCCATTTTGCAGTTTGTCACGCTATATGGTGTTATATATCACACTTGTACATCAAAGCAGAGTCAACGAGCACTGCTTCTTTGATTGCACCGATTCAGTTTTGTCATGTATATAAAAGATATACAAAACTGTTAAGTTTATTCTCCTCTTCTCCCCAATAATTTTCTTAGAGGCGTATTTGGTAGCACTCTTGCCTCTGAGTCAGAGAGTTGCAGATTCAAATCTCACTGAAGAAACTTGAGCACAAAAGTCCAGGCTGACACTCCAGTGCAGTACTGAAGGAGTGTGCACTGCTGGAGATGCCAGCTTTTGGTTGAGACTTCAAACCTCCCACTGCGCCCCCACATCTGTCCTTTCAGGTGGATGTAAAAGATCCTGCAGCAACATTCTGAAGAGGAGCAGGAGAGTTATCCCTGGTGTCCTGGATAATAGTTATCCATCAACCAACATCACTATAATAGATTATCTGATCATTATCACATTGCTGTTTGTGGGAGCTTGCTGTGCGTAAATTTGCTGCCACGTTTCCTACATTGCAACAGTGACAACACTTCAAGTGTTTCGTTGGCTGTAAAGTGCTTTCGGACATCCTGAGGTCATGATGGGAGGCCTTCTCAGGAGCTGGTTAAAATACCATCAGGGCCCTATTTACATCACAGGATTCGAATTTGCATGTATTAATGAGGCTCCAATCAGAGTTCTTCAGTCACCTCATCCACTGTCAAATCCAGTGGCATTAAAATGGTGCAGCAGCAGGAACGGAGCGGGAATTGGAGCAGCTCCATTTCAACAGCCCACTGGTTCCTTTCTCAACAGTTTGGAGAGTTAAAATTCCACCTTGAGTGTCCACAGATCGACTGCAATATTCCAGCGAGATCACGAGCCAGCAGTCAGGAACAGGGTCCCAGTTGGTTATGTCCAGTTGTATCACCCCCATCGCTGTGTTGGCTAAAACCCAACACAAAGCAGAGATCAAACTTTAGGGTGTTCTCAATGCTACGCCAAGAAGTGTATTTGACCACTGAGCCATTGATGGCATTCCCAATTAAATTAAAGCACCAAAATCAATCATAGAATCAAAGAAAAAATTCTAGAGGGTGACACATTGATTATATGCATCAGTGCCATCTATCATCTTTATATTCTCACAAACAGCAAAACAGAAAATATTCAATACCTGGATAGGTAGTAAACATACAGAATAATAATTTAGCATATAATAATTGAGGACTTCATCCTTTTTCCAATTAGTATTCTTAAGTCACAAGTTCTAGTTGTGTAGTAACAATGGGTGTGGTATTAATGTTATGCTTTAAGGTGTTTTAATGCTTGGGAAACATTGGGTTAATTCTGCAACTACTAGTGGGAAGCAACACTCACGAGGAGCTTATTACAGGAAATCATGAGCTGGATACCTGAGATTTCACACTAAGTTCCTCCTACAAGCTCCATTTCCCATTGCAAAACTGAGGCCCCAAAGTTAACCCCCTGATGGGTGGAGAGAGTTGGAAAGGTGTTAAAATATAAGGATTGGGCAACCCAATCCCAACTGTCTCCATTGTCGGTCTATTTTCAAATGCATTATTAAGGGTGTGGTGGAGGCTCCCACAAAAGGAAGATGGGGGCCTAATTACCATACCAATGTCATGGCATGATGACATCAGCAGCAGCACGACTTAAGTTTAAAAGAAAACGGGGAGAGCCCCAAGTGGTGGGATTCGCAGCAGCTGAAACGAGGTGGGAGCTTCCATCTCCTGAAGGTAAGTGGCTTTTTCAACGTTAGTACAGGAGGGGCAGGAGTCCTTCTTCTGGGCTCCAGGCTCCAGGCTCCGAGCTCCAGCCATCCCTCCCCCACCTTTCCCCTTCACAACAACCCTTCTGCTCGCAAGCCTCCCTCCCATCCTGATTGCTGGCATAAGCTTCCTTCTTCTCCCAATTGCTGACCTCATCCCCTTCTGCTGCTGACCAATCTCCCACCTCTATTAGTTGCTGACTGGAGCGTGCTTCACAGTGCCAGGGAATGTCCCCAATAGTGGCCTTCTGCTGCTGATGTTACTTCCTGCCACCCGGCCAGGCTGTCCATTTGGCCAATATGTTAATGAGGTCCTGGCATTAACATCGTCAGGTCTTCTGCATCCGCGTCCTTGCCAGGCTCTATAGATATTTTTAGCCTCATCTGCACAATCCCTGCCTCTCCATTAATATTGAGGCCAGAGAGTGTGTAACTGGCCTGATAATAATGTGCCAGACTTTTCTGAAAAAGTAACGGTGTCTGAGCTTGCAGGCTTTCATAAATGTACAAATTGGTTAGGAGCTTATAGCAAGAAAGAGATATCCTGTGAATTGTGGATTGCTGCAAGTTGCTGGTTAATTTGCGATGTTCCTCCGATAACATTGTGAAAATTGCACCTTGCCCTTAACCTCCATGTGGGTTTCCTGAAGTCAGTTCTTTTAATTTCCCATTAAACTCTCCACAGAATTATGAGTCAAGTAATTAACAGTGTTACTATCCTTTTAATGACTTAATGATTCTCAATGACAGCCAATCAACCTTTCTTGCTCAGAAAGCTAACAATTCTAAATGTGGATTCTCATTCCTGCAGGTTGTGAATTGTTTCAGGAGATGTGAAAAATATGAAATCTTAAATTTTACATTTCTTTTTCTTACTTTTCCTATCTGTCTCTTTTATCTCTCCATTAATCCATTCTTTCTTTATTTCACTTTCCATACCTGAGTTGACATTGAAATCACTTTCATTCACCCTCACCCTCCAGCATTCCTGTTTATTTCTCAATCCTTATGTCGTGTTGGTTCAGGAGCTACACTGTTTGTCCCATTGTTCCCTGAGGTCCCAGATACCCTGTTGCCTTCACTGATTGCATTTCCAGCAAAATTGTGGGAAAAATTTTTCAAAATATAATCATGCACAAACAGGTCTAACTAATGGGACATGCTGCAGTCCCAAATGGTGCCAACCACAAATTACACTTTCACTCCCAAATAAGTAGAACTATCGTCCGCAATAGGGCTCCTCTCCCTCTCTCTTTCCCTTTTCCCTCCCCACTCAATCTTGCATCTTCAACAGGCCCTCTCTCTACCTCTAGAACACATTATCTCTCCCTCTCTTTTCCCATTCCTCCACTCTCAACAGAGTCTATAGTTCATTTCTGTCTAACCACCACCCACACAGAATGTCTTTCTCTCTATCTGCCCAGACAACTGTATCTCTGATAGGTTCTCTCTTCCCGTCCCATTAAGTGTTTCTCTCTTACTCCTTCATATCACCCAACAGCATTTATTTCTCTCTCTCACACACAAATATTGCACTGCTCTTCCAATTTTCCAGACTGCAGCACATTTGCAATAAATTAAGTTGAGATTCTGGTTAACAAAGTTGGTTTTCTCGGCGTGCTACCTACTCATTTCTATGATTATGGTTTGCAGCTCAGCGCAGGGAGCTCAGGTTTGTGCAAGGTTATCACCATTTAAAACTAGCCTGCACTACTTAAATTCAGACTGCAACTCCAAAAGCAGGGGCTGAAACTGTTAGGACAACATTTGAAGGCCTTCAGGAAGGACCCAAAATGGTGCAACAAGCAAGACGGTGCACTTGCAGGTTTTAGGATGCTGTGCTGGAATCGCTGGTACAGGAGGTAGACTGGAGGAGAGATGATCTCTTCCCTCAGGGGACCAGGTAGCCCTCCAGACAAGTGGGAGCAGGTGGCTGTAGCAGTCAATAGCATTCATCTAATGCTGAGGATATGGATGCTGTGCCAGAAGAAGTTTAATGATCTCACATGATGGAAAGAGGGGATGTCCATGAGAGGGCAAAGACAGAATCCATTTAGTTAGAGTTGAAAAGCAAAAATGGGTATGATCATGCCACAAGGGGTATTCTATAGGCCTCCAAATAGTGAGAGAGAGATAAAGGAGCAAATCTGCAGGGAACTCACAGAGATTTGCAAGAACTATAGAGTGGTGATACTGGGGGACTTTAATTACCCAAATCTTGATTGGGATAATTTTAGAGTAAAGGGAAAGGAGGTGGGGGGAATTTCTGGATTATGGTCAGGAGAACTTCTTTGATCTCAGCCCAACTAGAAAGGAGGCATTGCTGGATCTGGTGCTCACCCACTTCCATTTCAGGTGGGCCAAGTGGAGGTTTGAGTTAATTAAGGATAGCCAGCATGGATTTGTAAAAGCCAGATCATGCTTGACTAATTGAATTGAATTTGTTGATGAAGTAACAGAGAAGGTTGAGGAAGGGAATGCAGTTTATGTTGTCTACATGGATTTCAGGGAAGCATTTCATAAAGTATTACATAAAAGGCTGGTTACCAAAATTGAGGCTTATGGAATAAGAGCATCAGTGTCCAATTGGATAAAAAAAAATTGGCTCAAGGACAGAAAACAGTGAGTCATGGTAAAAGGTTGTTTTTCAGTCTGGAGGGTGGTAGAAAATGGTATCCCCCAAGGGTAAGTGCTGGGACCACCACTTTTTTTTGCTATATGTAAATGACTTGGATCTTGGAACACAGAATAGAATTGCAAAATTTAACAATGATACCTGTTTGGGGCCACATTAAAAGAGGCTGCAGGTGAATGTCACCAGAGGAAGTACTGTCGCACATGACCAGGGAGTTGTGGGTGTCGCCCCACAGAGTGAGACAGGTGTTGGTGTGGCTCCTGTAGTAGTTGTATATATATGTTCGACTTAAGTTTTAATAAAAAACCCACATTGTAGTCCTGTGAATCTTGCAATAGTTCACATACCAATAGAACAAGTAATATTACATCGTAGCAACATTTGGGATATATTTTTTCTCAGGACCACCAAATATTACATTGTGACAACGTTTGATTTTTTTTTCCTGAAGAACACACCAAGAGAGAACAGCAGGTTGCTTACCAGGAGTGCAGTTGACAAGATACCCCACACCAATGCAGTGAGCTAGGGCTTCAGACAGGACTCCAAAGGTGTTGAAACTCTGTAAGTACAGCAGGCAATTGCCAAGGGATCAGAGCTTTCAACTAATCTGGCAGTGGGTCGGAAAACTTGAAAAGAAGTAGTACAGCCAAAATTGATTTAGTTTTACCATTTTTTTGCTTCATGGGTGGGGCCTAAGCCGAAAAGAATGGGAATAGCTCAACAGTGCCACTGGAGGTCCAGCACAAAGTAAAAGGCTGGCTGTGGAAGCTGCTGGTACTGCAAGTTTCTGTACTCTCAGCAGAGAAAAAAACTGCTATCTCACATTAAAAAAACAGACCAGCCTGTGTAAACAAAGAACTGCTCTCTGTTTTAAAAAAAAATGAGCTGTGTAAACCAAAGCAGCTGTCATCTCACTCTTAAAAGGGGCAGGCCTGCAAAAACGGAAACAGAAAGCTGTACCTGTAAAATAGAAAACCTGTAAAGCAGAGAGCCTGTAAAAGAAATGTGCCTGTGAAAATGAAAACCTGTAAAAAGTCCTATATTTGTAAAAAAAAACAAGTCATCCAGAAAATAGCTTTCAGGTATCCAATTATGGATTGGAAGGCATCAGACATAGCGTCTGAATTTAAACTGTTTTGATAGCAGATGGAACTGTGTTTCCTGGATCAAGAAGTGAGCGAACCAGAGAAACAAGCTATCAAAAGCCAGCTCGCACAGAGCAACGAGGGCCTGCAATGGATGAACACATCAGAATTGTCAGCTGAGGATCAGAAGGAACCAAGCAAACTATGGACATTCCTGGAGCAGCAACATGAGGTAAGTTTCCGACTACATAGGCTTGAGCTTATGACCTACCGGCAAAGACAATATGAGTTCATTGTCCAGTTTGTTGGAAGGTGCCGAGAAAAAGCTCAAGAATGCGACTGCGCAGAAATTGAATTGTCGGAACGGGTTATAGAACTAGTAATCGCGCCTTCACTAATAGAAGCCTTTCAAAAAGACCCGCTAGAAAAGAAGAAAGGGCATACCGTAGATACACTACTCAATGATGGAAGGAGATTTGAAGCCATCATGGCCAACAGTTGTGGACGGCTACGACAATTGGGATGGTAACCAAGGCTCAGAAATCTGCTAGGTCTTGTTGCAAATGTGGCCTGACTCACCCAATTAACAGTTGTCCGGCAAACCAGGACCAGTGCAAAGCTTGTGGCATGTCAAGACATTGGGCAAGACAGTGCGGAAGGTCAAGCTAAGATACTGCGCATAGGAATGGTGGCAGATCACACGCAGACAGAACGTCTGCAAGACAGGATGGCAAATGTAACAAGAGGTATTCCAACACACAAAAGTCCAAGCAGGTACATCAAGTCATCAGAGAGACAGATTGTCAGGAGGACATGGGTGAAGAGTGCCCTTGTACGAAGAGCGTGCAAGCATTTCACATAGTTAATTTGGATCAAAATGTCAATGTTATTTCGCAATCTGAGGCATTTGCCATGATCATGATTATAGGGTTGTTTTCCTTAGAACTGAGGAGGTTGAGGGGTGACTTAATTAAGGTGTACAAAATTATGAGGGGCCTAGATAGAGTAGACAGGAAGGACCTGTTTCCCCTCGCGGAGAGGTCAATTACCAGGGGGCTGGAAGGTGGGATTAGATTGGGCAGTTAGCTTTTTCAGCCGTCACAGGTCTGATGGGCTGACTGGCCTCTTCCCGTGCCGTAACTTTTCTATGGTTCAATGTCCACAGAAGAGTGATAAGCATAAGCAGGTATGGCAGGTAATAGAGTTAAGATACAAATCAACTATGATCGAGTTGAATGGTGGAACAGGAGCATAATGGCCTATTCCTGTTTCTATGTTCCCATTCTATCTTCTATTTGTGAGCAGAGTTTTCTACCAATTCCCTTACATTACAACGGCGACTTCACTTCAAAAGTAATTCATTGCAAGGGACACCTTGAAGATATGATCAAGTACTATACATGTGTAAGGTGGGTCAAAATCATGGAATTCCCTTCCGATTAGCACTGTGGGTGTACCTTCACCACATGGACTGCAGCAGATCAAGAAGGCAGCTCACCACCACCGTGTCAAGGGCAATTAAGGCTAGGTAATAAATGCTGGCCTCACCAGCGGCACTCACATCCCATGAACGAATAAAAAAAATGTTCTTTCAAAAATATTTTAAAAATCTCATGCTACCTGAAATTGTATTTTGTTTATACATGAATTTATTTGTACAATCATTCTTTGTTCTCCAGTAATTGCCTTGCAATTCTGCATTTGCTTTTTTGCACTCAAAGCATAATTACCCTTTTTTCGTGATTCATTCCACCAGCTTAAGATATGTTTGCTGGTGCAAATTCACATTAAATCTTGTATTTAGTGTAAGTGTCTGCCTTGACTCAGTTGGTAGCTCTCTCGCTCTGAGTCAGATGACTGTGGGCTCAAGTCCCACTCCAGAGACCTGACAGCATACTCCAGGCTGACACTTCAGTGCTGCAATGTTGGAGGTGCCATCCTTTGGATGAGATGTAAAACCAAGGCCCCATCTGCCTTCTCAGGTGGATGAAAGTGCAGATAGGAGTGCAAGTCTCTTCTCAAATATGAAAGGGATGCAAGCCCATTGCACAGAGGTGAAAAGCAGCATTCGAACCCACTGACAGTTTTTTTGGTACTGTTTGAAGTTGAAAGCAATGCCTCATGATTCATTGCCAATGATATTACCAAGTTAGTGGTGTAGGGTCTGAAAGTATATTGGATTTGTGATGTAGTATCAAAAAGTGAATTGGATTGTATGCAGCTCTTGGAGTTTTACCGCATTACATTTAATAGTGAATTACGCTAACCTGTATGTATTATACTGCAGCACCTGTCACATGATCATGAATGTCCTTCAGGTCTTTCTTCAATGTCATTAGCATTCTCAATGCCACTGGTAACGTAGTTAGTTTCATTGCTTTCTTCACTTCCTCCAGGCCATTTTTATTACATTTTTATGACCACTTTCATCTCTCCAGACAGCTTTTATTTAACTTTTACAGCGAAACATCTCCCAGGTCAATCTTCTACCAGCTTCCACAGAATTCCTCCTGGGTGCTGTTTTAAAGTATTACTGGCGTCCGAGGAATTGCTACTACTGTTGTTCATTTGTGGACAACTCAGTTGAGCTGTTATCTTTGCTCAGTGCCTGAGAGGAGAAGTTTCTGTGCCTTTGTGACGTTTGCTGAGCAAAGACAGAAGAGCTTTTATTTACATAGCACCTATCGCGACCTCTGGACGTCCCAATGAAGTACTTCAGGTGTGTAGTTGCTGTCATAATGTGGGAAACGTGGCAGCCAATTCACACCCAGCAAGATCCCACAGACAGCAATTAAATTGTCTGAATAGGACATTGGTCGTCAGGTAAACATTGGTCAGAAGACCTCTGTGGCTTTTCTTTGAATACTTCCTTTCTTTTACTTCCAACCTGAGTTATTGGCATGGCCTTAGTTTAATGCCTTATTTGAAAGTCAGCACCTCCAATAGTGCAGCACTCCCTCAGTACTGCACTGGAGTGTCAACCTAGATTTTGTGCTGAAGTCTTAGAACCCAGAACCCTCACACTCAGAGGTGAAAGCATTACCATTGAGCCATGGAATGATATGAATGGGTGGGTTCTGCTCACTCTAAAAGCTATTCTTATTTATTTTACAGTTAAACGTAACACAGCTAGAAAATACATCATTGTTAGGTGATTACCTGATTCCCCTATTTTCCAAAAATTGGAATCCCATAAGCAACTATTTCAAGTCGAGTTGGGTGATGTTCATCAAGAGTCCCTCCATCTCTGGACAATCAAGATTGACAGAGAATCGCCTTCCTCCATCAGCAAGTACCATGACAAACATCTAATAGTAGCAAATGCAGTCCATGCAGGGGATGGCTCTGCCGTGACTTGAACCTTGCTGAACCAAGCCAGTGAATGAGAAGTGTCCTCTGAGCTGCCCAAACATTAGGGTGTGTCTAACTAATGGGACATGCTGCAGTCCCAAATGGTGCCAACCACAAATGACACTTTCGCTCCCAAATAAGTAGAACTATCGTCCGCAATAGGGCTCCTCTCCCTCTCTCTTTCCCTTTTCCCTCCCCACTCAATCTTGCATCTTCAACAGGCCCTCTCTCTACCTCTAGAACACATGATCTCTCCCTCTCTTTTCCCATTCCTCCACTCTCAACAGAGTCTATAGTTCATTTCTGTCTAACCACCACCCACACAGAATGTCTTTCTCTCTATCTGCTCAGACAACTGTATCTCTGATAGGTTCTCTCTTCCCGTCCCATTAAGTGTTTCTCTCTTACTCCATCATATCACCCAACAGCATTTATTTCTCTCTCTCACACACAAATATTGCACTCCTCTTTCAATTTTCCAGACTGCAGCACATTTGAAATAAATTAAGTTGAGATTCTGGTTAACAAAGTTGGTTTTCTCGGCGTGCTACCTACTCATTTCTATGATTATGGTTTGCAGCTCAGCGCAGGGAGCTCAGGTTTGTGCAAGGTTATCACCATTTAAAACTATCCTTCACTACTTAAAGTCAGACTGCAACTCCAAAAGCAGGGGCTGAAACTGTTAGGACAACATTTGAAGGCCTTCAGGAAGGACCCAAAATGGTGCAACAAGCAAGACGGTGCACTTGCAGGTTTTAGGATGCTGTGCTGGAATCGCTGGTACAGGAGGTAGACTGGAGGAGAGATGATCTCTTCCCTCAGGGGACCAGGTAGCCCTCCAGACAAGTGCTCAGAACAAAGTGGGAGCAGGTGGCTGTAGCAGTCAATAGCATTCATCTAATGCTGAGGATATGGATGCTGTGCCAGAAGAAGTTTAATGATCTCACATGATGGAAAGAGGGGATGTCCATGAGAGGGCAAAGACAGAATCCATTTAGTTAGAGTTGAAAAGCAAAAATGGGTATGATTATGCCACAAGGGGTATTCTATAGGCCTCCAAATAGTGAGAGAGAGATAAAGGAGCAAATCTGCAGGGAACTCACAGAGATTTGCAAGAACTATAGAGTGGTGATACTGGGGGACTTTAATTACCCAAATCTTGATTGGGATAATTTTAGAGTAAAGGGAAAGGAGGTGGGGGGAATTTCTGGATTATGGTCAGGAGAACTTCTTTGATCTCAGCCCAACTAGAAAGGAGGCATTGCTGGATCTAACATCCAATAGTAGCAAATGCAGTCCATGCAGGGGATGGCTCTGCCATGACTTGAACCTTGCTGAACCAAGCCAGTGAATGAGAAGTGTCCTCTGAGCTGCCCAAACATTAGGGTGTGTCCACCTGGAATGGAGCCTCACCCACAAGGAGCATGTATCAAGATTTCAAGCACTGAGGTCAGAATTGACTCGGCATTAAAATGAATGGAAAGTGAGTCACCCTAAACCTAACCCTAAAAATACCAAGCCCACTGCACAAAACAAGGAATGTACGTCCATCTCATGTAATCTCATTGAGTCAACTTTAGCTGTTTTTTCCAACTCTGTTTTCTTTGCGTATCATTTAAATATTAGAATGTACAGTTCAATGCACACACAGAACACACCATGTGAAGAAATTGTTTAGGAATAACTAACAAATGGGGATGGGGCAGCAACTGGAGAGGGCAGAGGGGTCAACACTGTTTTTTCACCTTTGGAATCATTATTCAAGTCCAGTCCAAACTGACAGATGGTATGAAGGTCTTTGTTGCCTGCTGCATAAGCTTAACTCCTAATATGTGTAGGCCACCATTCAACACTTATTTGCCTACCTCAGCCCCAGAATCCACAATAATGGCTGATGTTGAACTGGAATAATAGAGGAGGAATGTCCAAGCTCTTGTCTTCATAGGTCATTGGATGCCACATATAAAGTTTAAATTCACATGCTCATTAATTGGATATTGTTACAACGACATCACCATCACTTACATAAAATAAAAACAAGAAATGCTGGACATACGCAGCAGAACTGGCAGCATCTGTGGAGAGAGAAGCAGAGTTAACGTTTCAGGTCAGTGACCCTTCATCAGAGCTCACCAACACTTATGATGCCTTTGAATCCACGTCTGACTGAATGCATTGAAGTTTACTCTCTCTCTCTGTTATGACCAGGTGAGAAAGAGGTCTAGCATTCCCTTTCAGCCTTCACCTGCTCTTACCATAACAGGATTTAATTTTAAACACACCGTGTTATTAGTTCCCCCTTGGGGAATCTTTGTTCACCACTTTCCAATTATAAGGCAAAGAAACCAGCACAAACAGGCTTTCTTAAGTTTAAAGAAGAAAAGTTGAAATTTCTTAAACTTAAACTCTAATTCGGTTGACGCCTACAGATACATGACATGCCCACATTAGCATGCATACGTGATACATACATGCAAACAGAGACAGAAGGGAGCAGAAGAAAAATAAAGTGGAAAGGTTTGAGGCAATTTCTGAAGAGTTGTTGTTACAGTTCTTTGAGCTCACTGTAGAGTCCTTGATAGTAGGTAAATCTTGCTTTTCATTGGGGCCCAGTATTCTTCTTAAACCTTGTTCACTGTAGGAGACATTTTTCTCTTGGGGTTCATGTGAATGCAGTGGATTCAGAGGTTTGTGAGAAAGAGATGGGAGCAGACAGGCGAGAGATCTTCTCAGTCCAGGAGCAACCAGCTTTCTGCCTAAACTGTTTGTACAAATTCAAAAAACTCAGGTTGCCGAGCAGGTTAGTCATGCGAATAGCTGGTTTGACCATGCACCAATGTGTATTCGGCCATCGTAAGCGTAAGGAAGAATTCGTAAGGGCTGGAAGGCTAGGAACAGATGAATCCCTTGAGGAATATAAAGACAGTGGGACAGAACTTAAGCAAGGAGTCAGGAGGGCTAAAAGAGGTCATGAAAAGTCATTGACAAACAGGTTTAAGGATAATCCCAAGGCTTTTTATACGTATATAAAGAGCAAGAGGGGATCTAGGGAAAGGGTTCGCCCACTCAAGGACAGAGAAGGGAATCTATGTGTGGAGCCAGAGGAAATGGGCGAGGTACTAAATGAGTACTTTGCATCAGTATTCACCAAAGAGAAGGACTTGGTGGATGATGAGCATAGGGAAGGGAGTGTAGATAGTCTCAATCATCTCATTATCAAAAAGGAGGAGGTGTTGGGTGTATTGCAAAGCATTAAGGTAGATGTCCCCAGGGCCTGATGGGATCTACCCCAGAATACTAAGGGAGGCAAGGGAAGAAATTGCTGGGGCCTTGACAGAAATCTTTGCATCCTCATTGGCTACAGGTGAGGTCCCAGAGGACTGGAGAATAGCCAATGTTGTTCCTTTGTTTAAGAAGGGTAGCAAGGATAATCCAGGAAATTATAGGCCGGTGAGCCTTACGTCAGTGGTAGGGAAATTATCAGAGAGGATTCTTCGGGACAGGATTTACTCCCATTTGGAAACAAACAAACTTATTAGCGAGAGGCAGCATGGTTTTGTGAAGGGGAGGTCGTGTCTCACTAATTTGATTGAGTTTTTTGAGGAAGTGACAAAGATGATTGATGAAGGAAGGGCAGTGGATGTTATCTACATGAACTTCAGTAAAGCCTTTGACAAGGTCCCTCATGGCAGACTGGTACAAAAGGTGAAGTCACATGGGATCAGAGGTGAGCTGGCAAGATGGATCCAGAACTGGCTCAGTCATAGAAGACAGAGGGTAGCAGTGGAAGGGTGCTTTTCTGAATGGAGGGATGTGACTAGTGGTGTTCCACAGGGATCAGTGCTGGGACCTTTGCTCTTTGTAGTATATATAAATGATTTGGAGGAAAATGTAGCTGGTCTGATTAGTAAGTTTGAGGACAACACAAAGGTTGGTGGAGTTGCGGATAGTGATGAGGATTGTCAGAGGATACAGCAGGATATAGATCGATTGGAGACTTGGGCGGAGAAATGGCAGATGGAGTTTAATCCGGACAAATGTGAGGTAATGCATTTTGGAAGATCTAATGCAGGTGGGAAGTATACAGTAAATGGCAGAAACCTTAGGAGTATTGACAGGCAGAGAGATCTGGGCGTACAGGTGGCAACGCGGGTGGATAAGGTAGTCAAGAAGGCATACAGCATGCTTGCCTTCCTCGGTCGGGGCATAGAGTATAAAAATTGGCAAGTCATGCTGCAGCTGTACAGAACTTTAGTCAGGCCACACTTAGGATATTGCGTGCAATTCTGGTCGCCACACTGCCAGAAGGATGTGGAGGCTTTGGAGAGGGTACAGAAGAGGTTTACCAGGATGTTGCCTGGTCTGGAGGGCATTAGCTATGAGGAGAGGTTGGATAAACTCAGATTGTTTTCACTGGAACGACGGAAGTGGAGGGGCGACATGATAGAGGTTTACAAAGTTATGAGCGGCATGGACAGAGTGGATAGTCAGAAGCTTTTCCCAGGGTGGAAGAGTCAGTTATACTCGGGGATATCGGTTTAAGGTGAGAGGGGCAAAGTTTAGAGGGGATGTGCGAGGCAAGTTCTTTACACAGAGGGTGGTGAGTGCCTGGAACTTGCTGCCAGGGGAGATGGTGGAAGCAGGCACGATAATGACGTTTAAGAGGCATCTTGACAAATACATGAATAGGATGGGAATAGAGGGATACGGTCCCCGGAAGTGCAGAAGGTTTTAGTTTAGGCAGGCATCAAGATCGGCGCAGGCTTGGAGGGCCGAATGGCGTGTTCCTGTGCTGTACTGTTTTTTGTTCTTTGTTCTTTGAATGCGAGCTCCCCCACCTTCAACATCTGGTGATCAAAAGTCCATTGTAGGTTGAATGTGTCAGGGAATGGCTGCTTTGTCCTTCCTTTGTTAATATGCAAATGTCTTTTCCAGGCAAGGCTGATCTGTTTAACAAGTCCTTTCTTCACTCCAGTAACAGTTTAAAATCAATGTTCATGACAAAATTAATGTGCCTCGTTCTTGGCAGGTGGGGCCTAGCATGACACTCTCTCTTTCTCTCTCTCTCTCTGCTGCAAAACAAGTCTGGGTACTTTCAATCCAGAACCTAATGTGCGCGAGTTCACAGCACAAACTTGTCCATTATTGCCCGCCAATTATTACCAAAATTATTGTCTAGCTCAACAAGGATACAAAAATTGCTGATGTGGGAAATGGAAACAATGGAAATGTCATCTTGGTGCAGTAGGAGGTATCTTCTAAAGTTAGAAGGTTAAATCACAGTGGATAAAGAGTCCCTTTGCATACTGGCTATATTGAAATCGCTTAGTTTTTCCAAACATATTTACAATTTCACTGTGCTCAGCTCATAGACGAAATCTTCCCTCTATACTGGGGCAAAGGAGAGGACGCTGTGCTTTGCATCCCGAAGAGTTTGATGCCAGCACTGAGAAATGAGCCCAACAATGTAGCTGATCTTAGGGGAATGGACTCCATGCTTTTTTATGACATTCCTCTTCTGCTATTTTAATAGAGCCATTAAAGCAAGAAAAATAAATGGGTTACATGTTCATCTGTTAATATT
The DNA here is from genome assembly GCF_036365525.1 of Heterodontus francisci. Taxonomy (NCBI): domain Eukaryota; kingdom Metazoa; phylum Chordata; class Chondrichthyes; order Heterodontiformes; family Heterodontidae; genus Heterodontus; species Heterodontus francisci. The sequence goes on along the minus strand of NC_090380.1, from coordinate 103,097,174 downwards.
TCCAGATCATTTCTAGGCTATCAAGAGTAAAAATATTCCATTTTAGCATTGGGATCCTGACCCAAATGAGTAAAAAAATTAATCTAAAATAAGATAAATTAACATATCAGGCAATACAACCTAGAGTGTAATCCAATCTTAAGAGTTCAGACAATAATTTCACAGCGTATATTGTCATCTGACCCTCTTGATTCGATCGCAATCTGGGCACAAAATCCAGGCTGACACTCCAGTGCAGTCATGAGGGACTACTGAACTGTCGGAGGTGGCATCTTTCGAATATGACATTAAACTGAGACTCTCTCTGTGAACATAAATCATCTCACAGCACTATTCCAAAGAAAAGCAGGGGCATTATCCCCAATGCCAAGACTTATCCCTCAACAATCATTACTAAAATGGATTCGATGGTCATTGTTGCAATGTGGGTGCTTGCTGTGTGCCAAATAGCTGCCGCACTTCCTATATTAGGACAGCGAGTGCACTTCAAAAGTACCTCGTTGGTTGCAAAGCACGTTTGGACGTCCTGAGGTTGTGAAAGATGCTATATAAATGCAAGTTCCTTCTTTATTCCTTTTTTAAACGTAATATGGGTGGAGCTCAGGAATAGGAAGGGTACAGTCACGATGTTGGGGGTTTACTACAGGCCTCCCAACAGCCAGCGGAAGGTAGAGGAGCAGATATGTAGACAGATTTTGGAAAGATGTAAAGGTAACAGGGTTGTGGTGATGGGTGATTTTAACTTCCCCTATATTGACTGGGACTCACTTAGTGCTAGGGGCTTAGATGGGGCAGAATTTGTAAGGAGCATCCAGGAGGGCCTCTTGAAATAATACGTGGATAGTCCAACTAGGGATGGGGCCGTACTGGACCTGGTATTGGGGAATGAGCCCGGCCAGGTGGTTGAAGTTTCAGTAGGGGAGCATTTCGGGAACAGTGACCATAATTCCATAAGTTTTAAGGTAGTTGTGGATAAGGATAAGAGTATCCTTGGGTGAAGGTGCTAAATTGGGGAAGGCTAATTATAACAATATTAGGCAGGATCTGAAGAATTTAGATTGGGGACGGCTGTTTGAGGGTAAATCAACATCTGACATGTGGGAGTCTTTCAAATGTCAGTTGATTAGCATCCAGGACCAGCATGTTCCTGTGAGAAAGAAGGATAAGTTTGGCAAGTTTCGGGAAACTTGGATAACGTGGGATATTGTGAGCCTCGTCAAAAAGAAAAAGGAAGCATTTGTAAGGGCTGGAAGGCTAGGAACAGACGAATCGCTTGAGGAATATAAAGACAGTAGGAAGGAACTTAAGCAAGGAGTCAGGAGGGCTAAAAGGGGTTATGAGAAGTCATTGGCAAACAGGATTAAGGATAATCCCAAGGCTTTTTATATGTATATAAAGAGCAAGAGGGTAACCGGGGAAAGGGTTGGCCCACTCAAGGACAGAGAAGTGAATCTATGTGTGGAGCCAGAGGAATTGGACGAGGTACTAAATGAGTACTTTGCATCTGTATTCACCAAGGAGAAGGACTTGGTGGATGATGAGCATAGGGAAAGGAGTTTGGATAGTCTCAGTCACCTCATTATCAAAAAGGAGGAGGTGTTGGGTGTCTTGCAAAGCATTAAGGTAGATAAGTCCCCAGGGCCTGATGGGATCTACCCCAGAATACTGAGGGAGGCAAGGGAAGAAATTGCTGGGGCCTTGACAGAAATCTTTGCATCCTCATTGGCTACAGGTGAGGTCCCAGAGGACTGGAGAATAGCCAATGTTGTTCCTTTGTTTAAGAAGGGTAGCAAGGATTATCCAGGAAATTATAGGCCGGTGAGCCTTACGTCAGTGGTAGGGAAATTATCAGAGAGGATTCTTCGGGACAGGATTTACTTCCATTTGGAAACAAATGGACTTATTAGCGAGAGGCAGCATGGTTTTGTGAAGGGGAGGTCGTGTCTCACTAATTTGATTGAGTTTTTTGAGGATGTGACAAAGATGATTGATGAAGGAAGGGCAGTGGATGTTATCTACATGGACTTCAGTAAAGCCTTTGACAAGGTCCCTCATGGCAGACTGATACAAAAAGTGAAGTCACATGGGATCAGAGGGGAGCTGGCAAGATGGATACAGAACTGGCTTGGTCATAGAAGACAGAGGGTATCAGTGGAAGGGTGCTTTTCTGAATGGAGGGATGTGACTAGTGGTGTTCCGCAGGGATCAGTGCTGGGACCTTTGCTGTTTGTAGTATATATAAATGATTTGGAGGAAAATGTAGCTGGTCTGATTAGTAAGTTTGCGGACGACACAAAGGTTGGTGGTGTTGCGGATAGTGATGAGGATTGTCAGAGTATACAGCAGGATATAGATCGGTTGGAGACTTGGGTGGAGAAATGGCAGATGGAGTTTAATTCGGACAAATGTGAGGTAATGCATTTTGGAAGGTCTAATGCAGGTGGGAAGTATACAGTAAATGGCAGAACCCTTAGGAGTATTGACAGGCAGAGAGATCTGGGCGTACAGGTCCACAGGTCACTGAAAGTGGCAACGCAGGTGGATAAGGTAGTCAAGAAGGCATATGGCATGCTTGCCTTGATCGGTCGGGGCATAGAGTATAAAAATTGGCAAGTCATGTTGCAGCTGTACAGAACCTTAGTTAGGCCACACTTAGAATATTGCGTGCAATTCTGGTCGCCACACTACCAGAAGGACGTGGAGGCTTTGGAGAGGGCACAGAAGAGGTTTACCAGGATGTTGCCTGGTCTGGAGGGCATTAGCTATGAGGAGAGAGGTTGGATAAACTCGGATTGTTTTCACTGGAACGACGGAGGTGGAGGGGCGACACGATAGAGGTTTACCAAGTTATAAGCGGAATGGACAGAGTGGATAGTCAGAAGCTTTTTCCCAGGGTGGAAGAGTCAGTTACTAGGGGACATAGGTTTAACGTGAGAGGGGCAAAGTTTAGAGGGGATGTGCGAGGCAAGTTCTTTACACATAGGGTGGTGAGTGCCTGGAACTTGTTGCCAGGGGAGATGGTGGAAGCAGGTTCCATAGGGTCGTTTAAGAGGCATCTTGACAAATACATGAATAGGATGGGAATAGAGGGATACGGACCCCGGAAGTGCAGAAGGTTTTAGTTTCGGCAGGCATCAAGATCGGCGCAGGCTTGGAGGGCCGAATGGCCTGTTCCTGTGCTGTACTGTACTTTGTTCTTTGTAATTTATTTTTCACTTGAAAAATCCTCCTCCCGACCCACCTTTCTCCCTTGCAGACCACTCTCCTCTCCTAAACAGCCCCCCAAGGGGATGGTTCCATGGATGCCAGTCACCCTTTGTACTGCTCCCAAAAACATAGAAACATAAAAAAATTATGGTGTGGAAGGAGGTCATTCGGCCCATCATGTCCATGCCGGTTGAAAAGAACTATCCAGCTCAATCCCACTTTCCAGTTCTTGGCCTGTACGTAGCCCTGTTGGTTTCAACACTTCAAGTGCAAATCCAAATTTTTTTAAATGCGATGAGGGTTTTTGCCTCTTCCACCCTTTCAGGTAGTGAGTTCCAGATCCCCACAACCCTCCGGGTAAAAAGAATTCTCCTCAACTCCTCTCAAATACTTCTACCCATTATTTTAAATCTATGCCCCTGGTTGTTGACCTCTCTGCTAAGGGAAATAGGTCCTTCCTATCTATATCTCGGCCCCCCATAGATTCATACACCTCAACTAAATCTCCCCTCAGCCTCCTCTGTTCCAATGAAAATAACCCCAGTCTATTCAATCTTTCCTCGTAACTAAAATTCTCCAATCCTGGCAACAACCTCGTAAATCTCCTCTGTACCCTCTCTCATGCGATCACATCTTTTCCTGTAATGCGGTGAACGGAACTGTCTGCAGTTCTAGCTGTGGCCTAACTAGTGCTGGTTCTAGCATAACCTCCCTATTGTTATATTCTATGCCTCAGCTAATAAAGGTAAGTATCCTGTATGCCTATTAAACTGCCTTATCTACCTGTCCAGCCACCTTCAGGGATCTGTGGACATGCACTCCAATGTCCCTCTGTTCATCTGCACTTCTCAGTATTAATCATGAATTCCCTTGCCTTATTTATCATACCCAAGAGCCCATTATTCATATATTAGACAGAGCTCTAGCTCTTCCACTATGACCTTCCAATATGAAAGCCCAGCAGGCGCCTGTAAGGATGCAACCAGAATTGTTTTTCCTCTGCTAGGTCCAGGCAGCGCAGCTATGCAGTAAATGGAAATAGGAACACAGCAATAGACTTCTCAGGCCTGATGTTGTGCTCTGGCCTTCCAAGATCATGTTGATTAGGTTCTCAAATTGTCCTGGGCTTGTGCGCGTGGGGGGGGGGGAAGGGTGCGGTGCCTGGGTGGGGGGAGCGCAGTTAAAGTAAAGTCCCTGCATGTCTTATCTTCAGCCTGCCCCAGTATGCTCCCAGTTACTCCAGTTGGCAGGGGTCCAGGAACAGGTCATAGTTCAGCTTCTGATGGGTGGTCCTCTGCTGCGGCACCAGATGGGTTAAATCAAGAAAAAAGAGTCCAAGGGCCAGGAACAGCCATACGCACCTCAATAAAAAACCATCCTGCATTAGTTCCTCCTCCAGGCCCAGGCTGAGTTACACTTGCTGTGAAATTCGCTGGAAATGGTAGTGCAGCACAATAGGGAGGATGACCTGAGGCAATAGCCCTCTGCCCCCCTAAACTCTTTGCCCTGTGCCTGTTTCTTCTGAGGATCAGACCTGGGACTTTCCTGGCCCGTATCACTCAAGATTTTTCGATATATAAACCGTCTCTCAGACACGTTTTATGTATCCTACAATACAACACTGGCAACGGTACCGCTGTTACCCCTTGAGCATTCCACTATTATTATCAAGATATTCTGGCACATGGCAAAGATTTTCCTTCCATATTTCTACAGGGTTCCCTGTGTTAGGCCATAGAACTCCTAGAATAAAGCATAGAAACAATGGGCTGAATTTTCCCAGCCCCGTGGAGATGGGTTTGGAGATGGGAAACCACATCGAGACAGCTCCCTGATGCTTTCCCACCTTGAGGCAACACTTTCCCAGTGGTGGGCTTTCACGGGAGTCTGCAGCCCGCCCCATGGAGGCGGGCAGGCAATGAAGCCAATTAATGCACCAATCAAGGGCCATTTTGCCCCAGCGCTGCAACTTTCCTGGTATTGCACGAGCCCTCCGGTGTGTCTGGAACCCAGCAACGCTGCAGAGGTGGCCTCTCGCCGGAAGGTTGGAGGACCATGGCTGGCTGAATTAATTGGAAGCATCAGAGGGCTGCAATGCTCACAGGGGTGCAGGAGCGGCCACAGATCAACCCTCCGCCCTGAAGCGCCTCAGAGTACTTTGTCATCTTTTTCACCACTGAAGAGGGAGGCCTTCATGAGTGCCTCAATTTTGAGGCGCCCACCGCCCCCGCCCGGTCTCCATATTCTCTTTCAGCACTCCCCTCTCCTGGTGGGGCTGCTTTACAGACTTCGCTGTGGGCCCTCCTACTGGTCCGCCCGCTGTCTTTAATTGGGCAGAGAACGTGGAGGTATCCAATTAGGAGGCTGCTTCACGTCAAGGGGCGGCACAGTGGCACAGTGGTTAGCACTGCAGCCTCACAGCTCCAGCGACCCGGGTTCAATTCTGGGTACTGCCTGTGTGGAGTTTGCAAGTTCTCCTTGTGTCTGCGTGGGTTTCCTCCGGGTGCTCCGGTTTCCTCCCACAAGCCAAAAGACTTGCAGGTTGGTAGGTAAATTGGCCATTATAAATTGTCCCTAGTATAGGTAGGTGGTAGGGAAATATAGGGACAGGTGGGGATGTGGTAGGAATATGGGATTAGTGTAGGATTAGTATAAATGGGTGGTTGATGGTCGGCACAGACTTGGTGGGCCGAAGGGCCTGTTTCAGTGCTGTATCTCTAAAGTTTTCCAGTGGGCATGCTGAAGCCATGTGCGGGCTCGGGACCCACATGTGGTCCTGATGTTTGGGTGTTGATGCCGGTGTGAAGATCCAGCTCAATGATTGCATTGGTTTTCCTTCTTATTAAGCAGAAAAGCAATACAATCTTCCCGGACCATCCAACATTTGAAAGAGAAGGAAAGTCTGGAGGGAAAGCTTTTTTAATCAAAGTTCTTCCCTTGACAGTTTGGCCCATTTGGTAGGTAGCCTCACTGGGTCACAACATTGTGATAGTGAGCCTCCAGAACAAGAACTTGAGCAGACAATGACACTCCAGTGCAGTCCTGAAGCAGGGCCGAATTGGTGGAAGTACTGTCCTTCGAATGTTATGTTAAACCATCTGTTCTGACGCTTCAAGCCATTAAAACAATGATGCCGTTCTTCAAAGAAGAGCAGATTTTTATTTTTGGCTAACATTTCTCAAACAACATAATCAAAAACTGACTGACTGGCCATTCATTCTATCGCTGTTTATGGGATGTTGTGGGCAAAATTATTATCTGCACAACAATGGCGACTGCACTTCAAAATAGATCGCTGTTATGAGCTTTGAGATGTTTCCAAATGAAGTGATATGGTGCTAGTCTTTTTTTCTCTTTATGTGTGATTCTATGATTCTGTGAGGCAGTCATTAAGGAATTGACCAAAAGAAAGCATAGCAGCTTATTTATTTTCCTATGACAGATATTTCTTTCCTTGTATGGTATAGAACGATATAAAATTATTGTATTCCTTTTGGCCACATACATTGTGCGTCTTTTATACATTCATAGGATGTGAGCATCACTGGCAAGCCAGCATCTATTGCCCATCCCTAGTTGCCCTTGAGAAGGTGGCGATGAGCTGCCTTCTTGAACTGCTGCAATCCGTGTTACCATATAGGTACACTTCTTAAGATGGGAGTTCCAGGTTTTTGACCCAGTGACAGTGAAGGAACAGCGATATAGTTCCAATTCAGGATGGTGTGTGATTTGGAGGGGAACTTGCAGGTGGTGGTGTTCCCATGCCCTTGACCTTCTAGGTGGTAGAGGTTGTGGGTTTGGAAGGTGCTGCAGTGCATCTTTTAATATGGGGCATTTAGCTACAGAAAATTGCTGCATAATGCAAAGGAATCTAATTGCACGATTGCATTGGCTCCTTCTCATCAGAGATGGAATGGCTCCTCTGGTATGAAATTTACCATAAAATCTGATCTATTGGTCACATTGACATAGAGGTTGCATTGCACCTATAAGAAACTGTAATATATAAGAAACTGTAATATTCTTGACTAGCTTCAGAACTTGGGGTTGAGACTTGCAGAAGCTATCCAACGCGGGTGCATTGATAGTTTCGATGAGATGTGAAGTGCTGTTTGCTGTAGCCAGTTGTACAGAAACTTGACCAAATTTACCACAATGCTTTGCAAGACCAAAAGAGACTTTTTGAAGTAAAGTAACCTGCTAAAAGTTGCAGGCTGCTTTATCACGGATAAACAAGAACCACTGGACTGTGACAAGAAATGACACTTTCGAGGCCCACTGTCATAAAAGAGAGCTAAACACAACAGAGAACCATATTTTGAAGCTGTGTTAAAACATTATGCTTTCTGGATTGCAAAGTTGATAAGTGTGTAGAACCTTAGTATGGTTTTAATAGGCTGATAAGATCAGGGAACATTTCGGACTGGACAACCATTATGAACAGCTCTGAGCATAACTGACTGGTAATAAGCTCTGAAAGTTAGTTTACAAATCGGGGTTGAGATGTTTCAAGATAGCTGTAGAAAACAACTTAGGATGAGACCAGGTAAAGATAATCGGAACATAGGAGCAGGAGTTGGCCATTCAGCTCATTGAGACTCTCTGCCATTCACTTAGATCATGGCTGATCATGTACCTCAACGCTACTTTTCTATGATATCCCTTGAGTCATTGTCTCCAGAAATCTATCGATTTCTGTCTTGCACATGTTCAATGTAAAAGCCTGGTTGATCAAAAACAGAAGGCATGTGTGAAAGCTCTGGAACTCGTGGAGGATGGACAATGTCAGGGCAGGCTTTAACTCTATGGTTCAAACAGAGAACTCACCATTCCATTGGATAATTTATATTATGAAAGACTTTTACTGGACAGTGAGTTCCTGTCAGTGTAACATCCTATTTGCCATTGAAAAAAAGACATACAAAGTAGTTGTTAAAGAAACCTTATTACTGCAGTCAGAAGGAGGCGGCTTGGCCAGTCATCTTGCTCGCAAAGGAGGACCTACAATCAACAAGGACTGATTACCTGTTGGTGGTTGAATGCATGGTTATCTCTTGTAACATTATTGGTGTACTGCTCACATTGTAATGTTTTTATAACTAATTTTAGATTGTGCGGTAGTGGCAGTTTTGAATCTGTCTTCCAGATCCAATAAAACCTTATAGACGGAGCTCGTGTGTCATGTGTAATTTCTCATAAATCTCAAGTAAAAGAATCATAAACCTACAGACTTCAGGAGTGAGGTTTTACCTGCCAGTCACCACAATTACAACACCTGTTGGAAAGAAAGGAGTCGTACTTTTACTGTTGTTTCACAGCATGTCCCAAAGTGCTTCAAGACCAATGAAGTATGTTCGAAATGTATTGTTTTGTAGGCACGTGCAGCAGCGAATTTGTACACAGCAAGGTCCCACAAACAGCAAGGGAGATAAATGATCAATAAATTGTTTGTAGTTTGATACTTCTACAGGGAGATGTAGTGATATCATAAGCTTTTCAGCTGGTTGTTCAGTTTGAATTTATTGGGATTAGTGCAGAATGCATGGAATTTGCAGCTGGAATCAGGAGCCAAAGCAATGCCATTGTTTTAATCACTCCTAAGTACTGTAGCAATGATCCAGACTGCAGTCAGTCTGCAGGATGGAGTTTTTAAGCATGCAGTGAACTGCTATGTGTGGATGTATGTAAAGTTATTTACTATCTTATAAATCCTTTGTTATTCACCATTGAATTAACCCTAATATAAGTCAACCATAAGAACAACAGACTCGCAACATGCATTCATTTCCGAGGTCTTGTATTGATGCTGGATTCCATTTGAGCCATATTAGGCGTAAAGTGATCATAACAGAGTGCAACTGGGCAGACGTGTGAATCTAAAACAAAAATCTAATAACCATGTATACATATGAAACACTTTTTGCAGTTGCACATGGCATATAGGTAAATGTTGCTCCTGCCCTGAGGGGAAACACATAGGCTGAAAAATTGGGCTTGGTAACGCCACTAATGGCACACAAGGTGCTTCTGGTATGGCCCACCCGGCACCCAGTGCTGTGACAGGCACCACTGCGAGCATGCCATGCATGCATTAGTTTTGACTGATTTGACGGACGTTCTGAATAAGTGGACTGTGTAGCTCCAGTGTACACATGTGCTAATCACTCACAGTTAAACATATCTTCAGCTTCACAAGAGACCTCCCACTAGCAGTATTAATAGGGTCAGCCTAACGTGCAGATGAAGTGTTTTTGACTTACTTCTGCTGTTGCAAAGTTTGTGGAAGTGCTGTTGTTTTTGGAAGTATTGTGGTCAGTTGGTGCGTACATATAGGAACGGCAAAGGATTTGGTCATCTGTCCACATCAGGGGCTGGATTTTGTGGAGCCGACGGGGCTCCTGGCACCAGGCCAAAGAGGCAGGATGAACCACTTTGGTAGCAAAAGCAGGAAGGCAGATTATTATCTGAATGGCTATAAACTAAGAGAGGGGAATATGCAGCGAGACCTGGGTGTTCTTGGACACCAGTCGCTGAAGGTAAGCATGCAGGTGCAACAGGCGATCAAAAAAGGCAAATGATATGTTGGCCTTCATAGCTAGAGGATTCGAGTACAGAAGTAGGGATGTCTTGCTGCAATTATACAGGGCCTTGGTGAGGCCTCACCTGGAATATTGTGTGCAGTTTTGGTCTCCTTATCTGAGGAAGGATGTTCTTGCTATAGAGGGAGTGCAGCAAAGGTTTACCAGACTGATTCCTGGGATGGCGGGACTGACGTATGAGGAGAGATTGAGTCGATTAGGATTATATTCGCTGGAGTTCAGAAGAGTGAGGGGGGATCTCATAGAAACATAAAATTCTAGCAGGACTTGACAGGGTAGATGCAGGAAGGATGTTCCCAATGGTAGGGGAGTCCAGAACCAGGGGTCATAGTCTAAGGATACGGGGTAAATATTTCAGGACTGAGATGAGGAGAAATTTCTTCACCCAGAGAGTGGTAAATCTGTGGAATTCGCTACCACAGAAAGCAGTTGAGGCCAAAACATTGAATGTTTTCAAGAAGGAGTTAGATATAGCTCTTGGGTCTAAAGGGATCATAGGGTATGGGACAAAAGCCGGAACAGGCTACTGAATTGAATGATCAGCCATGATCATAATGAATGGCAGAACAGGCTCGAAGGGCCGAATGGCCTACTCCTGCTCCTATTTTCTATGTTTCTATGAACCCTACCTCAGCCTTTACGAGCACCACCGCACACCGTCCAATTAGATCCTCCTTTGTTCCGAACCTAAGTGTCCCACACCGGGATCCCCATCCCTTTAAAAGTGGGGATCCCACCTCCAAGAGCTGCTGGCCAATCACAGGGCCGGCAGCTCAGCAATATCGGCACTGCTACCGGGAGTGGTGGCCACCTCCAGTACTGCAGACGTCTCAGACCCAGGCCAAGCGCCAGAACTTTGGACCTCAGGTAAGTGCGACAGTGTCGCTAGGGCCAGTCCAGAAGGCTCTAGCGAGGCAAGAGTTGGAGAGTGGGCGTGAAGTGCAAGGGAGAGGGGTCCAGGGAGGTGGAAGTTTTGCTGGCAGGGTCCTCCATGGGGCACAGATTGCCCAGGGAAGAGGGAACCAACCCCAAGCCTGCAGGGAGCATAGCAGAGGCACCTCCCACCACTGGTTAAATCCCAGCGGTGGCAGAAAGTGGCACTTAAGTGGCCTCAATTGGTCTCTGAGCGGGAAGGCTGTCATCAGTCTGTCCCGCCCCCGGCAAAAATTGCTCGACGATGGGGTGGCGCTGTGCCCTCCGCATGCCGCCTCCTGTCACAATTCTATTGGTCCCCCTATCTCCGAATCAATCTCAGGGGGACCCATAAAATCCAGCCCCATGTCTTTTAGATGCATGGGAGCTGTAGTCGCAGTACCTCTGGGTCTGCAACCTGACAGGAAATTGGAACAGAGGCTGAAGAGAGGAGAAGCTCTGCACAGAGGGATGAGAAGAAGAGCTGTCCACAGAAGGCCCTACCCATCAGGGAGCCCTTCTCCTACCTCCACCTCAGCCAAGAGCAATGACTGAGGCACTTCAGATTCAACAAAAAGATGGTTACAGACCGTGCCACCTCCTTCAACAGGACCTGCATCCTCACGCCAGGGCGAGGTCAGCCCTGCCAGTGGCCATCAAGGCTACTACGAGCCTCAAATTCTATGACTCAGGCTCATACCAGGTGGGAGCAGACAACATAGCAAACATCTCCCAGTACTTGGTCCATCCAGGAGGTGATGGAGGCCCTGTATGTGCAGAGAGGCAAATAGGTGGTACTCTCTATTAGCAGAGAGCAGGAGGAGTGGGCACGTGGCTTTGCCAAGGTAGTGGGATTCCCAATGGTGCAGGGAGTCATCAACAGCACACAATATACTCTATGGGCCCCCCATGTCAATAGGGAGAGGTATAGGGTTCACAAGGGCTCCCTCTCCATTAATATGCAGTTGGTCTGTGACCATACACATACCATCATGTCAGTGAATTCCTGCTATCCTGGCAACAGCCACAATGCCTTCAGCCTGAGGCAATCTGTTGGTCCCTCCATCTTTGAGCTACCAAAAAGAACCAGAGGGTGTCTTCTCAGAGACCAAGGATAGCTCCTCTACACATGGCTAATGAGGCCCCCACTCCATTCGCCATCCGACCACTTGAGGATAATGGGAGTACAATGAAAGTCATGCAGCCGCCAGAACCATTGTGAAGCAGAATATTGGCATGTTTAAGTCGCAGTTCCGATGCCTGGACCACTCAAGTGGGGGGCCAAAGTACTCTCCAGAGTGTGTATCAATGTTTGTGATGATCTGCTGTGTTCTCTGCACACTGCTATCAAGAGGGCGCAGCCATTGCCATCAGGTATCTGGAGGCTACCTCGGGAGGAGAAGTGTAGTATAAGGATGTAAAGGGTTGATACTAACGACAGTGAGAGAGACCCCTCTTACTGTACGAGCAATGATGTAACAGTCACTTGAGATAGACTGAAGAAGACGGTATAACAGCACAAAGGATGCTAGCTTAGGTGGCTTTTTGGGAGCGTATATAATAACTGTAAATAATACAGTTGTTAGTTAACCATTACCAGAGTCTAAGACTGTCTCTAGAACACCCTACAACTCTACTAATATAAGCCCTACAACGCAACATGGTGGCAACGGCGAAAGCGACCAGGAGAATTTGAAGATCTCCTTACCTTAATAAACACCAGTGGAACAACAGAGTAATTTAAAGAGAAATACTGGCCTGGAACAGTAAGAAAACTACCTACCTACAGAAGAGGCTGTGTGGAGCTCCCCAGCTGTAGTGAGTCAAACCGCTAAAATACAGGCTGCACCACAGAATAGAAGCGTGGTCGCCTGCAGATAGAATTCAGCAATTGGGTAAGTTAAAATCCCTTTGAAAAATTTTCTTAAGGCATCATGCTCAAAGAGTTAAAAAAAATGGGGAAAGCCCCAATCCTTCACTTGGGCTGAATGTGAGGGCGAAGAGCAAACTGCTGAAAAGTGCAGGAAACCCATGAAGTGACAATCCATTAAGGCAACCAAGCCAGAAAAAAAATTGAAGTTCTCAAAAAAGGGAAAACCCTAAAGAAGCCTATTAAAACAGCAGGGAACTCTTGAAAACAACTGGGACACTCCATTAAGGCAACCAAGCCTAAAAAAACAAAGTGAATTTCTCAAGCAAAGGGTAAAACTCAAAAAAAGCCTAGTAAACAGAGGGAAACAATTGAAAACAGCAGTGACACCTTCAATAAAGCAATCTAGCCTGAAAGAAATAAGTTTCTAAAGGTGAACACTCTAAAAACAAAAGGCTGTTGTATAAAGCAATACGGATCCAAAATTGGGAATGCTGGAGTTTCCAAAGTCAGGAGGGACCCAATCAGATACAAAACTGGGTATTATGGAGAAAAAGGTTCCTTAGATTTAGAATCACTTCGTAACTCCATAGAAAATCTGAAGTGGAATAAGTGACTACCCTCCTGTATTCAGTAGGAGCAATTACTAACAACGTAATTGTCCGACAAGGGATCAATGAAGCTACCAATAAATTTAAAGAGGTACTCCAAATCTTTGATAAATATTTTAATCTCCATACCAATAAAATCTTGGAACGAGCCAAATTTTATAAGCAGGCGCAGATGATTGGCGAATCTGTAGACCCCTATATTAATAACCTGTATAGATTGACAAGGTTGTGAAAACAGCGAATTAAAGGCAGAACTGATCAAAGATGGGATAGTCGTTGGCATAGTGGATGAATCCTTGTCAGACCTGTTGCAATCCAAGCAAGACCTTATACTGAAAAAGGCCATTCAAATGGTAAGACAGGTGGAAGTTTGCAAAAGGAATAGGGACATCTTACGGGCTGAAGACAAGCCATGGATAAGAAGGAGTCCAATGCCCATCCAACTGGTTAAGCCAAACGAAGGAAAACACTTTGAGGAACAAAAAAAAACATACAGGTGAGAAGGTGTATGAAATAGGAAAACCTTGCCAATGTTGTGGAGCCAAGATGAGAGAAGTGCCCAGCAAGTAAAGCTGAGTATTTTAAGTGTCGAAAAACTGGACACAATGGGAAGATGTGCCATAGCAAAATCACTTAAAGATACAAAGCAGAAGACCTTCACACAAACAGCAGTGAATCAAGTACAGCAATACCCACAATGAAAGAACCAAGAGAGTTCTTGGGAGAAATCAGCAATCCTTTTTTTTATTCATTCATGGGATGTGGGCATCACTGGCTAGGCCAGCATTTATTTTCCATCCGTAATTGCCCTTAAGAAGGTGGTGGTGAGCTGCCTTCTTGAACCGCAGCAGACCTTGGGGTGTAGGTACACCCACAGTCCTGTTAGGAATGGAGTTCTAGGATCTTGACCCAGCGACAGTGAAGGAACGGCGATATAGTTCCAAGTCAGGATGGTGTGTGGCTTGGAGGGAACTTGCAGGTGATGGTGATCTGCTGCCCTTGTCCTTCTAGGTCGTAGAGGTCGCAGGTTTGGAAGGCGCTGTCGAAGGAGCCTTGGTGAGTTGCTGCAGGGCATCTTGTAGATGGTACACACTGCTAACACTGTGCGTAGGTGGTGAAGGGAGTGAATGTTGAATGTTTGTGCATGGGTTGCCAATCAAGCAGGCTGTTCTGCCCTGGATGGTGTCAAACTTCCTGAGTGTTGTTGGAGCTGCACCCATCCAGGCAAGTGGAGAGTATTCCATTACACTCCTGACTTGTGCCTTGTAGATGGTGGACAGGCTTTGGGGAGTCAGGAGGTGAGTTACTCACCACAGAATTCCCAGCCTGTGCCCTGCTCTTGAAGCCATGGTATTTATGTGGCTGGTCCAGTTCAGTTTCTGGTCAATGGTAACCCCAGGATGTTGATAGTGGGGGATTCAGCGATCATAATGCCATTGAACATCAAGGCGAGATGGTTAGATTCTCTCTTGTTTGAGATGGGTGGGCCTAGGACACTACCCTGAGGAACTCCTGCAGTGATGTCCTGGAGCTGAGATGATTGACCTCCAACAACCACAACCATCTTCCTTTGTGCTAGGTATGACTCCAACCAGCAATGAACCTGCACTCTTCATTGAACCAGGGTTGGTTCCCCAGCTTTATCGTAATGGTAGAGTGGGGGTTACGTCAGGCCATGAGGTTACAGATTGTGGTTGAATACAATTTTGCTGCTGCTGATGGCCCACAGCGCCTCATGGATGCCCAGTTTTAAGTTGTTAGATCTATTTGAAATCTATCCCATTTAGCACAGTGGTAGTGCCACACAACACCTTCAATGTGAAGGCAGGACTTCGTCTCCACAAGGGCTGCGTGGTGGTCACACCTCCCAATATTGTCATGGACAGATGCATCTGCAACAGGTAGATTGGTGAGGACAAGGTCAAGTAAGTTTTTCTCTCTTGTTGGTTCCCGCAGACCCAGTCTAGTAGCTATGTCCTTTAGAACTCAACCAGTAGTGGTGCTACAAAGCCACTCTCGGTGATGGACATTGAAGTCCCTCACCCAGAATATACTCTGTGCCCTTGCTACCCTTAGTGCTTCGTCCAGTTGGTGTTCAATATGGAAAAGCACTGATTCATCAGCCGAGGGTGCGCAGTAGGTGGTAAGCAGCAGGAGGTTTTTTTGCCCATGTTTGACCTGATGCCATGAGACTTCATGGGGTCCAGAGTCAATGTTGAGGATTCCCAGAGCAGCTCCCTCCTGACTGTATACCACTGTGCCGCCACCTCTGGTGGGTCTGTCCTGCCGGTGGGACGGGACATACGCAGGGATGGTATTATCAGGGATGTTGCGTGTAAGGCACGATTTCGTGAGTATGACTGTCAGGCTGTTGATTGACTAGTCTGTGGGTCAGCTCTCCCAATTTTGGCACATGTCCCCAGATGTTTGTGAGGAGGACTTTGCAGGATCGACAGGCCTGGGTTTGCTATTGTCATTCCCAGTGCCTAAGTCAATGCCGGGTGGTCCGTCCAGTTTCATTCCTTTTCTTACACTTTATAGCAGTTTAATACTACTGAGTAGCTTGCTAGGCATGTAAGAGGGCATTTAAGAGTCAACCACATTGCTGTGGTCTGGAGTCACATGTAGATCAGATTTCCCTCATCAGTGAACCAAAAGGGTTTTTACAACAATTGACAATGGTTTCATGGTCATCATTAGACTAGCTTTTCATTCCAGATTTATTGATTGAATTCAAATTCCACCATTTGCCTAGTGTGATTCGAACCCATGTCCCCAGAGCATTAGTCTAGGCATCTGGAGTACTAGTCCAGTGACATTACCACTACGCCACCACCTCCCCACTAAAATTTCAAGATCAAGATTTCTGGACAGCAGACACCTACGTGAATGGACATCTCATGAATTTTAAGCTTGACGTAAGGGGTAGCATCATAGTATGGTCTGACCCAGAGCCTTGGATGAAGAGACATTACCTGCAACCAACAGATATACAGTTGCCTGGTCCAGGCGGAAACAACTGCGAGTAAAAGGCAAAACTCCAAGCGACTCTTCAGCATAAAGGAAGACAGCTGGTAGAGACCTTATATGTCCTGCCCAATCAAGAATTTTCTTTACTGAGCAGGAATGCATGCTTACAACTGCAGCTGATTAAAAAGGTAGCTGAAGTCAAGCGAACAAAGGTGAACAATTCCTTATTATCACCAGCAGAATGACTAATGGGAAGGAAGTTAGGACACAGCTTCCAGCCTGGATTGAAGGCTCAAGACTATGAGAAAGTTCGAGAAACAGAAAACTCCTACAGAAGGAAACAAACTTGGAATTTTAAGTGAGAAGCTTACCCAAATTAAACAATGGTCAAAAGGTTTGGATGTGTGACCTAGAACAAGAAGGTACAGTAATCCATAAACATGAGGATTATCAGTGATCGTATGTTATACAAACAAAGGAATCGGAGGAATATCATTTCCACTCCACAAAAGCAACAGCCAGTAATCCATTTGCAAGATCCAGATGAAGATGAACAAACCCAAAGCAGATGAAATACTACAACATGCAGAAACAAAGAATCAAGTCAGCAACCCAGACTTCCTGTGAAGACTACTGATCGTCCCAGACAAATTAGATTAGATTAGATTAGATTAGAGATACAGCACTGAAACAGGCCCTTCGGCCCACCGAGTCTGTGCCGAACATCAACCACCCATTTATACTAATCCTACACTAATCCCATATTCCAACCAAACATCCCCACCTGTCCCTATATTTCCCTACCACCTACCTATACTAGTGACAATTTATCATGGCCAATTAACCTATCAACCTGCAAGTCTTTTGGCTTGTGGGAGGAAACCGGAGCACCCGGAGAAAACCCACGCAGACACAGGGAGAACTTGCAAACTCCACACAGGCAGTACCCGGAATCGAACCCGGGTCCCTGGAGCTGTGAGGCTGCGGTGCTAACCACTGCGCCACTGTGCCGCCCCTAGATCAGGGAGAGTTGTCAAATCTCCAATGAGACTGAATCTGTAAATTCATAGACTTGGGGGGGGGAGAGATTAGTAGAGAAGTTATAAATGTATATATGTTTAGAAAAATGTTGGATAAAGACTTGGGGGAGATGTAGTATACTGAAGACACTGAGAGAGACCCCTCCCACTATACGAGTGATGATGTAACAGTCACATGAGATAGGCTTGAGAAGAAAAAGGTGTAGCAGCACAAAGGATGCCTGCTTAGGTGGCTTGCGGAGAGTGTATATAGTAACTGTAAATAATAAAGAGTTGTTAGTTAAACTTTACCGGAGGCTAAGTCTTTCTCTAATATGCCCTACAATGCTAGTAACACAAACCCAACAATGTAACAAGAAGGAAGAGGAAGAAGAGGAGGAGTAAGGGAGTAGGCTTCTGGGATCCCTTTGTTCCACATGGGCTATCTGGGAGTGCCTACTCAGACTCTGAATCCCTTAGGAGATCAACCCTTCACCACATGGCTCCACTATTCCCCACTTTCTCATCCATCTGGAATGCCCCAGCACAGCATCCCCATACAATAAAAGATACCAACAAAAATTCTTTCTGTAACATCTTTGTCTAACAACACATCCAATTATACAAACAAAAAAGGAGCTATTCACCCTTAGAGTCTGCCTTGCAGGTGCCTTTCCCTGCCCTAGTGCTCCTATGTAGTGCTACCCCATTGGCTGCAGCATGGCTGGTGGAAGGTTGATGAATTCCTCTATGGGAAACCCCAGATGGCTTTCAAGGATGCCCTGGAGCAGCTCTGGACCTTGAGGGCACAACTTCAGACTGCACTGCCTCAGTATGGGCAGCAGCTGGCTGGCTGACAGGTAACAACAGCAAGGGTGCTAGCGGAGTGGCAGTGGTGGGAGGATGAATGCTGTCATTCGGAAATAGGACAGCAGGTTCATGCTATATGGTGCCACTGCCACACCCCCTAGGCAGTGCCTCATCAATCCTAATAATCTATTGGAGGGCAGATTTCCAATCTGCCGTGAAAGCTTGAAAACCCCTTTGAACACTGAGATCCACAGCCATGACGTCAACAAGTATAGATCTCATGACCTCAGACTGAGCTTCCACTGCACTATGCTGCAATGGAAGCAGAAACATCAGCCACAAGATGCTGCATTGCGGCTGGGTCCATAAGTGTTCTCATGGAGTTAGCCACCACCTCCATGCTGGAAATGATGGGCTCCAAGCTCTGCATGATGCCCTCTGCTACATTGGAGATGGTCTCCTCCATGCTCCTTGACAGTGACAAGAGGCTGTCTGGTAGGCCTGCCAATGCACAAAGCATCACTGTGTGCATGTTCAACAATTTTCTCCTCTATGCCACCCCATTGAAGTCCTCATCTGAGTCAATGTAGCAGAACTCGTGTGTGACCTTACCCTCCGGTGAGCTGGCACACGAGTTACCCTTTTTCCCTGACCTGGCTGCAGCCCTGTCATGCCCAGTGACTCACCACATACTGATTTCTGCTCTATTTTAACCTCTAAGTCATGCACAGTGCCAGTATAAGAGGTGGTGGCTGAAAGTGTCAGATCAAGTGACGGTGCCACTTCTTCATTGCTGCGGTGTTGCTTTCGCTCTTCCTCATGAGGTTGTAGTGACTGGCTAGGAGGGAATTCTTCAGTATCTGAAAGCAGAATATCGAAGTGGAGGATAGGGGTAAGGGAAATGAGGATGGGGTGGAAAGCAAGAGGTCCATGGTCACACCAGCATGCACATCAGGCCAGATAGCAGGATGAGGGTGAAGTGAGATTTGAGAAGTGGTATAAAGCAGGAACATACCATCATTCTCAATGTTCTCTGTGACACTGGACGCAACAAGCTGTCACAACTAGTCCCATGATGCAGAGAACTATCACCCTTGTTGGGCTTATGTGACAGCATTGATTCCATCCCTACCCCTGACCACTGTCTCAGGCTGAACCAGAATATTTTCAACCTGAGGGTCCTGTTGGATCTTCCGCTGAGATTTAAACCCAATATTCTCTCCCTCACTAAGACCACCTACATCTACATCAATAAAATCACCTGACACCGCCCCTTCCTCTTGGCTTGACATTCCATGCTCTTCTGGCCTGCCTTTCATCTTTCACCCTCCATAAATTTTAGCTCATCCAAAACTATGCTGCCCATATTTAAACCCACACTATGTCCCATGTACCCAGCACTCATGTGCCCGCTGACCTACACTGACTCCTGGTTCACCAACATCTCAAATTTAACATTCTCATCCTCGTGTACAATCTCTCCCTGACCTCATTCCTCCCTATTCTGTCCTCCAGTGCTACAATTGTACAGGGCATTGGTGAAACCAAACCTAGAGTACTGTGTATAGTTTTTGGTCTCTTTACTTAAGAAAGGATATACTTGCATTGAAAGCAGTTCAGAGAAGGTTCACTAGTCTGATTCCTGGGATGAAGGGGTTGTCTGATGAGGCAAGGTTAAGCAGGTTGGGCCTATATTCATTGGAGTTTAGAAGAATGAGAGATGATCTTATTGAAACATATAGGATTCTGAGGGGGCTTGACAAGGTAGATGCTGAGAAGATGTTTCCACTTGTGGGGGAATCTAGAACTAGAGGGCACAGTTTCAAAAGAGGTTTTCTCCCTTTTAAGATGGAGATGAGGAGGAATTTCTTCTCTCAGAGGGTTGTTAATCTTTGGAATTCTCTTTCCAAGAGAGCAATGGAGGCTGGGTCATTAAATATATACAAGGCTGAGTTAGACAGATTTTTGATCTACAACGGAGTCAAGGGTTATGGGAGGCAGGCAGGAAAGTGGAGGTTAGGCCACAATCAAATCAGCTATAATCTTATTTAATGGCAGAGCTGGCTTGAGGGACCAAATGGTCCACTCCTGCTCCTATTTCTTGTGTTTCTTATGTTCCACCAATGAAAGTCAACAGACTTGTAGTTGTACAATCTTCCAAAATCTCTACCTTCATTTAATTCTGGACTCTTGTGTATCTCCCAATAACTTTGAACCACCATTGGAGCCATCCCTTTAATAGTCTAGGCCATAATCTCTGGAATCCTCCCTTAACCTCTCTTGGCCACTCTCTCAGCCTTTAAGATCTTCTTTAAATCTTCTTTGACCAAGGGTTGGTCACCTCTCCTTCTCCTTCTTCAGCTTGGTGTCAATTTTTGTCTTAATGCTGTACGTTGATGTGAAGTTGGGACATTTGCCTATGTTAAAGGTGCTACATAAATGAGAGTTGTTGTTCTTGAAGCGTGGCCCACCTATATGTCGGGGCCTATGTGATTTCCTACAATAGTTATGCAAAAATGCCTAAGTGCACTGATCTGACACCAATGCAACTCTGACAGTTTTGTAGATCAATGATTATTTGAGTAAAAAGAGACAGGCAAAGTTATTTCCCTTTTCTTTCCATTACCTCTGATTTAGCAAATAAGCATTTTAGGAAGTAATACAGAAAGCTGCTGAAACACTGACAAAAATCCAAATCATTAGGGTGCTTTAAATCAACCTTGCCTTGCCATTCAATCTCCAATTTAAAACTGGTGGCCAATAAAACAAGAGAGCATTTTTCCCTTTTAACAGTTTGGTCTGAATGTGCGTGCCCGTTAAATAAAAGATCCCTGATTTGTGTCTCAATGTTAATGGCACAAGGCTTGTCCGTCAGGGAGCTATTACAGTTATAACAATAGCCTCCTCTTTAATTAACTTCCCTCCCACCACCCACATCCCCTGCCACCCCCCCCCCCCCCCCCACCCCCGCAAGACTCTATTCCAGATCCATAGCTTATTTACTGGCTTTATTGTTGACATGCAGGAAGAGCAGCTAACTCAGCACAAACTCAGCATCAAACCTTGGACTCTTCAATCTGTTCCTTTATGGTTGTGACAATCACCTTTCATTGAAAATTGTTCACGTTTTCTTATCTGATCTCGCCGCCAAAGTCCCAAACTCTGGAGTTCCTTCTCTAAACCTATCCACTTCTCTACCTCTCCCTCCTCCTTTCAGGTGCAACATGAAACCTATCTCTTTTGACCAAGCATTTAGTCGTCTGTCCTACTATCTCCTTATGTGTCTCAGTATCGAATTTGATAAAGCTCTTGTAAAACACCTTGGGATGTTTTATTGCTTGAAAGGAACTATATAAATGCAAGGTGTTGTTGTTGCACTTACCTTCAAGGAATGGGTGTGGAAGTCCTTTGTGAAAGGAGTGTGGTCAGGTTTCGTCCAGTTCCCAGTCTGCATGGGAATCACAGCTCAAGACTGCTTCTAATTCAATATAGCAACAACTTGCATTTATATAGCACCTTTAACATAATAGAAATCATCCCAAGATGCTTCAGGAGCATTATCAGATAAAGTGATTTAGGTGACCAAAAGCTTGGTCAAAGAGGTAGGTTTTAAGGAGTAATTTAAAGGAGGAGAGAGAGGTAGAGGTGGAGAGGTTTGGGGAGGGAATTCCAGAACATAAGGCCTAGGCAGCTGAAGGCACAGCTGCTGATGGTGGAGCCAACACCTGGCACTGCGATGATGTAAGTGCGGAGGGGAGGGAACTCTTTCCATCTATGTCTGTAAACATGAAACTCTTCCCAAATTGGAGGGACAGGCTCATCTGCACATCCTCAATGGGAACACCATGCCTGCACAATTCAGCTGTACCCACCCTGAGTCACCAGTTGGAGTGTTGAAGTGGCACTATCCACTGATAGAGAAGAGAAAAATACTATCTTTAAAAACTTGCATTTCTATAGCACCTTTCATGTCCTCAGGGTGTCCCAAAGTGTTTTACAGCCAGCTTTTGAGGTGTAGTCACTGTTGTAATGCTGGGAAACATGACAGCCCATTTGCACACAGCAAGCTCCCACAAACAGCAATGCGGTAATAACCAGATAATCTGAATAGTGATGTTGATTGAAGGATAAATATTGGCCAGGACATCAGGGGACACTCCCCTTCTCTTCCTAATAGTGCCCTAGGGTCTTTTATATCCACTTGAGAGGGTAGAAAGGGTACCCTCAGTACTCACTGGATTGTTAGCCTGGATTCTAAGCTCGAGTCTCCAGATTGAGACTTAAACCCATAACCTTCCAACTAAGAAGTAAAAGTGCTACCACCAAGCCAGTCTTAGAGCCTTCATGGCACAGAAGGAGTCCATTCAGCCCATTGAGTCCATGCTGGCATGCCACGAAGCTATTCAGTCAGTCCCACTCCCCTGATCAATCACCCATAGCCCTGCAAATCTATTTCCTTCAATTGGCCATCCAATTTCCTTTTGAAGTCACTGGTTGATTTCACTTCCACCAACCTTGTGGGCAGCGATCAATTATCTTTTAAGTCCCTAAAGGGAACTGACAACAGCTCAGCACTCTCTTGACTTCCACTGAGACTTTATGAGGGCAGAATGGACAGAACTTCCCCATTTCTCATCCTGACATGTGGGTGGGAGATCTTCTCCCTAGTCCCAGCCACCGAAGGTTTAAAAGGCCAGACAGAATCCTGGCAGGAACCTTTCATCCTGCCTTCCTGGATCCTGGGAATTTTAGCGCCCAGTTCTGCAGCTGAACCTGCCATCTCATCTCATACCTGCAATTGCACCCTTCTTCCACCAGGAAACCTCCAGAAGCTGGAGGTCTCTGTCCTCTTCCCTACAGCATCACTAATGGCACTGTGAGGCCAATTTGCTTTGTACTGATGTTCTGTGGGGAGGCACAGGAGAGTCACTAATGCATTTTAAAAAGTGCACACCCTCTTAATTAAGTTTTATCAATACCATCCTGGCAGCCGAGATATATTGTTGCCTTGACCCACATCATATTAATATATACCAAACCCTAAGGCAGACACAGTAATGGGCGGTGCAGTGGTTAGCACCGCAGCCTCACAGCTCCAGGGACCTGGGTTCGGTTCTGGGTACTGCCTGTGCGGAGTTTGCAAGTTCTCCCTGTGTCTGCGTGAGTTTTCACCAGGTGCTCCGGTTTCCTCCCACATCCAAAAGACTTGCAGGTTGGTAGGTAAATTGGCCGTTATAAATTGCCCCTAGTATAGGTAGGTGGTAAGGAAATATAGGGACAGGTGGGGATGTGGTAGGAATATGGGATTAGTGTAGGATTAGTATTAGGGTGGTTGTTGGTCGGCACAGACTCGATGGGCCAAAGGGCCTGTTTCAGTGCTGTATCTTTAAATAAGACCTTTGGAATGGCAAGAGCTATCAGAGCTTAGTATCAACAAACCAAATTGTATGTGAATAACACGGCAATGATCTCAGAGTGCTACTTGACTGTTTGATATCAAGAAGTGTCATACTTCCGCGATGCATTTTATACTGGTAACATACTGCCTCTTTCTCTCAAAGTAAATAAACTGGTAATGATGGAGATCCCTTCTCATTATGCTAGGCCCCTTCAGGATCACAATCAGAAATAATACTGCAACCAAAACATTCGATTTCCTCCAGTTTTTTACTGCTGCCCATATACCCGCCCATCATGGGTAACCTCTTTATGCTAATATCGGCACGGGTTCCTGTCTACTGTGTCTTAGCTGCCCAATACCAGGAATTCCAATGAGGTTCTCAGGTTCCTGGGAGCTGGCAACTCTCTGGTACCTCAGCCAAGTGATGATTTTCACTTCTGAGTCTAGACACCAGGGCCTGAAACATCTGTCATCCTTGCAAATGGGGGTGGAATTTGGGAGAGCCAGACATCAGGAATGGACATGGGACTGGCAGGGTATCATCACCAGTATCCACACCAGTTCGTGTTCCGCTATTCCCAACATGTTACAAAAGTCATTACTTAACAGTGGCCGAGTTGAACCCACGAAAGTAAACATAGATTTCCTAAATCAGACAGTCATAAAGTGACTGCTCCTTCTTAGAAAAGAGTCAATTAACCTTCACTTCAGGCACCTTCTGCCAGATCTACTGGTTATACACCCAGACAACTACTCACTGCTGCATATTCCTGCCCACAGTGACCTAGTGGGCAAATTCAGTCTGCCAATATTGGCTCAGCTGCCTGGCATCAGGAATTACGATGGGATCAGGCGGCATAGAGTGGTTGCCCATGACCTGCATCGCCTTTGTTGTGGTGGCAGGGTGGCATCGCGAGTTTTTCGACCCCCATGTTTCAAAAGAGAGTTCGGCTGTGGGAGGCGTCACAGCTGAGTTGAATCTTTTCACTTGATATGATGCATTTGTACTTTCCAGCAGGAGTGGACACCTTGTATGAATTTCATCTACCTGAGATTAGCTAACTCAACACAGACCATGTGTCCAACCCTGGATTAACTTTATAAGGGGCGGGCGAGGGGGAGAGGCATTTTGACCCTCTCAGCCAGTGAAGAGGCCCCAAGATTAAAGCTGTTAACCAATTTGTCTTTACAATTTAGAGTACCAAATCCCCAAGTTTGAGGTCAGCCTCAGGGCTCAGAGTTTCATTTTTGTTATTTATTTCATCCCCTGAATCCCTCAATTGATTTTCAACCTTCCAGCTTCCTCTCTTTATTGCCCGAATCCATCTTTTCCCTGCCAGCTGCCTTTCTTCTCTGTTCTTTTCTTCTCAACAATAATTAAGTAACGATTTCTCTGATATCCTGTGGTGTCCCACAACAACTGAAATATTTACAGGTTATAAATGTTTAATCTCTGTGACCATCTGTTGGACTTGCGGTTGATTGCTGCTGTGGTTCAGACTGCATTTTGAATGCACCAGTTTTTCTGTAGCCCCTTTTTCCTTTCCATCTCCTCTCCTCTTTCCTCTCATCTTCACTTTTCCCTCTCCCCTCATCACCCTTCCTCTCTTCACCTTTTCTTCCCCTCTCCTCTCATCTCTTCTCCTCACTTGATTGTGCTGAATCATGTGAGGCTTTGATTCCCCACTCAAGTCGCCAAACTTTATGTGTAGGTCTTGACACAGAGAGTTGCTGACGATTTGATCACGGCAACACAGCCGTGGCTGCTGCTTTCCTGATTTGACATTCCACGGATTCATTTCCATACAGGATTCACTGGCTAATGAGCGGGAGCCCAGCGCAGCAACTATAGCAGTGAATTTCCGAGGGTTTTTTTCTGGGATTCCCACAGGTCTTCCCCCAGAGTTATGGTCGGAGAATCCAGGCAAAAATTCATTCCCATTATTTCAGCTCCAAACTGAAGCTGTAGCTGTGAACATACAGGCGTATGAAAACAACAGTAAATTGTGGTGCAGACTACATCCACTGTCCAACTTTGGCCTCTTATGCATCTCTGATTTCTTTCACTCCAATCATTGGTGGCCATGCCTTCATCTGCCTAGACCCTAAGCTCTGTAATTCCCTCTCTGCACCTCTCCACCTCTCTAAATCACTCTCCTCTTTAAGTTGCTCCTTAAAATTTACTTCTTTGACCAAGCCTTAGGTTACCTGCCCAAATATCTCCTTATGTGTTAACTTTTGTCAGATAGCGCTCCAGTGAAATGCCTTGGGACCTTTTCCACTAGATGAAAGGCACTATATAAATGCAGTTGTTTTTGTTGCCAATTTACCCCCAGCACCACCCCCCCACCGCACATTGCAGTTCCACCCCCCGCCCCCCAACCCCCACTGCACCGCCTCAGTCAGACAATCTCCTCAGAAAGGCAAAACAAAAATCTTAGGCCAATTTAAGAACCTTTGTATAAATAACGAGGATGGGCTTTGAAGTGTTAGCCTTCATGAAAGTGAATCCCCCGTTCTCTGACTTACATCATAACTGGATAATGGCGGACACAAAGGTGAGAATACTGAGCACACCTCATGAACATTTGTTTAACACAGATTGACTTGAATCAGGTAGATAGCATAAAAGAAGGGAAGCCTCTGACAATCTAGGCTATAACAATCTATTATTCATTACAGATAGCCCAGCAAAGCATTAACTCCATTGTTTCATCTTTAAACATAACCTGTCATTACACGGAGTGAACAAACTCTACACATCAGCAAGGGAAAGTGTAAATCAAACAATGAGAATTCAAAATTACACAATTTTTACAGAAAATATAGTCAAATAGCAAATAGCTTTTCTTAAACAAGGTTGCGTCTTATAGAGGCTTGAGCTCTTATCTTAAGTTCAGCAGACTGTTTCAAATAGAAATGGAATGGGATAAGGGGAATTCATTATATGAAGAGCATTGTGAAAATTAGGAGTTAATTGGAAGGAGCTAAATTTCTGGCCAATTGCCAACATATCATAGCACACTGGGTCTTTAGTAGAGAATTTTACAAGTGCATTTAATTCTCTATGCACTGTACATATATGGTGCTTATGTCTTTCAGTCACATTTTGCCATTTATGATTATTTTTACCCTTTTGCTGTCTCTGTTTTTTTTCTGTCTGTATATCTGTCCTCATGCTGCTTTGACTTTATGTTGTTTACTGGATCCATATTGTCTTTTCCCTTGTTTTGAACTGAGTTAGTTTGTATTGCTGTGTGTTTTCTGTTTTCCCTCTGCTTCATTCTATCAGCCTCTCTCTCTCTCACATTTTCTTCTCACTATCAGTCTCCTGTATTCCTAAATATTCTACCTGTGTCTCTTTTGCTGTCAGTCACTCTTACTCTTTCGTCTTGTTTTCTCTTTATCGCACTCTCTTGTAAGCTCCGACTTTCGTTCACTGTATCTTTCCCTTTTTCTTCAGTCCATCTCACTCTCTTTACTGGCTTGGTTCTCTTTATCTCTCAGATTCCCATTGTATCTCACTTTTAGCTTTTCGCCAGACTTAAGGGCTGTCTAGCAGTTCTACTGCACTTTTTTAAATTCATCTCATCGTATACTTCTGCCTGCATGCACCTAAATTTCCTATTTGAACTAAATGCCTCAGAGCAGAACAAAGCTATGAATGAGTGCACATCATTATTAACATGCAATGCTTTAGTAAAATGAAAATCATGATAGGAATGCACGTAGCACACAGAATTTATGCAAAAAAAAAACGCTTTTTAAAATTTATATTATACCAGAAAGTGCTGGAAATACACAACAGGTCTGTGAGCATCTGACAAAAGATGAAATCAATTCATGTTTTCTAAGACCATTGGGGTCTGCACACAAAACAATAACCTTTTTTTTATTTTTCTTTAAGATGTGGCTGATCTCCTGGGTATATGTAGAATGTTCCGCTTTTCCTTCAAAAAGAACTTAATTATTCACAGTTTTGTTTAAAAAAACTGCATTTAGAATAAATCAGTGAAAACACCAGCGAGTTTAAACATAATCGCACAGCCAGAACTTGGGACCTGCAGGAAGAGGCTTTGTATATCGTACTGGGTTGAAGGCAGAACAATTAAGTATGCTTTACATGTACAAAAAAAACCTCGAGACATTTTACTTATAAGCCTCACCTCGCTCATGGTTAGACTTCAAATGTCTCTCTGTGGGGCTTTTATTTGTCGCTTTCCCTCTTCAAGGTAGTTCAGGTTCACACTCTGCTGGTGTCGGGAGCTCAGCAACCAGCCCTCTGCGATGCCAAGCTCTGTGAGCAGATCCTTTTAAACTCAGGCAGAACCTAATGTCATCACACCTTCAGGGGAGCCAATGGAAATCGCCGTTTTAAACTTCAAACAACCCTAGTCTGACACACTCTCATGCCACCCAGTGTTTCAAATATTAATAGAACACTTCAAGGTACTAACTCAAGCTTCTCACTCTCCCACACTCATTGTGATAAAAGAAGGCAAGCCTCGATATATAGAAAGACTTTATTTTCTGAAGGCTACACACTGACCTCTTAAGCACAGTGAACAAGATGCTTTTCAACACATGGAGGATTTCTGATCCTCATACGCTGCCCGCTGTGAGCTGTCCCCTCACTGTTTCCACATATACAATCATATTTGTTATCAAACAGGAAAAAGAGCAGTTTAAGGTGGTTTAGTCAGCTATATGCTCCACCCTACTGAGGGCTATGGATCAGGAAGGTCCTAATTGCCTGCCTTGTGTGTTGCATTAGCTGGTTTTAGCCAGGGTTTCACAATAGACGTGTCTAGTGCATTATCATATCCCCAGAGTGTCCAATCCAAAAAGTTACTGCTGAAGTGAAGTCAACTTTTCATTTGATAACACGCCTGCGAAGCGCCTTGGGGCATTTTACTATGTTAAACGTTCTATATAAATGCAAGGTGTTGTTGTAGCTTAAGGAGAGGACTGATCGGCCCAGACTTCTCATCCTTCATCTCTGTCTGGTGTCTCTTGCTGTAAAGCACATTAGTGGGCATTAGACAAGGGTCAGATCAGCGCCGATCTATGCATGGTCTGCGAATACTCACATACATCCCTCATAGGTAGGCAATGGGCGCTTGGTCAAGGTACTGGGGGCATCCTTGGAATCACAACCCAGTGCAATCAACATACACTGGGGAAATGGGTAGAAAACTCTGCAAAATAGAACCATTTCTGGGTGGGGTAAAAATCACTTTTCATTTTTGAATACCTTGAGATGAAAACTTTGCAGGTTCACCACACTTGTCCTCTCATTGATGTGACATTGTCTACAGTCATAGCCACCGACTCTTTACGTACAATATGCAACCAATAGCGCTGTGTAAAAAATAGTTGGACAGGATTTATCTACCATACATCCTATAACCTGGAACCAATTTCTCATGAGCCACGAGCAGAAGAAATTAGCCGTCCGTGAGATGTCTCCTTCTGTCAAGTCTGAAACCAGGCAAAGGTCTGGGTTCAAGGGGTGCCAGAGCCACATCTT
The DNA here is from genome assembly GCF_036365525.1 of Heterodontus francisci. Taxonomy (NCBI): domain Eukaryota; kingdom Metazoa; phylum Chordata; class Chondrichthyes; order Heterodontiformes; family Heterodontidae; genus Heterodontus; species Heterodontus francisci. The sequence continues at coordinate 103,068,245 of NC_090380.1, read as the reverse complement.
TGTGGAATTTTGGCTAGTCAAACTGCTGTCTTATCTGGGCTTTGGACTTTTGCATACCGGCATGTACAGCCACTGTAGTCTTGCGGGCCCTTCTTAATATTTCTGCCTGGTACCTCTGTGGCACCACTAACTGGTGAACTACTGTCCACTTCTTGCTCTCAGGTCTGTGAGGAGAATTCCATTTCCTCATCAGTACCTCATTCTTTAAATAGTAGCAATCAGGGACTCCCTCTGCTTCACTTTCAGACTGGGCAGCCTGTGCTAACTCTCGCAATACTGGGTCACCTCGCTAAGTCTCAGCTAGGAAAAATCCATTTAATCCCTGGGCCTCCTAACTTTCCAAAGAAAGTGTTGGACAGGCAGACCTCATGGTCATCTGCCTGCAGTGCCAATGCAGTCTCCTCTGGGGAGCTGGTTTGATCATGGCCTGATTCATTACACCTTCATGGAAACTGCAGGGGATCGTCTCCTGCCACTGCCCTGTCTCTCTGACCTCCTGCGGTCTTTCTTTCACTACTGGGGGGGCTACCACCTTCACCCCTGCCAGATCATTACCTAGGAGCAGGTCAACCCCATCCACAGGCAAACTCGGGACAATCCCTACAGTCACCGATCCCGAAACTAGGTCGCACTCCAGGTGCACCCAGTGTACACTGCCCTCCAATATCATTCAGCATCATTCTGGTATTCACTGCACTCTCTGGGGGAAAGGTCAGGCCTATTCCCAGTAAAAGGAATCTAGTGGCCCCTGTGTCCCTGAGAATCACTATAGGCTTGCTTGCCCCACTTGAGGGGTAAGGGGTTACTTTCCCTACAGAGACAAAACCCTGATAACCTTCAGGAATCCTATTAACTTTTCCAGCACTGGCCGTAGTAAGCTTCCTGGGTTGCACTCTTACTGCAGTGAAAGCCATAGCTTGTTCTGCTCTGCTTTGCATCAGGTCCCCGTCTTCACTGAGCAGGTGTGCCCTGATTAACCCTACCGGTTTTCCCTTTAGTTTCTAGCAGTCAGCTTTTAAATGCCCTGCTTTATTGAAATGGAAGCACACAGGTCTCCAGGTCTCATTCTTGCTCACAGCACCTTCCTTTTTGGCTGGAGGAAGGCTTCCTGTGTCTCCTGCTTTCTTTTCTCTTCCAGGTGATTAGGAAAGGTTCTCCCCTGGGAAACCGACTTATAAATTAAAGCAAACTCATCGGCCAGAATGGCTGCTTGCCGGGCTCTCTGGACCCGCTGCTCCCCTACAAGTGTCTTTATTGAGAGTGGGAGACAGATTTTAAATTCCTCCAACAGAATTACTTCTCTGAGAGTCTCCTAGCTGAGCTGTACTTTAAAAGCCCTCAGCCACTGGTCAAAAGCCAGCTGCTTACTTCTTTCAAACTCCAGATAAGTTTGATTAGCTTGCTTTTTGAGGGCTCTAAACATTTTTCAGAAGGTTTCAGGTACTAATTCACATGCCCCGAGGATAGCATTTTTGGTCAGTTCATAATTTGATGAACTCTCATCTGGCAACAAGAAATAAACCTCATGGGCTTTTCCAGTTAGCTTTCTTTGCAGTAAAAGTGACCAGGTCTCAGCTGGCCATTTTAGCTGCCTTGCCAGTTTCTCAAAGGACACAAAAAATTCTTCCACATCTTCCTCATTGAATTTTGGAATTAATTGAACGAGTTTTAGCAATTTTGTACCCAGCCCTGAATTCTGCTCCTCCATATTGGCCATGCTTTCGCTGGAGTTACTCTGTCACCCCGTACTTACCTCAAGCTGCTTCATCTCTCTCTCTTCGGATTCTTTCTGGAATATTCTTTCTCTCTCTCTCTCCTCTCTCTCTCTCGTTCCTTCTCCTGTCTTTCTGTTTCTTTATGTCCCTTCTGGAAGGCTCTCTCTTTCTCCCTCTTCTGTCTCTCTCTTTCTCTCTCATTCCCTGTCTTCTAATTCAAGTTTCTTTTGTTTCAAATGTATCTTTGCTAGCAGTACCCTGTCTGGGTCTGCTTCTGACCCAGCTTCTGCTTCTTCAGATTCAAGGGAAAACTGGTTGGCCACTAGCCTTAGGAGTTCAGACTTCCTAGCCTTGCCGCGTACAGTGATCCCACACTGCTCAGCCATTTTTCTCAACTCTTCCATTGACTGTGCTTTTAACTTATCCCAAATATAGTAACACAGTTTAATTTTTAAACACACTGTGTTTTGAGCTCCCCCTTGGTGAATCCTTGTTCACCACTTTCCAATTATAAGGCAAAGAAATAAGCATAAACAGGCTTTCTTAGGTTTAAAGAAGAAAAGTGAAATTTATTAAAACTTAAACTTAAACTCTAATTCAGTTGATGCCTACGGATGCACGTAGGCATCCTTACGGATGCGCGTAGGCATACACCCCATGCTAGCTGCATACGTGATACACACATGCAAATAGAGACAGAAAAGAGCAGGAGAAAAAATAAAGTAGAGAGGTTTGAGGCAATAGCAGAAGAGTTTCTTGTTACTGTGCTTCAAGCTCACTTTAGTCCTTTTGTAGGTAGTCTTGCTTTTCATTGGGGCCCCATATTCTTCCTAAACCTTGTTCACTGTAGGACACTTTCTCTCTTGGGGTTCCTGTGTCTTCAATGGTTTCCGAAGCTGGTGAGAGCGAGATGAGAGCAGACAGGAGAGAAGTCTTTTCGGTCCAGGTGCAAACAGCTTTCTGAGTTTTAAAACTCTGTGGCAAGTTCTAATTCAAAAAACTCCAACTGCCAGTTAGTCACGTGAGTAAACTGGTCTGACCAGGTCTTCTGTGTATTGCGGAAGCAGGGACTAGGTCCTTTGTTCCAACACTGTCTGCTACTGTGCAAAGGGCCTGGCAATTCCTTGTGATAGGCCCTCTTTTCTTCCCAGCAGTAATTTTAAGTTTTAAAGTTTATGTGGCGAAATAATGTGTGCCTCATTCTTGGCAGGTATGACATTCGCTTTATCAGAAAAGAAGACCTGCCAAAAGAAATCAGGCAAAATCTCCAGGAAATCAGTCCTTTGCTGCCTCCTTTACAAATAAGATCAAAAATGAGCAGCGTGTGGAAAAATTAAATTGGCAGGTAGGAACCCTGGTGTCTTTCTTCTCCGAAATAGTGAGTGCAGCTCTGGCATCAGCAATTATAATTGTCTTTGACAGCATCTTCTAAACCCGCGACCTCCAGCTTGAAGGACAAGGGCAGTAGGTGCATGGAAATACCGTCACCTGCAAGTTCCTCTGCAAGTCACACACCATCCCAACTAGGACATATATCACCGATCTTTCATCGACACTGGTTTAAACCACAACCTTCTCAAGGGTAACTAGAGATGGACAATCAATGTCAACCTTGCTAGCGATGCCCACATCTCAAGAATTAATTTTTAAAAAAAATTTTCCTCTGTGATTGAGTTTTCAGTGCCATCAAAACTGAAAGTATGCTGCGAAACTACTAAATACCTGACACAAAGCAACAGTAGAGCACTCTCAAGTTGGCTCAGAAAAGCTATGAACAACCCAAGACACTGACTGCAACAAATGGATAAAAGTCCCCATGCTAAAAGCCAAGTTTACTTTAAATTTTTAACAGAACACAGTATAAAAATGGAACATGTATAAATAGAATACTGCCTGGGAAATTGTCACATACATGGTACTTTTCGCTCAAGCAGGTGACTTGTGTAACTTAGTCATGATAGAAATGAAGCAAAGGCTGGTATTTATATAGCGTCTCTCATGACGCCCCAAAGCATTTATGAATTGTAGACATCGTTGTAATGTAGGAAACTTGGTTGCCAATTTGCACACAGTTAGCTTCCACAAACAGCAATTTGCTAAGGACCAGATAACTCGTTCTTAGTTGTTGTTTGAAGGATAAACTACTCTTCTGGATAGTCAGGAAATTTCCTCAAGGAATAAATTCTCTGCTTAACAGCATTCCATAGAATATTCTCAAAGTAACCGTATTGGGAGTTTATATTACCGGTCTGTTAAACCAAGACCACATCTGCCTCTGCCAGTGGTTCAGGTGGACCTCAAACATTCTTGCTGTCCAAAGAAGAGCAGGGAGTTCTCCAGGTCTCCTGGGCAGAATTCTTCCCTCAACCAATGCTGCCAAAATATAGATGGCCTGGACATTAGTCTAATTGTTGTTCATGGAATATGGCAATGAGCAAAATGGCTGCTGTGATTGTACGAACCATGACAGTGACAGCACTTCAATGAAATTAATTTGACATGAGTTATTTTTATAAGTCTTCTTGATGTCGAGAGAAGTCCAGGAACTGGAAGCTAAGTTTGTTGTTGTCGTTGTTGTTGTTGAGAATTGTTTTTGGACATTTGTGAGGGACCTGCTAGATACAGTATAACTGCAGCTCTTTCTTTCTTCTTTCTTGCCAGTTTGCAACTGTAACTTATCTACAATTGTATGAGACTGGCAGATCTGCATGGTGTAGTTCAGGCTTTCTGCCAACATAAATGGCTTGACAACAGTTTCCTTAAGCAGATTGAGGTAGCCTACAAACTGAAATCTGTGTATTTATTCTCCTCTGTATTTGGCTAAGTACAGCACAGATCTAACATTTAACTGTAATAATAATATGTTGGATTTATACAGGCATGCACAGTCATTTCTAGAGCACAGCACCATGGGAGCACAAATGACGGGTAATACTTGCATGATATACCCCCACCAGTGGCATGCCAGAACAATCAGTTCACCCATGATTGGACAAATGACCTGTACTTTCCAGTCACCTCCAGAACATCTCAGAGGTGGCACAGAACATTGATTGGCTCCCAAAGAATTTCCGATTGCGTTTCATGGAATAGAGCAAGGAGCTCATGTTACTCCATGATGATTCCTTATTAAATGGCAAGTGAAGAATTTCATTTGACTTATAAACCTTTCTGTTAAAAATGCAGCACACTAAATGGAACTGTACACAAAAACAGTCCATTATGAGTTAAGTGGGAACCCTTTTGCAACTATAAATGTACATCTCGAACCACTCTTGACAACAGCATCTCTCTCTGAACAGCAGTGGAAAATTTACATGCACTAAATCAGTAGCAGATACAGATGGCCAACATATACCAGCCACTGTTAAGAAACATAATTTACCTCAGCACTTCTGGATACTGTAAGCCTGTGCAGTCATCCTTGCAGGCTTATATATTGATGCAGCCTCTCTGAGTGCTGATGTAAAGTGCCAAACTGAAAGCAGAGAAACCTGCAGGGACGTTCAGTCATAATGAAAAGGAATCCCCAGCTAGTGATTTGTGTTAGTCAAATGACTTCGGGATAGAGAGGAAAGGTAATGACCATTTCTTTTGTGTTTTTGTGAAACAAATCACATCAAATTTGACAAGTCTGGCCGATGCTGTGTTATAAACACTGGGAATTTCCTTCGGGGCTCTCCCTCTCCACTGGCAGAAACTCCATTTAGCCACATAAATGTGATGTGGGTTGAGGAATAAATATTAGCCAGGACATCAGGGCAGGACAACCCCTGCCCTTTCTCGAAATAGTGCCGTGCGACCTTTTACGTCCATCTGAGAGGGGAGATGGGACCTCGGTTTAATGTTTTATCTGAACGATGGCATCTCTGGCAGTGCAGCACTCCCACAGTACTGTACTGGAGGGTCAGCCTAGATTTCAAGGTCTTATTGTTGAGTCAATGGGCACTCTAAGACTCATTGCAAGCTGCATTTTAAACAAAGTAGAGTGATAAACTTAATTTTATATCCATCTTAAGAGAGCTTTCAAGGTGGCAGATGTTCATGTCTGGATAGTGTTCCTGTCCGTCAAACTTTGGACCAAACTAGGCAGTCTAATTTTGAATCATAGAATCACCCACTGCAAGGTCCACCCCTCTCTGCAGGGCCATGTTATGGAGAGTGCAGTGAATCACCACACTATGTGAGGGCGGCACTGTGGTTAGCACCACAGCCTCACAGCTCCAGCGACCCGGGTTCAGTTCTGGGTACTGCCTGTGTGGAGTTTGCAAGTTCTCCCTGTGACCATGTGGGTTTCTGCTGGGTGCTCTGGTTTCCTCCCACAGCCAAAGACTTGCAGGTTAGTAGGTAAATTGCCCCTAGGTAGGTGGTAGGAGAATTGTGGGGATGTGGTAGGGAATATGGGATTAATGTAGGATTAGTATAAATGGATGGTTGTTGGTCGGCATAGACTCGGTGGGCTGAAGGGCCTGTTTCAGTGCTGTATGTCTATGACTCTTGCAGGGTGCCACCTGATTGGTCCAGGCACCAGTTGAGGCTGAACTGTGTTTTATAAAGGTTCACCATAACTTCCTTGTTTTGTATTCTATGCCTCTGTTTATATCCCGTATGTTTATTAACCACTTTCTCAACCTGCCCTGCCGACTTCAATGATTTGTGTACATATACCTCCAGGTTTTGGGTGGACCATTTCGAAATTTCTAAAATTTAAAATAGATAGCAAAATTCTTGTTTCAAAATCATAGTAAATATTGATTCTATGTTTAAGCTTGTAGATGCATTAGTTATTAAGAATTTTAATTGAATTCGGTTCAGTAGCAAAGAAAAAAAAATCAGTGTGTAAATTATCTGAGTTTGTGCCAGTAGTAAGGTACCTGGTCTGCTGCCAGCATGTATCAGAAAATTTCAGGCATATGCCCTGGTTGCAGGTTAGGTTGCATGCTATAACTACAGGCTTGGGAAATTTGGCTTTGAACTGGGGCCATAATGTGATTCCTGGCCAGTCAATATTCCAGCCATTATCCAGCTTTTGACTTGGTGAAAGGCAGCAACCTTGCTTCTGTATAAAAGGTTGGGAAAGTATCTCTGGAACAGCACTGAACAATGTGAATCAGCACCAAAATATTGACCTGTAACTATAATCCATTGAAAATCTTGCGTACAATATACACTTCATAAATGCCAGGTGTATTTCCTACAACACTCGCCCAATCACACTTTGATGATTGCACCCCTATTGTGTCTTTCGGCTCATTATCAACAATGGCACTGGACATCTGCCAATGGATATTTACATTCTTCCATTGCAAGTGCACGCTGTTTCAGCAAAACATGTTCTTGGCCGCCCTTGACTTTTGAAACAAGTCTTGAAAATATGACAAAGCTAGTCTTGCTTCAACAATTGCCTCCTGTTCAATTTGAACTTGGCAAAAACTGGCAGCTATAGCAGTCAAGACATTCAATGCTAAAGTTGTTCTTGAGGAAGGCGAAGTAGTAATATGATGCAATTATTGAAGAGGGAAAGAAGCCCACTTTTTTTGTAACTAAGTCTTTTGATTTTAGAGCTAAACCCAATTAAACCGGGAAACATCAATATTTGGCAGACTAGCGTTCTGAGGTAACTCAAGCAGCCACTTACACTGTTTGGCACAGGAAACAATTCAGCTTTGCACTTTCCCACAGGTTAAATGACGGGACAGTAAACCTGTTTTGTTTTCCCTTGAGTTTAGAAGATTAAGGGGTACTCTGATTGAGATGCTTAAAATGATAAAAGGACTCAGTAATGTAGAGAGATGTTATTTCCGCTGGCAGGGGAAATTCCAAACAAAAGGGGACACAGTATTAAAATGGAGCTAGGCCATTCAGCAATGAAATCAGAAAACACTCTGTTCACACAAGGATAGTGAAAATCTGGAACCCTCTTCCCCCAAAAAGGCTGTGGATTCTAGACCAGTTGAAATTTTCAAGAAAGAGAGCACCAGATTTTTATTAGGTAAGGCTATCAAGGGATGTCGATCAAAGGTGGGTAAATGGAGTTGAGGTATAGATCAGGGCAGAACAGGCTCGAGGGGTTGAATGGCCAACTCTTGTTCTTATGCTCCTATCAGCAAGGAAGCAAAGAGTGTATCTTTGTACCTTCAGTCACAGGCGTCGCAATCAGGCGGCTAAACAAAGTCCTATATGGGAGAAGGAACTGAAGATACAGCAATGATTCATGTCAACTACTTCATAAAGAGAGTTGTAAGTGCTTATTATTTATTTCAAGGATTACCTTTATTCCTGCTTGACTGCACCAAAAAGCAAAGATTTGTTCACAGATTATTTCACCTATTCTGTTTGGAAATCTAAATTCAGTGGGAGAAAAAGTAATGCCTTAATTACACAACAAAGGACATTCTGCACGGAAAGTGTTAATGTGATTTTGTTGTGAGCTCAGGCTCAAATTGTGAGATTACTATCGATGTGCATCCCTTCACTCCTGTCATTGAACAAATTACTTACTGCAGTGCTAATTGGAGGAAAGTAAAGCAGTTGAATGATCATTTATTAGACAAATGAAATATTAATTACTGAACCTCTTTTAAAAAAAATTTAAATTCCCCCACAATCCCATTATGGGTTTAAACAAGTACAGCTATGTACGGCTCTCTGGGATACTTGAGCTAGTTGGCCAGCTTGATTTCCAGCAAAAAGAAAAAATGGGGCTTCAAAAAACTATGAACTTGATGACTAGGCAAATCAATTTTTCCCACAAGTCCCCAGCATACAGCCAATTTTAAATTTGCATCTCAGCCTGATATATGCAGCATTATGTCAACGCCTGCAGTTGTGGCTGCCTCACCATCCCAAGATTGAGTTACCACTGGCCACCGCCTGCCCTCCTCGCCCCTCCCCCCCCACCTCGCCTGCCACTCTGGTAGAGCTGGCAGCCTTAGTGAGTAAGCTTCTCAAATCTCGAGACGCAGAGGCAGGCACGCTTGAACAGGAACAACCCAGCCTTTACCGAACATGCAGAACGCAACAGGATAACAATCACAGCTGAGAAATAACAGGAGCTGATGCATTGAAAGCTCAACACAAAAGCGTCCCCTTGATATTTGATTGTAGAATTGTAAAAGTGACAGCTAGACAAATATCCCAACATCCAAAATCCAATTTCAGGAAGCCCTGTCATTTCTCCCAGTGCCACTCTGTGAAATGCCTGTGTACTTTCTATTCATTTGTTCACAAGATTGTGGGCAACACTGGTGAGGTCACATTCATTGTCCATCATTAGTTGCTCTGAGAAGATGATGGTGGTGGAAGTGGACCTTCTGCTTGATCCTGTGAGGACCTTGTGATGATCATCATGTCCCAAAGGCGTGGTGTAGGAATTTGCAGGGTACTGACACAGCAGTGATATATGGCCAACTTAGTATGGTGTGTGACTTGAAAGGAAACAAAGACTTGCCTTTAAATAGCGATTTTCACAATCACTGGATGTCTCAAAGCGCTTTACAGCCAATGAGCACTTTGGAATTGTAGTCACTGTCGTAATGTAGGAAATGTGGCAGCCAATCTGCACACAGCAAGCTCCCACAAACAGCAATGTGATAATGAGCAGATAATGTTTTTTGTGGTGCTGACTGAGGGATAAATATTGGCCAGGAACCATAACTCCTCTACTGTTCTTTGATATAGAACCATGGGATCTTTTCCGTCCACCTGTGAAGGCAGACAAGACCTCAGCTTAGCATCTCATCCAAAAGACAGCACCTCCGCCAGTGTAGCACTCCCCTACTACTGCACTGGAGTGCCAGTCTTGATTTTTGGACTCAAGTCCTGGAGTGGGACTTGAACTTAGAACCTTCCGACTCAGAGGCAAGACTGCAACCATAATTATAAAAGCAAAATACTGCGGATGCTGGAAATCTGAAAGAAAAACAGAAAGTGCTGGATATACTCAGCAGGTCTGGCAGCATCTGAGGAGAGAGAAACAGAGTTAACATTTTGAGTTGAATATGACTTCTTCAGAACTGACGACCAACTGAGCTACAGCTGACACAGCTGATTCAAAGTGAATAGTTTTCCCATGTTGTCGTTACTCTGTGGTAGAGGTGTGGGAGAGGGCAATGCTGTCAGAGCAACCTCGATGAGCTTCTGAAGTGCACCCTGTTGGTGGTGAATACTGCAGACCATAGTGCGCCAGAGGTAGACATTGAGTCCAGGAGGGGCCTGCTTCCTTGTATCCCTTACAACAACACATTTGTATGTCACCTGTAACATAGTAAAACATCCCAAGGTGCTTCACAGGAGAATAATAAAAAAATTGACACCAAGCCACATAGGAGATATTAGGACAAGTGGCCAAAAGCTTGGTCAAAGAGGTAGGTTTTAGGTTGCAGCTTAAAGGAGGAGAGACAGGTGGAGAGGTGGAGAGGTTTAAGGAGGAATTGCAGAGATTAGGGCCTAAGCGGTTGAAGGCACGGCAACAATAGTGGAGCGATTAAAATCAGGAATGTTCAAGAGGCCAAAATTAGAGGAGCGCAGATACCTCAGAGAGTTGAGGGGCTGCAGGAGATTACAGAGACAGGGAGGGATTGGAAAACAAGGTTGAGAATTTTAAAACTGAGATGTTGCTTGACCGGGAGCAAATGTTGGTCACGCAGCACAGGGGTGATAGGGGAATGGGACTTGGACGATAAACATCGGCATGCAACAGTCGGGCAGAACAACCTGTTTCTGTGCATTCTATGTCATTCTATGTAATTACTGCACTGTAGAATTCCCAACTATCTAGTTCTGGACCCAGTTTTGAAGAAAGTCTGCACCTGAAAAATTAACTGGTCTATTCCCTCCACAGATGCTGCATGGCCAATTGAGTGTCTCTTGCTTTTTGTTTGTTCTCTGATTGATTCACAGTTCACACATCAACCAGGCCTTACATGTCCAATTAAAGCCCTGACACGGTATAATTGGACTAGCTCAGGAAAAAGGGCGTTCTCTGCCTGACCAATTTACAATCGAAGCAGCTAACCTGCATTCTGCAAAGCTTCTTTATGATGAGCTAGGCTCAAAGAGTGAAGACTGTGTCTGCAAGCTTGCATTCTCTGGCATCTGCCTGTTTGCAAATTTGCAAAAATCAAATAATTATCGCCCTCAAATAATACCTAATTTGATCAGTTATCATATCAAAAGTCACTGGGTCAAACAGGAGTTTTCAAAGCCATTCAAGTATGTTGGTTATCATTAACATGTGATGCTCCAAAATCAAACACCTAAAACACAGAATAAACCTCGTTTAGCAAGCAGTTAGCAGAAATCCGTTTAGATTTTCCAACTTTGGCACAGCTAAAATACCATTAAATAAATACAGCAAGAAAATATTATGTAAAATAAGATGGGCATCTGTCTTTTTCAGTCATATCTCTAGTAGGGTGTTGACCCCAATAGCTAAATCGTAGAACCAAGAATCATTGAATAGTATAGCATAAAATAGACCTTTCAGCCATTGGGTCTATGCTGGCTCTTTTGAAGATCAACCCAGTTGGTCCCACTCAACTGTTGCCCAATATCCATTCAAGGATTTATCCAATTCCCTCTAAAGGTACTATTGAATCTGGTTCCATCAACCTATCAGGAAGTGCATTCCAAATCCAAACCACTTATTGCATAAAAAGGCTTTTCCTCATGTCACCTCTGATTCTTTTGCCAATCGTCTTAAATCTGTGCCCTTTGGCTATTGATGCTCCAGCCGTTTCTCTTTATTTACTCTATTTAAATCCTTCATGATTTTAAACACCTCCATCAAATCTCCCCTTAGCCATCTCTACTTGAAGGAGAACAATCCCTAATTCTCCAGCCTATCCATGTAACTCATCCCCAGAACCATCTGTCAATTAGATCAAAGCTCATTCAAACTGTACTGAACAGGAAACAGTTATTTCAATCACACCAATTGTTGCATTCTCTTGAGTATTAGTAGGATTGAGGAGTGATCTGATTGAGATGTTTAAAATGTTGCAAGGATTTTGTTAGGTAAGGGTAGGAATATCAAGCCAAGGCAGATATTGAATGGTGTAGCAAGCCCAAAGGGCTGAATGATCGGCTACTGTTCCGAATCTTTCTATCCTGGTATCAGTTTGGTTTCAAACAAATTGGTAAAATTAGAATACTCTTGGCTACAAATTCGTTTGCGGTGATTATGGGTTTGGAGACCATGATTCGTGACCTGCCCGCACTGGTTGAAAACAAGATGTAAAATAAGTGTATCCAACTCACTTCCCTGATTGTATCATGGCCCCGAGCGGCTCCAGCGCTAACTCAGTCTCCATTGTGCTGCCGGCAACCTTTGCACACCTCGGGGAGGAGTAGCATTGTGAGGAAACCACATGCTGCGGGCAGCCTTCCCTTTTTAAAGATGCAGTCACTATAAAAGGGAAGTTACAGCAATCCACTGCAAGCTGCTAGATAATTACATTAATTGGAGCAATGAGGGGCAATGAGGATATCACACCACACCAGGGAACGTGCTCCCCATTTCAGTGGAGGCCAAGAAGGAGGCCACGTTTCCACCGGGGGCAACAAGCCTCCATGAATGAGCCTCAGAAGGGAATGGGAGCAGGCGGCAAGGGTGGTTGTGTCCATGGTGTAGCGACCAGGACATGGCAGCAGTGCCAGAAAAAGTTTAATGACCTCACTTGGGTGGTCAAGGTGAGTGAATGCATCAGCACATTACATTTCACACCCACCACACCAACCACCTCTCACACTGCTCAATGTATCACACCCCTATCACTCAGCCAGCAACAGTCCCTAGTACTCAGAACCCTCCCCAACACTCTTATCCTACACCTTACACACACATGCCTTCCAATCATGCCAGTCGTGCACACATTTCTACATGCCTCCGCATACCTCCAGCTATTCAGCTATGGCAGGCACACCATCCAAGCATACTGACACACAGTCACTGACATTGCTCCCTCTCTCTTGCAGGTGAAGGTGGCCACAACAGGATGGAGAACCATAAGACTGGTAGAGGTCCAGCATGCCTGCATCTCCTCAGTGCACCCGAGGAGATAGTGCATAGAATAATCAGCATAAGTGTCACAGTGGCAGTGGTACCTAGCACTTTTGAGGCCATCAAGGATGATGATAGGTTGCTGCCTTATCCACCTTCTCCACTCACTCCACACACCGATCCTGAAAGGTGCCATGAAATGGAAACTGTAGGTGGAGTGACCAGGGGCCTCCTTCTTTCCTTCCCACCGCCCTTTCACTCAATCCAACCCTCCCTGATGCTACTGTGTTTTCAGATAGTTAATAATTGCTGCCTGGCCCACCTCAGGAGGAAGGACTAGAGGAACACCAGATCTTTGAGGAAGCGGCATTGTCACTTAACTTTACACTCGCAGCCACCAGCTCAGATACTGGCATTGCACTTAGAGGCTAAGATAGAGTCAGGATCTGCACATGGTGAGTCACTGGGCACGAGTGGCCTGCAGACAGGACAGAGGGATATGTTTGCTTGTGTGCAAACTCCCTAGAGGGCGAGATCGCAGATGAGTTCTGCAGCAGGGAACTCAGACGAGGACCTCATTGGGGTGGACTACGGGAAAACGAGATGCTTGGTGCATTAGCAAACCTACGAGATGGCTTGGAGCATGGAGGAGTCCAACTCCACCTTGTGCAAAGCTTGTAGCCCATCCTTCCAACCATGGAAGTGGTGTGCACCTCCGTGGCAGCACTGCCTGACTGGCCCATGATGGAGTATCTGTTGGCTGCTGTCTCAGCTTTCACTGCATCACTTGCAGAGGCCTCCCAATGTCTCAGTGTTGCACTGGAAGCTCAGACAGATGTCACAAGATTCTGGGCTGTTGGTATGTATACTCAGACTGCTGCAATCTGGGTTCAGACTGTTGTCATCCAGGTGCAGACAGCTGCCATTGTGGATGCAGATCTCAATGCTCAATGGGGCATACAGGCTCTCACATCAGTCCAGCAATCTGTGCTTTAGCAGAATATGGGAATTGCTGAGGTGCTGCCCTTGGGAGTGGCAATGGCACCTTCGAGCTTGAATCTGCTGTCTTCTATCTCAGGATGACAACATTCAAGCTCTTGCCACGACCACTTCATCAGTGCCCTTGCTGTTGGCTCTCAGTCAGCCAGCCCAGACTGCTGTCACCCATTCCGAGGCGCTACAGTCCAAAACTGGAACCTCAAGGTCTAGAGCTGCACGAGGGCATCCTGCAAGGCCAACTGCAGTCTCCCCCATTGAAAGTCAGCAGCCTTCCACCAGCCATGCTGCAGCTACTGAGGTCGCACTGCATAAGAGCACTAGGCCAGGGAAAGACAGGCACTCAGGGAATGCAAAACGGTGAATAGTTTTTTTATATATATATTATAGATGTGTTGCTGGATGAAGTTGTTGAGTGAAGGTATTTGCTGTTGATCTTTATTGAATGATGGTGACCAAGGGGACTTGGTGATGGGGAGTCTGAAATGGATGTAATGTTAGACAATGGTGGGTCCATGTTGGGGGTGGGGACATTCATTTCAATTGAAGCAAAGTTTCACAATGTTGTGTCTCTCATTCCGTCCAGTTGCACATGGTGGGTATGGTCTCCTCCCTTAGCTCATTGCTAAGTAGGAGTGGTGCTCCCGGAACATCCTTTGTGGGTAGAACCTTCTAAAGAGAGTCCACCTTCTCTCTCCCCTCATCGAGCTTCCCCTCGCTGCCTTTCCCTCTCCATGTCCTGCTCATGCTGCAGAGCAAGTGACCCTGCTACCTCTGCCCCCCATACTAATGTGAGGCAATGTCATTTTCTACCTTCCTGTGGTCAGCAAAAAACTTCCAAACACCTCCAGCAACTCACCACAGTGCTTCCTCAAACTTTGCCTGAGCATAAATAAGTCAAAAGCACCTCAGCTGCAATTTGTGAGTGGCCCTTTAAATAGCTCCAGAATTGCCCCATGCCATGCCAACATGGACCCGATGGGCTGAATGGCTTCCTTCTCCTTAAATGACTCTATGAATCAATGGGTTGGATTTAATGTGGCCCCCTTAAGACAGGGTCAGAGGTGGGGGCCACGGAGTATTGCAATGTTGGGGTGGTTGGGGTGGAAGGGCTCATCGCCTCCCCGTCACCAAGCGGTCTTCCCGGGGGCAGAGTAGGCCAACAATGGCCTTCCCACCCAGAGGCCAATTGAGGCCTTAAGTGGTCTATTATCAGCCAATTAAGAGTCTCTCTCCGCCACCACTGGGATCTTACCAGCAGTGGCGGGTGGTTGGGGGGAATGGCTTCCACCACACGGGAAGGGCACCTTGCAACATGAGGTGCCCTCCCTGCGGGATTGTGGGGGGGTTCCCACCTTCATGGGCAATTTGTGGACAATGGTGGGCCACCACAGGGAACAAATTTACCCAGGACCCCCTCCCACTGGACTGCACGGCCACCCCCTCAGACACCCCTCGCTGGGGTCTTCTGGACAGGCCCTGACAACCCCATCTCACCTACCTCTTGTCCGGGGTTCCACTGCAGTACCAGCAGTACCTTCGCTCCCGATGGCACTGCCATTACTGCTGAACTGGCGACCCTCTGATTGGCCGGCAGCTCATGGAGGTAGGATCCCTGTCTTTAAAGGGAAGGTGATCCCAGCTCGTGATTCTTTGATTAAAAAAGACTGGAGGATAGCTTTGGGTGCGTGGTTGGGGTGGCAGTGGGGGTGGGTGCAAAATGGCAGAGACGAGGCTCACCCTGCCTTTTTTTGGCCCGGCACCAGGACCCCCGCCACCGACACAAAATCCTGCCCTATGACATTAAGAGGGCCCATCTTACTTCATCACGCTATTGTTTCAGGAGTGATCAATGAAGACGCTGCTTGCACATATGTTGACCAACTTTGGTATCCTGCCGTTGCATCAACCCATTCGCATCGATGACGTTATGATAGCCTCCAGTCAAGATCTTCGGACGCACACAGGGGACATGCCTTCGTGTGCCACTCCGCTTCACTAATACTGTACAGGCCACGCGGGAAGCAACCTGCGGTGCATCTCATGCACGAAAAACTCAGGTAGACCTTCATAGCATCACCAAAAGTGACACTTGCGATTGAATTTTGCACTCTCCGAATTGTATGGTACAGAAATGGAGTGATTCTTTTGATGTGCTTGACAGGAATGATAGAGATGACTTAAAAGCTGGCTAATGGTGGCATGTCTGCTGAACATATCTGTTTCAAAACAGTATTACTTGTCTGAAAGTAAATCCAAATAATTATCTGAAAGTAAATTTAAATTGTCAAAAATTACAACTGAGACTAATTGAACCACTTGCATTAGGTAGGTTCCACTTTTGAGCTCGATTCCATGTTCTTTCCCTTCCCCCTATGCACTATACAATTCTCATGCTCCCTTTGCTCATTCAAACCAAAATTAGCAAAGCTTTGCTAAATCTCTCCCCCAAAAGACTGTGGATGCTAGAGACAATTGGAGCTATGAAGACTGAGACTGATAGATTTTTGTTGAGTAAGGATATCAAGGGACAAGGAGCAAGGGCAGGTAAATGGAGTTGAAGTATAAATCAGCCATGATCTAATTGAATGGCGGAGCAGGCTCGAGGAGCTGAATGGCCTACTCCCATTCCTAAACCTTGTTACAATGGTCCTGTCACTGATAGAATGTCATTCCGTTTATGCACCTACTTCCCTTGGGGCCATCACTAATGCCGTAATCCTTATCCTCCTCTTCCTTCTTAAAAATATATCAAGACTCATCCATATCTACTCTGCACATTTCTGTCAAAGATATAAGTAAAACTGATCCAGAAACAATGAAATCATTGACTTTGAAATGGTGTTTTACGATATTTGCATACAAGTACTTAATGTGTACTTAAAGAAATTCCTTTATTAACCATTTTAATCAAAACAATAACCCATTTAATTTTGAAAAGTTTGATGCTTCTATTAAATTAATAGACAAAACATTTTCATGCAAAGGCATTACATCATCATTCTCTTAGTATTCCATGGTGTAATTTCAAGACTACTGTATTTTTATTGTTGTTGACACAAAGACATGGCTCATTATTTAGAAACAGTATCACTGTCAGTGTAAACGAATGAAGAAAGAGCTTGCACCTATCAAAACCTCAGGAACGTTCCAACTAATTCATCAAGATTCACTGTTCAAGTGAAGAATGTGAATGTGGAATTCACTACCACCTGGAATGGTTGAGGCGAGTAGCATAGGTGCAGTTATACGAACATATGAATTAGGAGCAGGACTAGGCCACTCGGCCCTTCGAGCCTGGAGAAAGGAATAGAAGGAGATGCTGATAGGGTTGGATGAAGAGCCCTGGGAGGAAGCTCATGTGAAGCAAGAAGTCAGCATAGACCAATTGGGCAGAGTGGCTTGTTTCTGTGCTGTAGATCCTATGTAACGTTATGTAACGTTTTTTAAAGCTATGAAGGTAAAAGGGCAGAGGGAAAAGAGACATCTGAAGCTCCTGTTCATTGCGTTTGGTCAACAGTGGAGGTGCAGGAAGAGAGAATGGGAGCTGACTTTAAGAGATGACAGTGGAAGCAGAGACGATCAATGACTTCAAGAGGAAGTTGGATGGCCACCTGAGAGAAATAGACTTGCAGGGCTATTGGGATCGAGCCAGGGAGTGGGACTGACTGCATAGCTCCGTAGAGAGCCAGCATAGACTCGATGGACTGAATGGACTCCTTCTGTGCCGTAAATGACTCTATGACATGTCAGGGTAGATTTTGCTCCATGGGCACCTGAAAGGAAGCAGCTACCTGAGTTTTTCTTTTGTTAAAGCACTTGCATGGCTTGAGCACACTCCAGGTACAGTCCTCTGGCTGGGACTTGCACCAGAATGCTGGGGAGAAAATAGGAGCACAATCAACATGGCTGTCACTGGGTAGAAAGTATGGCAACACCTTCAGCATGCACTGGAAAGGAGGCATCAGCTTGACAGGACACAGAACTTTAGTAAAATCGTGACTTCCCATGAGTCCAGGGCTCAGTTGATGGCACTTGTGTGTGTATCAGCCCTCCACAAATTCCCCCATGTAAAGAAAGAACTGAAAGACTCACCTTTCACAGCCTCAGCAATATCCCAAAGCACTTTACAGCCAATTGTATTTTTGAAGTGCGGCCACTGTTGTAATGTAGGAAATGTGTCAGCCAAGCAATCTCCCACAAACAACAACATGATAAGGACCAGATAATCTTTTTTTAATGATGCTTTTTAAGGAATTAATGTTAACTCGGACGCAGTATAGAACTACCCTCCTCTTCTTCGAAATGGTTCAATGTAATCTTTTACACACACCTTGACAGGGGACCCAGTTTAACGTCTCATTCAAAAGATGGCACCTCTGAGACAGTACAGCACTCCTTCAGTAGTGCACTGGAGTGTCAGCCTAGATTTTGTGCTCAAGTTGCTGGAGTAGGTCTTGAACCCTCACCCAATTCACTGAACGTGAAGAGTGCTAACACTGAGCCAAGACTGGGATACCAGCTGTGTGATATGCTGTAACTGTTAGTCAGCTCTGTGCCAGTAACCGTGCCTCACAAAATCAACTGTAATATGTAACTAGAGTGTAATTGAATTCTAGCCTGTGGCACCCTTTTACATCTCACTGCTAACATTTCTGTGATGTTTGGCAGTTCAGGCATTCATATTGGTGTGCCAAAATATTGTAAGTTAGGATCTATAGCTGTGGTTCAATGGTAACACCCTTGCCTTTTAAGTTAGAAGGCTGTGGGTTCAGATCCCACTGCAGGGACATAAGCATGAATTCTAGGCTGTCACTCCAGTGAAGTGCTGCACTGTCAGTGGTGTTATCTTTCAAATGAGATGTTAAACCACCTGCTCTTTATGGTGAACGTAAAAGATCCCATGGCACTACTTCAAAAGAGCACAGGGAAGTTTGCCCTGGTATCTTAGCGAATATTTATCCCTCAAGCAACACCCACAAAACACATTATCTGGTCATAACCTCATGGTTATTTGTGGGACTTTGCTGTGGGCAAAATTGGCTGCTGCATTTCCTAATTTACAACAGCAAAAACACTTCCAGGAAGTACTTCATTGGCTGTAAAACACTTCAGAACATCCTAAGGTTGTGAAATATGCTATATAAATGCAAGGGTTTTTTTCTACTGTAAAAAATTAGTTTGTGGAAGTCAAAGAGTCCAACTGAGATAGGGTGTCCCAATGGATTGTGATGTCAGCATGATCGAATTCCTTTCACGTCTCTGTTCGCAAATATTTACCACTCATGCATAACTGATGGGGAAAATATTGATTGGCTTTCTGATGCAAGTCTGCCTCATGTTGCCGTGTGGAGCTGAAGTCTTGGATGGGGCTTTCTGTTCTTCAGTGGCAGCATATTTCTGATGTGCTGTAACGATACAATTATTAGAACATTTAAATCAATTAGGAATAAATTTGATGCTCTTTTCACAAGACCAATGAGCAAAACCTGAAGGAAACCAAATTAAAATCTATAGAAAATCAATCAAAATGATAAGGGTGAGTGTAGCCAACTTAGAACGAGACTGCTTTATAGTGACTATGTGACTTTTCTCAGTCTTATGCCATTCATTTATTTCAGGGGCTTTAATCCAGTCAGACTCTGTAATTTAGGTTTAATTAGGCCATGCAGATATGTTAAGCAGAATGCTAGCAGAACAACCTCAATTAATTTACTGATCTAATTGAGTTTAAGTGGTTCAATAAGATTACTAATGCAAGGGCTGAAAATTAGGATTGTGTGCAAAACCTTCCATTTGTAAGTATTGCTTTAAACCATCTCATCTGTCTGTGAAAATTAGCTACCAGGTTTCCTAGATTAGAACAATGACTAAACTTTAAAGTAATTCAATGGCTGTAAAGCACTTTGGAGCATCCTGAGGTCATGAAAGGTGCAATATAAAAAAATACAAATTCTTTCTTCTTCCTTTAAATTTCTGAGATGCTCTAAAAGGAGGTTCCCATACGAAAAGGAACTGCTGAATAAAGCTCTATTTTGACCTGCTGAAGGGTCAGTGATAAATTGTGGCGATTAGACAAGTTGTCAGGTTACAAAGCATGGGACCAAGGACTTCTGCAGATGCCTCTGACTGTATTGATCATATTACATCGATACTCTGAAGGTTTCAATCCTTCTCCAACTATTTTCGATTGCAAGTGAGTGCAATTTGATCCTGACCAGTAGCGTGCTGTGATAGGCTATTGAAACCGATGACAAATGCAGCAACTCCTGATCTCTTCTGTCACAGCCTTGAAGAGATTTTGGGGTCTCCTCCTGCACCAAACTCTAGTCTGCCACCCCCACTGCAGTATTCAGGGAGAACTGCAATGTTGGAGGTGCCATCTATTGGACAAGACTTTCAACGTTGGCACCGGCTGCCCTCTCCGGTCAACACAGTTCTCCTCAGTGTCCCTAGAATCATAGAGTCATACAGCACAGAAAGAGGCCATTCAGCCCATCACGCCGGTGCCAGCCCTTCAAATGAGCTACTCAATTCGGCCCACTTCTCTACTCGTCCACGTTTGCCCTGCAATGTTTTCCTTTTCCAGTATATATCCAATTCCCTTTTGAAAGTTAAGTTCCATTTTGGAAGTTGTCCTGGACAGTTGTCGTCACAGCTCCAGCGACCCAAGTTAGGTTCTGGCTACTGCCTAAGCGGATTTTGCAAGTTCTCACTGTGACCGCGTGGGTTTCCTCCGGGTGCTCCGGTTTCCTCCCACATGCCAAAGACTTGCGGGTTGATAGGTAAATTGGCCATTGTACAAAATTGTCCCTAGTGTAGGTAGGTGGTAGGAGAATTGAGGGAAGGTGGTGATGTGAGAGGGAAAAATGGGATTAATATCCTTTTGGGCCTCCTTATCTCGAGAGACAATGGATACGCGCCTGGAGGTGGTCAGTGGTTTGTGAAGCAGCGCCTGGAGTGGCTATAAAGGCCAATTCTAGAGTGACAGGCTTTTCCACAGGTGCTGCAGAGAAATTTGTTTGTCGGGGCTGTTGCACAGTTGGCTCTCCCCTTGCGCCTCTGTCTTTTTTCCTGCCAACTACTAAGTCTCTTCGACTCGCCACATTTTAGCCCCGTCTTTATGGCTGCCCACCATAATATAGGATTAGTATAAATGGGTGGCTGATGGTCGGCGTGGACTCGGTGGGCCGAAGGGCCTGTTTCGGTGCTGTATCTCTCTATGACTCTAATATTTAGCCCCTCAACCAACATCACTTTAACAAAAAAAAACCTGATCAATATTACATTGCTGTTTGTGGGAACGTGCTGTGTGCAAACTGGCTTCCCCATTTCCTTCATTATAACCGTGACTACACGTCAAAAGAATCTTATTGGCCATAAAGCACTTTGGGAAGTCCTGTGGTGAAAGGTGCTATAGAAATGCAAGTCTTTCTTTCTTTATCCAGTACAGCTGAACCCAAACTAAGGGGAAATCAACTGGATAATGAGTCAGTAAGTGATTTTCCTTTGATCACATGGAAAAGGTGGGTTTAAAATCACTGGACTAAACTTTAGCACATACACAACCCATGCCTCTCACCTATGCCAGTCAGAGCAGGCGAAGCACTGTCACAACATGGACAAAAATATGCAGCCAAACTGATGGGCCATAGAAGCCACTTTGTAAATTCTGAACAACAGAAAGAGGCGGATTCACTTTCCTCTATGACTCTGCAATATAAGTGGGGACCAGTAAGTTCCCAAACCCTGAAGGTGAAATCTTCTGAGATAATTTAAAATTGTAAATGATTAGACATTTCTTCAAGGGAGCAAAGCGGGGAAGTTTAACCTCAAAAGGCAATGTAAGTTGCCTGTTATACATCCTGCACAACTTTCCGCTCCACTAGAAAATCGGGCAGGGCATATAACAGGTTGCCAGTCCAATATCACCTGTTTACATCCTCACTGGCACTAAAATTTTTGGCAACAGAAGGGAGGCGATTTGGTCCAAGTGTTCCTGTGTTGCTAGCTCATCATCGAATCATCTTTCCCCGCTTTCACAGCGCTCATGCGTTTGAATTTCTACAGCCTACATCCTAGGGAGTGTGGATTACAGAGCAGGAAAAGGACTACCTCTGCTCTCTCTTGCAATCCTAAAGGTTTCCTGTAATGGGAACAATCTCCGAGAATAGGAGATAGGGGAGGGAAATTCAACTTCTTAAAAATAAATTACAGATGCTTGGGGGTAGCATGTTCTGGAGCTATTCTTGATTTTATTGATTATCTCAACAATAGTCTGAAGATAGAAATGTAAACTATCAGAGCACAAATATTGAGTGTATCTGGAGGGTGTTTTTGGAAAACTGGCCCACACTCTCTTTAGCCAAGTTACAAATTGAGCTGTGAATTTACTCCAAAACAGTGTTGTCTGTTGTAACCAAAGTAATCCTAAGATGAAGGTAATGATCTCATGAGTGTCTACCAATATCGCTTGAGTCCTGTCATTAATTATTTCTTGCACACTTCAATCCAATAATTGAATGGTAATTCTAGCTTAAGTTAAAAATAGCAAAGATTGGGAGGTGAAAAGAGTAGCTTACATACTATATGGTTCACTTCTCTTGTAAAGCCTGTGTTTGGTGTAACCTAAAGCCTCTGAAATGGTGCAGTGCATGGCAAAAATAGTGAAATTATTGGGAGCAATACCCTCTGTTTATTGGTTTAACGGAGACGTAACACCATTTATTTTAAATGGTTTATTAATGTCTCTATTAAAATAACACACAGGGGAATGTTAAACTAGCACATTAAGTGTTCATCTGCTGGTATTGCCAAAAGTAATTTCTAGCCTTGTATTTTGTTAGGCTTGGTTCCTATGATCTCCTCTGAAACTTCCATTTAAATAGTGCCAGGTTGGTTGTTCCAGCGAGTAGCAGGTGCCATGTCAATATGCTGAACTAGAGAGTTTTACAACACATTCTGGGAGATTTCCCTGGCAATGCAATGTTCTTGGTTGCCTTATTATGCAAATAAATTTTGGTGTTGTGCATCTGCACAAAAAAATTACATTTGCTTCTTGGCTGAATTGACCATGCATTGAAAATAATGTCATTGAATTTTTTAATTGGTGTTCTTTTCAGTGCTTCTCAACAGTTTCGAATTGGAGATGAAAGTGATGGTCCTTAATGAGATTATTGATGTGACAGCAGCTGCAAATGACAAGGTGTGAATAGGCCTTAATGATCATTCCCAATTTATTTTGACTTACAACTTGCATTCTATTAATACCTTGACAGGTAACATCATTTGAAGTTGTCTCTTCGTAAAGACTTCTGAAAACCTTGGCAGATTTACCAGAAGGCCTTTTCAGCATTGGAAAAAGAAAACAGAATATAGGACCTTCATTAAAAATAAGTTTGAACTTTCTCTTTGTAGTATAAAAAACAAATAGGAAACGCATTTTCTGCTTAGACTTGCTAAAGAAAGAAAGATAATTACTGCATTTATATAGTGTCTTTCATGGCCTCAGTGCACTCCAAAGCCCTTTGCAGCCATTGAAGTACTTTAGAAGTGTAGTCACTGTTTTGTTGTGGGAAAACAGCAGCCAATTTGTGCACTGAAAGCTCCCACAAACAACATTATGATAATGACCAGATAATATACTTTAAGTGTTGGTTGAGAGATAAAGATTGCCTCGAACACAAGGAGAGCTGTTCTACCCTTCTTTGGGTAGTGTCATAGGATCTTTTATGTCCAGCTGAGAGGGAAGGCAAGGTCCCAGTTTAATGTCTTATCTGAAAGAAGACACCTCCAACAGTGTAGCATTCCTTCAATGCTGCACTGATACAAATAATGTTGCAATAATAAAAAAATCTTTTCTTGGGCTGTAACTGTGTGGTCAGATTGTGGAGAGATTGGTCTTAGGCCTGTGATTGAATAAAATACATTGGTAAAATGACCACCATACTTACCTCAAAGTGCCATACCAGATTTGCTAGCTATCTGCTCCATGTCATTCACTCTCCATACACCCTCCATCCTAAATTTCATTCCAGGGGGCACTGATTGATAGTGAGCCATGGTGTCTGCACCGGTTTGCTACTGAGCTCAAGAGGCTAGTGTTCATGTGTGAAGCATAACAGTCTTGTCACCATGAGAGAGAAGGGAATTGTCACATCTAACTCTGATCATGTGTTCACCTTGCATCCACATGTATACTTTCCCCTGGGGTGGGGGTGGAGGGGGGTCACTGGAGAACAATTAGAAGGGCTGAACACAGGTTAAATTTCCCTTCCCTATGCTGAATGGATGACTGCAAACTCCCAAAGCACTGCTTTGTGTGGAACTGAGCTCTGACTGAAGAGGTGTTGAAGGTCAGAACAAAATGATAAAGATAGTTTGAAAGCCAATCTGAAGAAATGTGGTATTGACATTAATAGGAAGGAAACTTGTCCAAGAAGAAGTGAAACATAGCCAGAGGAATGACTGTAAGTCTGCTGCGAATACACCATCAAATGGATTGCCATTCATGTGAAAAATATATGTCTCTTTAGGATTGCTTTACAAAGCCATCTAAATCTTCACCAAAGACAAGGCCAATCTTAAAACTCAAATCTCTTTTTTTAATTGTTTCCCTTTATTCTGAAAAACAATCTGACTTAACTATTGAGGGATTGCCAAAGAAAAACTTTAGCTCAGCTTACTTAACAGATTAGTGGTTGGAGTTGGGGCCTTCCTTCTTTTCATGGCTCCATTTCATAATTCCATAATCACTATTTAAGAAGGGAGGAAGAGAGAAAACAGGGAATTACGGACTCGTTAGCCTTATATCAGTAGTAGGAAAAATGCTAGGATCTATTCCAAAGGAGGTGATAAATGGACACTTGGATAATACTGATCTGGTTGGGCACAGTCATGGATTTATGAATGGGAAATCATGCTTGACAAACCTGTTGGAGTTTTTTGAGGATGTTGCTAACAGAATTGATAAAGGGTGGACGTAGTATACTTAGACTTTCAGAAGGCTTTTGATAAAGTCCCCCACAGGAGGTTGATTAGCAAAATTAAAGCACATGGGATAGAACATAGAACATAGAACAGTACAGCACAGTACAGGCCCTTCGGCCCACGATGTTGTGCCGAACCTTTAACCTACTCTAAGATCAAACTAACGACATACCCTTCATTCTACTATCATCCATGTACCTATCCAAGAGTCGCTTAAATGCCCCTAATGTATCTGCTTCTACTACCACCGCTGGCAGCACATTCCACGCACCCACCACTCTCTGTGTAAAGAACCTACCTCTGACATCTCCCCGAAACCTTCCTCCAATCACCTTAAAATTATGCCACCTGGTGATAGCCCTTTCCACCCTGAGAAAAAGTCTCTGACTATCCACTATATCTATGCCTCTCATCATCTTGTACCCCTCTATCAAGTCACCTCTCATCCTTCTTCGCTCCAATGAGAAAAGCCCTAGCTCCCTCAATCTTTCTTCGTAGGACATGTCCTCCAGTCCAGGCAACATCCTGGTAAATCTCCTCTGCACCCTCTCTAAAGCTTCCACATCCTTCCTATAATGAGGCGACCAGAACTGAACACAATATTCCAAGTGTGGTCGAACCAGGGCCTTATAGAGCTGCAGCATAACCTCGTGGCTCTTAAACTCAATCCCCACGTTAATGAAAGCCAACACACCATACGCCTTCTTAACAACCCTATCAACTTGGGTGGCAACTTTGAGCGATCTATGGACATGGACCCCAAGATCCCTCTGTTCCTCCACACTACCAAGAATACTGTCTTTAAGCCTGTATCCCGCATTCAAATTCGACCTTCCAAAATGAATCACTTCACACTTTTCCAGGTTGAACTCCATCTGCCACTTCTCAGCCCAGCTCTGCATCCTGTCAATGTCCCGTTGCAACCTACAACAGCCTTCCACACTATCCACAACTCCAGCAATCTTCGTGTCATCGGAAAACTTGCTAACCCAGCCTTCCATTTCCTCATCCAAGTCATTTATAAAAATCACGAAGAGCAGAGGTCCCAGAACAGATCCTTGTGGAACACCACTGGTCACCGAGCTCCATGCTGAATACTTTTCATCTACTGCCACCCTCTGACTTCTATGGGCCAGCCAATTTTGTATCCAGACAGCCAACTTTTGCTGAATCCCATGCCTCCTTACTTTCTGAATGAGCCTACCATGGGGAACCTTATCAAAACGTCTTGCTAAAATCCATATACACCACATCCACTGCTCTTCCTTCATCAATGTGTTTTGTCACATCTTCAAAGAATTCAATAAGGCTTGTGAGGCATGACCTGCCCCTCACAAAGCCATGCTGACTATCTGTAATCAAACCATGCTTTTCCAAATAATCATAAATCCTGTCTCTCAGAATCCTCTCCAATAATTTGCCCACTACCGACGTAAGAGTGACTGGTCTATAATTCCCAGGGTTATCCCTATTCCCTTTCTTGAACAAGGGAACAACATTTGCCACCCTCCAATCATCCGGTACTACTCCAGTGGACAGTGGGGACGCAAAGATCATTGCCCAAGGTGCAGCAATCTCTTCCCTCGCTTCCCGTAATATCCTTGGGTATATCCCGTCTGGCCCCGGGGACTTATCTGTCCTCATATCATTCAAAATTTCCAGTGCATCCTCCCTTTTAACTTCAACCTGTTCGAGCATATCAGCCTGTTCCACGCTGTCCTCACAAACGACCAGGTCTCTCTCACTAGTGAATACTGAAGCAAAGTATTCATTTAGGGCCTCCCCTACCTCCTCCGACTCCAGCCACAAGTTCCCTCCACTATCTCTGATCGGCCCTACCCTCACTCTGGCCATCCTCTTGTTCCTCACATAAGTGTAGAATGCCTTGGGATTTTCCTTAATCCTACCCGCCAAGACTTTTTCATGTCCCCTTCTAGCTCTCCTAAGTCCATTCTTCAGTTCCTTCCTGGCTACCTTGTAACCCTCTAGAGCCCTGTCTGATCCTTGCTTCCTCAACCTTAAGTAAGCTTCCTTCTTCCTCTTGATTAGCTGTTCCACATCTCTTGTCATCCAAGGTTCCTTCACCCTACCATCCCTTCCCTGCCTCATAGGGACAAACCTATCTAGCAGTCGCAGCAAGTGCTCCCTAAACAACCTCCACATTTCTGTCGTGCGTTTCCCTGAGAACATCTGTTCCCAATTTATGCTCCCCAGTTCCTGCCTAATAGCATTGTAATTCCCCCTCCCCCAATTAAATATTTTCCCATCCCATCTGCTCCTGTCCCTCTCCATGACTATAGTAAAGGTCAGGGAGTTGTGATCACTATCACCGAAATGCTGTCCCACCGAGAGATCTGCCACCTGGTCTGGCTCGTTGCCAAGCACCAAGTCCAACATAGTCTCCCCTCTAGTCGGCCTATCTACATATTGAGTCAGGAAACCTTCCTGGACACACCTGACAAAAACTGCTCCATCCAAACTATTTGCACTAAGGAGGTTCCAATCAATATTAGGGAAGTTGAAGGCACCCATGACAACAACCCTGTTACTTCTGCACCTTTCCAAAATCTGCCTCCCAATCTGTTCCTCCATGTCTCTGTTGCTATTGGGGGGTCTATAGAAAACTCCCAACAAAGTGACTGCTCCTTTCCTGTTTCTGACTTCCACCCATAATGACTCAGTAGACAAACCCTCCTCGACGACCTCCCTTTCTGCAGCTGTGGTACTATCCCTGATTAACTATGCCACTCCCCCACCTCTTTTACCTCCCTCCCTATTCCTTTTGAAACATCTAAACCCCGGAACATCCAACATCCATTCCTGCCCCTGTGATATCCACATCTCCGTAATGGCCACAACATCGTAGCTCCAAGTACTGATCCATGCTCTAAGTTCATCACCCTTATTCCTTAACCAGGGGTCCCAATTTCAAAATGAGGGGGAAGCCACTTAGGACTGAAACGAGGAGAAATTTCTTTACTCAGAGGGTTGTGAATCTTTGAAATTCTCTATCCCAGAGGGCAATGGAAGCTCAGTCATTGAATATGTTTAAAGCAGAGATTGACAGATTTCTAAATGTCAATGGCATAAGGGGATATGGAGATAGTGTGGGAAAAAGGCATTGAAGTGGATGATCAGTCGTGATCGTATTGAATGGCAGAGCAGGCCCGATGGCCTGAATGGCCTACTCCTGTTCCTATGTTTCTATGTTACTATAAGAACATCTAGTTTATCCTTCCTTAAATGTGGAGACCAAAACTGCACACAGTACTCCAGATGTGGTTTCGCCAAAACCCTGTACAATTGTCGCAATACTTCTCTATTCCTGTACTTCAATCCCCTTGAAATAAAGGCCAACATGCCATTTGCCTTCCTAATTGCTTGTTGTACCTGCATGTTAACTTTCTGCGTTTCCTGTACAAGCACACCCAAGTCTCTTTGAACTTCAACACTTACAAGTTGCACACCTTTTAAAAAATATTCTACTTCTCTATTTTTGTGATCAAAGTAACTTTGCACTTCCTTACATTATACTCCATCTGCCATCTTGTTGCCCACTCACTTAACCTGTCTATATCGCTTTGCAGCCTCTCTGTGTCCTCCCCACAGCTTACCTTTCCACCTACCTTTGTATCATCAGCAAACTTAGATACATTACCTTCTGTCTCTTCATCTAAGTTCTTAATATAGATTGTAAATAGCTGAGGCTCCAGCACTGATCCTTGCGACACTCCACTATTTATTGCCTGCCAACTTGAAAATGCCCGTTTATGCCCACTCATTGCTTCCTGTCTGTTAACCAATCATCTATCAATGCTAATATGAACTATGAGCCCTTATCTTACCAATTAACCTTTTATGTGACACCTTATCAAATGCCTTTTGGAAATCGATGTATACTACATCTACTGGTTCCCCTTTATTGACCCTACTAGTTACATCCTCAAAAAACTCTAATAAATTTGTCATACAGCATCTCGCTTCAGTAAAACCATGTTGACTTGTCCTAATCATACTATGCTTTTCTAAGTGTATTGTTAAGACTTCCTTAATAGTAGATTCTGGTATTTTCTCAACTGATGTTAAGTGAACTGGCCTGTAGTTCCCTGTTTTCTCTCTCCCTCCTTTTTTGAAAAGCAGTTTCACATTTCCCAACTTCTAATCTGATGGAACTGTTCCTGAATCTAAGGAATTTTGGAAAATCATAGCTAGCGCATGTACTATATCTGCAGCTATGTCTTTTAGAACCCTCAGATGTAGGCCATCAGGTCCTGGAGATTTGTTAGATTTTAGTCCCTGAAGTTTCTCCAACACTTTTCCTCTGCTGATATGATTTTCCTTAATTTCCTCACTCTTTTTAGCCCCTAGGTTACTGCCTATTTCTGGTATAGAACTTGTGTCTTCTACTGTGAAGACAGATACAAAATATTTGTTCAATGCCTCTGCCATTTCTTCATTCCCCATGATAATTTCTCCTGTCTCTGCTTCTAAGGACCCAAAGTTTACTTTAGCTGCTTTCTTCCTTTTGATACACCTGTAAAAGCTCTTACAATCTGTTTTTATGTTACTGGCTAGTTTACTCTCATTCTATTTCTTCCTTTTTTAATTAACCTTTTGGTGGCCCTTTGCTAGTTTCTAAAACACTTCCAATCCTCAGACTTGCTACTCTGTTTTGCAACATTGTAAGCCTTTTCTTTTAATCTAATACTATCCTTAACTTCCTGAGTGAGCCACGGATGGGTCTTTCTGGCTGAGTTTTTGTTTTTCAAAGGAATGTATTTTTGTTAAACATATTGAATTCTTTCTTTAAAAGTTTCCCACTATTCATTTACCGCCATACCTTTAAGTCTATTTACCCAATTTGCTTTAGCCAGTGTACCCCTCATGCCTCTCTACATTTAAGAAATACTCTATTTCTGTTTTTCCTCCCAAAGTGGAGAACATCACATTTCCGAACATCTTCAGTTCCGAAGAAGGGTCACTGACCCGAAACGTTAACTCTGCTTCTCTTTCCACAGATGGTGCCAGACCTGCTGAGTGATTCCAGCATTTCTTGTTTTTGTTTCACATTTCTCCACATTGTGTTCTATCTGCCAAATTTTTGTCCACTCACGAAGCCCCTTCAAGCGTCTTTGCACCCTCCTCACAACTTCCACTTCCACCTAGTTTTGTATCATCTGCAAACTTGGAAATATTACATTCAATCCCCACATGCACATCATTGATATCGATTGTGAATAGCTGGGGCTCTATCCTTGAAGTACCCCACTAGTCACAGCCTGCCAACCTGAAAATTACCCATTTATTCCTGTTCTGTTTTCTGTCCGTTAACTAGTTCTCAATCCATGCCAGCATAATCCCCTCAATCCCATGTGCTGTAGTTTGGTTTACTAACCTCTTTTGTGGGATCTTATCAAAAGCTTTCTGAAAATCTAAATATACCCACATCCACCAGTAGCCCCTTATCTATTCTGCTCTTTACATCCTCAAAAAACTCCAACTGGTTTGTTAAACATGATTTTCCTTTCATAAATCCATGTTGACTCTGCCCAATCCTACCATTATTTTCTAACTGTCCAGTTATCATATCCTTTATTATAGATTCTAGCATTTTCCCTACAACTGATGTTAGACTAACAGGTCTGTAGTTCCCCATTTTCTCTCTTCCTCCTTTCTTAAATAGTGGGGTTACAATTACCATTTTCCAATCTGCAGGAGCAATTCCAGAGTCTATAGAATTTTGAAAGATGACCACCAATGCGTCTACTATCTCTACAGCCACCTCTTTCAACACTCTGGGATGTAGATCATCAGGTCCAGGGGATTTATCTATTTTAAGTCCCATTAATTTCTCTGGTACTTTTTTTTACTAATATTAATATCTTGCAGTTCCTTGTTCACACTGGTCCCTTGATTCTCCATTATTTCTGGGAGGTTTTTAGTGTTTTCCTCCGTGAAGACAACATGAGGTATTTGTTTATTTTCTCTGCCATTTCCTTATTCCCCATTATAAATTCTCCTGACTCTGTTTGTAATAGACCCACATTTGTTTTTGCCAATCTTTTCCTTTTTACATACCTATAGCAGCTTTTACAGCCATTTTTATGTTTCTTGCTGGTTTACTCTCATATTCTATTTTCCCTTCCCTAATCTTTTTCTTGCTTTACCTTTGCAGAGTTCTAAAATTCTCCCAATTCTCAGGCTTACCTTTTTTTTTAGCAACTTTATACGTCTTTTCCTTTGCTCTAATACATACAGTCATAGAGTTATACAGCACAGAAACAGGCCCTTTGGCCCATCGTGTCTGTGCTGGCCATCAAGCACCTAGCTATTCTAATCCCATTTTCCAGCACTTGGCCCATAGCCTTGTATGGCGTTTCAAGTGTTCATCTAAATACTTCTTAAATGTTGTGATGGTTCCTGCCTCTACCACCACTTCAGGCTGTGCATTCCAGATTCTAACCACCCTCTGGGTGAAATTTTTTTCCTCAAATCCCCTCTAAACCTCCTGTCTTTTCCCTTAAATCTATTCCCCCTGGTTATTGACCCCCTCCGCTAAGGGAAAAAAAGTTTCTTCCTATCTAATCTATCAATGCCCCTCATAATTTTGTAAACCTCAATCATGTCCCCCCTCAGCCTTCTCTGCTCTAAGGAAAACAACCCTAGCCTTTTCAGTCTCTCGACATAGCTGTAACGCTCCAGCCCCAGAACTGTACACAGTACTCCAGCTGTGGCCTAATTAGCATTTTATACAGCTCCATCATAACCTTCCTGCTCTTATATTCTATGCTTCAGCTAATAAAGGCAAGTATCTCATATGCCTTCCTAACCACGTTATCTACCTGTGCTGTAGCCTTCAGTGATCTATGGACAAGTACACCAAGGTCCCTCTGACCTATACTTCCTAGGGTCCTACCATCCATTGTATATTCCCTTGCCTTGTTAGTCCTCCCAAAATGCATCACTTCACACTTGTCAGGATTAAATTCCATTTGCCACTGCTCCGCCCATCGTACCAACCCATCTATATCGTCCTGTAATCTAAGGCTTTCCTCCTCACTATTTACGACACCACCAATTTTCGTGTCATCTGCGAACTTACTGATCATACCTCCTATAATCATGTCTAAATCATTAATGTACACTACAAACAGCAAGGGTCCCAGCACCAATCCTGCGGTACACCACTAGTCACAGGCTTCCACTCGCAAAAACAACCCTCGGCCATCACCCTCTGCCTCCTGCCACTAAGCCAATTTTGGATCCAATTTGCTAAATTGCCCTGGATCCCATGGGCTCTTACTTTCTTAACCAATTTCCCATGCGGGACCTTATCAAAAGCCTTACTGAAGTCCATCATCCGTTACCCTCATCTACGCATCGAGTCACCTCCTCGAAAAATTCAATCAAGTTAGTTAGACACGATCTCCCCCGACAAAGCCATTCTGACTGTCCCTGAATAATCCCTGCCTCTCCAAGTGGAGATTAATCCTGTCCCTCAGAATTTTTTCCAATAGTTTCCCAACCACTGATGTTAGACTCACCGGCCTATAATTACCTGGCTTATCCTTGCTACCCTTCTTGAATAATGGTACCACATTCACTGTCCTCCAGTCCTCTGGTACCTCTCCTGTGACCAGAGAGGATTTGAAAATTTGTGTCAGAGCCCCTGCAATCTCCTCCCTTGCCTCACATAACAGCCTGGAATACATCTCATCTGCGCCTGGGGATTTATCCACTTTTAAGCCCACTAAAATAACTACTACTTCCTCCCTTTTAATACTAATATGTTCAAGTATATCACAATCCCCCTCCCTGATCTCTACACCTACATCGTCCTTCTCCATAGTGAACACAGACGAAAAGTAATCATTTAAAACCTCACCTATATCCTCTGGCTCCACACACAGATTGCCATTTTGGTCCCTAATGGGTCCTACTCATTCCCTGCTTATCCTCTTGTCCTTAATATACTTACAAAATGCCTTATGATTTTCCTTTATCTTGCCCGCCAGTGTTTTTTCATGTCCCCTCTTCGCTCTCCTAATTACTTTTTTAAGTACCCACCTACACTTTCTATACTCCTCTAGGGCCTCCACTGTTTTCAGCGCTCTGAATCTGCCATCAGCCTCCTTTTTTTTCCTGATTCAATCCTCCATATCCCTTGACATCCAGGGTTCCCTGGACTTGTTGGTCCTACCCTTCACCTTAACGGGTAAATGTTGGCTCTGAACTCGCACTATTTCCTCTTTGAATGATTCCCACTGATCTGATGTAGACTTTCCTACAAGTAACTGCTCCCAGTCCACTTTGGCCAGATCCTGTTCTATCATACTGAAATCGGCCTTCCCCCAATTCAGCACCTTTATTTCCGGTTCGTCTTTGTCCTTTTCCATAACAACCTTAAATCTTACAGAGTTATGGTCACTATCCCTGAAATGCTCCCCCACTGACACTTCAGGGTAGGCAGCGGGGTAGTGGTATTATCACTGGACTAGTAACCCAGAGACCCAGGCTATTTCTCTGGGGACATGGGTTCGAATCCCACCACAGCAGAAGGTGGAATTTGAATTTAATTAATAAATCTGGAATTAAATGAAGGCCATGAAACCATTGTCGATTGTTGTAAAAACCCATCTGGTTCACTAATGTCCTTTAGGGAAGGAAATCTGCTGTCCTTACCTGGTCTGGCCTACATGTGACTGAAGCATTTGCAACAATCTTCTGCCAGAAGTGCCGAGTTGATGATCCATCTCGGCCTCCTCCTGAAGTCCCCAGCATCACAGATGCCAGACTTCAGCCAATTCGATTCACTCCACATGATATCAAGAAACCACTGAAGGCACTGGATACTGCAAAAGCTATGGGCCCTGACAATATTCCGGCAAAAGTACTGAGGACCTGTGCTCCAGAACTTGCCGCGCCCCTAGCCAAGCTGTTCCAGTACAGCCACAACACTGGCATCTACCCTGCAATGTGGAAAATTGCCCAGGTATGTCCTGTACACAAAATGCAGGACAAGTCCAACCCGGCCAATTACCACCCCATCAGCCTACTCTCAATCATCAGTAAAGTGATAGAAGGTGTCTTCAACAGTGCCATCAAGCGGCACTTGCTTAGCAATAACCTGCTCAGTGACGCTCTGTTTGGGTTCCGCCAGGGCCACTCAGCTCCTGACCTCATTACAGCCTTGGTTCAAACATGGACAAAAGAGCTGAACTCAAGAGGTGAGGTGAGAGTGACTGCCCTTGACATCAATGCAGCATTTGACCGAGTATGGCATCAAGGAGCCCTGGGAAAACTGAGGTCAATGGAAATCAGGGGGAAAACCCTCCGCTGGCTGGAGTCATACCTAGCGCAAAGGAAGATGGTTGTTGGAGGTCAATCATCTGAGCTCCAGGACATCACTGCAGGAGTTCCTCAGGGTAGTGTCCTAGGCCCAACCGTCTTCAGCTGCTTCATCAATGACCTACCTTCAATCATAAGGTCAGAAGTAGGGATGTTCGCTGATGATTGCACAATGTTCAGCACCATTCGTGACTCCTCAGATACTGAAGCAGTCTGTGTAGAAATGCAGCAAGACCTGAACAATATCCAGGCTTGTGCTGATAAGTGGCAAGTAACATTCACGCCACACAAGTGCCAGGCAATGACCAACAAGAGAGAATCTAACCATCTCCCCTTGACATTCAAAGGCATTACCATCGCTGAATCCCCCACTATCAACATCCTAGTGGCTACCATTGACCAGAAACTGAACTGGAGTAGCCATATAAATACCGTAGCTACCAGAGCAGGTCAGAGGCTAGGGATCCTGAGGCGAGTAACTCACCTCCTGACTCCCCAAAGCCTGTCCACCATCTACAAGGCACAAGTCAGGAGTGTGATGGAATACTCTCCATTTGCCTGGATGGGTGCAGCTCCAACAACACTCAAGAAGCTCGACACCATCCAGGACAAAGCAGCCCGCTTGATTGGCACCCCATCTACAAACATTCACTCCCGCCACCACCGAAGCACAGTGGCAGCAGTGTGTACCATCTACAAGATGCACTGCAGCAATGCACCAAGGCTCCTTAGACAGCACCTTCCAAACCCGTGACCTCTACCAACTAGAAGGACAAGGGCAGCAAATGCATGGGAACACCACCACCTGCAAGTTCCCCTCCAAGTCACACATCATCCTGACTTGGAACTATATCGCCGTTCCTTCACTGTCGCTGGGTCAAAATCCTGGAACTCCCTTCCTAACAGCACTGTGGGTATACCTACTCCAAATGGACTGCAGCGGTTCAAGAAAGCAGCTCACCATCACCTTCTC
This sequence comes from Heterodontus francisci, assembly GCF_036365525.1. NCBI lineage: Eukaryota > Metazoa > Chordata > Chondrichthyes > Heterodontiformes > Heterodontidae > Heterodontus > Heterodontus francisci. Next base: position 103,033,222 of record NC_090380.1, on the reverse strand, counting down.
AAGGGATGGGCAATAAATGCTGGCCTGGCCAGCGATGCCCACATCCCTGAATGAATAAAAAAAAACTTCTACCGCTTATCCAGCTTCATTCCCTCGGATTAAGTCCAGTACTGCCCCTTCTCTTGTAGAACTCAAAAAGCTCTCCTGTATGCATTTTAAGAATTCCGCCCCCTTAAGCCTTTTGCACTAAGACTATCCCAGTTGATATTAGGAAAGTTGAAATCCCTTACTATTATTACCCTATTATTTTTACACCTCTCTGAGATTTACCTACATATCTGCTCCTCTATCTCTCCCTGACTGTTTGGAGGCCTGTAGTACGCTCCCACCCAAGTGATTGCCCCCTTTTTGTTTTTATGTTCTACCCATATGGCCTCATTTGAGGAATCTTCTAAGATATCATCCCTCCTTACTGCAGTAATTGACTCCTTGATCAACAGTGCAATGCCACCTCCTCTTTTACCCCCTCCCCTGACACACCTGAAGATTCTATACCCTGGAATATTGAGCTGCCAGTCCTGCCCCTCCCTCAACCATGTCTCTGTGATAGCAACAATATCATAATCCCATGTGCTAATCAATGCCCTCAATTCATTTGCCTTACTAGTAAGACTCCTTGCATTAAAATAGATGCAATCCAGCCTTGCATTTTTCACTTGTGCCTTAACAATCTTTTGGTCATTCTTTGCTGTTTTTTATATTCTGTCCAATCTTCTGACCTGCCTCCCATCTTTGCGCAATTATATGCTTTTTCTTTAAGTTTGATACTATCTTTAACTGTTTTAGTTAACCACGGATGGCGGGTCCTACTCTTGGAATTTTTCTTTCTCGTTGAAATGTATCTATTTTATGTATTCTGAAATATCCACTTAAATGTCTGCCACTACATCTCTGTTGACCTATCCCTTAACCTAATTTACCAGTTCACTTTAGCTTGCTCTGCTTTCATGACCTCATAATTGCCCTTATTTAAGTTTAAAATACTAGTCTTGGGCCCACTCTTCTCTCCCTCAAACTGAATGTAACATTCAATCATATTATGATCGCTGCTACCTAGGGATGCCTTCACTATGAGGTCATTAGTTAATCCTATCTCATTGCACAATATCAGATCTATTACAGCCTGCTCTCTGGTTGGCTCCAGAATGTACTGTTCTAAGAAATTATCCTGAAAACATTCTATGTACTCCTCATCTAGGCTACCTCTGCCCATCTGATTTTTCCAGTCTATATGTAGGTTAAAATCCCCCACAATTATCGCTGTACCTTTCTGACAAGCTGCCATTATTTCTTCCTTTATACCCCGTTCCTACAGTATGGTTAATGTTAGGTGGCCTGTACACCACTGCCACAAGTCACTTCTTGCTTCTTGGCTTTATGATTTCTCATCTCTACCCAAATTGCTTCTATGTCCTGGTTTCCTGAACTTAGGTCATCCCTCTCTATTGCGCTCATCCCATCATTAGTTAACAGAACTACCCCTTTACCTTTTCCTAGCTTCCTGTCCTTCCTAAATGCCATATATCCTTCAATATTCAGGTCCCAATCTAGGTCGTCCTGCAGCCATGTCGCTGTAATGGCGATCAGATCACACTTGTTTATTTCTATTTGTGCTCTCAGTTCATCTGTTTTCTTTCGAATGCTATGTGCATTCAGATACAGAGCCTTTAGTTTTGTCCTTTTGTTATTTTTCTAAACTCCAGCCTTATCAGTTGATTTAGTCTTAGATTTGTACGCTTTGTTCCTTCCTTTCACAGCCTGTTTATCATTTCCTATATTAATACCTTTCTCTCTTGCCTTGTCTCTACTCCTTGATTTACCATATCTTCCTAAATTTGATCCCTTGCCCCACTATTCAGTTTAAAACCCTCTCTACTTCCCTAGTTATGCAGCTCACAAGAACACTAGCCCCAGCACAGTTCAGGTGCAGACCGTCCCAACAGTACAGCCACCACTTTCCCCAGTACTGGTGCCAGTGCCCCATGAACCGGAATCCACTTCTACCACACCAGTCTTTGAGCCACGCATTAATTTCTCTAATCTTATTTGCCCTATGCAAATTTGCACGTGGCTCAGGTAATAATCCAGAGATTACCACCTTTGAGGTTCTGCTTCTTAATTTGGTGCCCAGTTCCTCATATTGACTATGCAGAAACCCTTTCCTTGTCCTGCCTATGTCATTGGTACCTACATGGGCCATGATGACTAGATCCTCCCCCTCCCACTATAAGTTCCTCTCCAGCCCTGAGCAGATGTCCCGAACCCTGGCACCGGGCAGGCAACACAGACGTCTGGACTCTCTCTCTTTGCTGCAGAGAACAGTGTCAATCCTCCTAACTGTACTGTCCCCTACTGCCACTACATTACTCTTTTTTCCCTCCACCTGAATGGTGCCATGGTCAGGTTTCTCATCCACCCTGCAGCCTCCACTCTCATCCAAGCAAGCTGAAAGAATCTCAATCCTGTTGGGCAATCGCAAAGGCTGAGGCTCCTGCACTCCTGCTCTCTGGGTCCCCTTACCTGCCTCAGCTGAAGCCGCACACTCCTGTCTCTGACCACTGACCAAATCAGAAGATCCTGTCTTAAGGGGTGTGACCACCTCCTGGTACAAAATGTCCAAGTAACTTTTCCCCTCCCTATTGTGTCACAGTGTCTGTAGCTCGGACTCCAGTTCAATGACTCTGAGCCGAAGCTCTTCGAGCCGCAAACACTTGCTGCAGACATGTTTGCCCTGAATCACATTGGCATCCAGGAGCTCCCACATGCTGTAGCCATGACACATCACCTGACCTGCCATCCTTAATGTGTTTTAATTAACTACTTAATTATTTTATTAAATTATTTATTTTATTTTCCTTATTTATATATATTTTATTAAGCTTACCACTAGTGCCTTTACTATTTTAAACATTAGGATTCGAATTGACCTTAATCATTTAACAGATACTCACCAAACAGGTAGCTTCTTCTCCAACCAATCACCTCTCCAACCAATCACCTTCCTGCGTGCCTGTGATGTCACACTTGATTTTCTCGAATGAGTTTGTTTCACTGAACAGAGGATCCAATAGGATAGAGGATAGGATCGAGGATAGAATAAATGATAGGATAGCTTCTCCCCACTCTTTTCAATGAAGCCTCTCCCAGTACTCCGCACTCTTTTCAATGAAGCCTCTTCCAGCACTGAGTCAGCTTTGCTAGAGCTCAGAAGCCAGTTTAAGCTAGCTGCCTAATTAACTAGCTATAGCTTGTATATCCCTGTCTATTACTGGAAGAAACTTAACATACCTCTTAACATGAACAGTAATTTTTAGTTAATTGCTAGATGTAAACAAAAGCTAGACTTTAGAGAGAGATTAGCCCTTAAATTCCCCTCCCTTACCAAACTCACTTCTTCACACTCTAAACATATAAAGCAACACTGTTACCTAGTGGTCCATTGGTGAAGACTGTACTGTACTATGTTAGCATCCTTCAATGTTGCTGCTGATCTGATTTATCAGTATAATTTATGCTCTATTATGTTGCTACTGTATTGATAAGAAACAATTTTTCTATAATCGTCCAGTCAACCAGCAGCAGTTTATTCATGTACATAAATACACTGTAAAAATCTCATTATCTAATTACATTAAAGCACTTGGCTTTGTCTTGTGCTGAAGTAGTCACTCACATGATAAATCCCCTGATCTCCAATTACCTTCACATTCCTTATTTCAATATATCTGAATGGAATGTAGAAACATTCCGAATTAATTCATAAATCAACTGACTTTGTTGTGTGGGTGAAAAATCTGTGTCCATCAAAGAGATGGATGCCAGTATGGATGGAATGGGACCTTTTAAAAAGGAAAATGTTTTCACCCACTGTCAGGACTTGGCATTACTCAATTTCATCAGATCGTCAGAACTTCCTCCTGCTATTCAGTGCTGGATTCAAATCCACTGCATACATCAACCTGGATCTTATTGTCCTCCCAACGGAGGGGTCCGTGGCTGGGTGGGGGGGGGGGACAATCGGAGTGGGAGTGACTGCCACAGACCCGATCTTCCCACTTCACTCTCCCACACCAGTGCTTGAAAGGAGAAAGGCACAAAGCTAGGGTTGTAGTGAGGAAGAGGGGGAAAATCATGAGGAGCAAGATACTGATAATGAAAAAACATCATCTGCAGCTTGTATATCAGAAGGAACCACGGGGCCAGGGGAAAGTAGGGCATATGAAGGTGGATTAGGTAGGAACATACCATCATTTCCTATAGTTTCAACCCCACCACTGGCCGTGGCCTCAGGCACTAATGATCGCCAGCACCTTCTCTTTCATGGGGTTGAGAGCATGCAACTGTGCTTGTCCCCTGTTAGTTAGGTGCTGCTGCATGTTCTTATGTGCCATCTTCTCCTGCAAGAGAGAGGGAAGTGTGTCAGTGAGTGTTTTACAATGTGGTTGGGTGATGTGCCTGTCATAGTTGAATAGCTGGCAGTGTGTCCAAGCTAAGAGATGTATATGTGAATCTTGCAGCAATGCTAAATATGTGAGGGTGAAGTGAGGCTATAAATTTTAGGTATGAGCCATGTTTGATAGAGCTGGTTCGTAGGTGAGTCAAGGGTGGGGATTGGAGCAGTGTGGAGAATGCTGAACTTGACCATTCATGTGAGATCATTAAACTTCTTCCTGCACTGCATCCAGGTCCTCGGGGCCAGATAGCTTAAATTGACAGTGATGGCTATCCGATCCCATGCCTTCACAACAACAGAAGGGCCACCTGGCTATTTGTGGGAAGAGGACCTCTCTCCTCCTGTCCACCTACTGCACCAAGGCCTCCAGTGCTGCATCAGAGAACCTTGGAGTATGTTCCCTGCCCTGTTGCACCATTTTCACTCTTCTTTCAAGTCAATCTGTCTCAGCCACTTCCAGCACCTGCTGCAGCCAAAATGCACCTCCCCTTTTGAGAGGTGCAGGTTGGCTTTAAGTAGTGCAAGCTAGCTTTAATGATGCTACACTCGTATGATCTTGGGCCGCCTGCCAAGGCCTGCAGCCACTCGGCAGCACATTTTGCACTGGGCTGCATATTACTATCATTTAAAATAGCAGGCTGCCCGCACCACAACGATTGAGCTCAGATTAATAACACATCCCCATGCCTGTTCGCAGGCCTTATCCAATTTTTCCACCATATTTTCTGGTCATTCATTGCATGCCTCTTTGTGCAAAATGGATGCCATGTATATTCACATATCAACAGTCACTGCTGCTCTGAATAAGTAATTACATATAAAACATTTTCGGAAGTTTCAGAGAGATAGATAATGTTATTGAAACACATCTTCCTTCTGAACTGAACTACAATGGACTAAAGTACAAGCAAACTTTACTTACAGATGCCCAAAAAGGACAGAGCAAGCTGTGCTTACAGACATAAATATAAAACAGTGCAATTAGTACTTAAGGTTTCTATACAAAGCAGTGTATCTGTACTTACAACAATCTGTACTACAGCATCTACTTACAGCCACTTATACAGAACAGTGCAACTTCTTCATATGGCTACTAATACAAAACAATGTTGGCAACACTAACTCCACCCCTTGATATAGTGCAATGCCATTGTCACTGACTTGTTAAATAAACCTATTCCTTTGTTCAATGAAGTAAGTGAAATCTTTATTTTAAAAAAAAATGTTTCATTTATACCCAGAGCATTAAGTACCAGAGATCCCGAGGAGTGTCAAGCCCTTCTTGGCCCAGAGGTTTGAATCCTGATTGCAATCTGGAATCTTAGGAATACAACCATAAAACACTAGTTAGGCCACAGCTGGAGTACTGTGTACAGTTCTGGGTGCCACACTATAGGAAGGCTGTGATTGCACTGGAGAGGGTGCAGAGGAGATACACCAGGATGTTGCCTGGGCTGGAGCATTTCAGCTATGAAGAGAGATTGAAAAGGCTAGGGTTGTTTTCCTTACAACAGAGAAGGCTCGGGGGGAGCCTCATTGAGGTATACAAAAGTATGAGGGGCATTGATAGGATAGATAGGAAGAAACTTTTTCCCTTAGCGGAGAGGTCAATAACCAGGGGGCATAGATTTACAGTAAGGGGCAGGAGGTTTACAGGGGAGTTGAGGAAAACATTTTTCACCCAGAGGGTGGTTGGAATCTGGAATGCACTGCCTGAAGGGGTGGTAGAAGCAGGAACCCTCACAACATTTAAGAAGTATTTAGATGAGCACTTGAAACACCATAGCATACAAGACTACAGGCCAAGTGCTGGAAAATGGGATTAGATTGGATGGGTGCTTAATGGTCAGCGCAGATGCGTTGGGCCGAAGGGCCTGTTTCTGTGTTGTATAACTCTATGACTCTAATGCAACCTGGACTTGCAGACACTACTATAAAACAGTGTGCAGTTTTGGTCTCCATATCTTAGGGAAGGATATACTTGCCTAGGAGGCAGTAGAGCAAAGGTTCACTAGATTGGTTATTGGGGTGAGAGGGTTGTCCTGTGAGGAGAGGATGAGTAAATTGAGCCTATACTCTCTGGGATTTAGCAGAATGAGAGATGATCTTATTGAAACATAGAAGATTCTGAAGGGACTTGATAGGGTAGACACTGAGAGTTTGTTTCCCTTGGCTGGGGAATCTAGAACATGGGGTGCACAGTCTGTAGATAAGGGGTCAATCATTTAGGACTGAGATGAGGAGAACTTTCTTCACTCAGAGGATTGTGAAATTATGGAGTGGAGTTGAGGCAGAAGATCAGCCATCATCGTATTGAATGGTGGAGCAGGCTTGAGGGATCGTATGGTCTACTCCTGCTCCTATTTCATATGTTTAACTTGTACTAATGGACTCCAATGGGGTGTATGGGGTGTTCAGATAGAGGTAGTACCCTTGTACTTTCAGTCAGCGGCATCCAATTTTGAAGGATGGACTGGAATCACTGGTCCTCATCTACACCCAGCTCTCACAGCTGGCTCCAAGTGCCACACCCCAGTACACCATCTCAGCTGGCGAACAAAACGTAGTGAGGGGAGAAATGATGAACATGACACCATGGACAGATGTCTTTCTTGATAAAGGTAACGGCCAGGACAGAAGGATTCCAAGCGGCTCAAGTGGCCATCATGTTATAGACCAAAGACGTACCACACCATATTGCGTGGGCTACAGTTGTTGGTATACCAGCTATGGATAAAATAGCAAGGGAAGGAGGGTCCCTTCAAGCCTTATTCAGCAACCCACCTCAGAGAGAAACTCTGAATCCAAACCTACGGCTTGGAAACCTCGCTGCTGCTATCCCAGTTCGCTGGGCCACAACAGATTAGCTCCAGGCGTAAAGGGTGGGGGTCAGTCAGCGCAAATTGTACTTCACCTTAAAGCACCACTGCGCAGGCAGGAAGGAAATCCATCCACCCCAACTATAACTCAACAAGTAAGTCCTGTTGCGACAGGAAAGGGGCGAAAACAGCAGGTGCAAGATGGCACTGGTAGCCACAGTTCCAATCCTGCATGCAGGCGGCTGAGGATATTGTTCATTTTTATGATGACCTAGAGACGACATCACTCAGTAGCATCCTGAGCAACCAAGCAGCCTTTTTGAAGGGCAGCACTGCTTGCTCCGAAATTGTAGAGGGGCCTAGAAAAGGTGGCCTAAACAAATTCTCATCTCCCTACCATCCAGTTGGCTTGCCACGGTCAACGGGCATCTCTTAATGCAGTCAAACTACAACAGAGAAGGAAATGCGAACTCCTAAGCTCGCTTCAATAGATGGAGAAGGAAAATTCTGAAACTCGCCTGCTGGAATGCGAGAACAATGCTCGACTCTGGTGGCAACAGCCGCCCCCATCGACGCACAGCCCTGGTGGTCCTTGAGCTAGCTAGACTAGACATTGATATCGCGGCCCTGAGTGAGGTCCACTTCTCAGAGCAAGGCAGCCTAACAGAACACAATGCTGGCTACACACACTATTAGTCAGGTAGACCTCAAGTTGAACAACGCCTCTTCGGGGAGTCGGCTTCATGGTGAAGAAGACTATCGCCACTAAAGTTTCAAGCATGCCAATCGGCCTTTCCGAATGCATCATGCCCCTGCGCCTGCCCCTCCAAGACCAGCAGCATACAACCCTCATCAGTGTTTATGCCCCAACCCTGATGGCTAACCCAGCTGACAAAGATATGTTCTACACAGAACTCCGTGAGCTCATCCAGAATGCTTTTCCCAAGAACAAAATTGTGGTCCTTGGTGATTTCAATGCCAGAGTGAGCCGTGGCAGCCTGGCATGGAAGGGAGTGCTCGGAAACCGTGGAGTTGGAAACTGTAATGAAAACGGACACTTACTCTTGGAACTCTCTGCAGAAAAGCAGCTGTCCATAACCAACACCTTCTTTCAACAAAAAGATTTCTTCTAGCCCACATGGATGCATCCCTGCTCTAAACACTGGCACCTAATAGATGACATCTTGGTGCGTCAGTGTGACCTAAAGGACGTCCTGCATACTAGAGTCATGCCCAGTGCTGACTGTCATACAAACCACTGGCTTGTTCATTCAAAGCTAAACGTCCACTTCAAGCCTAAGCCCAAGAACAGGCCCAGAGACAACCCATCAAAGAAATTTTGAGTCAGCAACCTGCAAAGCTCATCCTGCAGAGATTGATATAAAGCAAACGTACACACTAGACTGGAACATCCTGATTTCACTGCTGATTCCACTCTAGAAAAACTCTGGGAACACATCAAAGCTGCAGTACTGAATACTTCCAACGAGGTCATCGGACCCAGCAACAAGAATAGGAACTGGCTTGATGAAAATGACAAGGGAACTCAAGTTCTGCTAAAAATAAAAAGGTCAGCTCATCGAGCTCACCTGGCTCAGCCGGCCAGCCAAGAGAAAAAGACAGCCTACCGTCAATCATGCAGCACCCTTCAATGCAAACTGAGGAACATCCAAAATGACTGGTGGATCACACTTGCTGAAAAAACTCTACTGTACGCTGATACTGGCGACATAAGAAGTTTCTATGAAGTACTAAAATCTGTCTATGGACCAACATATCAAACCCAAAACCCCCTGAGGAGCGCCAATGGCAAGACCCTACACACTGACAAGGAATCAGTCCTTGATCACTGATCGCTGAAACTCTCTTCAGCGCAAAATGCACAGTGCATGATACTGCCATCAATTGCATCCAATGACAGGCTGTCAAAGAAGAATGGGATGAGACCCCCAACTCTGGTGGAAACTGTGACCGCCATCAATCAGATGAAGAACAACAAAGCCCCCGGAGCCAATGGAATTCCACCCAAAGCCTTGAAGGATGGTGGCCCTGCCCGATACACCAAGCTCCATGAGTTTTTCACGGCCTGCCGGGAACAGGGCAGGATTCCACAGAATCTTCGTGATGCCGTTATCATCATCTTGTACAAAAACAAAGGAGAAAAATCAGACTGCCCCAACTACTGTGGGATCACCCTCCTTTCTAATGCTGAAGATCCTGGCTAGAATAAGAACAACAACAAAAGAACAAAGAACAGTACAGCACAGGAACAGGCCATTCAGCCCTCCAAGCCTGCGCCGATCTTGATGCCTGCCTAAACTAAAACCTTCTGCACTTCCGGGGTCCGTATCCCTCTATTCCCATCCTATTCACGTATTTGTCAAGATGCCTCTTAAACCTCTCTATGGTACCTGCTTCCACCACCTCCCCCGGCAACAAGTTCCAGGCACTCACCACCCTCTGTGTAAAGAAAATACTGCTGAACAGGCTTGTGCCTGCCATTGCAGAAGAAAACCTCCCATAGAGCCAGTGTGGTTTCAGAGCAAACAGAGGCACCACAGACATGGTATTTGCACTCAGACAATTACAAGAAAAGTGTAGTGAGCAAAGAAAGGCCTGTACGTCACTTTCGTAGACCTCACCAAGGCATTTGGCACTGTGAGCAGAGATGGACTTTGGAAAATCCTTGAAAAACTTGGATGCCCACCCAGGGTCCTGGCCATGTGAAGCAGTTTCATGAAAATCAGTACAGACAAGTCAAGCAAAACAACGACCTCTCTCAAGTCCCTTCCGTATCTCCAATGGCGTGAAGCAGGGATGTGTGCTGGCCCCGATCCTATTTACCATCCTTTTCACCATGATGCTGCAGCAGGCAACGGAAGAACGTAAAGAGAGAGCTTATGCATGCTTCCAGACTGAGGGAAGCCTTTTCAACCTCAGGCGTCTTCAGGCTCACACAAAGACACAAGAAAAACTCATCCGTGAACTTATTTTCGCCAATGACTGTGCTCTCTTGGCCCACAGCCAGTCAGACCTGCAATGTGTAACAACACATTTTTCCGAGGCGGCACAACTCTTTGGACTAAAAATCAGTTTAAAGAAAACTGAAGTCCTACATCAGCCTGCACCCCAAGAAGAATATAGACCACCAAGCATGGTCATCGAGGGAACCAAGTTGAATGCGTCAAGCAATTTACTTATTTGGGGAGCGTCATCTTGTTTGATGCCGCCATAGACAAGGAAGTGGACAATAGGCTCTCAAAAGCAAACAGTACATTCAGCAAACTCTACAAATGTGTGTGGAGCAACCACAGTCTCAGAGCACAGACCAAACTCAAAGTGTACAAAGCCGTAGTCCTCACCACCCTTCTGTATGACGGTGAGTCATGGGTCCTATACCGCCATCATGTACGCCTTCTAGAGCGCTTCCATCAGCGCTGCCTCCACAGCATCCTCAAGATCCACTGGCAAGACCACATCACAAACACTGAGGTCCTGGAAAAAGCCAACATCACCAGCATTGAGGCCATCGTCCTACAAAGCCAACTGCGTTGGGCAGGTCACATTGCCTGGATGGACGACAGTCACCTGCCCAAGATTGTGTTGTATGGAGAGATGACCATGGATAAAAGTAACAGAGGGGCCCCATGCAAATGTTTCAAGGACTCCCTGAAGAAGTCCCTCTCTGTGTGCCACATTGACCATCGCCAGTGATGCCTGGAGATGCTACATCAGGAGGGCCACAGACACCTTTGAGACTGAGCGAAGAACCAGCATGAAAGAGAAAAGGTGGAGAAGGATAGATCCAATTTCCCCCAGCAGCGACTAATCTACACTTGTATCCTCTGTGGGAGAATCTGCCCGTCACGGATAAACCTGACTAGCCACCAGCGGGCCTGCAACCGGTGACTACAACCTTCCCAAAACCTTCATCCATGAAGAAATGCCAAGAGAATGGACTCCAATATAGAACAAAGAAAACAGTCTATTACAATTATCCCCCTTGGCTTGTAATATACAGGTGGGTGTTCTACGTCAGGTTCGAATAAAATAGTTTTGATAAAACTAAGAAATTATTTTGTCTGCTTTTTGGCCCTGTGGTATTTTGTTCAGTCTCTGAAGTGCAGATTAAACCGAAACTAAATACTTCGCTGGAAAAGATGTAGCATTTTGATAAAGTTCAGGGAGTGCAGGTCTGTTCAGCATGTAGTGTTGAGAGGAGCGAAATGGTTCAAATTTTCCATGCTAGCAGGGAGTCGACATGCTCCGTACAAGATGAAGTAAGTTAACTGCCTCAGGTGAAAATCACATTGCACTAAAATAGAAGCATAACATGCTAAATAAAAGGCCCTAATGTTCGAGTCTGTGTACATAGCTTTCTTTGGTTTTTCAATGGATTTGCTTCGTCTCAACTTTATCAGCACTAGACTCTGGCCTACAAATTTGTTTTTGCTGACTGTCTAGGTTTAATATTCATTTGGAAGCCTTACCTCTGCAGATTATTGTGCAGATGGTATTCATGCAGCCCTGAGGACCAACAAAATGACAATTAATGGGAAATCAAATTACAGGAGCAAGCAGCTCCTGTGGTAAATTATCTACAAGCCCAGTAACAAAATGCACAGTATTTTTCTGATTGGTTGAATCAGTGCTCAGTCTGGTCAAATGTGAACTAATAGATTGTAAATAATTGTGATCTTTTAAAAGTATTGATGTTTAATAAGAGTTATACATTTCTTTTTTGCTTCACAACATAGATCCTGTGCAATAGCTGGCACTAAGCATGTCACAGATTTCAGAAATAGTTCCTGTATCCCATTGCACAGTAAGTCTCAAGCTTCTATTACTGTAATCCTGTATTAGCTCCTGACCCTCAGTGCAATGAATAATTTCCAAACTCTTCAGCAGCTTCGCTCCTCCCAGCTTATGGAATCTGCGATAGCCTTATGTCCACGTTTCTAACTATGACCTACTCTGCACTTCCCTTCCTGCAAGCAATCATTGATGGAAAAGACTTAACATAAGAACATAGAACATAAAAAATAGGACCAGGGTGAGGCCATTCGGCCCAACAATCCAGCTGTGCCATTCAATAAGATCATGGCTGATCTGATTGTGGCCTTAACTCCACTTTCCTGCCTGCCACCCCCCCCTCCTCACCCCCCGTAACCCTTGACTCCCTGGTAGATCAAAAATCTGTCTAACTCATATTCAGTGTATTCAATGACCCAGCCTCCACTGCTCTCTGGGTTAGAGAATTCAAAGATTAACCACCGTCTGAGAGATGAAATTTCTCCTCATCTCCATCTTAAATGAAAGGCCCCTTATTTTGAAACTGTGCCCCCGAGGTTTAGATTCCCCCACAAGGGGAAGCATCCTCTCAGCATCTACCCTGTCAAGCCCTCTCAGAATCTTATATGATTCAATAATATCACCTCTCATTCTTCTAAACTCCAATGAGTATAGGCCCAACCTGTTCAACCTTTCTTCATAAAGCAAACTCTTCATCCCAGGAATCAATCTAGTGAACTTTCTCTTGACTGCCTCCAATGTAAGTATATCCTTCCTTAGATAAGAAGACCAAGACAGCCCTCATGTGTCTTCACTCTGGAGTTCTCCCCTAAACCTTTCCATCTTGCTGCATCTCCCCTCTCAAAAGGCTTTTGAAACTTACCTCTTCACTCTTGTTTCCCCAAAGACCAGTTAGAAGGTGAAACTCGCTACCATAAGGAGTCATTAGGCGAATAGCATACATGCATTTAACAGGAAGTTAGATAAACATAAGGGAGAAAGGAATAGAAGGTTATTCTGATCAGGTTTAATGTAAAGGGGTGGGAGGAGGCTCATGTGGAGCATAAACACTGGCATGGACCTCAGCCACCTCTCCTAACTTCTCTCCATCTTCCTGCTCCGGTCCCTATTGTAAAACATCACAGAATGTTTCATTGTATTGTTACAACCAGGTGAGAAAGGGGTCTAGAGCTTCCCTCTCAGCCTTTTCCTGGTTTGACCATAACAGGGTTTAATTTTTAAAACACCGTGTTTTAACTTCTCCTCAGTGAATCCTTATTCACTGCTCTCCAATTGTAATGGCAAAGAAATTAACCAGACAGGTTTTCTTAGAATTAAACAAGAAAGGTGTAAGTTTATTCACCTTAAACTTTAATTTGGTTAAACTACTACAAATACGTGACGCAACCATGCTAGCATGCATACGCGATAAATACACACACAGATAGAGAGAGAAGAAGAGAAAGAATAAAGGGGAAATGTTTGAAGCAATAGCTGGAGTTCATTTACTGTCATTTGAGTTTGATGTAGAGTCTTTGATTGCAGTTAAATCTTGCTGTTTCGTTGGGGCCCAGTGCACGCTTTCAAACTTGTTTCAATGTAGGAGTCTTCTCACTTTAGGTTTAAGTGGCTTCAGTGGATCTGAAAATTCGTGAAAAAGAGTCAGGGAGAGACTTTCCTTCTCTTTTGTCTTCAAATTGCAGTCTCTGTCTTCAAACTGTTCTGTGAACACAATTCAAAAACCTTGGGCCAGCAGGTTAGTCATGTGACTAGGTTTTTTCAACAAACTCGCCTGTGTTTTTTGTGGATTCTCCATTTAGCAGACACCCTCAGTGGAGGGATGGGGACGATGGAGGTGGGGGAATTAGAATGCTGGCTTGTTACACATTCAATGTCTGATGATCAAAATCCATTTGGGTTAATTGGATCAGGGAGCAGTTCCATTGTCTCCTTCAGGCAACTGTCTCTTAGAATGCAAATATTTCCAGCCACTGCTGTGATCTTTTTAAACAAGTCATCTTTTCAGTTCAGCAACAGTTTATAATGAATATTTCATATGACAAAATTAATATGCCTCATTTGTCGCAGGTGGAGTCTTCACGACAGTATGAATGGTGTAATAAAAGTGTATGTTGCTATTATTAGCATTGATAATAATATTTTCAGTAGGTTTCTGTTAAACATGCTGAGTGCACGTGTAACCATTTTGACCCTGCCATACCTGAAGTGAACAAATGGAAGCTGTTGTACAAACCCTCAGAAAAAGATGCCTGTATGGAGGTCCGGGAGATCAAGATCCCAGATACAATTTCTAAGCTGTGCTGGATTTGCTGATCTTAGCTGGGACAACAGTTTTTTTTTATTCATTCATGGGATGTGCGCGTCGCTGGCTAGGCCAGAATTTGTTGCCCTTCCCTAATCGCCCTTGAGAAGGTCGTGGTGAGCTGCCTTCTTGAACCGTGGCAGTCCTTGGGTTGCAGGTACACCCACAGTGCTGTTAGGAAGGGAGTTCCAGGATTTTGTCCCAGCGACAGGAAAGGAACGGCGATATAGTTCCTAGTCAGGACAGTGTGTGGCTTGGAGGGGAACGTGCAGTTAGTGGTGTCCCCAACCATTTGCTGCCCTTGTCCTTCTAGGTGGTAGAGGTCATGGGTTTGGAAGGTGCTGTCTAAGGAGCTTTGGTGTATTGCTGCAGTGCATCTTGTAGGGGTTCTACAATTGGCTCAACATCATTGGGCTAGGTAAGGGGAAATAAATCAGACAAGGTTCCTGTCCATAGGTGACAATTGAGTCTTGGGTAGCAGCACATGAGGCACTTTACAAACTTCTAAACTTAACATTGAGTTCAACAATTTCAGCTCATAATCACTGCTCCCATTTTTTATGGACAACAGGCACTGGTAATGAATCTGCTGTTACCATTTACACCCATCTTTTGTTTCTTTACTTGTCCCATTACCACCCTCTTTTGCCTTGCACCATCATCCATTTTGTCATTTAATCACTTCTGCCTTCCACGCTATCACAGTCCGTCCCTTTTGTTCTTTCCTCCTCATCCCCTTCTTTCCCTGCCTCTGTACTTGCTTAAAATCTGTTAGAGCTGAAAAATATTGCAGATTTCTGTCGAAAGGTGACTGACCTGAAACGTGGCCTTAATTTTTCCGCAGCGGCAGAGGTCCCGCCGCTGGAGCCAAAAGCTTTGGCAGGCGGTCGAACCCAGGTCCGCATTTTGCCAGCAGCAGCCAATTAAGTAGCTGCTGCCAGGGCTGCCATCCTATTAAGGACGGTGGCTCACACCCCAAAGCTGATGGCCCAATCAGAGGGTCGGCAGCTCAGCAGCGCCACCACTAGTGGTGGCCATTGCTAGGCTGCAGTTACAGGATGAGGACACCTCAATGGCCAAATGGTCTTGAAGAGGAATAAGTGGGGTTGGGGGTAGCCGGGGCCTGACAGGCAGGCCCCAGTGATGGGGAGGGTGGTGGGAAGGGAGTCTTTGCCATGGGGGCAGCCATTGCCTCCGGGGGCGGGGTCTCTCCATGTGATTTGGAGGACCCTAAATGAGGCACACACCAGAGTCCACTGGGTGGCTGCCAGGTTTCAATGGGCAGTCTCCCCACACAGTGGTGGGCACTGCCAACATGGGCAAAATGCCCATGGAAGTGAGAAATGGCCTTTAATTAGCCTCTTAAGTGGCTCATTTGGTATCCCAGTAGTCAGCCAATTTCCAGCTTTCCTGACGCTGGCAAAATGGCACGGCAATGGGAAGATGTTGGGCACCCCCTCCCTGATGTCTTCCCATGCCGTTTTGCCAGCCTTCCCATCTCGCAGCCCGTCCCCAAATGGCTGGTATAATTTAGCCTATTAACTCTGTTTCTCCATCCACCAACGTTGCCAGACATGCTGAGTATTTCTAGCACTTCCTGTTTATATTTCAGATTAAGAACATCTGTAATATTTTGCCTTTGTGTACCAGGTTTTCTATTGGTGGTAAATCTACCAATTGCCCTGTTAAAAGTTGCAACCACATCCAATATTAGGTGGAAAAACTCTATGAAAAATGGTGAACTTTTCTCATTATCTCACCTCTTAATCGATTGCTTGCTACATTACATAGTGTGCTGATCTATAATATATTCCAATAAGATTCAAAGCAGCAAATGGATAGTTTTTCCATTGCTGAGTTTGTTCTTCAATGATTTCACTCAAATTCAACTTCTTAATGCTTTCTTCAAATTATATTTTGAACCACTGCAGCACTTGTGTGATGATGCTCCCACAATAATGCTGGGTTGGCAAATTCAAGATTTTGACTGAGCAACGATGATGGAGCAGCAATAAAGGTCAAAGTCTGGATAGTGTGTGATCCTAAAGGAAAGTTGGAAATGACGAATACAACTGCATTCTTTCATCCTATTTTAACATATTTCCCATCTACTTTGGTCCTCCATTGTCATCTCTGCATTCAAACCATATGCTAGTCCCTTCACATTGATCTCATGTTAAAAATAAGAATTTTTACAAAAATAAGCTGGATTTTTTTTTCTTTTGGCTTCCCCTTTTGTTTTCATATGAACATACATACGAACAAGGAGCAGAAGTAGGCCATTCAGCCCCTCTAGCCTGCTCCGCCATCCAATAAGATCATGGCTGATCTGTTTGTGTCTCGAATTCCACACTCCCATCTACCCCTGATAACCTTTGATTCCCTTGCCGAACAAGAATCTAATTGGCACGGAATTAATTTTTCTCTTTTTTTATTCGACATGAATGCTGAGTGGTATCATCTGGCAAGGGGCACCTGTCTTCAAAATCTGGCCTTTTGGTGGGTGCAAATTTCTCCAAACTATCTACATTTTTACTACTGTCAACATCCCTGCAACCAACAATCTATTAGAGGCCAGAGGTGGTAGAGACAGGGTCATTGAATATTTTTAAGGCGGGGGTAGATAGATAATCCCTACTCTCTTTCTCCTACTGCTCAGCCAATTTCCTAACCAGGTTAGTAAAAGCAAAATACTGCGGATGCTGGAAATCTGAAACAAAAACAAGAAATGCTGGAATCACTCAGCAGGTCTGGCAGCATCTGTGGGAAGAGAAGCAGAGTTAACGTTTCGGGTCACTGACCCTTCTTCGGAACTGACAAATATTAGAAAAGTCACAGATTATAAGCAAGTGAGGTGGGGGTGGGGCGAGAGATAACAAATGAGAAGGTGCAGATTGGACCAGGCCACATAGCTGACCAAAAGGTCACGGAGCAAAGGCAAACAATATGTTAATGGTGTGTTGAAAGACAAAGCATTAGTACAGATTAGGTATTAATACACTGAATATTGAACAGCAGCAAGTGCAAACCTGAAAAAAACAGTGGGTAAGCAAACTGAACAAACTAAGATGAAATGAAATAAATGCAAAAAAAGATTGTAAAAAATGTAAAAAAGAATGTAAAAAAAGGAAGAAAAAATAACTAAAAATGAAAGTAAAGTGGGGGGCTGTCATGCTCTGAAATTATTGAACTCAATGTTCAGTCCGGCAGGCTGTAGTGTGCCTAATCGGTAGATGAGATGCTGTTCCTCGAGCTTGCGTTGATGTTCACTGGAACACTGCAGCAATCCCAGGACAGAGATGTGAGCATGAGAGCAGGGGGGAGTGTTGAAATGGCAAGCAACCGGAAGCTCAGGGTCCTGCTTGCGGACTGAGCGGAGATGTTCCGCAAAGCGGTCACCCAGTCTGCGCTTGGTCTCCCCAATGTAGAGGAGACCACACTGTGAGCAGCGAATACAGTATACTACATTGAAAGAAGTACAAGTAAATCGCTGCTTCACCTGAAAGGAGTGTTTGGGGCCTGGGATAGTGAGGAGAGAGGAGGTAAATGGGCAGGTATTACACCTCCTGCGATTGCAGGGGAAGGTGCCATGGGACGGGGACGAGGTGGTGGGGGTAATGGAGGAGTGGACCAGGGTGTCGCGGAGGGAATGATCCCTTCGGAATGCTGACAGGGGAAGGGAGGGGAAGATGCGACTGGTAGTGGCATCACGCTGGAGGTGGCGAAAATGGCGGAGGATGATCCTTTGGATATGGAGGCTGGTGGGATGAACCTAACCAGGTTATTGGTTTTCCCACATTTCAATGAGGTTCATCTTTAACTAACAGTCTCTTATAAGGTTCCGTATTAAATGTCTTCTGGAAGTCCATATAAATAACATCCATCCATAGATATTCCCCTGTTCACTGCTTTCATCATCTCTTCAAAGAATTCAGTCAAGTTTGTCAGGCATGACCTACCCTTTACAAATCCACACTGGCTCTCTCTGATCAGCTGAAAATTTTCAAGGTGTTAGAACATAGAACATAGAACATAGAACATTACAGCGCAGTACAGGCCCTTCAGCCCTCGATGTTGCGCCGACCATCTGACCTACACTATTCCATTTTCATCCATATGTCTATCCAATGACCACTTAAATGCCCTTAAAGTTGGCGAGTGTTCAATCACTCTATCCTTTATTATAGACTGTAGTAATTTGCTGATAACAGATGTTAGGCTAACCAATCTATAATTTCCTTGTTTCCCTTTCTCAACTTTTTTAAATAGTGCAGTGATATGCACAATTTTCCAACCTAAAGTTACGGTTTGCGAATTGAGAGAACCTAAAAAGATTACAGTTAGGGCACTTGCAATGTTTTCGCCTACTTCCTTTAAACCCTGGGCTGGAAACCATGTGGTCCTGGAGATTTTTCTCTCTTTAGTGCCATTCATTTCTTCATTATTGTTGTTTTGCTTTTATGTTAATTCTGTTGAGTCACCATCACTAATTCAATCATAGTTTCCTTTGGATATCTGGCATGCTATCCTTTTCCTCTACCACAAATACTGACACAAAATAATTATTTAACATGTTTGTCATTTCCTTATTTTCATTTATAATATCACCATTATCTGTTTTTAAGGGGCCCACAATTCTCTTAACACTTTACCTCCTTAGTTGTTCCATGACTTTTTTTTGGCAAGCACATCTCTTGCCCCTTAGGGGCATAAACTGGTTCTGTATTGCATTAAATTCTTTTTTCAACACCTCCCACTGATCCACTATCATTTTACCCATTAACATATTTGCCCAGTTTACTGTGGACAGTCTCTATC
This sequence comes from Heterodontus francisci, assembly GCF_036365525.1. NCBI lineage: Eukaryota > Metazoa > Chordata > Chondrichthyes > Heterodontiformes > Heterodontidae > Heterodontus > Heterodontus francisci. The sequence goes on along the minus strand of NC_090380.1, from coordinate 103,014,018 downwards.
TCCGCCTTACCTAAATCTAGAACAGGGTTGTCCAATATATGGCCCCTCAGGCTAGAATCTGTCCCATCAAAGGTTTCCATCCAGCCTACGGATGTATTTCAGAGATGAGAAATTTTCCTAAAATAAGAGCAAAATGCTGCGGATGCTGGAAATCTGAAATAAAAACTGAAAGTGCTGGAAATACTCAGCAGGACTGTCAGCATCTCTGGAGAGAGAAACAGAGTTAATGTTTCAGGTCTGTGACTTTTCATCAGATCAAAGGGAGAAAAAGAGAGAGAGGTTTTCTTGCACGTTCCGACTTCTTTTTAAAACCCTAAATCTGTCCGACGTTGGGAAACCGTTGTTCCTGCTGTTCGCACCTGTCAGCTGTGAAACTGATAGTCAGTTTTTTAAAAAACATTGCACTAACAACAAAGCTGCTGTGTTGAATGCTTCCACTCCTTGCAACTGTCAAAGAGACAGAAAAATACAGAGTGGAGGTCGGGTGGGGGGGGCGTGCGGCTGCAGGAAACAGCGACGGGGGAGGGGGGGAGCAAAGAGAGACAGAGGGAGAGAGAGTAAGAGAGGGACAGAAAGAGGGGCAGAGAGAGAGAGAGGGAACAGCCAGAGAGAGGGGGAGCAGAGAGGGAGAGGGGCAGAGAGAGAGAGAGGGGAACAGAGACAGAGAGAGAAGGGGAACAGAGAGAGGGGACACACAGTGAGGGAGGGGCAGTGAACAGAGGTGGGGGGCAGAGAGAGACAGAGAGAGAATGGAGCAGAGAGATGGGGAGGGCAGAGAGACAGAGAGAGCGATGAGGGCAGAGAGAGAGAGAGCGGGGGGACAGAGAGAAGGGGACAGAGAGACAGAGAGTGAGAAGGGGCAGAGAGACAGAGAGTGAGACAGGGCAGAGAGACAGAGAGAGAGGGGGACAAGGAGACAGAGAGAGAGAGGCGGCAGAGAGAGAGAAAGTGATCAAGATCATTCCCGACAGATGGACACCTATCCAGAATACTCCACATCGCTACAAGTGTGCGGGCAAACGTTGACTACTTGTGCAAGCAACAAAATGCCAGGTAGCTCACTAATCAGTGTCTAATATACTGTTGAGAAAGCAAGTCACAATTAGTCTTCTCATTTAAAGCTTCTTCACAAAAATGCACATTTTTTGTTGTTTTGATTAATGGTAAGATAACTTTTTAATGCCTTTATTTTTTTCAAAGTTGTTTCACCAGCCCCCTATGTAAGACAAAAATTGTAATGTGCTCCCACCCCCCCCCCCCCCCCACCCCCGCCATACGAAAAGGTTGGACAACCCTGATCTAGAATCTTAGTAGCTGTTTTGTGTTTCTCCATTTCAAACACAATGTTGAACTTGATCATATTATGATTGCTATGAGATAACTGTACATGGACTGTCAGGCTGTTAACTAAATCTGTTTCATGATTTATCACTAAATCTAATTTGAGTATTTATGGTTAGTTGTAAATCTGACAATAAAACAGCAAAGAAAGGAGGCATTTCACGCTCTGTAATGCTGCTATGATTACTTTTGATTTGCTTTGTAGATTATGCTTGTAATTTTCTGGGTTTGTGATAGTAGCTTTATCACAGAAACTGGAATAACATTTGATTTGTCACTTTTGGAGGAAATTTCAAACTTGCCAATAACTCCAGTAACATAGAGTTGTCTGGCACAGAATATTTACTCCTCACCCGCAACCCCCGCCCCCACCCCCCCCCCCCATCACCACCATCCCTCTCCCGCAAGAATGTACTTGTGGCACTGAATTTGCAGGCCCACCCAAAGTTGGGAATGGAGGTGGTGGGTGGGAGGGGGGTGTCAGTTTCAGGACGCTATTCCCAGCGGCAGCAATGTTAACCAGGGCAGGAGGAAGGTGGGACTGAGATCCCGCTCTTCTTCCCATTCAGGTCTATTAAAGTAGTTTACAAGCTGCTTAAGAGCTTGTTAACATTGAAGGGTTTCAGGAGGTTTCTGTTGCAACTCAGTCAAAGGGAGGTGGGTACAGAGTGGGGAGCCAGCCATGGCTGCCCCAGGGCATCACCCCAGCCCCATAAGAGGGTCAACAGGCAAAGGGGAACTCTGCACTTGGTAAGGAGGTGCTGCGAAGGTGGCGGGGAAAGTGAGCACTCAGCGCTCGGGCATTAAATAGGGTTGTCATCCTCCCCTGGCATCACAGGGCAAAAGACTAGGGGGCAAGGCTGTCAGGGACAATTGGACGACCACCTATCTAGAAAGAAGGCTGCAACTGGCAAAGGGTGCACGACTGTCAGATTGTGGGCGAAGTGGCAATGAAGGGCATCATCCGCCGCAGGAAGGGCAGAACACCGAGCAATGGGCAGGCACGGGAGAGGAAAAAGGGCCAGGAGAAGCCTTAGCCTCAGCAAAGGATCTACCACCAAAGACAGAGCTGCCCGGAGATAACTGAAACTCAGTGCTGCAGAAGACTATGTCCGTCCAGGCAGATGATCACTCTGTGACCTTGTCACCTCACACCTCACAGCACTGGTCACCATGTCCTGCCAGTAGCCGTTAAAGTCACTGTGCCTTTGAACATCTTCACTTCTGTCTCCTTCCAAGGATCAGCTGCGGACCTTAGTGGCATCTCGCAAGTGGCTGCACACCACTGCATCTCGCAGGTCACAGATGCCCTCTTTGCCAGAGCTGGATGGTACATTCAGTTCACGACTGACGCGACCTTGCAGGGGTAGAGGACATTGCATTCAACCTCCATTGCTGGATTTCCCCAGATGCAGGTCATCATCAATTGCACCCGAGTGGCCATCAAGGCACCCAGCCACCGGACACTCAGATCCATCAACAGGAAGGGCTTCCACTCCATCAAAGTCTAACTGATCTGCGAGCACAACAAAAGCTTTCTCCATGTGTGCGCTCGCTTTCCTGGCAGCTGCCATGACTCTTTCATCTTCCACCAGTCCAGACTGCCTCAGATCTTCACTCCAACACCCAAAGTGAATGGATGCATCCTAGGGCACATGGGATATCCCTTGAAGAGATGGATACTGACCCCTTTATGAGAATGCCAGACAGAGGTTATACAATTAATGCCACATTCTCAGTATAAGCAGGCCATTGGGCTTCCGAACATGCGATTCCAGTGCCTGGACTGGTCAGATGGCACCCTCCAATACCCTTGTGCAAAGGTTGCCTGCTGTGCCCTCCATAGAGGTGTGGACCTTGAGGATGGTGAGGCCCTGGAAAGAGACAGCTCATTGGAGGAGGAGCAGGAGGTTCGAGAAGAGAAGGAAGAAGAGGTGAAGGGAGATGACAATGAACAGAGAGGTGCCACTGCTGCACAATGAGGTGGCCTCCTCCTGCCCCCTCCTCTCCCTCATGACCACCAACATTAGATCCAGGTTGGCATCGATGAAGCAAGGGTCTGCCCTGTCCCTGGCTCCAGGCTCTGACTCCCCTGCGACATCTCACTTCCCTCTGGTGCTGTGGAAGGCTTCTGTCCAAACCGCAGATCTCTCCCTCAGGACAAGCAACAGCCTCAGTGATAGCTGCCGTGGGAGTCTAAATCAATCCCACACTTCATCTGATCCTCTTCCGTTCATGCACCCAGTGGCTCTAAGTGGACAAGAAACCCATCTCCATACCAATGAAGGGCTTACCCACAAGAATATCTTAACTTTAATCAGTTTCCCACTGGAGGCAGTTTTCTGATGCGGAAACAAACTATGTTTCCTGCCTCCTTGGCGAAAATTCTGCCTGTGATGTTAAACTGTCCTTTAGATTGATGAGTACCAATGAATTTTGTTTGATGGACCCCCAGACAACATCAAAAATTGCCTTCTTTTTGTTCAAAGGAAATGGGAAAGAATTTAGATCTATTGTGCCAGGTTTCAGTTGTGAAGGAACTCATGAGGATTTATAAACAGACTGAAACTCAGTTGTCTCAGATGTAATAAAATCTGGGAGGGCTATGTCATAGATGTTTGATGAGGCTTTCAGTTGTACACCCTTAATACCTTATTTTTATAGAATCATAGAATTATAGGAATTTACAGCACAGAAGGAGGCCACTAGCCCACTGTGTGTCTGTGCAGGCCAAAACTCAGCTATCCAGCCTAAATCCACTTTCCAAATCTTGGTCTGTACCTCCGTAGCTTATGGCGCTTCAAGTGCATATCCAACTACTTTTAGATGCAATGAAGATCTCTGCCTCTACCATCCTTTCAGATAGTGAATTCCAGACCCCCACCACCCTCTGGGCGAAAAATTTTCTCTTCAATTCCCCTCTAATTCTGATATCAATTACTTTAAATCTATTTCCACTGGGTATTGACCTCTCTGCTCAGGGAAATAGGTCCTTCCTAGACACTCTATTTAAGCCTCTCATAATTTTATACATCTTAATTAAATCTCCCCTCAGCCTCCTCTGTTCCAAAGAAAACAACCCAAGGCTATCCAATCTTTCCTCATAGCTAAAATTCTCCAGTCCTGGCAACATACTTGTAAACCTTCTCTGTACCCTGTCCATTGCAAACACATCCTTCTTTTAATGCAGTGACCGGAACTGTATGCAGTACTCTAACTGTGGCCTAACTAGTATTTTGTACAGTTCTAGCAAAACCTCCCTGCTTTTATATTCTATGCCTCAGATAATAAAGGAAAGTATTCTATATTCCTTCTTAACAACCTTGTCTACTTGTCTTGTTTAGTAAAATTGGCCCTTGCCCAACTGAGAACTTTTATGCCTGGTCTACCTTCGTCCTTTTCCATAACTATGCTAAATTTAACTGAATTATGATCACTACCAGCAAAATGCTCTCCCATTAATACCTACCTAGCTTAATTTCGTAAATAATGCCTTAGCATATGTACAGGACATCCCAACACACTTCACAAATGATGATTTTTGGAAGAACAGTCACTGTTGTTTTATAGCAAGAAATGGAAGCAAATGAAAAGAAGGTACTTGCATTTATATAGTGCTTTTCACGGCCTCAGGACGTCTTGAAGTACTGTACAGCCAATGAAGTACTTTTGAAGTGTATTCACGAATGTCCCATCTACATTTTTTTTGTTGTGCACGGTCACTCACGTGCATTATCTTAAAGGGGAAAACTTGTGAGCAGCCTGCACAATATGCGCAGCTTAACGGGAACGTTGGTAATCACTGTTGTAAGGTAGGAAATGCAGCAGCCAATTTATGCCCAGTAAGGGCTCATAAACAGTCATGTGATAATGGCCCAATTAGTGATGTCACTTGAGGGATAAATATTGGCCAGGACACTCAGGAGAACACCCCTACTTTTCATTAAAATACTGGCTTAAGATCTTTTACATCCACCTCGAAGGGCCAACAGGGTTTTGGTTTTAGCATCTCATCCAAAAGACGGCACCTCCAACAATGCAGCAGCCCCTCAGTACTGCACTGAAGTGTCAGCCTTGATTTTGAACTTCAACACAGAATCTTCTGATGCAGAGGCACTGAGCTATAGCTGCACAACAAATTGAATATTTGGTATCGATTGTTCAAATTCCACATCAGACGAACAGTTTCATCCCACTCAATAATAAAAAAAAATTAAAGGCTGCATTGTTTCTGACGGCCTCAATAACTGTGTAGAATGCTCCTAGCATGCCCCTCATAAAAACGAGCCTTTTGAATAGATCTCAAGGATATTATTATACAGCTTTACTTAGCATCAATGTCTGCGTTGATGCATTTGTAAATTAAGTTTTCAAAAGGACTACTATTTTAAGCTGACCAGTTAAAAGTTTTGTTAACATTTGTCACTATTCTCTCACTTTCATTAATTTGTTACAGCAGGGGATTAATAAACATTTCCTAATGCATTAAGATTTAGGCTCAGACTAAACAAGTATGACACCAAATTGATTAGCAAACAAACTGCAAATGAAATAACGAGGAATAGTGACCTCCACAAATCTTGCAAGGAGAAGGAGCTCACTGGGATGTTTATAGGATCATGTAGAAAAAAGTTAAACAAATGAGCAGAAGAGGCCTAGAGATAAGTATAGCTGCACAGGCAAACTATAACAATGACAAAGTTCAGGGGTGGTAGTATTTTCGTCCCTGAGTTCGGAGATTGTGTGTTCAAGTTCCACTCCAGGGACATGATCACATAATCTAGGCTGACACTCCAGGGCAGTACTGAGGGGTGCTGTACTATTGTGGATGAGACATTAAACTGTGATCCTCTCTGCCCTTCCACTATTTGAAGAGCAAAGAAATTTTCTCTGCTGTCCTGGTCCATATTTATCCCTCAACTACCATCTCTAAAACAGATTCTCTGGTCACATTATCTCATTGCTGTTTATGGTTGGTGTGAATGGTGCTATATAAATGCAAGTTCTTTCTTTACGATAATAAAAGGGCTATCAGAGAAACAGTGAGAACATTAAAAGATGGAAATAGGTTTGAAAATGAGGATGAGCACAAAATGCACGAATACTTCCTCACAGTATTGACAAGGGAAGACATAAAGCAAATACTCACCCCACCGAGAAATAGTACCAGGCCAAAATTCAAGGCTTTAACATAAATGGAAGTACCAAACAACCAGAAATGATTTAAAACAAATGAATCTCCAGGATTAGATGGTATTTATCCCAGCAGTGTTGATTGAGAGAGACTAGTGAGATTTGAAAAGCAATGATAATCATTAGGAAGGAGTCAATAAACGCTAGAGAAGTACCAGCAGACTGGACGTGGGCTTACATGGTGGCCATGTTCAAAAACGGAGACAAAACAGACATAGGCAACTAGAGATTAATTAGTCTTACTTCAATTTCATGTAAAATAGTGGAATTGATTACCTGTAGTAAACTTCAGGATTACCTGTACAACAACAGTCTGGATAACAACAGTCAACATGGCTTTAGCCAGGGAAATTTCCAGTTTTTCTTTTCATTCATGAGATGTGGGCATTGGTGGCAAGGCCAGCATTTATTTCCAATCCCTAATTGCTCTTGAGAAGGTGGTGGTGAGTCGTCTTCTTAAACTGCAGCTCATGTGCTGTCGGGACACCCACAGTTAGGCAGTTCTGGGATTTTGACCCAGCAATAGGGAAGGAACGGCAATATATTTGCAAGTCAGGATGGAGCGTGACATAGAGGGGAACTTGCAAGGGGTGGTGGGTAATGTGTTCTTTATGTTGTCTGATGCAACATAAATGAGATGCATGGAGCCCAGTTATGCTGAAGATTTCAAATAGGTTTATTACAGCAAAACTCTTATATACAGTACAGAGCTATTTACAGTACCTTCCTCTAGGTGTTACAGTTGCAGAGTGAATCTGGCATGAAGTCACATGACTGCATCCTGGTACTTAGCTCAGTAGCATACTAAGATCTTAAAGGGACATCACTCTTAAAGGCAATCATACAACATGGTGTTCCCACACAAAAGCAAAATACTGCAGAAGCTGGAAATCTGAAATAAAAACAGAAAATGCTGGAAATACACAGCAGGTCTGGCAGCAACTATGGAGAGAGAAACCGAAATAATTTTCAGGTCCGTGATCTTTCATCACAACTGAGAAAAGTTAGAGATGTAATAAGTTTTGAACAAGTGGAAGGGGGAAGGTAGGAAAAAGAACAAAAGGGAAGGTCTGTGATAAGGTAAAGAGCAGGAGGGATTAAATGACAAAAGGTTTCATGGTGTAAGGCCAAATGGAGTGGTAATGGCAGAAGTAGTGAAACAAAGGATGTGTCTAGAGGAGATGTGAATGGCAGGAGAGCAGCTGTCTGAACGCAAAGTAAAGAAATTAAAGGAACAAGAGCAAAAAGCCAAACCAGAAAAAAAAATGCGGGCAGTGGTCATGATCTAAAATTGTTGAACTCATTGTTGGGTCTAGAAGGCTGTAAAGTGCCAGTCAAAACATGAGGTGCTGTGTTGAACTTCATTGGAACACTGTAGCAAGGTCACAGTATGAGCAAGGAGGAGAATTAAAATAACAGGCAACTGAAAGCTTGGGGGTCATGCTTGCAACTGAACGGATGTGTTCCTCAAAGTGGTCAATCAGTTTGAGTTTGGTCTCCCCTAATGTAGAGGAGGCACATCATGAGTAGTGAATACTACATACTATATACTAAATTGAATGAAGTATAAGTAAATCGCTGTTTCGCCTGGAAGGAGTATTTTGGGCCTTGGACTGTGAGAAGGGAGGAGGTAAAAGGACTAGTGTTGTATCTCCTGCAGTTGCATGGCAATGTGCCATAGGAAAGAGAGGGGGTGTTGGGGATAATTGAGGAGTGGATGAGGGTGTCACTGAGAGAATAGTCCTTTTGGAATTCTGAAAGCATGGTGTTTCCATGTGTCTGCTGCCCTTGTCCTTCTATGTAGTAAAGGTCACAGGTTTGGAAGGTGCTGTCGAAGGAGCCTTAGCAAGTTGCTGCAGTGCATTTTGTAGATGGTACACACTGATGCCACTGTGCACAGTGGTGGAGGGAGTGAATGTTTAAGGTGGTGGACGGGATGCTGATAAAGCAGATGCTTTGTCCTGGATGGTGTCGAACTTCTTGAGTATTGTTTGAGCTGCACCCATCCAGGCAAGTGGAGAGTATTCCATCACACTCCTGACTTTTGACTTGTAGATGGTGGACATGCTATGGGGAGTCAGGAGGTGAGTTACTGCAGAATTCCTAGCCTCTGATCTACTCTTGCAGCCACAGTATTTATAAGGCTGCTCCAGTTCAGTTTTTGGTCGATGGTAACCCCCAGGTTAGGGTGGAAGATTCAGTGATGATAAGGCCGTTGAACATTGAGGGGAGATGGTTAGATAATTTCCTGTTGAAGATGGTCATTGCCTAGTACTTGTGTGGCATGAATGTTACTTGCCACTTATCAGCCCAAGCCTGAATGTTGGCTAGGTCTTCCTGCATATGGGCATGGACTGTTTCAGTATCTGAGAAGTTGTGAATGGTACTGAGCACTGTGCAATCATCAGCGAACATTCCCAATACTGACCTTATGATGGAGAGAAGGTCATTGATAAAGCCAGCTGAAGATGGTTGGGCCTAGGGGTCTACCCTGTGGTCCAATGCGAGCACCCTTGCTTTTGAGTCAGAAGGTTGTTTGTTCAAGCCCCACTCCAGAGACTTGAGTACTTAATCTAGGATGACACTCTAGTGCAGTACTGATGGAGTTGCTGTCTTTCAGATGAAACATTAAATCAAGGCTCTCTTAGGTAGATGGAAAAGATCCCATGGCACTGTTTTGAAGAAGTTCAGGCAGTTCTTCCCAATGTCCTGGCCGTTAGTTAACCTGAATCAACAATACTAGAACAGATTACTTGGTCTTATTGCTATTTCTGAGACTTTTCTATGCACAATATTGGCTGCCACATTTCCTACAACTGTGCCTATACTTCAAAAGTATTTCATTGGCTGCAAAGTGCTTTGGGATGTCCTGAGGTTGTGAAACGTGCTATGCAAATGCACATCTTTCTTTTCTTCTTTCTCATGAATGGTTTTGAAGTGGTTAAGGATAAAGTTGAAGGAGAAGTCTTAGGAGATCCAAAGCTCAACACCTCCAACCAGTGCAGAGCAGTAATCAACAAAATCATTGGGGTATTCAATTCCAGAGTTGAAACGGTAGCATATAAGCCAGAGGAAGCCATGATCAAACTGTAAGTGCTCTGGTATCTGAGAAACAAGGGAAGAATTCAGGCTCCGAAACAGTGCAAAGAAAAGGTCAATCATTCTTTTAGGGATCTGACTGTTGAGGAATGACTGGAGAGATTTCCATTTTTCAGCCTGGAAGGGAGGGAGCTACTGGTTACAAGAATAACCAGGGCAACCTCAGGGCAAACGAATATTGCAGCATGGGCCTCAAACAAGCAAGAGGTCCCTTATTTGTATATGTAGAGGGCCTAACAGCTGTTTCAGGCAGGTGCCCTGGACACCTAGAGCTGGATTTTGAAAGCCCGATGGGAGCAGGAGTAGGTGCGTGCTCAATTTGAAGCTTTCATTCTCGCAGGTTGGCACTGGCTCCTGCCACCTCCAGAAAGTGAAGCAATTTTTTAAAGGGAAACCGGGAGGGAGGGAATGGGTAGTGCAAATGCTCCCAATTAATCGCCTGCTGAGCTCATTGAGGAGCCCATCCAAAGGCTTGTCAGGAGCAGTTGGTAAGTTTCAGTAGAAGGGCATAGGGAAAATGCCATGTCTGGAACAGAGTGGGGTGTAGAGGTTGTGAACAAAGCAGATGGCCGTGAGGGCTATTGGATGGGCTGATTAACATACTGCAGAAGTCCAAAATAAAGCTTAACTGCTCAAACAGTGCCACTGCTGGATCTGAAAGACTTGCATTTGTAAGTGGTAAGTGGCAAGCATCCGGAAAGGGATGTGAAGCCGTTGGCATCACTTGGACTGCTGAGCTTGGCAGGGGAAGGCCTGGTGAGCAAACGCACGCCAGCTGAGGGAGTTCAGGCTACTCTGATGTTGGACAGAGCATCCAAGATGACCTTCAGCGAATACATCTTCCTGGATATAGAGGCCAGAGGAGCACAGTGGGTGGCTGCAAGGGGAAGAAGGTGCTACCGAAGACATAGGGCCTACCGCCCAAGAGTCAGCTACCTGCAAATGACAGAGCGCTAGTGCCATAGGAGGCTACACCTATCCAGGCAGATGGTCGCAAACTTTGTGCTCTGATCTACAGTGACCTGAGGCCTTGCGGCCCCCACGGCAGTCCCTTACCTGCAGCCATCAAGGTCACCATCACCTTGCATTTTTAGGCAACAGGGGTGTTCCAGGGATCAGCTGTGGCCCTAGATGGCATCTTGCAATCAGCAGGTCATCGTGCCATCAGGCAGGTCACGGATGCCATATTCCGGAGGGCAGGGTACTACATCCACTTGGACACAGATGGGCCAGCTCAAACACAGTGGGCATTGGGCTTTGCTGCCATTGATGGATTCCCTCTGGTCCAGGGCGTCATTGATTGCACCCACGTAGATTACATAGAAACATAGGAGCAGGAGTAGGCCATTCGGCCCTTCGAGCCTGCTCTGCCATTCAATACGATCATGGCTGATCATCCAAACTCAGTACCCTGTTTTCTCCCCATATCTCTTGATCCCTTTACCCCTAAGAGCTATATCTAACTCCTTCTTGAATATATTTAATGATTTGGCCTCAACTGCTTGTCGTGGTAGAGGATTCCACTGGTTCACCACTCTCTGGGTGCAGAAATCTCTCCTCATTTCAGTCCTAAATGGCTTACCCCTTATCCTTAGACTGTGAGCCCTGGTCCTGGACTCTCCTGCCATGGGGAACATCCTTCCTGCATCTAGTCTCTCTAGTCCTGTTAGAATTTATTAGGTTTCAATGAGATCCCCTCTCATTCTTCTAAACTCCAGCGAATACAAGCCTAATCGACCCAATCTCTCTTCATACGTCAGTCCTGCCATCCAGGAATCAGTCTGGTGAACCTTCGCTGCACTCCCTCCAAAGCAAGAACATCCTTCCTCAGATAAGGAGACCAAAACTGCACACAATACTCCAGATGTGGTCTCACCAAGGCCTTGTATAATTGCAGCAAGACATTCCTGCTCCTGTACTCGAATCCTCTCGCTATGAAGGCCAACATACCATTTGCCTTCTTAACTGCCTGCTGCACCTGCATGCTTACTTGCAGCGACTGGTGCACAAGGACACCCAGTCTCGCTGCACCTTCCCCTTTCCCAATCTATCACCATTCAGATAATAATCTGCCTTCCTGTTTTTGCCACCAAAGTGGATAACCTCACATTTATCCTCATTTTGCTGCATCTGCCATGCATTTGCCCACTCACTCAACCTGTCCAAATCACACTGGAACTTCTCTGCATCCTCCTCACAGCTCACACTCCCACCCAGCTTTGTGTTGTCTCCAAACGTGGATATATTACATTTAATTCCCTCATCTTTATCATGAATATATATTGTGAATAGCTGGGGTCCTAGCACTGATCCCTGCAGTACCCCACTAGTCACTGCCTGCCACTCGAAAAAAGACTCGTTTATTTCTACTCTTTGTTTCCTGTCTGCCAACCAGTTCTCTATCCATGTCAGTACCTTACCCCCATGTGCTTTAATTCTGCACGCTCTTATGTGGGGCTTTTATCGAAAGCCTTCTGAAAGTCCAAATACACCACATCTACTGGTTCTCCCTTATCAATTCTACTAGTTACATCCTCAAAGAATTCCAGTAGATTTGTCAAGCATGATTTCCCTTTCATAAATCCATGTTGACTTTGTCCGATCCTGTCACTGTTTTCCAAGTGCTCTGCTATTACATCTTTTATAATGGACTCTAGCATTTTCCCCACTACTGACGTCAGGCTAACCGGTCTATAATTCCCTGTTTTCTCTCTACCTCCTTTTTAAATAGTGGGGTTACATTAGCTACCCTCCAATCCGCTGGAACTGTTCCAGAGTCCATAGAATTTTGAAAAATGGCCAGCAATGCATCTACTATTTCTAAGGCCACTTCCTTCAGCACTCTGGGATGTAGATTATCAGGCCCTGGCGATTTATCGGCCTTCAATTCCATCAATTTCCCTAACACCATTTCCTTACTAATACTGATTTCATACAGTTCCTCCTTCTCACTAGACCCTAAATCCCCAATATTTCTGGGAGGTAATTTGTGTCCTCCTTTGTGAAGACAGAACCAAAGTATGTGTTTAATTGGTCTGCCATTTCTTTGTTCCCCATTACTGAACAGAAAAGGCTACCACTCATTGAATGTCCAGCTGGTCTGTGACCAGAGGAAGTGAATCTTGCTGGTGTGTGCCCGGTTCACGGGCAGCTGTCATGAATTTTTTATCCTGTGAGAGTCCCAGGTGCCACACCTCTTCAGGCTCACTTCCAGATTCCGTAGGTGGCTGCTGGGGATGAGGGTTATCCCCTAAAGAGATGGCTCCTGACGCCCATCTGAAACCGAGGCATGGATGGAGAGAGTCGCTACAACCAGAGCCACCTACTAACACAGTCCTGCATTGAACAGACCATTGGCATCTTGAAGATACGCTTCCATCGCTTTAACCGGTCAGGTGGTGCCCTCCAATACAATCCAGCTGGAATGTCCCATATTGTGGTCATCTGCTGCACCTTACACAACATGACACTGCAAAGAGGCCTGGAAATGGATGAAGAGGAGGAGCTGGAATGCCACTCCATCTCGCAGGAGGACTGGGAAGAAGAAGAAGAGGATGAAGAGGAGGAGGAAAGGCTCCAACTCCAGAGTGGCATCCGCTCTGGGCATCTCTGCACCATTATCAACACTAAGTGGTCTATGCTACAGAGAGTTTCACTCTTTCTGTGCATATCAGCGCGGTGCTCCTGCACCCACTCAGAGTGGTGCTGCATATGGTTCTCCAAGACGTTGCCCAATCTCTCAATGGAGAAGCTCATGCAATCAAAGCTCTGCGTCATGACAAAGCACACACACTGCATGGACTCCTCCATTGTCTGCTCATGGCTCCTGAAGGCCTCAGGGAACTCTGACAACAGGAACTTATCTGCCTCTGGTCCTTGAGGAAGATCCTCCTTGTTTGTGAGACCTGAAGCCCAGCCTCTTCACCCAGCAAAGCATCACTGTGTCTGTCCTCCATCCTCTGAGGGGGACTGTCCACAGCTGACTCTGCCTCACCTTCCTCTTTCTCCTGCTCGCGAGTGATGTGAGGTTCACCCAGTCCTCCCCTTTCAATACTACTCTGGGGCCCAACCGAGATGAGTGTGTCTGTGCTGGTGGAAGGTGCCGAGGTATGATGTGACAATGCTGTTTCCATGGATTCTTCCTCGGCTGTGGATGGCAGGTGCAGTCTCTTCCCCCTCTACATGGCCCTGTGGGAAACACAAAAAAGTGGAATTGAGGATTCATCCTCCTCAACAAGTTCTCCAGCACAACCATCCCCTCAGATGACAGGTCAAAGATGTACAGCACGCACTGGGCAGGAGTCTCCACCATGCCCTTCACCTCAAGAAATGTTCCGAGCATCGGGCTCCTGATCCCGGAACGAAAATTCAGCCCCTATTGTTTGCCTATGGAAATGCTGCAACTCCGGCTCGCAATGTTCACGTACTTCCTGTCTGCCATATTGGAGGCTTAGGCACCCATTTAGCTGCTGAAGAACAGGCACGGGGCCATCGATTTTCTAGGCCATTGTGTAAACTCAGGCAAAATGATTCTCTTGGTGGGACATGTTGCGTAATTAATATGTTTTTCCATTCCCCCAGTGCTCCAAAATGATTTGAATTTGACAGTATTGCAGAGCAGTTCACAAAGACTTTGAGAAACACATCAGTGTCTGAAGCATTGATATCTGACAGGAGACAGTCTACAATGACTCATCACTAGCACCTTTCACTTACTGAATGGTCAATAGTTTCTATGCTTACTAATAATTCCTTTCAATAGCTTATTGAATTTCAACCTCCACAATTGGAAGATTTCATCATTCTTACATAAACTTTTATTTTCCAGCCCCGATCAATCCTCTACCTCTGTGTGCACAGTAGCATAAGCAGTGTTAGCATAACTGATAACAGGACCAGAAAAACAAAGGGATATATTCTTACCTTGCATAAATGTGATCCTGAAATGTAATGTATTGTCAGACAGTTAATCTGTCATTTACTCCAATTTACTCATTTAAATATTTAGAAAGCAAAGGGAAATCGGATCGCAGATTTAAAATTGCAGCAAACCGAAGGAACCATCTTCAGTGTCAGTATCCTTTATACATTCGCTCATGCCTATCTCATGTGAGATTCATTTTTCGGCTTAGTAAAATCAGATGAAAGACATAGGCCTAGAAATTTGATCGCAGTTCACCCATGTTTCAGGTGTAAAACAGGCTCCTAGAGGTCCAACATATAGCCTGATGAATTAACCATGTGTGGACTCATCCATTCTCCCTACTCCTGATGTCCAGCATGCCCTGTTCACATGAGGAGAGGGTGTGTAGGTTACCTCGACCTCCTGCACCTACTGCCTGGTCTTGCCTGCAAGCTTCTCCTGCAAGTGTTAGCCTTTTGTCAGCTGTTTTGAGTATGTCAGAGAGCAATAGTGCAGACATTGTGTGAAAGATGTGAAGTGTGGGGAAGTGAGAGTTGCAATAGTGGTGAAAGTAGGAGATGTAGAGTGTGCAAGTAGACAGAAAAAGCAGCAGCGTGAAGTGTAGTGCAGTGAATAGAGAAGCATGAAGCAAATCGGAGTAGGGATTGTTGTGAATAGTGGAGTTGAAGTGCTGCAATTGCGAGGAGAGAATAAGTGAGGTGAGACATAGGATTCGTACCTTGCCAAATCCACTGAGATCATTAAACCTGTTCCCACTGGTGGTGGATCATTTGTCTAGAGGGCTTTCTGCCTCCCGAGACAAACAGGATCTCCTTCCTCCTGCCGCTGCCCAGACCAGGGCCTCCATAGCGGCATCAGGCAATGTGGGGCCCCAATCTACAGCTCTTGCTTTAAAAACCCAAACTTGATCACTGCCTTATTTTTTATCTTACGCTTTTAAACTTTAATTAGCATTCTGCAGCATGGACCTTGGCCCTTCACCTCAGTATCCAAAATTCAGGAAAAGGGTTCCAATTGTGCTGTACGATGTTATGGAAGAAAACATTAATATGCTGATTGAAGTGCCTCTAATGGCTAATTTAGCAGAAGTACTGAGTTAATTACCTCATTAAAATAGTGGGCAAAGAAATTTCATGCAAGCATATTAATGAGTTTGTTATTAATATCAACCAATACGTGTGTGTATATAAATAGAGAGAGGGAGAGAGAGAGAGAAAGCTAGCCTCTTCCAAAACAATGTGTATGAAAAAGATATATAACTTGCATATACCCATCATGTTTCAAATCAAAGATACCTAATTTTGGATACTTAATCATGCATTTGTGAGAACACTGCCATAATTTGCAAGTAAAAAAATGCCTTTAATAAATTGGCTAAAATATATTTTATTGTGGGAAAATGTTATGAGGAATCATTCTAGCAAATTAATCAGTTAAAAAAGAGGCATTAGGCCAGATTTCTAGCCTATTAGCTGGTCTTCAATGATACTGTTTATAACAAGTGATGAGGAACGCCATCACCTCCAAGTTCCCTTCCAAGTCACATGCCATCTTGATTTGGAAATATATCGCCGTTCCTTCATGATTGCTGGGTCAAAGTCCTGGCACTTCCTACCTAACATCACTGTGGGAGTACCTTCCCCATATACACTGCAGTTGTTCAAGAAGAAGGCTCACCACCTTCTCAGGGTGATTAAGGCTGGTCAGTAGATACTAACCTTGCCTGTGCTGGCTGCAACCCGAGAATAGAGTCACAGAGATACAGCACTGAAACAGGCCCTTCGACTCACTGAGTCTGTGCCAACCAACAACCACCCATTTATACTAATCCTACATTAATCCCATATTCCCTTACATCCTTCCCTCAATTCTCCTACCACTTAGCTAGACTAGGGGCAATTTACAATGGCCAATTTACCTATCAACCTACCAGTCTTTGGCTGTGGGAGGAAACCGGAGCACCCGGCGGAAACCCACGCGGTCACAGGGAGGACTTGCAAACTCCGCACAGGCAGTACCCAGAATTGAACCTGGGTCACTGGAGCTGTGAGGCTGCGGTGCTAACCACTAAATGAATAACAAAAAGTCTGAAGCCCAGCCTGTACTGTTTGACATCCAATCTGACCTTTCTTCCTTCTCAGATAGTTCTTGTGGGAAAGTGTTCTACATAGGACCTGAGCTCAATTATTAATCATTGCTGTTTCTATTAATTGGCAAATGCTTTGCTCCTCTCGTTCTGACAGAGGTACTTCAAAGTCTGAAAAAAAAACTGGAGGAAGTGAATGGGTTTCTTTTCCTTCCAGTAATTATTTCTTAAAAGATTTCTTGGTTGTGAATTGTCAGAATTTGACATTGAGAACCTTGTTTGAGAAAGACATTCTCAAAGCTTTTGTATAAATCAATACACTAACAGTGAAATTGGACATGGCACGGTTGAAAACAGGTGGTTGAGCATTATACATAGCTCCTGATATGCAGTTCTGTTAGCTTCAATAGACCTGAATATTGGGCATGTCGGCTAATGCAATTACGCCTGTTTTACGTCACCACCCGTGTCAAACTTTACCCCCAGTATCTTTTTATTGGATCACTGCTGACACACATCGTGATCTGGGGTCCTGGGTTGGCTGGATTACTGGAATTAGCCTGCTCCAAATGCTGGAAGTTCACCATGATGGCAACTTCTTTAAATTTATTAATTCACAGCATCGCTGGCAAGGCCAGCATTTATAGTCCATCCCTAATTGCCCTTGAGAATGTGGTGGTGAGCTGCCTTCTTGAATTTCTGCAGTCCATGTAGGTGTAGGTATACCCACAGTGCTGTTAGGGAAGGAGTTCCAGGATTTTGACCCAGTGACAGTGAAGGAACGGCGATATATTTACAAGTCAGGATGTGAGTGACTTGGAGGGGAGCTTGGAGATGGTGGTGTTCCCATGCATCTTCTTCCCTTGTTCTTCTAGGTGGTACTGCCAAAGGAGGCTTGGCAAGTTGCTGCAGTGCATCTTGTAGATGGTACACACTGCTGCCACTGTGCACCAGCGATAGAGAGAGTGAATGTTAAAAGTTGAGGATGGGGTGCCAATGAAGTGGGCTGCTCTGTCCTGGATGGTGTTGAGCTTCTTGAGTGTCATTGGAGTTGCACCCATCCAGGTAAATGGGAAGTATTCCATCACACTCCTGACTTGTGTCTTGTAGGTGACAGAAAGGCTTTAGGCAGTCAGAAGTTGAGTCACTCACCACACTCAAGAAGCTCAACACCATCCCAGTCTATGACCTGCCCTTGTAGGCACAATGTATATATGGCTTGTCCAGTTAAGTTTCTTGTCAATGGTAATCCCTGGAATATTGATAGTGGGAGATACAGCAACAGTAATGCCATTGAACATCAAGGGGAGATGGTTAGACTCTCTCTTGTTGGAGATGGTCAATGCCTGAGCTGGCACTGTGTGGCGCAAATGTTGCTTGCCACCAATCAGCCCAAGCCTGAATGTTGTCCAGGTCTTGCTGCATGCGGGCACGGACTGCTTCAATATCTGACGAGTTACGAATGGTACTGAACACTGTGCAATCATCAGCAAACATCCTCACTTCTGACCTTAAAATGCAGGGTAAGTCAATGATGAAGCAGCTGAAGATGGTTGGGCCTAGGACATTACCTTGAGGAACTCCTGAAGCGCTGTCCTAGGGCTGAGATGATTGGCCTCCAACAACCACATGTACCTTCCTTTGTCCCAGGTATGACTCAGAGGAACACAGGAAATAGGAGCAGGAGTAGGCCATTTTGGCCCATTGAGCCTGCTCCGCCATTCAACTGGATCATGGTTGATCTTCTACCTCATCGCCATTTTCCCGCACTATCCCCATATCCCTTGGTATCTTTAATATCTATCGATCTGTGCCTTGAGCATACTCCATGACTGTGCCTCCCCAACACTCTGGGGTAGAGAGTTCCAAAGATTCATCACCCTCTGAGTGAAGGAATTCCTCCTTATCTGAGTCCTAAATGGCCTACCCCTTATTCTGAGACTGTGTCTAAATCCCCTTGAAGCCTCTTTGCATCCTCCTCACAACTGTGGCAAATGGAATTTAATCCTGAGAAGTGTGAGGTGATGCATTTTGGGAGGACTAACAAGGCAAGGGAATATTCAATGGATGGTAGGACCCTCGGAAGTACAGAAGATCAGAAGGAGCTTGATGTACTTGTCCATAGATCACTGAAGATAGCAGCACAGGTAGATAAGGTGGTTAGGAAGGCATATGGGATACTTGCCTTTATTAGCCGAGGCATAGAATATAAGAGCAGGAAGGTTATGATGGAGCTGTATAAAACGATAGTTAGGCCACAGCTGGAGTACTGTGTACAGTTCTGGGCACCACACTATAGGAAGGATGTGATTGCACTGGAGAGGGTGCAGAGGAGATTCACCAGGATGTTGCCTGGGCTGGAGCATTTCAGCTATGAAGAGAGACTGAAAAGGCTAGGGTTGTTTTCCTTAGAGCAGAGAAGGCTGAGGAGGACATGATTGAGATATACAAAATTATGAGGGGCATTGATAGGTTCGATAAGAAGAGACTTTTTCCCTTTGCGGAGGGGTCAATAACCAGGGGACATAGATTTAAGATAAGGGGCAGGAGGTTTAGAGGGGATTTGAGGAAAAAGATTTTCACCCAGAGGGTGGTTGGAATCTGGAATACACTGCCTGAAGGGGTGGTAGAGGCAGGAACCCTCACAACATTTAAGAAGTACTTAGATGAGCACTTGAAATGCCATAGCATACAAGGCTACGGGCCAAGTGTTGGAAAATGGGACCGAAGAAGGGTCACTGACCCGAAACGTTAACTCTGCTTCTCTTTCCACAGATGCTGCCAGACCTGCTGAGTGAATCCAGCATTTCTTGTTTTTGTGTGGGGAGTTGCATTACTGGTTAAGGAGAATATCACAGCTGTACTGCGGGAGGACACCTCAGAGGGGTCATGCAGCGAGGCAATATGGGTGGAACTCAGGAATAGGAAGGGTGCAGTCATGATGTTGGGGGTGTACTACAGGCCTCCCAACAGCCAGCGGGAGGTAGAGGAGCAGATATGTAGACAGATTTTGGAAAGATGTAAAGGTAACAGGGTTGTAGTGGTGGGTGATTTTAACTTCCCCTATATTGACTGGGACTCACTTAGTGCTAGGGGCGTGGATGGGGCAGAATTTGTAAGGAGCATCCAGGAGGGCATCTTGAAACAGTATGTAGATAGTCCAACTAGGGATGGGGCCGTACTGGACCTGGTATTGGGGAATGAGCCCGGCCAGGTGGTCGAAGTTTCAGTAGGGGAGCATTTCGGGAACAGTGACCATAATTCCATAAATTTTAAGGTACTTGTGGATAAGGATAAGAGTAGTCCTCGGGTGAAGGTGCTAAATTGGGGAAAGGCTAATTATAACAATATTAGGCAGGATCTGAAGAATTTAGATTGGGGATGGCTGTTTGAGGGTAAATCAACATCTGACATGTGGGAGTCTTTCAAATGTCAGTTGATTAGCATCCAGGACCAGCATGTTCCTGTGAGGAAGAAGGAAAAGTTTGGCAAATTTCGGGAACCTTGGATAACACGGGATATTGTGAGCCTCGTCAAAAAGAAAAAGGAAGCATTTGTAAGAGCTGGAAGGCTAGGAACAGATGAATCCCTTGAGGAATATAAAGACAGTAGGAAGGAACTTAAGCAAGGAGTCAGGAGGGCTAAAAGGGGTTATGAGAAGTCATTGGCAAACAGGATTAAGGAAAATCCCAAGGCTTTTTATACATACATAAAGAGCAAGAGGGTAACCAGGGAAAGGGTTGGCCCACTCAAGGACAGAAAAGGGAATCTATGTGTGGAGCCAGAGGAAATGGGCGAGGTACTAAATGAGTACTTTGCATCAGTATTCACCAAGGAGAAGGACTTGGTGGATGATGAGCATAGGGAAGGGAGTGTAGATAGTCTCAGTCATCTCATTATCAAAAAGGAGGAGGTGTTGGGTGTCTTGCAAAGCATTAAGGTAGATAAGTCCCCAGGACCTGATGGGATCTATCCTAGAATACTATGGGAGGCAAGGAAAGAAATTTCTGGGGCCTTGACAGAAATCTTTGCATCCTCGTTGGCTACAGGTGAGGTCCCAGAGGACTGGAGAATAGCCAATGTTGTTCCTTTTGTTTAAGAAGGGTAGCAAGGATAATCCAGGAAATTATAGGCCAGTGAGCCTTACGTCAGTGGTAGGGAAATTATTGGAGAGGATCCTTCGGGACAGGATTTACTCCCATTTGGAAACAAATGGACTTATTAGCGAGAGGCAGCATGGTTTTCTGAAGGGGAGGTCGTGCCTCACTAATTTGATTGAGTTTTTTGAGGAAGTGACAAAGATGATTGATGCAAGAAGGGCAGTGGATGTTATCTATATGGACTTCAGTAAAGCCTTTGACAAGGTCCCTCATGGCAGACTGATACAAAAGGTGAAGTCACATGGGATCAGAGGGGAGCTGGCAAGATGGATACAGAACTGGCTCAGTCATAGAAGACAGAGGGTAGCAGTGGAAGGGTGCTTTTCTGAATGGAGGGATGTGACTAGTGGTGTTCCGTAGGGCTCAGTGCTGGGACCTTTGCTGTTTGTAGTATATATAAATGATTTGGAGGAAAATGTAGCTGGTCTGATTAGTAAGTTTGCAGACGACACAAAGGTTGGTGGAGTTGTGAACAGTGATGAGGATTGTCATATATAGCAGGATATAGATCGGTTGGAGACTTGGGCGGAGAAATGGCAGATGGAGTTTAATTCGGACAAATGTGAGGTACTGCATTTTGGAAGGTCTAATGCAGGTGGGAAGTATACAGTAAATGGAAGAACCCTTAGGAGTATTGACAGGCAGAGAGATCTGGGCGTACAGGTCCACAGGTCACTGAAAGTGGCAACGCAGGTGGATAAGGTAGTCAAGAAGGCATACGGCATGCTTGCCTTCATCAGTCGGGGCATCGAGTATAAAAATAGGCAAGTCTTGCTGCAGCTGTACAGAACCTTAGTTAGGCCACACTTAGAATATTGCGTGCAATTCTGGTCACCACACTACCAGAAGGACGTGGAGGCTTTGGAGAGGGTACAGAAGAGGTTTACCAGGATGTTGCCTGGTCTGGAGGGCATTAGCTATGAGGAGAGGTTGTATAAACTCGGATTGTTTTCACTGGAACGACGGAGGTGGAGGGGCGACATGATAGAAGTTTACAAAGTTATAAACGGCATGGACAGAGTGGATAGTCGGAAGCTTTTTCCCAGGGTGGAAGAGTCAGTTACTAGGGGACATAAGTTTAAGGTGAGAGGGGCAAAGTTTAGAGGGGATGTGCGAGGCAAGTTCTTTACACAGAGGGTGGTGAGTGCCTGGAACTTGTTGCCGGGGGAGGTGGTGGAAGCAGGTACGATAGCGACGTTTAAGAGGCATCTTGTCAAATATATGAATAGGATGGGAATAGAGGGATACGGTCCCCGGAAGTGCAGAAGGTTTTAGTTTCGGCAGGCATCAAGATCGGCGCAGGCTTGGAGGGCTGAATGGCCTGTTCCTGTGCTGTACTGTTCTTTGTTCTTTTCAAGTCTTTCTTCATATTCACATTTCCTCAATCTCGGCAGCATCCTGGTGAACCATAGGTTAACTTTTAAGTTCCATGTAATAAAGGAGAATGTGCACTTTGTGCTCAGTTATTCATGGTGATTACAGTTGTACTGGAAAGGGGGCACTTAAGCCATGCTCAGTTATTCATTTGACTTGCAGGGTTACATAGGGTCAAAGAGGTCTGATGTGATGTGATGTGATGTTTGAGGATGGGAGCTGAAATGGAGGATCTATAATTTATCAGAAGGCAAAGGTTAAGGAGTAATGGCAGTGATGACGAAGGCAGACTGTTACACAGACAAGAGCACTTTATTGATAAACTGAATTCCGATGCCTTCTTGCAGCTGTCATTATGGAGTCGTCTGAGTGACAATCCTCCCGATGCTCCACTCCATTTTCTTCTACTTCCTCCAAAGGGCCACCTTCCAAAGGGAACTGTAACATAGTGGCAGTGTTACTGGACTAGTAAGCCAGAGGCCTGGACTAATGGTCCAGAGACATGAGTTCAAATCCCACCGCGGCAGCTGGTGGCATTTATATTTAATTAATAAATCAGGAATTTAGAAAAAAACTAGTCTCACAAACAATTGGATTGTTGTAAAAACACATCTGGTTTAATACTGTCCCCTTTGGGAAAGAAATAAGATTTCTTACCCAATATGATTGACTGTTAACTACCCTTTGAAATGGCCTAAGCAAGCTACTCAGTTGCATCAAACCGCTGCAGAAAAGTTGAATAAGAATAAAACCCGATAACCACCCGGCATCTACCTAGGCACCAGAAACGACAAACGTACACCCTGCCCAGTTGCCCCTGCAAAGTCCTCCTCACTAACATCTGGGACCTGTGCCAAAAACGGGAGAGCTGTCCCATAGACCAATCAAGCAACAGCCTGACATTGTCATACTCACCAAATCATACCTTACAGCCAATGTCCCAGACTCCTCCATCACTATCCTTGGGTACGTCCTGTCCCACCAGTAGAACAGACCCATCAGAGATAGCAGCACAGTGGTATACAGTAAGGACGTGGCCTGGAAGTCCTCCACGTTGACTCCGAACCCCATGAAGTCCCATGGCATCAGGCCAAGCATGGGCAAGGAAACCTCTTGCTCATTACTACCTACCGCCCTCCCTTAGTTGATGAATCAGGGCTCATCCATGTTGAACACCACTTGGAAGAAGCACTGAGGGTAGCAAAGGGCACAGAATGTACTCTGAGCGGGGGACTTCCATCCATCCCAAAGAGTGGCTCAATAGCATCACATCTGACTCAGCTGCCCTGAAGAACATATATGCCAGATTGGACCTGCGGCAGGTGGTGAGAGAACCAAAGAGAAAATCCTGCTTGACCTCTCCCTCACTAATCTACCTGTCGCAGGTGCATGTCTCCATTGCAGTAATGGTAGACGTGACCATGGCACCGTGCTTGTGGAGACGAAGTCCCATCTCCACACTGAGGATACTCTCCATTGTGTTGTGTGGCACTACAATACGCTAAATGGGATAGATTCAGAACAGATCTAGCAGCTCAAAACTGGGCATCCATGAGGCGCTGTGAGCTATCAGCAGCAGCAGAATTGTGTTCAACCACAATCTGTAACCGCATGGCCCAGCATATCTATCAATCTACCACCAGATCAAAGCTCTGCTTTCCTGCCACATCCAGTCATGAATGATGGTGGACATTTAAACAACTAACTGGAACATCCTTCTCCTCAATGATGAAAAGAGCATTAGCACCAACTTCAGCCAGAAGTGCCAAGTGGATGATCCATCTCGACCTCCTCCTGAGCTCCCCAGCATCACAGGTGCCAGTCATCAGCCAATTCGATTCACTCCACATGATATCAAGAAACAGCTGAAGGCACTGGATACTGCAAAGGCTATGGGCCCTGACAACATTCTGGCATAGTACTGAATGCTTGTGCTCCAGAACTAGCCAAGCCCCTAGCCAAGCTGTTCCAGTACAGATACTACGCTGGCATCTGCCTGACAATGTGGAAAATTGCTCAAGTAAGTCCTATCCAGCCAATTACCACCCTATCAGTCTACTCTTAATCATCAGCAAAGTGATGGAAGGTGTTGTCGACAGTGCTAACAAGTGGTACTTACTCAGTAATAACCTGTTCACCAATTCTCAGTTTGTGTTCCATCAGGACCACTCAGCTCCAGACCTCATTACAACCCACGGCTTGCTTGTTGGAGGCCAATCATCTCAGCACAGGACCTCGCTGCAGATGTTACTCAGGGCAGTGTCCTGGGCCCAACCATCTTCAGCTGCTTCATCAATAACCCTCCCTGCAACATAAGGTCAGAAGTGGAGATGTCTGTTGATGATTGTACAGTGTTCAGTACCATTTGTAACTCCTCAGATACTGAAGCAGTCTGTACCCGCATGCAGCAAGCCCTGGGCAACATCCAGGCTTGGGATGTTAAGTGGCAAGTTACATTCATGCCTTACAAGTGCCAGGCAATGACGATCTCCAACAAGAGAGAATCTAACCATCTCCCCTTGACATTCAAAGGCATTACCATCGTTGAATACCACCCCCACCACCCCCCCAACGAATCAACATCCTGTGGGTTACCATTGACCAGAAATTTAACTGGACCAGCCATATAAATACTGTGGCTACAAGAGCAGGTCAGAGGCTGAGAATTCTGTGGCCTCCTAACTCCTCACCATCTACAAGGCACAAGTCAGGTTGTAATGGAATACTCCCTACTTGCCTGGATGAGTGCAGCTCCAACAACACTGAAGAAGCTTGACACCATCCAGAACAACGCAACCCACTTGATTGGCACCCTATCCACCATCTTACCAACTCAAACCTTCACTTCCTCCACCACCAGAATATTGAAGCAGGCCGGGAGCAGACCGGGCTATGATTTGAGATTCTGAACTAAATGGGAGGGAAAAAAATCGTGAAGTGGCATCATAGGCAGGGAGTCACATGGGTGAATATAAAGGTAAGCTTTTAATTTAATCTGAATTAATTGACTATAAAGTAAGACATGATAGTCCAAATACAACAAACCAAAGCCAATTTTATAATTTATCGTGTATTTATAATCATTGCTGAATTAATTAATCAGATCCAGGGGATAAAGTTAAAATTAAATAACAAGGGCTGGTAACATGAAAATGTTCTGAATTTTTCAGTAAATTAAAATCTAAGGTATTTAGAAAATAAGAGTTAAGTAAAAACATTTTAGTTAACCTCCCTATAAAATAAAGTGACGTCAGCACAAGAGAAGCAGCTGATTGGTGAGTAGCTAGTGAGTCTTTTTTTTTAAGTCGGAGGTTTAACAGTCTTTAATAGAGGTGTGGAGTGTGCATCCTGTTCCATGTGGGAACTCTAGAATGCCTCTCGTGTCCTGGACAATCACATGTGTGGGAAGTGTCATCACCTGCAGCAGGTTGACGTGGTGCACATGCACTTCCAAAGGGCGTTTAATAAAGTGCACCATAACACGCTTGTCAGCAAAGTTAAAGCCCATGGAATAAAAGGAACAGTGGTAGTATGTACAAGAAGTAGGCTGAGTGACAGGAAACAAAGAGTGGTGGTGAACGGTTGTTTTTCTGACTACAGGAAGGTACATAGTGGGGTTCCCCGGGGGTCAGTATTAGGACCACTGCTTTTCCTGATCTATATTAATGACCTAGACTTGGGTGTGCAGGGCACAGTTTCAAAATTTGAGGATGACACAAAACATGGAAGTATTGTGAACTGTGAGGAGGCTAGTGATAGATTTCAGGAGGACATAGAGAGACTGGTGGAATGGGTGGACACATGGCAGATGAAATTTAAGGCAGAGAAGTGTGAAGTGATTCATTTTGGTCGTAAAAATGAGGAGAGGCAATATAAAATAAAGGATACAATTCTAAAGGGGAACAGAGAGATCTGAGGGTGTATGTCTAAAAATCATTGAAGGTGGCAGGATCAAAATCCTGGAACTCCCTTCCTAATAGCACTGTGGGTGTACCTACCCCACATGACTGCAGCGGTTCAAGAAGGCAGCTCACTACCATCATGGGCAATTAGGGATGGGCAATAAATCTTGGCCTGGCCAGCGACGCCCACATCCCATGAAACAAATAAACAAAACATGTCGAATACACACCCTGGAAAGCATTGCAGAGCTCATTCTGATCTATCGAGGGAGCTAAAGCACCCCTTTAGGAGTCTAATCATCCTCTCTATAATAACTCTGGTAGCAGCATATGCCTGTTGTGATGCTCTTCAGCTGCTGTTCTTAGACGGACGATACTTATATCAGCAAGGCATATGCATTGTCACCACAAGCTATCTGTTCTCTTGATTATCTCCTTTGAAGAGCTCAGAGTAGGCAAAATACCTAAGGATGAACACCAACTGGTAACTTCCAGAAGACCTGGCACTTGTGTGAAAGCTCCTTTTTGTTTTGCATGTGGTCATGTACAATCCAGACATTTAATGAGTTGTATTCCTTTCTGTGGAGAAAGCTGAGGGACATCAGAGCTTGCAAGACTATATGGGTGCCATCCATTGCACCCTGTGCTTTGAGGCACTCAGCAATAAGATAAAACTGGATGGTGTTAGCATGGTGATGCGGACTGGATGAATTGCAAAAGGTTAGTTCCTGAAAAATGTGTCAGCGGCCTGAGGAATGATTGCCCAGGCATCTCTGTGGGTGATATTACACAGATCCCCTGAGAATTGCTTGAAATGAGCCTCTGAGATGTGATCATCACTCTCACAACCACTGGTACAGCTGGCTGAGCAGATGATCTTAGCTGCAGGTCTTCATGTAATAGATGACATTGGCTGTTTGGTGAAGTGCACTCTTCTCATGCACATGTCATCAATGAGTTTTTAGTGGCCTATATTTTGCTGGAGGGGGGCATCTTATCACATGCCCCATTAGTTGGACTCTTTTCCTCACTCTTCAACTCGAAGACTTTTGTCATTGTGGACTGCTCTTCGTGGAAGCTGATAACAGCATGGCGAGGTCAAGGGAGGACCTGGGACCTTGGGGAACTTTGGGGCCAATAGTCTATCTTCTTAACCTGACGCAAAAGTATTCAGGATTGTGGAGCCAAGGTAGGTAAATGAAGTTAAGATACATATCTCATTAAATGGTGCAACTGGCCCAAGTTGCTGAATGGCCTACACCTATTCCTATGTTTCTATGTTGTAGGAACAAAACTCTTTTATTTGATGTGCCCACTTAACCGTCTTGTAAAATTGTGACAAATACCTTCTGACAATCAAACACAAGGACAAACCATGAGGAATGCAGAGCAATCAACCAATTAGTTATTGGACTATGTGCAAAATAATGAAATCCACTGAACACAGAGAGAAATAACTGAGGGGAGCGAGTCAGAGTATGTACTTCAGTCAACATCCTTCTCACTAAACTATAAAGCAGAATTGAAGATAGAATTGGAAGTTAATTTCAAACAGATCATGATTCCAGGATATAAACTCTTCACCGAGTCTAGCTGCCTGAAGGTCGTGCACAGATGTCACAGATCTAGGCAGCCTATTGACAGTGTTGTCATAGTGATAGATTAAAAAACTGATATTGAAGACAGATACATTCTGAACATTCATTGCTGCTCCCTGAATGTCAGTTGATGTGCTACAACAAAAGATGTTTGAAGGAAGATCAAAAGCAGACATTAGACTAACAGCTTATTTAGTTGCTTGATGTGTTTTGCAAGCAGCTAACTAATAGTGAGGCTGGTGATGAAGGACTACACCCGAACACATCAATTCCACTGGAAGTGTCAGTGTTTGTAACTGATCATGCGAGGTACAGATATAATACATGGGATTGCACTTTGAAACCACACTTTCTAAATGTAGCACATATTACATTCATAGCACATACCAGACATGTGAGTGACATTTACTAAAAGGAACTCAAATCAGCGGTTGCTGTAGAATGAATGCCTTCTCACCCCACTGCAGGCACTTTTTAAAATATAAGGGGACGATACTGCGGCTAGATGAGTTAACGTATGAGGACAGGTTGCAAATACAGGGCTTGTGTTCCCTTCAATATAGAAAATTAAGGGAGGTTCTAATTGAGATTATTAAAGGATTTGATAGGGTACATGTTTAAAAATCGACTAATTACAGACCAGTCAATCTAACCTCAGGCAAATCATTGGAAAAAAACTTTGAGGGGCAGTATTAATCGTCATTTGGAAAGGCACAGATTAATCAAGGCAGACAGCATGGATTTGTTAACGAGAGGTCGTATCTGACTACCTTGATTGAATTTTTTTGAGGAGGTAGCAAGGAGGGCCGATGAGTGCAATGAGGGTTGATGTAGTCTACACGGATTTTAGCAAGACTTTTGGTATAGTCCCAAATGGCAGATGGATCAGAAAAGTAGAAGCTCATGGGATCCAAGGACAAGTAGCAAGTTAGATCCAAAATTGGCTCAATGGCAGGAAGCAAAGGGTGGTGGTCAACTGGTGTTTTTGTGACTGAAAGGATGTTTCCAGTGGGGTTCTTGCAGGGCTCAATACTGGGTCCCTAGTTTTTTGTTGTTTATATTAATGACTTACACTTAAGTGTAGGGGACACAATTAAGAAGTTTGGAGATGATGCAAAAATTAGCTGTCTAGATGATGGCGAGGAAGAAAGCCATATATTGCAGGAAGATATCAATGGACCGGGTAAGTAGGCAGGAATGTAATAAATGGAATTCAATCTGGAGAAGTGTGAAGTAATGCATTTGAGGAGGGCAAACAAGGCAAGGGTATACACAATAAACAGTAAGATACTGAGAAGTGTAGAGGATCAGAGGGACCTTGGAGTGCAGGTCCACATATCCCTGAAGGGAGCAAGACAGGTCAATATGATGGTTAAAAAGGCAAACGAGATACTTTCCTTTATTAGTCAAGGTGTAGATTATAAGAACAGGGCCATTATTCTAAAACTGTGTAAAACACTGGTCATGCCACAGCTAGAGAGCTGAGTACAGTCCTGGTCACCACATTACAGGAAGGGCGTGATCGCACTAGAGAGGGTGCAGAGGAGATTTGCAAGGACGTTGACAGGACTGGAGCAATGGCTGGATAGATGGGTTTGTTTTCTTTGGAACAGAGGAGGCTGTGGGGAGATTTAATTGAGCTGTATAAAATTATAAGGGGCCTAGATACAGTGGATAGGAAGGATCTATTTCCCTTAGCAGAAAGGTCAACAACCAGGATCATAGATTTAAAATAATTGGTAGAGGGATTAGAGGGGGGTTAGGAGGATTTTTTTAATATCCAGAGGGTGGTGGAGTTCTGGAACTCACTGAAGAGATTGTAGAGGCAGAAACACTCATTGCATTTAAAAAGTACTTGGCTATGTACTTGAAGTACAGCAACCTACAAGGTGATGGACTAAAGGTTGGGAAGTGGGATTAGGCTGGATAGCTCTTTTTGGCTAGCACAGACACAATGGACTGAAGGTCCTCCTTCTGTGCCATATATTTCTATGATTCTATGATAGGGAGAAATTGTTTTTTCTGTTCAAGGACTCCAGAAAAAGGGGGCACAACATTAAAATTAGAGCGAGACCAGTCAGGGGTGATGTCAGAATGCATTTCTTCACACAAAGAGTCGTGAAAATCTGGAACTCACTCCCCAACAAAGCTGTTGATGCTGGGGTCAATTGGCAATGTTAAAACTGAGATTGATAGATCTTTGTTTGAGTATTAAGGGTTACAGAACCTAGACAGGTTAAGATACAGATCAGCCATGATCTAATTGGCATTCATCAGGGGCTGACTGGCCTATTTCTATCCCTATCTTCCTATCAACGTAAATATTCCTCCAGTACCTAGTCAGACAAAATGGAATTTGTGATTTGAAATGGCAGAACATCACAAACAATATTTGGTAATTACATTGAGTTCTTCCGGGAAGAACAAGCTAACAGGGCAAGTGACTCTATGACTCTAAGTACCACAGGAAGTACATGAATTAGCCTCAACTGGCACTGTGAAGACACAGCTTGATATGTTTCACAATTCAGCTCAATCCATCTGGAAAAAAAAAAGCTAGCCAAATATGAAAGACCAAATAGTACATCAGGTTTTCTTGCAACAATATTCATGACAGGAATACACAGGCTAGCACTGAACTGAATCAGCCCCTGATTACATAAATTTTACACAGAAACAGTCCAACTGGTCCACGCCAGGTTTATGCTCCACACAAGTGGCCTTCCACCCCTCTTCATCCAAACCTATCAGCATATCTTTACACTCATTTCATTCTCTTGTTTATGTAATTTTCCCTGAGATGCATTCCTTCTGGTACAGAGTTCCACAATTTTTTTTAGAATTAGAATTAGAACATTACAGCGCAGTACAGGCCCTTCGGCCCTCGATGTTGCGCCGACCTGTGAAACCATCTGACCTACACTATTCCATTTTCATTCATATGTCTATCCAATGACCACTTAAATGCCCTTAAAGTTGGCGAGTCTACTACTGTTGCAGGCAGGGCGTTCCACGCCCCTACTACTCTCTGAGCAAAGAAACTACCTCTGACATCTGTCCTATATCTATCACCCCTCAACTTAAAGCTATGTCCCCTCGTGTTTGCCATCACCATCCGAGGAAAAAGACTCTCACTATCCACCCTATCTAACCCTCTGATTATCTTATATGTCTCTATTAAGTCACCTCTCCTCCTCCTTCTCTCCAACGAAAACAACCTCAAGTCCCTCAGCCTTTCCTCGTAAGACCTTCCCTCCATACCAGGCAACATCCTAGTAAATCTCCTCTGCACCCTTTCCATAGCTTCCACATCCTTCCTATAATGTGGTGACCAGAACTGCACGCAATACTCCAGGTGCGGTCTCACCAGAGTTTTGTACAGCTGCAGCATGACCTCGTGGCTCCGAAACTCGATCCCCCTACTAATAAAAGCTAACACACCATATGCCTTCTTAACAGCCCTATTAACCTGGGTAGCAACCTTCAGGGATTTATGCACCTGGACACCAAGATCTCTCTGTTCACCTACACTACCAAGAATCTTCCTATTAGCCCAGTACTCTGCATTTCTGTTACTCCTTCCAAAGTGAATCACCTCACACTTTTCCGCATTAAACTCCATTTGCCATCTCTCAGCCCAGCTCTGCAGCCTATCTATGTCCCTCTGTACCCTACAACATCCTTCGGCACTATCCACAACTCCACCGACCTTACTGTCATCCGCAAATGTACTAACCCACCCTTCTACACCCTCTTCCAGGTCATTTATAAAAATGACAAACAGCAGTGGCCCCAAAACAGATCCTTGCGGTACACCACTAGTAACTAAACTCCAGGATGAACATTTGCCATCAACCACCACCCTCTGTCTTCTTTCAGCTAGCCAATTTCTGATCCAAAGCTCTAAATCACCTTCAACCCCATACTTCCGTATTTTCTGCAATGGCCTACCATGGGGAACCTTATCAAACGCCTTACTGAAATCCATATACACCACATCCACTGCTTTACCCTCATCCACCTGTTTGCTCACCTTCTCGAAAAACTCAATAAGGTTTGTGAGGCACAACCTACCCGTCACAAAACCGTGCTGACTATCGCTAATGAACTTATTCTTTTCAAGATGATTATAAATCCTGGCTCTTATAACCTTTTCCAACATTTTACCCACAACCGAAGTAAGGCTCACAGGTCTATAATTACCAGGGCTGTCTCTACTCCCCTTCTTGAACAAGGGGACAACATTCGCTATCCTCCAGTCTTCCGGCACTATTCCTGTCGACAATGACGACATAAAGATCAAGGACAAAGGCTCTGCAATCTCCTCCCTAGCTTCCCAGAGAATCCTAGGATAAATCCCATCTGGCCCAGGGGACTTATCTATTTTCACACTTTCTAAAATTGATAACACCTCCTCCTTGTGAACCTCAATCCCATCTAGCCTAGTAGCCTGAATCTCAGTATTCTCCTCGACAACATTTTCTTTCTCTACTGTAAATACTGACGCAAAATATTCATTTAACATTTCCCCTACCTCCTCTGATTCCACACATAACTTCCCACTACTATCCTTGATTGGCCCTAATCTAACTCGAGTCATTCTTTTATTCCTGATATACCTATAGAAAGCCTTAGGGTTTTCCCTAACCACTCTTTAGGTAAAGCAGTTCCTCATGAATTCCCTATTGTATTTATTGATGATTATCTTATATTTATGACTCCTAGTTTTGCTGTGTTCCACAATTATGGGGTAATAGCAGGGAACTGGGATGATGGCACAAAAGCATCCGAGCAATTCAAGTTGTATATGCACAAGGGCAAGGATGCAGCATGATGCAGTCAGTTAGCTAACTGATGCATTTTTATTTGCTGCGCGTTAGATTGCAGTGATGCATATGAACAAGAATGAAATTTCTGATGTGATTTGCTGGCTAGAAAACAATCGCAACCAAATTAAAATTCAACACAAGCTGTGCAAAGCCCAACCAACAGAACCATCAATGATTGAGAGGGAAACAAGCACAGTCTTTCCCAAACCTGCCAAAAAATGGCTGTGTGTTGTCTATGATGTTGTTTATGCTGAATGAAGCTTGTCAGAAGATGAAAATGTACAGGCAAGCAGTCAGTGCATTATCCCGTCCAAGAACTTGAGCATATGGAGCCAAGGCAGACTGAACTTGTAAGAGCTCTTAGAATCTTAGAAGGTGGTTATTCAGCCCATCGTACCTGTACTGGCTCTTTGGAAGAGTTATGCAATTAGTTCCATACTTCTGTTCCTTGCAGGCAGCTCTGCAATTTTTTTTTCCTTTTCAAGCATAGTGCCACTTCCTATTTGAAAGTTACAATTGAATCTGCTGCTTCCGCCCTTCCCAGCAGTGCATTCCAGCTCATAATAACTCACTGCATTAAAAAAAAATCCTTATCTCCCCCTGCTTCTTTTGAAATTATCTTAAATCTGTGTCAACTGGTTATCGACCTTCATTTCAGTGGAAGCAGTTTTTCCTTATCTGTTCTATTAAAACCCTTCATAGACATAAAAAAGTACTTTGAATTGTTGCTTATGTTGTTTGAACTAGCAGAACTGGGAGATAAATAAAATGAAATATTTTTGGATCTTTCTATGTTTTCTATGTTTCAAATACTTCTTGTTGACAAGTGGAGAGTAGCAGTCTGCACACGAAAATGGCTAAGGAACAGAAAGCAGAGAGCTGTGAAATGAATGGTTGTTTTTTAGACTAGAGGGAAGTATTCCCTCGAGGTTGATATTCGGACTACTGCTCATTTTGATGTATATTAATGGCCATGACTTGGGTATACAGTGTGTAATTTCAAAGTTTGCAGATGACACAAAACCTGAATAGTAGCAGACATCAGGAGGATATAGGCAGACTGGTGAAATGAACTGACACATGGCAGATTAAATGTAAAGCACAGAATCTTTTCCCATGCCTCATCCACCCTCACCTCTAACAACAACAGCACAGAGCTCACGACTTCTTTGTCACTAAGATTGAGACCGTCCAATCAGCTGCCTCTGCCACTTCCCTCCCTCTTCTATCTTACTTCCTCTAAAGGAACCTTAACCCTGAACTTGTATCTTTCTCTAATTTCTCTGAGCTCACCTTGTTAATTGTTAGGATCCCGTTAGGGACAGTTAACATTTTAAAAAAGGAAGAATTGCTCCATAAGATTTCATGTTTTCAACAAAAAGCTTTACTGTATAAGAGTTAAACAAAGCAAAGCACTAACTTAACACTATGATTTGAAATCCCATAATTTAAACTTAAAATCTTAACAAAACATGAAGACGTATACTTAACTCTAAATCACAACAGAAACCCCCCATTTAACTTTGACTTCCACCCCAAGAGTTTCCCTATACTTTATAGGATCTTGGCAGTTTGTTCACTTCTCCTAGGACCAATCCAAAGTGTACCACAGCTCTTAGGAATTCGCTTTGATTTTCTTTAATCTCTCAGTTGTTCTCCGAGGTATGAGATCTGGGTATCTTCCTGCTAGCATCCGACTAGACAATCCTCCAACTCTTTTTTCACACCTCATGAATCTGGATTTCCAGCTTGAGAATGGACTTTACTCAAAATAGAAGCACCCCTGGTTCCTGATGGCCACTTTACTCCTGAGTCCAGCAGTTTCCAAAGCCAACTGACTTCCAAAAGCCAACTGCCTGTCTGTGTCAGCAAGCACAGGGATAAAACAAAACCTGATCAACAGGCACCCCCTCCATCATCTAACTCCATAGCCATGTAGTACACGTGGAATGTCCCAGATAGCAATTTAAGCTAATAACCTCCAACTCCCAAAGCATCTCTTTGATTTCAGATATCCACATGAATAATTGTTAACAATGACAGAGCAATTCCTCCCAGATACTCTAATTCCCAACTAAACAAGGCCACCTGCTGTTTTATGGCACTCACCTCTCGAACTCTGTCTCTGTAAGCACTGATGGAGAGATCTTTGAAATTTAAGTCTTGGGTGGTCGGCAACCTTTTGAAATTCTTACAGCTACACATTTAATTCCCCAAAACTAAAAGTGGCCTCTAAAATGTTAATACGAATCACGAATTCGATGATCGTAACACAATGAGATCCACCTCATGCACTTTTGACCCTATACCGACTAAACTGTTGACCACCCAACTTCACTTCTTGGCTTAAATAAAAGCAAAATACTGCAGATGCTGGAAACCTGAAATAAAAACAGAAAGTGCTGGAAATACTCAGCAGATCTGGTAGCATCTGTGGAGAGAGAAACAAAGTTAATGTTAACTCTGTTTTTATTTCACTTCCTAGCTCCCATGTTAGCTGACATTGTTAATTTTTTTGGGTTCTGCCCCCGCTCCTTCGAAACTGCTGTCATCACCCTCTCCCCTTGACTCCTCCATCCTTGCAAACTATCTCCCCATCTCCAACCTCCCCTTCCTCTCCAAAGTCCTTGAACGTGTTGCCGCCTCCCAAATCCGTGCCCATCTTTCCAGGAACTCCATGTTTCAATCCCTCCAATCAGGTTTGCGCTTATCAAACCAACTCTTATCAAAGTCATTAATGACATTCTCTGTGACTGTGGCAAAGGTAAATTATCCCTCCTCATCCTTCTCGACCTGTCTGCAGCTTTTTACACAGTTGACCACACCATCCTCCTCCAAAGCCTCTCCTCTATCATTCAGCTGAGTGGGACTGCACTCACCTAGTACCATTCCTATCTATCCAGACATAGCAATATGATCAACTGCAATGGCTTCTCTTTCCACTTCCACTACCACACAGTTATCTCTAGTGTTCCTTAAGGATCTATCCTTGGCCCCTCTTTTTTCTCATCTACATGCTGCCCCTCAGTGACATCATCCGAAATCACAGCATCTGTTTCCACATGTACGCAGATGACATCCAGCTCTACCTCACCATCACCTCTCTCGTCCCTTCTAATGTCTGCAAATTCTCACACTGTTTGCTGAATCTCCAGTACTGAGGAGACAGAAATTTCCTCCAACCAAGTATTGAAGCCATTGTCTTTGGTCCCCACCACAAACTCCACTCCTTAGTCACCGACTCCATCCCTCTCCCTCACAAATATCTAAGGCTGAACCAGACAGCTCACAATCTTGGTTTTGACCCCAAGATGAGCTTCCAACCACATATCCCCGCCATTACTAAGACCGCCTATTTCCACCTCGGTAACATTGTCTGACATTGCCCCGCCATAACTCATCTGCCGCAGCAACAGTTATCCATGTCTTTACCTTTAGATTTGGCTATTCTAATGCACTCCTGATCAGCCTCTCACTTTCTGCCCTCCGTATACTTGAAGTTATCCAAAACTCTGCTGCCCATGTCCTCACTCGTACCAAGTCCCTGTTCCCCCATCACCACTATGCTCACTGACCTACATTGCCTCCTGGTTAAGCAGCACCTTGATTTTAAAATTCTCATCACTGTTTTCAAATCACTCAATGGCCTTTCCCCTCCCTATCTCTTTAAACTCCTCCGGCCTTAGAGATCTCTGCGCTCCTCTGATTCTGGCCTCTTGAGCATCCCCTATTTAATTGCTCCACCATTGGTGGCCAAGCCTTCAGTTGCCAAGGCCCTAAGCTCTGGAATTCCCTCTCTAAATCTCTCTGTCTCTCTACCTCTCGATCTCGCTTCCCTCCATTAAGATGCTCTTTAAAATCTACCTCTTTGACCAAGCATATGTGACTTGGTGTCTAATTTTGTTTGAAAATGCTTTGTGCAGCAGCTTGGGACTTTTTACAATGTTAAAGACACTATCTATAAATACAAGTTATTGATGTGATACATTCTGGTAGGAAGAGTAAAGAGAGGCAATAAAAGCTGAATGGTACAATTTTATAGGGGGTGCAGGAACAGAGAGGCCTGGGGGTATATCTATACATATTTTGGAAAGTAGAAGGACAAGTCATGAAGGCTGTTAAATAAGCATACTATCAAAGAATCAGAGAATGGTTACAGCACAGAAGGAGGCCATCATGTCTATGCCGGCTCTCTGCAGCAACTACTCAGATAAACCCTTGCCTTTTCCCCGTAGCTCTGCAATTATTTTCTCTTTGGATAATTACCAATTTCCTTTTGAAAGCCACGATTGAATCTACCTCCACCACACTCTCAGGCAGTGAATTCCAGATACTCATCACTTGCTGCATAAAAAAGGTTTTTCCTCATGTTGCCTCTTGTTGTTTTGCCAATCACCTTAAATCGGTGTCCTCTGGTTCACGACCCTTCCGCCAATGGAATCAGTATCTCCCTATCTATCCTGTCCAGACCCCTCATGATTTCGATCCTTGGCTTTATTAATATATTGCATGGAGTACAAAAGCAAGGAAGTTATGCTAAACCTTTGCAAAACACTGGTTAGGCCTCAACTGGAGTATTATGTTCAATTCCGGGCACACATTTCAGGAAGGATGTCAAGGCTTTGGACAAGGGTTCAGAAGAGATTTATTAGAATGGGACAAGGGATGAGGGACTTCAGTTATGTGGAGAGACTGGAGAAACTGGGGTTCTTTTCCTTTGAGCTGAGAAAGTTAAGAGAATATTGACAGGTGTTCAAAATCACAAACCATCTTGATAGAGTGAATAAGGAGAAACACTTTCAAGTGGCAGAAAGGTTGTTAATCAGAGAACACAGATCTAAGGTGATTGGCGAAAGAACCAGGGGCAACATGAGGAATTTTTTTTTACACTGCAAGTTGTTGTAATCTGGAATGCACAGCCTGAAAATGTGCTGAAAGCAGATTTAACAGTAACATTCAAAAGGGAATTGGATAAATACTGAAAATGTTTACGGGGTTGTGGGAAAAGTGCAGGGAAGTGGCACTAATTAGATAGCTCTACCAAAGAGCCAGCACAGGCTCAATGGGCGAAGTGAGCTGTACCTTTCTATGATTCTATATCCAACAACAACAACTTGCATTTATATAGCACTTTTATTGTAAATGTCTCAATATGCTTCACAGCAGCATTATCAATCAAAATTTGACACCAGGCTAGAGAAGGAAATATTAGGGCAGATGACCAAAGCTTGGTCAAAGATGTAGATTTTAAGGAGTATAGATTTAAAGAAGGAGAAAGAAGTAGCGAAGCTGAAAGGTTTAGGGAGGGAATTCCAGAATTCCAATTCACTCTTGGTAATTAAAGGTCACTTTTTGGGGGCTAAAGTCTTACAAATTGTCCAATAATTTGAATTAGGATATGTTAATAACACAGCAAATTTGGAATTTAGTGCCAGTAAATTGAATCATCATATTTAAGCTACATTGAATTAAGAAGCTTAGATTATATGGTCTGGCAAATGCTGGGATCGCAATCTGCTGGCATGAGGGAACTGGAGTACTCATCAAGGTGAGTTAGCTGAAGCTACCCAACTCTGAACCTCCAGGGGCCCAACTGAAGCAGTTTTTTAAAACCTTCAGCTCCCTCTGGAGCCACTTTGATTGTCCGTGACCTTGCTCT
Organism: Heterodontus francisci; assembly: GCF_036365525.1. NCBI lineage: Eukaryota > Metazoa > Chordata > Chondrichthyes > Heterodontiformes > Heterodontidae > Heterodontus > Heterodontus francisci. The sequence continues at coordinate 102,975,853 of NC_090380.1, read as the reverse complement.
AGTGCAGACAATGAAGGCCTTAAAAATCCTCAGTAGTGAGAATGGTGATTAAAACCCTCTCCCTCCCCAAACTGCAAATTAAGTGCAAAAAGCATCTTAAAACTGTGTACAGCAGCTCGAATGTCATTATTTCACTCCAGTTTCTAATCCATAGATCCACGCAAACATCATCATCCAGTGCCAGTTCTTTATAAACTAAATTCCATGTTCGATGGAAGCATACACAGTTTGCAGTCACTTACCTGTCACATATATTTCGTTATCAGACTCAATATTAATATACATGACCTGGAATTTTGCATTATTGATGTATGATCCAACATTTCTGGCTGTGTCTGCAACTCATACCCTCTCCGGCCGTAGGAATTTTGGGGCCTTCATACCTTTGCCCTTTTTTTAATCTCCATTTTGCCACACAGTTCTACTCTTTAATGCACTCAGAAGCTCAACTAACATAACAAGACAATGGGTCTAGTGGTCACCATTGATAAGAAATTACTGTACATCAAACCATCCACACTTAATTCTGCAGATGAAAGATGTTCTGCTTGAATTTATGGGTACAAAATTGGGATCCTTGGCATTGCTGGGGACAGCGCTATGAAAGCCAGAGGCCCTCCAAGTTGGGTGTGCAGCGCCTCCAGCCGCTTCCGGTGCTGCCCGAGCAGTGCCCCTTGCTGGCAAGGGCACTTGCGCATGCATCCCCTGTGTGCAAAAGAAGCTTCGCAACTGGTGCTGTCATGATGTCAAACAGCCATACCGGCTGATATGATGATCTACTTAGAAACCTGGACCACACAGGTCCATTCAACGTATTCGCTTGATGCCCAACAAAAATCAGGAAGATATTGATGGTCTGGTCAGATGGGCAGAAAAGTGGCAAATGGAATTCAACCTGGAGAAGTGTGAGGTGATATATTTGGGAAGGTCAAACAAGGCAAAGGAATACACGATTAATGGGAAAATACTGAGAAGTGTAGAGGAAGTGAGGGACCTTGGAGTGAATGTCCACAGACCCCTGAAGGTAGCAGGACAGGTCGATAAGGCGGTTAAGAAGGCATATGGAATCCTTTCCTTTATTAGCCGAGGTATAGAATATAAGAGCAGGGAGGTTATGCTGGAACTGTATAACTCATTGGTTAGGCCAACTTGAGTACTGTGTGCAGTTCTGGTCACCTCATTACAGAAAGTACTAGAGAGGGTACAGAGGAGATTTACGAGGATGTTGCCAGGACTGGAAAAATGCATCTATGAGGAAAGATTGGATTGGTTGGGGTTGTTCTCCTTGGAACAGAGAAGGCTGAGGGGAGATCTGATTGATATGTACAAAATTTTGAGGAGCCTGGATAGAGTGGAAGTGAAGGGTCTATTCACCTTAGCAGAGAGGTCAATGACTCGGGGGCATAGATTTAAAGTGATTGGTAGAACAATGAGAGGGGAGATGAGGAAAAACTTTTTTAGCTAGAGAGTGGTGGGGGTCTGAACTCATTGCCTGAAAGGGTAATTGAGGCAAAGACCCTCAACTCATTCAAAAGAAGTCTGGATATGCACCTCAAGTGCTATAATCTGCAGGGCTACGGACCAAATGCTGGAAGGTGGGATTAGAATAGGTGGATTGTTTTTCGGCTGGCAAAGACACAATGGGCCAAGTAACTTCTTTCTGTACCTTAAACTTTCTATGATTCTATGACTCTATGATTCTAACATGTGTTTAGTTGAAAGAGGGGTCAAGCTGTAGTGTTATTTAAAGGGCCAAGCACCCAACTTGCAGGTAAGGTGATTTAGAATAAAGTCTGCTATTGAAAAGTGACTGGAGTGTTTTTGGAGATGTTGTGATGGGTTCCTGGATTTGACAGCGAGTGTTGCTGAATCCTCACAGGGGGAAGCAGAGGTGTTAGTGACTTCTCCATACAACAGGCCTGGGGGCTGCATTTGCAGTGCCTCAGGACGTGCAACACAACAGGGAGATGGAGCAAAGGCTATGGACAGGGCAAGCTCTGCAAGATGCCCACTGCCAAGTTAGAGCACAACTCTTCTATGCTCCATGTCAGTGACAAGAGGTTGTCTGACAGGGCAGTCAATGCATCCAGCATCTCAGTGTGCATGCCCATCAGTACTATTCTGTATGCCACCCCATCGAAGTCCTTCTGGCAGCACATTTTCTTTATTCATTCATGGGATGTGGGCATCGCTGGCTTGGCCAGCATTTGTTGCCCATCCCTGATTGCCCTTGAGAAGGTGGTCGTGAGCTGCCTTCTTGAACCACTGCAGTTCATGTGAAGTAGGTACACCCACAGTGCTGTAAGGAAGGGAGTTCCAGGATTTTGACCCAGCGACAGTGAATGAATGTCGCTATAGTTCCAAGTCAGGATGGTGTGTGACTTGGAGGGGAACTTGCAGGTGGTGGTGTTCCCATGCATTTGCTGCCCTTGTCCTTCTAGTTGGTAGAGGTCGTGGGTTTGGAGCCTTGGTGCATTGCTGCAGTGCATCTTGTAGATGGTACACATTGCTGCCACTGTGCGTCGGTGGTGGAGGGAGTGAATGTTTGTGGATGGGGTGTCAATCAAGTGGGCTGCTTACTCTTGGATGGTTTCGAGCTTCTTGAGTGTTGTTGGAGCTGCACCCATCCAGACAAGTGGAGGGTATTCCATCACACTCCTGACTTGTGCCTTGTAGATGGTGGACAGGCTTTGGGGAGTCAGGAAATGAGTTGCTCGCCTCAGGATTCCTAGCCTCTGACCTGCTGTTTTAGCCATGGTATTTATATGGCTACTCCAGATCAGTTTCTGGTTAATGGTAGCCCCTAGGATGTTGATAGTAGGGGATTCAGCGATGGTAATACCATTGAATGTCAAGGGGAGATGGTTATATTCTCTCTTGTTGGAGATGGTCATTGCCTGGCACTTGTGTGGCACAAATGTTACGTGCCACTTATCAGCCCAAGCCTGGATATTGTCTCCTGGATATTTCTACACGGACTGCTTCAGTATCTGAGGAGTCGCGAATGGCGTTGAACATTGTGCAATCATCAGCGAACATCCCCACTTCTGACCTTATGATTGAAGGAAGGTCATTGATGAAGCAGCTAAAGATGGTTGGGCCTAGGACACTACCCTGAGGAACTACTAGGACCCTAGGTCCTGGAGCTCAGATGATTGACCTCCAACTGCCACAACCATCTTCCTTTGTGCTAGGTATGACTCCAACCAGCAGAGAGTTTTCCCCCTGCTTCCCATTGACTTCAGTTTTGCTAGGGCTCCTTGATGCCAAATTCAGTCAAATGCTACCTTGATGTCAAGGGCAGTCACTCCCACCTCAGGAGTTCAGCTCTTTTGTTCATGTTTGGACCAAGGCTGTAATGATGTCAGGAGCTGAGTGGCCCTGGCGGAACCCAAATTGAGCAACACTGAGCAGGTTATTGCTAAGCAAGTGACACTTGATAGCACTGTCAATGACACCTTCCATCACTTTACTGATGATTGAGACTAGACTGATGGGGCAGTAATTGGCCGGGTTGAACTTGTCCTGCTTTTTGTGTACAGGACGTACCTGGGCAATTTTCCACATTGCCAGGTAGATGCCAGCATTGTAACTGCACTGGAACAGCTTGGCTAGGGGCATGGCAAGTTCTGGTGCACAGGTCTTCAGTACTATTGCCGGAATATTGTCAGGGCCCATAGCTTTTGCAGTACCCGGTGCCTTCAGTCGTTTCTTGATAACACGTGGAATGAATCTAATTGGCTGAAGTTTGGCATCTGTGATGCTGCAGACTTCAGGTGGAGGCCAAGATGGATCATCCACTTGGCACTTCTGGCTGAAGATCGTTGTAAATGCGTCAGTCTTATCTTTCGCACTGATGTGCTGGGCTCCCCCATCGTTGAGGATGGGGATATTTGTTGGCACCTCCTGCAGTTAGTTGTTTAATTGTCCATCACCATTCTTGGCTGGATGTGGCAGGACTGCAGAGCTTAGATCTGATCCGTTGGTTATGGGATCGCTTAGCTCTGTCTGTAGCATGCTGCTTCTGCAGTTTGGCACGCAAGTAGTCCTGGGTTGTAGCTTCACCAGGTTGAAACCTCATTTTGAGGTATGCTTGGTGTAGTTCCTGGCATGCCCTCCTGCACTCTTCATTGAACAAGGGTTGGTCTCCTGGCTTGATGGGAATGGTAGAGTGGGGAATATGCTGGGCCATGACGTTAAAGATTGTGCTTGAATACAATTCTGCTACTGCTGACGGCCCACAGTGCCTCATGGATGCCCAGTTTTGCATTGCTAGATCTGTTCGAAATCTATTCCATTTATTCTGGGGGTAGTGCCACACAACATGATGGAGGGTATCCTCAATGTGAAGATGGGTCAATGTCTCCACAAGGACTGTGTGGTGGCCACTCCTAACAATACTGTCATGGACTGATGCATCTGTGGCAGGCAGATTGTTGAGGATAAGGTCAAGTATGTTTTTCCCTCTTGTTGGTTCCTCACCACCTGCCGCATACCCAGTCTAGCAGCAATGTCCTTTAGGATTCGGCCGACGTGGTCAGTAGTGGTGCTACTGAGCCACTCTTGGTGACGGATATTGAAGTCCCCCAGCCAGAGTACATTTTGCGACCTTGCTACCCTCAGTGCTTCCTTCAAGTGGTGATCAATATGGAGGAGCACTGACTCATCAGCTGAGGGAGGACGGTTCTTCTACTCTTCTACAACCTTATCCTCTGGTGTGCTGGTACATGAAGTATCCTTTCCTAATGGCCTGGCTGCAGCATACTCATGCCCAGTCACTCACTACGTGCAGATCCTGACTCTATACTGGTCTCTGGGGTAGGTGCAGTGCCAGTAATCTGAGCTGTTTGGCTTCAAGTGCCAGATTAAGTGACGGGGCCTCTTCATCAGTGCTGTGCCGTTGCTCTCTCTTCCTCCTGGTGTGCTGTGACTGGGCAAGTGGCAGTTCTTGGGTGTCTGAGAACAGGAAATAAGAAAAGGAAAGTTTGCAGAGAGGGAAGGTGGGAGGAGTGGGCTGAAAATCAAGAGGTCCATGACCACACCATTGGCTGCTTGCTCATCATGACAAATAGCAAGATGACGGTGTCCTGGGAGTTGGGAAGGGTCATAAGGCATACTGTCAACCTCAATGTTCTCAGTGATGCCAGATGCCATGGGCTCTGTCACAGCCAGCCCCATGATGCGTGGAACCATCTCCTCCATAGGACTTAGGAGATGCAGACATTCTTGACCCCTGTTGGTTCTGCACTGCTCCCTCATGTTATGGACAACCTTGTCCTGCAAGAGAAAGGGGAAAATGTCAGTGATTGTGTTACATGGTGTTTGGGTGATGTGTTTGCCACAGTTGAATAGCTGGAGATATGTTGAAGCAGTGAGAGCTCGATGTGAGGCTGGCATCATTAGAATGTGTGTGAGGGTGAGGTCACTTCTCTGGATGTTAGTGTTTCCTAAATACTAGGGACTGTTGATAGGTGAGTGATGGGATTGTGGTGCACTTAGCAGCATGAGAATTTGGTGGAGCGGTGGGTAGGAGATGTCATGTGAAGATATTTTCACTGGTCTTGACCACCCATGTAAAGTCATTGCTCTCCTTGTGGCATTGCTGCCACGTCCTCTGGGCCAAACTCCAGGAATTGACTTCCATGGCCATCGGCTCCCATTCCCTTCTGAGGTTGGTCCTTGAGGGCCTTTTGGCCCCTCCCATGGAAACATGGTCTCTCTCCTCCTGTTCACCTCCACCACTAAGGCCTCCAATAATGAAGCCTGAACCTGGGAGCCCTCTCTCTGCCATGGTGTTTCATTTATCTCGTATAGAATTGCAGCATTCTGTTATTCAGCGCAGCTTCCCTTTAAGAGGGACAGACTGCCTTTACAAAGAGCAGGCTGTCAGCACCCTGTGCTCTCTATAAACACTGCTGGGCCCCTAGCTGAGTGCTCAGGCAGCCAGCAACATGGGACCCATTCAGACCAGTACTACAATAAGGAGGCAGCACCAAATTTGCATGCTTCTTACCTCCACTGCAACGGCAGGTTGCAAATCAGAACCTCTGTGCCCAGAAAAATGGCACAGACCAATTTTTAGCCCTATGGATCACTCTTGCTCTTGTCTGTGAATTTCTGGATTTCATTCAGGACTGCCTTGTGATTTTTAGTATTCTGTCGTACCCATTGGTGATGGCGCAGGATGAACTGTATGGGAAGACAATGTGGTTGGACATGAAGCACCTATCAGTAATCCTACAAGTGGCGCAATGGTTAGCACCGCAGCCTCACAGCTCCAGCGACCCGGGTTCAATTCTGGGTACTACCCGTGTGAAGTTTGCAAGTTCTCCCTGTGTCTGCGTGGGTTTCCTCCGGGTGCTCTGGTTTCCTCCCACATGCCAAAGACTTGCAGGTTGATAGGTAAATTGGCCATTAGCAATTGCCCCTAGTATAGGTAGGTGGTAGGGAAATATAGGGACAGGTGGGGATGTGGTAGGAATATGGAATTAGTGTAGGATTAGTATAAATGGGTGGTTGATGGTCGGCACAGACTCGGTGGGCCGAAGGGCCTGTTTCAGTGCTGTATCTCTAAACTAAACTAAACTGAATGGAGAAACACCCACCATTGACACTATAGGCTGAAATCATTGAGGAAGAAGCCATCAGTGATATCACAGGAGGAATGGTATGGTTCAGTTACATTACTTACCCACTGAATTACCCTCCCTCTTGATGGTTGTATTGTTTACTAAACAAAACTCCAGTTGCAATATTTACATTTTAAAGTTAAAGGAAAAGTACAAGAGCTGCCTAAAAGGTCAGAAAATTCAGTGTACACTTCATACCTTAGCACTCGTCACTCCTTTAAGTCATTAAACATGCTTCAGCTGCAATGCATCCACTAGATTTCACAGTAAACTGGAATTAGTAAATCATCCTGTCTGTTCTGAGCCCCAGCTCTATTTCATTTTTTAAAAAAAACATCAACCCACCAGGGCTTCAAAAATACAATTACAACATGAGAACTAAAATTATGCATAAGAAATGAATCCATCAGTCTTCACCCATTTTGAATATCAAGAATTGCTGCAGTAATTAGTTAAACAGAGATAAATGTTGTTCCATGTGATTGAGTTATCACATGATTGTTAACACTGTGTTGAACATATGTTATTTTAACTAATGTGCATAAAATCACAAACCACATTGTTCCCCACTCAGCTGTCCAACATAGAAACTGAGACACAATGGACTAGGAAGGTCCAGTTACAGTCCCAGCTTTTGCTAAGTCAGCTGATCAAAGTAGTGCAGCAATGCTGCATATCATTCAAAGAAAGACTTGAATTTTTGTTGCCTCTTATTGCATCCCTCTCTAATGCCTTGACGCCCTCCACGGACAATGAATCACCTTGAGGTGCAGTCACTACTGTCATGTATCTATGTTGCTAAGTGACCTCTGGGACCCTGAATAGGGATCAAGAAATTAGCTACTGATTGCTGTCTAGGAACCCTTGCTGAAACATCTGTGGATATGATCAGGTTGGGTTACGATGCGCTCCTTGATCTAATAGTCTACTGACCCTCACAATCAAGCTCACAAATGGAAGAGTAACCCCCGGGGTGAAGTATGAAGCTTAGAAACGTTCCCCAGAATTAGCCTTCAGCAGGAGAAGGAGAAAGTTGAAGGAAAAAAATTCCAAAATAAGCTGTCTTATTTCTAAGTGAAATGTATCATTTTTAATAGAGTGTCTCACTGGCCCAGACTGCAGTGAGAAAGATGCAATTCTGTCCATGAGGATCCGCCAGGGCCACTCAGCTCCAGACCACATTACAGCCTTGCTCCAAACAAGGACCAAAGAGCTGTATTCCAGAGATGAGGTGAGAGTGACTGCGTTTGACATCAAGGCAGCATTTGGCCGACTGTGGCTTCAAGGAGCCTTAACAAAATTGAAGTCAGTGGGAATCAGGGGGAAAACTCTCCACTAGTTAGAGTCATATCTAGCACAAAGGAAGATGGTTGTGGTTTTTGGAGGTCAATCATCTCAGCTCCAGGACATGACTGCAGGAATTCCTCAGGGTAGTATCCTAGGCCCAACCATCTTCAGCTGCTTCATCAATGACCTTCCCTCCATCATAAGGTCAGAAGTGATGATGTTTGCTGATGATTGGACAGTGTTCAGTACCATTCTCAATTCCTCACATAATGAAACAGTTCATGCTTAAATGCAGCAAGACCTGGACAACATTCAGACTTGGGTTGATAAGTGGTAAGTAACATCTGCGCCACACAAGTGCCAAGCAATGACCATCTCCAACAAGAGAGAATCTAACCATCTCCCCTTGACATTCAATGGCATTACCATCACTAAATCCCCCACCAACAACATCCTGAGGTTGCCATTGACCAGAAACTGAACTGGACCAGCCATATAAATACAGTGGCTACAAGTGCAGGTCAGAGGCTGGGAATTCTGCAACAAGTAACTCAACTCACGACTCCCCAAAGTATTTCCACCATCTACAAGACTCAATCGGAAATGTGATGGAATACTCTCCACTTGCCTGAATGAGTACAGCTCCAACAGCACTCAAGAAGCTTGACACCATCCAGGACACTTGATCAGCACCCAATCCAACACCTTAAACATTTATTCCTTTCACCATCGATATATAGTGGTAGCAGTGTCTACCATCTACAAGATGCACTGCAGCAAATCACCAAGGGTCCATAGACAGCACCTTCCAAACCCGTGATCTCTACCACCTAGAAGGACAAGGGCAGCAAACGCTTAAGAACACCACCACCTGCAAGTCCCTCTCCAAGTCACATACCATCGTGTCACAGGGTCAAAATCCGAGAACTTCCTTCCTAACAGCACTGTGGGTGTACCTACACCACATGGACTGCAGCAGTTCAGGAAGGCGACTCACCACCATATTGTTAAGGGCAATTAGGGGTGGGCAATAAATCCTGGCCATGCCAGCGATGCTCACATCCGAAGAACAAATATTTTAAAAGTTCCTGCTCTTCGTGATATGAATAACAACAACAACTTGTATTTGTATAGCACCTCTAACAAAGCTAAACATCTCAAGCTGCTTCATAGCAGTGTTATTTAAAAAAAATTGATTCCAAGCCACATAATAGGGCAGATGACCAAAAGCTTGATCAGAAAGGTAGGTTTTAAGGAGTATCTTAATGGGGGAAAGAGAGAAAGAGATGCAGAATGGTTTAGGGAGTGAATTCCAAAGCTAGGGACCTTGGCAGCTGCAGGCACAGCCACCAAAGATGGAGTAATTAAAATCAGGAATGCTGAAGAGGCTGGAAATGGAGGCGTGTAGATATCTCAAAGAGTTGTAGGGATGGAGGAGATTACAGAGATAAGGAGGGGAAAGACTTGAAAGCAAAATTGCTAATTTTAAAATTGAGGCATTGCTTAACCAGAAGCTAATGTAGATCAGTGAGAACAGGAGTGAAGGGTGAACGATACTTGGTGTGAGTTAGAACACAGGCAGCATAGATTTGGATCGCCTCAAGTTTACAGAGGGTAGATTGCTGGAAGCCAGCCAGAAGTGCAATGGAATAGTTAAGTCTCGAGGGAAACAAAAGCATGGATGAGGGTATCAGCAGCAAATGAGCTAAGCAGGGGCAGAGTTCCACAATGGTACAGAGGTGGAAATTGGTGGTCTTAGTTATCATGCGGATGTGAAGCTCATCTTGGGGTGAAATATGACAGCAAGGTTGCAAACAGTCTGAATCAGCCTCAGACAGTTGCCACGGAGAGGAATGGAGTCAGTGGTTGAGGAACTGAGTCTGTGACGGGAACCAAAAACAATGGCTTCTGTCTTTCCAATATTTAATAGGAGGAAATTTCTGCACATCCGGTACTGGATGTTGGACAAGTAATCTAGCAATTTAGAAATAGTGGAGGGATCGAGAGAGGTGGTGGTGAGGTCGAGCTGGGTGTTGTCAGCGTACGTGAAAACTAATGCTGTGCTTTCAGATGATGTCACCGAGATGCAGCATGTGGATGAGAAAAAGGAGGAGGTCAAGAATAGATCCTTGGGGGACACCATAGATGAGTAGTCATTGCAGGTGATTCTCTGGCTACGGCTGGTAGATAGATATCCTCCAGGAAAGGGTATAGATCAGAATGTAAGTCTCACCTAACAAAGAAGGGATTGCAAGGGAAAGAATGAGCTGGAGCTTCACACACATTTCTAGTGGCCAGTGTGGAGCAGGAGACCCAGGAGCAGGACTGCAGCCTAATCCCCTGGACGGAGGATAATGTGGGCATATGGAGAGACCAAGGAAAAGGATAGGAAAAAATATAGCAATTTAAGAGAAAAAAAGTCTTCAAACTATTAAACACAACAGGTATTTCTGTGGACTAACCCTTTCCTTTCCTCAAATATTTCCAATACATACCAAGTTTGCAGGGTGGATGCATTCAGAGAGGTTTCGGCACGTGCCCGCCAACCACTCTTGCCATTGGTTACCTGACCCATCCATTCTCCCAGGACACCCCTGTAAATTGAACAGACTCGTCTTTACCCAATTGTATGATTCTTGGCTGTCAGTCAAGCAGCCCTTTCCCCACCAATCCTTCCCCCACCCCATCTCCAATATTCTTTTTATGTCACTATTATTTTTCTCCCAGGTCACTCGCAGAAATGTCGGGGAGATTAATCTTTAATTGCTGGAGACTCTCGGTCAATTCTGGCAGGTTGGCAGCTCAGCGTGTATGACTGAATGATCATTGGGCCACAGCACAGGTAAAGGTTCAGCAGTAAAAGCCAATATTTGCCATGAGTGCGACGGTATAGTCACTGCCAGATGTGGCTCAGTCAGTAGCATTTGCACTTCTGTGTTATAAGGCATTGAGTTCAAGTCCCACTCCAGGGCTTAAGCATGCAAATCTGTGACTGTTAGTGTACTGCAGTACTGAGGAGATGCTACATTGTCAGAGGTGCTGTCTCTTGGAGAAGATATTAAACTGGGACCCCATCTGCTTGCACAGGTGGATGTAGAAGATCCTATGGTGCAATTTTGAAGAAGAGTGTAGAAGTTACCCCCCAGTGTCCTGACCAATATTTATCACTCAATCAACCCTACAAAAAAAAACGATGATCCTGTTCATTATCACATTGCTGTTTGTGGGAGGTTGCTGTGTGCATACTGGTGCCGCTTTTCCTGCATTACAACAGTGACCACACTTCAAAAAAGTATTTCATTGGCTGTGAAGCCCTTTGAGATGTCTGGTGGTTGTGAAAGGTGCTATATAAATGCAAGTCTTTTTTATTACAGATTGCGCCTACTTTCAGAGTACTAGGCTGGAGTATTCACAATCACAGTTGTTGAAAGCATCTAGCGATCCAATTGTATTCAATCTGACATTTATTGTGCCAATTACAACTGAATTGTAGAATTCATAATTTAAAATGATAAGCAAACTTAGACTGAGGTTAATTCTCATATAATCATAAAATCATACACCCTGTCAGTCAAACTGAAAATATGCACTTGCAATGCAACAAAAACAACTGACAAAACATCACAAAGACAGTATTAACATCCCTGACTTACACACAAATCAAATGTATTAAATATGCAGCCCATGTTAGAGAAATGAGAATTGACAAGGCCATCACTGGTATCTGGGCAAAACTTTTGTAGACGTACGGTAGAGGTTTTTATTGGAGGTTAAATGTTAGTGATTCACTCCTGTTTACCAACATGATTAAGGTAAGAAGGAAAAAAAGATTTGCATTTATATAGTGCCTTTCATGTCCTTTGGATGTCCCAAAGAACTTCACATCCAAGTACTTTTGATATGTATTGACAGTTTTAGGACATGAAATAGCCATTTTGCACACAGCAAGATCTCACAAACTGCAATGTGATAATGATCAGATAATCCATTTTATCGGTGTTGGTTGAGGGATAAATATTGGTCAGGACCAAGAGAAAACTCTTCTGTTCCTCTTCGATAAATTACCAGGGCTTTTTTTACATCTATTGGCGAATGCAAACAGGACACCTTATTAATGATGTTACCTCCAACAGTGCAGTAGTTCCTCAGTGCTGAACTAGGAGTGTCAGGCTAGATTATGTGCTCAAGCTTCCAGAGTGGGCCTGTGAACCCACAACCTCTGATTTAGAGGCAAGGGTTCTACCACCTCAGCCATGGTGGACAGTTAGGTACTCTATTGATTGTCCTTTGTTCATGTTGTATGTTTGTTTGGTACACTGCCACCTTAATATGCTTAGTTAGTCTCGCTTAGAGAGATTCCTTAGAATGGACTAATTAAAACATTAACCTTTATTACATAATAACTATGTACAGCTTCACACCAGTCTCTGTGATTCCTCTAAAGTCACACTACATCTACCTTCAAGTGTGTCTCACATGTGATCTTTTACATCATCATGGTCAGAGGCATTCTTTACATTCAACGTTAACCCTTTCAGATCCTTATACTACATCTCCCCGCAAATATTTATCCAAATATATATATTTACTTATATATATATATATATATATATATATATATAATTCACTTTTTATTTACATACTACCCCATCTCTCCCCAAGTCTCTGACATCACAGATTCAATTGTCAGGAGGTTTCACAACTCTCCCTGATCGTGTTGGTGTCAGATGCAGAAGATCAGTAGTCTTTCACTGAACTCTTGTTTCTTGACTGGGACGGCCTTCATTGAGGTTTCTAGTATCCGGTGCTTTCTGAATTTCAGGTTCAACATCTGATTCATCCAAATGTATGACCTATTGATGTCTTTGATGAATAGGAATAAGATTCTTTCTGTTCCTTCTTGTAGTACCTTCTGAAGTTCTTAGTAAATAAGTTGTTGTTGTGTACATATGTTTACTAAATAAGATCGCTATTGATTCTCCTCTCTCTAGACAATTACTCCTTCTCTGCTTTGGTCTCATACCCATCCCTTTTGCCCTTCAAACAACTTCAGTAGATTCCTGGTACGGTATTTCCTATTATAATTATAGGAGCTCTGATGAAGGGTCACTGACCTGAAACGTTAACTCTGCTTCTCTCTCCACAGATGCTGCCAGACCTGCTGAGTATTTCCAGCATTTCTTGTTTTTACTTCAGATTTCCAGCATCTGCAGTATTTTACTTTTATTATATAATTATAGGCTTGTTGCTTTCAGTAAGATCTTTCTCTGTCTTGAACTCTCAGATAATCATGGACTTGTAGCCCTTGAAGTAACTTCTTAGGTAGGATTGGGGAAGTTGCATTCTAAGTTTTCTTCCTATTAACAGTTTGGATGGATGCTAATCCGCTTAACAATGGAATAGTTCTGTAGTTCAGAAGTGCTGTTTGAAAATCTTGATTTTTCTTTAACAGTGCTTTAATAGTTCTGACTGCTCGCTCATCTCCATTAGATTGTGGATACCTAGGGAAACTTGTTAGTTTTCTGCAAAGTATGTGAGGTAGTCATTTGCAAATTGTGGTCCATTATCAGACATTATCTGATCAAATATACCTCTACATCCACTCTGCATCTATCAAGTCTTTCTCACATGTGATCTCTTACATCATCATGGTAAGAGGTATTCTTTATACTCTCTCAACATTAATCCTTTCAGACCCTTATGCTACAGTTCAAGGAATTAGGTTATCCTTGGTATTCATGGGTGAATTCACTGAAATTGATTCTTCTTAATCATCATTTCTCCGGTCATTGAGTTCTTTGGGGGAAAAAAATCCACCAATCACCTCTACATCACTTTCCAAATACTAAAAGACTAGAAATGTCAAGGGCTGGTTGATAGCTTTCTTTCTTCACCCACTTTGGTCCTCAATTGATCCACAAATGACAAAATGGCTGCAACTGCTCAAGTTGTCCCCAAATCTAAAGACTATACAATATTTACTATTGTCATCTGTACATCATTTTTTTTTAAGGGAGTTCCAGGATTTTGACCCAGCGACAGTGAAGGAACAGCGACATAGTTCCAAGTCAGGATGGTGTGTGACTTGGAGGGGAACTTGCAGGTGGTGGTGTTCCCATGTATTTGCTGCCCCTGTCCTTCCAGTTGGTAGAGGTCGCGGGTTTGGAAGGTGCTGTCTGAGGAGCCTTGGTGCATTGCTGCAGTGCATCTAGTAGATGGTACACACTGCTGCCACTGTGCGTTGGTGGTGGAGGGAGTGAATGTTTGTAGATGGGGTGCCAATCAAGCGGGCTGCTTTGTCCTGGATGGTGTCGAGCTTCTTGAGTGTTGTTGGAGCTGCACCCATCCAGGCAAGTGCAGAGTATTCCATCACACTCCTGACTTATGCCTTGTAGATGGTGGACAGGCTTTGGGGAGTCAGGAGGTGAGTTACTCGCCTCAGGATTCCTAGCCTCTGACCTGCTCTTGTAGCCATGGTATTTATATGGCTACTCCAGTTCAGTTTCTGGTCAATGGTAGCCCCGAGGATGTTGATAGTGGGGGATTCAGCGATCGTAATGCTGTTGAATGTCAAGGGGAGATGGTTAGATTCTCTCTTGTTGCAGATGGTCATTTCCTGGCACTTGTGTGGCGCAAATGTTACTTGCCACTTATCAGCCCAAGCCTGAATATTGTCCAGGTCTGGCTGCATTTCTACACAGACTGCTTCAGTATCTGAGGAGTCACGAATGGTGCTGAACATTGAACATCCCCACTTCTGACCTTATGATTGAAGGAAGGTCATTAATGAAGCAGCTGAAGATGGTTGGGCCCAGGACACTACCCTGAGGAACTCCTGCAGTGATGTCCTGGAGCTCAGATGATTGACCTTCAACAACCACAACCATCTTCCTTTGCGCTAGGTATGACTCCAGCCAGCGGAGGGTTTTCCCCCTGATTCCCATTGACCTCAGTTTTGCTAGGGCTCCTTGATGCCATACTCGGTCAAATGCTGCCTTGATGTCAAGGGCAGTCACTCTCATCTCACCTCTTGAGTTCAGCTCTTTTGTCAATGTTTGAACCAAGGCTGTAATGAGGTCAGGAGCTGAGTGGCCCTGGCGGAACCCAAACTGAGCGTCATACTCTCCTTCCCATGGAAAGGAAACTTTTGTACATTTGAAATGCAACTAATACTAACAGTCATCTATGTAGGAACCGGAGTAGGCCATTCAGCCCTTTAAGACTGTTCTGCCATGCAATTGGATCATGGTTGATCTGTACCTCAACCCCATTTACCTGCCTGATTCCATATCCCTTAATACTCTTACCTAACAAAAACCTATCGTTAACAGTTTTGAAATTTTCCATTGATCCACAGACACTACAGCTCTTTGTGGAGAGAGTTCCAGATTTCCAATACCCTTTGTGTGAAGAAGTGCTTCCTGACATCACCACTGAATGGCCAAGCTCTAATTTTAAGGTTATGCCCCCTTGGTTCTAGACCGCACAATACTTTCAGCCTGCAACTTGGCTCTGATAAACTATTCACAGACGTTAACTACAAGGCATGGGATAGATTAATCAATCTGCCTACAAGGTATTAATAAATTATTTGTTAAATGTGGAGCCACATTTACAATTTAAATGGATGAACATAGTGTAAATTATAATGCATGTTTACCATACACAATTCACTGCCATATCCACATATTAACAATATCCTTATACTTCAGCACATCCTTTCCACTGTACTCATCTGTAAAGGTTGTTCAAATCTGGCAGATAGGGTTGGATGACGGGATGTGCCATTCCTGTCGGCTACTCGCCGCTGATATTTTACCAGCAGCAGGGGTGTTGGTGGGTGGCTTGCCTACCCTAAGGTCAATTAATGACCACTTAAAGGCCTCTTCCTGCCGACGCTGGTATTTTACCAGCAGTGGATGGGCACTTCACCACCTGGGGAGGGGCCGCTCAGTAAGATCTTGTGGTTCCCTCTTGACCAGGCACCCTGTACCCCACAGAGGCCCCACACCTCTCTCACAGCGGCATGGACCACCCCCACTGGAAGGCCCCCACTGCCTTTGCAATCGATCTCCCTCGCCGGGGCCTGGCTGATTGACCCTGGCAAACCCTGACCCCACTTACCTTCTTCTCTGGCCTCCATCACTGAGGTGGTCCATGGCCTTCTGCCGTCCCATCAGTGGCCACCGCTTCCCGTGGCACTGCTGGGAACGAAGAACTGAGGGCCAGTCTTGGAGGTGGAACGTCCTGCCTCAGAGGGGCGGAAACAACACAAAATAACGTGGGTTGCAGGGCCGGCGAAGGTGGGCTCACCCCCAACTTTCCAGTCAGCGGACGAGGCCACCAACTCTTTGTTAAATCCTGGCCAATGTTTTGAAAATGAATTCTGCCTCTGCAAACTCTGAGTTGCCCCCCAATAAAACTGATTGCAGACAATAAGTAAAAGGCTCTAAACAGCAAAATAAGTAAAGCAATCTGCCAATAAAATACAGGCAGTTTATTTGTTAAAGGCATAGTTATATTTACAATTTACACCTAGGTGGAAGGCACCTAGTTAGATTGCAAAGCATGTTTACCATGCACATGAGCTTCCAGCTATAGATACATATATAGAGTTACGAACATTAGCTTAGAAATGGCACTTTAATACAATTGAATGGCATCATTTTGGCAGTTATTTCAACTGAGATGTTAACTCATAAACATGTTAACACCCCTGTCAAAATGGTATACAGAGTCATTTAAATACTTTAAGCATTTGTATTTTAATGTCACACAAAGTTAATTCTGAACTATGATTTTTAATTTCAATACAGATCTCCGTACACTTGTCCAACTGTGGTGGGTACATTTTTTGAAGTGAGTCATTCTTTTTTGGAATCACTTTCCTTTTCAGAATGTGCACTCAACATTTGTCATATGGAATGTAATTCTTATTTATTATTTAGCTGTTATGGCAAACTCAAGCTTTGATGCATAACACCCATCCCATGATCATACATAATACAGTTGCCGTTCTATTCCTGTTGGTCACATATAAAGACAAATTTGTATGAAGATACTTTTGATGCTATTTGACTAGGTTCCTTTAGCAAATCTACTCTGAAAACTCCACTAGGCATCCACTAAAATGATATGACCAAAGGCTGCTCCAGTGGCTCCATTAATAAAGGCACTTCTATGCATTGAACATAAGGCTAATAAAACTAACTGCAGACTGAGTTACCTGATCTCAGCCAAGTGCCATCACTACACCATGCAAGAGGAGGAACAATAAACCAGGGTTCCCACTCCTGGGGATTATCCAGTAAATCGAGTAGAAAGTGCTTGTGAATTGTCAGGTGATGAGAGGTTGTGATAACTCTTCTATCTCCCTTCCCTCCACAGCTGAAAAGTTTTTCTGGACTCAATGTACAATCTCACATGTGAAGAAAATTCACTTTGGCACCGGATAGTGCCCCAGTATGAATCAGCATCTTCAGGAGAGGGGTGGAGAGAGGAACATTGGAGTTGGTTAAAAAAAACCAAGGAAAAAATCGTGGCTTTTTGGAGTTTTTGCTCATGAAATGTAATACAAAATATAAAAATCATTGTAGTTAGTCATAGATACACTCCATGTGAGGTAGGATGTCTAAAATAGCCATTAATCAGAGCAGGTATATACTGTGAAACCTAAACCTCCTCACACTGTTGGGATGACGTGGGTTTGGAATGGAATCTGGCTGTGATCAGCTCAGAGTTCATTACTGATACTATATGGCATAAGAGAAAAGGTTAAACAGCCCAATGATGTGATGGGTTGTTAACAGCTCACTCCTAGTTGTGCTAATGTGGTCGACTTCATTAACCTTATCTTAAATCCGGCTAAACCATACACCCTGTCACATTTTAGTTTGTGGCATAAGTTCATTGGGCTCTATTTAATTAAAGCAGAATCATTCTCGACAAATAAATGTGACTGGACAAGTGTCAAGCGACTTTGACATAGCAATAGCAGTAACAAAAATAATTAAGAATTTCTTCATGAGCTCCCGAGGTCTACTTTTCTTTTATTCGTTCAGGGGATGTAGGCGTTGCTGGCTATGCAAACACTTTTGCCCATCCCTAATTGTCCTTGAGAAGGCGATGGTGAGCTGCCTTCTTGAACCTCTGCAGTCCTTGGAGTGTAGGTATTGGAGTACAGAGTGCTGTATCTATATGTCCTGTTGTAATCCCTCCAGCAAGCTTCTTCCTAATGAATTAAAACTAGCCTTCAAACCCCTTGCATTCTGTCACTAAAGGATCCAATAGCTAGAGTGTGAGCATCCATGTGAGAAGTAATATTCTATGCTTATATTGACTATACTTACTAACAGCACTGTTGGTGCACCCACACCCCAAGGACTGCAGCGGTTCAAGAAGGTAGATCACCATCACCTTCTCCAGGGCAATTAGGGATGGGCAATAAATGCTGGCCTAGCCAGCGACGCCCACATCCCATGAATGAATAAAAACAATTTCAAAAGTACTTCACTAGTTGTAAACTGCTTTTGTACCTCCTGAGGTCAAGATAGGCACTATATAAATGCAAGAATTCATTTTCTCTTTATAATGTCACTTACTGAAGCTACTACATCACTTGACAGAGTGGGCTGGCACATGCTGCACATCAAATCTCATGCAGGCGAAGCCTGCTTCAGCCATGTTGCTGCTAGACCGCTCAAAATGCTGGACACAGACTTTCAGAGCCTCCACCCTCGCACAGGGAAGGATAGGACTAAAAAAAGGTAGCTTATATCAGATACCGAGAGTTCAATACTACAGAAAGCCTAGAGGAGTATAGAAAGTGTCGGAGTGAATTTAAAAAGGAAATTAGAAAAGCAAAGAGAGGGCATGAAAAAATATTGGCAAGTAAAACCAAGAAGAACCCAAAGATAATTATAAATACATAAAGCGCAAGAGGATAACTAAGGAAAAAATTAGGCCTATTAGAGCCCAAAAAGATAATGTGTGTGTAGAGGCTGTGGATGTGGGCATGTTTCTTAAGGAATACTTTGCATCTGTCTTCACAACATAGAGGGACGATGCAGACATTGTAGTTAAGGAGGAGTGTGAAATATTGGATGTGAGAAACATAGTGAGAGAAGACATATTAACAGTTTGGCATTTTTGAAAGTAGATAAATCACCAGGCCTGGATGAAATGTATCTCAGGCTGTTAAGCAAGGGATGAAATAGCAGAGGCTCTGATGATCATTTTCCAATCCTCTCTGTTGACAGGTGTGGTGTTGGAGGACTAGAGGACAGCTAATGTTGCACCATTGTTTAAAAAGGCAGTAAGGGATAGACTGAGTAATTACAGGCCAGTCAGCCTACCCTCAGTGCTGGACAAATTATTGGAAAAAATTCTGAGGGACAGTATTAATCATGATTTTAAAAAGCAAGGGGCAGTCAGCATGGATTTGTTAAGGGAAGGTCGTGTCTGACTAACTTGATTGAATTTTTTGAGGAGGTTTGATGAGAGTAGTGTGTTTGATGTAGTCTACAGGGCTTTTAGCAAGGCTTTTGATAAGGTTGCACATAGCAGATTGGTCAGAAAAGCAAAAGCCTTGGGATCTAAGGGACAGTGACAAGCTGGATCCAAAATCGACCCAGTGGAGGAAGAAACGTGTAATGGTTGACAGGTGTTTTTGTGACCTTTAGGCAGTTTCCAGTGGGACTCCATAGGGGTCAGTGCTAAGTCCCTTGCTTTTTATGGTACATACTAATGACTTAGACTTAAATGGAGAGGGCATGATTAAGAAGTTCGCAGATGATACAAAAATTGGCCATGTGGTTGATCGTGAAGAAGAAAGCTATAGACTGCGGGAAGATATCGATGAACTAGTCAGTTGGGAGAAAAGTGCCAAGTGGAATTCAATCTGAAGAAGTGTGAGGTGATGCATTTCAGGAGGGAAAACAAGGCAAGGGCATGCACAATAAATGATAGGATTCTGAAAAGTGTACAGGAACAGAGGGACCTTGGAGTGCATATCCACAGATGGTGCAGGCACAGCTGGTTTAAGAAGGCATATGGCTGTAAAATTATTAGGTTACTAACCAGAATTCTAATTGGTTAAATCTAGCTATTATAAAATAACAACTAACTTATTATCATAAACTAACATTGAACTTTATTGGACCCTTCGTGGAAAAATGTAGGAAATAGGGCACAGGATAGACAAAATGCCAAGGTAGAGAGATTCTGGGATTTTATGACATGGTAAAGGAGCCTCTAGGATATAGTAATCATAACATGATAAAATTTCACGTTCAGTTTGAAGGAGAGAAGTATGATCTAAGACTAGTGTTTTAAACCTAAATAAATTTAATTATAAGGGTATGAAGGCAGAGCTATCTAAAATGAACTGGGAAACTAGGTTATAAGGTAGGACACTAGAAGTGCAGTATTAACTTTTAAGGAGATATTTAATAACTCTCAGCAAAGATTTAAACCAGTGAGAAAGAAAAACTCTTTGAGAAGGATGCAGCATCTGTGGCCAAATAAGGAAGTTCAAGATAGTAGCAAGTGGAAAGAAGCACTGCACAAATCTTCAAAGATTAATGGTAGATCGGATGACTGGATAGATTTTAAGAACCAGCAAAGAATGACTAAAAAAATAAAGAGGGAGAATGTGGATTATGAGTGAAAGCTAGCTACTAATATAAAAACAGATACTAAGAGTTTTTACAAATATTTAAATAGAAAAGAGTAACTAAAGCTAGTGTTGGTCCTCTCGAGTGTCAGTCTGGGGAGTTGATAATGGAAAACAAGAAAGTGGCGGAGGTGTTGAACAGGTATTTTGTGTCAGCACTGTAGAAAACGTAGAAAACATCCCAAAGATACTTGTGAACCAAAAGGTGAAAGGGAGGGAGGAACATAAAACATACACTATTACTAGGGAAAAGGAGCTGGGAAAACTATTAGACCTGAAGGCTAACAAGTTCCCAGCACCAGATGGCCTGTGTCCTAGGGTCTTAAAAGAAATGGCTGTGGAGATAGGAGAGGCAGTGGTTATAATCTTCCAAAATTCATTAGATTCTGGAAGAGTCCCAGCGGATTGGAAAATAGCAAACGTAACACCTTTATTCAAGAAAAGACGGAGACAGAAAGCAGAAAACTCTAGGCCAGTTAGCCTAAGTTCTGTCATAGGGAAAATGCTGGAAACCATTATTAAGGAAGCTCTAGCAGGATACTTAGAAAATCATAATGGGATCAGACAGAGTCAACATGGTTTCATGAAAGGGAAATCGTGTTTAACTAATTTATTAGAGTTCTTTGAGGAAGTAACAAGCAAGGTGGATAATGGGGAATGTGTAGATGTGGCGCACTTGGACTTCTAAAAGGCATTTGATAAGGTGCCACATCAAAGGTTATGACACAAGATAAGAGCACATGGTGTAGAGGGTAACATATTAGTATGGATAACGGATTGGTTAGGTAACAGGAAGCAGAGAGTAGGGATAAATGGGTCTTTTTGGGTTGACAAGCTGTAACTACTGGAGTGCCACAGGGATCAGTGCTGGGACCTCAACTATTTACAATCTATATCAATGACTTGGATGATTTACAAAAATATTGCCAGGGTTCAAAAGTTTCTTCTATGACGAAAGATTGGACAGGCTAGGGTTGTTTTCCTTAAAACAGAGGAGGCTGAGGTGTGACTTAATTGAGGCGTACAAAATTATGAGGGGCCTAGATAGAGTAAACAGGAAGGACCTGTTTCCCATAGCGGAGAGGTCAGTTACCAGGGGACACAGATTTAAGCTGATTGGTAGAAGGATTAGAGGGAACATGAGGAAAAGCTTTTTTACCCAGAGGGTGGTGGGTGTCTGGAATTCACTGCTAGGAACAGTGGTGGAGGCAAAAACCCTCAATTCTTTTAAAAGGTACCTGGACATGCACATGAAGTGCTGCAAGCTGCAAGGCTATGGACCAGGTGCCAGAAGGTGGGATTAGATTGGGTGGCTAGTTTCTATTTTTTTTTCTTCTCGGCCGGCATGGACATGGCGGGCTGAATGGCCTCCTTCTGTGCCATAATTTTTCTATGATTCTATGGTTCTTTGGGAGGGACCGAATGTATGGTAGCTAAATTTGTCAACGTAGGAAGGTAGGAAGAAAAGTAAGTTGTCAAGCGAAGGTAAAGAGTCTACAAAGGGATATAGATAGGTTAAGTGAGTGAGCAAAAATCTGGCAGATGGAGTATAATGTGGGAAAATGTGAGCTTGTCCACTTTGGCAGGAAAAATAAAAAAGCTGCATACAATTTAAATAGAGAGAGATTCCAGTACAGAGGGATCTACGTGTCCTGGTACATGAATCAGAAAAAGTTAGTATGCAGGTACAGCAAGTGATTGGTAAGGCAAGTGGAATGTTGGTGTTCATTGCGAGGGGAATTAAGTATAAAAGTAGGGAGGTTTTACTGCAGCTGTACAGGGCCTTGGTGAGATCACATCTGGAGTACTGTGGTCAGTTTTGAAAAAGGATATAATTGCATTAGAAGCAGGTCAAAGAAGATTTACTCGACTCATTCCGGGGATGAAGACTTATCTTATGAAGAAAGGTTGAACAGATTGGGCCTATACCCATTGGTGTTTAGAAGAATGAGGTGATCTCATTGGAACATGTAAGATCCTGAGGGGACTTGATAGAGTGGATACCAGGTGGATGTTTCCTCTTGTGGAGGAGACTAGAACTAGAGGACACAGTTTAAGAGTAAGAGGTCTCCTTTTTAAGACGGAGATGAAGAGATTTTTTTTTCTCTCAAAGAGTCGTTAGTCTGTGAAATTCTCTTCCCCAGAAAGCAGTGGAGGTTGAGTCATTGAATTTATTCAAGGCTGAGTTAGATAGATTTTTGACAAACAAGGGAGTAAAGGATTATGGGGGAAAGCCAGAAAAGTGGAGTTGAGACCACAATCAAATGAACCATGATCTTATCGAATGGCGGAGCAGGCTCGAAGGGACGAATGGCCTACTCCTTCTCCTAAGTCCTATCTTCCTATGTGCTATGTTCCTATGTTTTAAAAAGCTTACTTACAGCAAAAAGGGTGAGACCTTGAAGGCCGTCAGTGAGAGCAGCTTCTGTAAGAACAAAATGAGATAAGGAACCACAGAATGTAAAAACATGGAGATACAGTAGTCAACACAAAGGGCATTACCTACATAAATCTGAAAGGTTAGCAACAGCCACAAAATGATCCGTGGTTGGTTAAGGAAAGCATGCTTTAACACGAGGCTAAAAATGTATAGGTGAGATTTCTCTTTTTATCGAGTCTTTCTCACTTTAACTCTTGTTCTGACAAGACTGTGACCAATATGGTAACAGGATACTTGGTGTAGTAATTCAGGAAAACTTTATTAAGAAATAACAAGTTATACTTGACAAAATTCAGTTAGTGACTTTACAGCTCTCACTGTCACACTTTCCAATCGTGTTTTGGTAACAGACGACAGGAAGACCCTTTCAGTACTTTTGTTCTCTCTTCGCCACATGCTAGAGTTCTTCTACCTCTGTGGATCTTCTTGGGAATCAGCACAATGAAACCTTACGAGACTCCTGTTTTCAAAGCTTTTCTGACCATCACACCCCTTAGCAGTCAGAGGCAAGCTGGCCTGGTCATTGGCTCTAGCTATTGTTAGCCTAATTAGATTGGCTTTTAAGTATGACCTGGGCAACATGGACAATGGAGTTGAGACATTGGTCGTCTCAATTTCTCTGCCCCCCTCACTCACTCTAACCTGTCTCCCTCTGAACTTGAGGCACTCCGTTCTCTCAGGTCTAACCCCGACATGGTCATCAAACCTGCAGACAAGGGTGGTGCTGTTGTTGTATGGCGTACCGACCTCTACCTTGCAGAAGCTCAACGCCAACTCACAGACACCTCTTCCTACCTCCCTCTGGACCATGACCCCACCACCGAACATCAAGCCACCGTCCAAAGGACTGTCACTGACCTCATCTCCTCTGGAGATCTTCCCTCTACAGCTTCCAACCTCATAGTCCTGCAACCCCGGACAGCCCGCTTCTACCTCCTTCCCAAAATCCACAAACGGGACTGTCCCGGCAGACCCATTGTGTCAGCCTGCTCCTGCCCAACTGAACTTATTTCTTCCTATCTAGACTCTATCTTTTCTCCGCTGGTCCAGTCTCTTCCCACCTACATCCGTGACTCTTCTGACGCCCTACGTCATTTTGACAATTTCCAGTTTCCTGGTCCCAACCGCCTCCTCTTCACTATGGACGTCCAATCGCTCTACACCTCCATCCCCCACCAGGATGGTTTGAGGTCTCTCCGCTTCTTCCTGGAACAGAGGCCCAACCAGTCCCCATCCACCAACACCCTCCTCCGCCTGGCTGAACTTGTTCTCACATTGAACAACTTCTCCTTCAACTCCATGCATTTCCTTCAAGTAAAAGGTGTCGCTATGGGTACCCGCATGGGTCCTAGTTATGCCTGTCTTTTTGTGGGATATGTCGAGCATTCTTTGTTCCAGTCCTACTCAGGCCCCCTCCCCCAACTCTTTTTCCGGTACATTGATGACTGTATCGGTGCCGTTTCCTGCTCCCGCCCCGAACTAGAAAATTTTATCAACTTTGCTTCCAATTTCCACCCTTCTCTCACCTTTACATGGTCCATCTCTGCCACTTCCCTTCCCTTCCTCGACTTTTCTGTCTCCATCTCTGGGGATAGGTTGTCTACCAATATCCATTATAAGCCCACTGACTCCCACAGCTACCTCGACTACACTTCTTCACACCCTACCTCCTGTAAGGACTCCATTCCATTCTCCCAGTTTCTCCGTCTCTGACGCATCTGCTCTGATGATGCTACCTTCCATGACGGTGCTTCTGATATGACCTCCTTTTTCCTCAACCGAGGATTTCCCCCCACTGTGGTTGACAGGGCCCTCAACCGTGTCCGACCCATTCCCCGCACCTCTACCCTCACCCCTTCCCCTCCCTCCCAGAACCGTGACAGGGTTCCCCTTGTCCTCACTTTTCATCCCACCAGCCTCCATATCCAAAGGATCATCCTCCGCCATTTTCGCCACCTCCAGCGTGATGCCACTACCAGTCGCATCTTCCCCTCCCTTCCCCTGTCAGCATTCCGAAGGGATCGTTCCCTCCGCGACACCCTGGTCCACTCCTCCATTACCCCCACCACCTCGTCCCCGTCCCAGGGCACCTTCCCTTGCAATCGCAGGAGGTGTAATACCTGCCCATTTACCTCCTCTCTCCTCACTATCCCAGGCCCCAAACACTCCTTTCAGGTGAAGCAGCGATTTATTTGTACTTCTTTCAATGTAGTATACTGTATTCGCTGCTCACAGTGTGGTCTCCTCTACATTGGGGAGACCAAGCGCAGACTGGGTGACCGCTTTGCGGAACATCTCCGCTCAGTCCGCAAGCAGGACCCTGAGCTTCCGGTTGCTTGCCATTTCAACACTCCCCCCTGCTCTCATGCTCACATCTCTGTCCTGGGATTGCTGCAGTGTTCCAGTGAACATCAACGCAAGCTCGAGGAACAGCATCTCATCTACCGATTAGGCACACTACAGCCTGCCAGACTGAACATTGAGTTCAATAATTTCAGAGCATGACAGCCCCCCACTTTACTTTCATTTTTAGTCATTTTTAGTTATTTTTTCTTCCTTTTTTTTGCATTCCTTTTTACATTTTTTACAATCTTTTTTTGCATTTATTTCATTTCATCTTAGTTTGTTCAGTTTGCTTACCCACTGTTTTTTTCAGGTTGTTTTTCTTCAGGTTTGCACTTGCTGATGTTCAATATTCAGTATATTCACACCTAATCTGTACTAATGCTTTGTCTTTCAACACACCATTAACATATTGTTTGCCTTTGCTCCGTGACCTTTTGGTCAGCTATGTGGCCTGGTCCAATCTGCACCTTCTCCTTTGTTATCTCTTGCCCCACCCCCACCTCACTTGTTTATAATCTGTGACTTTTCTAATATTTGTCAGTTCCGAAGAAGGGTCACTGACCCGAAACGTTAACTCTGCTTCTCTTTCCACAGATGCTGCCAGACCTGCTGAGTGAATCCAGCATTTCTTGTTTTTGTTTCAGATTTCCAGCATCCGCAGTATTTTGCTTTTATTTATATGGACAATGGAGTATTCATGCTGTCCATGATCCCAGACATTTTGGCTGAAATATTGTCTCTTCTGCACAGAATTCATTCATTCTTAGAGATACAAACTGATTAATGTTGCCTGTAGAGGCTTCTCAGCCTTAAACTAACAAAGGATACATGGAGCTTGTAATGCCTCGTTTAACATGGATGCCCAGCTCTTCCGACCACAGCAGATTACAAAAGTTGGCCTCCAGTTTCCTGACCCAACGGGGGGCAGATTAACTGCCTCGAGGCGGGCACCCAGTGGCAGGCCGGAGATGGGGGATCCAGCCTACAGGCCCTCCCTGCCAGCCTGGGTGCGGGATTCCCAACCCTCTCCCACCCCACAGCCGTGGCCTAGCTGCTTTATCTGTTTTTTATTTAAAGTTTTAGAAGTGTTGTTGAGAGGGTACCTCCATGTTGAAGCACCCTCTCACTTACTTACTCTTCACTGCAGCCTGCAGCTCCTCTCAAGCTGGAAGGCCTCAGATTGGCCCTCCAGCTTTGAGACCCCACCTGCTGCCTTTATTTGGGCAGGGAACTTGTCTTCATGCCAGTTAAGGGGGCCCCTTTCTGAAAATCGCTGAGTGACTGTTTCCACCTTCCCCCACCCCCCACACACCCCCCTCACCACCCCCCCCCCAGCCCCCAGGCGGGGTTCAGGACCCAGAAACAGTCCTGATTCCTGTTTCCTGCCCCAGAGGGAAAATGTATCGGCATCAAACATTGTCAGGTCAGGTGCAGGCCAGATATATAATGAAGGTAATGAATTTCTCACCTAGAATGAGCTTCAAAATCACTATTGCAATAACCCCCACAAGTGCACCAATGTGTATTTTTCCATTTACTTACTGAATGGATCACTGAGTTCATGCCAAAGTGTGGATGGCTTTGTGCCCACATTACCCTATGGCGTGAAAGTACCTAAGTAGGTCACCTACAGCTGGCTGAGGCAGTCTGCATCAGATTCACACACAAGTCCCAGCACTGTGAGGTAACTCAGTACTTGGTTGGGCCAGCGGCTGTTCTGGTCTGTTAAATTAGTGACAAGAAGGCTATTTTTATGACTTGCTTTTCCCAGTTGAGCATAAAAGACGATTGGCACCAAGGGGGTCCTATTAGCGCCAGTGATATAAATTTGATTATTCAAACCTATCTCCATGCACCCTTCAGTAAAACAGCCTATGTCCAGTGCCACTAATAACAAAAGGAAGAGGAATAGAACGGGATTGTTTTTATGATCGTGTGAAAACTGTCAGACGTTGCACGACTAATTGCATTGATGAAATCACAATCATGATAAAATCCTGCACACTGTTTGCAAGAAAACACATTTCACATTGAAAATGACAAAATATCAATAAACAGGCATAAAAAATATAACTATCTATAATATATTTTTGAGACTTCTGGTTTGACACACTTACTTCCAATTCACATGAGTTAGTGTTTTTGGGCTGAATTTTCCCAGCCCCATAGTTGGGGGCTTGGAGGCTGGGAGGCCGTAAAAATGGGGAGGACCCGCATCAGGATGGCTTCCTGATGCATTCTTATTGCAGGGGGAGCTTTCCCGAGGCGGGATGGGAAGTGAATCGGCTGCCCGCTCCACAGAGGGGTGACTAGGGAAGATTTTATGGCCTCACCAGAATCCTGCTTGCCATCTCCTTAGATGCGACCTCCCTGTGGCAGTTTGAGGTGGCATCGGAGCAGAAGGCTCCATGCCACAAAGAGGAGGGCTGCATTTACATAAGGCCGTAATCGCGGCCGAGACCAATTCAGTAGACATACTGGTCTAGATCCCGGTTTTTTATTCACTGATGTGCAGGCCAGTGAGGGCATCTCCATGTTGAGGTGCCCTCATGGTCCCCAACCTACCTCAGTAGCACCTACCTCTCTTGGTGGGATTGCAGAGGCTCCAAAGCTGCTGGCCCTCTGATTGGACTGGCAGCATCGAGAGCACACCCGAGCTCGGAGGCGGCCAATTAGGAGACCACCTCCAGAAAGATTACTCCGCCAGCCTCACTCCCAGCAAGCGTGGTCTGGGGATCCCTGTTTCTTCCCGATGTCGGGGTCCTGAGGCCCACGGCAAAATCCAACCCCTGCTGTCATACTTCCGCCATTCATGTGACAGGTAATGCCTTGGTGTATATATGGTGTATAGGTGGTGCTGTCCCTCTACGACCAGTTCCAGTGCAAGCCTTGAATCTGCTTCAGCTACTTTGCTCATTCTGGGATATTCTATACTCCTCCTCATGTCTGCATTATCCAAAGTTAGCCTTTTTGATTTTAAATCCACGTTTGGCTATAATACAAATTGATTTTCCCCTCAATAAAAAGACACCGGTGCCAGCAGGTAAGGGCAAGTAAGTAAATGAATGGCTCCTATAATATAGTGAACAAAATTCCCAAATTAGAGCTGGGCTTCTTTCAGTTCGCTTTCACACATTAAAAAAACTTTCCACTACCTCGTCACCAGTGTATTGAAATTAGTTAGTTAGTAAACCTTGGTCATCCTGTGTGAGTCCCCCATTCTCTAGGATGGGGGAAAATATCCCATTTCTTTCATCATAGAAGTAAGTTTCCCACTACTGAAGTCACTTTCTTTATATGTCTTCCTCATTGCTCAATTTTCCCGGACTGTGGGTGTGTCTTGCCTGACTCCCATTTGTTCCCCTTCCCTGCTACCTTCTCTGCCCTTTCCTGCCATCTTGGGCTTTCTGCTTTAGCCATCTCGCCCCACCCACCCTCCCCCACACCTCTGACCCAGTAACCTGGACCGCTCTTCTCCACTATCTCAGTTGTTCTGGATTGAAGTCTACATTCATTCAATTGCAGTATCCTGCCTAGCTGAGGCCAGGATATTGAGAATTTATTCTCTATCTGCCCTGTGTTGGCCGATGTTTCTCTTCACTGGACTGAAGGCACCTTGGATCAATCCATTTCACATTATCACCTAGGGGCCCATCTGTTTCATCTTATTTACCAAGGCCTGTATGTCTGTTGTTCCACCCTGACCCACCTATGCTATGCCTCTGCACCCCTTTCCCACCTACTTCATTATTATCTCCAATTCAAAAAAAAAACTTTCTCAAATGGAATTGTAGCTTTCCTGTTATTCACTATTCTTCTTTCCTGTACCATAACTACCTTATCAACTTTATTCTACATCTTCTGTTCTTAACATAACTTTTACAAAATTCAGGGACTTCAATTTGCTGCTTTGATAACCAACAATAGCTTGTATTTATATAGCGCTTTTAAAATAGAAAAAGAATGTCCCGAGGTACTTCATGTCAAACCAAAGAAGGAAATATTGGGAGACACAACCATAAAAGTTGGTTGAAGAAATGGTTCTGATGGAGGCTCTTAAAGAAGGAGGGGAAGATAGAGAAATGGAGAAGTTAAGGGAGGGAATTTCAGAGCATGGGACCTAGGTAGCTGTAGGTATGGCGAGGGTGTTGTGGAGAAATGCAGCATCAGTTTCTCTGATTTTTACACTTGATTCTCAAGAAGTTCTCAAAGAGATAGAAGAGGGTGAGCTGATGGCGGCTGCTCTCTTGGCTGGTTTTCTCCAACTGCCTTCAAAACATTTCCCACACACTGGTCAAACCAAAACCAAAAACAATATCTTGTGAAGCCTCCTGACCCCTATAAATCTTGACCTGTCACTTCTCTGTAAACACTTCCCCCAAATCAAAAAGCCCCAGCTGGGTATTTATCTGAAGACAGGTGAATTCCAATGAATGTTGTTTTCAAACAAGACCTTTCAGTGTCCTTTCAATGACCCCAGTGAAGAAACATCCATGGAATCCTTTTCAGTTTTCCCAAATAAAACAATGTCCATAATTCTGTTAAGATAAAAAACGACCTTAACAGCAGGGATACCATTATAACCCCTCCACAGGATAGCCTGCAGTTGTAGCTGAAGCCAGGCAGGCAGGGAGGATCTCTAAGCCTGCCTGCAGCACTAGTCCCCCAGTCTGCCACTGGCAAGCCACCTCCGGGCAGCTACACTGCTCCCTGATGACTTGGGAGGGCTGGAGGCCAATTGGAAAATTCCAGTCAGCCTCTGACAATAGGCCTTAATAGTTTTTTAGACTGGCTCAATTGGCCAAATGCCATGAAGGCGGGTAGTCCTGCCGTGCACCTCCCCATCCCGCCTCCAGCAAAAGAGATGGAGCCAGCAAACTGGCACACCAGTCTTTGCATGAATTTAGACAGCTGTCTGTCAGCCTCTGTACTCACCCCCATCGGGGCCTAAACGTTCAGCCCAGGGATTTAAACACAAGAACCATCATTTAGATTTGGGCTTTCGGGGAACCAGGAGCCAATAAGGTGAGCAAGGAGAGGTGTGATGGGTGAGTGGGACTTGGTGCAGAATAGACTATGGGCAGCAGACCTTTGAACAAGCTGAAATATATGGAGGGTGGAGGATAGGAGGCCAGTCAGGAGAACATTAGATAGTCAAGTCTGGGGGTGACAAAGGTGAGGATGAGGGAATTTTTTTTAAGCTAAAGTAGTTTCAGGTAAAGGCTGAGGAACATCAGCAATCTGCATTACTAAATGGCACTATTTTTAAAACATGTAAACACAGTGCTAACTCACATTGACCATTTGCAAAATAACCTGTCGGAAATATTTGAACAACTTTTAATAACATGTAACAAATCATTTAACAAATCGAACTCATGTCCAATCAATTAACATTCATGGATTTACAATCAGCTGCAATTAGCTAATATATAAAAGTTGTTTATTAACCATACAGTAGCTCAGCAGGAAATATGGGTGCAGAACAAAAAAGGCTTGTCGCAGCAAAACTGAAGTATTGATGACTGGCAAAAGGCTAAATCTCTTAGCTCAGAATTAAAGTGATAATCTCCACTGCCCAGAGGTGGAGAGCATTCGATGGAGCAGATCGTCAGCCTTTAAGAGCAAGGAGGTTTTCCCCAGTGTCCTAGCCAATATTTATCCCTCAGTCAATATCACTAAAACAGATTAACTGGTCATTATTACATTGCAGCTTGTGGGGCCTTGCTATGTGCAAAAATTCCTGCATTACAACAGTGACTACACTTTAAAGAACTTCCTTGGCTGTAAAACGCTTTGGGACATTCTGAGGTTATGAAAGGTGCTGATTAAAGCAAGTTCTTTCTTTTTTTATTAACTGTATTCAACAGAATGAAAACCAGGTGGGTTCTAGAAAGGGTTGTGATCTGCATCGCCAGGTTACAGCCCCCAAGCCAATATTAGAGGTTTGGTAGTGTGTTGTCATGGTGATAAATAGGATATGGGATTTGAAACTCAGCGGCAGGGTCGTCAAGACACCTGAGGTAATTAACCTGACTGGATAGCAGTTGGGGGGGAGGGGGGGTGAAAGAAGCAGAAACAAGACTGCTGAATTTTTAGGCACAGAAGAATAAGATAGCTTTTGTTCTCCCAATGTTTAACTGGAATAAGGTCCAGCTCATCCATACTTGGTGCCAAAAAGGCAGTCTGATAACACAGAGGTGACAGTGGAATTGAAGGTGGGGGCGGAGGTGCCTAACTGACCTCAATCTCTTTTATTGGCACTAGCGCATGGTGACTCAAGGGCAATTTAACTAAATGATACTCCGAAGAGCACAAGCAATAAGAAACGGCTTTTCCTTCATTTGAAAAAAATGCCTTGTGGGAGAGAAAAGAAATCCCCAACCTTGAGTTTAATTTCATTTGTATCAAATTGCCTCAGTACACATAGCTTTGATCAATCTCACACAGCCTGCAACTCCATCTCCTTCATACAATCAATCTTTTTCCCATTAAGGAGTGACTCTTGCTGTCAGAGACTGCTCAAATTCAAAATGCTTGCCAGTAGTTATGATTTCTAATGCAAAAAAAAAAGTGTACAAAATCTAGATAGAGCCATAAAATAAACAAATTTGTCGACGGCACAATCCATCTGGTCAAACAGCAGTCACGTGCCTTGTTTTCCGGGGGTAATTAGAGAAGGCCATCATGTATTCATTTAACGTCGGCTTCTGGCTTCCACGATTACTAGCTGGTACCACTGGTGTCTGTTTGAAGCAGAAAAAAGACACAGGTAAATCCTAACTAAGACTTGTACAGACTGATTATATTAAAGGAGTAAATTTTCCAAGTATGCACTTACTGCCTTCAAGGAATTAATTCCTGGAATGAGAGGGCTGTCCTATGAGAAGAGATTGAATAAAATGGGTTCATATTCTCTGGAACTTAGAGTAATGAGAGGTGATCTCATCGAAAGGTGTACAATTCCTGGAGGGCTCGACAGGGTCGTTGCTGAGAGGCTGATTCCTCTGGCTGGAGAGGCTAGAACCAGGGGTCAGGATCAAGATTTAGCCATTTAGGGCTGAGATGATGAGCCATTTCTTCGCTCAGAGGATTGTGAATCTTTGGAATTCCCTATCCCTGAGAGCTGTGGATGCTCAGTAGTTGAGTACATTCAAGACTGAGATCAATAGATTTTTCGGCACTAAGGAAATGAAGGGGTAAGAGGAGCAGGAGGGCAAGTGGAGTTAATGTAGAAGTTCAGTCCTGATCTAATTTAATGGCAGGGCAGGTTCGAGGGCTCATATGGACTGCTCCTGCTCCCATTTCTTATGTTCTTCCTCTCTTATATTCTGAGCTGGGAAATTTCACCTGACACCCAAGTACATCAGAACATTTGTGGGCAGTACACCCAAGAGTTCCCCAATTTGATGGAAGCAGATGAGGCTCCTTGTCAGCTGTACAAAGTCAAATGTTTTAATATTTATTTATTAACAGGGCATTGACAGGGCTGGCACGCGCAATTTATTGCTGATCAAGAGTTGCCCTGAGAAAATAGTGGTGGGCATTCTGTAGCTCTGCAAATATCCTGCAGCCCACGCTTTATTGTCCTCCAACTCTGGCCTCCTGTGTGTTGCTCCCCACTTCCAGCATTCCTCACGGTATGAGAGCTTTCAATTGTCTTGGTGCCACCTTCTAGAACTCACTCTTTGGTCTGGATTTTACCAGCTGTCTTGGCTGGGAGGCATGGCACTGGGGTCCAGGAAGCTATTCAAGTGGGGGGAGCATAAAGGAATGTAGTGGTAGTAGGGGATAGTATCGTGAGGGAGATTGACACTGTTCTGTGCAGCCAAGAGCGTGATTCCAGAAGGTTGTGTTGCCTACCCAATGTCAGGGTTTGGGACATCTGCTCAGGGCTGGACAGGAACTTGGAGTGGGAAGGGGAGGATCCAGTTGTCATGGTCTATGTAGGTACCAACGACATAGATAGGGCTAGGAAAGAGGTTCTGCTTAGTCAGTATGAGTAGCTAGGAACCAAATTGAAAAGCAGACCCTCAAGGGTAATAATCTCTGGATTATTACCTGAGCCACATGCCAATTGGCAGAATACACAGAAGATCAGTGAAATAAATACGTGGCTCAAAGACTGCAGTGGAAGAAGGGAGTTTCAGTTCGTCAGGCACCGGCAGCAGTACTGGGGAATTTGGGGGCTGTATCATAGGGACGTTCTGCACCTGAACCGTGCTGGGACCAGTGTTGTAGCAAACCCTATAACTAGGGAAGTAGAGAGGGCTTTAAACTAAACAAGTGGGAAGAGGAATCAAGCTTGGGCAGATGTAGCAAATCAAGGGGTAGATTCAAGGCAGGAGAGCAGAATAGTAATATGGGAAATGAAGGTCAGAGAATGGCAGGAAGGGACAGAGAGAAAAAACCTAAGAACGCACCAACAGCCAAGACTAGATGTTATAAAGAAAACAAAAAGACAAAACTAAAGTTTCTGTATCTGAATGCATGTAGCATTCGTAACAAAGTAGATGAATTGATAGCGCACATTGAAATAAATAAATACGATCTGATAGCCATTACGGAGACGTGGTTGCGGGATGACAAGGATTGGGTCCTCAATATTGAGGGGTATATGACATTCAAGAAGAATAGGAAGCAAGGTAAAGGAGGAGGGGTAGCACTGTTAATCAAGGTTGGCATTGGTGCAATAGTTAAAGATGACCTTGGTTCAGGAGATCAGGATGTAGAATCTGTTTGGGTGGAGGCGAGGAATAGTCAGGGAAATAAGTCACTAGTGGAGTGGTCTAGAGGCCCCCTAACAGTAAGCACAACATAAGACGAAGTATACAAGAAGAAATATTGGGTGCTTGTGATAAAGGGACAGCAATAATCATGGGTGATTTTAATCTACATATAAATTGGAAAAATCAGATTGGCAATAGTAGCCTCGATAATGAGTTCATAGAATGCTTTTGAGATAGTTTCTTAGAGCAGCACATTCTGGAACCAACCAGACAGCAGGTTATATTAGACCTGGTTTTGTGTAATGTGATTAATTAATGACCTCAGAGTAAAGGCACTTCTGGGTAGCAGCGACCACAATATGATTGAATTTTACATCCAGTATGAAAGAGAGAAGAGTGGGTCTAAGACTAGTATTTTAAACTTAAATAAGGGCAGCTATGTGAGCATAAAAACTGAGCTAGCTGAATTGAACTAGGTTACTAGGCTAGGAGATAGATCAATAGAGAAGCAGTGGCTGACTTTTAAGGGGATATTTCACAATACTCAGAATAAGTATATTCCTACGATAAAGAAAAATTCTAAGGGGAGGACCCAGCATCCGTGGTTAACTAAAGAAGTTAAGGAAAGCATCAAAATTAAGAAAAACATATAATTGTGTAAATATGAGTGGCAGATCAGATGATTGGTCAGATAATAAAGAGCAGCAGAGCATGACTAAAAGGTTAATCAGGAGAAAGAAATTAGAGTATGAGAGGAAGCCAGCTAGAAATGTAAAAACAGATAGCAAAAGTTTCTACAGGTATTTAAAAAGGAAAAGAGTAAGTAAAGTGAGTGTTGGTCCTCTAGAGAGTGACAATGGGGAATCAATAGGAGATAATAAGGAAATGGCGGATGAAATGAACAAATATTTTTCTTCTGTCTTCACTATAGAGGATACAAAAAACATTCTAGTAATAGCTATAAAACAGGAGGTGGAAGGAAGAGGGGAACTTGGTGAAATTACAACCACCAGGGAAATGGTACTAAGCAAACTGATGGAGCTGCGGGCTGACTAGTCCCCAGGTCCTGATGGGCTTCATCCTAGGGTCTTAAAAGAGGTGGCTAATGAGGTAGTAGATGCGCTGGTGTTAATTTTTCAAAATTCACTGTATTCTGGAAAGGTTCCATCAGACTGGAAAGTAGCAAATATAACCCCTCTATTCAAGAAGTGGGGGAGACAGAAAACAGGCCAGTTAGCTTGACGTTAGAATCAATCATTAAGGAAGCTATAGCTGGGTACTTAGAAAAACTCAAGATAATTGGGAATAGTGAGCATGGTTTTATGAAAGGGAAATCATGTTTAACCCATTTATTGGAGTTCTTTGAAGGAGTAACATACACTGTGGATAAAGGGGAGCCCGATGACGTACTGTACTTGGACTTCCAGAAGCCATTTGACAAGTTGTCACATAAAAGGTTATTGCGCAAAGTAAAAGCTCATAGTGTAGGGAATGGATTAGCATGGATAGGAGATTGGCTGGCTGGAAGAAAACAGAGAGTATGCATGATAAAAACAAGAAATTCTGGAAATACTCAGCAGGCCAGGCAGCATCTGTGGCGAGAGAAGCAGAGTTAACGTTTCAGGTCAGTGACCCTTCTTCAGAACTAGGAAATATGAGAAATGTGAAAGGTTTTAATCAAGTAAAGCGGGGGTGGGGCAAGAGATAACAAAGGAGAAGGTGTAGGTAGGACAAGGGCACAGAATAGCTGACCAGAAGGTCATGGAGCAAAGGCAAACAATATGTTAAGGGTGTGTTGAAAGACAAAGCATTAGTACAGATAGGGTGTTAACGGACTGAAAATTGAACAGCCGCAAGTACAAACATGAAAAAAAAGGTGGGTAAGCAAACAGAACAAACTAAGATGAAATAAAATAAAGCAAAAAATATATATAAAAAAGAAAAAAGAAAAAATAACTAAAAATAAAAGTAAAATGGGGGGCCCCATCATGTTCTGAGATTATTGAACTCAATGTTCAGTCCGGCAAGCTGTAGTGTGCCTCATCGGTAAATGAGATGCTGTTCCTCAAGCTTGCATTGATGTTCACTGGAACACTGCAGCAATTCCAGGACAGAGATATGAGCATGAGAGCAGGGGGGAGTGTTGAAATGGCAAGCAACCAGAATCTCGGTGTCATGCTTTCGGACTGAGCGGAGGTATTCTGCAAAGCGGTCACCCAGTCTGCGTTTGGTCTCCCCAGTGTAGAGGAGACCACATTGTGAGCAGCGAATATAGTATACTACATTGAATGAAATACAAGTCAATCACTGCTTCACCTGAAAGGAGTATTTAGGGCCTGGGATAGTGAGGAGAGAGGAGGTTAAAGGGCAGGTATTACACCTACTGCGATTGCAGATGTGATAGTGAGGAGAGAGGAGGTAAATGGGCAGGAATTACACATCCTGCAATTTCAGGGGAAGGTGTTGTGGGAAGGGGACGAGGTGGGGGGTAATGGAGGAGTGGACCAGGGTGTCGCGGAGGGAACGATCCCTTGGGAATGCTGACAGGAGAAGGGAGGGGAAGATGCGTTTGGTAGTGGCATCACACTGGACGTGGCGGAAATGGCGGAGTTTGATCCTTTGGATATGGAGGCTAATGGGGTGGAAAGTGAGGACAAGGGGAATCCTGTCGCGGTTCTGGAAGGGAGGGGAAGGGGTGAGGGTAGAGGTGGGGAAATGGGCCGGATACGGTTGAGGGCCCTGTCAACCACAGTGGGGGGGAATCCTCATTTGAGGAAAAAGGAAGACATATCAGAAGCACCGTCATGGAAGGTAGCATCATCAGAGCAGATGCGTCGGAGACGGAGAAACTGGGAGAATGAGATGGAGTCCTTACAGGAGGCAGGGTGTGAAGAAGTGTAGTCGAGGTAGCTGTGGGAGTCGGTGGACTTATAATGGATATTAGTAGACAGCCTATCCCAAGAGATGGAGACACAGAAGTCGAGGAAGGGAAGGGAAGGGTCGGAGATGGACCATGTAAGAGAAGGGTGTAAATTAGAAGCAAAGTTGATAAAGTTTTCCAGTTCGGGGCGGGAGCAGGAAACGGCACCGATACAGTCATCATTGTACCGGAAAAAGTGTTGAGGGAGGGGGGCTGATTAGGACTGGAACAAGGAATGTTCAACATATCCCACAAAAAGACAGGCATAACGAGGACCCATGCGGGTACCCATAGCAACACCTTTTACTTGAAGGAAGTGAGTGGAGTTGAAGGAGAAGTTGTTCAATGTGAGAACAAGTTCAGCCAGGTGGAGGAGGGTGGTGGTGGATGGGGACTGGTTGGGCCTCTGTTGAAGGAATAAGCGGAGAGCCCTCAAACCGTCCTGGTGGGGGATGGAGGTGTAGAGAGGCTGGACGTCCATAGTGAAGAGGAGGCGTTTGGGCCAGGAAACTGGAGATTGTCAAAATGACGTAGGGCATCAGAAGAGTCATGGATGTCGGTGGAAAGAGACTGGACCAGTGGAGAAACGATAGAGTGAAGATAGGAAGAAATAAATTCAGTGGGGCAGGAGCAGGCTGACACAATGGGTCTGCCGGGACAGTCCTGTTTGTGGATTTCGGGAAGGAGGTAGAAGTGGGCTGTCTGGGGTTGCGGGACTATGAGGTTGGAAGCTGTAGAGGGAAGATCTCCAAAAGAGATGAGGTCAGTGACAGTCCTGTGGACAGTAGCTTGATGTTTGTGGTGGGGTTGTGGTCCGGGGGAGGTATGAAGAAGTGTCTGCGAGTTGGCGCTGAGCCTCTGTAAGATAGAGGTCGGTACGCCATACAACAACAGCACCACCCTTGTCTGCAGGTTTGATGAACATGTCGGGGCTAGACCTGAGAGAATGGAGTGCCTCAAGTTCAGAGGGCGACAGGTTAGAGTGAATGAGGGGGGCAGTGAAATTGAGATGACCAATGTCTCGCCGACAGTTTTCAATGAAAAGATCAAGAGTGGGTAAGAGGCCGGGCGAGGGGTCCAGGTAGAGGGAGAATGCTGGAGGCGGGTGAATGGGTCTACTGATCGGGGGGAGGACTCCATATCCAAAGGATCGTCCTCCGCCATTTCCGTCACGTCCAGCATGATGCGACTACCAAACACATCTTCCCCTCCCTTCCCCTGTCAGCATTCCAAAGGGATTGTTCCCTCCGCGACACCCTGGTCCACTCCTCCATTACCCCCACCACCTCGTCCCCTTCCCATGGCATCTTCCCCTGTAATCGCAGGAGGTGTAATACCTGCTCATTTACCTCCTCTCTCTTCACTATCCCAGGCCCCAAACACTCCTTTCAGGTGATGCAGCGATTTACTTGTACTTCTTTCAATGTAGTATACTGTATTCGCTACTCACAATGTGGTCTCCTCTACACTGGGGAGACCAAACGCAGACTGGGTGACCGCTTTGCAGAACACCTCCGCTCAGTCCGAAAGCATGACTCCGAGATTCCGGTTGCTTGCCATTTCAACACTCCTCCCTGCTCTCATGCTCATATCTCTGTCCTGGGATTGCTGCAGTGTTCCAGTGAACACTAACGCAAGCTCAAGGGACAGCATCTCATTTACCGATTAGGCACACTGCAGCCTGCTGGACTGAACACTGAGTTCAATAATTTCAGAACATGACGGGCCCCCCATTTTACTTTTATTTTTAGTTATTTTTTCT
Source organism: Heterodontus francisci (assembly GCF_036365525.1). Lineage (NCBI taxonomy): Eukaryota > Metazoa > Chordata > Chondrichthyes > Heterodontiformes > Heterodontidae > Heterodontus > Heterodontus francisci. The sequence continues at coordinate 102,937,067 of NC_090380.1, read as the reverse complement.
TTTTTCTTTTTTATATATATTTTTTGTTTTATTTTATTTCATCTTAGTTTATTCAGTTTGCTTACCCACTTTTTTTTAATGTTTGTACTTGCGGCTGTTCAATATTCAGTCCGTTAACACCCTATCTGTACTAATGCTCTGTCTTTCAACACACCATTAACATATTGTTTGCCTTTGCTCCATGACCTTCTGGTCAGCTATTCTGTGCCCTTGTCCTATCTACACCTTCTCCTGCATCGGCAAAATCGGCAGCAAGCAGAACCAAACTTACTCCAAAATTCAGTTCGACCTGGTCAACAGGCACCTGCACATTTCTCCAGACAGGATGTACATCATGTTCCAAGACCTGGATGCTGCTAATGTTGGCTGGAATAACACCACCTTCGCTTAGATTCTGATCCAGAGCATTCCTAAATGTTCACTGCAATAAAAACCCAACCCCGCTTTACTTGCTTAAAACCTTTCACATTTCTAATATTCGCCAGTTCTGAAGAAGGGTCACTGACCTGAAACGTTAACTCTGCTTCTCTCTCCGCAGATGCTGCCTGACCTGCTGAGTATTTTCAGCATTTCTTGTTTTTATTTCAGATTTCCAGCATCCGCAGTATTTTGCTTTTATTTTAGAGAGTACGCATAAATGGGTCCTTTTCTGATTGGCAGGATGTGATGAGTGGAGACCCGCAGGGGTCTGTGCTGGGGCCTCAGCTTTTTGCAATTTGTATCAATGACTTAGATGAGCGGAGTGATGGCATGGTAGCTAAATTTGCAGATGACACAAAGATAGATAGGAAAGTATGTTGTGAACTGGACATAAGAAGGTGGTAGACCGATATAGATAGGTTGAGTGAATGGGCAAAAATCTAGCAGATGCAGTATAATGTGGGAAAATGTGAAGTTGTTCACCTTGGCAGAAAGAATAAAAGAGCAGAGTATTACTTAAAGGGAGAACGACTGCAGAATTCTGAGGTGCAGAGGGATCTGGGTGTTCTAGTGCATGAGTCACAAAAAGTTAGTATGCAGGTACAGCAAGTCATAAAGAAGGCTAAAGGAATGCTATCCTTTATTAGAAGAGGACTTGAAAATAAAGTAAAGGATGTTATGCTTCAGTTATACAGGGCATTGGTGAGCCCACATTTCGAATACTGTGTGCATTTTTGGTCTCCTTTTAAGGAAAGGATGTAAATGTGTTGGAGGCGTTTCAAAGGAGGTTTACTAGATTGATACTTGGAATGAGGGGGTTGTCTTATGAGGAAAGGTTGGACAGACTGGGCTTGTTTTCACTGGAGTTTAGAAGAGTGAGGGGGGACTTGATTGAAATGTATAAGATCCTGAACGGTCTTGACAAGGTGGATGTGGAGGGGATGTTTCCTCTTGTAGGTGAGTCCAGAACTAGGGGGCGCTGTTTTAAAATTAGGGGTCGCCCTTTTAGGACAGAGATGATGAGAAATATTTTCCCTCAGAGGGTTGTGCTACTTTGGAACTCTCTTCCTCAGAAGGTGGTGGAGGTGGGCTCATTGAATATTTTTAAGGCAGAGGTAAATAGATTCTTGTTAGGCAAGGGAATCAAAGGTTATCGTGGGTTGATGGAAGTGTGGAATTAGCAACACAAACAGATCAACCATGATCTTATTGAATGGCGGAGCAGGTTCAAGGGGCCGAATGGCCTATTTCTGCTCCTAATTCGTATGTTCTTATGTATGGGTGGAGGAGCTGGAAAATGACAAGGGATGGCAGGGGGAGGAGTGATTGTTGCCTTCCCGTCACCATGACATTTTACCAGTGACAGGGAAGGTGGAGGATAGCCCTCCGGCCCAGAGGCCAATTGTGTCACTTTTGTGGCCAATTAAAGGCCTCTTCCCACCCCACAGGCATTTTACCAGCAGCAGGTGGGCCCTGGGCTTTCTGATTGGCCAGCAGCTCTTGGAGGTGGGCTCTCGTCCTTTAAATGGACAGGAGCCCCAACGGCAGCACATTAGCTGGACGATGGGCCTAAAATGCGGCCGGGGGTCCCCCAAATGGCCGAGGGGCCTTCTGGCCCATTGCCGGGGCCCTTGCCACCCTAGCAAAATTCAGCCTTTTAAGTGTCTTCACCTTGCGACTTTGTACCCTTTCTTTAGAATTTCAAAACCATATTGCATAAATAAAAACAAAATTAGTAGTCGTCTCGTAGTACAGAACTTGAGTTTTGCTGAAAATAGAAACATGCTGTCGAAGCTTTTCATCTTGCACTCATCAGGACAATCCGCAAGAATACCAATGTAAGGGAAAACGATGACTTTATACTGTATGAGAAGAGAGTGCTGATTGGTTGGCAAGTGAACTCCAATTAGTAGAGGCATTGCCATTAAGAATGCACCAGTTTACGGTGACTGACAGTTAACTGCCAAGCTTTGTTTGAAATTTAAACCAGGCAGCTTGACTCTGATTGGAGAAGGCATTGCCCTGAGGAATGAACTAATGAATGGCTGTCCTTTATTTTGTTTTGTTATTTCGTTTAGCTGCCCCTGTTTCAGCATATACAATTTAGCATATACAATTGACAACAGGAGCAGGACCTCCAGTTGAGAGGCAGGGATGAATGGTGTTGCATGCACCATATGTTTCAGTGAGTTAAGATTGCACTAGTAGTCCTGTTGGCATGAAGACCAAGTTGGCCATGATTGTGAGAGGGAACGAATGGAAATCGATTGGAAGAAATTGGCAAGCTAAACAAACTTTTGATCTTTCATACTTATTAAGTAGGTAATTAGCTGATTGAAAGAATATGATTACAAGTGCATTGACAGGTCAGTTTCCAATCATTTTGACTGCAGAAATCATCTGCAAGAAATTTGTTAATAATGCTATTTTTAGTTAGTTTTAATAGGGCCATTGACACCCATTAAAAGTGATAAAAGTAGCATTATTAACTTTTACTTGCTGAGAAAAAATATATTCTGCAGCAATTAGAATTCATAAATTTCACTAAAAATGAGAAATCACTATTTTCGATTACAATAAATGACGTAGCCCTGTAATATGGATAACCGCACACTAGGCTGAAATACCATGAGTCAGCCTGCCTCCATTAATGTCACTCTGAAACCACTAAGGATTGTGTGAGAGAAGCCATGGATGACAATCCCCTCTGATTTTCCCTCCGTCTATGAGTAAACAGCAGGGACTGAATTTTTCAGAAGTGGGCGCTGGTTCCGGGTCCCAACCCCTCTTGACATGCTTGAAGCCCACTGGAATTTTCAAATCCTCAGCCAATTAAAGGCCAGGGAGTGGGCTCACTGTCCAATCAAGGGTGCTGGGTGGCTCCCAATGCTTGAGGGCCAATGGGAGGCCCTCAGCACTCAATGATCAGGAGGCCTACCAGCTAAGGTGGGAGCTGCCGATCGGAAGATAGAGGGAGAGAGGGAGAAGGCCAGCTAAGTTTTTTTTTTATGTTTTAAAAAGCCGCAGCTGCCTGGCTATGATCCTGAAAGGGTAACTCTTCCAGAGAATGGCCAGTGGCCGCAGCTGTGGCCCGGCAGTGGAGGGAGTACCTCACGTGATCCATTGCCTCCTAAGCCCACCAAATTGACCTGGACATGATTCAGGCCAATGTAGGCTGTCCGTATTGCTGATTGGAAATTCTGATCTGTGTAGGAACGTGGCCTTAATGGTTTTACTGAAGGGAGGTCCTGTTTGACAAGTTCGTTGGAGCCTTTTGGGGATGTGGCTGGTAGGGTGGATAAAGGGGAACCAGTAGATGTAGTATACCTGGATTTCCAAAAGGCATTCAATAAGGTGCCACACAAAAGGTTAATAGGCAATATAAGGGCTCATGGAGTTGGGGGTAATATGTTAGCATGGATAGAAGATTGGTTAATGAACAGGAAGCAACAAGTGGGCATAAATGTGGCATTTTCAAGTTGGCAGGCAGTAAATAGTGGAGTGCCGCAAGGATCAGTGCTGGGGCTCAGCTATTTACAATCTATATTAATGACTGAGACCACGAGACAGAGAGTAATGTATCTAGGTTTTGCTGATGATACAAAGGTAGGTGGAAAGGTAAGCTGTGAGGAGGACACAGAGCAGCTGCAAAGAAATATAGACAGGTTAAGTAAGTAGGCAACAAGATGGCAGATATAATATAGTATAATATAGGGAAGTGTGAAGTTATTCACTTTGGTCATAAAAATAGAAGCTCACGCTCTTGAGTTCAGTTTTAACGACACCATGTACGCCCAAATAGATGGTGTTGCCATGGGATCCCCTTTAGACCCAGCTCTCACAAACATCTTTTTTGGGTTCCATGAGAAACATGTCTTCGAGGGATTGATACCTAACCTCTATCTCTTGCATATTTCCGCTATGTAGATAATACGTTTGCTGTATTTGAATCCACAATTGCATGTAATAATTTCCTTACACATCTTAATGGGCTCCATCCTGCACTCAAATTTACCTTTGAAATGGAGCAGTCAGATGAGTTCCCACTCCTTGACGTACAAGTTGAGAAATCTGCTAAAGGGTTCTCTACCATAGTCTGCCCCAAGCCTACCTCCACTGGTCAATACACGCGTTGGGATTCTTACAGTTCCACGCGCTATAAGATTGGCCTTATCAGCAACCTCGTAAATAGGGCCCAAGCCATTTGCTCACCATGCAAGGTTGATGCTGAAATAGGACAAATCAAAGGCATCCTGCACGACAATGGCTACCCTGATCCGATCATTTCTCGCTGTACATTGCGCAAATTTATGAACGGGCCTAAGGCCATCACTTTCGGCCCTGAAAAGTGCCCAGTCTACCTTAGATTACCCTGGAAGGGTAATGTACCCCAAAAATTTGAGCAATAGGTAAAGCTATCAGTTTCACGCCACTACTATGCAGTGGCAACACATGTAGTGTTCACCACTAACAGGTGGCTGCTAGGAAGCTAAAAAGACATTCTGATTATCACACAAATGAGTAATGTGTATACGAATTTCAATGCCACTGTGATGCAAGGTATATCGGCCGTACGTCCCAAAGACTGGCGGATCGTATCAAACAACATGTCCCTTCCGCGGTTCACAATGGGCAAGGTACAGGCCGTACCCAACCAGTCAGTGCTTGCAAAACTCAAAACACAGTGTTCAACATTAGATGTGATTCTGCGATGGGACAACATTTGCTAAATAATCCTCAGTGTGCTAAGAATTACACTGACAGCCAATTTAAGATTGTCAGTCGGGCTCGCAGTATAGCGCATTTGTGCATACTGGAAGCTACATATATTAAGACACAGGACCCTATTCTTTGCAAACAGAAAGAACACGTACACACATTGCACCTGCTTCAGCTGCACAAAATAAGTGACAGCCATTCACTGGTTCATTCCTCAGGGCAGTGCCTTGGCCAATCAGAGTCAAGTTGCCTGGTTTAAATTCCAAACAAAGCTTGGCAATTAACTGTCAGTCACATGGGGAAGGTGGTAGCCTCGTGGCATAATGGTATTGTCACTGGACTAGTAACCCAGAGACCCAGGGTAATGCTCTGGGGACTGGTGTTCGAATCCCACCATGGCAGAAGGTGGAATTTGAATTCAATTAATAAAAAAATCTGGAATTAAAAAAAAAAGCCAGTCTAATGATGGCCAGGAAACCATCGTCGATTGTCGCAAAAACCCATCTAGTTCACTAATGTTCTTTAGGGAGAGAAATCTGCCATCCAGGCCTGGTCTGGCCTACATGTGACTTCAGATCCACAGCAATATAGTTGACTCTTAAATGCTCTCTGAAATGGCCCAGCAAGCCACTCAGTCGTACCTAACCTCTACAAAGTGGATAAGGAGTGAAACCGGACGGACCACGCGGCATCGACCTAACCATCAGAAACGACAACAACAAACCCAGCCCTGTTGACCCCTGTTGACCCTGCAAAGTCCTCCTTACTATCATCAGGGGACTTGTACCAAAGTTGGGAGAGCTGTCCCACAGACTAGTCAAGCAACACCAAATCATACCTTACAAACATTGTCCCAGACACCACCATCGCCATCCCTGGGTATGTCCCATCCCACCGGCAACAGACCCAACAGAGGTGGTAGAATAGTGGTATATGGTCAGGAGGGTGTTTCCCTCGGAGTCCTCAACATTGACTCCGGTCCCCAATAAAGTCTCATGGCGTCAGGTCAAATATGGACAAGGAAACCTCCTGCTGATTACCACCTACCGCACCCCCCTCCCCCCCCCCACCCCCGAGTTGATGAATCACTACTCCTTCATGTTGAACACCAATTGGAGGAAGCACTGAGGGTGGCAAGGGTGCAGAATGTACTCTGAGTGGGGGACATTAATGTCCATCCCCAAGAATGGCTCGGTAGCACAGCTACTGGCTGAGTCCTAAAGGACATAGCTGCTAGACTGGGTCTGCGGGAGGGAACCAACAAGAGGGAAAAACATATTTGATCTCGTCCTCACCAATCTGCCTGCTGCAGATGCATCTGTCCATGACGGTATTGGTAGGAGTGACCACCGCACAGTCGTGGAGACAGAGTCTCGTCTTCACATTGAGGATACCCTCCATCGTGTTGTGTGGCACTACCACCATGCTAAATGGGATAGATTTCGAACAGATCTAGCAATGCCAAACTGGGCATCCATGTGGTGCTGTGGGCCATCAGCAGCAGCAGAATTGTACTAAACCACAATCTGTAGCCTCATGGCCCAGCATATCCCCCACTCGACCATTACCATCAAGCCGAGAGACCAACTCTGGTTCAATGAAGAGTTCAGGAAGGCATGCCAGGAGCAGCACCAGGCATACCTCAAAGTGAAGTGATAACCTGGTGAAGCTACAACCCAGGACTACTTGCGTGCCGAACAGTGTAAGCAGCATGCGATAGACAGAGCTAAGCGATCCCATAACCAACGGATCAGATCTAAGCTCTGCAGTCCTGCCACATCCAATTGTGAATGGTGGTGGGCAATTAAACAACTGACAGGAGGAGGAGGAGGCTCCACAAATATCCTCATCCTCAATGATGGGGGAGCCCAGCACATCAGTACAAAAGATAAGACTGAAGCAGTTGCAGCAATCTTCAGCCAGAAATGCCAAGTGGATGATTCATCTCGGCCTCCTCCTGAAGTCCCCAGTATCACAGATGCCAGACTTCAGCCAATTCGATTCACTCCACATGATATTAAGAAACCACTGAAGGCACTGGATACTGCAAAGACCATCGGCCCTGACAACATTCTGGCAATTGTACTGAAGACCTGTGCTCCAGAACTTGCCGCACCCCTAGCCAAGCTGTTCCAGTACAGCTATAACACTGGCATCTACCTGGCAATGTGGAAAATTACCCAGGTACGTCCTGTACACAAAAAGCAGGACAAGTCCAACCAGGCCAATTACCGCCTCATCAGTCTACTCTCGATCATCAATAAAGTGATGGAAGGTGTCATCAACAGTGCCATCAAGCGGCACTTGCTTGTCAATAACCTGCTCAGTGACGCTTAGTTTGGGTTCCGCCAGGGCCACTCAGCTCCTGACATCATTACAGCCTTGGTTCAAACATGAACAAAAGAGCTGAACTCAAGAGGCGAGGTGAGAGTGACTGCTCTTGACATCAATGCAGCACTTGAGCGAGTATGGAATTAAGGAGCCCTAGCAAAACAGGAGTCAATGGGAATTGGGGGAAAACTCTCTGCTGGTTGGAATCATACCTAGCACAAAGGAAGATGGTTGTGGTTGTTGGCTGTCAATCATCTCAGCTCCAGGACATCACTGCAGGAGTTCCTCAGGGTAGTGTCCTAGGCCCAACTATCTTCAGCTACTTCATCAATGACCTTCCTTCCATCATAAGGTCAGATGTAGGGATGTTCACTGATGATTGTGCAATGTTCAGCACCATCTGTGACTCCTCAGATACTGAAGCAGTCTGTGTAGAAATGCAGCAAGACCTGGATAATATCCAGGCTTGGGCTGATAAGTGGCAAGTAACATTCGTGCCACACAAGTGCCAGGCAAGGACCATCTCCAATAGAGAGAAGCATTACCATCGCTGAATAGCCCACTATCAACATCCTAGGGGTTACCATTGACCAGAAACTGAGCTGGAGTAGCCATATAAATACTGTGGCTACAAGAGCAGGTCAGAGGCTAGGAATCCTGCGGTGAGAAACTCACCTCCTGACTCCACAAAGCCTGTCCACCATCTACACTGCACAAATCAAGAGTGTGATGGAATACTTTCCACTCGCCTGGATCCGGGCAGCTCCAACAACACTCAAGAAGCTCGACACCATCCAGGACAAAGCAGCCCGCTTGATTGGCACCCCAGCCACAACATTCTCTCCCTCCAGCACCGACGCACAGTGGCACCAGTGTGTACGATCTACAAGATGCACTGCAGCAACTCACCAAGGCTCCTTAGACAGCACCTTCCAAACCCATAACCTCTACCACCTAGAAGCTCAAGGACAGCAGATACATGGGAACACTACCATTTGCAAGTTCCCCTCCAAGTGACACACCATCCTGACTTGGAATTATATCACCATTCCTTCACCGTCGCTGGGTCAAAATCCTGGAACTCCCTTCCTAACAGCACTGTGGGTCTACCTAACCCACATGGACTTCAGCGGTTCAAGAAGCTCACCACCACCTTCTCATGGGCAATTAGGGATGCACAATAAATACTGGCCTGGCCAGCAATGCCCACATCCCAGAAACAAATAAAAAGAATCATAAAATCATAGAAAATTTACAGCACAGAAAGAGGCCAATTGGCTCATTGTGTCTGTGCCAGACACAGATACACTGTTGCATTCTCAATGGTAACACCTCTGTCAATCAGAGTCCACTTTCCAACCAATCAGCACTCTCTTCTCATACCCTATAAATTTGTTGCTTTCCCTTACATTCGTATTCTTGCGAATTGTCCTGGTGAATGCAAAACAAAAAGCTTCAACAAAATGTCTCTGTTTTCAGCAATACTCAAGTTCTGTAATATCAGAAGACTAAAAATAGAAAAGCAGAATATGTTTTAAAAGTATGAAACTTGTAAATGTTGATGTTCAAAGAGACTTAAGTACAGGAACATAGGTATGCAGGTATAGCAAGCAATTAGCAAGAAATAGCATGTCGGCCTTTGTTGCAAGGCGATTGGAGGAATAAAGAAGTCTTGCATCAATTATACAGGTTTTTGATGAGACCACACCTGCAGTACTATGTGCAGTTTTGGTCTCCACATTTAAGATAGGATATACTTGCATTGGAGGCAGTACAGCGAAGATTCACTAAATTGGTCTCTGGGATGATGGGGTTACCCTATGATCAGAGGATGAGTAAATTGGTCCTATACTCTGGAGTTTAGAAGAATGAGAGGTGATCGCATTGAAACATACAAGATTCTGAAGGGGCTGGATAGGGTAGACACTGAGAGATTGTTTCTGCTGGTCGGGGAATCTAAAACACGTGGGCACAATCTCAGGATAAGGGACTGATTATTTAGGACTAAGATGAGGAGAAATTATTTCATTCAAAGGGTTCTGAATCTTTGGAATTCTCTACCCCAGAGGGTTGTGGATGCTTCATCTTTGAATACATTGAAGGCTGGGATAGACAGATTATTGTTCTCTCAGAGAATCAAGGGATATGGGGAGCACGTGTGAAAGTGGAGTTGAAGCCTAAGATCAGTCATGATTGTATTGAATGGCGGAGCAGATTCAAGGAGCTATACGGTCTACTCCTGTTCCTATTTCTTGTGTTCTTGTGTTGTGTTCTTAATAGGTCCTGTAATTGCCAATAATTGGCCTTAGTTGGCTTCCTGCCACTTCCTGGCAGGCAGCCAATCTGACCCCGAGCTGCCCTCATTTAAAAATTCAATCCCAGGCCTCTACTTGTTGGCATGACTGAAATCAGGTGCTTAGGAGTATGACAGACACTGGGAAAAAGCACATGGTGGAATGTGCTGGGCCTCAAACAAATTATTTTGCTGAGCCCTTTAAACCAAAGGTGTTCAAGCTGTTTATCTTCATGGGCCTCACTGATGCCCAACATGGAGCCACAGGGAGGGCACCTTATGAATCACATGGTGGAAAATTTAGGTAAGGCCCAAAAATGGGCGCAAGGATCATGATGCATGATTAACCTGCGACTGTTCCTTTTTTCATTCATTCATGGGATGCGAGCATCTTTGGAAAGGCCAGCATTTATTGCCCATTACTAAGTGCCCTTGTGAAGGTAGTGGTGAGCCACCTTCTTAAACTGCTGCAATCCATGTGGTGTAGCTACTCCTGCAGTGTGTAGCGAGTTCCAGGATTTTGACCCAATGAAGTGAAGGAACGGCAATATAGCTCCAAGTCAGGATGGTATGCGACTTGGTGTGGACGATTCAGGTGGTGGTGTTCCCATGCGTCTGCTCCCCTTGTTCTTCTAGGTCACGGATTTGGAAGGAAGTGAATGTTTAAGGTGGTGGACGGGGTGCCAATCAAGTAGGCTGCTTTCTCCCGGATGATGTTGACTATTCCATCACACTCCTGACATGTGTGTTATCAATGATGAACAGGCTTTGGAGTCAGAAGGTGAATTACTCACTACAGAATTCCCAGTCTCTGACCTGCTTTTGCAGCCACAGTATTTATATGGCAGGTCCAGTTACGTTTCTGGGTTCAGTTTCTCCATGCTGCCTGCTAAGTTAAATGATAGTAGCATGCAGCCCAGTGCTAAATGCACTGTTGAGTGGCTGCACACCTCTGCAGGAGGCTCAAGTTTGTGCAAGACCAGTACCACTTAAAGCTAGCTGCACAGCTTAAAGCCAGCATGCACCTCTTAAAGGAGAGGTGCATTCTAGCTGCCAGGAGCTGAAAGTGTCTAGGAAAGACATTCTGAACATGTAGAGCCAAAAGACTTGCAGGTTGATAGGTAAATTGGCCATTATAAATTGTCACTAGTATAGGTAGGTGGTAGGGAAATATAGGGACAGGTGGGGATGTTTGGTGGGAATATGGGATTAGTGTAGGATTAGTATGGATGGGTGGTTGATGGTCGGCACAGACTCGGTGGGCCGAAGGGCCTGTTTCAGTGCTGTATCTCTAATCTAATCTAATCTAATCTAACACTGACTAATGCTCCAAGGTTCTCAGACAGAGCATTGGAGACGTTGATCAAGGAGGTGGACAGGACGAGGGAGGTTCTATATCCACAGGGAACCAGGAGACCCTCCCAAGAGTGACTGCAAAGAACAGATAGCCATGCATGTCAATCCCAGCAGTGTAGTCCCGAGGATTTGGATGCAGTGCCAAAAGAAATTCAATGACCTCACATGACTGGTCAAGGTCAGTGGATACACCTTTACATGCCATATCCTTATAACGGAATCATTTGCCTCACACACTGCTCAATGCACTACCTACCAATAGTCACTCACCTACCAACAATCTCCATCAACCACGACTCATACTTCACATTCATGACTTTGCCTCATCCTCACACACATAGCATTTCTGCAAGCCTCACGCCCACATCTCACAGCTTGCACATACTGCCAGCTATTCCACTACGACCATCAAAATACATTGCACCACACTCACTGACACACTTCCCTCTCTCTTGCAGGACAAGGTGGTGCACAACCGCAGGCAGCAGCACCTAACCACTGGGGTCAGTCATTGCTGCTGTCCTTACTCTGACGGAGAAGACAGTGCTCACCGTCATTGCAGTAGCGATGACTGAGGCCATGACCAGCATCTGGACTGAAACCATTGAAAGTGATTGTATGTTCCTACCTAATCCTCCTTCTCACATCCCACTGCCCCATCATCCCACAATCTCTTCCAATTTACAAGCTGCAAATGCTGTAAGCATGCAACTCTTACTTTCCCCCACTTCCCTCAATCTAAGCCTACGTTTGTGCCTTTCTCCCATCAGTTACCCAAGAACTGGCACCAGGAAGCTCAACAGAAGCAAGAGACTGACAATGATGAAACACCATCACTCAATCTCACACTCACAGCCACCAGCTCAAATACTGGCACTTTGCATACTGTAGGGGATAGCGTAGAAGTGAGATCTGCACATGGTGACTGTTGGGGCACGAGTGGCCTGCAACCAGGGCAGAGGGAAAGGGTTGTGGAGGTGCCAGTTCCCCACAGGGTGAGGTCACAGACAAGGTCTGCTGCAGCGCACTCAGATGAGGACTTAGATGGGGCGGCATACAGGAAAAGACCAATGGGCATACACACTGAAATGCTTGATGCATTAGCTGGCCTGCCAGAAAGCATCATGTCACTGCCAAGGAGCATGGAGGAATCGAGCATCAACCTGCCATAAGGCTTTGCACAGATATTGGAGCCTATATTTTCCAACGTGGAAGAGGTGGCTAACTCAATGAGAACACCTGCAGACCCAATCATGATGCAGCATCTGAAGCTCGCTATCTCAGCACAAGCAGAAACCACCTCGCGTATGAGTGCTGCAGTGGAAGCTCAGACTGCAGTCATGAAATATCAGCTTGTTGCCATGGAAGCGCAGCCTGCTGCCATGCAGGCTCAGACTACTGTCATCATGGCTGTGGATGCCGGTGATTAAAGGGGCTCGCAGGGTGTCACCTGTCCAGCAATTTGTGCTTCAACAGAATACTAGGATCGCTGAGGTGCCACCCCAGGGGAGTGGCAGTGGCTCCGTAGAGCACGAACCTGCTGTCCTCTTAGGATGACAGCATTTATCCTTCCACTCTGCCAGTGCCCTTGCTCTTGCCTGTCAGTCAGTCAGCCCCCACCGCCCATGCCGAGTTGGTGCAGTCCGAAGTTGGGCCTTCCAGGGGCAGAGCTGCTCACGGTCATCCTGCAAGGCTATCTGCAGTCTTCGCTGCGGAAAGTCAACTGCCTTCCACCAGCCATGCTGCAGCCACTGGCGTAGCATGAGATAGGAACACTAGGACATAAAAAGGCACCTGCAAGACAGCCACTAAGGGAATGCACAAGGGTGAATAATTGACTTCTGTTTGATGAAGTTGGTTTGGAATGGCTGTTTTCTGATGGCTTCTATTTCAGCATTGCAGACAAGAGGATGTGTGATGGTTAGGAGCCAGAAGGAAGGTAAAGTGTGGGACAGTTGTAGAATGGAGAATGGAGAATTGGGATTGTGCTGACTGCTACCACAATCAGATGAGTGAATCATAAACAGCCCAGCTAGGAAGGGGATGAGTTGGTTGCCTCCTCTTCCTCCTCTTCAGCTACTGGCTTACCTGATGGCAAGGATTATGCCATTCTGATGGCAATACCATGCTGAAAATAGCAGATCACAATGAATCGTGACACATGCTCTGGCGAGTACTGCAGGGCTCCTCCAGAGCAGTCCAGGCAGTGGAAGGGTTGCTTGAGCACCCCAATGGTCTGCCTGATGGTATTTCGTGTGGCAGCATGGCTCTTATTAAAAGCATACTGCCCACGTCTGGTTGTATTGCACACTGGAGTCAGGAGCCAAGTGGTCAGCAGATAACCCTCGTCTCCCAGTAGCCACCTCTGCTTTGACACGATGGCTCAAATACTGATAGTATAGTGCACTGCTACAGAATAAAGGCACCATGAATACTGCCAAGATACTGAGCATTCACCTGCATGATCTGCTGAGCAAGGTCATACATCAAATGCATATTCAGAGAGTGGAACATCTCCGAATTTAGATGCAGCGCACACAAAGCTATGTGCATGAAGTTGATGGTGCCCTGCACCCTGGGAAAGCCCACTATCCTGGCAAAGCCCTATGTACTCTCCACCTGCTTCTCTCTGGCCAGAAAGAATTCTATTTACTTCCCTCTCCTGGCACGCAGAGTATCAGTCACCTCCCTCAATACAGCAGCAGTGGATGGCAAACTGGGAGATGTTAGAAATGTCGCCTGCTCCAGACTGGAAGGATCCAGATGTGAAGAAGTTCATTGCCACAGTCACCTTCACAGCCACAGCTTTCCTCACCCTACTATGTGGCTACAGGTCTGGCAGACCTCCTTCATAAAACAGAGATATCGCACATATTGTTCCTCGGTGATGAAGACCTTTGGTGGAACAGACCTCCTGCGAAGTGCCCTTCGCCCCCTCCTCCTCCCTCTGCAAGCAGCTTGTCCTTCTGTGTTGCCTCTGTTCAATATCCCTGTAATCAAGGAGGGATGGTAACTACTGCACCCATGACTGAGAGCAAGTGGTCTGACCAGAACGGTTGAAGTCAGAACCAAGGCCTTCATCACATGCATCACCTCTACTGGCAGAGCCAGTAGAAATCAAGCAGTAAGTAACTTGAAAGTAGTTGCTGATCCCTCTAAATAGCTCTGGCTGGGGGAGCGGCTGGGGTGGAGGTTCCTTCCTGCTGCTGAATGCATGTTCAGCAATGCGAGGTTAACAGAGAGCATCAGCTGGAGTAACAAGGTCGGAAATGGCAGTGCTGCTGTCAAATCAGCGCTAAACACTGACTGACGTTATGATCTGCCTGCTCTGCATACTTCCGCCGTATGCTCCTATTGCACACGCTAACTAACACCCTCATCATCAAACCAGTATTTGGCACCGGCCGCGCCAGAAGTGCACATGGCGTGGACGCTATTATGCAACCAAAGCACCAAAAATACGAGTGCGACGAAGCTAAATTTTGAGGCCTGCGTTCCCATTAATCTAATTAACTAATTAATCCAATTAATTAACCACAGCAGCTAATCCTAGGGTTAATCCACCAAAAGACGTATTGCTAAGACGAGCCTACAATGTTCAAAGAGCAAAAAACAGCAAATAATAAATGTATAAACATAAATAAGAATGAAAGAATTAATTCATTCAAGGTTTGGAACCTTCCTGATCCTCAGAACATTCCAAAGAACTTCACAGTCTATTAACTATTTTTGATGTATAATCACTGTTATTATTTAGACAAGTAGGCCAGCCAACTTCTACATGCCTAGGTCCCCCAAACAGCAATACGATGAATGACCAGTTTTGAGGAAAGGGATAAATGTTGGTCAGAACACCAAGACAGTCTTCCTACTGTTTGAATAGTGCCACAGGATCCTTTACATCCACCTCACAAGGCAGATAGCTTTTGGCTTAAGGTCTCATCCAAAAGACGGCACCTCCAATAATGCAGCACGCCACTGAGGTGCCACCTTGGATTCAGTGTTGAAATCGAGAGAGTAAGGCTTGAGTCCATGATGTTTTAACCCAGTGTAAGTAACTGAGCCAAGATGACACTTCGAATAGAAGTGAGTTGCCTGATCTGTAAGGGATGATTAACAGGGCCTGGAGCAGGGACAGGCACCAACATGTTGCATCACAGACATTTGACAAAATTATTGACTCAGCCACAGACATGGGGGCGATTAATCTGTATGTAAAGTGTATAGCCAACCTAATGCCATCAAAACACAGTCTGATTTAAAACGCATTTCTCTCTAGTAAGTACCTGGCATTGTTTTTGGTTGCACAAGTAGTCAATGTCTGCCCACACACTTGATGTAGCGATGCGGATAATCCAGATAGATGTCCATCTGTTAGGTGTGATCTGGATCTCTTTCTTTCTCCTCTCGCTCTCTCTCTCTCTCTGTCCATCTCTCTCCTCTCTCTCTCTCCCCTGTGTGTATCTCTCTCCCCTCTCTCTCCTCCCTCTGTGTCCAACCATCTCCCCCTATCTCTGTCTCCTCTCTCTTCCCGTCCTTTCCCTTTTCTCTCCCCCCCATTACTCTCTCTCTCTCCTCTCCCCTTCTCTATCACACCCCTCTCCCTCCCCACGTGTCCATCCATCTCCCCCCCCTCTCTCTCGCTCCCCTATCTCTCTCTCTCCCCGTCTCTCTCTCCCCTCTCCCCCTCCCTCCCTCTCTCTCCCTCACCTTCCCTCCCTCTCCCCCTCCCTCCCCCTCCCTCCTCTCCCCTCTCTCCCTCCCCCTCTCTCTTCCTCCCTCCCCCTCTCCCTCTCCCTCTCCCTTCTCCTCTCGCAGACAGTTGCAGAGAGCAGGAACTCTCCCCAGAGCAGCTTTATGATTGGTCAGTTTTTTTAAAAAATTCACAGCTGTCCGTTTCAGTTTCACAGCTGACAGGTGCTGGGAGCAGGAACAGTAGCTTCCAAACTCAGAACAAGTTCAAGGTTTGCCGGCGGGTAACTTTTTTTTTAAAAGCCCGCCGTAAAACTACAAACTTGTTCCGAGTTCGGAAGCTGCTGTTCCTGTTCTGAGCACCTGTCAGCTGTGAAACAGAAACTGGGCTGTGATTGTTTTTAAAGTCGGACTTGTCTGGAAAGAAGTCGTCAATGGGAAATTTCTCATTCATGAAATTGCCAGTCACGGACTTCAAAACTTTTACCACGGACGTTGGTGTCCGTGTACAGACACGTTGCTGACCCCTGGCCCGGGACTTTATTTTATCTGGAGAATACAATCATTCTTAATATGAATAGAGTTTTCTCCTTTTTTTTGCCTATGAATGCACTGCAGGCTTAAAGGCAAACTCTTTTGTTAGATTGTGGAAATAAGCTGCATAAATCCTTTGGCCTGATTTTCCCGCACAGTGGGCTGAATTTTGTTTTGAAGATGGGAGTCCAGGCAGCAGGCCAGAAGATGGGGGGGGCAACCACTCCTCGGCCCTCCATCAGACCCCCGCAGCTATATAACGGCGGGCAGGCAATTAACTGTTAATTGCCTGTCTGCCATCAGGGATGCCATCCCTTTAAGGGACGAGCTCCCACCTTCAAGAGCTTCCAGCCAATCGGAAGACCAGCAGCTGTGGAGTACCAGCAGCACACTGAGAACAGTTCTCTAGGAAGCCCTGCAGTACTAAGATGTCAGGAAACCCCGGGACAGGCGGGTGGGGTCGGGGACATTAGGACCATTCAGGCAGGCCCTGGCGACAGGGTGGGGGGGGGGGGGGTCTTTCTGAGTGGGGAGGGCTCTCCAGGGGTTCTGGATAGCCACAAAATGGGGGATCTGCCCCCCCAACCCCACTAGCAAGCCGCCAGGCTTTACCACAGCCGTAGGCCCATCTGCCTTCAATCAAGTTGTGGTGGAGGCGCGCAGAGGCCCTTAAGTGGCCATTAATTGGACTAAATAGGGAGGTGTCAGGAAGGTGACGAGTACTCAGTCCTCCGACACAATTGTGGGCCCTCCCAGCTCCATTCCCATCCCAAGGGGGCCCATAAAATTCAGCCCAGTTTGCCTGTGTTGTACATTAACTTTGCTAATGCACAAATATCCAGTTTGCCTGCATTTCACATTGAATTTCTTACCCTTTCCCACTCCAGGGTTTCAGAAATTCCTAGAGAATGAGTATCAAAGGAGATCAATACCTTGTTGTGCCCAGTGTATCAACAGAAAATAAATACCTTGCTGTAACAGTAAATCAGTCAACATTTAAAGAGGGGAAAAAGACTATTGTTTCAGGTGTAATCCTTCAATATAACTATTCTGTTTACATGTAAAACATTAAAGAAAGAACTTGCATTTATATAGCACTTTTTGAAGTGTAGTCAACATTGTAATGTAGGAAACATGACAGCCAACGTGCATATAGCAAGGTCACACAAACAGTAATGAGAGAATGATATTGGCCAGCAGACTGCTCTTCTTCAAATAGTGCCATGGGATCTTTTATGCTCATCTGAGAGAGCAGACAAGGCATCCATTTCATATCTCATCTGAAAGACACCATTCACGACAGTGCAGCAATCCCTCAGTACTGCATTAGTATGTCAACTTAGAATATGTGCTCAAGTCTCTGGAGTGGGACTTGAACCCACAACCTTCTGACTCAGAGGGTTACTGATCTGCTGTCTATCTTTTTTTTTTGTTTGATGCCATAATTTGTAGTTCTTTTTCTTCTTTTTTTTGCTCTTTATCAATAAAGTACAGAAACAGGCCATTCGGACCAATCTGTCCATGTCGGCATTTATACTTCACTCAAGCCTCCTCTCATCCTTCATCATCTAATTCTATGAGCATAACCCTCTATTCCCTTCTCCCCACTATGCTTATTCAGCTTCCCCTTTATTGCATCTGTACCGTTGCCCTCAACCACTCCCTGGGGTAGCAAATTCCACATTCTTTCCACTCTCTGGGTAAAGAAGTTTCTTCTGAATTTTCTATTTGATTTTTTTATTGGTGACTAGCTTATGTTGATGGTTTCTGGCTTTGCTGTTCTCTACAAGTGGAAACACTTTCTCTATGTCTACTCTATTAAAACCTTTCATAATTTTAAAGACCTCTATCAGGTCACCACTCAGCCTTTTATTTTCAAGAGAAAGGAGACCCAGCCTGTTCATCCTTTCCTGATAGATATAACCTCGGAGTTCTGGTATCATCCTTATAAATATGTTTTTCACCCTCTCCAGTACCTCTATATCTTTTTTATAATTTCACAGCCAGAACTGTACACAAGTGTGGCCCAACTAAGGCTTGACACAAGTTTAGTGTAACCTTTCCACTTTTCAATTTTACCACTCTAGAAGTAAAGCCATGGGCTTGGTTTGCCTTTGTCGAGGACATATTGACCCGTGTCGCAACTTTTAGTGATTTGTGTATTTGTACTCTTTGCTCCTCTACCCATTTAGATTCTTATTTTCCAAGTAATATGTGACCTCCTTATTTTTTTATCAAAACTAATATCTTGCAATTATCTATATGGAAATTCATTTCACAATTATATGTCTTATATTGTAACATATTATGTTCTGTAATTATATATATATATATAGTTATAATTAGAAGGATAGGGAGGCACAATATTATGAACTGGCGACCGTGGTGCATGGCTGTAGCTGCTGGAGTAACTGCTGGATTGTTTTATTAAGGACCCAAACCAAATAGATCCCCTCAATTTTATACACCTCGATCAAATCTCTCCTCAACCTCATCTGTTCCAAAGAAAACAACCTCAGCCTATCCAATCTTTCCTCATAGGTAAAATTGTCCAGTCCTATCAACATCCTCGTAAATCTCCTTTATACCCTTTCTAGTGCAATCACATCTTTCCTGTAATATGGTGACCAGAACTGTACACAGTACTCTAGCTGTGGGATAACCAGTGTTTTATACAGTTCTAGTATAACCTCCCTGCTTTTATATTCTATGCTTCAGCTAATAAAGGAAAGTATCCTGTATGCCTGCTTGGCCACTTAATCTACTTGTCCTGCTACCTTCAGAGATCTGTAGACACGCAGTCCAAGGACCCTCTTCTTCTCAACATTTCTCAGTATCCTACCATTCACTGTGTATTCCCTTACCTAGTTTGCCTTCCCCAGATGCATAATTCATCTCAGTGTCCCTGGGCCAAGGAAATCAGTCAGGGTTCATGATCCTGATCATTATCCAGTGACCCACTTGCTAGAAAGTGTGTGTGAGTGTGTGTGTGTGTGTGTGTGTGGGGTACAGAATTATAAACCTCCTCTGTACCCTCTCCAAAGCTTTGACATCCTTCCTAAAGCATTGTGCCACTGAGACATAACCAGTGATTTGTAAAGATTTAGTCTAACTTCCTTGTTTTTGTATTCAATGCCCCTGTTTACAAAACCAACTATCCCATTTGCTTTCTTAACCACCTTATCAACTTGCCCTACCATCTTCAAGGATGTCAATCATAGAACCATAGAAAGTTTACGGCACAGAAAAAGACCACTTGGCCCATTGAGTCTGCACCAGCCAAAAAATGAGTGACCCAGTCTAATCCCACCTTCCAAAATTTGTTTGTGTGTGTGTGTGTGTGTGTGTGTGTGTGTGTGTGTGTGTGTGTGTGTGTGTGTGTGTGTGTGTGTGTGTGTGTGTGTGTGTAGCCCTGCAGGTTGCGGTTCTTGAGGTGCATATCCAGACATCTTTTAAATGAGCTGAGGGTTTCTGCCTCTACTATCCTTTCAGGCACCCTCTGGGTGAAAAGAAATTCCTTATCTCCCCTCTAATCTTTCTACCAATCACTTTAAATCTATGCCCTCTAGTCACTGACCTCTCTCCTAATGTAAATAGGTCCTTTACCTCCACTCTATCCAGGCCCCTCACAATTTTATACATTTAAATCAGATCTCTCCTCAGCCTTCTCTGTTCCAAAGAGAACAACCCCAGCCTATCCAATCTTTCCTCATAGCTGCATTTTTCCAGTCCTGGCAACATCCTCGTAAATCTCCTCTATACATTCTCTAGTGCTTTCTGTAATGAGGTGACCAGAACTGCACAGAGTACTAAAACTGTGGCCTAACCAATGATTTATACAGTTCCAGCATAACCTCCTTGCTCTTGTATTCTATACCTCGGTTAATAAAGGAAAGGATTCCATATGCCTTCTTATGAATAAGCACCCCAGGTCCCTCTGCTCTTGCACCACCACACCCACCCCCCAAAAATGGTACAATTTAGATTATACTACCTCTTCATGCTGTTTCTCCTAGGTGCATCACTTCATACTTATCCACATTAAATTTCATCTGTAACGTGTCTTCCTATTTCACCAGTGATCGCCTGAAGTCTACTAATATCCTGCTCACTATTTACTACGTTGCTAAGTTTCGTATCATCTGCAAACTTTGAAACTGTATTCCCTATACCCCAGTCCAGGTCATTTATATTTAACAAGAAAAGCAATGGTCCTAATCCCAACGCCTGGGGACCCCACTGCATACTTACCTTGAGTCAGAAAAATATATGTTCACCACTACTCTGTGCCTCATATCCCTTAAGCAATTTTGTACCCAAGTTACCACTGTCACATATATATGTATGCATGGTATATGTGTGAGTGTGGTCTTTGCCTGTGCGTAAATGATGGGTGCCTAGAAGGTTTTAGCTTGGCTGTGAGATAGTCTGCTAACAGTCACAGTTTAGCTCACACATGAAGAATTGATACTTGGGTCGGGTAATGGAGGGGGAACAGATGCTTATTGCACTGTAACCCAGCAGTAATCAGCATCTTTAGGAGAGAATGCAAGTTCTTTATAAAATATGTATATATGAATGGCACAACATTATTTACTCCTACAATACTGCACAGTTTAAAAACAATCATTTCCTGATAGCAAAATGAGTTGCAACAACGTGATCAAAGAGATTTCGAGGTTGGGGGTGGGGGGATGGGGTGGGAGTTATTTTTGTCTTCACTGCCTGGGCTGTAATTTGGTAGAGCAGGTTCCCCACCTCCCCTAGCCTTTTAATGGAACGATAATCAGGCAGATTCTATATAAGAATGGGAGTTCCACTCCACCAAGTTACTGCCCAGGTACTGGAGAGGAAAATCTATCTCTTGGTGTTACAGACCTGATGGAGATTTCCAGCTACTTAGCCAATGAGAAGGCGAAGCCGGCACACAGGTCAGACTGGGAATAAACTACCAGTGATACAGACCGAGCCACTCCAGCCGTCTGGACAGAACCCAGGAGATGGCATTGAGTTCGGGCTCTTCTGATATGAGCTGTAAATGATCTCAAGAGGGACTGGAGTAAGGGTAATGTTATAGCATTGTTATCCAACAGTAGATTCAAGGTCACTGAGAAACTGACTTCCAGGTTCTATTTCACTTGTAGCTGTTAACAAGCAATTAAAACCAAGAGTACTTCATTACACAGCCACAGTCTAGCTTGGAGCTAAATCCAGTCTCTTGACAGCAGTGCTTTCCAAGAGAGTTTTCACACCTGATCGCCTTTTAGTGATCTCCACCCCACCCTGCCCCACACCCCCACCAGCTGAGAGGTGTGCATGTCTGAACATTGGGAGGTCAGGAGCAGGCTTGGCTGGTTATCATATGCAGTCAAGTAGTCTCCCAGCACTTACAATCCGGGCTCACTCCTGAGTAATAGCCACTTGGGTGAGGCACTAGAGGGGTAGCCATTGACATGGAACCATAACTGAGCATGAGCCAAAACCTTCAGGGAACAAAAGATAGAATCTTACAGCACTGAAGGGGTCCATTCGGCCCATCGTGCCTGTGCTGGCACTTTGAAAGAGCTATCCAATTAGTCCAATTACCCCCATTCTATTTTTAATATTCAAGGTACAGTGTTTTTATTCACACATTGATTGCACACCATGACCCCCCCCCGCCCCGGCCACCAACACCACCCATTGACAACCGTAGACATACTTCTCATTCAGCGAAAAATACAGACTGCATTGTTGCTATGGAAACAATTTGAAACAGAACACTCTGTAATCTGAGGTGCCTGAGTTCTTACAAGAACGGATGGAGAAGGAGAGGTTGACACGACAACTGGAAGAAGCCCTTTGTGACTCTCCTGGATCAGTGGCGTGCCAAGTGCAAAAAAACATACAATCTGCTTGATTCCTTATAAGTCTTTCACATTTGCACATCTGCTCCTTCCTGCTGCAATAATTATGCATTAAATAATATCCACTAAACTGTGTGCATTTATCAAATCACATACTTGGATTTAAAATGTCATTTTACATTTAGAAATATTTATTAAATTATATATGCATATTCCTGTTAAAGTAAAGAGGGGGAAAGGGAAGTTCTCTGTGACCCGCCTACCATCGCTGCCTCACTGTCCAACCAGGATTTCCCTTTCCCTGCGCAACCCCCCACATCCTCCCCTGCCCCTGTCGAGATCACACATGCCCATCGTTCCTTACCCCCGCATGTAAATGGTGGTGGAAGGGAAGGGCCTGGAGTCCCAGTGAATTATCCTGCTTTCATGCACATTTAGAATCATTCCTCAGGGCTGCCATGTTGAGCTGGCATTAGAACCAGAGAAGTAGCAGTAGATACCCCAATGGAAGGAGTAGGCCCAATCAGGACCTCCTCTCCCAGCTGACTAGCCCCAGGTTGGTCCAATCCCTGCCCCTCTCAGTCCCTCTTCAGTTAGTGTTGCCAACTCAGGCTTGATGTATTCCTGGAGATTTGATTATGTCATGCTGCTCATATGAAGCTTAGTCACATGACATCTGATCACATGACATTTTCCCACTGTTTGCTAATGTTTCTGCATTTATTTGCCATAGCTGAGTGTTAATATCACCAAGCCCCAAGTAAAGTTTCATTTTTTGTTTCATACTGAGATTAATGATCTATAAATCAAAGAACACCAGAGAACAGAAAGATTTAAGGATAAGTAATGTTTAAATAAAAACTACTTCTGTGATGTTTTTACAAATTTGACTGCATAAGAAACACCAAGTATCACTGTTCAACAAAATCACCGCTATAAGTAACTTCTAACTAAGGTTTTTATGAACTTTTACAAAACACAGTAAATTATAAAAACAATAAATAAAACTAAAACCAAACCAAATTATAATCACTATCTCCCACACCCCATCACTGAAGTTCAGCTTCAGGGAGGTGAGGTTCAGTCCTCAGAGAAAAGCAACAAAGCTTCCTGACTCCCAGAACAAAACAGAACTCCCAGAACTGCCCGGTCATGCTGTTTGTGGAAACTTGCAACATGCAAATTAGTTGCCATGTTTCTTATAACTCTTCAAAAGTACTTTATTGGTGGAAAGCTTCAGGACATCTTGAGGTTATAATAAAGACACTATATAAATGCAAGTCTTCTCCTTATTCCCATTAAACTGCTAACCACCTAACTTCACTTCCTGGATCCCATGTTACCTGATATTGCCCATGTTTCTCTCTTTTCAACTACTGTCTCCCGTTCCTTCAAATCTATCATCATCCCTCTCCTCAAAGAAACAACCGTTCACTCCTCCATCCTTGCAAACTACCATCCCATTTCCAATCTATTTTTCCCCTCCGAAGTTCTTGAATGCGTTGTCACCTCCAAAAACATGCCCATCTTTCCCAGAACTCCATGTTTAAGTCCTTCCAATCAGGTTTCTGCCCATGCCACAATATGGAACCACTCTTATCAAAGTCATAAATGACACCCTATGTGACTGTGACAAAGGTAAACTATCCCTCCTTATCCTTTTCGACTTGACTGCAGCCTTTGACATGGTTGATCACACCATCCTCCCCCAGTGCCTCTCTCCCATCATCTAGCCAGGTGGGACTGCCCTCATCTAATTCCTATCAATCTAATTTGAGCCAGAATATCATTTGCAATGGCTTCTCTTCCCATTCCTGCACCTTTACCTCTGGTGTCCCCGTAAGGATCTGTCATTTAACCTTCTCCTATTTCTCATCTACATGCTGCCCATTGGTGACATCATGTAAGAACACAGCATTAGGTTCCAAATGTACACCGACGACAGCCGACTCTACCTCACCACCACCTCTCTCAACCCCTCCATTGTCTCTACATTATCAACCTCCTGGGGGTTACTATTGAGCAGAAACTGAACTGGGCCAACCACATAAATACTGTCAGAGGCTGGGAATTCTGCAGCAAGTAACTCACCTCCTGCCTCCCCAATGCCTGTCTACCATTTACAAGGATCAAGTCAGGAGTGTGATGGAATACTCTCCACTTGCCTGGATGAGTGCAGCTCCAAAAACACTCAAGAAGCTCGACACCATCCAGGACAAAACAACTTGTTTGATTGGCAGCCCATCAACCACTTTCAACATTTACTCCCTTCATCACTGACACACAGTGGCAGCAGTGTGTACCATCTACAAGCTGCACTGCAACAACTCAGCAAAGCTCCTGCTACAGCACCTTCCAAACCCGCAACCTTTACCACCTAGAAGGACAAGAGCAGCAGATGCATGGGAAAACCACTACCTGCAAATTCCCCTCCAGGCCACACACCATCCTGACTGGGAACTATATCAACATTCCTTCACTATCTCTGGGTCAAAATCCTGGAATTCCTTTCCTAACAACACTGTTGGTGTACCTACACCCCAAGGACTGCAGTGGTACAAGAAGGCAGCTCACCACCACCTTCTCAAGGGCAATTAGGGATAGTAAATAACTGCTGGCCTAGCCAACGATGCCCACATCCCACATCTTGCTTCAATTGTATAGAAACTTGGTTGAACCTATGAAGAGAGATTGGGAAACTGGATCTGTATTCTCTAGAGTTTCGAAGAATGAGAGATGATCTCATTGAAACCTACAAAATACTTAAAGGGATAGACAGGTAGATGCAGCTAAGATGTTTCCCCTGGTTAGGGAGTCAAGAACCAGGGGACACAATTTCAAAATAAGGAGGAAGCCACTTAGCACAGAGATGAGGAGAAATTTCTTTACTCAGAGGGTTGTGATCTTTGGAATTCTCTGCCCCAGAGGGCTGTGGAAGCTCAGTTATTGAGTATGTTTAAAGCAGAGATTGACAGATTTCTAAATACAAATGACATAAGGGGATATGGGGATAGTGTGGGAAAAAGGCATTGAAGTGGAAGATCAGCCGTGATCGTATTGAATGGTGGGACAGGCTTGATGGGTTGAATGGCCTACTCCTGCTCTTATGTTCCAATGAAAGAATATAAAAAAACTTCCAGGCCCAATTTTAACCCATTCAAAACCTATTCACTTACACCGAGTTAAAATCAGGACCAAGGCTTGGCTCGTCTGACATTCATTACTTGATGAGCAGAAATTTCCTCCAATTAAATATCAGAAATACAGAAGCCATTGTCTTTGGTCCCATGACAAACTCCACTTCCTAGCCAAAGACTCCATCCCTCTCCCTGGCGACTGTCTGAGGCTGAGCCACACTGATCACAATCTTGGTGTTATATTTGATGCTAAGTTGAACTTCCAACCACGTATCCATGCCATCACAAAGACCACTTATTTTCACCTTCATAACATCGACCCACTCCTCGCCTGCCTAAGCTCATCGGCTGCTGAAATCCTCATTCATGCCTTTGTTACCTCTAGACTTTGCTATTCCAATGCAGTTCTGGCTGCCCTTCCACATTCTACCCTTCCTAAACTTGAGGTCATCCAAAACTCTACCTGCCCCACCCATCAACCCTGTACTCACTGACCTACATTGGCTTCTGGTTAAGCAGCACCTCGATTTTAAAATTCTCCTCCTCATTTTCATATCCCTCCATGGCCTCGCCCATCCGTATCTCTGTAATCACCTCCAGCCCTACAACCCTCCAATATAACTGCACTCCTCTAATTCTGGCCTCTTGAGACCCCTGATTTTAATTGCTTCACCATTGGTGGCCATGCCTTCAGCTGCCAAGGCCCTGAGCTATGGATTTCCCTCCCTAAATCTCAACCTCGCTTTCCTCCTTTAATCCTAACAAGCTTTTTGTCAGCTGCCCTAATATCTCTTTTATGTGACTCAGTGTCAAGATTTGTTTGATAATGCTCCCGTAAAGCACCTTGAGACGTTTTACTACGTTAAAGGCACTATAGAAATGCAAATTGTTGTTGAAGTTTCTTTTTCTTTCTAGGCAGGCCATGGATGCAGACTTGGCAACATGTTCACTTACAATGGAGACAGCAGTGGAGCTGGCCAAAGTCAGTCTGGCATTTTTGCAATCATTCTAACAAGCTATTGGGTAAAATCACAGCAAACTCATTCACATGCGCTGCTGTGTCTGTGGCTAGGATCCATGCTAAGTATCACAAAGGGACTTTACAGTCTACAGCGCAAGTTGGGGACAGCAGCAGATCTGATAAATTGCTGCACAAGTGAGGCTGCTCTGCAACTCACAGTAATGAATTTGCACGTCAGTTTTCTAAGTACAAGTATTCATCAGGTCTCACTGTAAGTCCGGGCAGCATTGCAATTTCTAAAATTTGTAACACAATTTCAACTGCATCAAATTAAGTAAGTGTTTGAACTTTGTGTGTGTGTGTTAGGAGCCAAGTCTTTACCTCTGGAATTTAGGTAGAAACCCAGTCCAAACTAAAGGGATGAAAGTCTGCAAGGTTTGACGTGAAATGAGCTTAAACATCTCAATCTAGCTCTTAATCAGGATAAGTCAGCAACAAAAAGTGCCCTTAATTCAATAAGAATCAGCATTAGTGAGGCCACATGATGGTGGCTGCATACAGTGGCACCACTATTCCCAGCCAGAATTTGCTACAACTGCTGTAAATGACTGAGATTGACTTTACATGCATAATTTGTATGTAACTATCCTTCACTCACTGCATTTTTCTGGAGAAATTACCCAGCTTTTATCACAGAATCACAGAATCGTTACAGCGCAGAAGGAGGCCATTCGGCCCATCATGTCTGCACTGGCTCTCTGAAAGAGCAATTCCCTCAGTCCCATTCCCCTGCCTTCTCCCCATAACCCTGCACATTCTTCCTTTTCATATAACTGTTTAATTCCCTTTTGAATGCTTCAAATGAACCTGCCTCCACCACTTTCGCAGGCAGCGCAATCCAGACCTTAACCACTCGCTGCGTGAAAAAGTTTTTTCTCGTGTCACTTTTGCTTCTCTTACCAAATACTTTAAATCTGTGCCCTCTCGTTCTCAATCCTTTCACGAGTGGGAACAGTTTCTCTCTATCTACTCTGTCCAGACCCTTCATGGTTTTGAATACCTCTATCAACTCACCTCTCAGCCTTCTCTTCTCCAAGGAAAACAGTCCTAACTTTGCCAATCTATCTTCATAACTGAAATTCCTCATCCCTGGAACCATTCTCGTGAATCTCTTCTGTACTCTTTGCAATGCCCTCATGTCTTTCCTCAAGTGCAGCACCCAGATTGGATGCAATACTCCAGCTGAGGCTGAAATAGTGTTTTATACAAGTTCCACTTGCTCTTGTACTCTGTGCCTCTGTTAATAAAGCCCAGGATACTGTATGCTTTAACTGCTCTCTCAAACTGTCCTGCCACCTTTAATGACTTATGCACAGATATACCTAGGTTCCTCTGTTCCGGCACGCCCTTTAGAATTGTGCCCTTTATTCTATATTGTCTCTCCATGTTCTTCCTACCAAAATGAATCACCTCACATTTCTTTGCATTAAACTTCATCTGCCACCTGTCTGCCCATTCCAACAACTTGTCTACGTCCTTTTGAAGTTCTACACTATCCTCCTCACAGTTCACAATGCTTCCAAGTTTCGTATCATCTGCAAACTTTGAAATTGTGCCCTGTACACCAAGGTTTTTTGGGAGATATTGCTGTAACTTCAGTCATGCGTTCTGTAGGGACTCTGTTTAAATAGACTCTGTTGTCTGTTTGCTGTAGGATGATGTTTAAATAGACTCTGCTGAGGAAAAAGATTTGATTTGGTGTAAAATTGACATTTTGCTGTTAGTCCTGCCCCATCTCCAATTCATTGGCAACACAGTGGAGTCAATGGACACTCTGTAGAATGGCAAATGTGAGGAATGGAAAATTGCTACCCCAGTGCTGTAGGGATGCCCTTCTGGCATTGCAGTTGAAGCATTTTGAGAGAGAGTAAAGGAAGATTTATACTAATCATTCTATATCTGATTTGAGAGGCCTTGAACCCCCAAGTGGGAAGTATCCCAACCCCTCATATTAATATTTTGTACCTTAATGAGGACCAAAGAATTCACATTGAAAGAAAATGACTTGTGTTTATATAGTGCCTTTAGAGCAGAAAAATATCTTTGAAGTGTTTTGTAGAAATGTAAGAAAAAACAGACACTGGGCCAAAAAAAGAAAAATTAGGAGAGTTGACCAAAAGATTAGTTAAAGAGGCAAGTTTTAAGGAGGGATTTAATTTTCAATGATGTTGTTTGGGGTCTAAATGTTGACCAGGACACCAGGAGAATTCCCCTGCTCTTATTTGAATAGCCCTATGGAATATTTTACATTCACCTCCGAGAGCGGGTGAGGATTTTTGTCAACTGAAGGGCAAACATCTTTCACTGCCATCTCTCGTAGAACATAAAATCATAAGATATAAGAGTAGGGGTAGGCCATATGGCTACTTGAGTTACTTCACCATTCAATCAGATCCACTTTCCCACCCTATCTCCATATCCCTTAGTGCTCAAAAATCTATTGATTACAGTCTTGAATATACTCATCGACTAAGCATCCTCAACCCTCTGGGATAGGGAATTTCAAAGATTCACAACTCTCTGAATGAAGGAAATTCTCCTCATCTTAGTCCTAAATGACTGATCACTTATCCTAAGTCTAGGACCTCTAGTTCTAGACTCTCCAACCAGGGGAAAATGGCCTGTCAGCATCTACCCTGACAAGCCCTCTAAGAATTTTATACATTTCAATGACCCCTGTACCATTCATCATGTGTGCATACATACGTACATATGAATTAGGAGCAGGAGTAGGCCACTCGGCCCCTCAAGCCTGCTCCGCCACTCAATAAGTTCATGGCTGAACTGCTTTCTCCACATTACCACCTACCCCGATAACCTTTCACCCCCTTGCTTATCAAGAATCTATCTGCCTCTGCCTTAAACATATTCAAAGACTCTGCTTCCACTGCCTTTTGAGGAAGAGAATTCAAAAGACTCACGACCCTGTGAGAGAAAAAAATTCTCCTCATCTCTGTCTTAAATGGGCGACTCTTTATTTGTAAACAGTGAACCCTGGTTCTAGATTCTCCCACAAGGGGAAACATCCTTTCCACATCCACCCTGTCAAGACCCCTCAGGATCTTATATGTTTCAATCAAGTCGCCTCTTACTCTTCTAAATTCCAGCGGATACAAGCCTAGCCTCTCCAATCTTTCCTCATAAGATAGCCCGCCAATTCCAGGTATCAGACGTGGTCAGACCAGCTAGTCACATGAATAACCTACTTCGCAACCTGGGTTTTTTTCTGAATTGTACAAAGAGTTTGAACTCAGAAAGACTGAATGCTCCTGGACTGAAGAAGACCTCTCCTGTCTGCTCCCACCTCTTTCTCACAAGCTCTGGACCCACTGAGGACACATGAACTTCAAGAGAGTAAAGTCTCCTACATCGAACAAGGTTTAAGAAGAAAACTGGGCCCCAACGAAAAGCAAGACTTAACTACAATCAAGGACTTTATAGCAAGCTCAAAGAACAGTAACCAAAACCATCTCCAGATATTACCTCAAACTTTTCCACTTTATTTCTTCTGTTCTTTTCTGTCTCTATCTGCATGTGTGTATCGCATATGCATGCTAGCGTGGGCGCATCACATATCCATAGGTGTTAACCGAATTAGAGTTTAAGTTTAATAAAGTTCAATCTTTTTTCTTTAAAGCTAAGACACCCTGTTTGGCTGGTTTCTTTGCATTATAATTGGAAGTTAGTGAACAAGGATTCACTAAGGGGGAGCTAAAGAAACGTGTTTAAAAGTAACACCCTGTTACGGTAAGACCAGGTGAAGGCTGAAAGAGAACTCTAGATTCCTTTCTCACCTGGTTGGAGTTAAGTGGCAATAGCAGGAGGAGAGGCAGCAGCAGCAATAAATAAGCCAGGAGACAGGACCATGGACACACAGAGCACCCACCTGAGCATCAGCAATAAATAGAGTGGGAGACAGAACCCCGGACACACAGAGCACCAACCTGAGCATCAGCAGCAGGAGAAGCCGTAGCAGCATATATTAAGTGATTAACAAAAACAAGGAGTGACGTTCCAGGGCAACAGGTAAAGGACAGGTTGGTGAGTATTACCATTGTCTTTATTTTTCTAAGTGAAGGAAGTGGCTTCAACTAAGAAATTTAATTAATTGCTTAATAGGTTTTAAGTTTGGCATGTTTAAATTTTGGTACATTTAGTAGGCATAAGTCTAAGTAAGTCTTACATTTTATTTCAATTAACTTCCATATAAAGGAATGACACCAGCACAAGGGAAGCAGTTGATTGGTGAGTAGCTGGTGAGTGTTTATTTATTTAAGTCTTAAGTTTATTTCTGTTAATTCAGTTAATAGTCTAATAAGTAGAGGCTTGGCAGGATAACTCAGTCCAGTCGGATACACATCCTGTTCCATGTGGGAACTGCAGGAAGCCTCTCATATCCTGGACAGCCACATGTGCACCGTGTTGTCAGCTGGAGGAGCTTGAGCTCCAGGTTTTGGAGCTTCAACAGCAGCTGGGAACACTGCGGTGCATCAGCGAGGTTGAGAGCAATGTGAATAGCACGTTTCTGGATGTGGTCACCCAGCAACTTAAGAGTGTGCAGGCAGAGAGGGAATCGGTGACCACCGGGCAGTTGAGGAGGACTAGGTAACAGGTGCAGGAGTCCTCAGAGTGCATCTTGCCCTCCAACCAGTATTCCGTTCTGAATACTGTTGAGAGTGATGGTTCCTCTGGGGAGTGCAGCCAAAGCCATGGCACCACACCTAGTACTGCTGTACAGGGGCGCAGGAGGAAGTTTAGGAAAGCAATAGTTATGGGAACAGGTGTTACTGCGGCCACAGACATGAATTTAGGCTTCCCTGATGCCAGGGTCAAAGATGTCACTGAGTGGCTGCAGAGCACTCTAAGTGGGGAGGGTGATCAACCAGGAGTCGTGGTCCAATCAGATAGGTAGAAAGAGGGATGAGGTCCTGTAGGCAGATTTTAGGGAGCTAGGAAAGAAAATAGCAAGCAGAACCTCAAAGGTAATAATTTCCAGATTACTCTCAGTGCCACGCACTAGTGAGTATAGAAATAGGAGGATAGAACAGATAAATGTGTGGCTGGAGAGATGGTGCAGGAGGGAAGGCTTTTGATTCCTGGGACTTTGGTACTGGCTCAGGGGAGTTGGGACCTATAAAGGCCGGACAGTTTGCACCTGAACAGAGCCAATACCAATGCCCTTGTGACGTGGTTTGTTATTGCCATTGAGGACAGTTTAAACTAAGTTGGCAGGGGAATGGGAACCAGGATGTAACATTAGGGAGGAGAAACAAGGTTCACAAAGAATTGAGCGAGCCAGATAGTACTACAGTAAGAAACAGTAAGGGGTCAAGGACAGAATCTATTTAGTTGAGCTAAGAAACAATAGAGGTACCATTACACTACTGGGTTTATTCTACAGGCCACCAAATATTGGGAAAGATATAGAGGAACAAATTGGCAAAGAAATTACAGAGAGAAGCAAAAGCTTTGTTATAATGGGGGACTTTAATTATCCTAAAATAGACTGGGATAGTAATAATGTAAAGGGCAGAGACGGGAAGGGTTTATGAAGTGTATTCAGGTGAATTTTCTACATCACAATGTTTCCAGTCCAATGAGCATCGCTGGATCTGGTTCTGGGGAATGAGGTGGATGAAGTGTCAGTAGGAAAACATTTAAGGGACAGTGATCATAGTATCAGAAGGTTCAGGTTAGCTAAGGAAAAAGACAAGAAGCAATCCAGAATAAAAATAATTAATTGGGGGAAGGCTAACTTCAATGGCTTGAGAACGGGTCTGACCCAGATAAACTGGAATCAAAGATTGGCAGATAAAACTGTTGTTTCTGCATCCACAGATGTGAATCCCAGATGGTATGTTACCTCTCTGGTTCTCGAGTCCAAGAGGAGATTCAATACCTGTTAGACAATGACATAATTGAGACTAGTCAAAGCAGCTGGAGTTCTCCTATTGTATTGGTTCCTAAGCCGAGGGTTCCAAGACACTCTGCATTGACTATCGAATGGTTAATGCAGTGACCCAAACCGATTCATACCCAATTCCTCACATTGAGGATTATATTGACCAGGTGGGCAACTCTGCTTACATCAGTAATTTTGATTTATTAAAAGGATACTGGCAAGTCCCCATGACGACCCAAACTAAAGAAATTTTGGGTTTTGTCACACCAGATGGTCTATTCCAACGCAAAGTCATGCCATTCGGTTTAACGACCACCCCAGCAACCTTTCAAAGACTGATGAATCAAGTGGTGGCTGGCGTAGACAATTGTTTTGTATACATTGATGACCTGCTGGTCTATAGCAACACCTGGGAAGAGCACCTAAATCATTTAAGGGCGTTAGTCAAAGGTCTACAAAGCGCTAACAGTGGTAAATTTAGCCAAAAGCGAGTTCGCTCAGGCCAAAGTGACCTACTTGGGACATGTTGTAGGTCAAGGTCAGGTGTTTCCAAGGGCAGCAAAACACAAGCCCTGATGGATTTCCCCATTCCCAAGCCTAAGAGAGAGATAATGCAATTCCTGCAGATGTATGGATTCTTTAGAAAATGTGTCCCTAATTTCAGCAGCCTAGCTGCACAGTTGACCGATTTATTAAAGAAAAATGTCAAGATAATGTGATCAGAACTGTGCAGATGGCTTTCGAGAAATTGAGGGCTATTGTAACAAATGAGCCCGTGTAAGCAGCCCCAAACTTTAACTGATCATTCAAGGTGGCTATTGAGACAAGCGATGTGGGAGTAGGAGCTGTCTAACTCCGGGAAGATGACTCGGGCATCGAGAGAATTGACTATTTTTCTAAAAAGTTAAAAAACATAAAAGCAAACATTCCACAGAAGAAAGGAGGCTTCGGGATTTCTGTTAGTCCTTCAACATTTTGAGGTCTGTATCAGTAATGGACACAGGAAAATATTAATATACTGATCTACGGGGAGGCGGTAGCGTAGTGGTAATGTTACTGGACTGGTAGCCCAGAGGCCCAGGCTAATGCTCTGGGGACATGGGTTCGAATCCCACCACAGCAGATGGGAAATTTGAATTCAATTAATAAAATCTGGAATTAAAAAGCTAGTCTAGTGTGACCATGAAGCCATTGTCGATTGTTGTAAAAACCCATCTGGTTCACTAATGTCCTTTAGGGAACGAAATCTGCCGTCCTTACCTGGTCTGGCCTACATGTGACTCCAGATCCACAGCAATGTGGTTGGCTCTTAAAATGCCCTCTGAAATGGCCACTCAGTTCAAGGGCAATTAGGGATGGGCAATAAGTGCTGGCCTAGCCAGCGACGCCCACATCTCATGAACGAATAAAAAAAAAAGTCCACCAACTTTCCTCGAGAAATTAAGTCAACAACGCCTGGCTGCTCAGATGTAGTTTATTCCTATAGCCGTTTAACTTAAAAATTGCACATATTGCTGGGAAAAATAATGTAATTGCAGACGCTTTGTCCAGAATTGAAACAGACAAAGTGCCACCAGTAAGCTGTGGAAGTCCTAGTGACAGTGACCCTCAGGAATGCATGAATACGTGTAGATGTTTGCTATCATGTGTTTTTTATTTTTCTTTCCTTCTATGAAAGAAATGAAATATAAAGGAATTTCATTTTTTTCCCTTTTTGCGGAGAGGTGTCACGCTCAAGCATTACGAACTTATGAACTATAACTATGAACTTAGGAAGGGCGTTTTTCTGTAAAACACAATGGAGTTGAGAGGGCAGGTGACCTTTTCTTTCCTGCCTATACACATGGAACTGCAAGAACCCCGAGCTAATTTTCATGACTGGACAAATCTTGCAGAAGTCATTAAAATACAAGTGGCTGCATTTCTCCAACTAATTAAAAAAAACTGGATTCACAATACTATTGCAGACTTTTCAGCTCCAAACTTGAAATCCACAAAATGGGTGTGAAAAGCTCAATTTTATCAAGATGGTATGTGGATGGGTGATACTATCGTCTGACAGTGGCCTAACCATCAGAAACTATTTATGAGGACAATGGAAAGAGATGTTCTGATCACATGTCAGAAATTAGGCACTGGATTTTAAGAGCCCGTCGCTGCTCCCGGCAGCAAGCTCACAAAATGGCAGCCCAGCCGTTGTGATCTCCCACAAGGCGGCTCATTTAAATTGCTGGGGCGGCCCACACACCCCCCCCCCCCCCCCACCCCCGACAAATCACGTGGAGGAGGCGGGCTGTTCATCGCCGGCAAAGGCATCAGTTGCCTGTGGGCAGGTGTCGGGCTGGCAGCCCTGCTGGCAAATTTGAATTTTTAAAGTGACTCCTCCAACAAAATTTACAACATAAAATTGTAACGCCCCTTTCCAACCCCGGCCCCCCATAAAAATTACATTAGGTATTTGCCCTTCTCGCCAAACAATTACCTATGAATTCTGACCTTCCCCCAACAGACTGTACAAATTGAATGGTTCACCCCTTCCCACCATGCCCTACACTCATAACGTTTATTTGACCCTGTTCTCCCCGCCCCCTTGCACTGAAAATCTTAACTCCTCCCCCCTCCCCACCAGTATCACTCCGGCTTTCCCCAGATGGGAAATTGAAGGCGGGGGAGTGCCGGCCGCTGCACTGAGGATTGCGCTGAGCCCAGAAGATTGCGGGTAAATTGACTTAAATTTATTCATATTGAAATGGTGTTCCCGTCGCCCAGCGTCGGTGGGGTGGGGGGGCTGCTGCCACGGAGCCTCGCCACTGCCGGGAGGATGGTTTGAGGGATGAACGACTTCAGTTAAGTGGATTGATTGGAGAAGCTGGGCCTGTTGTCTGGAAGAAGAGAAGGTGGGGAGGAGATTTGATAGAGGTGTTCAAAGCATGAGGGGTCTGGACAGAGCGGATAGGGAGAAATATTTCTCATTGGCGGAAGGGTCAAGAACCAGAGGATGCCAATTTATGGTGAATAGCAAAAGAACTAAAGCCGACATAAGGGAAAGCTTTTTTTATGCAGCGAGTGATGAGGATCTGGAATGCACTGCCTGAGAGTGTGGTGGAGGCAGAATCAATCATGGTTTTCAAAAGGGAATTGGATAGTTATCTGAATAGAAAAAAATTGCAGGGCTACGGGGAAAGGGTGGGTGAGTGGGACTAGCTGAGTTGCTCTTGCAGTGAGCTGGCACAATGGCCAAATGACTTCCTTCCATGCTCTAACTATTCTATGATTGTATAATAAAGGCACGATATAAATACAAGTTGTAGTGGTAGGAGCATGGGCAGTAAAATCCCAGTAGGCCTCTCCTCTTCTGTCCCCCTCCCAAACCATGATTGCATCCAGACCAACTTCCACTCCCCCGCCTCTCCACTTACTGTTCCCTTGCATTTCTGATGACAATCTCCTGCTATGCAAAGTCCTGCTATCACCTACAGAATACCTCGTCATTCCCATGGGGTTCAGGTGGGAGTCCGCATTCCAACATGGAATTGAGGCCTGGGAGATTCAAAGGCCTGAACCATGGGTGCCTGTCAAAGCCACCGGACTCCACCCTCACACCATGAGATAAAATCAGGGCTTATGTCACCAGATCATCCAAACTATCCTAATTTGTGAACAATCCCTCATATTTTTACTGTATATACCTGTATATCATGACTCAGTTTACTGTTATTTTCCCAATAAAGAGACAAAATGAAGGGCTTGTGGCAACCAGAAGCTCCAGAGAGTCTAAAGCACCCCTTGAATCCCAGTGAAATTTGGCCCTCTGCACTTTGGACCTTTATTGCTTGGCTGAGTCTTTACACTCATAAAATCTTTCTTATGTTAGAATGTCAGTATTAATCAAGTCTACTGTGCTTACCTCCATGGTATCACTGCTCCATGTG
Organism: Heterodontus francisci; assembly: GCF_036365525.1. Lineage (NCBI taxonomy): Eukaryota > Metazoa > Chordata > Chondrichthyes > Heterodontiformes > Heterodontidae > Heterodontus > Heterodontus francisci. The sequence continues at coordinate 102,900,884 of NC_090380.1, read as the reverse complement.
TCTACCTGGTTAGGTGAAGGAAAACCTGACAAAGAAACAGTACCGTGAACAACATAAAATTAGTTGGCATTACTTTATATTCAAAAGCAATCTTAATAAACAGGTTTAGTTTGAAAATACAATTCAACCATCATTGATCATTACAACAGTTGCATCTTCATTGTAAATGTGCCCTGGGCTTTTATTGCCTATATTTTTTTTAACTGCTTTCTTTTTTAATGTGTTTCTATCCAACATTCTGGAGTACATTTGAGAGAACAGGAAGACAAATCATCCCTAGACTTGTGCCCATTTTAGCTTTGAAAGCAGCCTGTTGTGTGTGTGTGGAACCAACTTCCAATAAAATTGAAGGTAATCATAGAATAATACAGCACAGAAGGAGGCCATTCAGCCCATCCAGTCAGTGCCAGCTCTTTCGAAAAGCAACCCAGTTATTTCCACTCCCCTACTCTTTCCCCATATCCCTGTAATGTTTTATCCTTTAAATAATTTATCCAATTCTCTTTTGAAGGCTACTATTGAATGTGTATGCACCACCCTATCAGGAAGTATGTAAAAAAAAGTTTTTCCTCATATCACCTTAAATCTATGTCCTCTGGTTGTCAACCTTCAGCCATTGGAACCAGTTTCTCTTCATTTATTCTATCTAAACACTTCATGATTTTAAACATCTCTATCAAATCTCCTTCTCTGCTCTAAAGACAACAACCCCAGTTTCACCAGTCTATCCATATAACGATAATCTCTCATCCCAGAAACCGTTCTAGTAAATCTCCTCTGTACCCTCTCCAAAGCCTTCATGTTCTTCCTAAAGTGTGGTGCATCCAGCTGTGTCGAACTGGTGTTTAACCTAATTTCCAGGCTTTTGTACTCTATGCCTCTATTCAGAAAGCCCAGGATCCTATTTGCTTTATTAACTGCTTTGTTGACCTGTCCTCCTGTACTGCCATCTTCAAAGACTAGTGCACAAGCATCCCTGTACCCCCTTTAAAATTGTAGCATTTAGCATGTATTGTTTCTCCTCATTCTTCCTACCAAAATGTATCACCTCATACTTAGCTGCATTGAATTTCATCTGCCATGTATCCACCCATTCTACCAGCCTGTTTATGTCTTTTTGCAATCTATCACTATCTTTCTCAATGTTTACTGCAATTCCAAGTTTTGTGTCATCTGCAAATTTTCAAATTTTGCTCTGTACCCAAGTCCAAGTCAATAATATATATCAAAAACAGCAGCTGAAATTTACAGAATTTCACTGTACACCTCCCTCCAGTTGAAAAAACAACGATTCACCACAACTCTCTGTTTTCTATCCCTTAGCCAATTTTGTATCCAAGCAGCTACTGCTCGGGCTTCAATTTTGTGAACTAGCCTAATATGTGGTACTTTATCAAAGCTGTCCTCATCCATCCTCTCTGTACCTCATTAGAAAACTCAATCAAGTTAGTCAAGCATGATTTGTCCTCAATAAATCTGTGCTGGCTCTCTTTTATTTGTCCATGCTTGTCCAAGTGACTGTTAACTTTCTCCTAGATTATTGTTTTTAAAAGCTTCCGCATCACCAGCATTAAACTGACTGGGCTGTAATTTCCAGGTTTATCCTTCTGCCCTTTTTTTGATGAAGGGTGTAACATTTGCAACTTCCAGCCCTTTGGCACTACCCCTGTATCTAAGGAGGATTGATAGATTGTGGCTAACATCACCGCAATTTCGACTCTTAGAATCATAGAAAGTTTACGGCACAGAAAGAGGCCACTTGGCCCATTGTGCCTGCACCGGCCAAAAAAACGAGCCACCCAGTCTAATCCCACCTTCCAGCATTTGATCCGTAGCCCTGAAGGTTACGGCACTTGAGGTGCATAGCCAGACATCTTTTGAATGAGTTGAATGTTTCTGCCTCGATAATCCTTTCAGGCAGTGAGTTCCAGACCCCCACCATCCTCTGGGTGAAAAATGTTTTCCTCATCTCCCCCTCTAATCTTTCTACCAATCACTTTAAATCTATGCCCCCTAGTCACTGACCTTTCTGATAAAGTAAACAGGCCCTTCACATCCGCTCTATCCAGGCCCCTCACAATATTGTACATTTCAATCAGATCTCCCCTCAGCCTTCTCTATTCCAAGGAGAACAACCCTAGTCTATCCATTCGTTCCTTTTGCTCTTACTCCCTTCAGCAACCTAGGATGTATCCCATCCTGGTTTAGCTACTTTAAGTACTGCCACCCTTCCTAGTACCTCGTCTTTGCCTATTTTTATCTCATCCAGAATCCTGACAACCTCCTCATTTGCTGTAACTTTGGCAAAGTCCTCTTCCTTGATAAACATCAATGCAAATACTCACTTAGTGCCTCAGCCTTGCTTTCTGCTTCCACCGATAGATCTCCATTTTGACTTCTAATCACCCCACCCTTTTCCTCTGACAACACTTTTAATGTTAATACGTCTATAGAAGATCTTTGCATTGCCTTTCACAGAAGCATAAAATGATACAGCATCGGAGGAGGCCATTTGGCCCATCCAACCTATGCCGTCTCTTTGAATGATCTATCCAATTAGTCCAATTGCCCTGCCCTTTTCTCATAGCTCTGCAGATGTTTCCTCTTCAAGTATATATCCAATACCCTTTTGAAAGTTACAATTGAACCTGCGTCCAATGCTTTTTCTGACAGTGGATTCCAGATCATAACAACTCACTGCACAAATAAAATTCTTCTCACCTTGCTGCAGGTTCTCTTGACAGTCACCTTAAATCTATATCCTCTGGTTACCAACCTTTCTGTCACTGGAAACAGTTTCTCCTTATTTACTATATCAAAACCCCTTATGACTTTAAACATCTTTATTGAATCTTCCCTTAACTCTCTGCTGTTAAGAGAACATCCCCAGCTTCTCTACCTCTCCTAGGAGATTTACTAGGATGTTGCCTGGTATGGAGGGAAGGTCTTCCAAGGAAAGGCTGAGGGACTTGAGGTTGTTTTCGTTGGAGAGAAGGAGGAGGAGAGGTGACTTAATAGAGACATATAAGATAATCAGAGGGTTAGATAGGGTGGATAGTGAGAGTCTTTTTCCTCGGGTGGTGATGGCAAACACGAGGGGACATAGCTTTAAGTTGAGGGGTGATAGATATCGGACAGATGTTAGAGGTAGTTTCTTTACTCAGAGAGTAGTAGGGGCGTGGAACGCCCTGCCTGCAACAGTAGTAGACTCGCCAACTTTAAGGGCATTTAAGTGGTCATTGGATAGACATATGGATGAAAATGGAATAGTGTAGGTCAGATGGTTTCACAGGTCGGCGCAACATCGAGGGCCGAAGGGCCTGTACTGCGCTGTAATGTTCTAATTCTAATTCTAATTCCATCTACCTGAAGTCTTGAATTCCTGGTACAATTCTATTAAATTTCCTGTGCACCATCTCTCCATGACATCTTTCTTGATGTATGGTCCCCGGATTGAACACAATGGGCAAGATTTATGTTTCAGGGTCAGGACCCTGATGCCGGGACCATTTCTGGGTCCTGACTCCGCATCACATCAGCGCCTGAGGCCCGACACAATGTTTGAACAGCTATCCAATCAGTAGCCAGGGTGCATGCTCACCATCCAATTAAGGACGGCAGGCAGGTTCCTGAGGCCAGAGAACCAATAGGAGGCCCTCCAGCCCTGAGGGATTGGAAGATCAGAGCCAGGAGCTGCCCATGTAGGTAAGAGAGAGAGGGCACCTCAAGATGAACGTCCCCTGAAGACTTTTTAATAAAAGGTGAAATTTATACAGGCCACAGCTGCCAGACCGCTACATTGGAGGGGGAGCCTTCATGCATTGGCTGGAATCCAGCATCTCCCCAGTGCCCTTAATAGGCCCTTAAAATTGTCTTGCAGGGGGTAAACATCACATCCCACAACCATCCACTTTTAAAAAAGGCCCAGAGGCAGGAACATGCCGGCAAACCGGCACGCTGCTCTCCAAGGCCAATTTTCCACCCCTCCCGCCACCAGTCCCGCCGCCAATGAGAAATAAAAATTCTGTCCAATACTTCAGCTGGGACCTAACTGGTGATATATAAAGATTTAGCCTAACCTCCTTGCTTTTGTCATCATTCCTTTTTTATATCATTATACTTTCCTTTATTCTTTTCATCAGCCATTTTCTAACTTGTTGATTCTCTGCCTCTCACCTGACACTTACTAAATGAATAGCAGCATTACCCCCACAGTTAGGTTCCTTCTGCTGGATACATATGGAGCGGCATAATATAGTCTTAATCATTCATCATTCACCTTCCAGTTTCCAGTTTCGACCCCTCCTTAGTGAGGAGGCAACCACCATCTTTTGCCTTCCATTTCTTTAAGTGATTTGGCTGTCGGCACAAATCCATAGAAACACATCTATCTAAATTAAAGTTTGTAGGCCAAACCGAATTAGGGGCAATGCAAAGTTTCCAAAACAGTGCAGGAGATTTCAGGAGGACACAGATTTTTATCTGTAAATGTAGAGAGGCATGCGTTTCAACACTTCAGCACCTACCTGAGGAACTTTGAAAATCATTCACACTTTCAGTGGACATTCCAAAATTATCCAGCCCAGAGTTTCTGTGACCGTCCACATTCGTCTCAAGAGATTTCTTTGTTGACATTTTTCTTAGAGTGGCAAAAGGAGGTTAAAATTATTAAACTTGGGAGAGGTAACAGTATAAAAATACATTTTATAGAAATGAAAAATCTTATATGGAAAATTACATATAGATTTCTGAATGGCTGGGAGTGAGTAACAAGGCTGTTGTTTTCTCAATGGTGGGAGGGAGCAGATGGTCCCAGATCAAAATCACAGGTTAAGTGACAATAACCCAGTGAGTTGAAATACATTGGAAGAATTTCTACACAACACCACAGACAGGAATAAAACACGATCCCAATTCATCATTTATGCAATGAATTACAACACATTCCGTCCAACTGGCCTATACCGATGTTTATGCTCCACATGAGCCTCCTCCCACCCTACTTCATCTGACCCCATCAGCATAACCTTCTATTCCTTTTTCCCTCAAGTGCTTACCTAGATTGTGGTAGTGAGTTCCACATTCTCACCACTCTCTGGGTAAAGAAGTTGCTCTTGAATTCCCTATTTTTGATTTATATTTAAGACCCCTTGTTTTGGTCTCCCCACAATTGGAAACATTTTCTCTACATCTACCTTATCAAACCTCTTCATAATTTTAAAGACCTCTATTAGGTCACTCCTCAGCTGTCTCTTTTCTGGAATAATCCAATAAATTATCAGTTAATCAGTTTTTCCAAAAGTTTTATGGCATCATGGACACCTGCATAAACAAGAAAATGGACCTTAGTTTAACATCTCATCCAAAGGACATTGCCTCCTACAGGACTGCCAGCCTAGACTATGCCCAAAGCGAGGCTCGAACCCACAACACTTCTAAGCGTGCTACCAGCTGAGCCAAGCTGACAATTTCATCATGTTGGCATGTTGTACCAAGTTTTTAATATCTTTTTAATTACACACTTCAGCATTGATGTTCTTACTTACAATCTTAATTGCACAGAATTCTCTCTACTCGATTTCCTAAAACTATAGTTCACGCAGAATACTTGAGTAAAGCTACAACAGGAGTACATGGAAGCTAATCAGCAGAAGCAGCATGCTTATAGACAGAACAAAGCGATCCCATAACCAATGGTCAGGTTAGTTTGGTTAAGCAACTAACAAGAGGAGGAGGCTCGGTTCTGGTAGTTTATCAGGTGGACAGTGGGGATCCCACGGCACAATTCAAAGGGGAGCCGAGTGATTTCCTGGGCCAACATTCAACTCTCAACTAATGCATCAGTAAAACGTAGTAGCGAACCATTTATCTCATTGCTGTTTTTGGAACTTGGTTGGTGTTCCTACTTCTTACGTGACAAAAGTCATTACATTCAAACATTGCTCATTGTGTGAAGTGCCTTGAGAAGATTAGGTACAATTTCAACACAAGAATTTTGATATCATTAGCATTCATATTTCTGGTATTGAAGCTGAGATTGATGCATGTCACATGACATGTGCACTGTTAAAAATTTAAGGATTTAAGTCGAAAAGTTCCTTTTCTCCCCAATGTTCTCCCCTTCTTTCCCAATAGTGTTGACTTATGCTGGGATTTAATGCCATAGATGCTGGTTCCCATCCAGTAACTTGCCCAAGTGGCCCACCTTCAATGGTCAGGCTACAAAAAATAAGTTTCAATGGGTTGATTAACCACACAGTGCATCCCGGCTGAGCCTGAATCTGTTCCCACCTGACACCCACTTATGAATTTTCCAACAGGAGTCACTGGACAGTTATAAGGAACAGGACCAATGACTGACCTTTCTCCTCCCTAGCTTAGGGACACAGATACCATTTATAGGTTGTCTACAACCATCCTGGCTAAAATTATCTAACTCAGCACAGAATCTCTGATGCCCTTGCCTGTATGGTTCACCATGACATTGGGCAATCAGGAAGATAAAACATTTCTAAAGATTCTTTACCATTTTGGAACATTCATACCACAAAAGAACTAATGTGTGCTTATTTACCTTATCTCCTTCTGATAACTGGATTCTATGAGGAAAAGAAAAATACAATTGTAAGTTTAATATTGTTAATAATTTAATTGAAAATTAAGATATCCTTTTATTTTGATGGTAACAACCTAATTTCTCAGTTAGATTGTTATTTTGTCATGTAGGATTTTCTGTCTAACATAAAGTGACATCTTAGCTGTATCTCAGTACAAGTATGTGTGTGTAATAGTTGGGAGAGCGAAGTGAGAACTTATGTAACATCTAGGGGAAGGGCCAAAGGGGCAGTGCAAGAGATGACCAAAACTGAAGGGATGTGCTAAATGTTAAGATGATCCCAAGTTTGGGTTTTAACTAACCTGTAGATTGTACAGCCAATGAATTACTGAGGGAGGTAAAGAGTTCCAACGTTTAGGGAAAGAATGTGTTGAAGTTGAAGTCATTGCAATAACTTTTAAAAGGAAAAGTTGTGCTTAAAGTGAAGCTCTCAAGATATGTAATGGGATCAATGTACTGCATTGATTGTAGTTCAATCAATTTTGGTCTATCTTAGGTGACCACCTGATAACCAGCTTCTGCTTTCTTTGACACACTTAAGCCTGAACCATGTAGTTATTTAGAACTAGGGGGGCACTGACTTAAGCTCATAAGAAGCTTAACAAAAAGTCTAGATCTAACTACTTTTCATGGAGGGTGGTGAACATATAGGACATATTGCCTGAAAAAGAATGTATAGTGTTGGCAAATTCAGGAGGAAACTGGATAGTTATTTAGCAAAGAGAACAATTAAGGGGTGTTTTTCAAATGGACCACAATGGTGTATTCTAGTCCTATGCAATCCTAGATCCCTATCTCAGATTACATTGTCAGAATTTAATTTCTTCAGGTAAAGGCTTTAGTACATTCTACCCACTCAAAACAGGATAACGATCAAAAGCCCTGGGAGTACAATTAAATCCATCTGTATGATACAGTGGTAATCATGGAAACGGGGCTTAAAAATGGCTAGGACTGGGCACTTAATATACAAGGATGTAAAGTGTTCAGAAAAGTTAGAGAAGGAAAAAAGGGAGGTGGGGTGGCAGTACTGATTAGGGAAGACACTGTAGTGTTGGAAAGGGAGGATACCCTTGAGGAGGCAAGGCCAAAATTTATTTGGTTAGAGTTGTATTCTATAGAGGGGTATTCTATAGGCTTCCAAATAGTGAGAGAGAGATAGAGGAGCAATCTGCAGGGAAATCACAGAGATGTGCAAGAACTGTAGAGTGGTCATATTGGGGGACTTTAATTACCCAAATATTGATTGGAATAATTTTAGAGTAAAGGGTAAGGTGGGGGAGGAATTTTTAAAATGCATTCAGGAGAACTTCCTTGATCAGTATGTTCTCAGCCCAATTAGAAAAGAGGCATTGCTGAATCTGGTGCTGGGAAATGAGATGGGCCAAGTGAACCAAGTGTCTGTCGGGGTGCACTTGGTTAAGAGTGATCATCATATCATAAGGTTTAGACTAGTAATGCAGAAAAGCAAGGATCTAGATTGGAAGAGGGCTCATTTCAAGGCGATGAGAAGGGATCTAGTTTAGAGATACAGCACTGAAACAGGCCCTTCGGCCCACCGAGTCTGTGCCGACCATCAACCACCCATTTATACTAATCCTACACTAATTCCATATTCCTACCACATCCCCACCTGTCCCTATATTTCCCTACCTATACTAGGGGCAATTTATAATGGCCAATTAACCTATCAACCTGCAAGTCTTTGGCATGTGGGAGGAAACCGGAGCACCCGGAGGAAACCCACGCAGACACGGGGAGAACTTGCAAACTCCACACAGGCAGTACCCAGAATTGAACCTGGGTCGCTGGAGCTGTGAGGCTGCGGTGCTAACCACTGCGCCACTGTGCTGCCATCTAGCCGGGATAAAATGGAACCAAAGACTGAATGGAAGAGTTGTTTTGGAACAATGGGTTATTTTGAAGGAAGAGATGCTTCAGGTGCAGGCTACATAGATTCCAATGAGGTGAAAGGTAAGAGAACCAAAAACAAGGCTCCTTGGATGACAAGGGTGATAGTGATTATGATGAAACAAAAAAGAGGACGTATGATACATGTCAGGTGAATTCTTCAAGTGAGAACCAGGCCATACAATAGGTTGAAAGGGTGGTGGAGAAGAGAATAAGACTGGCAAATAAAGAAAATGAGAATAGAATGGTAGGCAACATAAAAGGGAACTCAAAACCTTCTACCAGCGTGTAAATCGTAAGAGGGTCGTAAGAGGTGGAGTGGGGCCTATTAGGGACGAAGAAGGTAATATATTCTTAGAGGCACAGGGCAAAGATAATATACTGAATGAGTACTTTGCATCAGTGTTCAATAAGGAAGTGGAATCTGACAAAATATTGGTAGAAGTGGAGAAAGTAGAGGCAATGGATAGGGTAAAAGTTGAGATGGGGCAGGTACTAAAAAAGCTGGCTATGCTTAAGTGTTACAACCAGGTGAGAAAGGGATCCAAGGTCCCCTCTCAGCCTTCATCTGGTCTTACTGAAACAAGGTTTTAATTTTAAACACACCGTGTTTTTAGTTCCCCCTTAGTGAATCCTTGTTCACCGCTTTCCAATTATAAGTCAAAGAAACCAGCACAAACAGGTTTTCTTAGGTTTAAAGAAGAAAGGTTGAAATTTATTAAACTTAAACTTAAACTCTAATTCAGTTAACGCCTACGTATCCACAATGCGCCCATGCTCGTATTCATACACAATACACACATGCAGATAGAGACAGAAAAGAGCAGAAGAAAATAGAGTGGAAAAGTTTCAGGCAATCTCTGAAGAGGGTTTTTGATATGGATCTTCAAGCTCACTGTAGAGTCCTTGATTGCAGGTAGATCTTGCTTTTCACTGGGGCCCAGCATTCTTCTTAAACCTTGTTTGCTGCAAGAGACTTTTCTCTCTTGGGGTTCATGTGCCTTCAGTGAATTTTCCATGAGAAAAAGATGGGAGCAGACAGGAGAGACTGTGGCGAGCCAGCCAGGAGGGGTCTTTTCAGTTCAGGAGCGAACAGACACTGAGTTCAAACTCTTTGTACAATTCGGAAAAACCCAGGTTGCCAAGCAGGTTAGTCATGTGACTAGCTGGTCTGACTATGTCTGTTTGTGGATTCTCTGGACTTAGCTGACCCTGGAATATCTCTTCTTACACACAATACCTGGTGCTCAAAGTCCATTGCAGGTTAAATTGGAGCAGGGAATAGCCCCTTTGTCCTTCCAAGTACTGGCTGCTAGTATGCAAAAAAAACAATTTTCCAGCCACGGGCCTGGTGATTTTTTTAAACAAGTCCTTTCTTCACTTCAGCAACAGTTTGAAATTTAATGTCCATATGGCAAAATTAATATGCCTCATTGTTGGCAGGTGGGTATCTAGCATGACATTAGGGTAGATAAATCACCTAGTCTGGATGGCTTGCATCCCAGGTTGCTAAAGGAAGTGAGGATGGAGATAGCAGAATGGCTTGCCGTAATCTTCCAATCTTTCCTAGATATGGGAGGAGGTGCCAGAGGATAGGAGAGTGGCAAATGTGACACCCTTATTCAAGAAAGGGTGTCAGGGAAGTTCTAGCAACTACAGGCCAGGTAGCTTGACATCAGTGGTCAGTAATGTTTTGCAAACAATCATCAGGGAAAAAATCAACAGACACTTGGAGAGGTTTGTGTTAATTAAGGAGAGTCAGCATGCATTTGTAAAAGGGAGATCATGCTTGACTAATCTAATTGCATTTTTTGATGAAGTAACAGCGAAAGTTGATGAAGGGAATGCGGTGGATCTTGTTTATGGAGATTTTAAGAAAGCATTTGATAAGGTACCACATAAAAGGCTGGTTAACAAAACTGAGTCACATGGAATAGCAAGATCAGTGTCCAATTGGATAAAAATTGGCTTAAGGACAGAAGACAGCAAGTTATAGTAAATGGTTGTTTTTCAGACTGGAGGATGGTAGACAGTGGTGTTCCCCAAGGGTGAGTGCTGGGACCACTGCTTTCTTTGCTATATATAGGAACATAGGAAATAGGAGCAGGAGTAGGCCATTTGACCCCTTAAGCCTGCTCCGCCATTCAACTAGATCATGGCTGATCTTCTACCTCAGCACCATTTTCCCACACTATTCCCATCTCCCTTAATATCTTTAATATCTGGAAATGTATCGATCTCTGTCATGAATATATTCACTGATTGAGCCTCCACAGCCTTCTGGGATAGAAAATTCTGAAGATTCACCACCCTCTGAGTGAAGAAATTCCTCCTCATCTGAGTCCCAAATGGTCTACTACTTATTCTGAGACTATGCCCTCTGGTTCTAGACTCAACAGCCTGGGGAAATATCCTTCCTGCATGTACCCTGTTGGGTCCTGTAAAAGGTTTGCATGCATCAATGAGATTGCCTCTCATTCCTCTAAACTTTAGAGAATATAGACTCAATCGCCTCAATCTCTCCTCATAGGAATATCCTGCCATTCCAGGGATCAGTCTAGTGAACCTACATTGCATTCCCTCTATGGCAACTATATGCTTCCTTAGCTAAGAAGAATATATAAATGACTTGGAATACAGAGTAGGATATCAAAATTTGCCGATGGCACCAAACTTGGATGTGTGGCAAACAGTCATATATGGGCTAGCAGAATGGGCAGACAGATGGCAGATGGAATTTACTACATTTTGGCAGAAGGAATAGGGAGAGGTAACATATATTTAATGGCACAGTTCTAAAGAATATGCAAGAACAGAGGGATCTGGGTGTGCATGTGCATAGGTCTTTGAAGGTGGCAGGACATTTTGAGAGATTGATTAGTAAAGCATATGGGATCTTGGGCTTCATCAATTGAGGCATTGAGTACAAAACCAGGCAGTTATTCTGAACCTTTATAAAGCTTTGGTCAGGCCCCAACTGGAGTATTGCTTTCAGTTCTGGTCACATACTTTAGGAAGGATGTGAGGGTCCTTGAGAGGGTGCTGAGGTGATTTACCAGAATGGTTCCTGGGATGGGGGATTTTAGTTAAAAAGGTTAGGTTGGAAAAGCTGGGGTTGTTTTCCTTAGGGTAAAGAAGATTTAGGGGAGATTTAGGGGAGATTTAACAGAGGTGTACAAGATTATGACAGGCTTAGATAAGTTAGACAAGGAAAAACTATTCCTATTGTTACAATCAGATGAGGAGGGGTTGAAGGGATCCCCTCTTTTCCCTCTCCTTGTTTGACCACAACAGGTTTATCTCTTTTTTAAAGTAGACATACTTGCCAATTTAGTGAGTTTTTAACTATTTACATGCTATGATCATAAAAGAACCAATCAGATACATTTCCTTCAGTTTAACAAAAAAGACGTTAGCTTTATTGTGCTTAAACTGATCTAAGTAAAATAATAAACTACACTGCAACTTTCACACACACACATGAGGTTCACACATACAAAAATAGATTACAGAGTAAGGAAAGATAGATTGGTAGAATTAGAGTCCAGAGAAATAAAAATGGGTATACAGTCTGTGGATGTTGGTGACTTGGCTGGCTTTAGGCTGAATTCGGCGGTCCTGAGGCTTCCGGTTTAAAGACGTGGATGGCTGATTTGATGGTTCTCCTGGAGAAAGTGATACAGATGTTCTGTCTGCAGCAGTGATAGGCTTAGGTGGTTATAGCCAGCAGGCAGGGTTCAAAGCTTGCAAGGTGGATTGGAGAGAGAGAGAGAGAGAGAGAGGGAGGAGGGATCCCGCATGGGTCTTTTCTTCTCGGTGTTTAGCTGCTTGTCTGGTTGCTGCAGAGAATACACCATCTTAAGCACACAGATGGCGGGCCTGTCACCTGACCATCACCCAGTAAGTCAACATGCTGTTTACCAGTGTGTATTCCCTCTTTCAACTTAATCAGTTCATGTCAAGGAATTCCTTTCTCTCAACCAGGGTCCCATTGTTCAATCGAGTAAATTTAAGTGGTTTGTCTCCACCAGTTTAATGTAAAAGTGATGACCTTAATATCTTGCTAATAGGAGCAGGTTAGGTAGTTCACGCAGATTCCCCAGATCATTGTTCTTGAGGGGACTGGGTAGATAATAGTCTCCACTTCAATACATTGGAATGTGGACTGTAGTAATGCAAATTACGGTGGCCATCTTTGCATCTAGCAGAGTCACCTTTTATATGTTTCTTTTCTTTTAAATTTAATTTAGGTTTCCAACCGGTCGATTAAAAAAATCATCATACGAACATATAAATTAGGAGCAGGAGTAGGCCACTCAGCCCCTTGACCCTGCTCAGCCATTCAATAAGATCATGGCTAAACTGATTTCTCCACATTCCCGCTTACCCCCGATAACCTTTCACCCCCTTACTTATCAAGAATCTATCTACCTCTGCCTTAAAAATATTCAAAGACTCTGCTTCCACCACCTTTTAAGAGAATTTCAAAAGCTCTGAGAGAATAAATTTCTCCTCATCTCTATCTTAAATGGGCGACATTTTATTTGTAAACAGTGCCCCCTAGTTCTTGATTCTCCCACAAGGGGAAACATCCTTTCCACATCCACCCTGTCAAGACACCTCAGGATCTTATATGTTTCAAGCAAGTCGCCTGTTACGACCAGATGAGAAAGAGGTCTAAGGTTCCCTTTCAGCCTTCACCTGGTGTTACTGTAACCGGGTTCAATTTTAAACACACTGTGTTTTTAGCTCCCCCTTGGTGAATCCTTGTTCACCGCTTTCCGATTATAAGGCCAAGAAACCAGCACATACAGGCTTTCTTAGGTTTAAAGACGAAAAGTTGAAATTTATTAAACTTAAACTCTAATTTGGTTAACGTCTAGGGACATACGACGTGCCTCACTAGCATGCATATGTGATATCCACATGCAAATTGAGACAGAAAAGAGCAGAAGGGAAATAAAGTGGAAAGGTTTGAGGCAATCTCTGAAGAATTGTTATTAAGGTTCTTCGAGCTCACTGTAGAGTCCTTGATTGTAGGTAGATTTTGCTTTTCATTGGGGCCCGGTATTCTTCTTAAACCTTGTTCGCTGTAGGAGACTTTTCTGTCTTGGGGTTCATGTGTCTTCAGTGGATGCAGAGGCTTGTGAGAAAGAGATGGGAGCAGACAGGAGAGAGATCTTCTCAGTCCAGGAGCAAACAGCTTTCTGCGCAAACTGTTTGTACTAATTCAAAAAACTCAGGTTACCCAGCAGGTTAGTCATGTGACTAGCTGGTTTGACCAGGTCCATTTGTGTATTCAGCCATCTTAGCAGTCAAACTGGAGTGCGAGCTCCCCCACCTTCAATGTCTAGTGATCAAAAGTCCATTGTGGGTTGAATGTGTCAGGGAATGGCTGCTTTGTCCTTCTAAACACTGTCTGTTAATATGCAAATGTCTTTTCCAGACACGGTTGATCTGTTTAACAAGTCCTTTCTTCACTCCAGTAATAGTTTAAAATCAATGTTCGTGATAAAATTAATGTGCCTCATTCTTGGCAGGAGGGGGGGCCTAGTATGACATGCCTCTTACTCTTCTAAATTCCAACGGATACAGGCCAAGCCTGTCAAATCTTTCCTCATAAGATAGCCCACCCATTTCAGATATTGGTCTAATAAACCTTCCCTGAACTGCTTCCAACACATTTACATCCTTCCTTAAATGAGGAGACCAATACTCTATACAGTACTCCAGATGTGGTCTTATACAGCTGAAGCATTACCTGCCTATTTTTGTATACAATTCCCCTCACCATAAACGATAACATTCTATTAGCTTGCCTAATTATGTGCTGGACCTGCAGACTAATATTCTGTGATTCATGCGCTAGGACACCCAAATCCGTCTGTATCTCAGAGCTCTGCAATCTCTCACCATTTAGATAACATGCTTCTTTTTTATTCTTCCTGCCAAACTGACAATTGCACATTTTTCCACCTTATACTCCATTTGCCAGATCTTCGCCCACTCACTTAACCTGTCTACACCTCTGTAGCCTCCTTATGTCCTCTTCACAACTTACTTTCCTACCTATCTTTGTGTCATCAGCAAATTTAGCAACCATAACTTCGGTCCCCTCATCTACGTCATTTATATAAATTGTAAAAAGTTCAGACTCCAGCACAGATCCCTGTGGCACACCACTTGTTTCATCTTGCCAACCAGAAAATTACCCATTTATGCCTGCTCTCTGTTTCCTGATAGCTAGCCACTCTTCTGTCTATGCCAATATGTTACCCCCTACACCATGAGCTTTCATTTTTTGCAATAATCTTTGATGTGGTACCTTATCAAATGCCTTCTTGAAATCTAAGTACAATACATCCACCGGTTCCCCTTTATCCACAGCACATGTAACTCCCTCAAAGAACTCCAATAAATTGGTTAAACATGATTTCCCTTTCACAAAACCATGTTGACGCTGCCTGATTACCATGAATTTTTCTAAGTGCCCTGTTATAACATCTTGAATAATAGCTTCGAACATTTTCCCTAAGACAGATGTTAAGCTAACTGGCCTGTAGTTTCCTGCTTTCTGTCTCCCTCCCTTTTTGAATAAATGAGTTACATTCACTATTTTCCAATCTGATGGAACCTTCCCCGAATCTAGGGAATTTTGGAAAATTGAAACTAACACATCAACTGTCTCACTAGCCACTTCTTTTAACATACCAGGACAAAGTCCATCAGGACCCAGGGACTTGTCAGCCTGCAGCTCCAACAATTTGTTCAGTACCACTTCCCTGGTGATTGTAATTTTCTTGAGTTCCTCCCTACCTTCCATTTCCTGACTTACAGCTAATTCTGGGATGTTACTTGTATCCTCTATAGTGAAGACTGATGCAAAATACCTGTTCAGTTCATCTGCCATCTCTTTATTATCCATTATTAATTCCCCAGACTCACTTTCTATAGGACCAATGCTCACTTTGTAACTCTTTTCTTTTTAAAATATCTATAGAAACGCTTATTATCTGTCTTTATATTTCTAGCTAGCTTTCTCTCGTACTCTAATTTTACCTTCGTTATCAATCTTTTAGTCATTCTTTGCTGTTTTTTATATTCTGTCGAATCTTCTGACCTGCCACCCATCTTTGTGTAAATATATGCTTTTTCTTTAAGTTTGGTACGATTGTTAACTTTTTTAGTTAACTACGGATGATGGGTCCCACCCTTGGAATTTTTCTTTCTCGTTGGAATGTATTTATTCTGTGTATCCTGAAATATCCCCTTAAATCTCTGCCACTGCAACTCTATTAATCTATCTCTTAACCTAATTTGCCAGTTCACTTTAGATAGCTCTGCGTTCATGCCCTCATAATTACCCTTATTTAAGTTTAAAATACTAGCCTTGGACCCAATCTTCTCTCCCTCAAACTGAATGTAAAATTCATCATATTATGATCACTGCTACCTAAGGGTGCATTAACTATGAGGTCATTAATTAATCCTAACTCGTTGCACAATACCAGGTCTAGTATAGCCTGCTCTCTGGTTGGCTGCAGAACGGACTGTTCCAATAAAGTATCCCAAAAACATTCTATCTACTCCTCACCTAGGCTACCTCTGCCCATCTGATTTTTCCAGTCTATATGTACATACGAACTTATGAATTAGGAGCAGGAGTAGGCGACACGGCCCTTCGAGCCTGCTCCACCATTCTATAAGTTCATGGCTGAACTGATTACTCCACATTTCCACCTACCCCGATAACCTTCCACAGCCTTACTTATCAAGCATCTATCTACCTCTGCCTTAAAAATATTCAAAGGCTCTGCTTCCACTGCCTTTTGAGGAAGAGAATACCAAAGACTCACGACCCTCAGAGAAAAAAATTCTCCTCATCTTTGTCTTAAATGGGCGACTCCTTATTTTTAAACAGTGAATCCTGGTTCTAGATTCTCCCACAAGGGGAAACATCCTTTCCACATCCACCCTGTCAAGACCCCTCAGGATCTAATATGTTTCAATCAGATCGCCTCTTACTCTTCTAAATTCCAGCGGATACAAGCCTAGCCTGTCCAATCTTTCCTCATAAGACAGCCTGCCCATTCCAGGTATTAGTCTAGTAAACCTTCTCTGTACTGCCTCCAACGCATTTACATTCTTCCTTAAATAAGGAGACCATTACTGTACACAGTACTTCCGATGCCCTGTATAGCTGAAGCATAACCTCCCTTCTTTTGTATTCAATTCCCCTCATGATAAACAATAACATTCTATTTGCTTTCCTAATTATGTTCTGTACCTGTATACTAACCTTTTGCAATTCATGCACTAGGACACCCAGATCCCTCTGCATCTCAGAGCTCTGCAATCTCTGACCATTTAGATAATATGCTTCTTTTTTATTCTTCCTGCCAAAGTGGACAATTTCACACTTTCCCATATTATAGTCCATGTAGATTAAAATCCCCCATGATTATCTGACAAGCTGCCATTATTTTTTCCTTTATACCCCAACCTACAGTGTGGTTAATGTTAGGTGGCCTGTACACCACTCCACAAGTGACTTTTTGCCTTCTACATCCTGGTTTCCTGAACTTAGGTCATCCCTCTCTATTGCTCTACTATCATCATTAATTAACAGAGCCACCCCTCCAGCTTTTCCTAGCTTCCTGTCCTTCCTAAGTGCCATGTACCCTTCAATATTCAGGTCCCAAACCATCCTGCAGCCATGTCTCTGTAATGGCTATCAGATTGTACTTATTTATTTCTATGCGCACTCTCAGTTCATCTGTTTTGTTTCGAATGCCACGTGCATTCAGAAACAGAGTGTTTAGTTTTGTCCTTTTATTATTTTTGTAACCTCTAGCCTTATCTGTTGATTTATTCTTAGATTTATACACGCTGTCCGTTCCAGTCACAGTCTGTTTATCATTTCCCATATTAATACTTTTCTCTCTTGCCTTATCTCTACTCCTTGATTTACCAAACTTTCTCAAATTTGACCCCTTTTCCCCACTATTCAGCTCAAAATCCTCTCTCCTTCCCTAGTTATGCAGCTCACTAGAACACTAGCCCCAGCACGATTCAGGTGTAGACCGTCCCAACGGTATAGTCACCACTTTCCTCAGTACTGGTGCCAATGCCCCACAAACTGGAACCCATTTCTACCACACCAGTCTTTGAGCCATGCATTCATTTCTCTAATCTTATTTGCCCTATGCCAATTTGCACGTGGCTCGGGTAATAATCCAGAGATTATTACCTTTGAGTAAAAGCAAAATATTGCAGATGCTGGAAATCTGAAATAAAAACAAGAAATGCTGGAAAAGGAACTAGGCGCCAAATTAAGAAGCAGACCCTCAAAGGTAATAAAAACAAGAAATGCTGGAAATACTCAGCAGGTCTGGCAGCAACTGTGGAGAGAGAAGCAGAGTTAACATTTCAAGTCAGTGACCCTTCTTCAGAACTGACAAATATTAGAAATGTAAACGATTTTAAGCAAGTAAAGCGGGGGGTGGGGCAAGAGATAACAAAGGAGACGGTGTTGATAGGACAAAGTCAGAGAATAACTGACCAGAAGGTCATGGAACAAAGGCAAATGGTATGTTAATAGTGTGCTGAAAGACAAAGCGTTAGGACAGAGGGTATGAATTTTTATTTGGTTATTTTATTTTATTTTTTTTTTAGTTTAGTTAGTTTGTTTCTACTGTGTCTACCCACCATTTCTGTTTTTTAAATTGTTTTTTAATATTTGTGCTTGGAGTGCTTTGTGCTTTACATTCACATCTTCTCTGTCGAACGCTTTGTCTTTCAGAACACCATTAATATATCGTTTGCCTTTGTTCCATGACCTTCTGGTAAATTATTCTCTGTGACCTTGTCCTATCAACACCTCTTTTGTTATCTCTTGCCCCACCCCCCACGTTACTTGCTTAAAATCTTTTACATTTCTAATATTTGTCAGTTCTGAAGATAGGTCACTGACCTGAAACGTAAACTCTGCTTCTCTCTCCACAGATGCTGCCAGACCTGCTGAGTATTTCCAGCATTTCTTGTTTTTATTACCTTTGAGGTTCTGCTTCTTAATTTGGCACCTAGTTCCTCCTACTGACTATGCAGAACCTCTTTCCTTGTCCTGCCTATGTCGTTGGTACCTACATGGACCATGACGACTGGATCCTCCCCCTCCTACTGTAAGCTCCTCTCCAGCCCTGAGCAGGTGTCCCGAACCCTAGAACCGGGCAGGCAACACAGCCTTCTGGACTCTCGCTCATTGCTGCTGAGAACAGTGTCAATCCCCCTACTACCACTACATTCATGTTTGCTCCCTCCACTTGAATGGCTTCATGTACCATGGTGCCATGGTCAGGTTGCTCATCCAGCCTGCAGTCCCCATTCTCATCCAAACCAACTGAAAGAACCTCAAACCTGTTGGATAATTGCAAAGGCTAAGGCTCCTGCACTCCTGCCCTTTGTGTCCCCTTACTCAGCTGCAGCCACACTCTCCTGTCCCTGACCACTGACCAAATCAGGAGACCCTATTCTAAGGGATGTGACCGCTTCCTGGTACAAACTGTCCAGGTAACTTTGCTCCTCCCTGACGTGTCACAGTGTCTGCAGCTCGGACTCCAGTTCAATGATTCTGAGCCGAAGCTCTTCGAGCCGCAAACACTTACTGCAGAGTGTTTGCCCTGGATCACACTGGCATCCTGCCATCATTCAACATAACATATTTTTGTGACACCATTAACTAATGGTACAAGGTGCAGGGGAGACAGATTGAAGGTTTTGGGCAAGAGATGCAGGGGGAATATGAGGAAGAACTTTTTTATCCAGGTAATGACCTGGAACTTACTGCCCATAAGGATGGTGGAAGCAGAGACAATCAATGACTTCAAAAGTAAATTGGATGGCCACTTGAAGGAAATAGACTTGTTGGGCTAGGGGTTCGAGCAGGGGAGTGGGACTGATTGGATAGCTCCATGGAAAGCCAGAATGGACTCAATGGGCCGTATGTCTTTCTTCATTGCTGTAAATAAATGACTCTAATGACTCTATGATGCTAACACAGAGCCCAGCATTACCTGGAATCAGACTGCAGAGTTACCGGCAACACAGTAAAGCTCACTGAATACTTTAATCCACTAGGTATGTTTACCTTGCGAATTTAATATATGTTGCAACCAAAAAACAATTGCAATAAAAAACTTAAAATTGTAAATAAATATGTACATCAGCATTGAAAGGATTAATGGAAAAATGTTACTGACCAGAGTGTTTGATTCGTTTTATGCAGAATGCGATCACTATGATGAGTATTATAAGCAGGAGAACTGCAGCAATAGGCACCACAATAGCAATAATTAACCAGGTCCGATCCTGACTGGCTGTAAAGTCAAACACTTAAAAAAATTAGTCAATAGCTGATAACCCAAGCACCACGACATTTCTCAAAAATGTGCAATATATAGACTGGTGATAGATAAACGGCAAGGAGCTACAAGGATTTGATTCAAGGCAATGTCATAAAGCAGTAGAATGGCATTCAAGTGAAGATTTAATTCTCTCCCTATCTCACCTGGGAGTGTTGACTCTAGCTGGGGTATAGTTTCCTGGGCACTGGCTTCCCGCCCGTATCTCAACCAAGATCTAATTCTTATGTGAGCCTGTTTAACTCTGAGGCTGTAATGACTGAGTCTGACCCTGTTATCACCCAATGTCGACATCTATGCACTTGACAAACAGTGATAGCAATTAGGATGGCCTGACTGGCTTTTACCTTCCCTGCCCGAGGGAAATTGAGGTCAATTGTTTGCACCCCCATCAATACCCATCTGAGATCAGTTAACTCAGCACAGACTATCAAATAGAACCTTGAGCCTTCTTGTCATAAGAACATAAGAAATAGGAGCAGGAGTAGACCATACGGCCCCTCAAGCCTGCACCGCCATTCAATAAGATCATGGCTGATCTTTGGCTTCAACTCTACTTTCCCGTCCTCTCCCCATATCCCTGAGAGACCAAACATCAGTCTGTCTCAGCCTTAAATATGTTCAACAATGGAGCATTCACCACCCTCTGCGGTAGAGAATTCCAAAGATTCACTACAGTCCGAGTGAAGAAATTTCTCCTCATCTCAGTCCTAAATGTTCAGCCCCTCATCCTGAGGCTCTGCCCCCATTTTCTAGATTCTCCTGGCAGTTACTTATCCATGGAGTTAATGGAAGAGCTCTCTTACTATAGATTCATGAGAAATAATTCAGTTTAATATAAGCCATAATAAAGAACATCAGAAAATCCTTTGTCCTTTACACACCTACATTACAACAATGATTACACTTCAAAAATACTTCATTGGCTATAAAGTGCTTTGGCATGTCCTGAGGTCATAAAAAGCACTATGTAAATGGAAGTCTTTCTGTCTTTTTATGATACAGCTGTCACAAAATATTACATTTATGATACTCATCTCTCAGTATCTTAGTGACTTTGGGGTGGTCAGAATGGAAAGAGATTTCCAAGATCCTAGCTGATATTGATGTGTCAGCTTTGGTTCAGTTGGCAACACTTTTGCCTCTGAGTCAAGTACCACTCCAGGACTTGAGCACAAAAATCTAGGCTTGATACTCTAGTACTGAGGGAGGGCTGCCCTGTCAGAGGTGCTGTTGTTTGGGTGAGATGTTAAATCAAAGCTCTGTCAGGTGGCTGTAGAAGATCTGCTGCCACTATTTGGAAGAAAAGCAGGGGAGTTATCCCCAGTATTCTGGCCATCAATTGTCCCTCAACCACCATCACGAAAACAAATTAACTGGCTATTATCATATTGCTGTTTGTGGGAGCTTGCTGTGTGCAAATTAACTGCTGCGTTTCCAAATTGCACAGTGATTATATTGCAAAAGTACTTCATTGGCTATAAAGTGCTTTGGGATGTCCTGTGGTTGTGAAAGGCACTAAATAAATGCAAGTCTTTTGTTTATGTATCTTTTTCTTTTACTTTATCTATCGGTCAAAATATATCATAACATTAGCAATATTTAGAAAGCGAATAAATTGTTAACTCAATAGCATAATCTTTTACTGCATGTTGACAAGTTTCGATCAGGTTTACATGTTGATGTTCCCATCACCAGCTCCTTCAGGGGGCACAGTTGTTACTATTATCCACATCATGTAGACTATTTGACATATTCTAACAGACTGCACTGATTCATTTTAATGAGTTCCGAAGAAGGGTCACTGACCCGAAACGTTAACTCTGCTTCTCTTTCCACAGATGCTGCCAGACCTGCTGAGTGAATCCAGCATTTCTTGTTTTTGATTCATTTTAATGTTGATCTCTAAGTAACCCTTTTTTTGTGAATAAAATTTATTGAAGGATTAGCAAATAGTTATTAAATATGAACAATCAGTTTGAGAGGTGGGAAATGGAGAAGCAATACTAATCCTGAAAGATGAGAGTTTCCAATGCATCAGTATTGTGTAACTTGTCTGTGTACCAGAAACACACTAGCATAAAAATCACGGAAAAGCACCCAATTCATAGCAGCTGATTTAATAGGGTGTTGTTGTGGCAGTAATGAGGACAGATTGTGTTGATAAATTCAACAGGGAGCTGGATAGATATTTGGTGAGTGAAGTAATTGAGAGGTTATGAATGTTGGAAGAGTATTTTATACTGTCTGGACCTTTAGACCAGCCTGATGGACTGTACTGATCTGTTTTCAGTCCTGTACCTTCTTTTGCATTAATTAACCTTCGCAGTTTCCGGTAGTGCAAAGCAACCTAATAAAGTCTGCCAAACATTTGAAAATTAGATATGAAAACATTCAAAATATAAACATCAAAGATCTCATCTTTACTAGAAGCTGTAGCTTTTACATGCAGTTTCTTTTATTTCATAAGAGTGGAGTGGTTCTCCTAATAATATTATGGTTAATATTTTCCTTCAGGTCATGTGATATGACAACAGCCTGAGTACTGCCATTACTAAGATGTATCACATCATCCCTGTCATGTGATTAGGCATAATGGTTACTTCAAAGTAGTTAATCCACTGTGAATACATCCAAAGTTCAAATGAAGATTTGGAATTTTCTCGTCTCTGTCCCCGAAGACTCATGCTCAGGATGGCTTTGTGGCTGGTGCTCATCCACCTCTCCGAGAGGACCATTCCTTGTTTGAGAGTTCAGGCAGTGAATAGTAGCAGGAGATTTGGTTATAAATGGGATCACACCTGAACCTAACACTGTCCTCACTTGACATCCACACGTACATTTCAGTAGGAGTCAAAGGACAATTAATATTTTTCTCCTCCTTCGCTTGGGGCCTCTATGTCTAATGGTAGTGGCACTCTCGCCAACATTAGGTAAATTCAGCATTTGCCAGGGCACAACTTTGGGATGTTCCTGTTTTACATGGCTCAGTTGCACACTGCACTGATATTTACCTAGTGAACCATCAAGAGAAACCTCACACAACCTTGGTTTAATCTAGATTTTGACACTGTGACCAAACAATAACTCACAGTACTAAACAAACCTAATTTGACTTACATATATAAGGCACTATACTTACGTTGTCTCACAGTGATGATAAGTGCAGCAGTTTTAGGCTGAGGAAGAACCTTTATGGTGGCCAGGCACACAACTTTAGCACTGGCACTAAGTGTGAGATTTAAGGTGCTCAGGGCATTGTAGAGATGTCCCGAAGATGCTTGAAAGGTGGTGGTGTACATTTTTGAATCCACAACTGTTTCGTTTATTGTCCAGCTGACAGTTGGTACAGGATTCCAGCCTTCAGCCTTACAGATGATGTCTGTGCTATGGTTTAACACCACAGATGAGATCGTGCTTGCAAAAGATACCATTCCATCAACTGTGGCACAAGAGTAGCAGAGGTTTAGTTTTATACAATGTTTTATCAGTGATAAATTTGCCACTATTTTTCTGAGCATGCTTGAATTAAAACTATTCTAAAATTAGCTTAAGGGCTTGATTTATCCTTTCTTATTATTTTCTTGCCACTGAATTTCTTCCACCCGTCACCCTACTTACACATGCAGGAGTGTATTTTCTATTATTCCTTCACAGGGTCTGGGCATCACTGACAAGGCTGGCATTTATTGTTCATCCCTAGTTACCTTGAGAAAGTGTTGGTGAGTCTTCTTCTTGAACCACTAGCAGCATCTGAAAACAACTGACTGACTATGCTAGACCACTTCAGATAGTAATTAAGTGTCAACCACTTTGATGTAGACTGGAGACATCTATAGGCCCAGACCAGGTAAGGACAGAAGATGTCCTTCCCTAAAGGGCATTAATGACTAGTCGGGTTGTTACAACAATCTACCAGCTTTGTGGTCACTTTTACTGATGCATGCTTTTTATTTTCTGATATTTTTATAAGCTGAATTCAAATCCCTAACCTGCCATGGTGGCATTTGAACTCATATTCTCTGGATCATTATTAGTCTAGTAACAACCTTACACCAGCTTACTCTGAAGTGTAGGTAAACATCCTACTCTCAGGCCTCTGCCCATAATGCTGTGAAGTCAGGTCTTCCCAAATAGGTTTTGGTGGTGGAGTACATCACTGTTGTGGTGGGGAAGAGACAGTTGCCCACCTCCTTCTGGAATGTGTCTTTGCAAAGCAGGTGTGGAAAGAGATGCAGTGGTTTTTGTCGAGGTTCATCCCAAGCAGCTCCGTAACACAGGAGTCTGTGCTCTACGGGCTTTTCCCAGGATCGCACACCGAGATAAACATCAACTGCTGCTGGAGGACCATCAATTCGGTGAAAGAAGCCCTTTGGTCTGCCCGAAACTTGCTGGACTTCCAGTGCAAAGTGTTGTCCACGACCGAATGTTGCAGACTGGCACATTCCAAGGTCCAGGACTATGTGCTGAGGGACGCATTAAAGCTTGGGGCAGCCACGGCAAAGGCTCAATGGGGAAAGATCACTGTGTAATGTCCTCCCAACAAGCTGAACTGAGGGGCTGGATCCATGGAAAACCCCTTGGGCTGTATCCAGAAAATATGGGTTTACTGCAAAATATGCATGGCATGTAAAATGAAATGGAAGGGTTGTGAGGCAACTCACTCCTGTATCGAAGGAAACTGATCTCCTTTGCACTCTTCGTATTGTCGACTTGGTGCTGTTTTGAACTCTTTTGTAATGT
This sequence comes from Heterodontus francisci, assembly GCF_036365525.1. Lineage (NCBI taxonomy): Eukaryota > Metazoa > Chordata > Chondrichthyes > Heterodontiformes > Heterodontidae > Heterodontus > Heterodontus francisci. Next base: position 102,876,194 of record NC_090380.1, on the reverse strand, counting down.
ATTTTTTACAGATTTTTATGAATAAAGTATATTTTGGAAAAGGAATTGCAGCTCCGGCTGCAATCGATGGGGGTCGAGGTCAAGGAGGACCTCCAAGAGGTGAAGAGCCATCAGGCCTCGCTCTTTGCCACGGAGGCCTCCAAGTTCATCTTCTGGTCTAGAGTCCGCTCCGTTGAGCAGAATGGGACATGCTCGCATTTCTTTTTCCAAAAGGTACCACACAGAGAGCTCTGTGATCAGCAGCCTGAAGGACAAGGATGGCTCAGTAACATCATCGCAGTCTGACATACTAAGGATTAGCAAGTCCTTTTATGCTGGGCTGTACGACGTGAAGCCCACGGCCTCCCTGTCTTTTCTGTCATCTATCACGGAGGTCTTAGATGACAATACGCGAGAGTCTGGACAAACCGCTAACTCTGGATGTGCTGACAAAGGCCGTCAGGTCCATCGAGATATATTTATATAAACGACATAGATGACTATGTGGGGGGTAGGATCAGTAAGTTCGCGGATGACACAAAGATTGGCCGAGTGGTTAACAGTGAGGTGGAGTGTCTTAGGTTACAGGAAGATATAGACGGGATGGTCAAATGCGCAGAAAAGTGGCCGATGGAATTTAACGCTGAAAAGTGTTTGGAAGGAGTAATGTGACACAGAAGTATTCAATGAATGGCCTGACACTGGGAAGTTCCGAGGAACAAAGGGACCTTGGTGTGCTTGTCCATAGATCTCTGAAGGCAGAAGGGCAGGTTAATAGAGTGGTGAAAAAGGCATATGGGACACTTGCCTTTATCAATCGAGGCATAGATTACAAAAGCAGGGAGGTCATGTTGGAGTTGTACAGAACTTTGGTAAGGCCACAGCTGGAGTACTGTATGCAATTCTGGTCACCATATTTTAGGAAGGATGTGATTGCATTGGAGGGGGTGCAGAGGCGATTCACCAGGATGTTGCCTGGGATGGAACATTTAAGCTCTGAAGAGAGGTTGGATAGGCTTGGGTTGTTTTCGCTGGAGCAGAGAAGACCGAGGGGTGACCTGATTGAAGTGTACAAGATTATGAGGGGCAGGGACAGGGTGGATAGGGAGCAGCTGTTCCCCTTAGTTGAAGGGTCAGTTACGAGGGGTCACAAGTTTAAGGTGAGGGGCGGGACGTTTAAGGGGGATTTGAGGAAGAACTTTTTTACCCAGAGGGTGGTGACAGTCTGGAATGCCCTGCCTGGGAGGGTGGTAGAGGCGGGTTGCCTCACATCCTTTAAAAAGTACCTGGATGAGCACTTGGCACGTCATAACATTCAAGGTTATGGGCCAAGTGCTGGCAAATGGGATTAGGTAGACAGGTCAGGTGTTTTAATGCATCAGTGCAGACTCGATGGGCCAAAGGGCCTCTTCCGCACTGTATTATTCTGTGATTCTGTGAGACGAGTAAAACTCCCAGAAGCGACAGCTTACCCGTTGAGTTGTATTCAACTCAATCGGACTGCACCAGCCTAGACCTGCTGGAAGTGTACGAGAGTATGCTTGTGGCCGGCAGCGTGTCAGAATCCATGAGGAAAGGCATCATCACCCTCATCTACAAGCGGAAGGGAGAGAGGGCAGAAATCAGAAATTGGCGGCCCATCTCACTGCTTAATGAAGACTACAAGATTCTGTCCACATTCATCACCAGTCAGGTTAAGTCTGCTCTGGAGTTAGTGATTCACCCCGATCAGACCTGCACTGTACCTGACAGGAAGATCTCTGATAGTCTCGCACTACTCAGGGAAATAATCGCCTATGTACGGGACAGGGAGGTGGACACCTGTCTCATCAGCCTGGACCAGGAGAAGGCATTTGACAGGATATTGCACACAGTGGCGGCACAGTGGCGCAGTGGTTAGCACCGCAGCCTCACAGCTCCAGCGACCCGGGTTCAATTCTGGGTACTGTCTGTGTGGAGTTTGCAAGTTCTCCCTGTGTCTGCGTGGGTTTCCTCCGGGTGCTCCGGTTTCCTCCCACAAGCCAAAAGACTTGCAGGTTGGTAGGTAAATTGGCCATTATAAATTGCCCCCAGTATAAGTAGGTGGTAGGGAAATATAGGGATAGGTGGGGATGTGGTAGGAATGTGGGATTAGTGTAGGATTAGTATAAATGGGTGGTTGATGGTCGGCACAGACTCGGTGGGCCGAAGGGCCTGTTTCAGTGCTGTATCTCTAAACTAAACTAAACTAAACATACATGATGGACGTGCTCTCCAAAATGGGGTTTGGGGAGGGAATCTGCAATTGGATCAAACTGCTCTACACAAACATTAGTAGCGCGCTCTCAATCAATGGGTGGGAATCAGAAAGTTTCCCGATCCAATCTGGAGTCAGACAGGGCTGTCCTCTCTCCCCTGTCTTGTTTGTCTTGCTGTATCGAACCCTTTGCTGCGTCCATTAGGAAGGATGCGAGCATAAGAGGGGTGACAATCCCAGGCAGCGGAGGCACTCAGATAAAAGCCTCCCTGTACATGGACAATGTCGCCGTCTTCTGCTCGGATCCGCTGTCCATTCACAGTCTGATGAGCATCCGCGACCAGTTCGAACTGGCCTCAGGAGCCAAAGTAAATTGCGTCAAGAGCGAGGCCATGTTCTTTGGGAACTGGGCTGACCGATCCGTTGTTCCCTTCACCATCAGGTCAGACTACCTGAAGATGCTGGGGATATGGTTTGGAGGGACGAGGGTGTGTGCCAAAACCTAGAAGGAGCATATAGCCATGGTTAAACATAAACTGAGCATGTGGGATCAGCGATCTCTCTCCATTGTGGATAAGAACCTGGTTATCAGGTGCAAGGCGCTCACGTTGTTACTGTACATGGCGCAGGTCTAGCCCATACCCACTCCTGTGCCGTGGTGGTCACCCGAGCCATTTTCCACTTTATCTGGCGATGCAAAATGGATCGTATCTGCAGGGACACGATGTTCAAACCTCTAGATAAAGAGGGAAAAAATGTACCCAGCATCATCCTCATCCTGATGACCACTTTTGTGTGCGGCTGCATCCAGCTGTGCGTAGAGCCCCAGTACGCAAACACCAAGTGTCACTACGTGCTGAGGTTCTATCTGTTATGAAGGATGGGCCTGGCCACATTGCCGCAGAATGCTCCATCCAGTTGGACAGTGCCGTACCACCTATCCTTCGTGGAAAAGTTTGTGCAAAAAAACATCTTTGACCGCAAGTCCATCTGGCAGTGGTCTACACGGAATGTCCTCAAGGCCCTACGGGAAAAGTAGAATGGTGGATTCTGTCGGACGGTTCCCCGAGCAGACCGTCAAAGTCATTTGGCAGAATGCCTCATCACCAGAACTTTCAAACAAGCACCGAGACGTAGCTTGGCTGGTGGTGAGAAGGGCCCTCTCTGTCAGATCCTTCCTGCACGCCTGGAATCTCACCGACTCCGCATGCTGCCCCCCAGGTGGCTGTGGTGGGGAAGAGACAGTTGCCCACCTCCTTCTGGAATGTGCCTTTGCAAAGCAGGTGTGGAAAGAGATGCAGTGGTTTTTATCGAGGTTCATCTCGAGCAGCTCCGTAGCGCAGGAGTCTGTGCTCTACGGTCTGTTACCAGGGACACACACCGAGATAAGCATCAATTGTTGCTGGAGGACCATCAGCTCAGTGAAGGACGCACTTTGGTCTGCCTGTAACTTGCTGGTCTTCCAGCGCAAAAAGTTGTCCACAACCGAGTGTTGCAGACTGGCACATTCCAAGGTCCAGGACGATGTGCTGGAGTACTCAAGCTTGGGCCAGCTGCCGCAAAGGCTCAATGGGGGAAGGCCACTGTGTATGGCCCTCCTGCCTAGTATACCGAGGGGCTGGTAACCGTGAAAACCCCTCGGGCTGTATGCACCAAACTATGGTTTTGCTGTGTAATGCAAATGGAATGGAAAGGTTGTGAGGCGACTCACTTTCTGTATCGAAGGAAACTTATTTCTTTTGCACTTTCTGGAATGTCAAATTGGAACGGTTTTGTAATTTTATTTTTACAGATTTTTATAAATAAAGTATATTTTTGGGAAAAAAAGTACATCACTGGCTATGGAGGACCAAAGGCAAGGAACTGTGGCCCTACGACTGTGCCATCAGACTAAGTACTGTTCTGATGAAAGGTCACTGACCTGAAACGTTAACTCTGTTTCTCTCTCCACAGATGCTGCCAGACCTGCTGAGTATTTCCAGCATTTTCTGCTTTTATTGGCCATAGATAAAGTTGTACCAAATAAACGCATTTTAAAAGGAGCTGGATGAATGCTTTGTACTGATTTGCAGAGCAATAATGGTAAACAATACTTAAAAGCTATCTCTTTAACTAAATCTATGGTCATCTGTCCTAATAGCTCCTTATGTGGCTCGGTGTCAAGTTTTGATTAATGGCGTGCCTGTGAAGCACCCTGAATGTTTTACCACGTGTTTGTTGTAAAGTTAAATACAGCTGAATGTCCATCCACTCTCCTGGCTAATGGATGGTTGTGAATGTATGTGGGGGCGGAGAGGGAGATGAATCAAAATGGGCTAAACAGGATGAAAATACTCCTCATGTGCCTGAAGCAGGTAAAGAACTGAATACACACAAAATCAAAGCCCACAAGATGAAAAGAACAGCAAACAAAGGAGAAGATTGAAAGGATAGCCTTCACTTCCATAATTGGATAGTATGAAAAGCTGGAGAGATGCATTTCCTTTGATCTTTCAGATAATCTTTTGAATCCCCTGCCCCTACTCCCACCCTTTTCATTTTCTTCTCATCTCGTACTTGAAGCCTCTGATCTAGTGGATGAAATAGCGGTTTGTTCCTCACCTCACATTTGGGCTATGTGCCGGTCACAAAGTCAAAGTGGGGCCTGAAATATGAAACTTGACACAAAGTTGGTGCGACATCCTCTCCTGAACACTTCTGGCCACAGACTCCCCTCAGTTTCTATGCACTATCTCCATTATTAGCTATAAAATAGGCTTCCAGGTAAGGTAAGAATAGGGCAGTGAGGGTGAAAACTTTTAAAAGAACTGAAGATGTAACAGAAATTGCTAAATAAACAAAGAAGATGCAGAAACTACTCAGCAAGTCAGACAGCATCAGTGGGGAGAGAAACAGTTAACACTTCAGGTTGATGAACTCTCGACAGAACAAGAAAAAAGAGATGTGACAGCTTTTTAATAATTACAGGGACAGGGAAATGGGGAGGGGGAAAGAACAAAAGGGAAGCTCAGTGATAGGCTGAAAGGCAGGAGTGATTAAATCACACAAGGGATGATAGTGCGATACAAAATGAAGCAATAATTACAGAATTATACAGCACAGAAGGAGACAATTTGCCTCATCATGTCTGTGCCAGCTCTTTAAAAGAACTAACCACTTAGTCCCTCGCCCCTTCTCTTTCCCAGAGCGCTGCAAATGTTTCCTTTTCAAGCACACTTACATTCTCTTTTGAAAATTATTATTGAATCTGCTTGTAACAACCTTTCAGGTAGTGCATTCCAGATCATAACAACTTGCTGTGTTAAAGAATTCCTCACCTCCTCCTTCACATTTTGCTAATTATGTTATATCTGTGTCCCATGGTCACCAACTAGTGGGAACAGTTTCTCGTTATTGTTATGACCTGGTGTCTAGGGTTCCCTTTCAGCCTTCACCTGGTCTTACTGTAACAGGGTTTTATTTTAAACACACTGTGTTTTTAGCTCCCCCTTGGTGAATCCTTGTTCACCACTCTCCAATTATAAGGCAAAGAAACCAGCACAAACAGGTTTTCTTAGGTTTAAAGAAGAAAGGTTGAAATTTATTGAAATTAAACTTAAACTCTAATTCAGTTCACGCCTATGGATACATGACGCGCCCCACGCTCGCATGCATACGCGATACACACATGCAGATAGAGACCGAACAGATCAGAAGAAATAAAGTGGAAAAGTTTGACGCAATCTCTGAAGAGGGTTTTTGTTATGGTTCTTTGAGTTCACTGGAGAGTCCTTGATTATAGGTAGATCTTGCTTTTTGTTGGGGCCCAGTATTCTTCTTAAACCTTCTTCACTGTAGGAGACTTTTCTGTCTTGGGGTTCATGTGTCTTCAGTGAATTTGGAGTTTCGTGAGAAAAAGTTGGGAGCAGACAGGAGAGGCTGTGGTGAGCCAGCCAAGAGAGGTTTTCAGTCCAGGAGCAAACAGACACACTTTGAGTTCAAACTGTTTGTACAATTCAGAAAAACCAGGTTGCCAAGCAGGCTAGTCACGTGACCAGCTGGACTGACCACATCTGTTTGTGGATTCGGCTATCCCAGCCATCATCCTGAAATTTGAGCTCCCTCACCTTCAATGTCTGGTGCTCAAAGTCCATCATGGGTTAAATTGGTTAAAGGAAGTAACCTCTCTTGTCCCTATTGGTATGTAAATGTCCTCCATCAAAGTCTGGCAGCCTTTGTAACAGGCCTTCTCTTCTTCCCAGCAACAATTTGAAATTTAATGTCCAAATGGCGAAATTAATATGCCTCATTCTTGGCAGTTGGGGGCCCAGCATGACACTATCTACTCTATCAAATTAATAATTTTGAACATCTCTATCAAATCTCCTCTTAACCTTCTCTGCTCTAAGGAGAACAATCCCACCATCCCTATCCTCTCCCCATAACTTAAGTCCCTGATTTTTAAATAAAGAAATACACTGACCTTGCACAAACAAATCTGCCTGTTGACTTCCATCGGTTTGGAGACTGCACATCACAGTCGCATTGTTTTTCAAGGTCACTGCTGAGATGATAAGTTCTGAAGTAAATGTATTTCCAGTTGTATAATTGCGTTGTCCAAACTGAGGGTCTGTAATCACTGGTCCATCTTGTACTACAGTAAGGACAGGTGTCTTATTCATTATCCAGATAATAATAGACCAAGGCCGAGACACTGTGCAGTTGAATGTAGCATCGGTGTTAAGCAAAACGAAGGCAGTTTTAGGACCTTCTATGATTCTGGCAGATAAACACATACCTAAAAGGAAAATAGTTGATATTAGATAAAAGTAACATTGAGCTGAGCAATTAATTGTGCCTTGAAGGAGAAACTTGGCAATGAAAAGCCTCTTGGCTTTCGAGTGCTACATAGTAGTGTTGTACTCATACATTTGCATCACTGGGAGGACACAGCATTTGGATTCGGTATGTTAAAGACTTCAAATGGGATGTGAGTCTAAGCAGGACTCTGCTGTGTGCCTCCTGTGTAGTGCAGCTTAGTATGGGATAAGTGAGATTGTTTTCTTTTTAAAAAAAAGTCTGCCTCAAACTAATTCACACATGGCATGGAAATTGGGCTATAGCCAGTTTTTGGTGCACAGGGTGTGTGGACACAGTTCACAGCCCTTGTGTCTGAATGTTGAGGCCAGATGCTCTCCTGATCCTTGGGCCTCATTTCAATATTGCCGGAGGTGGCAAGAACCCGTCTGTGAAGAGGATTCCAAGTTTGGGCCGCTGCTAAGGTCGCTGCAGCCCTCAGGCACATGTTGTCAGGAATCGGGGCCATGGCCTGGATTGGCGACACCTCTTACTTGTCCTTACCCAGGATGGCAGACAGGGAACATCTGGGTAAAATGTGCGCACAATGTCACCTTGGAAATAACAAGTGATGTTATGGCTGTGCAGGAGAGATACAGGCTGAAAATCACCACATTTGAAATGCCAGTCACAATTGGGATGACTTAGATATTTAGCAATAAGAAAAAAAATCGGAATATGGCTCTGTCCAGATTGGCTCAGGTTGGTATGCTCTGTTTTTAAAAAAAAGTCAACCCACATATAGACAATATAACTCTCTCCACATCCACAATATCTTTATGAAAAAGACCCCAAAAAGTCTGTTGGGTTCATGGTAGTCTAATTGTAGGAACACAAGCATACGAGCTTATGAATTAGGAGCAGGAGTAGGCCACTCGGCCCTTCGAGCCTGCTCAGCCATTCAATAAGTTCATGGCTGAACTGATTATTCCACACTTCCACCTACCCCCGATAACCCTCCACCCCCTTGCTTATCAAGAATCTATCTACCTCCGCCTTAAAAAACTTCAAAGACTCTGCTTCCACCACCTTTTGAGGAAGAGAATTCCAAAGACTCATGACCCTCTGAGAGAAAAAATTTCTCCTCAGCTCTGTCTTAAATGGGAAACCCCTTATTTTTAAACAGTGACCCCTAGTTCTACATGCTCCCACAAGGGGAAACATCCTTTCCACATCCACCCTGTCAAAACCCCTCAGGATCTAATATGTTTCAATCAAGTCGCCTCTTACTCTTCTAAATTCCAGCAGATATAAGCAAAGCCTGTCCAATCTTTTCTGAAAAGACAGCCTGCCATTCCAGGTATTAGTCTAGTAAACCTTCTCTGTACTGCCTCTAATGCATTTACATCCTTCCTTAAGCAAGGAGACCAATACAGTACACAGTACTCCAGATGTGGTCTCACCAATGTCCTGTATAGCTGAAGCACAACCTCCCTTATTTTGTATTCAATTCCCCTCGCATTCATAACATTCTATTAGCTTTCCTAATTACATGCTGTACCTGCATACTAACCTTTTGCAATTCATGCTCTAGGACACCCAGATCCCTCTGCATCTCAGAGCTCTGCAACTTCTCACCATTTAGATAATATGCTTCTTTTTTATTCTTCCTGCCAAAGTGGGCAATTTCCCACTTTCCCTCAATATACTCCATTTGCCAGGTCTTTGCCCATTCACTTAACCTATCTATATCCCTGATGTCCTCTTCACAAGTTACTTTCCTACCTATCTTTGTATCATCAGCAAGTTTAGCAACCATACCTTCAGTCTCTTCATCTACGTCATTTATATAAATGGCAAAAGGTTGTGGCACATCACTCGTTACACTGTGCCTAACAGAAAATGACTCATTTATGCCTACTCTCTGTTTCCTGTTAGCTAGCCAATCTTCTGTCCATGCCAATATGTCACCCGCTACACTATGAGCTTTTATTTTCTTAAATAACCTTTGATGTGGCACCTTATCAAATGCCTTCTGGAAATCTTAAGTACAATACATCCACCGGTTCCCCTTTAGCCACAGCACATGTAGCTCCCTCAAAGAACTCCAATAAATTGGTTAAACATGATTTCCCTTTCACAAAACCATGTTGACTCTGCCTGATTACCTTGAATTTTTCTAGATGCCCTGCGATACCGTCTTTAATAATAGCTTCTAACATTTTCCCTAAGACAGATGTTAAGCTAACTGGCCTGTCGTTTCCTGTTCTCTGTCTCCCTTCCTTTTTGAATAAAGGAGTTAAATTTGCTATTTTCCAATCTGACAGAACCTTCCCCGAATCTAGGGAATTTTGGAAAATTAAAACTAATGCAGCAACTATCTCACTAGCCACTTCTTTTAACACCCTAGGATGAAGTCCATCAGGACCCGGGGACTTGTCAGCTCACAGTTCCAACAATTTGTTCAGTACCACTTCCCTGGTGATTGTCATTTTCTTGAGTTCCTCCCTCCCTTCCATTTCCTGACTTACAACTAATACTGTGATGGTACTGGTATCCTCAATAGTGAAGACCGATGCAAAATATCTGTTTAATTCATCTGCCATGTCTTTATTATTCATTATTAATTCCCCAGACTCACTTTTTATAAGACCAACACTCACTTTGTTAACTCTTTTCTTTTTAAAATATCTATAGAAATTCTTACTATCTGTCTTTAAATTTCTAGCTAGCTTTCTCTCGTACTCTAATTTTACGTTCGCTATCATTCCTTTAGTAATTCTTTGCTGTTTTTTATATTCTGACAAGCTGCCATTATTTCTTCCTTTATACCCTGTCCTGCAGTGTGGTTAATGTTAGGTGGCCTGTACACCACACCCACAAGTGACTTCTTGACTTTACAATTTCTCATCTTTACCCAAACTGTATCTACATCCTGGTTTCCTGAACCTAGGTCATCCCTCTCTATTGCGCTAATACCATCATTAATTAACAGAGCTACCCCTCCACCTTTTCATAGCTTCCTGCCCTTCCTAAGTGCCATGCGCCCTTCAGTATTCAGGTCCCAATCTATGTCATCCTGCAGACAAGTCTGTAATGGCTATCAGATTGTACTTATTTATTTCTATTTGCACTCTCAGTTCATCTCTGTTGTTTCAATTGCCACGTGCATTCAGATACAGAGCCTTTAGTTTTGTCCTTTTATTATTTTTGTAACCTCTAGCCTCTATCTGTTGATTTACTCTTAAATTTGTACGCTCTGTCCCTTCCTGTCACAGTCTGTTTATCATTTCCCATATTAATGCCTTTCTCTCTTGCCTTGTCTCTACTCCTTGATTTACCATATCTTCCCAAATTTGTTCCCTTGACCCACGATTCAGTTTAAAACCCTCTCTACTTCCCTAGTTATGCAGCTCGCTAGAACACCGGCACCAGCACAATTCAGGCGTAGACCGTCCCAACAGCACAGCCACCATTTTCCCCAGTACTAGTGCTAGTGCCCCATGAACCGGAACTCACTTCTACCACACAAGTCTTCAAGCCATGCATGTATTTCTCTGATCTTATTTGCACTATGCCAATTTGCACGTGGCTCAAGTAATAATCCAGAGATTATTACCTTTGAGGTTCTGCTTCTTAATTTGCCGCCTAGTTCCTGATGCTGACTATGCAGAACCTCTTTCCTTGTCCTGCCTATGTCGTTGGTACCTACATGGACCACGATGACTGGATCCTCCCGCTCCCACTGTAAATTTATCACCAGCCCTGTGCAGATGTCCCGAACCCTGGCACCGGGCAGGCAACACAGCCACCTGGACTCTTGCTCTTTGCTGCAGAGAACAGTGTCATTCCCCCTAACTATACTTTCCCCCTACTACCACTACATTCCTTTTTTCTCCCTCCACTTGAATGGCTTCCTGTACCATGGTGTCATGGTCAGGTTGCTCATCCACCCTGCAGCCCCCATTCTCATCCAAACGAGCTGAAAGAACCTCAAACCTGTTGAAGAACAAAGAACAAAGAAAATTACAGCACAGGAACAGGCCCTTCGGCCCTCCAAGCCTGCGCCGATCCAGATCCTCTATCTAAACCTGTTGCCTATTTTCTAAGGGTCTGTACCTCTTTGCTTCCTGCCCATTCATGTATCTGTTTAGATACATCTTAAAAGACGCTATCGTGCCCACGTCTACCACCTCCGCTGGCAACGCGTTCCAGGCACCCACCACCCGCTGCGTAAAGAACTTTCCACGCATATCCCCCCTAAACTTTTCCCCTCTCACTTTGAACTCGTGACCCCTAGTAATTGAATCCCCCACTCTGAGAAAAAGCTTCTTGCTATCCACCCTGTCTATACCTCTCATGATTTTGTACACCTCAATCAGGTCCCCCCTCAACCTCCGTCTTTCTAATGAAAATAATCCTAATCTACTCAACCTCTCTTCATAGCTAGCGCCCTCCATACCAGGCAACATCCTGGTGAACCTCCTCTGCACCCTCTCCAAAGCATCTACATCCTTTTGGTAATGTGGCGACCAGAACTGCACTGCAACTGAACAATCACAAAGGCTGAGGCTCCTGCACTCCTGCCCTCTAGGTCCCCTTACCTGCTTCAGCTGCAGCCACATCTCCTGTCCCTGACCACTGACCAAATCAGAAGACCCTATCCTAAGGAGTGTGACTGCCTCCTGGTACAAAATGTCCAGGTATCTTTCCCCCTCCCTGATGTGTCGCAGTGTCTGCAGCTCGGACTCCAGTTCAATGACTCTGAGCCGAAGCTCTTCGAGCTGCAAACACTTACTGTTTGTCCTGGATCACACTGGCATCCAGGAGCTCCCACATGCTGTAGCCGTGACACATCACCTGTCCTGCCATCCTTAATGTGTTTTAATTAATGATTTAATTATTTTATTCAATTATTTATTTTATTTTCCTTTTTTTATATATTTTATTAAGCTTACCACTAGCATACTAGTTCCTTTACTATTTTAAACATTAGGATTAGAATGGGCCTTAATCACTTACCAGATACTTACAAAACAGGTGGCTTCTTCCCAAACCAATCACCTACCTGCTTGCCTGTGATGTTTGATTTAAACTAAATTAAATTAAATTAAAAGCTTACCTGTATACTCACCCCGGCGGCTCTCTGTTTCCCTGCTCTCACTATTGATTGTGACGTCACTCTGATGTCACGTTTCAATTTTTCCCTGCTCTGCTCCCGCCGTGCTCCTTTCTCTCTCGCTCTATCTTCAGTCTCCGACTCTGTGCTTTTGGCGCACTTTTTAAACCTCTGCTCCCACCCTGTTCTTCTTTCTCTCGCTCTGTCTCTGGTCTGCAATGCCTGCCAGTGCTGTTGGATGAATATAGACCCAATATTGGCTGGCATGCACTGCAATAGTAGCTGGATAGCTTTTTTTGTCAACCCATTTGCTCTTCCTTCTGTAGCAGCTGACTGATTTCTGTCTGTTGCTTTGTTCTGGTACAACAAGCAATTAGGAAAGCAAATGGTATGTTAACCTGTATTACAAAGATATTGGAGTATAAGAGTAAAGAATTCTGACTGCAATTATATAGCTTCTTGGTGAGCCAACAGCTGCGGCAGGACTTTGGGTTTGGATTGGGATCCCAGCATCAAGGTCAAATGGATGTCACGACCCCACAGTGTGTGGGATACAGTCACGCAGCAGTGATTTTCCCTGAACTGGACAATCAGTGACTAGAGGGCAGGCTCACAGTCCACTTAAGAAATGGCAGGCGGGCTCTTGAAGCTGGTCCCCCTGTTTGCCACTGGGAGACCACCTCCAGGTAGTTGGCCTGGTCCCTGAAACTGCAGGGGGTCCGCAAGCTTACTGGAAAATTCCAGTTGGCCTCTGACAATAGGTCTTAAAAGGCCATCAATTCCCATTCATTGGCCCCTGCCGACCACCATCCTGCCTCCAGGAAAATGGCCCAGGGGCGGGATCATGCCAGGAAACTGGCACACTGGCCGGTGGCCAGCATCCATACAGGGCTGAAAATGGAGTAATGTGTACAGTTTGGTCTCCCTACCTGAAGAAAGATATACTTCCATTGGAGAAAATGCAACCAAGTTTCACTAGGCATTTTTCTGAAATGAGGGGATTGTTTTTTGAGGAGAGATTGAGTAGACTAGGCCTATATTCTCCAAAATGTAGAAGAATGAGAGGTGATCTCATTGAAACATAAAATCCTTAAGGAACTTGACAGGGTAGATGCCGGGAGGATGTTTCCCCTGGCTGGGGAGTCTAGAATTAGAGGTCACAGTCTCAGCAGAAGGGAAACAAGGGAGATGGGGATAGTGCGGGAAGGTGTAACTGAGGTGGAAGATCAGCCATGATCGTATTGAATGATGGAGTAGGGTTGAGGGACAGAATGGCCTACTCCTACTTTTTTACGTTCTTACATAACCATTAAAGTTGACTTTTCCAATTGAGAATTTTTGTTGTGGTGTCAAAGTCTGAATCTTTAGTGTTAAATCGGAGATGAAAGTTGGATGTTCATATTTATTTTGATTTTATGGAAATGAATAATTCTTCCTATTTCCCAGTCAGCATCAGGCACTTCCAAGTCAGATTTAGCACAGAGAGTTGCAGAGCAAAGCTCCATATTCTCTGTGCCAACAATGTGTCTAATCCCAATCTCAGAAGGACACCTTTTGTTGCTCTAGTGTGGTGTTTGTGGTCATTTCCCAGACCAAGGCCTGGACATTTACTTATTTTTATCCGCCAGGAGCAAGTGTGTCGGAAAAGGGAAACCGCAAGTCAGGATTCCCGGCACGCCCTGGAGTTTTAACTGCACATCATCAATTGGTTCGCTTCCTGTAAGCCGCCTTGATTAATAGGCTTGGCTTCCAGTTGGACAGGGAACCGGTTGGTGGAGGACACAGGACCTGGTACGTTCGAGCCTGTTTTAGTTGGGGGTGATGGATGAAGTCTAAGCTGTGGTCAATCCAGGAGGGTGGTGGGGGCTTCGATTTCAGGGGTATTTCCATGGGGTAAGAGGGGGTTGATCCTGGGAAGCGGAGGGGGGAAGCAATCAGTCGCAAGAAGGAGAATCAGAAGTCTAACATATTGTTTGCCTTTGCTCCATGACCTTTTGGTCGACTATGTGGCCTTGTCCAATCTACACCTTCTCCTTTGTTATCTCTTGCCCCACCCCCACCTCACTTGCTTATAACCTGTGACTTTTCTAATATTTGTCAGTTCCGAAGAAGGGTCACTGAGCCGAAACGTTAACTCTGCTTCTCTTTTCACAGATGCTGCCAGACCTGCTGAGTGGTTCCAGCATTTCTTGTTTTTATTTCAGATTTCCAGCATCTGCAGTATTTTGCTTTTATTGAATCAGAAGTCTGTTGGGGAGGCTGGAGGCCTTGGGAGGGAACAGAGGCCTGGGGCAGATCAGAGGCCTGTGGGTGGTTAGAGTAGAGATCAGAAGCCTTGTACAGGGGTGGTGTGGATCGGAAGCCTGGGGGCGAGGTTGGAGGCCTAGTGTGGTGGGAGGTCAGATGGGGACTATCAGAGTCCCCAGTGGGGGTGTTTGAGGAGGGGGGGAATGGGGGCTTTGGTGGGGAGGTTTGGGGGAAGTGACCTCGTAAGGGGTCCCTCAGGCAGGCACACTGGATCCAGGAGGTAGGTATAAGGCACTGACTTCCTGGATCTGCCAAGGCCTTGCCTGGATATATCTGCCAAGTTCTCAGTAGCTTGGAAAACCCAACCGACAACAGTTAAATTTGAAAAGCTGAATGACAATGAGGCTCTTCTTTTTCTTTCTTTTTGGGCCTATTTAAAATGGCAACCCTCCTCCTTGGAATAGGTTGGTCGTCCATCCCATCTTCTCGCCTGAGATAAGGCCAGAAATGGACTGGTTGGAGGCAGGCGAGATGAGAATCTAATTTTTAAGATTTTAACATCTCCACCCAACCCAAACCCGTACATTCTTTTGGCTAATAATCCCCACCACCATCCCCCTCAACCCACACCCTCCGCCAATGTACTCTTAGATCTGTCAGAGTGACATAGCCATTTAAGAGCCACAGACCTATAATCACTAGGTTGAGGCAGTCAACGTTTAGTTCACATAGGGCCCTAACAGCCAGGTTATAGAGACTTTCATCTCATCAGTCTAAACTGGATGTTGACTCAGATGAGAGCCGAAAGGCCAGTGACGAACCCACCGAGTTACACAGTATCTGGGGAGGGGGTGGGAACATGGCTGCTTTGTTTTCTGATAATCCAGTGTTAGGCCTATGTTTACTTAGGGCAGGTGTAGACCTGTTGGCCTGTTGGGATGGAGTGTACTAGTCCATTGGTAGCCATACCTCCAATGCCTGCCAATTGTTTGAGATGGCTTTGCATCTAATAGCAGCCAGTCTGCCTGAATATACTTGGAGGTGGTACAGCGAAGGGTCACTAGATGGTTCCTGGAATGAGAGGGTTGTCCTATGATAAGAGGCTGAGTAAATTGGGCCTATACTCTCTGGAGTTTAGGAGAATGAGAGGTGATCTTATTGAAACATACAAGACTTTGAGGTGGTTTACAGGGTAGATATTGAGAGACTGTTTCCCCCGGCTAGGGAATCTAGAACATGGGGGCACAGTCTCAGGATAAGGAGTCAATCATCTAGAACTGGGATGAGGAGAAATTTCTTCCCTCAGAAGGTTGTGAATTATGAGAATGCTGTTCCCCAGAGGGTTGTGGATATTCCATCATTGAGTATATTCAAGGCCGGGATGAACGGATTGTTGCTGTCCCAGGGAATCAAAGGATATGGGAAGTGGACAAGAAAGTGGAGTTGAGGCAGAATATCAACCATGATTGTATTCAATAGCAGGGCAGTCTCAAGGGACCATATGTCTACTCCTGCTCCTATTTCTTATGTTCTTGAATCTGAATTTCTTTGCCATTTACTGGTCTGCATAGCTGGTCTGCATAGCTGACAGTCCACTTGGCTGTTACAAGTCTGATCATTGGCAATACAAAGCAAAAGTATACATCTGAAGCCTGACAATCCATTTTAGTTCAGAGATACAGCACTGAAACAGGCTCTTTAGCCCACCGAGTCTGTGCCGACCATCAACCACCCATTTATACTAATCTTACGCTCTATACATTTATACTAATCCCATATTCCTACCACATCCCCACCTGTCCCTATATTTCCCTACCACCTACCTATACTAGGGGCAATTTATAATGGCCAATTTACCTACCAACCTGCAAGTCTTTTGGCTGTGGGAGGAAACCGGAGCACCCGGAGGAAACCCACGCAGACACAGGGAGAACTTGCAATCTCCACACAGGCAGTACCCAGAATTGAACCCGGGTCGCTGGAGCTGTGAGGCTGCGGTGCTAACCACTGAGCCACTGTGTAAAGAGTAATAAAATGTATCCAGTTTCTGGAAGGCTAGCAGAGGACATGCATCTACTGATTGTTCAAAAAAGTTCTCCTGTAACTCATTGGCCTGAATTTTCAGACTAAAGTTCTGAGGGTTGAAATTTTGCATCTTCGATATCAGCAGCCAAATTTATACAAATACTCATATAATTTAAAAATACAATTCCAGGTGCTTTGCATAATATTGCATTTTAAGTCAGCGCCCTAAGCTGTACTGAGGGAGTTCTGCAGTATCAGAGGTGCTGTCGTCTTTCAACTGAAGTGTCAAACTCTCAGTGAGCATAGCAGATCCCATGCCACTATTTGAAGAAGAGCAGGGGAGTTATGGCCCAATGTCATGACCAATATTTATCCCTCACCCAACGTCACTAAATCAGATTATCTCATCATTATCCTATTGCTGTTTGTGGGATCGCGCTACATGCAAATTGGCTGCTGCATTTCCTACATTACAACAGTGACTACACTTCAAAAGCAGTTCATTGGCTGTAAAGAACTTTGGCAGATTCTGAAGTTGTGAAAAACTCTGTATAAATGCAAGTTCTTTCCTTTCTTTACTGTCCTGGAGTAGGGAAGGGAAAATCAACAGGGATCTCAATTCGGATCAATGCCCAATGATTCCTGTTTAAATGGCACATGCGTGGACAGGTTTGAACTCAGCTCTGATGCCCTCCTCTAACGCAAGCTGCTGGCATTCACTATCTAGAGTCACATCTGAAAAACAGTTACTTAGTAGGGGTGGGGGTGGGGGTGGGGGTGGGGGCAGGGGGAATTGGAGGGCATGACTGGAGGAAAGAGGGAGAAAATCAGATGGGAGAGTAGAAATATAAATATAAAACAAGTTTTCACTACAGTTACATCTTATTGTAAAGTGCTCACTATTATGTAGTTTACTCACCCAAAGATATGCTAAATAACTTCAGAATTGTTCTGACAGTTCCCATGATGTACAAGAAGTCTCATCTCAAAGGTCGTGGCTGAAATAAGAAAAATCTAGATTATTGAAAGAACTATAATAATAACTTTCACTAACACTCAATTGTCAATGCTGGAAGGCTAACAATTCCTTGCTGGTCCATTTCTGCAACAGAGAAAATGAAAGAGAAATACTCCGTTCTATTCATGCATGGCCAAATGTTAAATTAACAAGATGAATCACATCTCTCAGAGTGGCAGGCAAGTATTGAACAGTGCATACCAGTATCTCAGCAAGTCTGTCAGCAATAGAAATTGGATAGAGACAAGGAAGTAACAAAGTCCTAGAATATCGATCATGCTACACCATTTTATGGTGCAAATCAGGCCCATTGGAATCCAATATGACTGGCGGCATACACATACTAATTCCGCACCAGAAGTACACAGCTGCCATATCGGATCAGTCTCCTCCATTGTGTACCGAAATTCTTAATAATGCTCATTATAATATTTGAATGAGGGTTTTATGCTTGTTGTAGCACTCTAGTGAAAATCGTTCCCAGTGCCTCTCTAATCCTGTGATAAACTCACTCAGCCAATTGTGGCACTAACTGACAGTAAGGATCCTGTAGCAGTGCTATTTAAAGGGCACATCCAATCCATACAGGTTAGTTACTGGTTTGTTCTTATAGGCTGTTGGTTATTCAATAAGTAGTAAAGGGCAGTAAGAGGAGGGGTGGAGCTGATTAGGGATCAAAGTGAGGCCTACACATGGAAGCAGAAGGCATGGCTAAGGTACTAAATGAGCACTTTAACCTGTCTTTGCCAAGGAAGCGGACACAGTTCCCTGAAGGTGGCAACGCAGGTCAATAGAGTGGTCAAGAAGGCATACGGCATGCTTTCCTTCATCGGACGGGGTATTGAGTACAAGGGTTGGCAGGTCATGTTACAGTTGTATAGGACTTTGGTTCGGCCACATTTGGAATACTGCGTGCAGTTCTGGTCGCCACATTACCAAAAGGATGTGGATGCTTTGGAGAGGGTGCAGAGGAGGTTCACCAGGATGTTGCCTGGTATGGAGGGCGCTAGCTATGAAGAGAGGTTGAGTAGATTAGGATTATTTTCATTAAAAAGACGGAGGTTGAGGGGGGACCTGATTGAGGTGTACAAAATCATGAGAGGTATAGACAGGGTGGATAGCAAGAGGCTTTTTCCCAGGGTGGGGGATTCAATTACTAGAGGACACGAGTTCAAAGTGAAAGGGGAAAAGTTTAAGGGGGATATGCGTGGAAAGTTCTTTACGCAGAGGGTGGTGGGTGCCTGGAACGCGTTGCCAGCGGAGGTGGTAGATGCGGGCATGATGGCGTCTTTTAAGATGCATCTAGACAGATACATGAATGGGCAGGAAGTAAAGAGATACAGACCCTTAGAAAATAGGCGACATGTTTAGAGAGAGGATCTGGATCGGCGCAGGCTTGGAGGGCTGAAGGGCCTGTTCCTGTGCTGTAATTATCTTTGTTCTTTGTTCTTTGTTTACCAGTGTCATAGTCATTGCTCACAATGTGGTCTCCTCTACACTGGGGAGACCAAAAGCAGATTGGGTCACTGCTTTGCGGAACACCTCCATGTAGTTTGCAAGCGTGACCCCGAGTTTCCGGTCACCTGTGATTTTAATTCTCCACCTTGCTCTCGTGCTGACCTCTCTGCCCTCGACTTCTTGCAGTGTTCCAATGAAGTGCAACAGCGAGCTCAAGGAACAGCAACTTATCTTTCAATTTGGCACTTTACAGCCCCTGAACTCAACATGGAGTTCGACAATTTCAGATCGCAACCCCTGCCCCCATTTTTCTTTTTTGTTGGTTTTTGATAGGAGCTATTGGTAATAATTCAGCACTTTCCCATTAACACCTCCTCTAGACACATCCTTTGTTTCATTACTTGTCCCATTGCCACTGCTCTTTTGTCTTGCACCATAATTCCTTTTGTCATGTAATCCCTCCTGTCTTCCACCCGACACAGACCTTCCCTTTTCCTTATTTCCTCCCCTCCCTGCTTTCCTGCCTCTGTACACGCTGAGTATTTCCAGCATTTTCTGTTTTTATTTCAGTGTTCCAGCACCCGCAGTATTTTATTTTTGGATTCTCATACTTCAATCTCACAGTGGAGCAACACGTCAGGTGCCTGAACTTCAACAAGTTTTTTTTAATTTCCAAAATATACTTTATTCATAAAAATCTGTAAAAATACATTGCCAAACAGTTACTTCAACAAGTAGTCCATCAACAAGCTGCATTACCTGTAGCAGCCACAACTGGAGCAACAAAGTACAGCATGGGCAACGCTGCTGTAGCTGTCAAGGTCACCATGGCCCTTAACTTTCATGCAACAGGCTCCTTCTAGCCTGTAACAGGTGACATCAGTGACAACTCCCAGTTTGTTTTTCATTATTGCTGGGAAGGAGAATCACTGCTGCTGGTCTTGGGAGCTTGCAATAGCACCAATGGAGAAATTAAAATGTAAATCCACTCCCTTTCCATAACAGCAACACTGTACATGAAGAGTGTTCAGCATTCCTGGCAACTAGAGTTGCTATGCCACAAATGACAGGTTGAGAGAGCAGTTAATAGAGCAT
Source organism: Heterodontus francisci (assembly GCF_036365525.1). NCBI lineage: Eukaryota > Metazoa > Chordata > Chondrichthyes > Heterodontiformes > Heterodontidae > Heterodontus > Heterodontus francisci. The sequence continues at coordinate 102,856,241 of NC_090380.1, read as the reverse complement.
ACAGTACTCTTGGCTTCATTCATAGGGGCATAGAGTACAAAAGCAAGGCAGTGATGTTAAACTTGTATAGAACACAGTTTCAATCTCAACTGGAGTATTGTGTCCAGTTCCCGGTGCCACACTTTAGAAAAGATGTGAAGGCATTAGAGAGAGTGCAGAAAAGATTCACGAGAACGGTTCCAGGGATGAGGAACTTCAGTTACGTGGATAGATTGGAGAAGTTGGGACTGTTTTCTTTGGAGAAGACAAGGTTGAGAGGAGATTTAATAGAGGTGTTCAAAATCGTGAGGGGTCTAGACAGGATAGATAGGGAAAAACTGTTCCCTTTAGTGGAGGGATTGAGAACAAGAGGGCACAGATTTAACGTAATTAGCAAAAGAAGCGATGGCAACATGAGGAAAAACATTTTCACGCAGCGAGTGGTTAGGATCTGGAATGCACTGCCTGAGAGTGTGGTGGAGGCAGGTTCAATCGAGGCATTCAAGAGGGAATTGAATAGTTAGTTGAAAAGGAAGAATGTGCAGGGTTACGGGGAGAAGGTGGGGGAGTAGCACTAGGTAAACAGCTCTTTCGGAGAGCTGGCACAGACATGACGGGCTGAATGGCCTCCTTCTGTGCTGTAACATTTCTATGATTCAATAGGATGAGAGGGGATCTAATCAGGGTAAAATGGAGCCAAGGACTGACAGGAAAAACTATAATGGAACAATGGGTGATCTTTAAGGAGGAGATGTTTCAGATGCAGGCTAGATACATTACAACAAGGGTAAAAGGTAGGGGAACCAAAAACAGGGCTCCTTGGATGATGAGGGAGATAGAGATTATGATGAATCAAAAAAGAAAGTGTATATGATGCATATCAGGTGAATTCTTCAAGCGAGAACCAGGCCAAATTCAATAAGTTGAAAGAGGAAGTGAAGAAGTAAGCAAGTCTGGCAAAGAGAGAATATGAGAATAGAATGGCAGTCAATATAAATGGAACCCCAAAATCTTCTACCAGCATGTAAATAGTAAGCGGGTAGCAAGAGGTAGGGTGGGGGCTATTAGGGACAAAAAGGATAATATATGCTTAGAAGCGCAGGGCAAGGCTAGAATATTTAATGAGCACTATGTATCAGTGTTTACTAAGAAGGAGGAAGCTGAAAAAATATCAGTGGAAGTGGAGAAGGTAGAGGTAATGGATCGGGTGAAAATTGATAGGCAGGATATACTGGAAAGGCTGGCTATGCTTAGAGTGGATAAGTCACCTGATCCACATAGCTTGCATCAGGTTGTTAAAGGAAGATAGTGGAAGGTCTTGCCATAATCTTGCAATGTTTCCTAGATACAGGGGAGGTGGCAGAGTGGCAAATTTGGCCCAATCAAAAAACAGCAGCTAAGCAGTATTGGCAGCGCCACTGGGAGCAGTGACCACTGCTGATACTGCAGAGGCCTTGGAGCCAAGCCCTGCACTGGAACCCTGGACCTTAGGTTAAGTGAGGTGAGGTTGCAAGGGCCAGCCCAGAAGGCCCTGGCGAGGGGGAGTGGCAGGGTGGGCGTGTAGTGCAGGGACAGGATGGAGGGGGGGGTCCAGGGAGGTGGAGTCTTTCCCGGTAGGGGTCCTCCTTGGGCCACAGAGTGACCATGGAGGAGGGACCCCCACCCCCGCCAAGCAGGTAGGGCACCTCATATTACTGAGTGACCTCCCAGCATGGCGGAGATATGCCCCGCCGTTGGTTAAATACCAGCAGTGGGGGGTAAGAAGCCCTTATGTAACCATTAATAAGCCGCTTAAGGGCCTCAATTGGCCACTGGGCAGGAAGGCCGTAGTCAACCTATTCCATCCCCCAACAAAAATCACTTGACAACGGGGAGGCAACAGGCCCTCCATCCTCCTAACTCCTGTCACAATTCTATGGGCCTCCCCGTCTCCAACCCCACCTCAGGGGGCCCATAGAATCCAACCGTATGATTCAATGACCACCAGTACAGTGGCAGCTGTGTGTATCATCTACAAGATGCATGGCAGCAACTCACCAAGCCTCCTTCAACAGCACCTTCCAAACCCACAACCTCTACCACCTAGAAGAACAAGGGCAGCAAATGCATGGGTATACCACCACCTGCAAGTACCCCTCCAAACCATATACCATCCTGACTTGGAACTATATCACTGTTCCTTCACTGTCGCTGGATCATTCTTTTTTTATTTGTTCATAGTTTGCAGGTGGTGATGTTCCCAAGCATCTTCTGCCTTGTCCTGCTAGGTTGTAGAGGTCGCGGGATTGGAAGGTGCTGTTGAAGGAGCCTAGGTGAGTTGCTGCAGTGCATCTTGTAGATGGTACACACTGCTGTCACTGTGCATTGGTGGTGAAGGGAGTGAATGTTGAGGGTGGTGGATGGGGTGCCAATCAAGCAGGCTGCTTTTTCCTCGATGGCATCGAGCTTCTTGAGTGTTGTTGGAGCTGCACCCATCCAAGCAAGTGAAGAGTATTCCATCACACTCCTGACTTGTACCTTGTAGATGGTGGATAGACGCTGGGAGATAGGAGGTTAGTGGCTCACCACTGAATTCCTAGCTTCTGCCCTTCTCTTCTAGCCACAGTATTTATGTGGCTGGTTCAGTTCAGTTTCTGGTCAATGGTAACTCCCAGGATGTTGATAGTGGGGGATTCAGTGATGGTAATGTCATTGAACATCAAGGGGAGATGGTTAGATTCGCTCTTGTTTGAGATGGTCATTGCCTGGCACTTGTGTGGTGCCAATGTTACTTGCCACTTATCAGCCCAAGTCCAGGTGTTGCTTCATCTGGACACAGACAGCTTCAGTATCTGAGGAGTCACGAATGGTGCTGAACGTTAGCAAACATCCCACTTCTGACCTTATGAATGGAACTCCCTCCCTAACAGCACTGTGGGTGCACCTATACCAGATGGACTACAATAGTTCAAGAAGGTGGCTCACCACTAGCTTCTGAAGGTCAAAAAGGGATGGGCAACAAATGTTGGCCTTGCCAGCGATGCTCACATCACAAGGACGAATAACAAAAATCTTAGTGAAAGAGGTAGGCTTTAAGGAGGGCCTTAATGGAAGAAAGGTGGAGAGATAGAGGCAGAATTCCAGAGAATGAGACTAAGGCAGCTGAAGGCATGGCCCCCGATGGTGAAGCAAAGAAAGGAGAAATCCACAACAGATGGAAAGCAAAAGAATGGATACTCCGGAGGGAGTTGTAGGGCCAGCAGAGGTCACAGGAATGGGAAGGGAGCAAGCCTATGAATCGATTTAAACACAAGTAGGAGAACTTTAAATTGGATGGGTGGGCAGGACTTGGTGCATGTAGAGCATGGGCAGCTGAGTTTTGGAAGAGCTGAAGGATAAGAGGCTAGCCAGGAAAGCACTGGAGTAATTGGGGGCTATATTTGATTGACCTGAAAACAGGCATGTGGATCGCAATGTGCGATTATCCCATGCCCGTTGATGGCAACCAACTTTGTGCTGGCTGCTCATTGCAATGATTTCAACATCTAGGGTTGAGAGCACAGTTAATAGAGCATACAGCATCCTAGGCTTCATTAATAGGGGCATAAAGTACAAGAGCAAAAGTTAAACTTGTATGGAACACTGGGTCGGTCTCAACTGGAGTATTGTGTCCAGTTCTGGGCGCCACACTTCGGAAGAGATGTGAAGGCATTCGAGAGAGTGCAGAAAAGGTTCACGAGAATGGTTCCAGGGATGAAGAACTTCAGTTATGTGGATAGATTGGAGAAGTTGGGACTGTTTTCTTTGGAGAAAAGAAGGTTGAGAGGAGATTTTTATGGAGGTGTCCAAAATCATGAGGAGTCTGGAGAGAGTAGAGAGGGAGAAACTGTTCCCATTGCTGGAAGAATCGTGAACAAGAGGGCACAGGTTTAAGGTAATTGGCAAAAGAAGCAATGGCAACATGAGGCAAAAACTTTTCATGCAGCGAGTGGTTAGGATCTGGAATGCACTGCCTGAGAGTGTGGTGAAGGCAGGTTCAATTGAGGCATTCAATTGGATTGTTATCTGACAAGGAAAAATGTGAGGGAGAAGGCCGGGGAGTGGCACTAGGTAAACTACTCTTTTGGACAGCCAGCACAGGCACAATGGCTCAAATGGCCTCCTTCTGTGCCGTAACAATTTATTAATTCAGCGATTCTGTAACTACACTGTTGACAGGCTGAACTTATCAGCAGGGGGCAAGAACCAGTTAAAGCTAGCCTGCACCTCTTAAAGAGGAAGTGCATTGTGATTGGAACAGGTACAGGCAGTCATGCAGGATGTGAATTTGACGTGGGAAACATTGAAGAATGACACAACATGGGAGAGAGCAGACTCCAAAGATTTTTGATGCTGCCCTGGAGGCCTTGGTCGAGAAGCTGAAAAGGTAGAGAGATGTCCTGCATCTCCAGACACAAGTTCAAAAGGCAGTAGGAGCAGATAGTCATGGAGGTCAAACCAGGAGTCAAGGCCTGAAGACACAACAACCAAGAACACAAGAAATAGGAGCAGAAGTAGACCATATGGCCCATCAAGCCTGCTCTGTTATTCAATACGATCATGGCTGATATTGGGCTACAATTCCGTTTTTCTGCCCGCTCCCCATGTCCCTTAACCCCCTGCGAGACCAGAAATCTATCTATCCCGGCCTTAAATGATGGAGCATCCACAAGCCTCTGGGGTAGAGTATTCTAAAGATTCACAACCCTTTGAGTGGAGTAATTTCTCCTCATCTCAGTCCTGAATGATCGGCCCCTTATCCTGAGACTGTGCCCCCGTGTTCTAGATTCCCCGACCAGTAGGAACAATCTCTCAGCTTCTACCCTATCAAGCCCTTTCAGAATTTGTATGTCTCAATTAGATCGCCTCTCATTGTTCTAAACTCTAGAGGATATAGGCCCAATTTACTCAGCCTCTCATCATAGGACAATCCCCACATCCCAGGGACCAATTTAGTAAATCTTTGCTGTATCGCTTCCAGTGCAAGTATATCCTTTCTTAAATGTGGAGACCAAAACTCCACACAGTATTCCAGGCAGGGTGTCACCAAAACTCTGTACAATTTTAGGAAGACTTCTTTATTCCTGTACTCCAATTCCCTTGCAATAAAGGCCAACATGCCATTTGCCTTCCTAATAACCTGCTGCACCTGCATGTTAACTGTGTGCATTCCTTGTACGATTACCCCCAAGTCTCTCTCAACATCAACACTTACCAGTTTCACACCTTTTAAAAAAATTCTGCTTTTCTATTTGTATGACCAAAATGAATAACTTCACACTTCCCTACATTATACTTCATTTGCCATCTTGTTGCCCACTCGCTTAACTTGTCTATATCTCCTGGCAGCCTCTCTGCGTCCTCCCCGCAGCTTACCTTTCCACCAAGCTTTGTATCATCAGCAAACTTAGATACATTACTCTCTGTCTCTTCATCCCAGTTATTAATATAGAGTGTAAATAGCTAAGGCCCCAGCACTGATGCTTGCGGCACCCCACTATTCACAGCCTGCCAACTTGAAAATACCCCATTTATGCCCACTCTCTGCTTCCTGTCTGTTAATCAATCCTCTATCCACTTTAATATATTACCCCCAGCACCATGAGCCCTTATCTTGCCTATTATCTTTTATGTGGCACCTTATTGAATGCCTTTTGAAAATCGAGGTATACTACATCCACTGGTTCCCCTTTATCTACCCTACTAGTTACATCCTCAAAAACTAATAAATTTATCAAACAGGAATTCCCTTCAGTAAAACCATGCTGACTTGTTCAAATCATACTATGCTTTTCCAAGTGCAATGTTAAAACTTCTTTAATAATATCAGCCATGATCGTATTGAATGGCAGAGCAGGCTCAAAGGGCCGAATGGCCTACTCCTGCTCCTATTTTTCTACGTTCTATGTTTCTAATAGTTCCCAGCATCTTCCCAACGACTGAGGCTAACTGGCCTGTAGTTCTCTGTTTTCTTTCTACCTCCTTTCTTGAAAAGCGGTGTAACATTTGCCAACTTCTAATCTGATGGGACCATTCCTGAATCTGCGGAATTCTGGAAAATCATAGCCAGCGCATCCACTATCTATGCAGCCATCTCTTTTAGAACCTAGGATGTAGGACATCTGGTCCCGGGGACTTGTCAGATTTTAGTACCTCAAGTTTCTCCAATACTTTTTCTCGGCTGATATCAATATCCTTAGTTTCCTCACTGCTTTTAATCCCTAGTTTACTGCCTATTTCTGGAACTAGTCTACTGTGAAGACAGACACAAAATATTTGGTCAGTACCTCTGCCATTTCCTTATTCCCCATGATGATTTCTCCTGTCTCTGCCTCTAAGAGACCAATGTCTACTTTAGCTACTCTCCTTTTAATGTACTTATAAAAGCTCTTACAATCTGTTTTTATATTGCTGGCTAGTTTACACTCATATTCTATCTTTTCCCTTTTTATCAATTTTTGGTGGCCTTTTGCTGGTTTCGGAAACATTCCCAATCCTCAGACTTGCTACTATTTTTTGCAACATTCTAAGCCTCTTCTTTTAGTCTCATTCTCTCCTTAACTTCCTGAGTGAGCCACGGATGGGTCCTTCTTGACGAGTTTTTGTTTTTGAACGGAATGTACTTTTGTTGAACCCTTTAAATTGTTTCTTTAAATGTTTCCCACTGTTCATTTACCGCCATACCTTTTAGTCTATTTACCCAATTAACCTTAGCCAGTTCTCCCCTCATATCTTCATAGTTGGCTTTGTTTAAGTTTAAGATTCTCGTTTGTGATTGAAATGTGTCACTTTCAAACTTAACATGAAATTCAATGGTATTATGATCACTTTTTCCCAGTGGATCTTTTACTATGACATTGCTTATTAATTCTGCTTCATTACACAATACTGGGTGACACAGTGGCGCAGTGGTTAGCACCGCAGCCTCACAGCTCCAGGGACCCGGGTTCAATTCTGGGTACTGCCTGTGTGGAGTTTGCAAGTTCTCCCTGTGTCTGCGTGGGTTTTCGCCAGGTACTCCGGTTTCCTCCCACAGCCAAAAGACTTGCAGGTTGATAGGTAAATTGGCCATTATAAATTGCCCCTAGTATAGGTAGGTGGTAGGAGAATATAGGGACAGGTGGGGATGTGATAGGAATATGGAATTAGTGTAGGATTAGTATAAATGGGTGGTTGATGGTTGGCACAGAGTTGGTGGGCTGAAGGGCCTGTTTCAGTGCTGTATCTCTAAATAAAAAATAAATAAATAAGATAGCTTTATCCCTAGTTGGTCTACAATGTATTGCTCCAAGAAACAGTCATGAAAGCATTCTACAAATTCATCTTCCAGTCCACTGTTGCCACTTTGATTGTCCCAGTCTATATGAAGATTAAAATCCCCCACAATTAATACATTACTTTTTTACATGCTCCAATAATTTCCTGTTTAATATTCTGTCCAATAATATAACTACTGTTAGGGGGTCTGTAAACTACTCAGACCAGTGTTTTATGACTCCTGCTATTCCTAATTTCCACCCAAACTGATTCTACTTCATGATCTTCTGAGGCCAGATCCCTTCTTATTAATGTCCTTATGCCATCCTTTACTATCAGAGCTACCCCTCCTCCTTTGCCATTCTGTCTGTCTCTCCAAAATATTGTGTACCCCGGAATATTCATTTCCCAACCTGATCTCCTTGTAACCATGTCTCAGTAATGGCATTTAGATTTTCATCCTTTACCTCTATTCGTGCCTCTAGTTCATCTATCTTATTACAGATGCTTCGTGCATTCAGATAAAGGAAGTTTAATTTCATTTTTTACCTCTATTCCTTATTTGTCAATGTACAATTTTTGTTAAACTCTCTGTCCCTTCCTGCCCCATTCTGTTGGGAGTTATCCACATCACTATCCTACTCCGATGCCCTAACCTCTCTCTTTGGATTTCTAAATTTCCCTTTACCCAAACCCTACCCACCCCACCCCCACCCTCTGTTAGTTTAAAGCCCTGTCCATAGCCCTCGTTATGCGATTGACTAGGACACTGGTTCCAGCCCGGTTCAAGTGAAGCCCATCTCAATGGAATAGCTCCCTCTTCCCTGAGTACTGATGCCAGTGTCCCAAGAATCAAAACCCCTTCTTCCCACACCACACCTTGAGCTACGCGTTTAATTCTCTAATCTGCTTGACCCTGTGACAATTTGCGCGTGGCTCAGGTAACAATCCAGAGATGATCACCTTTGATGTTTTGCGTTTTAGTTTGGACCCTAACTCCTCAAATTCTCTAAGCAGAACATCATTTCTGGTTCTACCTATGTCAATGGTTCCCACATGGACCACAACAACTGGATCCTGCCCTTCCCACTCCAGGTTCCTCTCCTTAACCCCGGCACCGGGCAGGTAATACAGCTGTCACAGCTCCCAATCGAGGCTACAGAGAACAGTATCTATCTCCCTGACTATACTGTCTCCTATCATTACCATATTTCTCTTCATTCCTCCACTGGAATGGCATCTTTTACCATGGTGCCATGCTCAGTCTGCTCATCCACCTTGCAGTCCTTCTCTTCATCCACACAGGTAACAAGGACCTCATACCTTTTGGACAAGGTCAGAGGCTGAGGCTCCTCCATTACTCCATGCTGATTCCTCTTACCTGCCTCACTCACAGTCACACCCTCCTGTTCCTTACCATTGACCATCTCTAATGTTGTCCCTAGTCTAAGGAGTGTGACTGCCTCCTGTTTCTGTGCTGTATAACTCTATGACTCTATCAGCAGGTGGCCGATTTCAGTGAGAATGCCATTACTGAAGCGCAGACATCTCACACAATGCTCATTGCTGAGGTTCAGGTAAGAGAGTTGCTCACTGAACACCCTGAGGAGATATGGCCTTCTGTGGAGAGCCCTTCTTTCCCTCTCCCTCCTCCTCCCTCTTCCAGCAACTTTCTCCTGCTCTACGTGACCTCTGTTCATTCTCCAACTTATGCTGTATTCCAAGTGGAATGTCAACTGGTGCACCCATGTCTGGGAGCAACAGATTTGTGCAGGACGCTTGAAGTTAGCAAAAAGTCCTTCAGCACCTGCCACACCGTTCCCCAAAGACTTTTGCAACTTGAAAGAACTATGCAATGCACCAAATACTAGTACGATCATAACAACAGCCGGAAGAAATCAACCAGCAGCTAACCTGTGTGTAGTTGATGATCCCTTTAAATAGCACGAGCGGGGAGTCCTTCCTGCTACTGAATGTGTGTTCAGCTGTGAGAGCTTAAAAGAGGGCGTTAGCTGGAGCATTGAACTCCTTGGAGACAGCTCTGACGTCAACTCAATGTTGCACGATCTACCCACTCTGCATTCCAGTGGACATTCATTATCAGCCTCACCAATGTAGCATCTTGAGCAATTCACCCCACATCTGTGTGCACAAGGCACGGGTGCCATTTTGCAGCTCTGAGGCCACTCAGTATCCAAAAAGTGGGCAATAATAAGCACAATCTCTCTCTGTAATACTTATCTTTCACTGATAAACAGTTTTCCGTAGCATATTTATCATTATTGAAGTGTCTATCACTTTGATGCAAACGAACCCTTCTGTGACCAGTTGCCATTATAGATAAACCAGCCTGGATTATTCCTGCCATATTATTTTTATCTTAAGCTGATGATATTCTCCTGTGGCCTTGTTTTGCGTGGCAGAAATCCATTTTTATTTTTAAGAGTTGATTGCCTTCCAAACTAGTGGCTATTGTTTAAAAATTAAATGTACCTCATACCTGTTCGGTGGGCCTTACTAGGCAGGAACTTTCATTTTCTCAATCGTCTTTGAAGTGTCAGCACAATGTTCCAGTAAATGACTGAAGAACTTTCCAGTGTTCTTTCAATATTGCAGTGAGCTGTAGTCAACCAAAAGTCTCGGATGAAAGCCTTTTTAGAAAACATTCAATGTGTGAAAAGGCCGCTAAATAGACGAAGTGGATCTAAAAAGAAACAAATGGAAATGTTGGACAACGAAAGAAAAATGAACCTTGTTACTAAGAAAGATTTCCGAGAAACAGCAAGTTAATCGGCTTCTCTGAAGACACAAAGAAAATGAATCTGGTTACTGCCTCATATCAAACCAGAATTACTTTTGTAACTAAATTGAAGGCTAAAGTCTGCAGAAACCAAATCAAGGTTTAATATTTAACCAGCTACCTATGAAGTACATAGCAGGCGTCTGTACATAGTATCAATAGCATTGCTTCAGCCCCTCCCTAAGGTTAAATACAATCTTGTGCTGAAATTCATAATGTTTTGATAAATGGGTAAAATGCCTTTTTCTGTTTGCATGGAGATTAACAATACACCAATGAAATCCAGGGAAATGCATGATTCCCAAGGATACAGTTGTGCTCCTGGTTAAGAAATAAATAGCAGATTTCACGGATTGCCCACGATAATCAACTTTTAATGCTTCTCAAGCAATGGGTCATTTAACCAGTGCAAACATTAGGAAAGTTTGTTAATCCAGCTGCAGGGTGCACAATAATAGTAGCTGAAATGGCTCAGCATCTGCAGAGAAGGGCATATTTTACCGATCGCTCCTTGTGTACTTAGTTATTGAGCTTTGCATAACTCAGTTTCAGGAGTGCCTCATTGTTGCATTAATAAAGCCACAAACGCCTCTCTTCAACGCCATGAATTTCAATAGCTGGCTGCTTGTTTAGCACCCGAAAAATGGGCATCAAAGCACTGAAAATCAGATTGAGTACCTTGGCTACCTCATCGGTGCCCACCTACTCACTGAGCCCACAAATAGGTGAGCAAAACCGCCCGTCCGCAACAGGTGGGAGGCTGCTTAAATATGCAAATAGGGTTCCTAGGCCAGATATAGAAGTCTGATTGCAATTTGTGGATACAAATAGAAGGAACATGCCCCTCGCTCGTTCCGCTCTATTTGTACAGGTATTGAGCAGACTAACCTGTGGTCCTTGAAGAAACTGACTGGCAACTGCTCAAAACTAGGCCCGGGAAGCTTTTAAATGTTTTCTTTATCGCTCCCAGGAGCAGCCCGCCTTCTCCTCCTGGACCCACATAAACATCCTGACCTGCTGCCAGCTAGTCCGAGGCCCCTCCTGAATCGCCTCCCACTCATGGCCAGACCTGCCAACTAAGTCGGGGAGCCAGTTAATTTCACACTTTCACTGGGCTGGCGAACTACAGCAAGGCATCCAGTTGGAACCGACAGCTCCTCGACGCCGCAATAATAAGGCCTGAGCCTCACGACAGCAGCACTGGACACCACCTGAACCTCAACCACTGGCCCCCCATCCACCCCTCTCCATGACAATTGGGTCAGTTCCAGGATGCACTAGTGGAAAACACACTTTCCTGAAAACTTAGTGACCATTCTGGCAGCTGTGCAACAGAAAGTCTATTGGAATATGAATGTCCTAATGATGTGTGACAACCACCAAGGAATTAGGCTGCAAGAGTGCATTGTTTTCAGCAAATGTCTGTAATGCCCATGTCCGAATGGCTTCACAACCTCATTCTAGTATGACAATAGGTTGAATGGTTGGTTCCTTGGGGATGTTAGGCTGAAAATCCCTCCACTATTCCCACCATAATCTGCTGAGAAAGAAGTGGAAAAGAAGGGAGAATCGGATGGTGAGGCCTACCGGAGATTCCCAACCCAAAATTATATTCTTTCCCCTGTCACCAGTTGTAGCGTCGCCACCTACCACACTTAAACACCCAGAGAATTTTCCAGATTTTCCTGCTTGCCACCACTATCTCTGTCAGTTCCAGGAGATGCCAGGAGAAGGATGGCAGGGAGAAAGCACAGCCTTAATATTGATACTTCAGTGGGTGCTTTGTTTTTAAGCAAAATTTCATTATTACTGCTGCTTACCTGAAAAGTACAAATTTCATATGCCGTGGTACACCTTGGCTGACAATCCCATCCAGTACTGAGGGAGTGCTGCACTGCTGGAGGTGCTGTCTTTCGTGGATAGCACATATAGAGAGGCGGTCACACCGCAGGCTCAGAATCCACAGGCAGGAAGGGAATGGGTGACCACCAGGCAGAGCAAGAGGACTAGGCAGGCAGTTAAGGAATCTCCTGTGGCTATTCCGCTGCAAAACAGATATACTGCTTTGGATACTGTTGGGGGGAATGGCCTCTCAGGGGAAAGCAGCAACAGCCCAATTCATTGCACCATGGTTGGCTCTGCTGCGCTGGGAAGGAGTAAACAGTGTGGGAATGCAATAATTATAGGGGATTCAATTGTAAGGGGAATAGATAGGCGTTTCTGTGGCCGCAAAAGAGACTCCAGGATGGTATGTTGCCTCCCTGGTGCTAGGGTTAAGGATGTCTCAGAGCGGTTACAGGACATTCTGAAGGGGGAGGGTGAACCGCCAGTGGTCGTGGTACACATTGGTACAAACGACATAGGTAATAAAAAAGGATGAGGTCCTAAAAGCAGAATATAGGGAGCTAGGAAGTAAGTTGAAAAATAAGACCTCAAAAGTAGTGATCTCAGGATTACTACCAGTGCTACGTGCTAGTCAGAGTAGAAATAGCAGGATATATTGGATGAATACGTGGCTGAAGAGATGGTGTGAAGGGGAGGGTTTTAGATTCCTGGGACATTGGGACCGGTTCTGGGAGAGGTGGGACCAGTACACACTGGACAGGTTACACCTGGGCAGGACTGGGACTGATGTCATAGGGGGAGTATTTGCTAGAGTGGTTGGGGAGGGTTTAAACTAAAATGGCAGGGGGATGGAAACCTTTGCAAGGAGTCAGAGGAGGGGAGATCAAAGACAAGAACAAAAGACTGTAAGGGGAAGAAGAAAAGTGATAGGCAAAAGGGCCAGAATCAAACAGGGCCACAGTGAAAAATAGTGGGAAGGGGACAAGTAATGTTAAAAAGACAAGCCTTAAGCCGTTGTGCCTTAATGCGCGGAGCATTCGCAATAAAGTGGATGAATTAATGGCGCAAATAGATGTAAACGGGTATGATATAGTCGGGATTACAGAGACATGGCTGCAAGGTGACCAGGGATGGACATCCAGGGGTATTCAGTATTTAGGAAGGACAGACAAAAAGCAAAAGGTGGTGGAGTTGCATTGCTGGTTAAAGAGGAAATTACCGCAATAGTGAGGAAAGATATTAGCTCTGACGATGTGGAATCTGTATGGGTAGAGCTGAAAACCAATAAGAGGCAAAAAACGTTAGTGGGACTTGTATATAGACCCCCAAACTGTAGTGGTGATGTTGGGAATGGCATTAAACAGGAAACTAGAGTCGCATGCGATAAAGGAACATCTGTAATTATGGGTGACTTTCATCGGCATATAGATTGGGCAAATCAAATTAGTCACAATACCATAGAGGAGGAATTCTTGGAGTGTATACGGGATGGTTTTCTGGACCAAAACGTTGAGAAACTAACTAGAGAAAAGGCCATCCGAGACTGGGTATTGTGTAATGACAGAGGAATAATTGACAATCTGGTGGTGTGAGACCCCTTGGGGATGAGCAACCATAATATGATAGAATTCTTCATCAAGATGGAGAATGACGTAGTTGATTCTGAGACTAGGGTCCTGAATCTTAGTAAAGGAAACTACGAAGGTATGAGGCGCGAGTTGGCGAAGATGGATTGGGAAACGTTAGTTAAGGGGATGATGGTGGATAGGCAATGGCAAACATTTAAAGAGCGCATGGATGAACTGCAACAATTGTTTATCCCTTTCTGGTGCAGAAGTAAAATGGGAAAGGTAGCCAAACCATGGCTTATAAGGGAAATTAGAGAGAGCAATAGATCCAAGGAAGAGGCATATAAATTTGCCAGAAAAAAACAGACCTGAGGATTGGGAGCAGTTTAGAATTCAGCAAAGGAGGACCAAGGGATTGATTAAGAAGGGGAAAAAAGAGTACGAGAGCAAGCTTGTGGGGAACATAAAAACTGACTGTAAAAGTTTCTATAGGTATGTGAAGAGAAAAAGATTTGTGAAGACAAATGTAGGTCCCTTATATTCAGAAACAGGGGAATTTATTATGGGGAATAAAGAAATGGCTGACCAACTAAATGCATATTTTGGTTCTGTCTTCACAAAGGAGGACACAAATATCATACCAGAAATGTTGGGGAACGCAGGGCTTAGTGAGAGAGAGGAACTGAAAGAAATCAGTATTAGTACAGAAATGGTGTTGGGGAAATTGATGGGATTGAAGGCCGATAAATCCCCAGGGCCTGATGGTATGCATCCCAGAGTACTTAAGGAAGTGGTCCTAGAAATATTGGATGCATTGGTGATCATCTTCCAAGATTCTATAGACTCTGGAACAGTTCCTCCCGATTGGAGGGTAGCTAATGTAGCCCCACTATTTAAAAAGGGAGGTAGAGAGAAAACAGGGAATTATAGATCTGTCAGCCTGACGTCGGTAGTGGTGAAAATTCTAGAGTCCATTATCAAAGATTTTATAGCAGAGCACTTGGAGGACAGTGGTAGATTCGGGCAGAGTCAGCATGGATTTACAAAAGGAAAATCATGCTTGACAAATCTACTAGAATTCTTGGAGGATGTAACTAGTAGAGTTGATGAGGGGAAGCCAGTGGATGTGGTTTATTTGGACTTTCAGAAGGCTTTCGACAAAGTCCCACACAAGAGATTAGCGTGTAAAATTAAAGCGCATGGGATTGGGGGTGGTGTATTGTGATGGATAGAAAATTGGTTGGCGGACAGGAAACAAAGAGTAGGAATAAATGGGTCTTTTTCCGAATGACAGGCAGTGACTAGTGGGGTACCGCAGGGATCGGTGCTAGGATCTCAGCTATTCACAATATACATTAATGATTTAGATGAGGGAACTAAATGTAATATCTCCAAATTTGCAGATGACACAAAACTGGGTAGGAGGGTGAGTTGTGAGGAGGAAGCAGAGAGGCTTCAGGGTGATTTGAACAAGTTGAGTGAGTGGGCTAATGCATGGCAGATACAGTATAAGATGGATAAATGTGAGGTTATCCACTTTGGTTGCAAAAACAGATTATTATCTGAACGGCTATAAACTGAGAGAGGGGAATATGCAACGAGACCTGGGTGTTCTCGTACACCTGTCGCTGAAGGTAAGCATGCAGTTGCAACAGGCGGTGAAAAGGGCAAATGGTATGTTGGCCTTCATAGCAAGAGGATTCGAGTACAGAAGCAGGGATGTCTTGCTGCAATTATACAGGGCCTTGGTGAAGCCACACCTGGAATATTGTGTGCAGTTTTGATCTCCTTATCTGAGGAAGGATGCTCTTGCTATAGAGGGAGTGCAGCGAAGGTGTACCAGACTAATTCCTGGGATGGCGGGACTGACGTATGAGGAGAGATTGAGTCGGTTAGGATTATATTTGCTGGAGTTCAGAAGTGTGAGGGGGCATCTCATAGAAACCTATAAAATTCTAACAGGACTTGACAGGGTAGATGGAGGAATGATGTTCCCGATGGTGGGGGAATCCAGAACCAGGGGTCATGGTCTAAGGATACAGGGTAAACCTTTCAGGACTGAGATGAGGAGAAATTTCTTCACCCAGAGAGTGGTGAGCCTGTGGAATTCGCTATCACAGATTCAGTTGAGGCCAAAACATTGTATGTTTTCAAGAAGGAGTTAGATATAGCTCTTGGGTCTAAAGGGATCAAAGGGTATGGGGCGAAAGCCAGAACAGCCTACTGAGTTGAATGAACAGCCATGATCATAATGAATGACGGAGCAGGCTCGAAGGGCTGAATGGCCTACTCCTGTTCCTATTTTCTATGTTTCCTAACTGATTGGTTCTGGTATGGGCCACAGCTTCTGGCTGTTCCCTTCTCCATCAAACACCACCCCCTACCACCTCCACCCTGTAAAATGTTCTTCACCTGGATGGTGATATGCTGGCTTCATAATGTAGAATTACGTGGAATTTACAGCATAGAAACAGGTACTTGGGCCCTACTGATCCATGCTGGTGTTTATGCTCCATGTGACCCTTCTCCTACCCCGTTTCATCTAATCTTATTAATAACCTTCTATTCCCTTCTCCCTCCTGTGTATATCTAGCTTCCCTGAATATGCTATTCACCTAACTGCTCCTTGTGGTAGCAAATTTCCTATTCTAACCACTGTCCGGATAAAGAAGTCTCTCCTGAATTCGCTGTTGGATTTGTTAGTGACAGCTTTATATTTATGGCCCCTGGTTTTGCTTCATTTTCTCTATGATGAGATGAATTGTTGGAGCATTATTAAATGTGAATGATATCCATAGTTCTTTCCGTAACTATTATGTGACTTCAACATTCTGCAGCAATGAATTGATTAAGACTTTGAGCTCAGCAAAATAAATTTTTATAGCATTAACTTTATGGCATTAAGTATCAGTTTGACTCAGTTGGTAGGACTCTCACCTTTGAGTCCAAGCATCATGTGCTCAAATCTCATTCCAAGACCTGAGCATATACTGAACTGTCATTCAGTGCAGTACTGAAGGAGTGAGGCAAAATGGAAGGTAAGACAGCTAAGACATAAAAGCATGATCAGTTTCAGACAGATGCTCACAATTCTCGTGCAATTATTTGAAGCAGTGTAGGAAGTTCTTCAATCTCTTGTTCAAGATTACTCCCTCAACCAATACCATCAAAAACAGAATGACCTCTTCTTGAAGAAGTTCTGCTCTTCTCTCTGACAGGATTTCTATTTGTCCCTTTTACCTTGTTCACCTTCATTACTTTCTGTTTGCTGCCTTCTGTTTGATTTGTGATCTACTAAAACTCCCTCATACAGCCATGTCTCTTTCTCAGCAATTGTCTTCGGCTGTGACATCCCCACCATGTCAATGTAGGTGATACAAATATGTCTTCAGCAGACCTCTCAGAAATCCTCTGTATCTGCTGCTTTCAGGAGCATCATGTAATACTAGCACAGGAGAAAGAACATGGTGTGTGACTACACATAGTACAAGAGGGAAGCAGAGTGACATGTCATGTTAAATGCATGCTTCCTTACTTCATTACTATTTTTATTAGATAGAAACACTTCCATTTCTGTAACGTCTTCATGACCTCGGGCTGTTCCAAAGTGCTTCAGAGCCATTTAAGTACTTTTGAACTGTAGTCACTGTTGCAATGTAGGGAAACACAGGAGCCAATTTATGCACAGCAAGCTCCCACAAACAGCAATGAGATAGTAACAGATAATGAGGGGAATTTTATGGAAGTGCTTGGGGTCTCAGCCATCAGCTGGAGAGCTGGTGAGAAATCTGCATTGCCTCCTTTGGAGAAAACCTGCTGTATCACGAGCCAATCAGGCACCTGAGAGGTCACTGACAGGCCTTTCCTGGGATCAGGACCTCCAGGGCAGGAAGTTCCTTCTGCAAAGAGCTCCCAGCCAATCAGAGGCCACAGGTAAGTGATGGCGGGCAGGTTTTTATTATTTTTATTTATTTAGAGATACAGCACTGAAACAGGGCCTTCGGCCCACCGAGTCTGTGCCAACCATCAACCACCCATTTATACTAATCCTACACTAATTCCATACTCTTACCACATCCCCACCTTTCCCTATATTTCCCTACCACCTACCCACACTAGGGGCAATTTATAATAGCCAATTTACCTATCAACCAGCAAGTCTTTGGCACGTGGGAGGAAACCGGAGCACCCGGAGACAACCCACGCAGACACAGGGAGAACTTGCAAACTCCACACAGGCAGTACCCAGAATTGAACCTGGGTCGCTGGAGCTGTGAGGCTGCGGTGCTAACCACAGCGCCACTGTGCCTCACAGGGTGGGAGTCACGGAGGAAGGAGTGTAGGGGTGTCGGCAGGAAGGACAGAAGAGTGGCTCTCAGTGGAACCCCTTTCCAATACCAGGTCCTTTGATCAGTCATTCAGTGCCTTTGAAAGTAGGACCCACACTGGAAGCCAGCAAGCAATCCTGCTAAAACCAATAACGGCAGCAAGAAGAGGCCCTTAATTGAGCATTAATTGCCCTTTACGGGCCTCAACTGGCAATAGGGTGAGAAGGGCGCTGAAGGCGTTTCACGCCATGGGTTTAATCGGGATGGAGGAAGGTGGCGGGGTCTCCACCCACCCGATTAAATGCCCTTCCCGCATCCAAACTCGCCACCGGAGAGCACAATATACCGTCCAATATATTTTGGGAAAATTAATTGGGGGATATATATTGAACTTCCCCTGATTTTACATGGAAACATAGAAACATAGAAAATAGGAGCAGGAGTAGACCATTCAACCCTTCAAGCCTGCTCCGCCATTCATTATGATCATGGCTGATCATCCAACTCAGTAACCTGTTCTGGCTTTCGCCCCATACCCTTTGATCCCTTTAGACCCAAGAGCTATATCTAACTCCTTCTTGAAAACATACAATGTTTTGGCCTCAACTGAATCTGTGATAGCGAATTCCACAGGCTCACCACTCTCTGGGTGAAGAAATTTCTCCTCATCTCAGTCCTGAAAGGTTTACCCTGTATCCTTAGACCATGACTCCTGGTTCTGGACTCCCCCACCATCGGGAACATCCTTCCTGCATCTACCCTGTCAAGTCCTTTTAGAATTTTATAGGTTTCTATGAGATTCCCCCCCCATTCTTCTGAACTCCAGCGAATATAATCCTAACCGACTCAATCTCTCCTCATACGTCAGTCCCGCCATCCCAGGAATCAGTCTGGTAAACCTTCGCTGCACTCTCTCTATAGCTAGAACATCCTTCCTCAGAAAAGGAGATCAAAACTGCACACAATATTCCAGGTGTGGTTTCACCAAGGCCCTGTATAATTGCAACAAGACATCCCTGCTCCTGTACTCGAATCTTCTCGCTATGAAGGCCAACATACTATTTGCCCTTTTCACCGCCTGTTGCAACTGCATGCTTACCTTCAGCGACAGGTGTATGAGAACACCCAGGCCTCGTTGCATATTCCCCTCTCTCAGTTTATAGCCATTCAGATGATAATCTGTTTTTGCTACCAAAGTAGATAACCTCACATTTATCCACATTATACTGCATCTGCCATGCATTAGCCCACTCATTCAACTTGTCCAAATCACCCTGAAGCCTCTCTGCATCCTCCTCACAACTCACCCTCCCACCCAGTTTTGTGTCATCTGCAAATTTGGAGATGTTACATTTAGTTCCCTCATCTAAATCATTAATATATATTGTGAATAGCTGAGATCCCAGCAATGATCCCTGCGGTACCCCACTAGTGACTGCCTGCCATTCGGAAAAAGACCCATTTATTCCTACTCTTTGTTTCCTGTCTGCCAACCAATTTTCTATCCATCGCAATACACCACCCCCAATCCCATGCGCTTTAATTTTACACTCTAATCTCTTATCTTGGACTTTGTCGAAAGCCTTCTGAAAGTCCAAATAAACCGCATCCACTGGCTTTCCCTCATCAACTCTACTAGTTACATCCTCCAAGAATTCTAGTAGATTTGTCAAGCATGATTTTCCTTTTGTAAATCCATGCTGACTCTGCCCGATTCTACCATTGTTCTCTAAGTGGTCTGCCATAAAATCTTTGATGATGGACTCTAGAATTTTCCCCACTACTGACGTCAGACTGACTGGTCTATAATTCCCTGTTTTCTCTCTACCTCCCTTTTTAAATAGTGGGGTTACATTAGCTACCCTCCAATCGGTAGGAACTGTTCCAGAGTCTATAGAATCTTGGAAGATGACCACCAATGCATCCACTATTTCTCGGGCCACTTCCTTAAGTACTCTGGGATGCATACCATCAGGCCCTGGGGATTTATCGGCCTTCAATCCCATCAATTTCCCCAACACCATTTCTTTACTAATACTGATTTCTTTCAGTTCCTCTCGCTCACTAAGCCCTGCGTTCCCCAACATTTCTGGTATGATATTTCTGTCCTCCTTTGTGAAGACAGAACCAAAGTATGCATTTAATTGGTCAGCCATTTCTTTATTCCCCATAATAAATTCCCCTGTTTCTGACTGTAAGGGACCTACATTTGTCTTCACCCATCTTTTTCTCTTCACATACCTATAGAAACTTTAACAGTCAATTTTTATGTTCCCCGCAAGCTTGCTCTGTGACTCAATTTTCTGCTTCTTAATCAATCCCTTGGTCCTCCTTTGCTGAATTCTAAACTGCTCCCAATCCTCAGGTCTGTTGTTTTTTCCTGGCAAATTTATATGCCTCTTCCTTGGATCTAATGCTGTCTCTAATTTCCCTTGTAAGCGATGGTTTGACTACCTTTCCCGTTTTACTTTTGCGCCAGACAGGGATAAGCAATTGTTGCAGTTCATCCGTGCGCTCTTTAAATGTTTGCCTTTGCCTATCCACCATCATCCCTTTAAGTAATGTTTCCCAATCCGTCATGGCCAACTTGTGCCTCATACCTTCGTAGTTTCCATTCCATTCAGGACACTTGTCTTAGAATCAACTACGTCATTCTCCATCTTGATGAAGAATTCTATCATATTATGGTTGCTCATCCCCAAGGGGTCTCACACCACTAGATTGTCAATTATTCCTCTGTCATTACACAATGCCCAGTCCAGGATGGCCTGTTCTCTAGTTGGTTCCTCAACGTATTGGTCCAGAAAACCATCCCGTACACACTCCAAGAATTCCTCCTCTATGGTATTGTAACTAATTTGATTTGCCCAATCTTTATGCAGATGAAAGTCACCCATAATTACAGATGTTCCTTTATCGCATGCATCTCTAATTTCCTGTTTAATGCCATTCCCAACATCAGCACTACAGTTTAGGGGTCTATATACAATCCTCACTAACGTTTTTTGCCCCTTAGTGTTTCTCTATTTACCCATACAGATTCCACATTGTCAGAGCTAATATCTTTCCTCACTATTGCGGTAATTTCCTCTTTAACCAGCAATGCAACTCCACCACCTTTTGCTTTTTGTCTGTCCTTCCTAAATACTGAATATCCCTGGATCTTCATTTCCCATCCCTGGTCACCTTGCAGCCATGTCTCTGTAATCCCAACTATATCATACCCGTTTACATCTATTTGCGTGATTAATTCATCCACTTTACTGTGAATGCTCCGCGCGTTAAGGCACAAAGCCTTCAGGCTTGGCTTTTTAAAATTACTTGTCCTCTTCCCAATATTTTTCACTGTGGCCCTGTTTAATTCTGGCCCTTGATTTCTCTGCCTATCACTTTTCTTCTTCCCCTTCCTGTCTTTTGTTCTTGTCTTTGATTCCCCCCTCCTCTGACTCCTCGCAAAGGTTCCCATCCCCCTGCCATTTTAGTTTAAACCCTCCCCAACCACTCTAGCAAATATTCCCCCTATGACATCAGTCCCGGTACTGCCCAGGTGTAACCCATCCAGTTTGTACTGGTCCCACCTCCCCCAGAACCGGTCCCAATGCGCAGGAATCTAAAACCCTCCCCCTCACACCATCTCTTCAGCCATGTATTCATCCGATATATCCTGCTATTTCTACTCGGACTAGCACATGGCACTTGTAGTAATCCTGAGATCACTACCTTGGAGGTCCTACTTTTCAACTTACTTCCTAGCTCCCTATATTCTGCTTTTAGGACCTCATCCTTTTTTTTACCTATGTCGTTCCCTCACATATATTTTTATAAAGCACCAGACTGCTGACTTGGAAGTCAGTTTTGAAGTACTGGAGCAAGCCTTCTTCTTTGATGCTTGATGGAAGTCTGAATTTACTGAAGGACACAAAAAGTTCAAAGTCAGCCATGTCCTATTAAAAAAAAGTCAGAGTGTGTGCCCACCATGCATCCTAGGTTTAGCATCTCAAGCACAGAAAAAGTAAAGGCCGGAAAACGATTGCCTTTCAGATTGACAACGAGGAGACAGGGAAAGCAACCCTATTGCGTGCAAAAGAGATTAAGATGACATTTTGCTGCCTGCTTCACTAATTAGCAAGGTTGTGATTCGTGTAGAGCACTTGCACTAGGCTGAACATGGTGACTTTAGTGTAGAGATTTAAGGATTAGCTTTGAACTCGCAATGTGAAATATTAGTAACAAATGAGTTAATCCTATTGAATTAAAAAGTGCGCTAAAATACATTCTTCTGTCCATTATTTTAACAGATGCATCAACCAGATTTTGATTTATAAAGGTTAAGACCTCTATTTAAATAGCAGATGGAGGAATTTCATACATGCAAGCCAACCTATTAGTTATTAATACCACACAATGCGATTTCAACCAGCTAGTTTCAAATGAATCGGCAATTTAAACGTTATTCCAAAGATGATTTTATCTTCACACTTAGCTCTTGCACTTGGAAGATTTCCATAACTCAAGCTGCCCTGATCCTCTCCCTGACAGACTACACTATCCAGTGCATACTCACATCTCATATTTTTTCACCTCACGTACAATGTTTTACATTTGTCAGGGTTGAATTTCATTTGCCAGTGTTCTGCCCGATTGCTTGGCTTATCTGAATGTATTTACAATTGCGGAATGGCAAAACAAAATAAAGACAGATAAAGGCAAATATCTTTCATATTAGCATACTATGAAACAGCACAGGAGAAGGCCATTCAGCCCATCGTGCTTGTGCCAGCTCTTTGGTAGAGCTATCCAATTAATCCCACTCCTCTGCTCTTTCCCAATAGCACTGCAAGATTTTTCTTCTTCAAATATTTATCCAATTTTATTCAGTGTTTCAATATATGTGGTGTTTGATTGTTTGTGGTGTATAGTGCTGAATTTCCACAGGTCACAATCCCAGAAGTTGCATTTGCCCAATGGTGCCCTCCAGTGATCACCTCACTGTCGTTATCTGGGTTAGTGGGAGGTAGGGCATATAATTATCATGGGGCAGACAGGTACACATCAGGCTGAATCTCTGCTTCCCATTTGTCCACAGTGGCCAGAAGTTTCAGCACATGCCCACCTATAGGGAATAGCTTGCTCAAGTTCACCTTGGTGGACACCAGCTATGGTCCCCATGGCCCTCCTAAGCAAGGAGGAGCCAATCTCTACAAATTACCACTATCCCCGGCCCAGGATCCCACCAATGGGGCCCACATGTATCCAAGTGGATTGGGGGCAAGGAATGTGGAGAAGCAGTGGCTGGTAGGTTCAGGAGAAGCACTCCAAATCCAAGTAAATATTTCCTTTAAACTTACCCTGTTGACCTGGTTTTCCTGAGAGCAACTGGTGCCTCGGGCCAAACCAAGTGATTTTGACTTCAAATAGGCATTAGGTGCCTTATTTACAGATGCAAACGGTTGTTCCAAAAATTTTTTTTTTTTTAGCTTTTGCCATACTGGCAAGTGGCGCATTTCTGGCTTACGATAAGTGTGCACTTACTGCCCGCCATACTGGAGACTTGGGAGGCAGTTTAGCACCAGGCATACAGGTGCTGTGCAGCTGGATTTCTCAGTCAACAGCTTCTGTGAACAGGAGTGCAACAATATTTTCAGAAATGCCTGGAACAGACTCTGCATGATGCCATCCAACACATTATTGATGCAAACACCAAATAGGATAAATGACAGTAAGAGATAAGTTCACATGAGACTTTCATTCACCCATACACATATCTTGGAGATGGAGTGCTCATCTTGGATAAAACCCGAGATTTTGACTACACGTTACAATAGTTGGAAGTTCCTTCCTCAGGGCTGAAATAAGGTAGAAAGTGGAATGTTGAAAACAATGTACTTAGGATTCCTCTGAGCCTTATGATGCTCTAGCAACTCAAATAATGTGGAAACATGGTGTACACTTGCCATCATGAGGGTTAAATCTGTCCTGTGCCTTTCAGATTATTCCACTGTTTCTCCACAGCATTTCTTCATATGCTGTGACAGCTGTTCAGTATTCTCCTGGCAGATGGCTCCTAACTACAACCTATTGGGTCAAACTAAGTCAGTATAATGCACTCTCCAGACTCTAAGGATGCCTTCATGGGTTTGTTAGAGAGAACCAGATTTGTAAGGCAGTAAAAAGAAGGAATGTAATTTATATAGTGCCTTTCACAATCTCCAGACGTGACAAAGTGCTTCAGTCTAATGAGTACTTTTGAAATGTAGTCACTGTTGTAAATGTAGGGAAATGTGGCAGCCAATTTGTGCAAGGCAAGGTCCCAAAAAAGTGATGTGATGACAGGATAATCTGTTTTAGTTGATTTAGGGATAAATAATGACTAAAACACCAGAAAGAACTCCCCTGCTCTTCTTCGAATAGTGCGCTGGGATCTTTTATATCCAGCTGAGAGGGCAGACAGGTCTTGGTCTAACATCGCATCTAAAAGACAGCTCCTCCAACACAGCAGCACTCCCTCACTATTACATTGATGTATCCACTTAAGATTTTGTGCTCAAGTCTCTGGAATGGGACTCAAACCCACAATCTTCTGACTTAGCAGTGAAAGGGCTATCAACTGAGCCATGGCTAAGAGCAGCCCAGAATGGTTATTTAGGCCATGATTGATGATAACCTGTAGCCAACAATAGAATGATCGGGACAATTGTGGATCTTTGTGGATCACTGCAACCCACCTCATCTATCTAATGATGCTCTATTTTTAAGTGTTTATTTAATCCCCTCTTTATGATTCACTCAGCTTCAGCAGTCACTTCTGATAAAGCCTTCCATCTTCTAATAATGCTTTGCTTGAAAAGATTCCTAGTAATCTCTCTAGAATTAATTGCAGGTATGCACCCTCTTGTTAAGAAGTCACAGGGCACAGTGATTCAACACACCACTTCAGTAAAAAGGAAAAGATGACGATGAATGTAAATACCCTTTTTCTTATATCTTCTTCATCTACAGCAGCAAACAATGTGCTTCCCTTATAGATCAGTCTGTGTTTAGCATAACAAATATATTTTTATCCCATTAATCTTATCCGCATCGCTATGCGGTGTTGACAAATATAATTCTTTTATTCTTTCATGGGATGTGGGCGTCGCTGGCAAAGCCAACATTTGTTGCCCATCCCTAATTGCCCTTGAAAACTGAGTGGCTTGCTCGGACATTTCAGAGGGCAGTTAAGAGTCAACCACATTGCTATGGGTCTGGAGTCACATGTAGGCCAGACCAGGTAAGGACAGCAGATTTCCTTCCCTAAAGGACATTAGTGAACCAGATGCATTTTTACAACAACTGATGACAGTTTCATGACGCTATTAGTGAGAGGAGCTTTCAATTCCAAATTTTTTTAATTCATTAATTGAATTTAAATTCCACCAGCTGCCATGGTGGAATTTGAACCCATGTCTGCAGGGCATTGGCTAGGTCTCTGGATTACTAGTTCAGTGACATTACTACAACACCACTGTCACCAGAATGGCCTAAGCAGGGTTCCCCACGCCTTTTATGCCCAGCATCAGGACCCTCACTGGCTGCATAAAATTCAACCCCCTGCCAACAGATCTGGTGAAGTAATAAAAGCGAAATACTGCAGATGCTGGAAATCGGAAATAAAAACAGAAAATGCTGGAAATACTCAGCAGGTCTGGCAGCATCTGTGGAGATCCCTGACACTCCGATCATTCCCACATTCAAAGTGGTGCCTGTGACAAGTTGATAGTAGCATTGCTCTGCATTTAATAATTATTTTTACCTTCTTTCTTGGCATTCCTTCACAGACGAAGGTTTTAGGAAGGTTGTACTCAATTGATTGCAGACCTGCTGGTGGCTAGTCAGGCCTATCCATGACCGCAGATTCTCCCACAGCGGGTACAAGTGAAGGTGTAGTTGCCGCTGGGGACAATTAGATCTATCCTTCTCCTCCTTTTCTCTTTCACATGCTAGTTCTTCGCTCAGTCTCAAAGGTGTCTGTAGCCCTCTTGATGTAGCTTCTCCAGGCATCATGATCTATGGCCCGCGCTTCACACTGGCAATGGTCGATGTGACACAGAGAGAGGGACTTCTTCAGGGAGTCCTTGAAACATTTGCATGGGGCTCCTCTGTTACTTTTACCAGTGGTCAGCTCTCCATACAACATGATCTTGGGCAGGCAACTGTCGTCCATCCAGACAACGTGACCTGCCCAACGCAGTTGGCTTTGCAGGAGGATGGTCACAATGCTGGTGATGTTGGCTGTTTCCAGGACTTCAATGTTTGTGATGAGGTCCTGCCAGCGATCATGAGGATGCTGTGGAGGCAGCGCTGATGGAAGCGCTCTAGAAGGCGTACATGATGGCGGTATAGGACCCATGACTCACCGTCATACAGAAGGATGGTGAGGACTATGGCTTTGTACACTTTGAGTTTGGTCTGTGCTCTGAGGCTGGTGTTACTCCACTCATTTGTAGAGTCTGCCAAATGTACTGTTTGCTTTTGGAAGCCTATTGTCCACTTCCCTATCTATGGTGGCATCAAACGAGATGACACTCCCCAAATAGGTAAATTGTTTAACTGCACTCAGCTTGGTTCCCTCGATGACAATGCTTGGTGGTCTATATTCTTCCTGGGGTGCAGGCTGATACAGGACCTCAGCTTTGCTTAAACTGATTTTTAGTTCAAAGAGAAAAATGTTTTTTTTTAACCTTAAGCAAGAGAAAGTTACATTTAAAACAAAATAAGTTTTAATGCTTTAAAAAAAAACCTTTTGCTCATCATGAGGCTGAAATTAAGCTATTGGGATGGTGGAGGGAAATATTATGGTTTCTGAAAGAAATTTAAATGCCTCAGACAGTGAAGCAAATGTTTCTTTGAGTTGTTCCGAAGATGTTTGAACCAAACAACATTTTATGTGTGATGGACATGTGCTGAGTGCAAGACAGACAGATAGATAGTGAAAGTTATTTTATTGATATATCTTCGGCTAAAAATTGACTCACGACTGTTTTCGGTCATGGAGATCATGATTCATGATCTGTCCACACCCATTCCTATCGAGGCGGGCAGCCCAGGATGGTATGTTGCCTCCCTGGTGCTAGGGTCAACGATGTTTCGGAGCGGCTGCAGGACATTCTGAAAGGGGAGGGTGAGCAGCCAGAGGTCGTGGTCCATATTAGCACTAACGGCATAGGCAGGAAGAGAGATGAGGTCCTGCAAAGTAAATATAGGGAGTTAGGCAGAAAGATAAAAAGCAGGACCTCCAGGGTTGTAACCTCAGGCTTACTCCCTGTGCCACGTGCTAGTGTGGGTAAGAATAGGAGGATAAGGCAAATGAATGAGTGGCTAAAGAGCTGGTGTTGGCGGGAGGCCTTCAGCTACTTGAATCATTGGGATCTCTTCTGGTGCAGAGGTGGTGGTATTGTAAGAAATGGCTATCTAATAACCTTATAATAGCTTAAGAAATTAATTGAATATTAGAGAAATAGCTCTCTATTATTAAGATTCTATAGCAGCTTGCTGGGCTGACAGGCACAGAACAGCGTAGGCCTGTTATCTCTGCCAAGGACATGACTCTAGAACTGGCTATGTGCAAGACATTCCTCAGCCTGATAAGGTGGGAACTCATGACCCATATCTAAACCAACTGTCTTGAGTAAAGGTTAACGGGATGTAAGCCACGAGATGGCTTCATGGGCTTCAGACAGAAATAGGAGGGATCTACCTTGGATATCTGTCCCTTTTTTAAATTTGTTCCTGGGATGTGGGTGTCACTGGCTAGGCCAGCATTTATTGCCCATCCCTAATTGCCCTTGAGAAGGTGGTGGTGAGCTGCCTTTTTGAACCGCTACAGTCCTTGTGGGATAGGTACACCCACAGTGCTGTTAGGAAGGTATTTCCAGGATTTTGACCCAGTGACAGTGAAGGAACCCATTTCTCCCCTTGCTGATGGTTCTTGTCTTTTATGATTTTATAAAGGACAAATTGCACAAACACAGGGTTGGGCTGAACCACAAACTTGTTTATAAAAACCCTCCTAACACCCTGATACAAAGACCTCTAAACTAATTTAAAGGACATCACATGACACCTTGATTGGTTATTCCGATTTAAATCCCTCCACGATTTAACCTCGGCTCCCACCCAAACACACAAGTCACCACGACTTAAGATAAACCTTTTTCAAAAAGCCACAGGCAAAGCCCCACGTTTCTGTCCCAAACTCACTCAATTCAAAACCCAAACCCTCCCAGAATTTAGTTGTTACACTTAAAATTGCTTTAAACTCTCAGCCCCAAATACCCCTTGGACGTGGCTGATAACTTACAATCCTCCACGCGGTTGGCCCTTCCGTTGAGGATCTGCAGGTCCATGAGCCAGGCTAACCTTTCCTGACCCTTCTTCTTGACTGCACTGCCAAACCCTTCGATCTTGTTCTTTTTATGATGATCCTTATCGAAATATCATAAACGCAGCTCCTGAAGCCATCCTGCTGGATGGTCAGCGCTTAGCACATTTTAATCTCTTTCATTTGTTACCTGCCTCGTCCAGACAGATCCACTCAGTGCTGATGTTATTTCTATAACCGAGAATAATGAATTCCACCAAGGTGAGGTATTCCAGGCTCCAGAGCTGATATACATAAAAAGGTTTCTCTCCTGCCTTGACAGGAGTGATTGCTATGGTCTGGAGCCGGTTAGTTGTAACAATGGCCGCCCCAATTACATAATTGGGTTACATGATGGCAGTTATCCTGTGTCACTGTTATGATAATATCCCAAATTCCAGTCCTTTAACAGTATCAGTTCTGTTGTGATGTTGAAATGTTTGAAATTGACCCCTTGGATTGCAGCCTGCCTCTCTGTTTTGTGTTGAGATTTGGCTTTTATCCACAGTAGTAGTGTCAGTGGGGGTTGGGGTTTTTCCCCATATTTCATAAAGTCCAGATTTAAAGTCCAGTTGAGGGGGTGGGGAAGGAATTCCAATCCCACAGAACGGCGATATATTTCCACGTCAGGATCATGTGTGGCTTGGAGGGCAACTTGCAGGTGGTGGTGTTCCCATGTATCTGCTGCCCGTGTCCTTCTAGGTGGTAGAGGTCGTGGGTTTGGAAGTTGCTGTCTAAGGAGCCTTGGTTGTTGCTGCAGTGCATCTTGTAGATGGTACACATTGCTGCCACTGTGCGTCGGTGGTGGAGGGAGTGAATATTTGTGGATGAAGTGACAATCAAGCAAGCTGATTTGTCCTGGATGGTGTCGAGCTTCTTAAATGTTGTTGCAGCTGCACCCATCCAGGCAAGTGGAGAGTATTCCATCACACTCCTGACTTGTGTCTTGTAGATAGTGGACAGGCTTTGGGGAGCCAGGATTCCTAGCCTCTGACCTGCTCTTGTAGCCACGGTATTTATATGGCTACTCCAGTTCAGTTTCTGGTCAATGGTAACCCCTAGGATGTTGATAGTGGGGGGTTCAGCAATGGTAATGTCATTGAATGTCAATGGGAGATGGTTAGATTCTCTCTTGTTGGAGATGGTCATTGCCTGGCACTTGTGTGGCACGAATGTTACTTGCCACTTATCAGCCCGGATATTGTCCGGGTCTTGTTGCATTTCTACACGGACTGCTTCAGTATCTGAGGAGTTGCGAACGGTGCTGAACATTGTGCTATCAGCAAACATCTCCACTTCTGATCTTATGATTGAAGGAAGGTCATTGATGAAGCAGCAGGAAAGGATTGGACACTGCCCTGAGGAACTACTGCAGTGATGTCCTGGAGCTCAGATGATTGACCTGCAACAACCACAACCATCTTCCTAGGTATGACTCCAACCAGGGGAGAATTTTCCCCCCGATTCCCATCGACTCCAGTTTTACTCGGACTCCTTGATGCCATACTCGGTCAAATGCTGTCTTGATGACAAAGGCAGTCACTCTCACCTCACCTCTGGAGTTCAGCTCTTTTGTCCATGTTTGAACCAAGGCTGCAATGAGGTCTGGAGCTCAGTGGTCCTGGCAGAGCCCAAACTGAGCGTCAGGTAGCAGGTTATTGCTAAGCAAGAGTTGCTTGATAGCACTGTTGACAACATCTTCCATCACTTTGCTGATGATTGAGAGTAGACTGATGGGACACTAATTGGCTGGGTCGGATTTGTCCTGCTTTTCATGTACAGGAGATACCTGGGCAATTTTTCACATTGCTGGGTAGATGCCAGTGTTGTAGCTGTACTGGAACAGCTTGGCTAGGGGCGCGGCAAGTTCTGGAGCACAGGTCTGCAGTACTATTGCTGGAATGTTGTCAGGGCCCATAGCCTTTGCAGTATCCAGTGCCTTCAGTCGTTTCTTGATATCACGTGGAATGAATCGAATTGGCTGAAGACTGGCATCTGTGATGCTGAGGACTTCAGGAGGAGGCCGAGATGGATCATCAACTCGGCACTTCTGGCTGAAGATTGTTGCAAATGCTTCAGCCTTATCTTTTGCACTGATGTGCTGGGCTCCCTCATCATTGAGGATGGGGATATTTGTGGAGCCACCTCCTCCAGTTAATTGTCTACCGCCATTCACGACTGGATATGGCAGAACTGCAGAGCTTAGATCTGATCCATTGGTTATGGGCTCACTTAGCTCTGTCTGTCGCAAGCTGCTTCTGCTGTTTGGCATGCATGTAGCCCTGGGTTGTAGCTTCACAGGTTTGCACCTCATTTTGACATGCCCTCCTTCACTCTTCATTGAACCAAGGTTGGTCACCCGGCTTGATGGTAATGGTAGAGTGAGGGATATGCTGGGCCATCAGGTTACGGATTGTGGTTGAATACAATTCTGCTGCTGCTGATGGCCCACAGCACCTCATGGATGCTCAGTTTTGCATTCCTAGAGCTGTTCAAAATTTATCCTATTTAGCACGGTGGTATTGTCGCACAACACGATGGAGGGTATCCTCAATGTGAAGATGGGACTTTGTCTCCACAAGGACTGTGCGGTGGTCACTCCTACCAATACGGTTATGGGCAGATGCATGGTCAAGTATATTTTTCCCTCTTGTTGGTTCCCTCACCACATGCCACAGACCCAGTCTAGCAGCTATGTTCTTTCGGACTCGGTCAAGAGTGGTGCTACCAAGTCACTCTTGGTGATGAAAGTTGAAGTCCCCCACCCAGAGTACATTCTGTGCCCTTACCACCCTCAATGCTTCCTCCAAGTGCTGTTCAACATGGAGGCATACTGATTCGTCTGCTGAGGTGGGGGCCCGGGCAGTAGGTGGTAATCAGCAGGAGGTTTCCTTGCCCATGTTTGGCCTGATGCCATGAGACTCCATGTGGTCCGGAGTCAATGTTGAGGACTCAGGGTAACTCCCTCTTGACTGTATACCACTGTGACACCACCTCATTGGCTCTGTCCTGCCAATGGGACGGGACAGAACCGGGGATGATGGCAGTGTCTAGGAGGTATGATTCCGTGAGTATGACTATGTCAGGCTGCTGGTTGACTAGTCTGTGGGACAGCTCTCCCAACTTTGGCACAAGCCCCCAGATGTTAGTAAGGAGGACTTTGCAGGGTTGACTGGGCTGGGTTTGCCATTGTGGTTTCCGGTGCCTAGGTCGATGCCGGGTGGTCCATCCGGGTTTCATTCCTTATTGACTTCATAGCCATTATATACAACGGAGTGGCATGATAGGCCCTTTCAGAGGGCATGTAAGAGTCAAACTTGCTGTGAGTCTGGAGCCGCATGTAGACAAGGACAGCAGATTTCCTTCCCTAAAGGACATTAATGAACCAGATGGGTTTTTACAACAATCGACAATGGTTTCATGCCATCATTAGATTAGTTTTTAATTCCAGACTTTTTTTTTTTTACTAATTGAATTCAAATTCCACCTTCTGCCGTGGTGGGATTCGAACCCATGACCCCAGAGCAATACCCTGGGTCTCTGGGTTACTAGTTCAATGACAATACCACTACGCCACCACCTCCCCTTACTAAATGGATAATTGAATAGGTGATTGGCATGAGACACCCACCAGCGCCCTAGCAATAAGGCATATAAACAGGCTGTCGGGAGGGAAAAAAACCACTGTAGACAGAAAAGAGCTTTCCAACGTAGATCCATGCTGGCTTTGGCCTATAACCTCGGTTAGCTCAAGAAGACAATAGGATAAAGGAGAACTTTCTGGGGTGGATCCAAGCTGGCTCCGGCGTAACCCCTTGGTTATCTCAAGAAGACAGAGAGCAGAGGAGACTGCGACCGTCAGCTACAGAGCTTGTCACATCCCAAGCTGAAATGATTCACACTTGAAATCATAAATCTAACTTTAACAAAGATTTAACAAGTGTTTTATTAGAGACTTCTGAAGCGTTCTGTTCACTGTGCTCACTACTGCAGCATATGCTTGTCTGACGTTACAATAATGCCCTGGCCAGGTGTTTTCCCCAAAGCACAAAACTACTTTCAGTTTCCCTTCTAAGTACCATATATTCTCTAATACTCAAGCCCATACATACAATCATGACAGATCTCAGCATTACTCTGCTTCATCCAACTATTCAAAGAACATAGAAAATTACAGCACAGGAACAGGTCCTTCGGCCCTCCAAGCCTGCGCCGATCCAAATCCTCTATCTAAACCTGTCGCTTATTTTCTAAGGGTCTGTATCTCTTTGCTTCCTGCCCATTCATTTATCTGTCTAGATACATCTTAAAAGACGCTATCGTGCCCGCGTCTACCACCTCCGCTGGCAACGCGTTCCAGGCACCCACCACCCTCTGCGTAAAGAACTTTCCACGCATATCTCCCCCATATTCATCCAATTGGGACCAATAAACTGCTCTGAGGGGACTGCTGCTGCCAGCTATGGGGATCAGCATCCCTCTACTTCCCCCATACATTCGACCAATCCAGGACTGGTAAACCATTCTCACCTGTTATGGGTCGTATGTCTTTTCTATCTATTTAGCTTATGTATTCTATCTAAATTATTGCTTCTTAATAAACTGCTTTAAAACCACCTATGACTTTGACCTCCTTTTGGGTAATCTGTGACTCCCGGGCCAAATCTTACAGCAAGTTACTGCTTTATGCCCCTTCTCAACTCCGGCCCACCCTCATCCTGCCACCTGGCATGATGTGCAAGCTGTCAATGATGTGACCATGGACATCTTGCTTTACACCCCACTCACCCTTCCTTTACCTAAACCCTCCCTTCTGATGTTATGCTTTTAGATACCCAAGAACTGCTGCCTGCCCAACAATAGCACAGCCAGGAGGAAGAGTGAGTAAGACCACACCACTGATGAAGACCACACCACTTGATCTGACACTTACAGCCACTAGCTCAGATATTGGCACTGTGCATTTCTTAGACACCAGTGTAGAATCTGGATCTGCACATGGTGAGTCACCGAGCTCACGTGGGCTGCTGCCAGGCCCAGAGGGAAAAGATAGCTCATGTATCAGCTCACCGGGGCCAAGGTCGCAGATGCGTTCTGTGACAGGAGATTCAGATGAGGACTTTGATGGGGTGGCATAGATGATGATCCACATCAAGATGCTTGGTGCATAAGCAGGCCAGCTGTAAGAAATGGGTCCTTTAATAACTGATACTTCTCATATTTAGAATTAATATAGAATTCTTAAAGAAATAGTTCTCTCTTTCTTATTAAGAAAGATTCTATAGCAGGCAGCTAGGACAGCGAAGGCCTGTTATCTGTGCCAAGGACATAACTCTAACACAGACTCTGAAACAAGACATTCCTAAAGCTGATTAGATAGAGCCTCGAACCATCTCTAGACAAGTGTCTGGCCGAAGTTTACAAACAATACCAAGTACGAGATAAGGTGACAGGTGACTTTTGGGGGGGGCGGGGGCAGAATGATGGACAACGAGGAGGTGACCTCTGACACCTGGGGTACCTGTCCTCTATTCATTGGTTAGAAGGGTTCAAACTATTGACTGACATAAGGTGAACTCCCAGCCCCAAAAATAAGGTATATCAATGAATATTCAGAGGAGAAACGACAGCAGCCCCGTCTGGCAGAAGATAGAGAGCTTCCTGACACCTCGGCTAACTGGAGAAGGCGAAAAGACAGAGAGAGAGAGAGAGAGAGAGCGAGAGAGAGAGAGAGAGAGAGAAAAGACTGTTCTTCCAGCAGCAGTAATCAACTGCAAAATCATCTTTCACAGCTTGTATATCTCTTCTATCTATTTAGCTTATTAATTAACCATAGAGAGAGAGATACAGCACTGAAACAGGCCCTTCGGCCCACCGAGTCTGTGCCGACCAACAACCGCCCATTTATACTAATCATACATTAATCCCATATTCCCTACCACATCCGCACCATTCTCCTACCACCTACCTACACTCAGGGCAATTTACAATGAACAATTTACCTATCAACCTGCAAGTCTTTGGCTGTGGGAGGAAACCGGAGCACCCGGCGGAAACCCACGTGGTCACAGGGAGAACTTGCAAATTCTGCACAGGCAGTACCCAGAACCGAACCTGGGTCACTGGAGCTATGAGGCTGTGATGTTAACCACTGCGCCACTGTGCCGCATCATCATATTTAAATTACTACTTTTTTATATTCATTATATTTAAACCATTGCTTCTTAATAAACCACTTTGAAATTACTTATTAGTTTCGACCTCCTTCTGTGCCTCCCAAACCTAAATCTTACACAGCCAGACAGCCTCCACTGGCTAGGAGCATGGAGGAATTAGCTCCAATGTGGCACAGCGAATTGCACATAGCACGGAGTCCATCTTTTCCACCATGGAAGTGATGGCCAACTCCATGACAACACTAGCAGGCTCAGTCGTGATGCAGCATCTGGTGACTGTTATCTCAGATTCCGCTGCAACACTTCCACTCACTGCTGCCATGGAAACTCCAATGGAGGTCATGAGATCCATGCTTGCTGCCATGAAGGCTCTGACTGCTGCCATCATGGCTGTAGATTTCAGTACTCAAAGGCCCTTGCAGCAGTTCAGCAATCCGTGCTCGAGCAGATTACCAGGATTGGTGAGCTGCTGCCACCGGGGAGTGGCAGTGGCTCTGTGGAGCATACAGTCTTAGAGTCATAGAGTTATACAGCACAGAAACAGGCCCTTCAGCCCACCGTGTCCATGCCAACCATCAAGCAGCTATCTATTCTAATCCCATTTTCCAGCACTTGGTCCGTAGCCTTGTATGCTATGGTGTTTCAAGTGCTCATTTAAATACATCTTAAATGTCGTTAGGTTTCCTGCCTCTACCACCTCTTCAGGCAGTGCGTTCCCAGATTCCAACCACCCTCTGGGTGAAAAACTTTTTCCTCAAATCCCCTCTAAACCTCCTGCCCCTTACCTTAAATCTATGCCCCCTGGTTATTGATCCCTCCGCTAAGGGAAAACGTTTCTTCCTATCTATTCTATCAATGCCCTTCATAATTTTGTACACCTCAATCAGGTCCCCCCTCAGCCTTCTCTGCTCTAAGGAAAACAACCCTAACCTTTTCAGTCTCTCTTCATAGCTGAAATGCTCCAGCCCAGGCAACATCCTGGTGAATCTCCTCCACACCCTCTCCAGTGCAATCACATCCTTTCTATAGTGTGGTGACCAGAACTGTACACAGTACTCCAGCTGTGGCCTAACTAGCGTTTTGTACAGCTCCATCATAACCTCCCTGCTCTTATATTCGATGCCTCGGCTAATAAAGGCAAGTATCCCATATGCCTTCCTAACCACCTTATCTACCTGTGCTACTGCCTTCAGTGATCTATGGACAAGTACACCAAGGTCCCTCTGACTCTCTAATTCCTAGGGTCCTACCATCCATTGTATATTCCCTTGCCTTGTTGGTCCTCCCAAAATGCATCACCTCACACTTCTCAGGATTAAATTCCATTTGCCACTGCTCCGCCCATCTTAACAGCCCATCTATATCGTCCTGTAATCTAAGGCTTTCCTCCTCACTATTTACGACACCACCAACTTTCGTGTCATCTGCAAAATTACTGATCACACCTCCTATATACAGGTCTAAATCATTAATGTACAATACAAACAGCAAGGGTCCCTGCACCGATCCCTGCGGTACACCACTGGTCACAGGCTTCCAATCACAAAAACAACCCTCCACCATCACCCTCTGCCTCCTGCCACTAAGCTAATTTTGGATCCAATTTGCCAAATTGTCCTGGATCCCATGGACTCTTACCTTCTTAACCAATCTCCCATGCGGGACCTTATCAAAAGTCTTACTGAAGTCCATGTAAACTACATCTACTGCTTTACCCTCATCTACACATCTAGTCACTTCCTCAAAAAACTCATTCAAGTTTGTTAGGCATGATCTCCCCCGGACAAAGCCATGCTGACTATCCTTGATTAATCCCTGCCTCTCCAAGTGGAGATGAACCTACTGTTTTCTCTCATCAGGGCAGCATTCGTGTGCCCACCCCTGCCATTCTGCGAGTTTCCTTGCAGTTGCCCCTCAGCCAGCCAACCCAGTTTGCTGCCACCCATGCAGTTCAAAGTTGGGCCCTCATGGCCCAGAGCTGCTCAAGAGGATCCTACAAGGCCACCTGCTGTCTCTGCCAGGAAAAGGCAGTAGCCTGCCACCAGCCATGCTGCAGTCACTGAGGTAGCACTGTATAGGAGCACTTGGACGGCAAGGGTGAACAGTCCATTTTTGTTTGTATATTTGAATGCATTGCCATATAAAAATGTAGATGAAAATGTTTTTGTTGTTGCCTTTGATTGTAGAATGTTGACCAAGGTGACACTGTGATGGGTTGTCTCAGATGGATGAAACAGTGGGGTGGGGGGGCGGGGGGGGCGGAAGGGGGGTGCGGTGGATCCATAACGATAAAGGGAAGTTGGCCAATGGGAACCCGCGTCTGAGCAGGGGATCCTAGACACCCCGTGCAGGGCGAATGGGATGCCTCCTCCCTCCCTCCTCCTCTTCCTCCTCATCCTGTACCTCCTCCTCCCAAGGTACCCTCCGGATTTCGGGTGGCGATGGCTGCGTATTCAGGATGGCAATGTTCTGGAGGACGCAGCAGATTACCACAAACTTGGGCACCATGTATTGGAGGGCTCCCACCCCCTCAAGCAGTCCAGACATTGGAAGCATTTATTCAGCAAGTTGATGGTCTGCTCCATGATGTTCCTGGTGACTCCATGGCTCTTGTTATAGGCATGTTGTCTTTGCATGGTCGGGTGGCGAAGGAGGGCTCATGTGCCATGCATACAGGGGGCAGCCTTTGTCTCCAAGCAGCCATCCTCTGGTTGTTCTTAAAGGTCTGAAGAAAGCAGAACAGCAGACTGCCACAGAATGAAGGCTTCAAGGCTGATGCCAGGATAGCGGGCATTCATTGACATGAAGTGCTGTGCACGGTCGCATATCAACTGCAGATTAATTGAGTTGTAGCCTTTGTAGTTCTTATACGACTGTCTGGTGGCACGAGGATCCACGGAGCCATGTGTGTGTAGTCGCTGGTGATCTTCTCCGTCAGGACTCCTGCTATCCTGTCAAAGTCGCTTGCTCTCTCATTCTTCTTCTCCCTGCTGAGGGAGAAAATGATGTATTTGCCTCCCCTGGTACAGATGGTTACACTCACCTCCCAGATGTATCGATGGACAGCCTTCTGGTAGATGTTGGATATGTTGCCCACTTCTGGCCCATGCTGTGAAATCCTCCTGCGCTACTCCCTCTTTGCAGGGCTTCCCCTCCCTTACAGCCTTCTCTCTATTTGCTGGTCATGTTGCGGACCCAGAGGCACTGCAACCACGGCCTCAATACCTGTTGCAGAGTTGGGTCACTTGTTCCTGTTGCCTCGCTGAATGTATGCAGCAACTCTCCAAAACACCTCCAAACACAGCACTTCCACTAACTTTATCTAAATAGAAGTAAGTCAAAAGCACCTCACCTGAAAGTTGAAAAAAAAGACTTCTTCAGATGCTTCCAATGCATGCATGGCACACCCGTGATAGCGCTTTTCCCACCATGGAGGATCATGTGGTCGGATGTGACCTCCAGGGCTGATGCTTGCCCTACACAGCCTAATTTCACAACTCTTATGTTTGTCAAGCAATATCTGTGCTGGAGAACTTTAAGCATTTTAAGTGAAACATTTCCAATTTTAAGCTATGTCAGGAGAGGCATGTCCTCCTCTTCTTCTTCGGCCTCCTTATCTCGAGAGACATTGGGCAAGCACCTAGAGGTGGTCAGTGGTTTGTCAAGCAGCGCCTGGAGTGGCTATAAAGGTCACTTGAGTGACAGACTCTTCCACAGGCGCTGCAGATAAAATTGGTTGTCGGGCTGTTACACAATTGGCTCCCCCCTTGCGCCTCTGTCTTTTTTCCTGCCAACTGTTAATTCTCTTCGACTCGCCATTCTTTAGCCCCGCCTTTATGGCTGTCCGCCAGCTCTGGCGATCACTGGCAACTGACTCCCACAACTTGTGGTTAATGTCACAGGACTTCATGTCACATTTGCAGACGTCTTTAAAGCAGAGGCATAGACGGCCGGTGGGTCTGACACCAGTGACAAGCTCGCTGTACAATGTGTCTTTGGGGATCCTGCCATCTTCCATGCGGCTCACATGGCCAAGCCATCTCAAGCACCACTGGCTCAGTAGGGTGTATAAGCTGGGGATGTTGGCTGCCTCGAGGACTTCTGTGTTGGAGATACGGTCCTGCCACCTGATGCCAAGGATTCTCCGGAGGCAGCGAAGATGGAATGAATTGAGACGTCCCTCTTGGCTGACATACGTTGTCCAGGCCTCGCTGCTGTAGAGCAAGGTACTGAGGACACCGGCTTGATACACTCAGACTTTTGTGTTCCATATCAGTGCACCATCTTCCCACACTCTCTTGGCCAGTCTGGACATAGCAGCGGACGCCTTTCCCACGCGCTTGTTGATTTCTGCATCGAGAGACAGGTTACTGGTAATAGTTGAGCTTAGGTAGGTGAACTCTTGAACCACTTCCAGAGCGTGGTCGCTGATATTGATGGATGGAGCATTTATGATGTTATGACATGTATAAGAAGTAATTTTATGAAACCTTGCATTCAGTGGAGCACTTCACCCACCGGAAGCATAGATTGAGAATATGGGCACACAGTCCCACCAATTTTCCACCCATCACAATTAGCATAGAGAAATGCATGGAAGCAGTGCTTTTGAATTCCCTTTCCAGGAACAGAATTTCATAAGATTACTTCTGGCATAACACAGGTTGGATGGAAAGTAAAACTCCTTCTGCTCTGCTTTAACTTGGAAAGATTGCCCTCTGCTGTATCAGTGTGAATTTCACCACAAACCATCAAATTATACTGAAGATTTCGAGCACTGATCCCATACTCCCAGTAGAAATCTGTGCTCAAAGTGCACATAGTTGAAAAATAAGTTCTGGGCTTTTGTAGCTCGCCTTTCTACCCATGCTTCCTTCAAACATGGTTCCACATTGGGAATATGGGCTAAATAGGTAGAGGATAGGATAGGATCAGTCCCAGGTATGGTTTCCCTTAAGGTCAAATATTTGTTTGTACTCAGGCCCTGAATCAGATTCCTTCATGCTATGTGCTATTCATGAATGCCAGTACTCACCTCACAGGATCTCAACTATTGACCACCTAATGAGTACTTTCAGTGTTGCAACACAAGCACACTACTGAAAGGGTTGTAAGGTTTCGTGCATTTTCATGACTTACATTTATGGGTAACTTTGCAATATCTTTTATCCAAGAACTCCAATGTCAACCCTGGACTGCAAAGCATGATAGAACATAAGAACATAAGAAATAGGAGCAGGAGTAGGCCATTCGGCCCCTCACGCCTGCAGATCATGGCTGCTCTGCCCCAGACCTCAACTCCCCTTTCGTGCCAGCTCCTCATAGCCCTCAACTCCGATATTTCAAAATTTTATCTACCTCCTCTTTAAATACTTTCAGTGATCTAGCCTCCACAACTCTCTGGGGTAGAGAATTCCAGACATTCACTATCCTCAGAGAAGAAATTCCTTCGCATCTCAGTTTTAAATGAGTGTCCCCTTATTCTGTAACTATGTCCCCGAGTTCAAGATTCCCCTACTATAGAGTGGCGCAGTGGTTATCACCGCAGCCTCACAGCTCCAATGACCCAGGCTCAGTTCTGGGTACTGCCTGTGCGGAGTTTGCAAGTTCTCCCTGTGACTGCGTGGGTTTTCGGTAGGTGCTCCGGTTTCCTCCCACAGCCAAAGACTTGCAGGTTGATAGGTAAATTGGCCATTATAAATTGTCCCTTGTATAGGTAGGTGGTAGGGGAATTGAGGGAAGGTGGGGATGTGGTAGGAATATGGGATTAATGTAGGATTAGTATAAATGGGTAGTTGATGGTTGGCACAGACTCAGTGGGCCAAAGCACTGTTTCAGTGCTGTATCTCTAAATAAATACTAGTGGAATCATCTACCCTGTCAAGCCCCCTCAGAATTTCAATACGATCACCCCTCATTCTTCTAAACTCTAATGAATAAAGACCTAACCTGTTTAGCCTTTCTTGATAAGTTAACCCCTTCAACCCAAGAATCAGCCTTGTGAATCTCTTTTGAACTGCCTCCAATTCCAGTATATCCTTTCTTAAATACGGGGACCAAAACTGTACACAGTACTCCAGGTGCAGCCTCACCAACACCGTATACAGTTGACTTCCCTATTTTTAAACTCCAGCCCCCTAGCAATAAAGGCCAAAACTCCTTTTGCCTTCTTAATTACCTGCTGCACCTGCATGCTAACTTTTTATGTTTCATGCACAAGAACACCCAGATCCCTCTGTGCTGCACTTTTTTGAAATCTCTCTCCATTTAAGTAATAGTCTGCCTTTTGATTCTTCCTACCAAAGTGCATGACCTCACACTTTCCTACATTAAACTCCATCTTCCAAGTTTTTGCCCACTCACTCAACCTATCTATATCCCCTTGCAGATTCCTTACCTCCTCATCACAACATGCCCTCCCGCCTATTTTTGTATTATCGGCAAATTTGGATATATTACACTCTGCCCCCTCCTCCAAGACATTAATATAGATAGTAAATAATTGAGGCCCTGGGACTGATCCTTGTGGAACTCCACTAGTTACGTCTTTCCAACCTGAAAAAGACCCATTAATCCCAACTCTCCGTCTTCTGTGAGTTAACCAATCCTCAATCCATGCTAATACATTACCCCCAATACCGTGAGCTCCTATCTTGTGCAATAATCTTTTATGTGGCACCTTATTGAATGCCTTCTGGAAATCTAAATACACTACATCTACCAGTTCCCCTTTGTCAACTCTGCTTGTTATATCCTGAAAGAACTCTAGAAAATTTGTCAAACATAATTTGCCTTTCAAAAAACCATGTTGACTCTGTTCGATTGCGTTAAGCTTTTCTAAATGTCCTGCTATTTCTTCCTTAATAATGGACTCTAGCATTTTTCCAATGACCGATGTTAGGCTAACTGGCCTATAGTTTCCTGCTTTTTGTCTCCCTCCCTTCTTAAACAGGGGACATCACATTAGCGGTTTTCCAATCCACTGGGCCCCTGCCGGAATCCAGTGAGTTCTAGAATATTTCGGCCAATGCCTCCACTATCTCTGCAGCCACTTCCTTTAAAACCCTTGGATGTAGGCCATTAGGTCCTGGCGACTTGTCTGCCTTTAGTCCCATTAGTTTGTCAAATATTTTGTCCCTCGTGATAGAGACTGTTACAAGATCTTTCCTCCCATTAGCTGCCTTGCTTATCTGATATCTGTGGGATGTTTATAGTGTCCTCCACCGTGAAGACCGATGCAAAATATTGGTTTAAATTATCTGCCATTTCCATGTTCATCCAGTCGCGTCCTCCAAGGGTCCCACCCTCACTTTAGCTACTTTCTTTCCTTTTATATACCCATAGAAGCTCTTGCTGTTTGTTTTCATATTTCTTGCCAATTTACTTTCATAACCAATTTTCTCCCTCTTTATTAGCTTTTTAGTCATCCGCTGCCAGTTCCTAAAAAATTCCCAATCCTTTGGCCTACCACTAGTTTTTGCCACTATGTATGCCTTAGTTTTTGATTGGATACTCTCCTTGACTGCCTTTGTTAACCATGGGTGGTTCATCCTTCTTTAATTACATCAAATTTGGACCGTGGTAAGGGACAGGAGGGTGTGACTGTGAGTGAGGCAGGTATGGGGATCCAGAATTTAGCTTTGGAGGAGTCTCAGCCTTATCTAATAGGTACGAGGTTCTTGCTCCCAGTATAGACGTGGGAACAGGCTGCAGGGAGGATGAGCGAACTGACCACAGCACCGTGGTTCAGAGCACCATTCAAGTGGGGGAGAAAAGAGAAATGTAGTAGTAATAGGGGATAGCATAGTTAGGGGAATAGATACTGTTCTCTGCAGCAAAGATAGAG
Source organism: Heterodontus francisci (assembly GCF_036365525.1). Classification (NCBI taxonomy): domain Eukaryota; kingdom Metazoa; phylum Chordata; class Chondrichthyes; order Heterodontiformes; family Heterodontidae; genus Heterodontus; species Heterodontus francisci. The sequence continues at coordinate 102,814,025 of NC_090380.1, read as the reverse complement.
AGTCCCGAAGGCTGTATTGCCTACCTGGTGCCAAGGTTAAGGACATCTCTTCTGGGCTGGAGAGGAACTTGGAGTGGGAGTGGAAGGATCAAGTTGTCGGGGTGCACGTAGGTACCGAGGACATAGGTAGGACTAGGAAAGAGGTTCTGCTGAGGGAGTATGAGCAGCTCAGGGTTAAATTAAAAAGTAGAACCACAAAGGTAATAATCTCCGGATTACTACCTGAGCCACGTGCAAATTGGCGTAACGTAAATAAGATTACGCGGCTCAAAGATTGGTGTGGGAGAAATGGGTTCCAATTCATGGGGCACTGGCACCAGTACTGGGGAAGGAGAGAGCTGTTCCGTTGGGACGGACTCTTTTTGAACCATGCTGGGACCAGTGTCCCGGCGAATCATTTAACTAGGACTTTAAACTAATTAGTGGGGGGGGAGGGTTCAATTGAAGGGAAGTTTAAAAAAATCAAAAAGAAACGAAAGCAGAGGTGCAGGGTAGTGAAGAGGTGAACGGTAATCAAAGTATAACAGGAAGGGGCAGAAAATATAAGCAGAAGAGTGCAGCAGACATGGCAAAAAGTCAAAGCTTAAGGCTCTTTATCTGAATGCACACAGCATTTGTAACAAGATAGATGAGTTGACTGCACAAATACAATGTTGCGATTTGACTTTGAAAACTGTTTGTTCAGAGACAGTCGGGTCACAAACTGTTCTGGCACATGAAGGATGAACCATTGTCACTGAACTATGTAAAAATGTCATCTTGAGAGGTGTGTGTGTGGACCTGCATGTTGCCTAAAATGGAAAGGGGAAGTCGTGCAGCTGGAGGGCATCCCACATTGTGGGGGCTAAGGGTCGTGACATATTTTACATTTGTGAAAAATAAGGACACCCCTTACTAATAGGACTAATTATATGCTATGTACATTAATATATTGAAGTCTGTTTGAGTTAATGCTTGCTTTATTATGAAATGGTTTTTCAAGGCTATACTCTGTTTAAACCTTTTTTAAAACCTTTTTTAAACCCTATGAGACAGATGGGTTGGAGACCTCGGCACTCCTTGCAGGGGGCGTGCTGAGATAAATGTGAAACTGCAGAATTGCAAAAATGATTGGTATCAGGAAGACTGTGACCTTTAGGATATTTGCTAAAATAAAAAGAAACAAGAAAAATCTGTAACAGCTGTCAACAACGTGTCTGTACACGGACACAGGTGTCTGTGGTAAAGATTTTGAGTTCCGTAACTGGCAATTTCAGGGAAGAGAAATTTCCCATTGGCTTCTTTCTTCCGACCGGTCCGACTTTTTAAAAAATTTCAGCCGTCAGTTTCACAGCTGTCAGGTGCTTGGAGCCGACACAGCATTTACAAACCTCGGACAAGTTAGGGGTTTCCTGACGGGTTCTGATTTTTTTTTAAATCCCGTCGAAAACCACTAACTTGTCCAAGGCTCGGAAGCGCTTTCTCTGCTCCAAGCACCTGACAGCTATAAAACAGACAGCTGTGATTTTTTTTAAAAACAGATGTCATGATACTTTTTTTTCTCTCCTTGGGAAATGTGCAGTGTGCCTTTAAGGCTGTAAGAGATCAGTACTTCTTTAAGGCAGCCAGCTTCAGATGTTACCGGAAATTGCATCTTGGTTGCCCTGGATACAGCCATACAGAGAGGAAGAACAGGACATACAATGTTGCTGTTTGACTTTGAAAACTGTGTGTTCAGAGACAGTTGGGTCACTGACTGTTCTGGCATGTGAAGGAAAGAGGAGAGCTCTCCTTCAGTCTATTTAAACCCAATATATTGTTCTCTCAGAATTTTGTTCTGTCAAGCCAGATTAATTCTTTAAAAAAAAATAGCTATTTGTTGAACTGCTAAATTCCCACTGGAAAAAAGAAGAATTTAATACTTCAACTACTGAACTGTAATTGCTGTGTTCATCACTGGAAAGAAGAGTTTGATGTTTCAAATGCTGAACTGAATTACCAAATTCCTATCATCGGATCCCATCGGACAACTGGGAAGACTTTAAGCAACCTGGGACTGTGTCTACGTTGAAGATTCCATTTCGTAAGGAACATAAATCAAAGACTTAATAGTTATTTCTATGTTTAGGGCAGCTAATTAAACACCAAACTTTAATTCTTTAAATAAGTTCTTTAAATAAGTTATCAGATCTTCAGATATTGGTTTATCTTAGCAGTGTTGAAGATTTTAGGTTTTTTTTAATAAATAGTTAAGTTGTTGATATCTAAAGATACCTGGTTGGGTTCGCCTCATTCGGGGGTTACTAGATTGTTACAAGTCAGCTGTGGCTTTCTTTGATTTGAGAAAGCTTTAAGATATGTATGATGCAACCTGTGGAGTGGCAGGACTGAATTGACAGTGCATTGCTCCCACCGTAGTCAGAATTATATATATATTGATTGGGGGCTTTGTCTTGAGCGTTGTACCATAACGTGGACTAACCACAAAGCTGGTCTTCTGAGAGTTCCCACTCTCTGCAACTGTCTAAGCGAGAGAGGGAGAGAGGGCAGAGAGAGAGAGATGGGGCAGAGAGAGAGAGAGAGAGAGGGGGCAGAGAGAGAGACAGAGAGAGACAGAGAGAGAGAGGGTGGAGAGGCATGGAGAGAGGGGAGAGGCAGGGAGAGAGAGAGAGAGAGAGAGAGGGGGGGAGAGAGAGAGGGAGATGGCAGAGAGAGAGAGGAGATGGCAGAGAGAGTGAGAGAGAGCAAGAGGGCAGACAGAAAGGGTGGGACGACACAGAGAGGGGAGACAACACAGATGAAAGGAACACAGAGTGGGGGGGGGGGAAGACACACACACACACACACGAAAGAGATGGGAGAGGGAGCAATCAAGATCACGCCTGACAGATAGACGTCTATCCAGAATACTCTACATCGCTACAACGTGTGCAGGCAAATATTGACTACTTGTGCTAGAAGAGAAAATGCCAGGTATCTCACTCAGTGTCCAATATAGTGGCCACAATTAGTCAATAAATTAGTCAATAAATTAGTCTTCTCATTTAAAGCTTCTTCACAAAAATGCACCTTTGTTGTTGTTTTGATTAATAGTAAGATACAATTTTAATACCTTTATCATTCGGAAATTGTCTCACCAGCCCCCTATGTTAAGACAAAAATTGTGATGTGGCCCCCCACCTAGCAGCTAGGTTATTTTAAAGCACGAGTTTAAAGGCTTGTGTTATGTAAACTCATTTTAAAATGGCAAAAGTCACTTAGGGAATGTCTCAATTTCTAGACTCTGACACACACCTGGGACACAAGCTCAGTGAGATGTTGAAAGTTACTGTACTTTTACTTCTATATAAATATCGCAATTCCACTACTATCCATTTGGAATCATATTGTTCCAGAACTTGTATCGAGGAGAAAACAGGCAAGAAAATCCAAGGAATCTCCAGAAATCAGCACTGTAAGTTCCTCATGAATGCAAGAGTGGCCGTGTAATAAGGCTGAGTGATAGTGGCAAAACAGGATGCTGCTGACCCATATCCAACAGTTAATAACTACAATGCAATGGATAGCTTTAATAAACCTTAATCTATAATGAACTGTCTACGATTCCTAAACAAAATCTATGCTGCATTTACAATTTTTTAAAACGCCAGGGAAGACATAGTAAAAAATTATGTTTCAATGACCATGTTAGAAACAGTCATTAATTGATTTTTTTGCTGTGAGTTAAATTAAAGGACATGTTTTAAAAGTATGTCAAAGATCAGTAACTGCAATGTGTATCATTTACTACCCAGTTAGAGGGCATATCAATTAAGTGGCTAATGTCATTTGAAAGTTGTTCTTTATCATATAATTACATGACATTAAAAGTGCACCTTTGCTAACAGGTAATAGATTTGTCTTGGACATAAATTAATTAGCCTGGAGAACAATCTTACAGATAGTGACTGAACATTTTGTAACTGAATAATACGTGCAGTAACAACCGCTCAACCTTTTGCAGAAAAGCTTTTTGTTAATAATTATTTTGTCAGAGGTGAATCAAAATTGGTGTGATAGACTGAGATATTGACAAAAGTGAATTTAAGAGAATCATTTTATTGGAAAAACTGAAGGGCACTCTTTATTTGTAATTGTGTTTATCTAATTTTTGTCACTAGCTTTGGTGAGCAAATGACATGTTGTCCATGAGAGATTCTGTTGTTTCTGCATTTTAGAATCTAGGACCTAGTTTAACAGCCTGTCAAGATGAATAAACGAGTCTTGGCTACCTAATGTTAACCTCTGTCCCTTCCTGTCCTACTGTTTTTCTGTTTTACATGACTCTTCTGAACTACTATCTGCTTTGTCCTATAAAATTCTCCTGATTTGAAGATCACTGCCTTTTTGTTGGCTGCACTGCCTTTAGACACATATTAGAAGCAGTTGGAGAAGTTGCACAACCTTTGACAATCATGGATTAAATTGTCTTGTGATAACAGCACTGTAAGAAATGGTCCATTTTCCTATTGTTGATTTTTCTACTGCCTCAACACAGTAACCACAACAACAATCCTCCTTAAGTTTCATGATCTATTGGATGAATTTGCACTCCTGACACAGTGTGAATCCACAGAGGTCATCAATAAGGTCCCTCTACCACCCCATGACATGGTATAGCTAGCTGTTCTGTCAACAAAAGTAATTCGCATTGGCATTACGTACTATTTTACTTGCTGGCGAGCTAATATAGTTGTGCTTCTCTCCATTGATGTTTGTATGCTTAGCTACTTTATTTATAGGGAGAAATGTGTTTTAAATTGGACTGTGTTTTGATGACATTAGATTGGCCATATACTTTATATACAGATTAATTGCTCCCATGTCTGTGGCAGAGTCAATAGTTTTGTCAAATGTCCATGGTGCAACATGTTGGTGCCTATCCCTGATCTGTAAAGTGTGTAGGTTGAACCAGTAACTAACTAGGGTCAAACAATGATGCCAACCTTGACCAATTAGGATATTTGGAACAATTCATAACCTAATATGGAAAGATCCTCACACCCCAAGGAGGATAAAAGAAACGGGGTTACAGGACATTGTTGGCACACTTAGGAGAAGATAGACCATGGTCAACAGAACACAGCAAGAGACGAAGGAGAGAAGTCTGTGCCCTAGCGAGCTCAGAAGCAAGAACCGGTGCTGAGTGTTGCTGCATACCTATTGCCATTGTTAAGTATTAACTTTGTGTATTTTAGTTAAGCCTAATAAACTCCCTGACTTGATCACCAAACTTGAGACAGTACCTTGTAGGTCTATCTTCGTCAAGAATCCCAAGGTGAGATGATTGAGTATCCTCTGTCTCACCTCTATTCAGGTAACATCCACCTGAAACTTACAGGGTGGAGCACCGTGGTGATAGGCAGCAACAGTATATGCTGGAAAATAGATGATGTTTACCTTGCCTTAGCTGCCTTCATGGTCAGTTTGTTATTTGGTGGCTTGGGAACAATTATATTGGGAATGTCGGGAATATTTATTTGTTCAAGAGCAAAGGGAAAATATAGGGAGCACTTGAAATGGAAGGTATGGAGGGGCATCATTCTGAACAAATATTGAACATACAAACAATGAAGGACTGGTAAAGACCCTCTGGTTCATCCATCCTGGCCCACACACCTTTGTATCACAATAAACACACTTTCCATCCAACCTGAAACCCTCTGATCTGCCGGGAGAAGTGAGGAAACAAACAAAAACCCAAGCCAATTTAGGGGAAAGAAAAATCTGGGAAATTCCTCTCTGACTCAGCTGGGTGATCCAAACTAGCCCAGCTGATCACTCAGATCCTGAATTCCCTGCAGTATCCAACTTTCATAAGAGGCAATGACAGCTCCAAACAGGAACAGGTTCAACTCTCGCAGGAAGGAATAAGCCATCACGAGCTGCTGAACAGCACTTGTGGCTGCCAAAGATGCTTCTCTGCTGCATTCTAGGAACACAGGAACAGATCAGTCAGCCCCTCAAGCCTGATCTGGCATTCAGTTGGACCAGGGTTGATAAGTATCTTAACTCCATTTAACACACCTTGGTTCCATAATCCTTAATACCCTTGCCCAACAGAAATCCATCAACCTCAGTTTTGAAATTCTCAATTGACCCCCAACTTCAACAGCATTTTGTGGGAAGAGTTCTAGATTTCTTCACACAAAAGGTGGGGGAAATGTTTCCTGGCATGCTGCCATATATGGAACTCCCCCACCGGAGGAATAGTTTCTCTCTATCTATCCTATCAACATTTTAAACACCTCAGTTAGATCTCCTCTTAATCTTTTATGTTCAGAGGAATACAAGCTTCTGCTTCTTTAGACTCCACTGTGATATCCTGCGCCTGTTTTGGCAGAGGACTCACACCAAGGGGTTCCATGCAGATGCCTCTTTTAATACTGAGGTTCTGAAGAATGCAACAAACCACAATAATACTTGAAACTTTGTCTGAAGGACGCACCTAACCTATCGAGGCTTCGGAACCACTGTTTTATGTGGCATGCATGATGAGGCATCTGGCAGAGGCCTGCCGTTGTTGTATCTTTGTGCTACTGCTGCAGTTGAGTGCCACAGATGGGGGTCATTAGCCAAGTTTGCATTGAGTTACTTGGGTCGCCCAGCAGCCCACCTTCCGGGGTAAAAAGTGTCAGCAGCTGCTACCAACTAAGTGGGCATTCACATGTATTGTTCTGTACTGCTGATCACACTCAAGTTGGATGGTGAGTTAGTGGAATCCTTTGCAGTTTGTGTACGAGGCACTGCTGTTGCTGTTTGCATTATACACATGCCATCAATGACATACTGGACCTTGGGGAAATCGTCACTTGAAAAAAACATCGAGTGCTCTTTCCTCCCCTTCCTCTCTTTCGCCCATGGGGAAAAACAGTGACATTGCTAGTTCTGACAAACAATGCATCAGTCACCTGCTTCAAGTAACAACACATTGCAAACCAAGTGATGCCAATTGATGTCACCAGTGGGCCCCTGGAAAGAACTGAGGTGATAACATTCACTGACAGCACTGCTCCTCCTGCGGCACATTATCTAACTCGGTCCTTTGTGAATCTGAGCCTGCAAAAGCCTTCCTCCTCTATAATGGCAGGTTAATTCCATACAGCATAATATATTCAGTTGGTCTGAGCTACAGGAATGGTGTCAGGTCCCAAAACAACTGTATCCATGCTGCCTGACCTGCTGAGTATTTCCAGCATTTTCCGTTTTTGTTTCCGATTTCCAGCATCTGCAGTATTTCGATTTTGTATTAATCACCTGGTTGCACACACTGAAGAGCATCTGCAGAATAAATCTCTGATTATTTTGCTCACCTTTCTTTTCAGGCTTTCAAACAAACTGCTTTGGCAGCCTCTTTATTATTTCTCTTTTCAAGTGCAGTGACATATGGATATTCTGTACCCTCGACCCCTTTTCCCCCACCCAGCATAACCTGTGTACCGTTTTGGCAATACTTTTGTGTCACTCAATTATGATCTACACGCTGTTCCCTGTCCTGCACATGACATCTGCAAAAATGAATGCTGTAGTTATCTGGAATAATGGATCTAGAATCATAGCAGGGGATTTTACATCCCCTCCACCCTCTCCCACCCCTTCCTGGCAGCTGGGAGAGGGGTAAGAGGTAGGAGACGGTTTAAATGTTGGGAATATAAAATGCAACTCCAACCTGCCCGCTTCTGGTTTTAATGGAGGCAGGTTTGGGAGATCAACCAGGAGTATTTATCAATTGCAAGGGATTTCATTTCATCAATGTTCAACTGGTGTGTAAATACAAGAGAAGATTTACACAGGTGCGTCAGGTTCCCTGATAGTTGCCATGGTACTTTCATCCTGTGACGGTGCAATATCCCCAACCTCTTCATGCCTGCAAGCAGTCTGAAGGTGGGGCTCTTTTTTTTAATGTCTATTTCCTTTGTCCTCCGGAGAGCTGTGACCTTGGATCTTTCCTCCTTATGGGAACATGCTTGATTTGTGCCTAAACTATTCAAACTACCCAAATTGTCCCAATACCCCAGGAATCTGAAGCCTTTCCTTCTGCATTACTTCTCCACACATGCAGTATTTTCCTGCTGTGGTACTCACACCCATGGCCCAGGAGTAATCCATTGATAGCCACTTTTGAGTCCTGTTCTTTAATCTTTCTCTTAGTTCCTGAAATTCTGCCTTAACCCTCTTCCTAACTATGAAGGGTCACTGGCCTGAAACGTTAACTCTGCTTCTCTCTCCACAGATGCTGCCAGACCTGCTGAGTATTTCCAGCATTTCTTGTTTTTATTTCAAATTTCCAGCATCTGCAGTATTTGCGTTTATCCTAACTATGTAATTGGTTCCAACATGGACCATGATTTCTGGCTCTTCGACATCTTTTTTCAAATATGGCGACCAGAATTATATGCAGTATTCCAGGTGTGGTCTAACCAAGGTTCGACACAGGTTTAGCATAACTTTTCAATTCTACGCCTCTAGAAATTTCTTCTTGTAATTTGTTGCAGTCCTCCACAGTATTGACTATCCTTTTCAATTTGCTGATATCCGCATATTTAGAAATTGTAGCCTGGATTTTGTGTTGGAGGTGGGGCTCCTGCTGCCAGGCCGAAAAGGCGGGAGAAAGCCCACCTCTGCATTTTCGTGCCCATCACCCGCCACCCCCTCCCCCCCCCACAACCACGTGAGCAATTCTCTGGTCTTTTTAAATCTAAATTTTAGGAAGCAGGGTCCCCTATCCCTTTAAAGATGGGGATCCCACCTCCAAGAGCTGCTGGCCAATCAGAGGGCTGGCAGCTCAGCAGTATCCACAGCGCCTCTGGGATCAGTGGCTACTGCCGGGACTGCCAAGGGCTTGGATACAGGCCCAGCACTGGAACCCCAGACCTCAAAGTAAGTGATGCGGGGTCACTGGGCCCAATCCGGAAGGCCCCGACGAGTGGAGCTGGGAAGTGGTCATGCCCAGGGGGAGGGGTGGGGCTACAGATTGCCCACAGAGAAGGGACCCCCCCCCCCCCGCCATCAAACCCGCAGGGTGTGCACCTCATGTTACAAGACGCCCTCTCCATATGGTGGAGGCCCGGCCCTCTCACTCACCGCCAGTAAGATACCAGTGGCAGCGGGAGGAGGCCCTTAATTGGCCAATAGGCCACTTAAGGGCCTCAATTGGCCTCTGGGCGGGAAGGCCGTCGTTGGCCTGTCCCACCCTCGGCAAGATCGCTTGGCGGTGGGGAGGTGACGGGGCCTGTGCCCCCTGCCACCCATCGTGATACCTGTTCCCCCACCCGCACCCACTCCCTCAGCCCCCACCTCAGGGGTCACATAAAATCCCAACCTGTGTTTTTTGTTCCAATGTCTAAATCGTTAATACAAATTGTGAATAACAGTGGTCGCAGCACTGATCCTTGTGGAACACCACTTCCCACCATCTGCCATTCTGAATAACTACCCTTTACTCCCAACCTCTGCTTTCTGTCTTGAAACCAGCTAGCAATCCAGAGCATAGGGGTAAAGGGTAGTTATTCAGATTGGCAGATATAGAGGCACTGGAGAAGGTGCAAAAAAGATTTACAGGGATGTAACCAGAAATGCAGGGGTATACTTAACAGGAGACAATGAACAGGCTGGGTCTCTTTTATTTTGAAAGGGGAAGACTGATGGGTGAACCAATAGAGTCTTTAAAATTATGAAAAGGTTTTGATAGAGTAGACACAGAGAAAGAGTTTCCATCTGTGGGGAGGAGCAAAACTAGAGACCACCAACATAAGATAGTCACCAAAAAAAATCAAATAGAGAATTCAGAAGAAACTTCTTTAACCATAAAATAGTCAGAATGTGGAACTTGCTTCCACAGGGAGTGGTTGAGGCAAATAGTATAGATGTATTTAAGTAGAGGCTAGATATGAAGGACAAGGGAATAGAGATTTAGATTTAGCTGAGGCAAGATGGGAGCAGGCTTGAGTGCAGAATAAACGCTGGCATGGACTGGGTGGGCCGAATGGCCTGTTACTGTGCTGTGTATCTTATGTAATCCCATATAGTTCCTAAATGGTCCAGGATGTGCATGTGATGGGCCCCAGCTAGTCTGTCAAGTTAGCTAACAGTTATTTAAAACTGTTTGTTTGCTTTGAGGCTATTTAACTGTTTAGCTAACACCAAAACACTAAAGGGAGATAAATTGGGCTCTATAGCACCCATTATTTAGCCACTAATCAGCCTCCTAACACTCAGAAATGGCACCTGAGATGCACACACACACTTCAGACAGAATGTGCACCAGATGCCATCTTGGTAAAGAGGGATGTGCGCATACCCAATGGCCAGCAGCAGACAGGGCAATCAGATTATAATCCAAACTTTGTGCAATCCTGATTTGATGCTAATACTGCCATTTCCAAACATCACACACCAGCCCACGCTCTCTCGTAACACTACACAGCTGAACGCAAAGTTAAACAGCATGAAGGGCACCCCGCCCCCCCCCCCCCCCCCCCCGCCACCCCGCCCACCAGCACTTCTTAAAGGAATCATGAACTACTTTGAGTTTAGTTGCTCTATTATTTCTTCTGGCTGCTGTGTCATGAATGTCGTGCAATATGTTTGGGTTATGAGGCTATCCTGGTTGAATAGTCAGTGTGTTCAAGCTGTGAGTTGTGGACACGAGGCTTGCAACAGCGAAAAGTGTGTGAGGGTGAGATAAAACATATGAATGTTAGTCCTGATTATAAAGCTTGTTGGGAGGCAAGTGACAAGGGTGCATGGAATTAAGCAGTGGATGAGGCTTTTGGTGCAGTTGGTAGGATATACCATTTGAAGATGAAGTTACTTAGCTTGATAACACATTTAAGATCATTAAATTTCTTCCTGCACCAAATCCATGTTCAAGGAGCAACACTCCCAGTATTGACATCCATTACTATTTCTTCCCCCTGCCCCCTGAGCATGTGTCTGGAGGGTCTCCAGCCCCACTATGGATACAGACCTCTCAGCTTCTTTCCACCTCTTCCACCAAGGCCTCCAGCACATTATCAGAAAACTTTGGCGCACAGTCCCTATCATGTTCAGCCATTTTCCAATCTTTGACAGCACAGATTCTGCTGACAAAGGGCCCCACCACCTATTCCAGCTCTCTAAGTGTGGGCTGCCTTTAAGTAGCACAGGACACTAGCGATATCAGGCCCCTGATTTTACACGCAGCCAGTGAACAGTGCAGGTAGTGCAGGCTGCACACAACAAACATGTAGAACAGCTGGCAGCACAAATTTACCAGAATGAACGGGCACATGTTATTCAGGTACCACAATCCCCAAGGCCATTTTTGGAGGATGGACAATTTTTCCTCCTAAAACTCTGACCACTACAAAATAATAACGTTCACCAATAAAAACACTAAACAATGAACAAAATGTTTACACTAATCTAACACTAATCATCAAAAGCATTAGCGAAGAAACTAAATACTTCTCTGTAACTTACCCCCCACCGCTCCTCCTTGTGTTGTCACACACGCTTTCATTTTTCTGTCTGTTTTAGACACCCCTGGGCAGTATTTTCTGGACTTAGAAACTTTTCGGCCATCAAGACCATTTTCAGGTCCCGACCCCATTCACAGAAGCAATGTGCCTTCCAATTCAATCTTCCATAAGGCAGCTAATTAAGAACCCACCTCCGGGATCACCATGCAATTAAGGACAGCGGGCAGCCTGAGGAGTCAGGAGTTTGATTCAGTATGACCATGGCAAGGTCAGCCAGCGGCCTTCACTGTAGTGCTGCTGATTGGAATGCAGCAGGAGCCGGAGGGACACAATGGAGGTGCGATCAGTATGATGCGAGTGGCTGCCACTGCATCACCCCCAGCATCATCGGAGACATCAGTCCCCAGGAGCAAGCCTCTACCAGCAGAAGACATCAGCCTTGCCATTAAAGGGCAGAAAACATTGAACTCCCCCGCCGCTCCGACCTCCCACTGTGCAGATGCCTTCTCAGAGTTTCCCAGGTGCTGACACTGCGTGGGGCCTGTGCAACATTGGGAAAATTCAGTGGAAGATTGCAGTTAATTGCCTAATTATTCACCAGAATTGGATTTCCGCCGCTGCCGGACAGGCTGCTGACATCGGACTCAGTCCACCCGTGTGATAAGTGTCTGGAGGTGGGAACACCTTAGCAAACTAGCCCAACACATTTTTCTCTCTCCCGCCTCCAATAGCCTCTAAATTCCCTCCACTGTCTTCACTCTTTCACTGCTTCTTTAGACGGTTGCCATTGGGGTGGGGATTTTTTTCTGTCCTTTTTTTCTTCAGGCTAATACTTCAGCAACAGTCACGTCTGGACAGCTAGGCTGAGGAATATTGGGGTCTCATTGACTAGGCTTATACATGAAAAATAGATGCTTGGGTGAGCTACTGAAAAGTGTGCATGGAACAATACCCCAACAAGAGTCAACACCTTCAAGACAAATGGAGTGGGCTTTCTTTTGCTTGAAGCTGGAAGGTGCATCGCTTTGTATGCCTGTCTTTGGAAACCAAGCCACAAATAAAATGGACCTACTGACACTGAAATATTTTTCCTGCAGAAAAAAAACAATTAGCCCCTATAGCTACTCAATTGTAATTTCATATGGAATCAATTTGTTTTCTTTGAATATAGGAGAATGAAAAGAGCTAGTCCTTAAACATATGGTTTATATCCGAGCTGGACTCCAAAGGACTAAATTATAAACAGATCATAAGATAAGAAAACAACATGTTGATCCCTGGTTTGTGCTATCTGGCACAGCCAGAGCAGTAGTGGGAGCACGACTGTTTGCCTCAGTGCCCACAGGAAGGAGGAAAAACGATCCAAGGTTCACACACTTGTTCAATATTCAGTGATGTCTGATGGAAAATGTACATGCAGCTTCTGGAGAGGGTAGGGTGCTCATATGGATAAGTAGCTCGATGGTCAGTTGTGTTGAGGTTTTGCGGTCCTGCCAGGAAATGTGGGACCATGCACCAATAAGAGACAACTCTTACAGGCCAGGTTGTGAGCATGTTGAAAAGGCAGATTTTAAAAAAAAAGCAAAATAGCAAGAATTGACAGGAGAACCATTTAGACTAGGGGCTGAATTTTACCAGCTCACTGCCAATTTCGGCAGTGCGCACGCGTGGTATTTACTCCATGGAGCCGCCACAATATTACACGCCGCGGCTCACTTACATGGCCGGGGTGGACCCCCGCCCCCAATAATGAGCAGAGGACAGGCGTTCCATCCCCGGCGACGGCATCCAGCGCCACTGCTCAGGCCCAGGTGCCATTTTTAAACGGCTTCCAGCCCTGCAATGTAATTTGAATTTTTAAAGAAATTTGATCATAAAAAACTGAATAAAATTATCGTGACTCTCTCCCCCTCCCTCCCCCACCCATTGACCTTAAAATTTATTAAGCCCTCTCCCACACAAAAAAACGTACCTTCCCCCCACCCCCCGCAGAGCTAATGCACTCTGAACTTTACCCCTTCCCACCACCTCCAGTCAAAACAAAAAGGTTTGACCCCGCGACCACCTCCCACCCTGAAAACTTACCTCCTCCCCCTTCCCACCAGTGTTCCACCATACTTCACTGGTCAGAGATTGGACGGTGCAGGACTGCCGGCCACTGACTATAATATCAGAGCAGGATGCCCACGTGACAAGGAAAGTAATTATTCATTCATTTACATATATTGAAATGTTGGTCCTGTCGCCAAGCAGACGAGCCTTGCCGCCACCAGTGATATGGGACCAGGCCTTCCCGGTGTCGGGTAGCATGGCAGGCCTCTCCTGGAGGCATTTTCCAGCCCCCCCCCTGCTACGACCCCCAACAATCAGGGGAGGGGGACGGTCGGTAAAATTCAGCCCTATATCCCACTAGAATAAAAATACACTCAAGATATGCAAACTCAGGAAAGAAAAAATGGGGAAGTAGGACAAATAAACCTATATAAAATCGAAAGATGTGCCTAAGTAGAAATAACACTATATATACTTTGGCATTCTAACCCCGAACTGCTTGACAGCTTCCATGTTTTTATGTGTTATTCTACACCTGACAAGACAACTCGTGCAATACCTTGAACAAGGCTGCTTGGCAGATATTGGGAATAGCAGTTTGGATTTGTAAGACAGAAGTGCAAACTGAAAAGCTGGACTGTGATGAAAATGGAGCAGTCAAGAAGGAGGATGAAAATCAATTAAGTGAGAAATCTGAAAGAAGATTGTAGGAATGCAGGAACAAAGGAATAGGATTGGGCATTCAGCCCATCGAGCCTGTTCTGTCATTCAATAAGATCTTAGCTGATCGCATCCTAGCTCCAATCATCCACCTTGGCTCCATAACCCTTAATGCCCTTAGCTAGCAAAAGTTTATCGATCTCAGATTTAAAATTATTAATTGATATAATCTACAGTTTTTTTTTTAAATGAGGGAGAGTTATACACTTCTACCACCCTTTGTATGAAGAAGTGTTTCCTAACTTCTCTCCCGAATGGCCTGGTTCTGACTTTAAGGTTGTTTCCCCATCAATTGAAAAGGTTTCTCTCTATCTACCCAATCAATTCCGTTCAAAATCCTAAAAATCTCAATAAAATCACTCCTTAACCTTCTATATTCCAGGGAATCCAAGTCTAGTTTATGTAATCTATCTTTACAATCTAACCCTTGGAGACCGGATAATATTCTGGTGAATCTGAATTACACACCTTCCTGTGCCAATATATCCCTTCTAAGGTGCGGTACTCAGAACATAATGTTAGATGTTAGAACTAATCGGTCTATAATTTCTTGGTTTTTCTCTCACCTTTCTTACATAATGGAGTTACATCCGCAATTCTCCAATTTAAAGGGACAATTGCTGAATTGAGGGAGATTTGGAAGCTTATGGCTGAAACATCTGCAATTTTCTCACCTACTTCCTTTAAAATTGTGAGGTGGAAACCATTAGATCCTGGAGATTTGTCAGTCTTTGGTGCCATTATTTTCTTAATACTGTTTTCAACAAAGATACAGTGAAGCTAAACAAGAGATAGCAGAAGATGGTGTGGATTGCAGCATTAATCAACTGTGACAGAAAATAAACATTATGTCATAGAGTCATAGAGTTATATAGCACAGAAACAGGCCCTTCGGCTCATCATGTCCGTGCCGGCCATCAAGCACCTATCTATTCTAATTCCATTTTATTATGTAGGATTTTGCATATTTCTGTACAAGCAAAAATGGAAGTATTCCATGAAATAAAAGTCTTGAGCAATCTTAAGTTAGTATTGTTGCTATAAATCAAGCAAATGGCAGAGATCAGGTCCTAGTAAATGAAAGAGCCACATGATGGAGAAGCACAACATTGGAACAGATTACAGCAGGAGGCAAAGGTAAAAGTGCCGATTTATTGCCAACATCACAAGCACACCAAATACAAGCTGTCATTTTTAGCGGTATAGAACAATGTACAACCAATCTGAGATCTGAGTGCTTATAAATCTGGTTTTAAAAAAAGATATGCGAAGTAAAGGCCAAAGCGACACAGGCTCTGGAACATTGACAGAAATACAAAAATCTATTTCAAGCATGGGTTTGTTTGCCATATAAACACTGGTTATAAACAAATCGCATTAGTAATATATCTATTGATTCACAAAAAAGTACCATTTGTAGTGTGGGAAGAAAACGTAAGACAGAGTTTTGTAAATTGAAGATTAAGTAGTCAGAAAGGAAATAGATGAATTGTCGGATTGAGTGAAATTAATCATTGAAAAGCGAAATTAGTAAGTTGTGAATTTGTTTGGCCCCAAGAGACCAAAATAGGGGTATTAAATTAGAACATTTCAAATTTCCAATTGTGACGAAACCACAACACAGTTTGCTTCTGCAAAAGGTTTAGTTTAACAGGTTAGGTGCATCCTAACAACTCAAATCAAATGAAGCAAGTTCCAAGTTAAGCATATTCAGGTAGAGATGAGGTACAGATTCTTCTGTTTTTGGTGGTGTTTCAGCTCTGGAAATATAATCAGAAAACTACCTATGTGATATGAATGTGTTGACACATCGATGGATGACATAGCTCTGTGGGGTTGGTCCAAAAAGAATGCAATGACAAACTTCAGAAAGTAATTGGAGGCCCAATTTGTACTTGTAACGGTCCTTTCATTCAATAAAACATCCCAAAGTACTTCAACATGGTGAGAATAACTGGACAAGTTGTGCTGTGCGAGGTCAGTACATGGCAAATATAGCAGTGGGATGGTGCAAAATGAAAAACAGGTCCTGCAGGACCCTAATTTAAATATATTAGTTTCTACTTAGAATGCTGCCAGCCTGACCTCCTCCATCAATATGGTGGGTGGCAGTAGGCTTAGCACCTATAATGTAAGCTGCTGATCTATGGTTCTATGATTAGCTGTTCTGCTTAGTGTAAGAACAATCAAATATGACAACCAAATATGGTTTGCAACTTATTTTTTTTATTGTGTTTGACCAAATCTTTGATACATCCAATGGCTCCAACCAGTAGGCCTACAGAGAAATAAATTCAATTACTCCATTATTCCTCTGGGGAGAGACATATCCTTCATCGATCCTTTCTTTATAAATTGTGATGGAAGGTTCAAGATCTTTACAAGCGCTGGTGATGCATTCAGTCCTAGATGATTCATTAGATCCTGATAACAGTGACATGCCCAGTAAAGGCATGTCCTATTCGTAACATTAAATATGGACTGTAGTCAGCATATAATCTAGTGAAACTGAACTTTCCCTTTTTTTAAAATGCACCACAGTGGGCTTTGAAAGGCTCCACAAGATGGCTGTCAAGCATCAGGAGACTAATTGAATGACCATGGGTGGAGTGCCTCCCTTGAATGGACATAACAAGATAAAACCATTTGTGGAGTTCACACCTCCTGTTGTTTGTGGTCTGACCCAAAACTTAAAGACCAGAATTTTAAGCCCCCTGCGGCAGTGAGCTGGAGGCAGGGGTGGGCATAAAATTGAGTGGAAGGCGGGGGCGGGTGCCATTCTCGTTGCCTTCCCGACCCCGCTGCAATTTTACGAGTGGTAGCAGCAGCAAGAAGCAGCCTGTCCGCCCCAGGCCAATTAAGGCCCTTCAGTGGCCAATTAACTACAATTTAAGAGCTTCCCCCTTAAGGGTTAGCGGCAGGCGGGTGGCTCAAGGCCTCAGGAGGCTGCTCAGTAAAACCTGGTGGCCTCCTTGCGGGCTGGGGTTGGTGCCCTTCTGATCGGGCACCCTGTGCCCCACAAAGGGGACCCCCCCACACACCACAAGCCGCCCCTAATGCACTGTATTCCCCCCACCCCCAACCGATCCCCTTGCCTCGCTGGGGCCCAGCTGATTGTCCATAGCAAGGCCCCACACGTTTACCCTCCTCCCGTGGCTGGCGTCCCTCTTGCTCCTTTCCATGGCTGCAGTCCCAGCAGTGGTCTCCACTCCCAGTGGCACTGCTGGGACTGAGAACTGCTGGCCCACTGCTTGGCCAGCAGCTCTTGGAGGTCAGACTTCCTGCCTCAGCAGGGAGGAAGTACCGCTGAAGCCGATTAAGGGCCTGGGCCATGCAATATCAGAATGTGGCTTCCAGGTCCAGTGGATTCACCACTGACTTTTCTATCGGTGGGCGGGGCCTCCAGCCCAATGTAAATTTGCAGCCAATATCTATGGACTCCTAGACTCACTGGGCTGGATTTTACCAGCCCCCGATGTCGAGGCTCGCGGCGGGAGTGAGGGGGGGGGAGCCTGGAAAATACCTCTGGGAGAGGTCTGCCACGGGATTTGATGCCTGGAAGGCCCCACCCCATTTTACCAGCGGTGGCAAGGCCTTGTGGTAGCCCCCCCCAAACCCCGCCCTGCCACACGGCAATGGAATCTTAATTTAATAGTCAAATAAATGTTAATGAATAAATAATCACTTACCTCATCCGTCCCATGCCGATATTCCGGCCGGATTCCGATGTTCAATGCCAGAAAGCTTGTTGTAGAAGGATAAGCCTGGAGCCTATATTTACTCACTTTTACATTTATTGTGCAGAATAAAAGGATTACAAACATGTAGCTCTTCACACAAACTCTTCCATTCACAATGCGTGTCTGCTTTTAAGTGCTCAACTAAAACCCCAATTCCCTTCACCTGCATATAATCACACAATTAACAGATTCCCTTCTTTCCTTTACAATACAACTTAGATTAACATGCTCAAAGAATATTTCAGAATAAATCAAAATTAAATTCCATATTGGGCACAAAGTTTTTTTTTGACTTTGTGAGACGCCCATCATCCAGCACCTCCAACAATTTCTTTGCACTCGCATTTCTCTTTGTGAAACAATCGGATAGCTGATGACGAAATGCGCACTTTGGTTCTGTCTTCACAAAGGAGGACACAAATATCACACCAGAAATGTTGGAGAACACAGGGTTTACTGAGAGGGAAGAACTGAAGGAAATCAGTATTAGTAGAGAAATGGTGTTGGGGAAATTGATGGGATTGAAGGCTGATAAATCCCCAGGGCCTGATGGTATGCATCCCAGAGTACTTAAGGAAGTGGACCTAGAAATAGTGGATGCACTGGTGGTCATCTTCCAAGATTCTATAGACTCTGGAACAGTTCCTACTGATTGGAGGGTAGTTAATGTAACTCCACTATTTAAAAAAGGGAGGTAGAGAGAAAGCAGGGAATTATAGACCAGTCAACCTGACGTTGGTAGTGGGGAAAATTCTAGAGTCCATTATCAAAGATTTTATAGCAGAGCACTTGGAGAACAGTGGTACAGTCGGATAGAGTCAGCATGGATTTACGAAAGGGAAACCATACTTGACAAATCTACTAGAAAATTCTTTGAGGATGTAACTAGTAGAGTTGATGAGGGGAGCCAGTGGTTTATTTGGACTTTCAGAAGGCTTTCGACAAAGTCCCACATAAGAGATTAGCATGTAAAATTAAAGCGCATGGGATTGGGGGTAGTGTATTGCGATGGATAGAAAATTGGTTGGTGGACAGGAAACAAAGAATAGGAATAAATGGGTCTTTTTCTGAATGGCAGGCAGTGACTAGTGGGGTACCGCAGGGATCGGTGCTAGGACCCCAGTTATTCACGATATACATTAATGATTTAGATGAGGGAACTAAATGTAATATCTCCAAATTTGCAGATGACACAAAACTGGGTGGGAGGGTGAGTTGTGAGGAGGATGCAGAGAGGCTTCAGGGTGATTTGGACAAGTTGAGTGAGTGGGTAAATGCATGGCAGATGCAGTATAATGTGGATAAATGTGAGGTTATCCACTTTGGTAGCAAAAGCAGGAAGGCAGATTATTATCTGAACAGCTGTAAACTGAGAGAGGGGAATATGCAACGAGACCTGGGTGTTCTCGTACACCAGTCGCTGAAGATAAGCATGTAGGTGCAGCAGGCGGTAAAAAAGGCAAATGGTATGTTGACCTTTATAGTGAGAGGATTCGAGTACAGGAGCAGGGATGTCTTGCTGCAATTATACAGGGCCTCAGTGAGGCCACACCTGGAATATTGTGTGCAGTTTTGGTCTCCTTATCTGAGGAAGGATGTTCTAGCTATAGAGGGAGTGCAGCGAAGGTTTACCAGACTGATTCCTGGGATAGCGGGACTGACGTATGAGGAGAGATTGAGTCGGTTAGGATTATATTCACTGGAGTTCAGAAGAGTGAGGGAGAATCTCATAGAAACCTATAAAATTCTAACAGGACTTGACAGGGTTGATGCAGGAAGGATGCTTCCGATGGTGGGGGAGTCCAGAACCAGTGGTCATAGTCTAAGGATACGGGGTAAAACTTGCAGGACTGAGATGAGGAGAAATTACTTCACCCAGAGAGTGGTGATCCTGTGGAATTCGCTACCACAGAAAGCAGTTGAGGCCAAAACATTGTATATTTTCAAGAAGGAGTTACATTTAGCTCTTGAGGCGAAAGGGATCAAAGAAGGGAAAGCGGGAACAGGTTATTGAGTTGGATGATCAGCCATGATCACAATGAATGGCGGAGCAGGCTCGAAGGGCCGAATGGCCTACTCCTGCTCCTATTTTCTATGTTTCTATGTTTCTATGACTTACATCTACCCATTTGAGATTGGAGATTTCCTTTCTCTGCGGCGTTTGTTTCAATCCAGTGACGCCAATACGTAATCTTTTCTCACTCACACCTTTTATAGAGTGTACATTATCCCACAAAGAACGATTATACACATAACATTCAATAGGTATCCTATCTTCAGGATGTCCCTTGTTCAGAATTTCACCCAAAATAGAACCCCATGTCCACAACCTCCACAAACCCAGTGTTTCTGCAGCTAACGTGCTTTTAACAACCCATTTTATTTTCTTAGCCTCCCAAGCTAAAGGACAACATTTCCCATTTTCACCCATCAGAAATATTATGAAGCCAGCTGCACCTGAATACCCATCAGCAAGATTAGCATGTGAAGGATCACTAAAAATTATTAGTTTCATGTTCTTTTGGTCACCTAAGGATGGGAACTTCAGTACACATTTCTCCAGATTTCGTTTTTTCAACGTTTTGCCCTGAGAACATTCTCAACTTTTGGATGTTTCATCATCGTGCTTAATTCCAGAACATCAAAACTAACATCAGGCATAGTCTGAGAGCACAAGCAGTTTAATTGATCCACCAGGCTTCGTAATTGCTCAGATTCTGTTTTACATAGATCATCATCTTTCTGTGATGACCTAACACGATTAACCGGGATGGGAGTAACACTCTCTCAGTAGGATTGTTGATTCAAACTTATTCCAAACTTATTCTGCTTAATATATAAACCAATATATTTAAAGGCCCCACAAGCCTGACTCCCAATCTTAAATCTGCCTTAATCTTATTAACATATTTCTCAAAATCTGTAGTACCACCCCATAAGAAATCATCAACGTGCATCATGAAAATGCCTGAAAGTTTCCCTTTATGATACCAATAAAACATTGCAGGATCTGCTTTTAGTTGAGAACAACCAATTTTCAACAAAATAGATCTCACTGAGAAATACCACACCCTGGAAGCATTTTTAAGGCCATAGACGCATTTGTTCAGTTTCCATAATTTTCCTTCTCTATCTGCTGCCTCTTTAGGTAGTTTCAGATACACTTCTCTCTGAAAAGTATCACCTTGCAGAAATGTAGCTTTTATGTCAATGGATCTACACGCCCATGAACATGTGGCCAAAAAAGACAAAAGGATTTTCAAGAATACTTTTCCAGCTGTGGGAGAGTCCACTCGAACATCGGTATCCCCTTCAAATCCCCTCGCAACTAGCCTCACTTCAGCCTTATAAGTTCCATCGGGAAGGACTTTTTCAGTCCAAATCCATCTATGTGACAAGGCCAGCTGTCCGCTATCTGGCATCTCAGAATAAACTCCAAACTCTCTCCAACTCTCTAATTCCTTATGTTTTGCTTCTCTTATTAGTTTATCCTCAAGTATATTGGCAGCCACTAAAAATTGACAATCATGAGGATTTCTGTTTCTAGTTCTATTCCGAGACTGCCCTCTAGCCTTCATTTCGTTGTGTAATCTGTTCATACTATGGCCTCTATTAGCACTTTGATGTCTTTCGGGACTACTGCTAGAAGATCTCCCTCGAACTTTATCGGAGGCTCCTTCTCCAGTACGTGATCGCTTCCTTACACAAGATTCACTTCCTGACCCATTATCAAAACTTGCACTGCACTTTCTTACCCTCCACTCTTTCACCCCATTCTGCCAGTCCATGGCTCTGGCTTCTTGGCCATCATCTTAAACATTTAACCAATATTTAAAATTGCCTGTAGATTTTCCTGCACACCCCACAATTGTCGCATCCCTCCATTTATCAGACCCCTCTGGAACATATGTCACCCAAGTACCTACTCGGGGCAATTAGCTTTTGGATGCGATAGCTCTTTCCTGAACATCATGATCGGTTTCATTATTATCCAACTGTTGATCTACCTGTGCCTCAGGACCTTCCTCACAACACAAGTATTTGAGTACAAGGTGCCTCTGTTCCCTCTATCAGCGGCTCGAATTCTGAGATTTTGTAATCAACCCAATTAATTGTGAAGAATGAACTGTAACAGTTTGATTTCCATGCTTGATAACTACCGTCTTACCATCCTTACCGATTACCTTACCAGGACCCTTTCATTCCCTGTGGCCCTCTCTTTTATAATAGACCTAATCTCCTAAACTAAATTCTGCCTCAGATGGCCTTATACGATGCCTCAGAGCTCTGCGAGTTTTCTCAGAGACCTCAGCCTTGTTGAAAGCCCATCTCCCTGCATGTAAAGCATTCAAATGTGTAGAAAAGATGGAACTAATTGTAGTACTTCGAGAGCAGGAGGACTGTTGCACAGTACAGAAGGCAAATCGGGAGTCCGTCCATTGACCAATTGGTAGGTACTATATCCTCCCACCATCTGAAACGAATTCTTCGCATGAACTGCCCATGCCAGGGTAGTTGTCAACTTGTAGTTTGGCTGGTCAGCTAAGGTTTTATGTAACATTTCATCAACCACAGCCTGATTCCTTTCACAAAGCCCATTGCTGAAAGGACTTTCAGCGGCAGTATTCATAATCGTAATGTTCATGCTCTCACACATATCCCTGAATTCATCATTGGCAAATCCCCCTCTATTATCAGTCAGAAACTTAGCTGGTGCCCATGTCCAGTCCCTATCCATTTCTCCATAATTTTGTCTATAATCACCCTTTTGTCCTTACTATTTATTATTGTAGAGACTAAATGAAGTTGCTAGGTCTAGAAAATTTAGAATGAAAATATTCTTGTCTTTGTCCCATACTTTTAAATTCATGGTAACTACCTCGTTAAAGTCACATGCCAATGGAAGGCTGATAATAGGACGCGGTGGTGTCCTCCGATACTTTTTACAAATGTCATACTTTTCACTAATCTCTTCTATTATCCTCATATACTGTTCATCAATCACACCTGCATCTTTTAGTAGGATGTTTAATCTCTGACAAGAAGGGTGCGCAAATTGCCTGTGCAACTTTAAGACAATTTGCCTTTTATCTCTCTGATTCATAACACCTGATGCCATCAACATTTCTCTAACATTCTGACTTAGAAATATCAGGTTTTTTTAAGGGGATACAATAATGCCCTGACCTGGTAAATTGCAAATTCACTGACTTCCCAAAAACAATTTCCGTATCATGTTCCATGTCAAGGTTCATCTGTGCCTTTTTCATTGAAGGCTTACTCAACAGTAAAGGTATCTCACTGGAGACTACATCAGTACTGATAAAGTGGCTTACCCCAGCTATTTTACATGGGATTACTACTCTCTTCAGTGACTTCAAAGCATTGTTATCACCAAACCTAAAGCTAGTAGTACTTTTATACTCCTTAACCTTGCGTTGATCCTCACTACTGAGTGAATCTAGATAACAGTGTAACCAATCAGTTCCACATACTATCGATGTACAAGCACTATCCAATATATCACAGATGAACGAATCCACAACAAACACATTCATCACAGGACTAAAACTCCTTGTGACTAGTACAATTCCTTCAGATCCATCAGTATCTTCCTCTTCTGCCTCAGAATTTTCTGCATCATGTGTTATTTTGAAGACTCTGCCCCTCCGCTTAGGGCAGTTCATTGTATAATGATACTTTGAGTCACATCTGAAGCACCTATTAACTGTTCCTTGGGCATTCCTAGGATTCATTCACCTTTGATTGCTGTTCCAACCCTATCTTCCACTGTAATATTCAGACCTGCTAAAGGTGCTTTCAACCCCATACCTCCTGTCTTTAACTCTTCCATTGTATTTGGGCCTGCTTCCAATACCTGGATTCTATATGAATCTAGTAAACACTGAGTCCTCCATTCTATGTGTCACCGCAGAATGTCCCACTTGTTCTACCAGGACTGCGGGAAATGACTGTTTCCCCAGCAATTTTTTTAAGGCTGTGGACACTTGGTCCAACAGAGAGTCTTTGTCCAAGAACCAAACCCCAATTAGAACCTGGAGCCTGTCCATATGCGACACCCTAGCACAATCTACCAATTTAAAAGCTAGCACTGAACCAGGGATCTCCAAATTGAATTTCCTCAATCTTTTATACAGCCTAGGGTTCTTTTCCTTAGAGCAGAGAAGGCTGAGGGGGGACCTGATTGAGGTATACAAAATTATGAGGGGCATTGATAGGATAGATAGGAAGAAACGTTTTCCCTTAGTGGAGGGATCAATAACCGGGGGCATAGATTTAAGGTAAGGGGCAGGAGATTTAGAGGGGATTTGAGGAAAATATTTTTCACCCAGAGGGTGGTTGGAATCTGGAACACACTGCCTGAAGGGGTGGTAGAGGCAGGAACCCTCACAACATTTAAGAAGTATTTAGATAAGCACTTGAAATGCCATTGCATACAAGGCTACAGTCCAAGTGCTGGAAAATGGGAGTTGAATAGATAGGTGCTTGATGGCCGGCACAGACACGATGGGCTGAAGGATCTGTTTCTGTGCTGTATAACTCTACTCTATACAAAGACCAGTTCCATGATGAATACTTTTATTTTCATATACAGCAAGAGATGAGAAAAATGGGAATTAGATAGAAAGCATTCAGCAAGTATAGAATTAATAGTTGTAGAACCCCAATCAACTCATCTATTAAAGTCCATGATATATTCCACCATTGAATAACCATCGGTTTTCAGAAATTTATCAAAGTCTGACCATGCCTCATACACATTCAATAGGTCATCTTTCATCCAAGAATTCTAACAGAAGATCCAAACCTTCATCAGTATCCAACTGACGAGTATCCAGTTCAGAAAACACATTACTTCTGATTTTACTTTTGGTAGGAAGTGACAATGCCAAGGCCATACCTTGTTTCCTTTTTGGTAGAGATGTAACCCGTGTCCACACATCCACTTCATTCTTCCACTGGTCATATGCTCCGAAAACAGCAGAGGATAATCATACCCTGACAATTTGCATTTGCTTTCTGCCATATTTTTCACAATGGCCCTTGAGACTTTAGTTTTCCAACCAAAAAAGTTTTCCTACTTTCCAAACTTCAGCTTTAGGCAACTATCCTCTGCTACCGTGTTCAACTCCAGAAAGCTTGTTGTAGAAGGATAAGGCTGGAGCCTATATTTACTCAGTTTCACATTTATTGTGCAGACTGAAAGGATTACAAACATGTAGCTCTTCACACAAAACCCTCTTCCAGTCCCAGTGAGTGTATGCTTTTAAGTGCTCAACTAAAATTCCAATTAACTCCCTTCACCTGCATATAATCATACAATTACCATTTATAATCACACAATTAACGGCCGGAACTTCCGTGCCTTTGGATCTCCATTCGGCACTGAGATTGAAAGATCCAGCCCACTGTCTCCGAGCTCGAAATCTAACAAAGAGAGCTATAAGAAAACAGTTAAATCATAAGTAGGTGCAAATGGCCATCATCCATCCCCGCTGTGTAGCAATGGTTTCAACCTTCAAATCATTCTGGGTGGACAGTAGAAATATTGAGCCGGTGGCCACCGGACCGAAACTCAACACAAATAATAACAAATAATAAGATTTATTACTCCAAGCACCAGGGAGAAACAAGTCAGTCTACAAACCACAGCTGCACGAGGCCTTTAAACTGTTCCTTTTCAAGTCTACCAGTACAGAAAACTGACCTCCTATTGCTAAGACTAAAGCAATTAACTTAGTGACCTGCTGAAAAATCCAACTCTTGAGGAGAATCCTGCAACAACTTTGATCTATGATTCCAGCCAGCTAACTAACCTTCAGGAGTGAAAACACCTTCTTCACCGGGCCCGCAACGCATGCCTTTTCCCCAGGATGAGCCAAAATCATGTGACTTCCGAACCATTCCTTTGTTTGTAATTGATAAAAGCGTGCTAGCCTTTTAACAGCTTTCTTTCTTGAGTGTGTATGAGTGGTGAGTGAGTGACGTAGTGTTAAACTTCCAGATTGAACATTTGAATAAAAAATTATCCACATTATTTGAACCCACGAAAAGTGATCTGCTGGTTATTCAAATTGGCCATAAACTCAGTGGTTAAGAAAGGCACAGGTCTTCCTCTCAAAAACACACTGATTACAGAGAGTAAAGGGAAGGGAACTAGGATTTCAGTTCTCTCTCAACTCTGTCCATAATAACAGCTATTCTGAACAAGACAACCAGGGGCAGGAATATCGCCCCCCATGTGGAGTCAAATACGGAGGTGGGTGGGCATGCCATTTTGCTGGCACCATGCCACCCCCAGTCCATTTTCCAGGAGGCAAGAGCAGCAGCCGAATGGCTAGCCACCCGCAAGCATTTGGTAGCCATTTAAGTCGGGTTAAGGTCCTATTAAGGACGATTGTCGGAGGCCAACTGAAATTTTCCAGTCGGCCTGCGGGCTCCCCAAGGTATCAGGAACTAGGTCACCTGCTTGGAGGTGGCTTCCTGGCAGCAGCCTAGAGGTTCAGAGCTTCAAGCAGGCTTTGAGGCCCTCCCCGCTTACCTGGCTACAACTGCTGAGGCTATTTTTTATTTTAACATTTTTTAAAGTTGCTGAGAGGATGCCTCAAAATGGAAATATTCTCTCTCTCTGTCTCGCCTACCTGAACTGCAAGTTTACCTCCTTCCAAGCTGGAGGGCCTCCTATTTGGCATTCCTCCACATACTATGGAGCATTAACTCCAGACTGGGGGGAGGGGGCACACGAGGGGAGAGCTCAACCAGAAGTGGGCAGGGCAGTCGATCAATAGTAGGGGGGGGGGAAGCAGAGGGTGGGTGGGAGTTGTCCAGAGCAGGCAAGTTGGTGGTGGGGGGGGGGGGGGCAACCGTGGTGGGAAGGGCCTGTTCAGAGGTGGGGATCAATCGGGAGGGGATTGATCGGAGTGCGGGGCAATCAGATGGGCTGCTGATCCCAAGGAGGAAGTCAGTGCCTGAGGGGTTGGCAAGGTCGGATGCTTTATGTTGGGAGGGAGCGGAAGCCTTGGGGTGCGGGAATCAGGGCCTGGTTGTAGGGGGTGGATCAGGGCCCAGTGGTGGTGGGGGACATCAGGTCCTGGTAGGTGTAGTCTCATGTAATATAGGGTGGTTTCTGGGCAGAATATGTAAATAGTCTGTGAGTGTCATCACAGGAAGTGATGTAACAGAACTTGTATTTAACCTCATGTAGTGTGAACCTAGAAGCCATAGAAGTCAGATGCATGTAAATAAACTCCTGTTCCTGTAACCATCAATCTCTCAGATATTCTATAAAACTAATCAGGATATTATATGGTGGCAACAGAAAACTGAAGAAATAGTAAAATCACTGACCTTATCAGAGCACTTCGAGAAATTAGCTGGACAGAAGCAAGCAGAGGTGTGGTCTAAATGGGTCCAAAGATTTACTAGCTACCGTACAGCATTGGGTCTCACACAGAAGCCAGACAAGGAGCAGGTCAGTACGTTATTATATGCAATGAGGGAGTGTGCGGAAGACATCCTCATAAGGGCATTGATGAAGAAAAAGCTACAAATGTTATTAAGGCTCTGGAGTCTTACTTTAATGTCAGAAAAGGTGTGATCGTTGAGTGCACTACATTTAATAAATAGTCTCAGTAGAGAGGAGAAAGTATTGTTTCTTTTATTAACGACTTATATAAGCTCGCTGAAGATTGTGAATACGGAAGTTTACGCAAGGGGTTAATTAGAGATAGGATCGTGGTCGGAGTGGCAGATGACAATCTCTTGCTTCATTTGCAGTCGAGGGTTGATCTTACATTAACCAAGGCGATTCAGCTAAGCAGGCAAGCAGGGTTAAAAAATGTAACCGTGTCGTCATTCAAGGGAACAGGGAGAGTCCGATCTTGAAAGTAGCCGATGCCATTGACTACTTAAAGAAAGCGAAGACAACAAATGGTGGTCAAAGACAGGAACAGAGGGAAGAGCATCTATAGGCAGCAGCGTCTCACTGCAGTAGGTGTGGCCGAGTGAGGTACCAGTGGGAAAATTGCCCAGCCAGAGAAGCGGAGTGTTTTGTTTGCAACAAGAGGGGGATCTTCCAATTGGTATGCCACAGCAAGAAACCAGGGCTGCAAAATAGAAAAAGCAAACCCAAAGTAAATAAGAGAATTAACCAAGTTCAAGACGTACAATATATTGAATTACCAATTCTAAGAAGAATCCACGGAGCAAGTGAAGATTCCTGGACGGCAGAGATTCTAGAAGGAGGCTATCAGATAAGATTCAATCTGATTACTGGAGCAGCAGTTTCAGTACTGGCAGACACGGAGCCATGGCTGAAGAAGGTAAGCAGCAGACCGACAGATAAAAAAACTGTATGGACCTGGCGGCATTGAGCTGACGGTAATAGGAGAGCTGAAAACAATTCTGAGTTACTGCGAAAAATAAATTTCTGAGATATTATATATGATTAAGAATCAGAATTGCTTGCTATTAAGCAGAAAAGCTTGCATAGATTTACAATTAATATGCAGATCTGAAGAGCTGAAAGGCATAGAGGAACAGTCAAAGAATTTTAGGACTGAATTTCCTAAATTGTTCAAAGGATTGGGAAAACTAAAAGCAGCCTACCACATCACATTAAGAAAGGATGCAGGACCATTGTGTCTATATATGCCAAGAAAAGTTCCACACCGACTCTTAGAGAAAGTCAAGAAAGAAATAGAGCTAATAACCAAACAGGGAGTCATCTCACCCATTACTAAGCCTATTGGATGATGCTCAGGTATGGTTCCAGAGAAGAAACCAAATGGGTCCATCTGAATTTGTGTAGACCTTGTGCAAATAAATAAGGCTGTAGACTGGAAAATATATCCAATGGCATCAGTGGTTGAGAGTCTGGTAAAGCTAGGGAAAAGCACAATTTTCACTAAATTAGATGCTAACATTGGATTTTGGCAAGTACCTTTAGATGAAGAATCTAAACTATTGATGACTTTTATAACAATGTTTAGAAGATTCTGTTTTAACAGATTACCTTTTGGAATTACGTCAGCACCAGAAATTCTCCAAAGAACAATGTCCAGAATCCTGGAGGGATTAGAAGGGATCATCTGTCACATGGACGACATGTTGATCCACGGTGCAAGTCAGCAGGAATACCATGTGAGAGTGCGAGCAGTGTTGCAGAGACTGCAGGAAACTGGTCTCACACTGAATGAGAAGTGTGTCTTTTCACAACAAATGGTGTAATTTCTAGGTCATATTATTAATGGATCAGGCATCAGAGCAGATCCTCAAAAGACAAAAGTCATAAAAGACTTTCCTGAGCCAAAAAATTGCAAAGGTTCATGGGCATGGTCAATCAGCTGGGAAGGTTTTTGCCAAATCTGGCTATGATATTTTTCCCAGCAGGGCATGTGCTTTCTGGCTTTCTGGAATGCCAGCAATTACAAGTACCTTCACCTTCTGGGTCAGCCACACTCTCTTTCTGGCTGTCTTTTTTTTAAAAGGTAAAACTGTCACTTCTCACCTCCTGTTAGGAGACATTCTGGTTTCTTTCCCAGGGTGATTGCCCAATGGCCCAGGATAAGGCTACTTCACACCTCCTTTGTTTTAGAAGAAGACATTCAGTTCTGGAATGTTTTTATGATAGGTGTGAGATGGGTTTCATTATCACCTTTTGGCTTTGAAGAGTTGTCCTTTGTCTTTGTCAGACCATTGGAATATACAAAAGGTTACTCCCCTTCCTCTTGGTGGCCATTTTGGGCCATTGTTCACGTTTTAAAAAAATAGAGGTTCTTTTTTTAAAGATAAAGTCCATTTTTGCATAACTGTTCAGAGTTACTCCGTGAATGTTGTAGCATCTCACTTCCAATGTGCGTGACATTACACTTGGTTCATTATTAAATGCAACGCGAAGGATTATTTATTTCTCAACATTGAATTAGCACCTTCAGTAGAGCAAGGGAGTATAATGGAGAGAAAAGGAATGGATTGACTATTAGTGTATGAACCTCCTAACATGTCCTTAAGGCAATTCTCTTTGCTATTCTAATGGAGGGGTTAAAATAGTGGCCGCGGGAAGGTTACATGAATAAGTGACATGTTCAGATGTCAATACGACCAAGTTATTTTTATTTTTGTATCTCAGACTGCTGCAGCTGACATTTACAGTGGGGAAACAAAGCAGTTGCAGCCATTCACATTCAGATCTGCCTGTCCCTTTAAGAAAGCAATACTGCACTGCACACTGTGTCACTTCACTGCCTTTCGATTCTGCACATGTGCAGTGCCATTTTAATTGGAAATACATTGCGAGACAATTCCTTTCTTCATCCCTGAGTTTTTGATGTTGATGCCCGGAGCAGAATGGCAAGTAGTCTTTTGTTAATGTATCTACACTCTCTTTTCATAGTGCTGGTCTAGCTTCTCCGTTCACTTTCCATGCCTGTCTAATGTAAAATGATCAAGGGAGAGATGAAAGACAAAGTGAGACCTCCCTGCCGATCTCATGTATCCCATCAATGTATTTTACTGACTAAAGATTCAAATTTATATCATTATTATAGCTTGGGTCAGAAAGTGAAACCAATCTGAATGTTGCTATATAGATTCATGCATACTAGGCTTTAGTTGTCCTTAACCTGGTAACTACATATAGCATCTTTGAACACTGTGATGATATAAAGCAGGAATTAAATGTGATTAAAGAGCGTAAATGCTCAATCATCTTTGCTTTAGCTAAAAATAAACTGTCAAGGGATCTTGTGACTGACTCCTGCCTGCAGCTGCATATCAAAGTGCCATATATCAGACTTATTCACTTCTTTGATTTCCTTCTTAATTATTAGGATAATTTTGTTTCATAAAAATGTTGCCCTATCTCACCCCGCACCACCCCCCCCCCCCCCACCCCACAACCCCCTGCACTTTCTAAAAGGGCTGTCTTGTCCTGGGGTGCAGCTCCACTGATGACGGAAGCCCCGGACCACCCCGCATGTAATCCATGTGAATCAGATAACGAATGTCAGGGAGCTATTTAATGATGCGGGACTTCACAGCTCAACCTGATTCCATCCTGGCCTGATGGTTGCACACAATGGGCTGAATTTTTTGACCCCGTCACGGGTCCCGGCAGCATACCCAGGAGTGGGTTCCATCATCGCATGTGACGTGTGTGTCCGGCCAATCGCGATCACACAGCGGGCGGCCACCTAACATAATGGAGGCACAGGGCCTGTCCAACTACATGACGGGGCAGGCTCTAAGGCGCTGATTGCGGTGTCAGATTAGTCCAACGCAGGTGCTGGCGCCATATTTAAAGCACTGCTAGCCATGTTTGTGTTGCTGCCTTTCAGTGAGGCAGTGAAACTGGAGTAAAATAAAAGTAAAATACTGCAGATGCTGGAAATCTGAAACAAAAACAAAAAATGCTGGAAATATTATGCAGTTCTGGAGAAAGAAGCAAAGTTAACGTTTCAAGTCTGTGACCTTTCATCAGTTAACTCTGCTTCTCTCACCACGGATGCTGCCAGACCTGCTGAGTATTTCCAACACTTTTTGTTTTTGTTTCAGTGAACCTGGAGTGCTGCTGGGCCCCTCTAATGTGCTATGGAAATCCTGGACCCCCCTGCACAAGGACTACTAACTGTCTGGATGGAACAGGAGTAACCAGGCACCATGTCTGAGGTGAGAAACCAGGTGGCCCCACGGTTTATCACTGCCTCCCTGGATATTCTCCTCCGGGCTCTAAAGGAAAGGCGGGAGGTTCTCTTTCCAAGGGCTGGCTAGAACAGATCCTCCCACATGACCAAGCAAGCCTGGATGGAGATCACAGAGGAGGTCAACAGCCATGGCGTCACTCCCAGAACTGGGTCCCGTGTCACAAGACAGTCAATGACCTCCTTTGTTTCACCAAGCTGAATCCTCCACATTTCTCTCCTCTTCGGGGCTTGCATGTGGTTCTGCAGGAAGGAGTGTGATATGGAGAGGGAGTGACCACCAAGGTGCTGGCAAGGAGGTTAGGCATGACCACAACCTGGCAGTTGCATGGCTGCATCTCGTCGACAGACCATTTCTTCCATGGTTCCTTTAAATTTTTTTGTGCATGCTAACTTGCAAGGGCCGATTTGCATGCAACCTGCATGGGAATTTTCGGGTTGCTGCACAGCCATGCGGCCGTATCATTTAGAGGGAAAGTTGCAAATAAGGGATAACCAATGCCAATTTGTTAAAGGCAAATTGTGCCCGATTAACCTGATTGAGTTCTTTGATGAAGTAACAGAGAGGGTTGATGAAGGTAGTGCAGTAGATATTGTATATATGGACTTGCCTCTTTCTGTCTTTTATATACAATATATAGAGGTCCAAAGAGACTTGGAGATTCAGGTACATAAATCATTAAAATGCCATGAACAGGTACAGAAAATAATCAAAAAGGCTAATGAAATGCAGGACTTTATATCTAGAGGTCTAGAAAACAAGAACATAGAAGTCATGCTTCAGCTATACAATGCCCTGGTTAGACCACACCTGCAGTGCTGTGAACAGTTCTGGGCACCACACCTTAGGAAGGATGGGCTGAAATTTATGTTGCCGCCGCCGATCGTAAACAATGGCTAGCCCGCATGCACAGGCCAAGCTTCACGGAGCCACCGCAATATTAAATGCGGCAGCCCAATTAAATGGCCAGGGCAGTCTGCCTCCCCCCTCCCAATGACATGAAGAGGTGGGCAGTCTGTCCCCGGCAACACCGTCCAGTGCCATTGCACAGGCACGACGACATTTTTAAAGGGCTAGTAAAGGGTGCCTTAACTATGAGGTCATTAATAAGTCCAATCTCATTCACAATACCAGGTCTAGTACAGCCTGCTGTCTAGTTGGCTCCAGAACATATTGTTCCAGGATATTATCCTGAAAACATTCTATGTACTCCTCATCTAGGCTACCTCCGCCCCTCTGATTTTTCCAGTCTATATGTAGGTTAAAATCCCCCATAATTATCGCTGTACCTTTCTGACAAGCTGCCATTATTTTTTCCTTTATACCCCGTCCTACAGTGTGGTTAATGTTAGGTGGCCTGTACACCACTCCCACAAGTGACTTCTAAGCTCAGGAGACCAGGATGTAGAAGCAGTTTGGGTAGAGATGAGAAATCATAAACTTCTTCTTGCTTTCATTGCACTAAGACTTTGTGCTGTAAGTATTGTTACATCTTTCATGTTGAAATCTAGAGTCAGAATCCTACCTCCACACATTTCCACTATCATCCACTGTTTTTTACAACTCCCCAGTGTTGCACAAAATTAATAAAACACATAAAAAGCTGGAAATATACAGCAAGTTTGTCAGTTAATATGTTGGATTCGTCATAAGAGCACCAATGAAGAACGAGCCTAAACTGTCTGAATCTGAAGAGGGTTGCCCATTCCCAGAGCATATCAGAAAATAGCTGGAAAATTTACTCAGTTTATCTTTCCAGTTTCAGATGCTGCATGACCAGCTGCATGTTAACAACATTTTCTATTTTTATTCTATATTTCTGGTGTTCACTTTGCCCTTTTCTGCCCTTGCTTTATATCTTGGTAGTGTTTCATCAAATGAAATGCTTGACTGAAATACTGAAAAAAATGCCTTCATCCCAATTACTTCCTGCCCTCTCAATATTGTTCAAATTATAACACACAGATTAAATAATGCATTACTCTATATGTAACACACCCCAGTTTCCATGTGACTATGCATAACACAGCCTTGAAGCCACCATTTAAGTTGCAGTTGCAAATGTTACCATAGAGATATAGGCCACGTAGGTTGCTTATTTAACTTTATTTTCTAAATGTCAAAGTATATAGGCAGCAGCCTTCATATATTAGGTGAGGTTAGACTTTTATGGCACGTATATATTAGTATAACTTTCAATGAGGCCAATTAAATCTCCTAATTCTGGTCCTATTTTACTGTTTACCAGATCCAGGAATAAAATCTTCAGAATGAACAAGTGAAAAATAAGAAGATGAGGAAGAAAAATTGAACAAAAGTAACAAGAACAGATAATTATTTGAATGCAAGAAGGTACAGGAAGAAAAGGTAACTCTAGGGTTACATGGAGATTAGAGTGTGTTATGTATACAATCAAGCATAAGCTAGAATGTGGAATGTGTTAGATTTTTTTTTTATTCCTTCATGGGATGTGGGCGTCACTGGCTAGGCCAGCTTTCATTGCCCATCCATAATTGCCCTTGAGAAGGTGGTGGTGAGCTGCCTTCTTGAACCGCTGCAGTCCATGAGGGGTAGGTACACCCAAAGAGCTGTTAGGAAGGGAATTCCAGGATTTTGACCCAGCGACAGTGAAGGAACGGCGATATAGTTCCAAGTCAGGATGGTGTGTGACTTGGAAGGGAACTTGCAGGTCGTGGTGTTCCCATGCATTTGCTGCCCTTGTCCTTCTAGTTGATAGGGGTCGCAGGTTTGGAAGGTGCTGTCGAAGGAGCCTTGGTGCGTTGCTGCAGTGCATCTTGTAGATGGTACACACTGCTGCCACTGTGCGTCGGTGGTGGAGGGAGTGAATGTTTGTAGATGGGGTGCCAATCAAGCAAGCTGCTTTGTCCTGGATGGTGACGAGCTTCTTGAGTGTTGTTGGAGCTGCACCCATCCAGGCAAGTGGAGAGTATTCCCTCACACTCCTGACTTGTACCTTGTAGATGGTGGACAGGCTTTGGGGAGGCTGGAGTTGAGTTACTCACCGCAGGATTCCTAGCCTCTGAGGGGCTCTTGTAGCCATGGTATTTATATGGCTACTCCAGTTCAGTTTCTGGTCAATGGCAGCCCCTCGGATATTGATAGTGGGGGATTCAGCAATCATAATGCCATTTAATGACAAGGGGAGATGGTTAGATTCTCTCTTGTTGGAGATGGTCATTGCCTGGCACTTGTGTGGCATGAATGTTACTTGCCACTTATCAGTCCAAGCCTGGATATTGTCCAGGTCTTGCTGAGGGAGGGCAGTAGGTTTCCTTGCCCATGTTTGACCTGATGCCATGAGAATTCATGGGGTCCAGCGATGTAGCCACACAACAGCTGTCATATATTGTCAGGCAATGCCTCAACCTTAAAACCCTTATTCTTGTTTTCAAATCCCTCCATGGCCATGCCCCACCATTTGCTCCACCCCAAAGTATATAATTTTCTAAAAAATGATCTATCTCTTTTATATCTCTCTCTCTCTCTGAGTCCCATCATTGTTTCTCTCTCTTTATTTTGCTTTCTATACATGATTTGACATTGAATTAACTATTCGAACTTACACTTCCTGGTTCAGACCCTGTAGGTGAAATTCTAACTTTTTGACGCTCTGCAAATGAGAGTCCAGTAGTGTGTGGGGAACTCAAAAGTATCTGCAGCGTGTTTGTCAGTGGCCTTTTAACCCAGCCACTGCACTTGCGTCTGACTTCCAGGTTTCCCGACCAATTATGATGCATATTTCCCGCATGAGAGTGGCACAGTGGCGCAGTGGTTAGCACCGCAGCCTCACAGCTCCAGTGACCCGGGTTCAATTCTGGGTACTGCCTGTGTGGAGTTTGCAAGTTCTCCCTATGACCGCGTGGGTTTCCACCGAGTGCTCCGGTTTCCTCCCACAGCCAAAGACTTGCAGGTTGATAGGTAAATTGGCCATTGTAAATTGCCCCTTGTGGTGGTAGGGGAATTGAGGGGATGTGGTAGGAATATGGGATTAATGTAGGATTAGTATAAATGGGTGGTTGATGGTTGGCACAGACTCGGTAGGCCGCGGGGCCTGTTTCAGTGCTGTATCTCTAAATAAATAAAAAACCCACATGAGTTAATTTCTACTCCAGTATTTAAAGGGATGGGGTAAAGATGCAAAGTTGAACAATTGTGCAAGTGCGAAACAGAGGAAGCATCTCTACCAATGCATTCTCAACGTGGTAAGGCTGCACCTTGCTTCATAGATGCCTCCCTAGACCTGATGGTGCGGGCTTTAAGGGGTGCTAGGGAGATGCTGTTCCCTGCTAACAGGAGAAAAAAGCCTGCCTTAGAGAACAAGCAGGTTTTGCTGGAGATCGCTGAGGAGGTTAGCAGCAGGAGTGTGGTGCCACACTCCTGGAGAAAATGCCTGAAGCAGATTAATGACCTAAAGAGGCCAGGAAGGTTGAGTACAATGCCATATTCAATTACATCCTGATGTGCACATCACCCCAACCCACTCACTCTGCCTTCTCAAGACTACTCCTACACATCATTCCTCACACCAACTTAACTTGCAGGTGCATACATCCCTCTCTGTCTAGGCACCTCCGCACATCCCCATCTGACCACCGACCACTGACACTCACCCTTATCTTAATGCAATGTTGCACCTATCCACCATTGCCACCTTCCACAAATGTTGTTGATTCATCTGCTTGGCACGTTCCATTACTCTCACTCATGGGTCTCCTCATTCTCTCTTTGCAGGAGAAGAGAGCACAGAACACCAGGGAGAGGCAGAGAACCAGAGCTGGCACTTCAGCCATCTCTAGACTGATAGCAGTAGGGGAAGAAGCAATGGATGCTGTTGAGTCTTGGCATGCCTGGCCATCAGAGATAGGGACTTGGAGGCCTCCCAGCTACCTAGTGACAGAATTAGATAGTAGAAAGCCACACGGCATACTGCACTCACTCATGTTGACTTGGTGTCAGCCACCAGTGAAATATGATCACATGCACAATGTTTATTTAAGACCTGCTAACCTTGAAAGTTCCAGTTCTTGCCCTCCATTTCCCCTAGGCCCATAAAGGGTCCTGTGGGAGGTGGACAAAGACTCTAAAAAGCAGGTCACTCACTTTGAGGATACACCATCACAGGAGTCATGCAGACCATGCACCAGCTCAGATATATACACCTGGTTTCTTATACATCGCAAGTGAGCAAGAGCAGGTAGTGGAGATAAGGACAGAAGTGGAGAGTCCCCATCGCCGGTGCAGAACCCTCCAAGCTCAGCTCAACTGGACACAGATGCTGAGCTTCAGGTGCCGTCAATGAAGACAATAATTCTGGAGCAGCAGCAAAAAAATTGTAGGGTACCGGCAGCATTGCATACGCTTGCAAAGAGATTGGAGGAATCCGCCTCACACCTGAATGCCAAGATGTTGCAGGCCTTTGCAATGATATCTTAGCCATGAAAAGAGCGGCCACTTGCATGGAGCATCAGACGTGGCAAGCAACTGAGTGCATGCTGGCCACCTGAAATTGTAGAATAAGGTTATCAAAGGGTTAATCTTGAGAAAATGTAAAGATTACTGCCCACCAGGATGAGGTAAGGGATTATGTGTGAGAGATTCCAGAACAGTTATAGCGTGGTTTTGAAGGAGACACACAGGTTAGTGTGGAATGTATATAGTTACTAGATAATAAAGATTAATGTTTAAGCACGACAGTCTAAGAAACTCTCTGGCTAGACCCTATATAGTGGCAGCATAAAGAACCAAATATATAATAGAAATAGGATTGATCAAAACCTTGCCTTGGCCATTCAGCACCCTACTGATGTGCAGTAAAGTACCTTCCAGGTCATTGCTAGCAGGGAAGCATGGGTGAACATGAGAGGGAAGATGGAGAAAGGGCGGCTCTGCTTAAAGCATTTCCATTTCTCACCTGTTGCTGCACCTCATCACCGCCTTGCCCACCGCACCCCGCCCCCCGCCCCCCGCCACCACCACCACCACCCACCGCAAGACAGTGATCCACATGCCGCCTCTTGTTCCAATGACCAAATTTGCCCCTCCATTGGTGCAAGTCGAGCAATCTTCAGTTGGGCTCTTATGGCCTCCAAAACCAGAGAGTGTTGGCCAAGAGCAGCTCAGCAGTCAGAGCAGGGATCTGAGTAGCCTGCCCCAATTCTGCTGAAGGCAGAGGGATTGCACCACATAGGAGTAGTAAGAAAAGGAAGAGTGAAGATTTGCAGCTGCACAAGGGGATGTACATAGGTGCATAACACAATGTTATATTGCGAAGTTTCTGTTTATTTTTCACATCATAAAAATGATTTGTTTGCACCAGTTTCTTTTTGTGCCCTTTATTGCCTGCTGCCTGGCAAGTGATTTGTAATGAATGGTAATACAAAACTTGAAGCCAAGGAATGAATGAGTGTCTGTGATAGGAATGCTTTTTGTCACTGTTTTGTGTTGGGGGAAGAGTGGGGTGTGGCCAGGTGGGTTCAGCATGTGCTTACCAGATGAGCACACTGCTACAATTTAACTAAATCATGCCATTTCGGGCATCTCAGGCAACAAGGTGTCATTGCAAGTGTCCTGGCCAGAACACATTCCACCTCCTCCTGTTCCTCCTTCTCCTCCTCTTCTGAAGAGTCAATGTGCTCTGCACCTTGCTCCTCCTGCAGTTCTAAACCTCGCTGCTGTGCTATGTTGTGCAGAGCACAGCACACAATTATCGTTCTGTAGCCCCGGCTAGTGCATATTGAAAGGTGCCTCCAGATCTGTCCAGGCACCTGAAGTGCATCTTCAGCATCCTGATTGCTTACTGTATTGCATACCTCATTGTCGTATGGCTACAATTGTGGCGCTCTTGAGCCTCATTGCTTGGGCTCCTCACGGGTGTCATCAGCTATGTTTCAGGAGGATAGCCACTTGGCCCCAACGGGCCAGCCAGCAAGCTTCGCTGAGGTCCAAAGAGCTCAGGAAGGGTGAACTGGTGTAGGATGAATGAATCATGGCAGCTTCCTGGGAATTTTGCCCGCACCTGCATGATGATCATCTTGTGGTTGCACACAAGCTGCACTTTGATGGCGTGGAAGCCCTGATGTTTCAGGAATGCTGCTGGGTGTTCTGGCAGTGCCTTGATTGCCACATGTGCAGTCAATCACACCCTACACCTGTGGGATGCCAGCCACAGCCACGAAACCGAGTGGCGGCTCATTCTGGCTGGCCTCATGGTGTACACAAGTTACTGCCCAGGCAGTCACCTGTGTGATGTGTTTGTGGACAGCAGACTGCAATATTCTGTAACTATCTCCTACACATGCCTGGAATGAGCCTGAGGCAAAGAATTTGAGGGCAGTGGTCACTTTGATAACCACTGCAAAAGTGTGGTCACCACATCCACTTGGCAGCAGCTCTTCCAGTAGTCTGTAAATGCCAGCAATGAATTGACAGGATAGCCTGAACCTCCTGAGGCAGTGGTGTTCAGACATGTCAAGGAAGCTGACCCTCTGCCTATATATCCTGTACTGAGGGTTTCGCCTCCTGCAAACTGCACCGCTGTGCTCATCCCCACTCTCCTGTGTTGCGGCAGCCTGTGTGAAGAAGGCTCCTGCTGGTGCTGCTGTGTCAGATGAATTTCGTGCAAGGGATTCAGACCTTTATTGTTACACAGCAGAGATCAACACATTAGGCAGTGATTTACAGCACCATACAGATTGTATATTAGCCGTAAGCACACTAGACGGAGTAGCACACTTTGTTCTCCTTTGTTCAATTCTCTTCTACCCTCTGCCCTGTTTAGATAGCAAGGCAAGCATTAGGTTTCAGCAGCAGTTGCTCAGGTTATGGAATTCGTTCTGTGATTTCTATCTCCGCACCTTTCATTAGAAATTCAGCCTGCCTTACACCACTTCTTTATCACTTGACTTGATAATTCCAATCATTCTTTCTCCTGCTCTGCTCGGCCTCTTTGCATGTACACTTTTCACACTTCCCTAATCCCTAGGACACATCTTGCCTGAGCAGCGGATTTTCTGCTCCTTTTGCATCTTGTGATTTTAGCTATCTAGTCTAACAGTCACTCATATTGATGGTTATCAGCTCAACCTAGCAATTTGTCATAAGCAATGACAATTGTTTATGCAGTTCAGAAGTTTAAATCAATCATAGAGCATCAACACTTCCCTAAAAATCACCGAAGTGTCTGATTAATGAGTTTTAGTAGTTTATGTCCAGTCATGCAGTTTATATTCGAAAAAGGTCCCTCAAGCAGATGCATTTGGAAAATCATGTAGGTCATCATATTAGTATAAGCAATAAGACAAATACTGATTAAATGTGTAAACGGATTATTTGTAAGCAAATCAATCCATGATAATCTTACAGTTGAGGGTGCTCCTGCTAGGAGTGATGTTGCTGCTGCTGCCCATCTTGATCCTCATCTGAGGTCCAATGTAAAGCAGCATAAGCAGCACCCGTGCTGATGTACAACTGATGGAAAGTGGCGATCAGACACACAAACCTCCAATGTACTAAAAGTCATCTCCAAAGTAGTGGAATGGCATCCAAAGTTGTGAAAGCACATTGTCAGCATAAGTTCTGTGAGCAAAAGCCTTTCACTGAGGCAAGGAAGCAGGTGTGAGGTCTCAGTACTTATGTAATTTCCTGCCTGTCATTTCTTCAGCCCGCTCAACTTTTGCTGTACTTTTGCCTTGCTTCCACTGGCGAGTTCCAGGAGACTCAGAAAACCGTGAGCCAACAGTTAAAGTTGAAAATATCTGTTAAAATAGCTGTTAACGTGGTTTTAACATATTTAAATTAGCAACCTATCCCTCCCGAGGGGGTTTCTCACACGCAGCCAAACACGCTTGCTCTTTGAAGTTAAAATTCCTCCTCCCCCTCCCCCTCCCCCATATCTATAGAGATTCTTGAATCTGAATGGTTCAGGAGATACACAGTTGCTTGCCCCCTTCAGACATCCCAGATCCCCTGTAGAGGCCACCGTGCTGATTTGGATTTCAAATCACAGCAAGTTTCAGTGCAAAAAGCCACAGAACCTCTGTGGGCAAGTGTGAGTACAATAAACGGCTGACGCTGCTTATTCGCCACTGACCATGAAATCCGGG
Organism: Heterodontus francisci; assembly: GCF_036365525.1. NCBI lineage: Eukaryota > Metazoa > Chordata > Chondrichthyes > Heterodontiformes > Heterodontidae > Heterodontus > Heterodontus francisci. The sequence continues at coordinate 102,773,189 of NC_090380.1, read as the reverse complement.
TGTTACGCATTGTCGCACGCAGACTGAGGGTGTCACGTACAGTGAATGTGGAACACACACAATAATGCAGCAAAGGGTATAGATGACGCCTGAACTTAAAGTTGAATACACTTCATATTCTGATCAATCTCATCTGAAGTTTCTGTGGGATTTCTGCCAGTTCCCTGCTGTAACTCTGGCAGAACCCTCGGTGGAATGGCATTACTGCAGTTTGCACCATTTCTCCAGAAATTCCCTCAACCCTCAGTCAAGGTTGCAACAGGAGATTGGGAGAACCCTGTGGAAATTCTCAATTCTCATTTCAATGTCACTGTGTTATTCTCTTACTTGACCTCTGCCTAACAGCTGATGAAGCTTAAAAAGTTCCCAAAGGACTGTATACATAATGTCACAGTACACACCTGCATAGCTACATGCATGCAAGCTCCGAGTCTAATTATTATTCCACAGATTGATGCCCATTTTATTTACAGTACAAGGATAGTCATCTTCTTAGCTTACACTATACAAGAACAATAACTCCCATTTTTAAAATAATGTAGCACTGAGCCACAGAGTTCAAAGCATCTCAGGTTTATTTCCTGGTCTGTGTTAGTTGATTGTTACTTCAAGACTGACTTGCACAATGTGGTACATTATAAAGACGTGGCAAAGCTAATTTCATAACATTATCTTAAAATAAACTGCCACCGTAGGACAAGGGGTCACAGGTTCAAACCTGTGAAAGGGAAGTTCAGGACAATGACTTGTTATGAATGATTAACACACAATTCCAGATAGGGTAATAGCGGCAAATACTTTGAAATCATTTAAAAACAATTGGATGCTCCAATGGGGAGACTGTGGGTTCATCTACATTGGACTGAGTAAGCTTCCTCATTCACAATCAGTTAGCAAGTGGTAATGTCACTGCACTAGTAATCCAGAAGCCCAGGCTAATGCTCTGAGGACACGGGTTCAAATCCTACCATGGCAGCTGGTCGAATTTAAATTCAATTAACTAATAAAAATTTGGAATTGAAAGTTATTCTCATAAATGGTGCCATGGAACTATCATCAATTGTTGTTAAAAACCCATCTGATTCACTAATACCCTTTAGGGAAGGAAATCTGCCTTCCACACCTGGTCTGGCCCATATGTGACTCCAAACCCACAGCAATGTGGTTGACTCTTAACTGCCCTCTGAAATGTCATTCAGATGACCAGGGCAATTAGGGCTGGGCAACAAATGCTGGCCTTGCCAGTGATGTCCACATGCTATGAAAGAATTTTAAAAATTCCAATAGTAGCTGAAATTAAAACATGTAACATATCAGTACCAGAAATTGCAAATACGTGGCAGGAATGTTTGAGTCATAGAGTCATTTACGGCACAGAAGGAGGCAATTCGACCCATCAAATCCATGCCGGATGTCCACGGAGCTATTCAGTCAGTCCCACTCCCCTGGTCAATCCTCGAAACCCATCAAGTGGCCATCCAATTTCCTTTTGAAGTCATTGATTGTCTCTGCTTCCACCATCCTTCTGGGCAGTGAGTTCCAGGTCATCAGAATACAGGCATAGGAAATTTGGCCCATCAGGTATGTGCTGGTGATTTCTCCAATGAGCTACCTAGTCTAGTATCACTCCCTCAGGTCCAGTTCACCCACCGCCCTTGTACAAGCTGACCTACGTTGGCTCCCAGTCCGGCAACACCATGATTTTAACATTTTTATTTGTTTTCAAATCTTTCCGTGACTTACAACCCCTCCCAAATTTCTGCGCTCATTCAATTCTGGCCTCTTGTACAGCCCCAATTTTCATCACTTCATCAGTGGCGGCCGCATTAGCTGCCTAGGCCAGAAGCATTGGAATTCTCCCCCTTAACTGTTCCACCTCTCTATCCTTCTTTAAGATCACCCTTAAAACTACCTGTTTGACTGAGCATTTGGTCATGTATCCTAATATCTCCTTATGTGATGGTGTCAAATTTTGTTTGATAGTGCTCCTGTGAAGCACCTAGGGACATTTTAAGGTGCTATATAAATGCACACTGTTTCTGTTAGTGATTACTCCAATGAGCTATTTAGTTCAGTACATTCATGAATCGTGCACTTCCATCAGGGAGCCAAGGTCAAAGGAAGTGCAGTTAGATAGATCAAATCAACAGTCTGACTTTTTAATACCTTTGGGAGACTAAGATCATGAGATTGTGTTTTATGGGCCCGGTTATGATGTAACTATTAAAATTGCCAGAAGTAATTTCCAGGATAGCATTGGTAAAAAAAATGCCCAATTTACAAAATAAGAAGACAGTCCCTGCTCACGGTGTGCTGGGATATGGAGCCATATGAACCAGGAAGATCTCAGGTTCAATCATCATCAGTTCTTTACTTGCTGTTCTCATTGAGCCTTGCAGTTGGGGCCCAGCCCCCTAGCCTGAGGAGGGAGCAAAAATCAGACAAGATTCCTGCTCCAGATCGTAAGACACCAAGCAACTCTTACACAAATGTGCATGTTTAAGTGGGTAAGTTCAAGCTCAGGCTTAGGCTCAGTATGGTGGCCCCATGACCAAATACTGTAACTTGTCGACACCCAGGGTGCAGCCCAGCAGAGGAAGAATGGACAGTGGATGAACTGTAACCAGTATGAATCAATACTTTCAGGAGATAAGGAGAGAAGATGGAAGGAACTTTTAAAAAACCTTACCAAAGACCCAAAGAACCTCAAGTTGAAATTTCTTGCTTCCTTGTTTGTTCTGCCCAACATGCTATGGCATCACCACAGAGTGATTCAAAACATGCTAATATCCTCTCCAAAGCTGTAAGTATTACATCCTTGGTGAAAGGTGTTGATACAGTACAGGAGAAATGAAAAAGATTAATTACTGCCTTGAAGTAGGAAATGGAATGGTGCCCCATGTTACAAAGCAGCTGTTCAGAGTCTCTCCTGACCCAGTTGTCAACAGATACGCAATCCTTTCACCTCAGTCTTTATCTTACGTTCACTTTTTATCTCCCAAAAATGTCAGAAACTTTTGCATCAAGTAAAATGTGCTGCGTACAGTGTGATGGTTATTTTGGTGTTAATGCTACTTCTGGCAGCATCATTGCGTACTTGGATTTTCTGCAGTGAATTCAATACCCATGTAAACAAAGGCATACAATGATTAACTCAGCAATTAAAATATCGATTTCCTTGGCTCCTCCACTCAGTGAGTTCAAGAAGTGAAAAGAACCGGTTGAATCATTATTCAGTTCTGTGTAACTTGATCCCAGCCTGGGGAAGGGGCAGGGAAGTGGAGGCAGCTTGTTAAAATACTGCCATTGACCTCCCTACCCTGTGAAAGGGAGTTGAAAATTGATTAGAGTTCTTCTGAAAATGCAGCACTCCCTCAGTATTGAGGTAACTCTCTGCTCCCCTCAGGTATGGCGTGGGTTTGAAACGAAAGGGAAATGCATACTGTGTTTTAGTCAGAGCAAAAAATATTATGAGGCATGATTTTGGAAAAAGGAAAGGCAGTAAACAGCAAGCCAAAAAGATTTGTTACAGAGATGGCAAAACATTTCTGGCCTGCTGTATTATTTCTCACCCACCTTCATTGATTGGTCCCCTCTGTATTACAATTGCAGCAGTTTACTGCATCATTTAGACACTCAAATAAAACTCATCTGGCACAAGAAAACTTATTTTGGTTGGCATCAATGACAACCTACTATATGGCAACATCTAATATGGCAGGTTACACTTATTCAGCAGCATCCCATTTCTCAACCTGGAATCAGATATCTCCGTCCTTCCAGATATCCCTCCCTTAAGGGCAAAGGCCAATCATTGCCTATTTTACCCTCTTCATATTGCTGAGGAGTCACTACAGATCTTGTCTCTGTGCCCTCTTACTATTAACTATCATTTGCATATTGCAGGTAACACTTGCCTTCTTTTTTCTACCACAAACGGTCATCTTAAACCACCTTTCCCTGTTTCCCCCACCTTCAGCTCCAACAATAAGTGCAAGGAATTCATAGAATTTTTTGTTACAAACCACCCACCTCCCATTTCTGTGATCTCCTTACAGCCCCCAAGATCCCTGTGCTCCGCTAATTCTGACCTCGCGAGCATTCCCAATTTTAATCGCTCCACCTTTGGTGGCTGTGTCTTCAGCTGTCAAGGCCCTAGATTCCCTCCATAATTCTCTCTGCCTTTCTCCCTCTCTTTCCTCCACTACGTTGCTCCTTAAAACCTGCTTCTTTGACCAAGCTTTTTGTCATCTGGCCTAATATGTCCTAATGTGGCCCAGTATTAAATTTTGTTTGATAAAACTTGGAGAGGGCATTGGGATGTTTTATTATGTTAAAGGCACGATATAAAAGTAAGTTGTTGTTACTGCTGTCATTCCAGAGGATTCTCTGTTATGTGTTCTCCCTCCATATCACCCGCAAATTGTATTCTTCAAAGCTGGATTGGCCCACCGCATGCTACTTCGACCAGTTAAGCAGCCCAACCAATTTCATACTTTAATTTCAGGTTGCAATGAAACTAGCCATGAATACAAATGTAGTGTACCTAACCTTGTGACATAGACATTACGTGTTCTATAATTTGGGAATAATCCCTTAATCCGCTTTCAAACTCAGCTGTGATCTATCCACCGCTACGTAGGTAAATACGCCTAACACCGTAATGATAGGTCTGCAGTGAGGCAGGACTCCTCCAGTGTAGAAAGGTAAGTTCTCAATCTTAATGAGTTTTAAATATTAAATAAATCTCAACATTGGAGACATTTTTAGTTCTATCGCTGCTCCTTCAACGAATGTGGTCTTTATATGCAATTTGTTTATGATTGTGTATTTGATATTATCATTAAATCTGGCAATTAATGTTAAGAATAGATAGCACAGAAACTGGGAGCAGTAATTTTTGATTTTAATTAGAAAGTGTAGAAAATTCATCATTCCAAGTCACAATCAAGGATTAAAGTCAAGAGGACGTTACAAAACATTTTAGTTGGACGGTGATGAGAGTGTATAACATGCTGCCAACCAGATGACATCAAAATACTTCAGGGACAAACATTATCCAAGATTTTGTGGTTCTGATTGTTATCTAATGACAGCTGCATACATTCAATGAGAACAGCATATGATGCCCTGTGGTCAAATTGGCGAAGTTCGCAAATGAACAAAAAACGCACATATACTCTACAATTTATCAGCAAGTGTTAACGTCTGCTTAAACTAGACCGGAGAGAAATGCGGTGGGAGCACAATGGGAGTCGATATGTGAATATAGGCTGTCAGGAAATGTAGCCCATAATCACCTGTAAACCTCCTGGATCTCATTTCAACGTAAATACCACCGTCGGTGTGTCCTCTGATACTCTACCCCCAAATAGGGCACGATTTTATAGAGCCCTCAACATTGAGATCCATGATGCAGAGGGCATGAAGATTGCCCCAGATGAGGCTCACTACAGACCTCAATGCCGGCAGGACCTGTCCTGATATTGCCGGCAGCGGTGAGACCTCGTGGTGGCCCCCTGCCACACGGCGATGGGACTGCCATTTAAATAAATTAACTTACCTGAATAAATGAGTCTCCCGTCACCTCCAGAAGTCCCGCCGCGATCTTCACTCCGGCAGCCTTCGGATCCCTGTCCGGGGAAACAAGGCACAACACTGTTGGGGAGGGGGGAGGAGGGAGGAGGTAAGTTTCTCAGTGCAGGTGGGGGAGGGGGTGAGAACAGGGTCAAATAAACGTCATGGATGTAGGGGATAGTGAGAAGAGTTATAGTTTAAAGTTTGGTGGGGTAGGGGTGGGGGAAGGTCAGATTGTGAAGGTAAGTGTTTTGGGAGGGGAAGGGCAAATAATTTATTTAATTGATATGGGGGGTGGTGGAAGAGGGAGAAAGGAAATGTATTTTTTATTTTAATTCAATGTCGCTTTAAATATTTAAATGTCCCGATAGGGCTGACAGCCCTTTAAAAATGGCATCAGCACCTGCGCACAGGCAGCTGACGCCATTGCTGGGGACAGACAGCCCACCCCCTCCATGTGATTGGCTATTGAAATGAGCCACCGCGCTTGGAATTGCAGTGGCTCTTTAGTGTGCGGTCCGCCATTTTTCTCGCCTGCCGCCAATATCGGCGGCGGGCTTGTAAAATTCAGCCCATAGTTTCAGGACTTCACTCACTTCACCTGTCTCTGAACTCAGACAACAGCTCATCAATGCTCCATGCTGACTCCACCCTATCTAAGTCATTGTTATCCCACCACGGGACCTCCGACATTAACTTTGGATTCCTTCCTAATATCTCCTATCTATTCCCATTTACCTTTTACTATCAGGTTTTTTATGTACCTTAAATTTTATGTAACCGTACCTATGTAACTTGAGCTTTCCCTGAGTCCAGTCACATTTTACCATTCCGGATCTGAGCCCATCAATCTGTTTCCACTTTTTCTCTTTCTTTTTAACTTCTTTTCTCTTTAACCCTCCTAGACTCTCTTCTATTATCATGCCTCCTTTCACTTCTCCCCTTTCAGGTTCTCTGCCCTCCCATTTCCCTACCCCACCCCTTCTGTACTCCTCGACCTTTCTGCTCTCTTGCTGCCATCCCAGGCTTCACTCTCTCTTAGATAAGCCTACAGATTCCCTCTGTGCCGTTCTTGACATCCTCCGAAGGTCTCATCGAGGCACCCGGCGCTAGCTCATTATGAGCAGCAACCCCAATTGCCCCACCCCACTCTCTCGTTGCCCTTCCCACCCAGTGCGCCCACTGAGGGACTAATCTTGCCAATCTTCCTGTCCAGCTCACCCCTCCTACTGCTGACTCTACGGGCTCTGCCAGCAAATCAGTTCTCATCGCCCCTCTACACATCTCCCTCCAGAATGTCAGTTCATTTGTTAACAAGGCCCTTGCCATCCATGAACATGTTGTGGATGACTGCGTCAACATCAGGGCCTTAACGGAAACCTGGCTGAGGGATGATGACACCTTGCTGCTTAATGAAACCTCTGCACCTGGCTACATCTTCCACCAGTTGTCCCACCAAAACCATCGCAGCGACAGTGTGGAGCTTTTGTACCCCTACTCCTCTGGCACTTTCTCCTTCTTTGAGCATTTCACTTTGTTTCACCCCTCTCACCTCACTTTCAAAATTATTGCTCTTTACTGACTTCACAAGTACGATATCTTCACTGCTTTCTTCCTTCAACCTCTGCTCCGAACAACCTCTCATCCTCAGTGATTTCAACCTACATCTCAACTCATCATGTTCTCTCTCCTCTGGGTTCACTGCCCTCTTATCCTCTCTAAATTGCTCCCTCCATGTAAACTTCCCAACCCATATTCACGGCCACCCTCTTGACCTTGCCATCTCATGTGGTTTTGTTAGTCCCATTATATCAATTACTGATAAGGCCATCTCTGATCACTTCTTTGTATCACTTACCACCACATTCCCTTTCCGTGCCGCAAACCTATCTCGTTCTGTATCCGTCCCTGGAAACTGCTCTCACCTTGTTCCTTCTAATTGTAGCCTGAGTATTGCTTGCAATGGCTTCTCTTCCTGCTCTAACACCATTACCTCTGGGGTCCCCCAAGGACCTATCCTTGGCTTCCTTTATTTCTCATCTATATGCTGCCTCTCAACATCATCCAAAAGCAATGTTAGTTTCACATGTTTGCTGACAATACCCAGCTTCACCTCAGAACCACCTCTCTTGATTCCTCCACTGTTGCTAAATTATCAACCTGTTTATCTGACATCCAGTGCTGGATGAGCATAAATCTCCTCCAATTACATGTTGGAAAGAGTGAAGCCATTGTTTTCAGTTCCCGATCCAAACTCCGTTCCCTAGCTACCAATTCCATCCCTCTCCCTGGCAACAGTCTGATGTTAAATCAGCTTGTTCGCAACCTTGGTGTTACATTTGACCCAGAGATGAGCTTTCAACCTTATATTCGTGCCATCGTGTAACATCACCCAACTTTGGCCCTGTGGCAGTTCAGCTGCTGAAGAAACCCTCATGCCTTCATCACCTCTGGGCTTGACTATTCCAACACGCTCCTAGCTGGTCTGCCACATTCTACCCTCTGTAAACTTCAGGTCATACAGAACTCTGCTGCCCATGTCTTAACTCGCACCAAGTCCTATTCACCCATCACCCATGCACCCGCTGACCTACATTGGTTCCCGGTGAAATAACATATTGATTTCAAAGTTCTCATCCTTGTTTTCAAATCCGTCCATGGTCTTGCCCCTCTCTATCTCTGTAATCTCCTCCAGTTGTACAACCCTCCAAGATATCTGTGCCCTTGTAATTCTGGGCTCTTGAGCATCCCTGATTTTAATCGCTCCTCCGTTGGTGGCAGCGCCTTCAAATGCCTAGACCCTAAGCTCTGGAATACCCTCCTTACACCTCACTTTCCTCCTTTAAGACACTCCTTAAAACCCACTTCCCTGACCAAGCTATCTCCTTTTGTGGCTCGTGTCATATTTTGTTTTATAATGCTCCAGTGAAGCAGCTTGGGACGTTCTATTACGTTAACGACGCTATATAAATATAAGTTGTTGTCATCATCAATGCTGTCATGGCATGAAGAATGGTCACCTGACTGAGTTACTGGGCAGTGGAACTGTAACCCTGATTATCCCATTCAGTTCATTTATATCCTTTAGCATGTGGTAACCCAAATGTAAGATTTGCATTGTTCATTCTAAAATGGCTGCTCTGCGAGGCAATATCCATGTTAAGACCACCTAAATTTTTGATGTAGTTGTAAATTAGATTGTGCATGTTTTTGTGAGCTGACTGCTGATTAGGTCTATCAGCAGTGTTGCAATCCGTTGGCTACAGATGCGCAAGTGTTAAACAAGCAAAGATTCCTATATTTGTTTCTCAGTTGAGGATGGGTCTTACTGATATTTTTAAAGAAGCATTAAGAGAATCTGTACTATTTCCAAGCGCCAGAATAGTGTTATGTTGACCTTCAAAGGAGTCAAGACTTTAAAACAAGAGGATCTTTCTGCATTATTCAATTCAGGATTTAATTTCTCAAGTGTTCGGACTACAGAACTGCATTGAACATATTTCAAAAGGAACATTCTACCTATTTCATTACTAGTAGCAGTAAGAAGGAGAAACTTTAGTAACTTAAATGAATATTCTAATTGTACATGCATTTTAAAATGCTACTTGCACCAACTATTACATATTGTCAAGAAAACCTGCTACGCCAAAGGAGGATTCTTTAATTCATCGATTGGAAACCTACATTAAACTTTTAATGAAACAAAAAGAGCTGGAATTGTACAGGTAACTTTTTAAAAAAGTTTGCAGCCAAGATGGCCAACGCAATTTGCATTTGAACACCTTACACATTCCAAGGCCTCAAAGACGAGACACATGTCTGATGAGCCTGTACCCAAAACAATGCCTTGCTCTATTGAGTGAACCAGAGGAGATTGTGTTGATTAGCAGGCCATTCAAAGCCATCGTGGCACAATAACCTGGAAAGGGCCAACCCTTCCAGGTGTAAGTGTTAACATCCTGAGGCCTAAGGGACTGAAATTCCTAAACTTGAATCTCATTAGAAGGTTCCAGACAATACACTGAGGCAGTCATGTGACTGTCTGTCCATCTCTGTGAAACCTGGGAGTTGCCCTCGGACAAAGCGGTGGTTAGCACCGCAGCCTCACAGCTCCAGTGACCCGGGTTCAATTCCGGGTACTGCCTGTGTGGAGTTTGCAAGTTCTCCCTGTGACCGCGTGGGTTTTCGCCGGGTGCTCCGGTTTCCTCCCACAGCCAAAGACTTGCAGGTTGATAGGTAAATTGGCCATTATAAATTGCCCCTAATGTAGGTAGGTGGTAGGAAATATGGGATTACTGCAGGGTTAGTATAAAATGGGTGGTTGTTGGTCGGCTCAGACTCGGTGGGCCGAAGGACCTGTTTCAGTGCTGTATCTCTAAATAAAAAATAAAAAAATAAAGCAGACAAGCCAGTGATTCATTCTGGGCAGAAGCCAGAGGGCTATCTCTTTCTCCCTCTCTCTCTTCAGAAGGCCTGGTGGGGCATGCAAAGCCTAGCTGCTGGGTGCTGGATCCAAGGCAAATACACCAGGGGTAAAAAGCCACCAAGAAAACTCTGAGCCAGGTGGGCCAGCCATAAAGTACACTTCTATCAGCCAAGGATTTCAAGAACACAACTTCAGCTGGAAGACAACGGAATCACCCAGACCCACAGACTGTATTAATTTCTATCTGTTCTGGACTCTAATCCAACCACTAATCTACTCATCATCACTCTGTAATCTATTTGTGTGTGTATGATTCTTGTGTGAGTGTATGTGTAATGTGTAGCATAATTTTAGTATTTTATTTAGATCGGATTTAGATTGTTAAGTATAATAAACTCACCTCTTTCTTGTTTAAACTCAGGAAAACCTGTCCAATTGGTTCTTTTATGAGCACAACAAAGGTAAAAGGTAAAACACTCACTGAAGTGGTAAGCACATCCATTGTTTAAAAAGGAATAAACCCTGTTGCGGTCAATAAGAGGAAGGACAAGACGGGAATCTTGTGAACCCTCCTCACCTGATCGTAACAATATGCTTAGCATTTTGCTTCTTTATGTAAGGTTTTGCCTCTACAAGTCCAATTTAATATGGAAATATCTTATGCCATTTGATATACTGAAGGTATAATGGGTATAAGGGTCTCCTTAAATTCCAATTCATGATTTACTGTAATCAGCATTAACTACTAGACTTGAGCTATATTATTTCTAGCAAGTAGAAGTGAAAGACAAAAACTTCAGCCGATAAAGAGCACTGAGGCTCACAAAGCTGCCATCAGATTAAATTACAAGAAAATCAATGCTTAAAATGCATTGAAACAGAACAATAAGTCATTTATTAAATACAGTGCGTTGATCCAGTTTAAAAGACCAGCTTTAAAATTTGGAATCAAAGTTTTTATCTTATTATTACTTGCTTCTGTGAAGTGCCTTGGGACATTTTCCTATGTTAAAGGCACAGTATAAACACAAGTGATAGAAAGAACCTCACATTGCTAAAGCATCTCAAAACAATGGTCTCCTAAGACTCCATAGGGCTATCATTGACTAATGTTACTGGAGGCAGCAGTGCCCATAACATCATTATCATTTGTACTGCAGATGCAGCTGGGTTACTGGTAGTGTGCATAGAAGATAGTAAGGTAACCCAATGTTCAGACACACACACATTTCTCTACTCAATTTACAACAGAGTTGCATCAAGAATATTTAAATAAACATACTTCAGAAAACATGCATACTAATCGCTCTGCTGGTGAATAGTGTAATTTTCTGGCTCAACTACATTGTAATAGCGGCAAAGAACAAAGAACAAAGAAAATTACAGCACAGGAACAGGCCCTTCGGCCCTCCAAGCTTACGCCGATCCAAATCTTCTATCTAAACATGTCACCTATTTTCTAAGGGTCTGTATCTCTTTACTTCCTGCCCATTCATGTATCTGTCTAGATACATCTTAAAAGACGCTATCGTGCCCGCGTCTACCACCTCCGCTGGCAATGCGTTCCAGGCACCCACCACCCTCTGCGTAAAGAACTTTCCACGCATATCCCCCCTAAACTTTTCCCCTTTCACTTTGAACTCGTGTCCCCTAGTAATTGAATCCCCCACTCTGGGAAAAAGCGTCTTGCTATCCAACCTGTCTATACCTCTCATAATTTTGTACACCTCAATCAGGTCCCCCCTCAACCTCCGTCTTTCTAATGAAAATAATCCTAATCTACTCAACCTCTCTTCATAGCTAGCGCCCTCCATACCAGGCAACATCCTGGTGAACCTCCTCTGCACCCTCTCCAAAGCATCCACATCCTTTTGGTAATGTGGCGACCAGAACTGCACGCAGTATTCCAAATGTGGCCGAACCAAAGACCTATACAACTGTAACATGACCTGCCAACTCTTGTACTCAATACCCCGTCCGATGAAGGAAAGCATGCCGTATGCCTTCTTGACCACTCTATTGACCTGCGTTGCCACCTTCAGGGAACAATGGACCTGAACACCCAAATCTATCTGTACATCAATTTTCCCCAGGACTTTTCCATTTACTGTATCGTTCACTCTTGAATTGGATCTTCCAAAATGCATCACCTCGCATTTGCCCTGATTGAACTCCATCTGCCATTTTTCTGCCCAACTCTCCAGTCTATATATATTCTGCTGTATTCTCTGACAGTCCCCTTCACTATCTGCTGCTCCACCAATCTTAGTGTCGTCTGCAAACTTGCTAATCAGACCACCTATACTTTCCTCCAAATCATTAATGTATATCACAAACAACAGTGGTCCCAGCACGGATCCCTGTGGAACACCACTGGTCACACGTCTCCATTTTGAGAAACTCCCTTCCACTGCTACTCTCTGTCTCCTGTTGCCCAGCAATTCTTTATCCATCTAGCTAGTACAGCTTGGACCCCATGCGTCTTCACTTTCTCCATCAGCCTACCATGGGGAACCTTATCAAACGCCTTACTGAAGTCCATGTATATGACATCTACAGCCCTTCCCTCATCAATCATAACTGATCTGGAGGAAATTCAGGACCCAGTTAACTCAGTACACACTGCAAGTTGAGAAGAAGTAATGTATTATCTAGCTTACATTGTCACTCCCTAAGATCATATTGGAAAAAGATTGGAAAAGGACTTTTGATGCAGTTTTTTCTTGACCATATAATTCCCATTTTTATCTCTCTCTTGCAGGACTCCATGTACACACCCTCAAGTGGAAATCAGAATAATTATTTCTACACCTGTGTCAAAACGCTGCTTTTATAAAAGGTGTGTGTTACAAATTTCCATAGATACCTCTTTGGTTTCAATGGATTCGTCACTCACTTAAGCTGTCTGAGCATCTTTCTTTATAGGAGTTGCTTATACTGTCCTTTTATCTACTTGTATCATAGCATAACTCATGGATGTAGCATCCTTTTGCGATCCGTACCAAGTACTCATATCCTGTGCATGCGTTTCTTACGTTTCTGAAGATGAACCAAGTTCACACTAGTTAAGACAAAGTTTGGTTCAAATCATCCAGTTTTATTCCACAGGATAGTGAAAAGGACAGAAAAATTGGTACGATTAGAATTGTTTAGTTCAATGGGTAACAACCTGTATTTGTGTAAAGATATAAGACAAAGAGCCGATATCCATGAGTCACCTTGCTTAGCTTGTTCTAGAATAATCTTTCTGCATCCTATCCAACAGGCCAGGGCAGAATCATTGGGGGCAATTTTTAACCTAGCCCACTGTTGGGAAATTGATGGGCTCGGGTGCATGGGTGGTTTTACAACCACCTGAGTTTACCCTCCATTTGCACTCTCACCCGGTCCTGTGGGTTTTCCACCAGGCAAGTTAGGTTAGAAATACCCCTATAATAACAGTGCACTTGCTCAGCATTTTGCTTCTATATATAAGTATAAATAAATTGATTTCCCCTAAACAAGTCTAATTTAATATATAAATGCCCTCTGCCATAGATACACTGAAGATGACGTGGGAATCCTTAAATTCCAATACACAATTTACTGTAATCAGTATTAACCAATAGATTTGAGCTATATTATTTCTGGGAAGTAAAAAGTGAAAAACAAAAATTTCAAATCATGTAGATTGCTTATGAAGCTGCCATCAGATTAAATCACAAGGAAACCAATCTTTAGAATGCATTGAACCAGAACAGTGAGCCATTTATTGAATCTAGTACATTGATCCATCTAAAAAAACCAAATTTAAAATTTGGAATTAAAGCTTTATCTAATTATTTGCATCTGTGAGGTGTCTTGGGACATTTTCCTACATTAATAGCACAATACAAATAGAGGCATAGGGCTGGATTTTATGCTCTGTTGGAAGGCGGGACTTTTGGTTGTGGGGGGGCAGAGAATCAGCACAGTTGCGTCCGCCATGGAACCAGACACCGTAATGCCAGTTTGAGATTTTCTCGGAGGCGGCAACGTTCCGTATCCACTCTGATGCAACGGATTGTGGTTTAAATGCTGTTTTGCATGCATTTGTATCTAATTCACCGCGATCCTACCAGGCATTCACAATCTTCATCATGACGTATGGCACTCACCTGTCTTCACTTTCCAGCCATTGAAAAGCTGGCACCAATGAGGCGAGTCCTCGGTGCCTGCAAAGTTTAGGTAAGTTATGCACTGATATCTTGTGGAATTGTTTTAGCATTGGACATTGCCACTAAACTCAATCTACAGATGTGAGGGGAGGTTGGAACTCTGCAAGTAGATACTGTTGCGGTGGAAGGGAAGGGGGATACCTGCAAGTGGATACTGTTGGATTGGAAGGGAGGAACTCTGCAAGTGGATATTTTGAGGGAGAATGGGGGAACTCTGCAAGTGGATACTGTTGCGGTGGAAGGGAAGGGGGATACCTGCAAGTGGATACTGTTGGATTGGAAGGGAGGAACTCTGCAAGTGGATATTTTGAGGGAGAATGGGGGAACTCTGCAAGTGGATACTGTTAGATTGGAAGGGAGGAACTCTGCAAGTGGATATTTCGAGGGGGAATGGGGGAACTCTGCAAGTGGATACTGTTGCGGTGGAAGGGAAGGAGGCATACCTGCAAGTGGATACTGTTGGCGGGGAAAGGGGAAGCTGTACAAGTGGATACTGTGTGGGGTGTAGGGGGGGGGGACGGGACGGCGGTGCGTAGGGTGCATGCAGAACTCGGCAACTGTTTTTTTTTCTTTCGGGGAGCTAGTGCAGGCAACTCAAATGGTATTGGTATGGTCACGATAGCTCGCACATTGAAAAGTTGTGAGAGCAACATCAAGCCATAAGATAGAGCTCATGCCGGAATCCTGCAGAACCAAAATTAACACAAATCTTTGCCCAAATTGGTGTACTTGACCTTTTGAAGGAAGCCGAAGTTACGATTAGGATAGAGATGGCTATGATTCATTCTGTTTTGCTGGATCCCTTGCTGTGATGAGTCATCTCTGCCAGAGGCGGGCCCAAGTGGAAGCTCCTAGATGCGGGCAGCAGTAATCGCCAAGGTGAAGAGCCCAGATATGCCAGCGAGTCTATAGGACTCAGATGACATACCTGCAGATGTCTGAGCGCAACGGCCAGACATGTCTGCAGATGTCCAAAGAGGCCGTCACACACCTCTGCACACTGCTGAATGATGATTTGCAACCAATAGGTTTTGGTGGTTACCCTATGCCTTTGGCCCTCAAAATTACTGTGGTCCCAAACTTTTATGCCTCTGGATCATTGTAGGGATCCACCGGCGACATGTGCGGGGCCTCTAAACCTGCAGTGCATCACTGGATCAAAGAGGTGGCCAATGCTGTGCACACAAAGGCCAGCGACTATGTACGCTACAGGACAGACCCTGAGAGTCAGACTGAGAGGCCCACTGGATTTGGGGCCATTGTGGGATTCCCACAGATCCAAGGTGCGATGAATTGCATGCATGTGATCATTAAGGTTCCCATGGACCAACCAGCTGCCTTCAGAAACAGAAAGGGGCTTCATTCAGTTAATGTCCAACCAGTATGTGACCACAGAAAGTGCTTCCTACAAGTGCCCACTTCCCAGACAGCTGCCATTGACTGATACTTACTTCACCAGTCCCAGGTGCCACTGCTTTTCACTACCCTGCTCACCTTCAGGGGTGGATTCTTGGAAATAAGGGCTACCCCTTGATAACATGGCTTCTGATGCCAGTAAGGAACCCCAGCATTGATGCTGAAGAGCATTACAACGCTTGCCACAGCTCCACCCAAGCGACCATTGAGCAGGCCATTGGTATGCTGATGATGAGGTTCCACTGCCTCAGTAGATCTGGTGGAGCCTTTCAGTGTGCACAAGACAGGGTTGCGCGCATCGTTGTAGTCTGCTGAGTTCTACACAACATCACACTACAGAGGGGGAGAGGCCTTGCAAAATGAAGAAGTACAGGAGCATGAGACATCCTCTGATGAAGAAGACACAGAAGTCACACAAGACCAAGCACGCATGAAGAATCAGAAAGCAGGGATGGAGGCCAGACATGGTGAGCAGCGCACAAGGGAGGCAAGGCAAAGATTGATAATTGCACGTTTCCACAATCCATAAATTTCAATAAAAATGTTTTCTGCCAAAACTCACCATCATGCATGTAGTCTCAAGTCCTCTGCCTCCATAACATCTGTGTCTCCAGCATGAATGGCAGCAACAAACTGAGCCATTGCCCATATGACATCATTCATGCAAATAAACATCTTGCATATTGGCATGCTAATGATGTCAGTGGTCACATTGGCTTCTGATGTAATTGAAAGACACAATCACTCCAATGGTGGAATATGGTTTTCAGACAATAAAGGCTGATGATTGGCAGGAAAACACATTTAATTAAAGTAAACATGGCATATCTGTCTTACCTGTAAATACCCATGTGTGTCAAGGTGTATTTTTCATACCTTTGCGGGTGCTCCTTCATGGTGTTATCTCCGCGCTAGCAGCTGGACTGGAGGCAGGCTGCTGATCAGGATGCCCTCTGGCCAGGGATGACTTCGGCACTCGTCCTCTGGGTGCCTGAGGCCTGGAGAGCACCAGCTGTCTGTAGGCTTCCTGCACTGGTGCAAGACTGTCCTCAGGCATCGTGGCCGTTGGAGCTGGCCTCACTGGTGGAGGCACTGAGGAGCCCACGTCCACATTTGAATCGCCCTGGAGGGGAGACACCAGATGTGGAGCACAGCGTATCCTCCTCCCTCTGAAGGTTCGTTGGAACCTCACTGCTCTCCGGAGAAGGACCAGGTGCAGGAACACTCTCCATGCTTCTGGTCCTTCTCTTGCCCTGCCACTGCTGATTTGAAGTCATGGCCAAGGCGAGTGTTTGCAGGTCATTGCGCGTCTGTGGAATGTGGCTCTCCATGAGGGTTGCTAACGTCGCGATGGATGAAGCCATGCGCTCATATTGCCTGGGACATGGCAGCAGTCATGGCATGGATGGCCTCCTCCATCGTCTGCTCATGGCTGAGCATGGCTTCTGGCATCTTCGCCTGATGTTGCCTTACCTCTCCCATGCCCTGTGCTGTCGAGACCAGAGGCTCATCATCAGATTGGGGCTCAGCATGGGTCTGGACACCCACAGTCATCCAACTGTTAGAGGCCTGGGCTGTCTCAGCCTCATCCAGCTGCTTGGGCACGTGTGTAGTGCTCTTACCAGTGAATCTAATGCCGATTGGATACGCACCGAGGTGGGAGTATCTATGCTGGTGGAAGGAGCAGGGAGGTCACGGTGCATCCTCTAAATGTTGCTTGGTGTTACGACCAGGTGAGAAAGGTGTCTAGGGTTCCCTCTCAGCCTTCGCCTGGTCTTACTGTAACAGGGTTTAATTTTAAACACATCGTGTTTTCAGTTCCCCCTTGGTGAATCCTTGTTCACCGCTTTCCAATTATAAAACAAATAAACCAGCACAAATAGCCCTTCTTAGGTTTAAAGTTGAAATTTATTAAACTTAAACTCTATTTTGATTAACACCTACAGATACATAATGCACCCACACAAGAATGCATATGCGATACACACATGCAAATAGAGACAGAAAAGAGTAGAAGAAAAATAAAGTGGAAAAGTTTGAGGCAATATCTGAAGAGTTTTTGTTACGGTTCTTCAAGCTCGCTGTAGAGTCCTTGCTTATAGGTAGATCTTGCTTTTTGTTGGGGCCCAGTATTCTTCTTAAACCTTTTTCGCTGTCTGAGACTTTTCTCTCTTGGGGCTCATGTGTCTTCAGTGGATTCAGAGGCTAGTGAGAAAGAGATGGGAGCAAACAGGAGAGAGATCTTCTCAGTCCTGCAGCTAACAGACACTCTCCATTCAAACTGTTAGTACAATTCAGAAAAACCCAGGTTGCCAAGCAGATTAGTCATGTGACTAACTGGTCTGACAACGTCTTGGATTGTATCATTTTAGCAGTCTCTGGAATTCACCTCTTACACACAATACCTGGTGATCAAGGTCCATTGTGTGTTGAATGTATCAGGGAATGGTCCATTGTCCTTCCAATCACCGTCTGTTAATATGCAAATGTCCTTTCCAGCCATGGCTGATCTGTTTAACAAGACCTTTCTTCACTCCAGTAACAGTTTAAAACCAATGTTCATGACAAAATTAATGTGCCTCATTCTTGGCAGGTGGGAGCCTAGCATGACACCTCCACACCCAGCGGAATGAAATGCGATTTGAGAAAAGGCACATTTCATTAAAAGGGTCAAGAGAAAATATGAGATACAGAAAAAACACATGCACTTCTCTCATTCATTCACAAATCTTAAAGCTTATTACAATTGCCCCTTTTTTGGCATCCCAATAAACATGTGGTACTTTTTTGGGGATGTTTCTCTTCCATTTGCCCATTTCCATGGCTGCCTGGAGTCTTTGTTCCTGCTGAGGTAATTCTTTTTCCCGGGAGAGTCAGTAGTGGGCGGGTCTAACCTGAACTCCCCTTCAGTGCTTTGCTGAGCTATGCAAAGGCTTTTGACTTCAGGGGATGGGTGGTTGCTTTTTTTCTGACTGTGGAGGAGGATTCTTTGCTAATCTCCCCTTTGTCCCAGAGGACACTCCTGCCTGCAGGTATTTGTGCAGATCCTCTTGCACTCCCCTGTGGCACTTCGACTAGGTGAGGCATCACCCTTATGGTTTCTCTGCCCCCTGGAGGTCTTTCTTTGTCTCTTCAGGTTCCTGTAAATGCTGTTAGCAAATCTGGTGGGGTGCTTCCAGTGTCTCCAGTAGGGGTTTTCATCTGAGATTCCTCCCGGACTTCCTTTAACCTGCCCTCTTGGTCACTTTTTCCCCTACCCTGTCTAACCTTTTGCGTGCCTTGTGCCTGCCTGTCCCCTTTTGTTCTCGGCGGGGGGCCCTTACAGTTCACCAGCCCTTGGCTGGAGGGCCCTCCTAATACTGGTACAGGGCTTAGGGGTGCAAATGTAAGTTGGGGTTTCCCATCAACCTGGCACATGTGGCACCTCCTGCAGTACTCCACCACATCTTTGTGGGGTTTTGGCCAGTCAAACTGCTGTCTTATGTGGGCTTTGGTCTTTCGGATACCGGCATGTTGAGCCACAGTAGTCTCGTGGGCCCTTCTTAATATTTCTCTCCGGTATCTCCGTGGCACCACTAACTGGTGATCTACTGTCCACTCCTAGCTTTCAGGTCTGTGAGGAGAACACCATTTCCTCATTCTTTAAATGGTAGAAATCAGGGACTTCCTCTGCTTCACTTTCAGACTGGGCAGCCTGTGCTAACTCTTGCACTACTGGGTCGGCTCGCTGAGCTTCACTCAGGGAAAGTCCATTTAATTCATTCCGTGGGTCTCCTAACTTTCCACAGAAAGTCTCAGACAGACAGACCTGGTCATCTGCCTGCAGTGCCAATTCAGTCTCCTCTGGGGGAGCTGGTTTGATCCTGGCCTGATCCTCTACACATTCAGGGACACTGCAGGGGTCCATCTCCTGCACAGCCATGGCCCTGTCTCTCTGACCTCCTGCGGTCTTTCACTACTGGGGGAGGCTACCACCTTCACCAGATCTTTACCTAGGAGCAGGTCAACCCTGTCCAAACTAGGGACAAGCCCTACAGTCACCGGTCCCGAAACTAGATCATACTCCAGGTGCACCCAGTGTACTGGCACAGGCATACACTGCCCTCCAATACCATTCACCAACAATCTGGTATTCACTGCACTCTCTGGGGGAAAGGTCAGGTCTTTTCCCAGTAAAAGGGATCTAGTGGTCCGTGTCCCTGAAAATTACTATGGGCTTGCTTGCCGCAGTCGAAGGGTATGGGGTGACTTTCCCTTCAGACACAAAATCCTGATAACCCTCACGAATCCTATCAAGTTTTCCTGCATTTGCAGCAGTAGTAGTCTTCCTGGGTCTCACTCTCACTGCAGTTAAAGCCACAGCTTATTCTGCTGTGCTTTCCATCAGTTTCTCTTTTTTCACTAAGCAGGTGCACCCTGATTAACCCTATAGGTTTTCTCTTTAGTTTCCAGCAGCTAGCTTTTAAATGTCCTGCTTTATTACAATGGAAGCACACTGGTCTCCGGGTCTCGCTCCTGCTCATAGCATCTTCCTTCTTGGCGAGAGGAGGACCCCCTGTGCCTCCTGCTTTTCTTTCTCTCCCGGACTGCTTGGGCTTCTATCACATTCCCACCCTTTGTCCTTTTCAGATTTGTGGGGGAGATTAGGAAAGATTCTCCCCTGGGAAACCGACTTATAAATTAAAGCAAACTCATTGGCCAGAATGGCCGCTTGCCAGGCTTTCTGACCCCACTGCTCCACCACATGGGTCTTTGTGGAGAGTGGGAGAGAGTGTTTAAATTCCTTTAACAGAATTACTTCGCTGAGATTCTCATAGCTGAGCTGCACTTTAAGAGCACTCAGCCACTGGTCAAAAGTCAGCTGCTTACTTCTTTCAAACTCCAGATAAGTTTGATTAGCTTGCTTCTTGAGGGTTCTAAACTTTTGGTGATCGGCTTCGGGTACTAATTCATATGCCCCGAGGATAGCACTTTTTGTCAGTTCATAATTTGATAAACCTCATGGGCTTTTCCAGTCAGTTTGCTTTGCAGTAAAAGAGGCCAGGTCTCAGCTGGCCAGTTTAGTTGCTTTGCCAGTGTCTCAAAGGACACAAAATTTCTTCTACATCCTCCTCATTGAATCTTGGAATTAGGGCTAGTTTTAACAATTCTGTACCCAGCCCTGAATTATGCTGCTCCATATTGGCCATGCTTTCAATGGGGTTACTCTTTCGCCCCCTAGTTAACTCAAGCCACTTCAGCTGGCTTTCTTCACGTTCCTTCTGGAAGGCTCTCTCTTTCTCCCTCTCCTGCCTCTCTCTCTTTCTCCTCCCTCTCTCTTTCTTTCTCCTCTAATTTAAGTTTCTTCTGTTCCAATTGTATCATTGTGAGCAATATCCTGTCAGGGTCTACTTCTAACCCTGTTTCTGCTTCTTCAGATTCAAGGGAAAAATGGTTAGCCACTAGTCTTAGGAGTTCAGGCTTTTTAGCTTTGGCATGTACAGTGATCCCACACTGCTCAGCCATTTCCCTCAACTCCTCCATAGAAAGTGCTTTTAACTTATCCCAAGTTACTTCACCCTGGCTTGGGGAGCTACTAGCTTCAGTCGCAGACATGTTAGTAGTCAATCACACAAAACCACAAGAAAACCTGTGTTGAAAACTTGCTCTTTTTTGATTGGGAACAATTTGGCTTCCCACTTCCAATTTCTCTTGTTTGTCTGTGGGTCAGTTCCGGATGCTAGCACCCAAATTTCTGCTACGACCAGGTGAGAAAGGTGTCTAGGGGTCCCTCTCAGCCTTCATCTGGTCTTAGCATAACAGCGTTTAATTTTAAACACACCGTGTTCTTAGCCCCCCCGCCCTAAGTGAATCCTTGTTCACCGCTTTCCAATTATAAGGCAAAGAAACCAGAAACAGGCTTTCTTAGGTTTAAATTCTGTAACTTCTGTACAGAATGGCAGGATCCCCAAGGACACATTGTACAGCGAGCTTGTCACTGGTATCGGACCCACCGTCTGTCCATGTCTCCGCTTTAAAGACATCTGCAAACGCGACATGAAGTCCCGTGACATTGATCACAAGTCGTGGGAATCAGTTGCCAGTGATTGCCAGAGCTGGCGGACAGCCATAAAGGCGGGGCTAAAGTGTGGCGAGTCGAAGAGACTTAGCAGTTGGCAGGAAAAAAGACAGAAGCACAAGGGGAGAGCCAACTGTGTAAAAACCCCGACAACCAATTTTATCTGCAGCGCCTGTGGAAGAGTCTGTCACTCTAGAATTGGCCTTTATAGCCACTCCAGGCGCTGCTTCACAAACCACTGACCACCTCCAGGCGCTTACCCATTGTCTCTCGAGACAAGGAAGCCAAAGAAAGAAAGAAAGAAAGGAAGAAAAGTTGAAATTTATTCAACTTAAACCCTAAGTTGGCTAACGCCTGCAGATACACAATGCGTCATGCTAGCATGCATACGCGATACACACAAGCAAATAAAGACAGAAAAGAGCAGAAGAAAAATAAAGTGGAAAGGTTTGAGGCAATATCTGAAGAGTTGTTGTTACGGTTCTTCAAGCTCACTGTAGAGTCCTTGATTGTAGGTAGATCTTGCTTTTCGTTGGGGCCTAGTATTCTTCTTAAACCTTGTTCACTATAGGAGACTTTTCTCTCTTGGGGCTCATGTGCCTTCAGTGGATTCAGAGGCGAGTGAGAAAGAGATGGGAGCAGGCAGACTGGAGAGGCTGTGGCAAGCCATCCAGGGGAGAACTTCTCAGTCCAGGAGCATTCTGCATTTTTCCCCCAATCTGTTTGTACAAATTCAAACAACTCAGGTTGCCCAGCAGGTTAGTCATGTGACTAGCTGGTTTGGCCATGTTCACTTGTGTATTCGGCCATCTTAGCAGTCAACCTGGAATGTGAGCTCCCCCACCTTCAACGTCTGGTGATCAAAAGTCCATTGTGAGTTGAATGGGTCAGGGAATGGCTGCTTTGTCCTTCCAAACACTGTCTTTAATATGCAAATGTCTTTTCCAGCCACGGCTGATCTGTATATCAAGTCCTTTCTTCACTCCAGTAACAGGTTAAAATCAATGTTCATGACAAAATTAATGTACCTCATTCTCAGTAGGTGTGGACCTAGCATGACACTTAGTCTCAGAGGTTGTCGTCTTTTTCATCATTGTCTCTAAGCATTTTCAAGCACTGCGCTGCAGGTTACAATGTAAAGAACAGATATTTAGGTGTTATGGTACACATGTCGCAATGATGACAGCATTACATTTCTCTATAAAATGTAACTTCGATTCATTCTGTTTTAGTCAAAAATCACTCTCTTCAACTGGAACCCCGAGCTCAACGTCCAATATGGCACATCCTCCTTGGCTCCCAGCTAACTTGAGCGCCTCCTCTTTTGGTCTGAGACAAAGGCCACAAGTCGGGCAACCCGCTACCAGTCCTGGCCGCCTCCCTGACGACGTGGGCCCTCTTCCCGAGAGATCAAGGAGGCAGTTATTGTTAAGTTCCAAACGTCTCTACATCACGTCAGTGCTAACATGGGCCCCTCTTCTGCACCTTGCTGCTCTCAAACTAACTCCATCTGTCATGGGTCTCAATTGAACTAGGATAGAAACAAGGGACACTTGTTTCACTTATGCAGTCATTCATCTTCTATCATTAAACTATGACCTTATATCATTAGAATGGCTGTGTCAACCAGGTGTCTTTACGCTTGTGGGCAAGCGGATCGCAGCAAGCTATGTGGAACCGCGCAACTTACCTTAGCTGAGTGTAGGTGGTCATTGACCCTCTTCCTGCACTGCACCCAGTTACGACGGGTGACCCCACGGCTACTAAGCTCCTCTGCAATCTCCATCCAGGCTTTCTTGGTCAGGTGGGAGGACCTCTTCTTGCCATCACTGGCGAAGAGGACCTGCCACCTTTCTCTTGGAGCCTGGGGGAGAATCAGCAGGGAGGCATCACTGAACCATGGGGCCACCATTGCTCTGACATCTGACATGGTCAGAATGATGCCCAGGGGGATGCTTGCTGAGTTGCAAAATTATGGCAAACCACTGAAGTGTTGTTGCAGTAAGCTGCTATTCAATATAAGAGTAAATGCAGGGCTCCCAGCCTTTTAAAGCTGGCGCCAGCACCTGATCCAATATCAGCTAACGACATTAACAGCGTCACCAATGCCACGTGATTGGGGTGGGGATGCCTGCAGTCATTATGCTAAATGGCCACCCACCACATAATCGCAGCAGTGCAGCCACAAACATCGCCAGCGGGATAATAAAATCCTGCCCATAGGTTGAGAGGAGGTTTGATAGAGGTGTTCAAAATCATGAGGGGTCTAGACAGAGCAGATTGAGAGAGAGAAACGTTTCCCATTGACAAAAGGGTCGACAACCAGGAGCTATAGATTTAAGGTGAATGGCAAAAGAACCTAATGGCAACTTGAGGAAAATCTTTCTTGTGCAGCGATTTGATAGGATCTGGAAAGCACTTCCTCAAAGTGTGTTGAAGGCAGATTCCATTGTGGCTTTCAAAAGGGAATTGGATAATAATCTGAAGAGAAAAAAGTTGCAAAGCTACAGGAAAAGTGCAGGGGAATGGGACTAGCTAAACTGATCTTGCAGAGAGCTGACACAGGCTCAGTGGGCCGAATGGCTTCATACTGTGTTGTAACCATTCTATGATCTTAAATGCAAGAAGAGCCTCACACTACTGAGGTATCTCAAAACAATGGTCACCTAAGACTCCATAGGGACAGCTTTGACTAGTGTTCAACGGTGCCCATGACGTCACTGCCATTTGAGCTGCAGATGCAGGTGGTCTTCTGATAGCCCTATTCTCTCTGCACTCCTCTATCTCTGCAGTCTGCCAACAGGCTGAATGCCTATTTTGCTCTGTTTTAAAAACCTCTCATTCCGTAAAGGAGTTTTAATTCCTTCTGCCCAGCAGAAACCGGGGTGGAACAGGAGTTAAAATCCAAGTGGTGTCGGATTAGTGCCCTTTCCAGCCTGCAGCCATTTAAATGCTGCTGTCTTGGGCAGTCAGCTGAGCAACCTAACAGCAGGAAGCCTTTTTATTTTTGGGGCAGCACAGTGGCGCAGTGGTTAGCACCGCAGCCTCACAGTTCCAGGGACCCAGGTTCAATTCTGGGTGCTGCCTGTGCGGAGTTTGCAATTTCTCCCTATGACTGCGTGGGTTTTCACCAGGTGCTCCGGTTTCCTCCCACTGCCAAAGACTTGTAGGTGCTAGGTAAATTGGTCATTGTAAATTGCCCCTAGTGTAGGTAGGTGGTAGGGAATATGGGATTATTGTAGGGTTAGTATAAATGGGTGGTTCTTGGTCAGCACAGACTCAGTGGGCCAAAGGGCCTGTTTCAATGCTGTATCTCTAATAAAAAAATAAATGTAAATCAGGGTCCTTAGGACCCTAAAGGTGATTTTAGCTGCCTGCTGAATGTGGATGCACTGCTCAGTATAACTCATCAGGCATTTGACCAGAAGCCCTGTCAGGCAAGTTTAAAACTTGTATTTATGGAGCCAGGAGGAACCAGGGTGCTCTTCTGAGCCTTACAAAACAAGTTTGGGACCACTGGTGCTCTGGGTTCATTTCCCCCACCACTGACCTACTTCCAACTTTTCCACCCAGCAAAACCCTTCCAAACCCTTCAAGCTACTTATCTGACAGTTGATCTTCGTAGGCTACATGCCTCCAAGTTGCTTCTGTCCGCTTGTGAAGCATGGCCATTAAAATGGACCACTGAAGCTCATTCCTGGGTGGAAAGCCAATAAGCACCTAACTGGTGAACTGACTGCAAATGTATCCTTTTGTGCCTATATTTCCATACAGTGCTTCTCACTTCTTCCTTGTTCAGTCACTTGTCAGTATCCGGGAAGCTGCCATGACTTATTCATCCTTAGGGAATTGCAGTTGTTCATGCTACCGGAGAGACTCTGTGGATGGCTGGTAAGGGACAAGTGTTATCTATTGAAGAGATGGCTACTAACACCTATACGCCAGAGGTGCTACAACCACTGCCACCTCAGCATAAGGGCCACCATGAAACAGACCATTAGATTGCTCTAGTTGCGGTTCCAGAGCCTTGACCAGTCAGGGGGTGCCCTCTGGTAGGCTCCCTTAAGACCCTCCAGAGAGGTATTGATCTTGATGAGGGAGAAGCGGAGAAGTGGCACACTTCCTCAAAGGAGCAGGAGGAGGGTGAACCAGCCTCAAGAGGACATGCAGAGGTCTGGTTGAAGCCTCAAGGTCACGATCCAGATGGAAGGGACGTTCAGGCCACTCTATTCAAGCACATTTCTCCTTAGGGCTCCTCATTGTGGAAGATAAGAGACTCTTGACTGGACCTTTCTATGAGGGAGGGTGCAAACCCACTAAGCAAACGAATTATAGAAGTGCCACTGGTCCCACATTGTCTGGAAACAAGTTCCCAACACTCATCACGATGTCAACTAAAAACACCCAATTGTGTCTCTCCAGCACCTCACTATTCATCTGCTTTTAATTTATCCATCATTAGACTCACTCAAGTCTGGGTGCTAACATATTTGTCTTCATTGCAATACATTGAATCAGTGAAAGAAAGAAAGACTTATACAGTGCCTTTCATGACCACAGCAGTTGATTTGGTCTACGTAGATTTTAGCAAGGCTTTTGACAAGGTCCCACATGGCAGACTGGTTAAAAAAATAAAATCCCATAGGATGCAGGGAAATGCAGCAAGGTGGATACAAAATTAGCTCAGTGGCAGGAAACAAAGGGTAATTGTTGTCGGGTGTTTTTGCGACGAGAGGGCTGTTTCCAGTGGCGTTCCGCAGGGCTCAGTACTGGGTCCCCTGCTTTTTGTGGTATATATTAATGATTTGGACGTAAATGTAGGGGGCATGATCAAGAAGTTTGCAGACGACACAAAGATTGGCCGCATAATAGATAGCTGTAGGCTGCAGGAAGATATTAATGGTTTGGTCAGATGGACAGAAAAATGGCAAATGGAATTCAACCTGGAGAAGTGTGAGGTGATGCATTTGGGAGGTCAAGCAAGTCAAAGGAATACATGATTAATGGGAAAATAATGAGAAGTGCAGAGGAAGTGAGGGACCTTGGAATGAATGTCCACAGATCCCTGAAGGTAGCAGGACAGGTCGATAAGGTGGTTAAGAAGGCATATGGAATCCTTTCCTTTATTAGCTAAGGTATAGAATATAGTTATGCTGGAACTCATTGGTTAGGCCACAACTTGAGTACTGTGTGCAGTTCTGGTCACCTCATTACAGAAAGGATGTAATTGCACTAGAGAGGGTACAGAGGAGATTTACAAGGATGTTGCCAGGGCTGGAAAAATGCAGCCATGAGGAAAGATTGGATAGGCTGGGATTGTTCTCCTTGGAACAGAGAAGGCTGAGGGGAGATTTGATTGAAATGTACAAAATTCTGGGGGGCCTGGATTGAGTGGAGGTGAAGGGTCTATTCACCTTAGCAGAGAGGTCAGTGACGAGGGGGCATAGATTTAAAGTGATTGGTCATAAAATTAGAGGGGAGATGAGGAAAACTTTTTCTCCCAGAGGGTGCTGGGTGTCTGGAACTCACTGTCTGAAAGGGTAGTTGAGGGAGAAACCATCAACTCATTCAAAAGGAGTCTGGATATGCACCTCAAGTGCCCTAATCTGCAGCGCTACGGACCAAATGCTGGAAGATGGGTTAGAATGGGTGGCTCACTTTTCGGCAGGCATTGACACAATGGGCCAAGTGGCCTCTCTCTGTGCTTTAAACTTTCTATGATTCTATGATCACTAGATATCTCAAAGCACCTTACAGCCAATGAAGTACTTTTGAAGTGTAGTCACGGTTATAATGTAGGAAACACGGCAGCCAATTTGTGCACAGCAAGCTCCCACAAACAGCAATATGATAATGACCAATTAATCTGTTTTATAATGTTGGCCAGGACACCACATCTCAGGTGTAGCACTCCCTTAGCACTGCACTGGAGTGTTACCGATGATTTTTGTGCTCAAGTTCTGGAGTGGAATGTGAACCCAGAACCTTGTAATTTAGAAACAAGAGTACTACCAAATGAGCCACAGCAAGTGTAATGTATCCAAAGGATAACAAATGTTACTCATTTGAGCCAAACTGTGAGATTACTGATGCAGAGGCTGCAGATCTGAACCACTCCTACTGGGTGCTTTCCCTATGGAAGAGTCTGAGGTTGAGGCAGGCTGCTCACTTGTGTGTGGATGAGGCTGAGATGCTTGTGGCAGTCTTCCTTGCTGCTGTGGGTACCATTGGGGATAGCGCAACAGTCTGCCTCACCTGCAACGATGCAGGGGCAGCTGCTGCCACTTAGGCGTTCCTGCAATGATGGTGCCTAAGTCAGAGGGGCCAAGGGGGCATCAGATAATGAAAATGCCCCATTGAGGGGTGGCCCCCTCACACTCTTTATCTGCCTTAGCTCTTTCATGGCCTGTTTGAATGTTAGAGTGGACAACCAGCTAGGCTGCATCTGGCATCAGGCGACCAAGGTTGGGAAATAAATATTCCAGGGTACACAACATTTCAAAAAGACAGGCAAAATGGAAAAGGAGGAGTATCCCTGATAGCAAAGGATGGCATGAGGACAGTAGTGACAAAGGATCTTGGTTCAGAAGATCAGGAAGTACAATGAGTATGCGTGCAGATTAGGAGTAAAAAGGGTCAGAAAAGGCGAGTGGGTGTAGTTTAAAGGCTCCTTACCAGTAATTATACTTTGGACAGAGCATTAGGCAAGAAATAATTGGAGTTTGTAACAAGGCAATGTATTAATTGTGGGGGACTTTAATCTTCATATGACTTAGGCGAAGAGACCATGAGTAATGTATCTAATTTTGCTGATGATACAAAGTTAAGTGGGAATGTAAGCTGTGAGGAGGACACAAAGAGGCTGCAAAGAGATATAGACAGGTTAAGTTAGAGGGCAATTGGATGGCAGATGGAGTATAATGTGGGCAGTAATGTTTGGTAGTAAGAATAGGAAAGCAGAATAATTTTTAAAAGGCATGAAACTTTTAAATGTTGATGTTCAGAGACACTTGGGTGAACTCGTAAAAGGAATATAATGTTAGTATGCAGGTACAGAAAGCAATTAGGAAGGCAAATGACATGTTGCCCTTTATTGCAAGGGGATTGAAGTACAAGAATAAGGATGCCTTGCTACAATTGTATAGGGTTTTGGTGAGACCACACCGCAGTACTGTGTGCAGTTTTGGTCTCCATATCAAAGGAAGGATATACTTGCATTGGAGGTAGTACAACAAAGGTTCACTAGATTGGTCCCTGGGATGAGGGGGTTGTCCTACGATGAGAGGCTGAGTAAATTGGGTCTATACTCTCTGGAGTGTAGATGGAGGAGAGATGATCTTATTAAAATATATAAAACTTTGAAGGGGTTTGACATGGTAGACAGAGGTTGTTTTTCCTGGCTGGGGAATCTATAACACGGGGCACAGTCTTGGTATAAGGGGTCCATCATTTAGGACTGAGATGAGGAGGCATTTGTTCACTCAGAGGATTGTGAATCTTTGGAATTTTCTACCCTAGAGGGTTGTGGATGCTCCATCGTTGAGTATATGCAAGACTGAGATTGATAGATTTTTGATCTCTCAGGGAATCGAGGAATATGGGGAGCCAGCAGGAAAGTGGAGTTGAGGTGGATGATCACCCATGACCATACTAAATGGCAAAGCAGGCTCGAGGAGTAATGGTCTACTCCTGCTCCTATTTATGTATCTTCTTGTGTTCATCGCTGTGCCGTCACTGCTACTGGCTGGTCAATGCCACATAAAGTGGCAATCACTGTCTACCAGTCAGTGCACTGCTCATGCATCCACTTAGCCTGATGCTGCATTTGGCTCTCCAAGAGGTTGGCCACTCTCTCAATGGATAAGCTCATGTGCTTATATGCCTGAAACATGGTGGTGCACGTCATGGATGGACCCTCCATTTTCTGCCCATGACTCTGCAAAGCAGCAGGGAACTCACAGAATTGTTACAGTGCAAAAAGAGGCCATTCAGCCCATCGTATCGCACTGGCTCTCTTAAAGAGCAATTCCCTCAGTTCCATTCCCCCACCTTCTCCCCGTAACCGTGCACATTCTTCCTTTTCATATAACTGTTTAATTCTCTTTTGAATGCTTCAATTGAACCTGCCTCCATCAAGTTCTCAGACAATGCATTCCAGACCTTATCCACTCGCTGTGTGAAAAAGTTTTTCCTCATGTCATTCTTGCTTCTCTTACCAAATACTTGAAATCTGTGCTCTCTCCTTGATCCTTTCATGATTGGGAACAGTTTTTCTCTATCTACTCTGTCCAGACACATTTGGGCACACATTTTCCACTGTTGGCTCTAGGAAGTGATGCCTTGTGTGTGACAGCCAAGGCTTGGCATCTGTCCATCTGAGCATGGCTGCATCTATCCTCCAAGGGGGACAGCCCACAGTTGCCTCTGCCACCCTCACCTTCTCAGTGATGTATTGCTCGCCTTCTGCGACCAATTCTACGAAGTCCCACTGAGGCGAGTGTGTTTGCCTTGATGGTGCACCCTCACTTGCATCTCCCTGCTCTTCAAACAACACCCTGTCACTCTGGCCTACCATATCTGGTCCTGTGGGAGACACAAGGTGGTTATGCTACATCAGCTAGGTCATTGCCATTAGAGCCATTGCTTTGACATGAAGAAATCCCAGGGAGAGTGCTCCATCCCCGTCACCTGAAGATGTTCAGATCTTTTCACCCCATCTTGGATGGACTCCACTCTCGCCATCGCCAATGCCATCATGTGTTGGCACCCTGGCCAGGTCAAGGACCACCTCCTCCATTGACATGTATGGCCAAATTTGGCACTCCACCACTCAACCAAGCCCTTTTAAAATTTTTTTATTAATTCATGGGATGTGGGCACCGCTGGCTCGGCCAGCATTTATTGCCCATCCCTAATTGCCCTTGAGAAGGCGATGGTGAGCTGCCTTCTTGAACTGCTGCAGTCCATGTGGGGTAGGGACACCCACACTGCTGTTAGGAAGGGAGTTCCAAGATTTTGACCCAACGACAGTGAAGGAACAGCGATATAGTTCCAAGTCAGAATGGGGTGTGGCTTGGAAGGAAACTTGCAGGTGGTGTCCCCAAGCATGTGCTGCCCTTATCCTTCTAGTTGGTAGAGGTCGCGGGTTTGGAAGCTGCTGTTGAAGGAGCCTTGGTGAGTTGCTGCAGTGCATCTTGTAGATGGTACACACTGCTGCCACTGTGTGTCGGTGCTGGAGGAAGTGAATGTTTGTAGATGGGGTGCCAATCAAGCGGGCTGCTTTGACCTGGATGGTGTTGAGCTTCGAACGTTGTTGGAGCTGCACCCATCCAGGCAAGGCGAGAGTATTCCATCATATTCCTGACTTGCGCCTTGTAGATGGTGGACAGGCTTTGGGGAGTCAGGAATTGAATTACTCACTGCAGGATTCCTAGCCTCTGACCTGCTCTTGTAGCCACGGTATTTATATGGCTACTCCAGTTCAGTTTCTGGTCAATGGTAACCGCCAGGACGTTGATAGTGGGGGATTCAGCAATTATAATGCCATTGAATGTCAAGGGAGAGATGGTTAGATTCTCTCTTGTTGGATATAGTCATTGCCTGGCACCTGTGTGGCGCGAATGTTTCTTGCCACTTATCAGCTCAAGCCTGGATATTGTCCAGGCCTTGCTGCATTTCTACACGGACTACTTCAGTATCTGAGGAGTCGCGAATGGTGCTGAACATTGCACAAACAACAACAAAACATCCCCACTTCTGACTTTATGATTGAAGGAAGGGCATTGATGAAGCAGCTGTAGTTCATTGGGCCTAGGACACTACCCTGAGCAACTCCTGCAGTGATGTCCTGGAGCTAAGATGATTGACAAACTAGCTTTTAAAATCATTGAGACACCAAATAATGTGCAGGGTAATCATTTTGTTTTGAATGCACATTGTTTGGCCACACACAGTAATTATTTTATATCAGCAGTCAAGATAGTAGCTGCCTTATGCCAGGTGAGTTTTCCCCCTGATTCCCATTGACTCCAGTTTTGCTAGGGCTCCTTGATGCCATACTCGGTCAAATCATAGGATCATAGAGTTATACATCAGTTATACAGCACAGAAACAGGCCCTTCGGCCCATCGTGTCTGTGTCGGCCATCAAGCACCTAACTGTTCTAATCCCATTTTCCAGCACTTGGCCCATAGCCTTGTATGCTATGGCGTTTCAGGTGCTCATCTAAGTACTTCTTAAATTTTGTGAGGGTTCCTGCCTCTACCACTTCTTCAGGCAGTGCGCTCCAGATTCCAACCACCCTCTGGGTGAAAAGTTCTTTCTTCAAATCCCATTAAATGTCCTGCACCTTACCTTAAATCTATGCCCCCTGGTTATTGACCCCTCTGCTAAGGGAAAAAGTTTCTTCCTATCTAACCTATCAATGCCCCTCATAATTTTGTATACCTCAATCATATCTCCCCTCAGCCTTCTCTACTCTGCTCTAAAGGAAAACAACCCTCTCTTCAGAGCTGAAATGCTCCAGCCCAGGCAAAATCCTGGTGAATCTCCTCTGTACCCTCTCCAGTTCAATCACATCCTTCCTATAGTGTGGTGCCCAGAACTGTACACAGTACTCCAGCTGTGGCCTAACTATCGTTTTTACAGCTCCATCACAACCTCCCTGCTCTTATATTCTATGCCTCGGCTAATAAAGGCAAGTATCCCATATGCTTTCCGAACCACCTTATCTACTTGTGCTGCTGCCTTCAGTGATCTATGGACAAATACACCAAGGTCCCTCTGTACTTGCTGCCTTGATGTCAAGGGCAATCACTCTCACCTCACCTCGAGTTCAGCTCTTTTGTCCATGTTTGAACCAAGGTTGGAATGAGGTCACAAGCTGAGTAACCATGGCGGACCCCAAACTGAGCATCATTAAGCAGGTTATTGCTAAACAAGTGCTGCTTGATGGCACTATCGACGACACCTTCCATCACTTTACTGATGATTGAGAGTAGATTGGCCGGGTGGACTTGTCCTGCTTTTTGTGTACAGGACATACTTGGGCAATTTTCCACATTGCCAGGTAGATGCCAGTGTCTTGGCTGTACTGGAACAGCTTGGCTAGGTGCGCACAAGT
The DNA here is from genome assembly GCF_036365525.1 of Heterodontus francisci. Taxonomy (NCBI): domain Eukaryota; kingdom Metazoa; phylum Chordata; class Chondrichthyes; order Heterodontiformes; family Heterodontidae; genus Heterodontus; species Heterodontus francisci. The sequence goes on along the minus strand of NC_090380.1, from coordinate 102,740,394 downwards.
TCTGGAGCACAAATCTTTAGTACTATTGCTGGAATATTGTCAGGGCCCACAGCCTCTGCAGTATCGAGTACCTTCAGTCATTTCTTGATATCATGCGGAGTAAATCAAATTGGCTGAAGACTGGCATCTGTGATGCTGGGGACATCAGGAAGAGGCCGAGATGAATCATCAACTCAGCATTTCTGGCTGAAGATTGTTGCAAATGCTTCAGCCTTATCTGTTGCGCTGATGTGCTGGTCTCCCCCATCATTGAGGATGGGAATATTTGTGGAGCCACCTCCTCCAGTTAGTTGTTTAATTGTTCACCACCATTCACGGCTGGATGTGGCAGGACTGCAGAGTTTAGATCTGATCCATTGGTTATGGGATCGCTTAGCTTTGTCTATCGCATGCTGCTTATGTAGTTTGGCATGCAAGTAGTCCTGGCTTGTAGCTTAACCAGGTTGCCACATTTTGAGGAATGCCTGGTGCTGCTCCTGGCATGCCTTCCTGCATTCTTCATTGAACCAGGGTTGTTCTCCCAGCTCGTACGTACGAAATAAGAGAAGTAGGCCATTCAGCCCTTCGGGCCTGCTCCACCATTCAATAAGATCATGGCTGACCCGTTTGTGTTTCAAATTCCACACTACCATCTAACCCCGATCACCCTTGATTCCCTTGCCTAAGAATCTACCTCCGCCTTAAAAATATTCAATGTTCCCGCCTCTACCACCCTCTGAGGCAGAGAGTTCCAAAGTTGCACAACCCTCAGGAAAAAAAAACTTCTCATCTCTGTCCTAAAAGGGCGTCCCCTAATTTTAAAACAGTGCCCCCTAGTTCTGGATTCACCACAAGAGGAAACATCCTCTCCACATCTACCTTGTCAAGACCGTTCAGGATCTTATAAACTTCAATCAAGTCTCCCCTCACTCTTCTAAACTCCAGTGAAAACAAGCCCAGTCTGTCCAACCTTTCCTCTTATTCCAAACCGTTCATTCCAGGTATCAATTTAGTAAACCTCCTCCAACACATGTACATCCTTCCTTAAAATAAAGAGACCAAAACTGCACACAGTATTCAAGATGTGGTCTCAATGCTCTATATAACTGAAGCATAATATACTGACTTTTATTTTCAACTCCTCTCGCAATAAAGGATAGTGTTCCATTAGTCTCCAACGTTTTGCATTCTCTTTTCCTGCAATGTCAAGAGGATAAGAGTTAAGACTAATGTTCATTCCCTCACTACATTCAGCTGCATCAACTGTGATGACATTGGCCACAGTTTTGCCTCCTGCTCTTCTGATAGAGAGATCAGCTTTGCCCACAGCACAGCGATCCACCTTGGCACACATATATTGACTGTTCAGGAGGATGATGCACCCTCAGGCTGTTCAACTCATGTGTATGCTTGTGGCTTCTGACCTGGAGGCCTGCCATCTGGGTGCAGCACTGCACTCAGCTTGCCAGTCCGCAGGTCATTAAAGCTGCTCCTCGAGCTTGTGTTGATGGTCACAGGGACACTGTAGCAGGCCAAGGACAGAAATTTGTGCATGAGAGTGGGGTGTGGGGGGGGTGGCGAGGGGGTGGCAGTATTGAAATGGCAAGCAACCAGAAGCTTGGTGCTTTAGGATTGAGCGGAGGTGTTCTGCGAAGTGATTACCCAACTAAGTTTGGTCTCCCCATTGTAGAGGTGACCACATTGCGAGCAGAGAATACAACATACTAAATTGAAGCAAGTACAAGTAAATCACTGCTTCACCTGAAAAGGAGTGTTTGGGGCCTTGGATGGTGAGGAGAGAGAAGGTAAAAGAGCATGCAATTACATGGGAAGGTGCCGTGGGAAAGGGACGAGATGTCGGGGTGATGGAGGAGTGGACCAGGGTGTTGCGGAGGGCACAATTTCTTTAGAATGCTGACGGGGAGGCGAAGGGAAGATGTGTTTGGTGGTGGCATCATGCTGGAGGTGGCAAAAATGGCAGAGGACTCCCACGGCTACCTTGACTACACTTCCTCACTTTCTACCCATCCATGGCACTCTAGTCCACTCCTCCATCACCCCCAACACATCCTGTTTCCTGTAAGGACTCCACCCCATTCTCGCAGTTTCTCCATTTCCGATGCATCTGTTATGATAATGTAACCTTCCACAACAGCATTACTGACATGTCTTCCTTTTTCCTCAACCGAGAATACCTCCACCACCCCCGCCCCCCACCCCCCCAATTCGCCCCACTGTGGTTGACAGTGCCCTCAACCATGTCCGACCAATTTCCCGCACTTCTGCCCTCATGCCTTCCCCTCTCTCCCAGAACTGTGACAGGGTTCCCCTTGTCTTCACTTGCCACCCCACCAGCTTCCACATCCAAAGGATCATCCTCTGCCATTTTGGCCACCTCCAGCATGATGCCACTACCAAATACATCTTCCCTTCCCCTCCCCAGTCATCATTCCGAAGGGATCATTCCCTCCACGGCACCCTAGTCCACTCCTCCATCACCCCCAACACCTCATCCCCTTCCCATGCAATCGCAGGAGGTGTAATACCTGCCCTTTTACCTCCTCTCTCCTCACCATCCAAGGCCCCAAACACTCCTTTCAGGAGAAGCAACAATTTACTGGTACTTCCTTCAATTTAGTATACTGTATTCACTGCTCACATTGCTGTCACCTCTACATTGGGGAGACCAAACGTAGATTGGGTGACTGCTTTGCAGAACGCCTCCGCTCAGTCCGAAAGCATGACACTGAGCTTCGGGCTGCTTGCTATTTCAATCCACTCCCCTGCTCTCATGCTCACATTTCCGTCCTTGGCCTGATGCAGTGTTCCAGTGAACATCAATGTAAGATTGTGGAACAGCACCTTATCTTGCTATTAGGCACTCTACAGCCTTGTGAACTCAACAATTTCAGAGCATGACTGACCTTTTTATATTTTATCATTTTATTTTGTTTTTTTACCATGTGCCTGTTTTTCATGTATTTTTGGATAGAACTGCTGATTACTTTGCCATTAACACTGTCTCTGGACTAATGCTTTGTCTTTCACCACTAACATTAACACGCTTTGCCTTTGCCCCATGGCATCTTTGTTACTTACTCTCTCCTGCCCTATCACATACCTTTCTTTTTGTTCTCTTCCCCACCGAACCACCCCCTACCGGCCCCTCTCACTTGCTTAAAGCCTATTTCTAACTTTTGCCAGTTCTGATGAAGGGTCACTGACCTGAAACGTCAACTCTGCTTATCTCTCCACAGATGCTGCCAGACCTGAATATTTTTGACCATCATTATTTCAGTTTGAAGTAGGCATTGTGTGGTGACAGTTCACAAACTAGCTAGTCAACTTCAATGATTGGTGCCTGTGGGTTTAAAAATAAAATCTGTGTGCATTCACTTTATTATCAAACAATATTTAAATGTAACTCATTCCAAAAGCTGTTCCATGTAAAAAACAATGATCAAAAATCCCAAACATGTACATTGTACAGTGGATTTATCCACCTGACAAGCTGGAGCTCTTGGCCATTATGCTTTTGCAAATGATGATACAGGGAAGACAAAGTACAGTATTTGGGAAATGTGTATAAATTAACGCACAGTGCATTCTTCAGGTTTGACAGTAACTAACGAATTGCATCTTTTGTGGCAACTTGGCTTCCTATTCATTTGTACTAATCTTTTTGTGTCTTTCTTTTTACAGATGATCAAAAACAAAGTTACAGTTTTACTTTGTATATTCTCTATTACTTTTACATTTTTCCTGTGTGTCTTTTACCTGGACACATTAAATTATAATCGCAAAGTCGATAACACAAGTAAAAGATTGATCTCAAAGGAAAAGGGCGACTTTCTGATTATCCCACAGTCAAACTGTGGTGACGACCCTCCATTCCTTGTCTACTTGGTGACTGTCTCACAATCTCAGTGGAAAGAGCGGGATGCCATCCGACAGACTTGGGGCAGAAATCAGCGCACGGATGGGAAAAGAACGGTCGGCTATTTCCTCCTAGGATATAATACGTGGTATCAGTCTACAATCTTAAACGAAAGCTTCTATTACATGGACATAATACAGAAAAATTTCACTGACACATACAATAACCTCACATTGAAAGTGCTGATGGGAATTGAGTGGGTGCACAAATTCTGCCCATCAGTGTCCTTTGTGATGAAAACCGATTCCGATATGTTTGTAAATACTTACTACCTGACGGAACTCCTGTCGGCGAAGAACCGGACACACTTTTACACGGGATTTATTAAGGATAAGGAGAAGCCCATAAGGTACTCACCGAGCAAGTGGTACTTGGCAAAGGAGGAATATCCTCATAGCACCTACCCGCCTTTTTGTTCAGGAACGGGATATGTTTTTTCAGGTGACCTTGCGGAGAAAATCATCACTGTTTCAAAGCAGATTCCGATCCTTAAACTGGAAGATGTCTACATCGGGCTGTGTTTTAAAAAGTTAAATGTAACTCCAGTGGAGCTGTACCCAAATCAGCCTTTCCATGACAGAAAAGTGAAGTTCTCCATCTGTAACTTTCACAAACTTGTGACTTCTCATGGAGTCAGCCCGACTGAGTTGCTGATTTATTGGAGAACGCTGGGCGAGAGCAGCAAAGAGGAATGTTGGAGAAAAATGAAGGAATTTCTATGGTCATGATTAAACAATGTTAGGGCAAATCGAACTCAAAGACAAAAATAAATCCTTTTAAAGCTGCATTGTTTTCCGCAATTAAAATCATCAGAGCTTTATGAATAATTGTCCAACGACTGCCCGTATAGTCAATGTCAAACTCCACTTCTCTTGCAAGTGTTGCTACGGCTGTCAATTTGAAGCTGGACTCCAAACACCAGCATAGAACTTCATGTATTTCATAAGGTGTCGTGAAAATTTTATATTTGCCACTTTAAAAGCGATTTATAAATTTAATGTTGGTGATGTCAGTGAACGAAAAGCTTAACACATTTGTGTATCGTTCTTCTACTATTGAGCGCAGGCAGTAATAGGCATATTTTAAATGGGTTCATATCTGTATTGAATAAAAAGAATTTCATATCAATGTTTCATCCATTAATATTTGTAGTAGGCACCGCTAAACTTGCAACTGTAACTGCGAAATGTAATTATTTCAGTAATATTTAAAAGATCCTAGTTACGTCATATTCATTGGCTCCTTCGATATATCACAAAATTAAACGTGTGCCAGATAAACACGCATTACAGAAATATTCCACTCTTCACACTCTTGAAATAGTTCCTAATGCTTCTAACTACCCAATTGTGTTTTGCATATGTTGTGCATTCATAGAAATACCACTCAATCCTAACCTAATTTTTGTTATGACTATTGACCCTGACTCTTTTTTGCCTGGTTTTGTTAATTAATTGATAATCCTTGCCATTTCTGCATCAGTCTTTGGGCAGAAAGACATTGGGTAGTTTACCAGGGGTCAGGGAAGTGCCCGAAATACTAAATCAGTATTTTGTGATTGTACTTACCGTGAAAGGAAAGGGGAGAGATGCCAGAGTTAAGAAAGGAAATATACCGGATCAAGAGAGCAGGACTGGAAACTACAGTCAGAAATTTCTGTGGAGCTATCAGTCATTTGTGATAATTAAAAAGCAACAGTGGATCAAACACCTACCCCCGTGAGACTCCACTGTTTTCATCCTGACATCTCTTCACATACCATCTTCGTTTGGTTTCTTCCAAGCCAGCGGACTACATTGGAACAAGACCGGGTAAGACTCTGCAGTCCACCCGGTTCGTTGCAAACACTAATATTGATTAAGGAGATGGAGTCGGGTGTTTTAGACAACCAAGCGATCTGCCCAGCAAGAGAAAGTGTGAAAAGTTGCATGGTGCTAAACCATTGGGAGTTCGCAAATAATAAAACAATGCCAACTGAAACTATTAAATTTACATGATTACAGGAAATTGTGACATTGATCACAAGTCGTGGGAGTCAGTTGCCAGCATTCGCCAGAGCTGGCGGGCAGCCATAAAGACAGGGCTAAATTGTGGCGAGTCGAAGAGACTTAGTAGTTGGCAGGAAAAAAGACAGAGGCGCAAGGGGAGAGCCAACTGTGCAACAGCCCCAACAAACAAATTTCTCTGCAGCACCTGTGGAAGAGCCTGTCACTCCAGAATTGGCCTTTATAGCCACTCCAGGCGCTGCTTCACAAACCACTGACCACCTCCAGGCGCGTATCCATTGTCTCTCGAGATAAGGAGGCCCAAAAGAAAAGAAAAGAAACAGGAAATTGCATTCACACGGCACTTTAACGCATCCTAAAGGTATCACAAAGCACTTCGCTCCGAATGAATCACTTTTCCACTGCAGTCAGATGAGATGAGTGACCAATTGTTCTAATTATTTTTGTGTGTTGATGACAAGGACAACTCACTGCTCTTTTTTGAATAGTGGCATGTGATCTCATCCACCCAAAAAGGCATAAAGGACTCATTGGTATCCCCACAGATGCAGCAATCACTCAGAACTGAGGTAATAGATGCATTTATGTGCTCATGTTCTGGAGCCCACCAGAACGGTCCCCATTTCACCGTGACCTGGAATTACGGGGTCCCACCCAGCCTTGCACTGATGTTCCCTTGTGGGGCTGGAGCCTTCAGCTACCTCCACCTGGTGATTGATGTAAGAGACGGGCCCATGGGCAAGAGTTCCTTAGATTAGCAGTTCCCACGCACAGCCCTCAGACTGGAGTAACATTGGCAAAGGTACGTTTACCTTGCAACAAAAGGCGATTGCCAAGTGAGAGTAGCTGACAGTCTGTTCTACTAATATGCAGACCATGGTGCTCAACAAGAAGAATGATGATGTTGATCTTGAAGCTCATTAAGGGAACTATCTACCTGTCGATAGGTCAGATCAATGACAGATGACCTGGCTAATAATTTTCTTGTTTCTGCAGCTGAAATCAAAAGCAAGCTGAAGTTATACCTACATTTACGAAAGGAGATAGAATATCTCCAAGGAACAATAGAGCAAGTCAGCTTAACATCAGTGTAGGAAAGCTAATGGAATTCCTACTAAAAGGAGAAAGTAGAAAAACATCCAGAACCCAAAAACATAATTAGGAATTATGTTGTGGAGCTGGAGCTGGATGAACTTCGGATCATTCAGGAGGCTGAGGGGGTGATAGAGAGCAGTTATAGGGAAGTAAAGACACCTAAGTTACATGACAAAGGTAGCTGGGTGACCGTCAGGGGAGGGAAAGGGAATAGGCGCACAGTGCAGGGATCCCCTGTGGCCGTTCCCCTCAATAATAAGTATTCCGTTTTGGATACGGTTGGGGGGGACGACCTACCAGGGGAAAGCCACAGTGGCCAGGTCTCTGGCACTGAGCCTGGCTCTGTGGCTCAGAAGGGAAGGGGGGAGAATAGGAGAGCGATAGTGATAGGAGATTCAATGGTTAGAGGAACAGACAGGAGATTCTGTGGTCGCGAACGAGACTCCTGGATGGTATGTTGCGTCCCGGGTGCCAGGGTCAGGGATGTCTCGGATCGAGTCTACAGGATTCTTAAGGGGGAGGGGGAGCAGCCAGAAGTCGTGGTACATATCGGTACCAATGACATAGCTAGGAAAAGGGATGAGGACCTGAAAAGCGAATATAGGGAGTTAGGTTGGAAGCTAAAAGGCAGGACGAGCAGGATAGTAATCTCAGGATTGATACCGGTGCCACGTGCTAGTGAGGCTAGAAACAGAGAGCGAGTGCAGCTGAACACGTGGCTACAGAGCTGGTGTAGGAGGGAGGGCTTCAGATATGTGGATCATTGGGATACCTTCTGGGGAAGGTGGGATCTGTACAAGAAGGACGGGTTGCATCTGAACTGGAGGGGCACCAATTTCCTGGGTGGGAGGTTTGCTAGAGCTCTTCGGGAGGGTTTAAACTAGTTTGGCAGGGGGATGGGAACCGGAGATACGGAACAGTGGATGGGGTAGCTGCTGAACAGGCAGATACAGAGTGCAGAGAGTCTGTGAGGAAGGTTAGACAGTTGATAGGGCAAAGTTGCAGCCAGTATGATGGGTTGAAGTGTGTCTATTTTAACGCAAGAAGTGCCAGGAATAAGGGTGATGAACTTGGAGCATGGATCAGTACTTGGAGCTACGATGTTGTGGCCATTACGGAGACTTGGATATCACAGGGGCAGGAATGGATGTTGGATGTTCCGGGGTTTAGATGTTTCAAAAGGAATAGGGAGGGAGGTAAAAGAGGTGGGGGAGTGGCATTGCAAATCAGGGATAGTATCACAGCTGCAGAAAGGGAGGTCGTCGAGGAGGGTTTGTCTACTGAGTCATTATGTGTGGAAGTCAGAAACAGGAAAGGAGCAGTCACTTTATTGGGAGTTTTCTATAGACCCCCCAATAGCAACAGAGACACGGAGGAACAGATTGGGAGGCAGATTTTGGAAAGGTGCACAAGTAACAGGGTTGTTGTCATGGGTGACTTCAACTTCCCTGATATTGATTGGAACCTCCTTAGTGCAAATAGTTTGGATGGAGCAGTTTTTGTCAGGTGTGTCCAGGAAGGTTTCCTGACTCAATATGTAGATAGGCCGACTAGAGGGGAGGCTATGTTGGATTTGGTGCTTGGCAACAAACCAGGCCAGGTGGCAGATCTCTCGGTGGGAGAGCATTTCGGTGATAGTGATCACAACTCCCTGACCTTTACTATAGTCATGGAGAGGGACAGGAGCAGACTGGATGGGAAAATATTTAATTGGGGGAGGGGGAATTACAATGCTATTAGGCAGGAACTGGGGCACATAAATTGGGAACAGATGTTCTCAGGGAAATGCACGACAGAAATGTGGAGGTTGTTTAGGGAGCACTTGCTGCGACTGCTGGATAGGTTTGTCCCGATGAGGCAAGGAAGGGATGGTAGGGTGAAGGAACCTTGGATGACAAGAGATGTGGAACAGCTAGTCAAGAGGAAGAAGGAAGCTTACTGAAGGTTGAGGAAGCAAGGGTCAGACAGGGCTCTAGAAGGTTACAAGGTAGCCAGGAAGGAACTGAAGAATGGACTTAGGAGAGCCAGAAGGGGACATGAAAAAGTCTTGGTGGGTAGGATTAAGGAAAATCCCAAGGCGTTCTACACTTATGTGAGGAACAAGAGGATGGCCAGAGTGAGGGTAGGCCCGATCAGGGATAGTGGAGGGAACTTGTGCCTGGAGTCGGAGGAGGTAGGGGAGGTCCTAAATGAATACTTTGCTTCAGTATTCACTAGTGAGAGGGACCTGGTCGTTTGTGAGGACAGCGTGAAACAGGGTGATATGCTCGAACAGGTTGAAGTTAAGAGGGAGGATGTGCTGGAAATTTTGAAAGACATGAGGAAAGATAAGTCCCCGGGGCCAGACGGGAAATACCCAAGGATATTACGGGAATCGAGCGAAGAGATTGCCATGCCTTTGGCGATGATCTTTGCGTCCTCACTGTCCACTGGAGTAGTACCAGATGATTGGAGGGTGGCAAATGTTATTCCCTTGTTCAAGAAATGGAATAGGGATAACCCTGGGAATTATAGACCAGTCAGTCTTACGTCGGTAGTGGGCAAATTATTGAAGAGGATTCTGAGAGACAGGATTTATGATTATTTGGAAAAGCATAGTTTGATTAGAGACAGTCAGCATGGCTTTGTGAGGGGCAGGTAATGCCTCACAAGCTTATTGAATTCTTTGAAGATGTGACAAAACACATTGATGAAGCAAGAGCAGTGGATGTGGTGTATATGGATTTTAGCAAGGCGTTTGATAAGGTTCCCCATGGTAGGCTCATTCAGAAAGTAAGGAGGCATGGGATACAGGGAAAGTTGGCTGTCTGGATACAGAATTGGCTGGCCCATGGAAGACAGAGGGTGTTAGTAGATGGAAAGTATTCAGCCTGGAGCTTGGTGACCAATGGTGTTCCGCAGGGATCTGTTCTGGGACCTCTGCTCTTTGTGATTTTTATAAATGACTTGGATGAGGAAGTGGAAGGCTGGGTTAGCAAGTTTGCCGATGACATGAAGGTTGCTGGAGTTGTGGATAGTGTGGAAGGTTGTTGTAGGTTGCAACGGGACATTGACAGGATGCAGAGCTGGGCTGAGAAATGGCAGATGGAGTTCAACCTGGAAAAGTGTGAAGTGATTCATTTTGGAAGGTCGAATTTGAATGCAGAATACAGGCTTAAAGACAGGATTCTTGGTAGTGTGGAGGAACAGAGGGATCTTGGGGTCCATATCCATAGATCGCTCAAAGTTGCCACCCAAGTTGATAGGGTTGTTAAGAAGGCGTATGGTGTGTTGGCTTTCATTAACAGGGGGATTGAGTTTAAGAGCCGCGAGGTTATGCTGCAGCTCTATAAAGCCCTGGTTAGACCACACTTGGAATATTGTGTTCAGTTCTGGTTGCTTCATTATAGGAAGGATGTGGAAGCTTTAGAGAGGGTGCAAAGGAGATTTACCAGGATTCTGCCTGGACTGGAGGGCATGTCTTACGAAGAAAGGTTGAGGGAGCTAGGGCTTTTCTCATTGGAGCGAAGAAGGATGAGAGGTGACTTGATAGAGGGGAACAAGATGATGAGAGGCATAGATAGAGTGGATAGCCAGAGACTTTTTCCCAGGGTGGAAAGGGCTATCGCCAGGGGGCATAATTTTAAGATGATTGGAGGAAGGTTTCGGGGAGATGTCAGAGGTAGGTTCTTTACACAGAGAGTGGTGGGTGCGTGGAATGCACTGCCAGCGGTGGTAGTAGAAGCAGCTACATTAGGGACATTTAAGCGACTCTTGGATAGGTACATGGATGATAGTAGAATGAAGGGTATGTAGGTAGTTTGATCTTAGAGTAGGTTAAAGGTTCGGCACAACATCGTGGGCCGAAGGGCCTGTACTGTGCTGTTCTATGTTCTATTGTCTATGAATAGTCAGCATAGATTTTAAGCCTTGCTTGGCCAACTTTGCTGAATTCTTTGAAGAGATAAAAAGGAGAGTAGATGTAATATATATAGATTCCCATAAGAGCATCAATAAGCTACCACAGAATAGGCTAATAAATAATGCCAGAATATGCAGATGACACTGAATTTTATTTTGGTGGTGGTTGGTGTGGTGTGGGGTGGGAATTAGTCCTCCGAGAAGGACTGCAACAAACTACAAGAAGATATTAATAAACTTACAGAATTGACATATAATTGACAAATGAATTTTAACATAGATAAGTGGAAGGTGTTGCATTTTGGAAGAAAAATAAGGAAGTCACATATTGCTTAAAAATTAAGAATCTAAATGGGGTAGAAAAGCAAAAGGATCTGGGAGTACAGATGCAGAAGTCATTAAAGTAGTGCTACAGGTTAATTAGGCCATAACATAAGCAAACCCAACAGTAGGTTTTATTACTGGAGAAGTTATGCTAAATTTGTATCAAACCTTGGTCAGACCACAGGTGGAGTATTGTGTACAATTCTGGTCACCATATTGTAAAAGAATACGGAGGCACTGGACAGGGTGCAAAACACATTTACAAGAAAGTTACCAAAATGTGAGGTTACATCTACCAGGAAAGGAGGAACAGCCTTGGTCTATTTTCTCTTGAAAAAAAGATGCTGAGAGGAGACTTGAAAAGGTCTTTAAAATTATGAAATGTTTTGATAGAATAGACAGAGAGAGAGTGTTCCCCCTTGTGAGGAAGACAAAAACTAGAGGCCATCAATAAAAGATAGTATACCAAGAAATCAAATAGGGAATCCAGAAGAAACTTCCTCACCCAGAGAGTGGTGACAATGTGGAACTGGCTACCACAGGGAGCATTTGAAGCAAATAGTATTTATGCATTTAAAGGATGGGTAGACAAGCATATGAAGGAGAAGTGAAGAAAAGGTTATGCTGATAGAGTTAGATAAAGAAGAATGGGAGGAGGTGCAAGTGGAGCATAAGTGCTGGCATAGACTAGTGAGGTTGAATGGCCTGTTTCTGTACTGTATACTTTATGTAATTTCACACCTTTTAACAGATCATCCAATAAGGAACATTTTTAAGGGTAACTGCAAAAAGAAGAGAGCTGTTAAGTGCAAACTAAGTTCCTTTTAAGTGGCACTTGAAGCCACTTTGGAGTAACCATGAGCTGCTGCAATGCTAGATCATAATTCAATGTGTTGTGAGGCCATGTGAGCATTATGGAGGTGGAGCAGGATCAGAAGTTTGCATGTATCCTCACAGGAGCAGAAATTCACAAAAGTGATCCTGTCATTGGCTAACTTCTGATTTCAATTATGGCCAGACTGAAAAAATCTGGTCTTTTCCAACAAATCCATGGGGTATCCCTGCGAGTTAGAAACAGTACTATACTGAGTTGGCACGTGACCCAAACTGTAGTGATAAAGACCCCTCATGGAAAAACTGACAGTGTACTTACAGATCATTAAAGTCCATTTTTGTTTCTGATTTAACATTTATTTGTGGAGGAGGGGAATTCGGGTTTATATTTTTATTGGCAAAAAAATTGCTGGATAGGTTTGGAGAAAATTGGTAAATATCATTATTTGGAATATCACTACTATCTCTCTTAACCCCTCCACTGACTCTAAATTGTCAGACTACTTGTCCAACAATCCAGTACTGGATAAGCAGAAATTTCCTTCCATTAAATATTGGAAGGCCAAAGCCATTGTTTTTAGTCCATGGCCTTCGACTCCATCCATCTCTCTGGCGACTATCTGACGCTGAACTAGACTGTTTGCAACTTTGGTGTCGTATTTGACCCTGAGGTGAACTTCTGACCACGTATCTGTACCATTACTAACACTGCCTATTTCCATCTCTGTAGCATTGCCCCCCAGCTCCACCCCTTCCTCAGCTCATCTACTGCTGAAACATTCATCTACACTTGACTATTCCAATGCACTCCTGGCCAGCCTCACACCTTCTACCCTCCGTAAATTTCAGTTCATCCAAAACTCTGCAGCCCTAACCCGTATTCCTGTGCTTGTTGACCTACATTGGCTCCCGGTTAAGCAATGCCTTGATTTTTAAATTATCCTTATTTTCAAATCCCTCCATGGCCTCATCTCCCCCTATCTCTGCAATCTGCTCCAGTTGCACAATCCTCCAAGATATGTGCACTCCTCTAATTCTGGTCTCTTGAGCATTCCAATTTTAATCACCACCATTGGTGACCTTGCCTTCAGCTACCAAGGCCCTAAGCTCTGAAATTCTCTCCCTAAACATCTCAGCCACTCTACCTCTCTTTCCTCCTTGAAGACACTATTTAAATCCCATCTCTTTGACCAAGCGTTAGCCCTAATATCCCCTCATGTGGCTCGGTGCCAAATTTTGTTCGATAATGCTCCTCTGAAACATTTTGGGATGTTTTACTACATTAAAGGTGCTATATGAATACAAGTTGTTGTTGGCACTAAAACTCAAAACAAAAACAAGATTTTTAAAATTGCTTTGTTGGTAAGTTTCTAGGGAAGGAAGGGATTGAGAAATAGGAGGAGTGGGATTTGAAATGGAACAAGCTGGATGAGCTTTATGCCACCTAAAAGTTCTTATGGTCTAAAATCTTCTTCTTTGGCCTCCTTGTCTCGAGAGACAATGGGTAAGCGCCTGGAGGTGGTCAGTGGTTTGTGGAGCAGCGCCTGGAGTTGCTATAAAGGCCAATATTAGAGTGACAGACTCTTCCACAGGTGCTGCAGAAGAAATTGTTTGTCGGGGCTGTTACACAGTTGGCTCTCCCCTTGTCTTTTTTCCTGCCAACTATAGTGACCCAATAACCAACACTGTTAAAGCCCTAATCAAACACAACTGTATGATAATGTACTGCTATCTGCAAGATTTACAGTCCTATGCAACCCAATATAAACATTGTTTCAACAATTTTGAAATGAACCATAATGTTATCTTAGCCAGTTATTATTATGTGCCAGGGCATATTTGAATTATTGAAGTCCTTGAGGCCAGTTTTAGTTGCTTTCAGCATTATATTTGAACTGTTCTGTTATGCAAGTGCCCCGAACAGTTATTCATTACATTTTTATATTGAAATATTCCTTTATTATGACCAAAATAATTTAACTTGCATTCTCTATTCTGACATCATCTTGATTCAGTTTTCTGCCCCCTTCAGTTTTTGCATAATGTGCAGTGGCACAGTTCATACTATAATTCCCATTCACTGCCACGGATGTCACTGTTGTAACCACACTCGCTTATACCCTATTTTGCAGTTAAGTGGTAAAATACTGCCTCAGTGAGGATTAATCAAAAAGTACACGCTATTAATTAAATGCTTATAAAATTAGAGTGCAAGAGTTTTTCTTGTTGTTAAGCAAGATTAAATTAGAATGATTCATTAGCACAAAGATGGTTAAGGGTCAAGGTGACCAAAATCATGAAGGGTTTTGCCAAAATAAATCAGCTCCACTGGTCATTAGAAACATAGAAAATAGGAGCAGGAGTAGGCCATTCGGCCCTTCGAGCCTGCTCCGCCATTCATTATGATCATGGCTGATCATCCAACTCAGTAACTTGTTCCCGCTTTCACCCCATACCCTTTGATCCCTTTAGACCCAAGAGCTATATCTAACTCCTTGTTTTGGCCTCAACTACTTTCTGTGGTAACGAATTCCACAGGCTCACCACTCTCTGGGTGAAGAAATTTCTCCTGATCTCAGTCCTGAAAGGTTTACCCCTATCCTTAGACTATGACCCCTGGTTCTAGACTCCCCCGCCATTGGGAACATCCTTCCTGCATCTACCCTGTCAAGTCCTTTTATAGGTTTCTATGAGATCCCCCCCTCACTCTTCTGAACTCCAACGAATATAATCCTAACCGACTCAATCTCTCCTCATATGTCAGTCCCGCCATCCCAGGAATCATTGAGTCATAGAGGGGCATAAATTTAAGGTCAGCAGTAAAAGAGTGAAGGGGGGAGGGGTGGTCAGGAGAAATTTCTTTACACAGAAGGTTGTTAGGAGTAGAAAGAGTGATAATAACTTTTAAAAGGCAAATGTATAAAAAGGTTTGGGAAATGTCAAGAGAATGGGATGAGTAGAAAGCTCTTTCAGTGAGCCAATGCAAGTATGATAGGTCTCCTTCTGTGTTGTAAAATGCAATTAAGATTAAGATTGAGAAATTATAAAGAAAACAATTTTATAATAAATATTTATTTGCATTCCATTTTCTTAGATTACTTCTGTAGTTTAAAAACCCCAAATTGTAAGATTTCCAGAGCATCTGCTGAAACCCTCATCCATACCTTTGCTACTTCTAGACTCGACAATTCTAATGCTCTCCTGGCTAGCATCCCACAATGCACCCTTCATAATCTTGAGGTCATCCAAAACTCTGCCACCCATATCCTAACTTGCACCAAGTCCCATTCACTCATCACCCTTATGCTTACTGACCTACATGAGCTCCCGATTTTAATTGCCCCAGCATTGGCAGTCATGCCTTCAGCTGCCTAGGCCCTAAGCTCTGGAATTCCCTCCATAAGCCTTTCTGCCTCTCTATCTCTCTCTCCTCCTTTAAGACATCTTTTAAAACCTACCACTTTGACCAAGCTTTTGGCCATCTGTCCTAATATCTGCTTCTGTGGTAAATAACAAATTTTGTTGGATAATGCTCCTGTGAAGTGCCTAAGGATGTATTACTGTGTTAAAAGTGCTATAGAGATGCAAGTTGTTGTTGTATCTGCACAACACTTTATGTGCAGCCTGCTACCAGGTTAGGCTTGCATATGTTTACCTTTAGATTCACTTTATCACTCTAAACTGTAGACTCAATGGGCTCACTTTTCCCAGCCCTATGGCAATGGCTGGAAGATTGGAAGACTAACATTATGGTGGGGGAAGACATCGAGAGGAGAGTCCGACGTCTTCCGGCTGCCATGGCTTATTGTCAGCAGTGGAAACCTCATTGCTGTAGTCCCCCAGCGGGAAGCCAATTGTGTCAATTAAGGGCTACTTTCAGCCCTGTCGGTATTTTGCCCATGTCAGGAGTGCTCACCACCACATGGGGAAACCACTAGGTAAACTCTGGCAGCCTCCCAGCGGGTTCCCGGGGTGGGGGGTGGGGGGGTGAAGCTCCCTTTGATGGGTGCTCAATGGCCCATGGAGGAGCCCCCACAGCAGCAATGCCTGCCCCTGCACCTCTGTTGCCACCACTGGAATAACCCCCATCACCCGATTGCCGACGCCTGCCTGCCTGATCCCAGCTGCCTCAGAAAAACTTATATCTCTTTGAGGGCGCCTTGGAATTGAGGTACCCTCTCCCTTGTGTGACCACCACCAGTGCCTGTGTCATGGCAGGGGCTGCCTCTGTCAAAGGGCCCTGGCACACAGATGGCTCCTGAGTCGGAGGGGGTGAGGAGCCAAAGGGTTAAGCTGATGCCCCCGCGAGGTGCCGCTAGGACCATCTTAGCCCTTTCTTGATGTCCCAGGTTGCTGGAAGCAGCCACCGACTGGTATGAAGCTGGCATTCACTCAAGCACCAATCACACTGACCGGTCGGTCAATGCTATAGAAAGTTTCAATCTTTCTGTGCATATTAGCACGCTGCTCATGCACCCACTCAGAGTGGTGCTTCATTTGGCTCCCCAAGAGGTTGCCCAATCTCTCAATGGAAGAGCTCATGCAATTGAATCCCTGAGTTATGACAGAGCACATGCACTGCATGGAGTCCTCCATTGCATGCCCATGGCTCCTCTAGGCCTCAGGGAACTTGAATAGACAGGAATTTCTCTTTCTCTGGTTCTTGAGGAAGACACTCCTTGTCTGTGACACCAAAGGCCCAGCATATTCGCCCAGTGAAGCATCGCTGTGTCTGTCCTCTGTCCTCCAAGGGGGACTGCCCAAAGCTGACTCGCCTCCACCCTCCTGATCACGCATGCTGTGAGATTCACCTAGTGGTCCCCTTTCTACACTAATCCATGGCCCAACCGAAGTGAGTGTCTCTGCACTGGTGGAAGGTGCCAAGGTACGATGTGATGGTACAGAATCTGTGGACTCCCCCACTGCCAAGGATGGCGGCGCCGATATGGCAGGTCCACTTTGTGCCGCTCTGCAACTGGTCCTGTGGGAGTCACAAGAGAATGGTAATGAGAACTGGTCCTACTCAACAAGTGCTCCAGCACAACCAGGCTCTCATAACAGCAGTCTAAGATCCAGAGCTTGCATTGGGCTGGAGTCTCCATCATGCCCTTCAAAGGGCAAGAAAGAGCTATCCAATGACCTTGTTACTCATGGCCTCCTGACTTACCATTTCTACACCAAATGACACCCTGGTGATCTCCAACGCTGCCTCCTCCACTGCTGCCAGTGGGCCACTCTATCTACCATTCTGGCCATTTCCCGTATATTATGGGCTCTCCTCTCTTGCAGGAGGCGAGAAGAAAGATTCATAATAAGGCTGTCCTCCCTCATCTTTTCCAGCATGACATTGACGTGGCCTGATGTTCCCTTCAATGATGTCCCCATCTGAGTGCTGCCCCATATGTGAGGATGGCTGCGTCTCAATGTTACAACCATTGACTTACTCTGACAATGTGATGGAGAACTATGGGCCTCACCTTCTGTGAGGTCAGCCCACGTGCACTCTGGTGCTTAGAGAGTTGGTGCCCAATGAACCAGTTGCTGCTGACCACTCAACTTATGAGACTACAAGAGGTCATTGAACCTTTTTCTACGCTGGTTCTTCTCGTGGGTCCCTGGCTGCTGACCTCCATGGCCATTTCCATCTACGATCTTCATCTTGCTTGGCAGATTTCTTCTTTCTGAAGCTGGAAAAGACAGCTCTCTCTTCTCTGAAACTGCATCAATGAGTCAGAGAAAATGGGTGCCACCTGGGGATGCATCCCCCAAGCCCACAGACGCCCTCCGAAGTCCCTGGTGCTACATAATTGTAGGCAAAGGCAAGCCCAGTTATGGCTGCTACTTGCCTTTTAAAATTGCTCTGTCACTTGTTCCCGTCTTCAGGATGCTTCCAGCACCTCTAAATGAGCTTTGGACTTGCACCCAGGCCAATTATTTAATCTGCAATAATTTGCATTTAAAAATAGCGCTGCATTAGCGTCCCAGAAATGTTCCAGGCATTGATTTCCCCACCCTGTAACTCAGCCCATAGAAACTTATAGAACTTGAAACTCTTTTAGAAAGATAAGGCATTCTAATAAAATACTCACAAACACTAGTGGAGGAATCACCCAACATCTTGAATTTATGGCATTATAGATTGGAAGTACAGAAATTGGAGGTGATCATGTGTCCTATGCTGTTTTGAAAGATGTGCATTGTTAAAAGTTGAAAGTGTATCAGGCCTGTGTCCTCAGTACCTTGCTCTATGGCAGCGAGGCCTGGACAACATATGTCAGCCAAGAGCGACGTCTCAATTCATTCCATCTTCGCTGCCTCCGGAGAATACTTGGCATCAGGTGGCAGGACCGTATCTCCAACACAGAAGTCCTCGAGGCGGCCAACATCCCCAGCTTGTACACACTACTGAGTCAGCGGCGCTTGAGATGGCTTGGCCATGTGAGCCGCATGGAAGATGGCAGGATCCCCAAAGACACATTGTCCAGTGAGCTCGCCACTAGTATCAGACCCACCGGCCGTCCATGTCTCCGCTTTAAAGACGTCTGCAAACACGACATGAAATCCTGTGACATTGATCACAAGTCGTGGGAGTCAGTTGCCAGCGTTCGCCAGAGCTGGCGGGCAGCCATAAAGACGGGGCTAAAATGTGGCGAGTCGAAGAGACTTAGTAGTTGGCAGGAAAAAAGACAGAGGCGCAAGGGGAGAGCCAACTGTGCAACAGCCCCGACAAACAAATTTCTCTGCAGCACCTGTGGAAGAGCCTGTCACTCTAGAATTGGCCTTTATAGCCACTCCAGGCGCTGCTTCACAAACTACTGACCACCTTCAGGCGTGTATCCATTGTCTCTCGAGATAAGGAGGCCCAAAGAAAAGGAAAGATTGTTAAAACATTCTGTTCTAATTTGATATGACTTGATCCTTCTGGGCCTCTGTAAAACCCAACTATAATTCTAGTCTCTAATATGGAATAAACATTCAAAGCAGCGATGAACAACCAACATCTCTTGAATCCCAGCAGACTGGAAGACACTGAGAGGTTATTTCCCCTAGCTGGGAAATTTAGAACACGGGGACACAGATAGGTGGCCAATCACTTAGGACTGAAATGAGGAAAAACTTCTTCACTGAGAGGGTAGTGAATCTTTGGAATTCTCTACCCCAGAGGGTTGTGGATGCTCTGTCGTTCAGTGCATTTAAGGTTGAAATAGACACATTTTTGGTCACTCAGGGAAGCAAGGGATTTGGGAGCAGGTAGGAAAGTGGAGTTAAAGCAAAAGATCAGAGCAGCCCTGAGGGGTTGTGTTATGACCGCTCAGGACAAAGCCGCCAATCAATATATATGATTCTGATTGCAGTGGGAGCAACGCACTGTTAATTCAGTCCCGTCACTCTTCAGGTCGCATCATATTTCTTAAAGCTTTCCAAATCGAAGAAAAACAGCAGCCAAATTGAACAATCTAGTAACCCCCAAATGAAGCAATCCAAACCAAGTATCTTTAGATATCAACAAATTAACTATTTATTAAAAAAACTAAAATCTTAAACACTAAGATAAACCAATATCTAAAGACCTTATAATTTCTTATTTAAAAATCTAACTCCCACATTCCCATACATTATACTAAAAATTTTCGGGGTTTTAAAAGAATGTAGATTTTAGAAGTAGCTTTTTCTCAGAAATAAAAACAAACAAGTCTTTGTAAGTTATGTTCCTGACGAATGGTCTTCCAATACAACACGGTCAAAGTTCACTTGCAGTCTTCTAAGGTGCGATGGAAAAAAAGGGTCCCTCAAAGATAGGGGTTCAGTAGTTCGGCTGTTGTAGTAATAAACTCTTCTTTTTTCCAGCGATGAACATAGCTGATATCAATAATTTGTTGTGAAAGAAAAAGCTTTCTTATTTTTTAAGGAATTAATTTGGCTTGAAACTTTGTAGAATTTTGAGAGAAATAACACAGCTCTTTTCCCTTCAGTTTAAATTGTCTCAGAACTCTGTCTGCTTAAAACCGGTTTTTGCCAGCTAGTTTTCAAAAGTCAAACTGCAACATTGAATCTCGTGTCCTCTCTCTGTGTGGTTGTTGCTTGGCAACCAGAATGCACCCTGGCTCACTGAGCCTCTGGAACTTTCTGACTTAAAGATGTACTGATCTTTTACAGTCTTAAAGTCGCACCGCAATATTTCCAAAGAGAGAAAAAAAAACCACAGGACTGTGACACCTCCGCCCCAGTGAAATGAAACGCCATTCCCGAAATGCATTTCATTACAATGCAAAAAACAGAAATTGAAAAAACACTAACATTTTTTCCCGCATTTATGCACAATTCACTCTACTAATAATTTATAGCATTCTCTTTATACCGTCACCATCTACCTAAGTTAACATGGTTAAATCCATGACAAAGCATTGGCAATAACATTATTTTTCCCTGAAATATGTACAGCCCTTATGATGATAAGGCTGTAACAACTGCCTCCATCTAAAGATTCTAGCATTTCGGTTCTTAAACATTTGCACAAACGTTTATGGGTTATGGCCAGTGTATATTAGTATTTCTTTATAGTCCTGGTGGACATATACCTCAAAATGTTTGACAGCCAGTAAAAGTCCCAATGTTTCTTTTTCCACAGTGGAATACTTTTTCTGATGATAATTTAGTTTTCTGGAAAAATACCCTAATGGTTTCTCTGTGCCTGATTCATCATCTTGCAATAGGACTGCACCAACCCCCAGGTTGTGAGCATCGATCATTATTTTAAAGGATTCAGTGAAATTTGGAGCAGCCAACACCGGTTCATTTGTTAGGATTGTCTTTAGCTTTTCAAAAGCTGCCTGGCATTCATCTGATGATACCACTTGTTTTTCTTTTTTTGGAGCAAGTCGGTTAACGGAGCGCCACAGTACTAAAATTTTGTACAAATTTCCAGTAAAAACCGCACATCCCTAAAAAAAACCTCATTATTTCCCGTTTAGATTTAGGGATAAGGAACTCCATTAAGGCTTGTACCTTTGGCATTTTTGGCAATACCTGTCCTTGTCCCACCATGTGTCCGAGGTAAGTTACTCTTGCCTTTCCAAATTCCCTTTTTTCCAAATTTGTCACTAAGTCCACGGCTTGTAACTTTTTAAACAGAATTTTTAGCTGGTTTAAGTGTTCTTGCCAAGTGGTACTGTATATTAGTACATCATCAAGATATACTACACAGTTGGGAAAACTGGCTACCACCTGCTTCATTAATCTTTGAAAAGTGGCTGGGGCATTTTTTAACTCGAATGTCATCACCCAGCACTGATAAAAACCATCAGGTGTTACAAAAGCTGATATCTCTTTGACTCAAGGAGTCAAAAGAACTTGCCAGAATCCCTTTAACAAGTCAGTCTTGGGAAGAACCTTAGCGCTGCCCACTCTGTCAATACAGTCTTCTAAATTCAGAATTGGGCAGGAGCTTGCCTTCGTTACCGCATTGACTTTTCTATAATCTACACAAAGTCGGGTTGACCATCAGCCTCAAGAAAACGAACATCATGGGACAGGACATCAGAAATGCTCCATCCATCAATATCAGCGACCACACTTTGGAAGTGGTTCAAGAGTTCACCTACCTAGGCTCAACTATCACCAGTAACTTGTCTCTCGATGCAGAAATCAAAAAGTGCATGGGAAAGGCATCTGCTGCTATGTCCAGACTGGCCAAGAAAGTGTGGGAAAATGGTGCACTGACACGGAACACAGAAGTCCAAGTGTTTCAAGCCTTTGTCCTCAGTACCTTGCTCTATGGCAGTGAGGCTTGGACAACGTATGTCAGCCAAGAGCGACGTCTCAACGCATTCCATCTTCACTGTCTCCGGAGAATCCTTGGCATCTGGTGGCAGGACTGCATCTCCAATGCAGAAGTCCTCGAGGCGGGCAGCATCCCCAGCATATATGCCCTACTGAGCCAGCGGCGCTTGAGGTGGCTTGGCCATGTGAGCCACATGGAAGATGGCAGGATCCCCAAGGATGCATTGTACAGTGAGCTCGTCACTGATATCAGACCCACCCGCCGTCCATGTCTCCGCTTTAAAGATGTCTGCAAACGTGACATGAAGTGCTGCGACACTGACCACAAGTCGTGGGAGTCAGTTGCCAGCGATCGCCAGAACTGGCAGACAGCTATAAAGGCGGAGCTAAAGAGAGGCGAGTCGAAGAGCCTTAGCAGTTGGCAGGAAAAGAGACAGAAGTGTAAGAAGAGAGCCAACTGTGTAACAGCCCCGACAACCAATTTTATCTGCAGCGCCTGTGGAAGAGTCTGCCACTCTACAATTGGCCTTTATAGCCACTCCAGGCGCTTCTTCACAAACCATTGACCACCTCTAGGCATTTACCCATTGTCTCTTGAGACAAGGAGGCCAAAGAAGACCGCATTGACTTTTCTATAATCTATACAAAATCAGGTTGACCCATCAGGTTTAGGTACTAAAATTACTGGTGAGCTCCAGCTACTTCGACTAGGTTCAATCAAATTGTTTTCCAGCATGTACTGGATCATTGCTTTCACTTGGGCCTGTTTGTCTGGACTCAAGCAATAAGAATGTGTTTTAAAGGAACGCTTCCCCCTTTATCCACATCATGTGTGGCTAAGGTTGTACATCCCGCTTTATGCCTACAAACTCTTTTAAAAATTGTGAAAAGCCTGATTAGCTCTTCACATTATTTTGCCTCTAACAGCAAAAGCATATTGTCTAATTTTCCTAGCCATTCTGTATTCGCTAATCTGGTAGTTGGAGGTTCACTCTGAGAATTTCTTAGGCCTGCTTCTGCCTCATCCTCACTATCCTTTTCCTTCTGAACAGTCCCGATTACCTGACATACCTGTACTGGTTTATCCTCCTTCCTGTGATAATATTGCTTTAGCATACTGATGTGACACAGTTGGTTCTTCCGGTGATCAGGGGTGTCAATCAAGTAATCTACCTTACTCACTCTTTTGATCACTCTATATGGGCCACTGAACCATGCTTTTAATGGTTCTCCCTGTAATGGTAACAGCACCAATACTTCATCCCTTGGCTGAAAATCACAGGCTTTTGCATTCTTGTCTGCCCCTTTTTTCATATTGGCTTGGGATACTTTAAGGTGTTCCTGAGTCACACCGCAAGCTTTCGTGTGCCTTTCCTGGAACACAGATACATAGTCCAGTATTGAAGATTCATTCTTTTGTTCCAAGAATCTATCTTTTATAAGTTTTAGAGGACCTCTTCCTTCATGTCTGTAAACCAATTCAAAAGGACTGAAGCCTGTAGACTCATTCGGTGAGTCTCTGGTGGCAAATGAAAGAAAGTCTAATCCTTTCTCCCAGTCATGTGGATATTCGTGACAGTATGTTCTAATCATTGTTTTGAGCGTTTGGTGAAATCTCTCTAAAGCTCCCTGTAACTGTGGGTGATATGCTGAAGATTTCAACTATTTGATCCCCAAATTGCCCATGACTTCTTGAAATATCTTAGACATGAAATTAGAACCTTGATCTGATTGAACTTCAAGTGGCAACCCATACCTCGGAAAGAATTGGGTTAACTTTTCTACTACTATTCTAGCAGTAATTGTTCTCAAAGGAATGGCCTCTGGAAATTGAATAGCCATATCCATGATAGTATGTATTGATGTCCTGTTTTTGTTTTTGGCAGGGGTCCTACACAGTCTACTAATACCCTGCTAAATGGTTCCTCAATCACTGGTATGGGAACTTGTGGTGCCTGTTTTATGGTAGGTTGTGGTTCCCACCATTTGACATGTATGACATATCCTGCAAAATTGTCTCACATCCTTTGTAAGACCTGGCCAGTAATAATTTTGGCTTATGTGTGATTTGGGCTTCCGAATTCCCCTATGTCCTGCAAAAGGAATGTAATTTGCTAACCTTGGCGATATTTAGGTGCTACCACTATCTGGATCAGCTTGCTGTTCTGCAATGATAGAAGATCTGTTAAATATCTCATTTGGATTATCTAAATCCCCAAATAAGGTTTCAGATGCTTGGCTATCTGTTCGGGGTGCCCCTTTTACCTCTGACAATGAATCCTGTTTAGCCATTGCTCGGGTGACTATACACGCAGGAAATATTCCCAGAACTTGTTCCTGTAATTGCTCCATTTCCTTAATTTCGCTTCGTTCCTCTGTAGTTATAGGAGAAACTGATACTTTTGATCTGGCCAAATAAAACCTTGTATCTTTCCCCAGCAAGAGTGTTTGGATTGCTCCTGTATCACTGAGTACAATGATAGGATTTCCTGCCTCACTTACTCTCTCCTTTGACAAAAATTCATTATAACTTTCAAGTATTAACCTCTACACTCCTTTTAGTTTTAGTATCTGGTTTTGCAACTGTCATAAAAGCTATAGCCTAGTCTGCTATACTTTCAGTCAGAGTCTTTTCCTCTGCACTAACTTTGTATACCCAAACAAGTCCTATGGGCTTATCTTGCAATTTCCAGCATTCCGCACAAAGATGACTCATTTTGTGGCAATGATAAACTTTGGCTTGTGAACCTCACTTCTACCCTCAGCACCTTGCTTTCTGACCTAAGGAGGTGATCCTGGGGCATTCGCAGCTGTTCTTTCTTGTCCCCGGCTACTTGCCTTCCTTTCACTTTCCCACTTTCTATCCTTCTCAGGTTTATGAGGGTGATGGACAAAATAGGTTGGCTTATTCACCAGCTCAAAATCATTAGCAATTTCCATTGCTTGCCTAGCTTTCAAAACTTTCAGGTTATCTACATGAGTTCTCACTATTGAAGGAATGGAGTTTTTAAACTCTTCTAAGAGAATCAACTCCCGAAGATTCTCATATGTGATTTCCATCTTTAATGCCCGTATCCAACGGTCAAAATTAATCTGCTTCACCCTCTCAAATTCTACATATGTCTGCCCAGTCAATCTCCGTAAATTCTGAAACTTCTGACTGTAAGCTTCAGTGACTAACTCATACGCAGCAAGAATAGCCTTTTTGGCCATCTCATAATCTGCTGAAGCCTCTTCAGGAAGTATGGCATAAACCTCATTAGCTGTGCCTACCAACCTGCTTTGCATAAGCAGTGTCCAACTTTCCTTCGGCCATTTCATCTGTTTGACTGTTTTTTTCAAAAGATATGAAAAATGCCTCTATGTCCCTTTCTTCGAACTTAGGAAGAGCTTGAATGAATTTAAACAGCTTTTCGCTGGGTCCTGAGCTAAATTCAGATTCTTCCCGACCCGAATTTGCCCTAGATTCAAGACTACCCCTTTGTCTTAGTTCCATCTCTTTTAGCCTAAATTCCCTCTCTTTTCTTTCACTTTCTCTCTGAAGTTCAAGTTTTCTTAATTCTTTTTCAGCCTCAATTTTTTTCATTTCTAACTGAATACTAGCAAATACCACTGCATCATTCTCTGACCTATGATCTACTTGTTCCTCGTATTCCCCTTCTTCTTCTACTAATTCCAGATGTTGTGCTATTATGTCAATTATCTCTGCTTTTTGGCACCTAATTTCAATTCTAACCCCAATTTTGCCACCAATTGTTTTAATCTATTCTCAGTTACAGTTATTAAGTCACTGAGGGAGACGTTCTACTTTCTCAAAAACTCTGCTGCAACCACTAATGCTATTGCTACAGTATAGATTGTACCTTATTCTACAAAAGACCTGGTTCTTTTGTTTCTTTGTAATTGGCATTAGATTTAGATCCCAACAACTGAGTTTCCAATTGATATGATCCCAGATGCAAAAGCAATTAATATGATGACAGACAGAAGACCCCAATTTGTACGTTATCCCAGAGACGAGCAATTAATATGATTCCAAATGCGAGCTCTCCTAATTAGTCTGATTCTGATCCCATATGCGAGCTGCCTAATTAAATATGATTCGACCGTGGACGAGTCCCCAATTAAAATATGTTACAACCGCTTAGCACATATATGATTCTGATCACGGTGGAAGCAGTGCACTGTCAATTCAGTCCAGTCGCTCTGCAAGTCGCATTATATTTCTTTAAGCTTTACAAATTGAAGAAAAGTAGCAGCCAAATCGAATAATCTAGTAACCCCCGAAGAAAGCAATCCAAACCAGGTATCTTTAGAGATCAACAAATTAACTATTTATTAAAAAAACTAAAATCTTAAACACTACTAACATAAACCAATATCTGAAGACCTTATAACTTCTTTAAAAAACGAACTCCCTCATTCCCATACATTATACTAAAAATTAACAGTGGTTCGGGTTTTAAAAGAATGTAGATTTTATAAGTAGCTTTTTCTCAGAAATAAAACAAATAAACAAGTCTTTGTAAGTTATGTTCCTGATGAATGGTCTTTCAATACAACACGGCCAAAGTTCACTTGCCGTCTTCCAAGGTCCGATGATAAAAGGGTCCCTCAAAGATAGGTGTTCAGCAGTTTGGCTGTTGTACTATTAAACTCTTTTTTTCCAGTGATGAACGCAGCTGATATCAATAACTTGTTGTGAAAGAAAAAGCTTTTTCTTATTTTTTATGGGATTAATTCGGCTTGAAATTTGGTAGAATTTTGAGAGAGAAATAACACAGCTCTTTTCCCTTCAGTTTAAATTGTCTCGGAGCTCTGTCTGTTTAAAACCAGTTTGTGCCAGCTAGTTTTCAAAAGTCAAACTGCAACATTGAATCTTGTGTCCTCTCTCTCTGTGTGGCTGTTGCTTGGCAACCAGAATGTACCCTGGCTCACTGAACCTCTGGAACTTGCTGCCTTAAAGATGTACTGATCTTTTACAGTCTTAAAGGCACACCGCAATATTTCCGAGGGAGAGAAAAAAAAACCCAGGACCTTGACAGTTGTATGGTCTACTCCTGCTCCTTTTTTTATGTTCTTATGTTCTTAATTGCCTGCAGTTCAATTATGACTTTTGCAAATACCTATAGGTCAATTGCTCTATGAGAGATGATGAAACATGCTACCTGCCTTCTGTCAGGGAATGACAGATAAGAGGGGAGGATGAAACAGAGGGAAATTATTAGTTTATGTTCTTCTAGTACATGTTTAAGTACTTGTAATTTTAGCTTCTTTCATTTTATTGATTTTTTAAAAATGTGTTGTATACTCAGTCTTTGATTTCATGTTAGTTGTTTCAGCTAATTGATAAAAAATGCCTTCTCTCCTTACAATCCTGAATAACCAATTCATTCAGGCTATGAATGATCAACCTCACCAAAAAATGCCATATTGTAAGACTAAAATTCTGTGAACTGTGAAAAACAAACATGTTCCACAATTAACCAGAATGCAATTTTTTAAATGTACAGTTAAAATGTTCGAGGATGCAGAGGGTGGAGATATGAGTTTGGTGAGAGGGGATTTTTAAGTGTCAATATCTTTCAAAAAATTTGGTCTACAGTTAGCATTTAACTGGAATTTACTTTCTAAATAAAGTAAAGTAAGTTAAGCAAGTAAAGTAAGTTTTTTCCAGCCTTAGGCAGGGATTAACAAGCTCTACTGCAGAGTAGCTGATCATTAAGTAGCTAGCCTGTCCAATCTGGTTGCTGCAGTTTCAGCTTCAGGGATAGTATAAATACAGGGAAATAAAAGCAAAATACTGCGGATGCTGGAAATCTGAAATAAAAACAAGAAATGCTGGAACCACTCAGCAGGTCTGGCAGCATCTGTGGAAAGAGAAACAGAGTTAACGTTTCGGGTCAGTGACCCTTCATCGGAAGGGTCACTGACCCGAAACGTTAACTCTGCTTCTCTTTCCACAGATGCTGCCAGACCTGCTGAGTGGTTCCAGCATTTCTTGTATAAATACAGGGGTCTGGGTGCAGCTTGCTTACAATTTGTACTCCATTTGCAGAGTATGGCGATATGAGTTTGGTGAGTGCAAAGGGGGGAGGAGGTGCTCCTTTTTTCTACTTCTTTCACCCTCCAGTATTTGGTTCTTACTTTGGTGCAGTGGAAGGAGCTGGTTGGTATGTAACTGGTAAGCTACTCTACTTATAATAAATAGTCTGTTAAGTTAAGGCATGGCAGAGCAGCTCGGCCGAGTGGAATGTACAGCCTGTGGCATGTGGGAAATCCTG
Source organism: Heterodontus francisci (assembly GCF_036365525.1). NCBI lineage: Eukaryota > Metazoa > Chordata > Chondrichthyes > Heterodontiformes > Heterodontidae > Heterodontus > Heterodontus francisci. Next base: position 102,712,255 of record NC_090380.1, on the reverse strand, counting down.
GATGCACCAAGTGTCCTAGATAAACACATCTGCAGTAAGTGTCACCGGCTGCACAAGCTTGAACTCTTGGTTTCGGAACATGAGTGGTGGCTGGAGTCACTGTGGGGCATCCGTGAGCAGAGAACTACGTGGATAGTATGTTTATGGAGGTGGTCACACTGCAGGTTAAGAGCATGTAGGCAGATCGGGAATGGGTTACCACCAGGCAGTCGAAGAGAACCAGGTAGGTAGTGCAGGAGCCCCCTGAGATGATCTTGCTCACTAATCGGCTTTCCATTTTGGATGCAGGTGAGGGTGATGGTTCCTCAGAGGAATGCAGTCACAGCCAAGTTTGTGACACCACAAGTAGCACAGGAGGGGAGGAAGAAGAGTGGAAGAGCAGTAGTGATAGGAGTTTTATTAGTTAAGGGAACAGACAGGCGTTTGTGCAACCATAGACGTGACTCCAGGATGGTATGTTGCCTCCCTGGTGCTAGGGTCAAGGATGTTACGGAGCGGCTACAGGACATTCTTCTGGGGGAGGGTGAACAGCCAGAGGTTGTGGTTCATGTTGGCACCAACGACATAGGTAGGAAGGGGGATGAGGTCGTGAAAGCAATTTTAGGGAGCGAGAAATGAGATGAAAAAGCAGGACTTCAAAAGCAGTAATCTCAGAATTATTCCCAGTCCCACGTGCGAGTGAGCATTGGAATAGGAGAATTGAGCGATTGAACATGTGGTTAGAGAACTGGTGTAGGAGAGAGGACATCAGATTTCTGAGACATGGGGACTGGTTCTGTGGTAGGTGGGACCTGTACAAGATAGATGGGGTGCATCTTAGCTGGGACTAATACCCTCGCAGGTAGATTTGCTGATGCTGTTTGAGAGGGTTTAAATTAGATTGGCAAGGGAATGGGAACCTGATAGGGAGCTCAAATTGGAGAGAAGCAAAACAGGAAGTAATATCAGAGAGGAATACCAAGGTGTACAGAATACTCAGAGATAGATAGCACTAGAGTAGGGAATGATAAGTTATTAGGTGGAGTAAGATAAGGGAGAAAGTAACAAAGTCTAAGTCAAGCTTAATGTGCATGTATGTGAATGCCCGGAGTGTGACTAATAAGATTGGTGAGGTACTTGCGCAGACTGCAATGTGGAAATATGATGTGGCTATAACAGAGACCTGGCTCAAAGAAGGGCAGGACTGGGTGTTAAATATTCCTGGATACAAGGTGTTCAGGAAAGATAGGAAAGGGAAAAAAGTGGGAGGGGTGGTAGTATTGATTAAGGAGAGCATTGTAGTGCTCAAAAAAAAGGATGTCCCAGAGGGTTTATGGACATAATCACTTTGGCTAAGGAACAAAAAGATGCAGTTACATTGCTCGGTGTTGTCTATAGGCCACCAACTAGTGGGAAGGATGTGGAGGAACAAATTTGCAAGGAAATTACAGAGGTGCAAAAATTATCAGGTAATTATAATGGGGGACTTTATTACAGAGACCTAACAATCCAGAGTAAGAATAATTAAATAGGGGAAAGCCAACTTCAATGGGGTACAAATGGAGCTGGGGCAAATAAATTGGAGTCAAAGCTTAGCAGCAAAAACAGTAGCTAAACAATGGGCTGCCTTCAAAGAGGCAATAGTTCAGGCACATGTTGCTACTGTCCCTTTATTCCATGAGCTATAACCTCACTCACAAGTCTGTTGCCAGGCACTGTATCAAACGCCTTTTGAAAATCCATGTACACCACATTAAAGACCTGCTCAGGTCTGCACATGAGACCCGACCCGGCCAGAGTCCTTTCATTTTTTCCTGCGCCCGACCCGACCCAACTATCAGTTAACTTACCTTCTGTTTTCACTTTATTCCTTACCAGCACAAGCTTAAAATAACTGCAGCAAAACCACTTTTAAAGTCCAAAAAGTAAATTATCATTAAAGTCACTTACCTGAGGTGGTGATAGAGAGTGTCTGATCTGGGCCGACCCGACCCAAGCACGAATGCCGGACCCAGAAGTGCGACCTGACCTGACCCGAACTGACACATGTCGTCGGGTCCCGTTGGGTTCGGGTCGGATAGCAGCCCTTTACACCACATCAACAGCATTGACCTCATCAACCCTCTCTGTTACCTCCTCAAATAAATCTAGCAATTTAGTTAAAAATGATTTTCCCTTAAGAAATCCATGCTGGCTTTCTTTACTTTGTCCATGTGACTATTAATTTTGTCCCGAATTATTCTTTCTAGAAATTTCCCCACCGCTGAAGTTAAACTGACTGGCCTGTAATTGGTGGATTATCTTTACACCCAAGGTCAGTTAAGGTATGTGCCCTCGAAGGGGAAAAGTAGGGTAAAAAATCCAGAGCTCCCTGGATGATAAAAGAGGTAGAGATTAAGATAAAGAAAAAAAAGTATGCTTATGACAGATGTCAGGGAGAAAATACTATTTGAGAACCAGGCTGAATATAGAAGGTCCAGAGGACAAGTGAAAAAGCAAATAAGAGAAGCAAAGAGAGAGCATGAAAAGAGACTAGCAGCTAACATTAAAGATTATCCCAAAGTTTTCTATAGACATATAAATAGCAAAAGGGTGGTAAAAGGAAGAGTGGAGCAGATTAAGGACCATAAAGGGGATTTACAAATGGAGGCAGAGGGCATAGTGAGGTATTAAATGAATACTTTGCATCTGTCTTTACCAAGCAATGGTGAAAGAGGAGGTAATTCAGACACAATAAGGGTTTAAAATTGATAAAGAGGATGTATTAGGTAGGCTATCTGGATAAAGCACCAAGACCAGATGAGATGCATCCAAGGATACTGAGGGAAGTGAGGGTGGAAATCACAGAGGCACTGGCCATAATTTTTCAAACTTCCGTAAGCTCGGGCTGGTGCCATGGGCCTGGCGAATTGCACCCTTGTTCAAAAAAGGGTGTAAAGATAAGCCCAGCAACTACAGGTCAGTCAGTTTAACTTCGGTGGTGGGAGATATTTCTAGAAAAAATAATTCGGGACAAAATTAATAGTCACATGGACAAATTAAAGAAAGCCAGCAATGATTTCTTAAGGGAAAATCATGTTTAACTAAATTTCTGGATTTTTTTGAGGAGGTAACAGAGAGGGTTGATGAGGACAATGCTGTTGATGTGGTGTACATGGACTTTCAAAAGACATTTGATACAGTGCTTCGCAACAGACTTGTGAGCGAGGTTATAACTCATGGAACAAAAGGGACAGTAGCAACATGGATACAGAATTGGCTGAGTGACAGGAAACAAAGAGTTAATGAGGTTTTTTGGCTGGAAGAATGTTTGTATATATATATATAATATATATATGTATCTATATCTATATATATATATATATGACCTTGACCTTGGTGTACAGGGTACAATTTCAAAGTTTGCGGATAATACGAAACTTGGAAGCATTGTGAACTGTGAGGAGGATAGTGTAGAACTCCAAAAGGACATAGACAAGTTGGTGGAATGGGCAGACAGATGACAGATGAAGTTCAATGCGGAAAAATGTGAAGTGATTTATTTTGGTAGGAAAACGTGGAGTGACAATATAAAATAAAGGGTACAATTCTAAAGGGGGTGCATGAGCAGAGGGACCTGGGTGTATATGTGCATAAATCATTGAAGGTGGCAGAACAGGTCGAGAGAGCAGTTAATAAAGCATACCGGCATAGAGTACAAGAGCAAGGAAGTTATGTTGAACTTGTATAAGACACTAGTTTGGCCTCAGCTGGAGTACTGTGTCCAGTTCTGGACATAAAGACATAAGGTCAATGGTCAGAGTACAGAAAAGATTCACTAAAATGGTTCCAGGGATGAGGAACTTCAGTTATGAAAATAGAGGAGAGAAGTTAGGACTGTTTTCCTTGGAAAAGGCTGAGAGGTGAGTTGATAGAGGCACTCAAAATCATGAGCGGTCTGGACAGAGCAGATAGAGAGAAACTGTTCCAAACAAAAACAAGAAATGCTGGATTCACTCAGCAGGTCTGGCAGCATCTGTGGAAAGAGAAGCAGAGTTAACGTTTCGGGTCAGTGACCCTTCTTCGGAAGAAGGGTCACTGACCCGAAACGTTAACTCTGCTTCTCTTTCCACAGATGCTGCCAGACCTGCTGAGTGAATCCAGCATTTCTTGTTTTTGTTTCAGATTTCCAGCATCCGCAGTATTTTGCTTTTATTTGAGAGAAACTGTTCCCCTGTTCCCATTCATGAAAGGATTGAGAAAGAAAGGGCACAGATTTTAAATATTTGGTCTTTTTTGGCCTCCTTGTCTCAAAAGACAATGGGTAAGCACCCAGAGGTGGTCAGTGGTTTGTGAATCAGTGCCTGGAGTGCCTATAAAAGTCAATTCTAGAGTGACAAGAATCTTCCACAGGCGCTGCAGATAAAATTGGTTGTCGGGGTTTTTACACAGTTGGCGCTCTCCTTGCACTTCTGTCTTTTTTCCTGCCAACTGCTAAGTCTCTTCGACTCACCACACTTTAGCCCCGCCTTTATGGCTGCCTGCCAGCTCTGGCCATCACTGGCAACTGACTCCCACGACTTGTGGTCAATGTCACAGGACTTCATGTCGCTTTTGCAGACGTCTTTAAAGCGGCGACATGGACGGACGGTGGGTCTGATACCAGTGACGAACTCGCTGTACAATGCGTCCTTGGGGATCCTGCCATCTTCCATGCAGCTCACATGGCCTAGCCATCTCAAGCGCCGCTGGCTCAGTAGGGTGTATATGCTGGGGATGTTGGCCGCCTTGAGGACTTCTGCGTTGATGATACGGTCCTGCCACCTGATGCCAAGGATTCCCCAGAGGCAGCAAAGATTGCATGAGTTGAGATGTTGCTCTTGGTTGACATACGTTGTCCAAGCCTCGCTGCCGTAGAGCAATGTATTGAGGACACAGGTTTGAAACACTCGGACTTTTGTGTTCCGTGTCAGTGCGCCATTTTCCCACACCCTCTTGGCCAGTCTGCACATAGCAACGGACGCCTTTCCCATGCACTTGTTGATTTCTGCATCGAGAGACAGGTTACTGGTGATAGTTGAGCCTAGGTGGTGAACTCTTGAACCACTTCCAGAGCATGGTCACCGATATTGATGGATGGAGCATTTCCGACGTCCTGTCCCATGATGTTTGTTTTCTTGAGGCTGATGGTTAGGCCAAATTCGTTGCAGGCAGCCGCAATCCAGTCAATGAGTCTCTGCAGACTTTCACTCGTGAAAGGATTGAGAAAGAAAGGGCACAGATTTAAAATATTTGGTAAGAGAAGCAAAAGTGACATGAGGAAAAACATTTTCACGCAGCAAGAGGTTAAGGTCTGGAATGCGCTGCATGAGAGTGTGGTGCAGGCAGGTTCAATTGAGGCATTCAAAAGGAATTAGACTGTTATATTAAAAAGAAGAATGTGCAGGGTTACAGGGAGATTGCAGGGGAATGGAACTGCGTGAATTGCTCTTTCGGAGAGCCAGTGCAGACATGATGGGCTGAATGGCCTCCTTCTGCAGTGTAACAATTCTGCGATTCCGTGATTCTGTCCTTAAATGCTCTAGGAATACATGAATTGGTATATGTTGGAGGGGAGAGGAACTATGTCAAGCAGCAGCCTGACATGGTCATACCCACGGAATCATACCTTGCAGACAATGTCCCAGATTCCAACATCATCATCCTCGGTTATGTCCTGTCCCACCAGCAAGACAGACCCAGCAGAGGTGGCAGCACAGTGGTGTACAATCAGGAGTGAGTTGCCCTGGGAGTCCCCAGCATCAGCTCCGGACCCCATGAAGTCTCATGGGCAAAGAAACCTCCTGCTGATTACCACTTACTGCCCCCCCACCCCTTCAGCTGATGAATCAGTACTCCTCCATGTTGAACACCACTAGGAGGAAGCATTGAGGGTGGCAAGGGCGCAGAATATACTCTGGGTGGGTAACTTCAACATGCATCACCAGGAGTGGCTCGGTAGCACCATTACTGACTGAGCTGGTCAAGACCTAAAGGACATAGCTGCTAGACTGGGTCTGTGGCAGGTGGTGAGGGAACAAACAGGAGGGAAAAATACACTTGACCTGGTCCTCATCAATCTGCCTGTCGCAGATGCATCTGTCCATGACAGCATTGGTAGGAGTGACCACCGCATAGTCCTTGTGGAGACGAAGTCCCGTCTTCACATTGAGGATACCCTCCATCATGTTGTGTGGCACTACCACCGTGGTAATGGGATATATTTTGAACAGATCGAGAAATGAAAAATTGGGCATCCATGAGACGCTGTGGGCCATCAGCAGTGGTAGAATTGTATTCAGCCACAACCTCATGGCCCGGCACATCCCCCACTCTACCATTACCATCAACCGAGGGATCAATCCTGGTTCAATGAAGCGTGCAGGAGGGCATGTCAGGAGCAGCACCAGGTCGACCTCAAAATGAAGTGTCAGGTTGGTGAAGCTACAACACAGGACACTTGCATGCCAAACAGCATAAGCAGCATGCGATAGACAGAGCTAAGCGATCCCGTAACTAATGGATCAGATCTAAACTTTGCAGTCCTATCACATCCAGTCGTGAATAGTGGTAGACAATTAAACAACTAACTGGAGGAGGTGGCTCCACAAATATCCCCATCCTCAATGATGGGACAGTCCAGCACATCAGTGAAAAAGATAAGGCTGAAGCATTTGCAACAATTTTCAGCCAGAAATGCCATGTGGATGATCCAACTTGACCTCCTGAAGTCCCCCGCATCACAGATGCCTGTCTTCAGCCAATTCGATTCACTCCATGTGATATAAAATGACTGAAGGCAATGGATACTGCAAAAGCTATGAGCCCTGACAATATTCCAGCAATAGTACTGCAGACCTGTGCTCCAGAACTTGCTGCGCCCCTAGCCAAGCTGTTCCAGTACAGCTACAACACTGGCATCCACCCGGTAATGTGGAAAATTGCTCAGGTATGTCTTGTACACAAAAGGCAGGACAAATCCAACCCAGCCAGTTACCACCCCATCAGTCTACTCTCAATCATCAGTAAAGTGATGGAAGATGTCGTCGACAGTGCTATCAAGCGGCACTTGCTTAGCAATAACCTACTCACTGACGCTCAGTTTGGATTCCGCCAGGTAAAAGCCTGCTACCCGACCCGAACCCGATGGGACCCGACGACATATGTCAGGTTCGGGTCGGGTTGCTCTTCCATGTCCGGTTTTCGGGCTCAGGTTGGGCTGCGTCCAGGTCGGGTTGGGTCCGGGTCGGGATACACACAGCAAGAATTGCAGGTAAGTGTTTAAAGGAAAAAAACCTACCTGAGCTGGGAGTCCGGGATGTCAAAGAAGGAAACTGAGTCTGCGCAGTGAGCAAGTGAACGTCTCTATGATGTCACCACGCTAATGCTGCAGCTTCCTGAAGATTGGGAGTTGCAAGGTAAGTAAAGGGAACATTCCAGTGGTCGGGGTTGGGCTTGGGTCGGTTCAGGTGCGGGAAAAATTGGAGGGACTGGGGCTGGGTTGGACTCAGGTCCGAAGTGGTCCTGTCGGGTTCAGGTCTGTTTTTTTTCCCTAACCTGAACACGCCTTTACCGCCAGGGCCACTCAGCTCCTGACCTCGTTACAGCCTTGGTTCAAACATGGACAAAAGAGCAGAACGCCAGAGGTGAGGTGAGAGTGACTGCCCTTGACATCAAGGCACATTTGACTGAGTATGGCATCAAGGAGCCCTAGCAAAACTGGAGTCAATGGGAATCGGGGGGAAAAACTCTCCGCTGGTTGGAGTCATACCTAGCGCAATGAAGATGGTAGTGGTTGTTGGAGGTCAATCATCTGAGCTCCAGAACATCATTGCAGGAGTTCCTCAGGGTACTGTCCTAAGGCCCATCCATCTTCAGCTGCTTAATCAATGACCTTGCTTCAATCATAAGGTCAGAAGTGGGGATGTTCGCTGATGATTGCACAATGGTCAGCACCAGGGGCGGCACAGTGGCGCAGTGGTTAGCACCGCAGCCTCACAGCTCCAGCGATCTGGGTTCAATTCTGGGTACTGCCTGTGTGGAGTTTGCAAGATCTCCCTGTGTCTGCGTGGGTTTCCTCCAGGTGTTCCGGTTTCCTCCCACAGCCAAAAGACTTGCAGGTTGATAGGTAAATTGGCCATTATAAATTGCCCCTAGTATAGGTAGGTGGTAGGGGAATATAGGGACAGGTGGGGATGTGGTAGGAATATGGGATTAGTGTAGGATTAGTATAAATGGGTGGTTAATGGTCGGCACAGTCTCGGTGGGCCAAAGGGCCTGTTTCAGTGCTGTATCTCTAAATCTAAATCAAATCAAACCATTTGTGACTCCTCAGATACTGAAGCAGTCCATGCAGATATGCGGCAAGAGCTGGACAATATCCAGGCTTGGGCTGATAAGTGGCAAATAACATTCAGGCCACACAAGTACCAGGCAATGACTATCTCAAACAAGAGAGAATCTAACCATCTCCCCTTGACATTCAATGGCATTACCATTGCTGAATCCCCCACTATCAACATCCTGGAGGTTACCATTGACCAGAAACTGAACTGGACCAGCAACATAAATTCTGTGGATAAAAGAGCAGGTCAGAGGCTGGGAATTCTGCAGCGAGTAACTCACCAACTGTTTCCCCAATGCCATCTACAAGGCACAAGTCAGCAGTGTGATGGAATACTCTCCACTTCCCTGTTTGGGTGCAGCTCCAACAACACTCAAGAAGCTCAACACCATCCAGGATAAAGCAGTCTGCTTGGTTGGCACCCCATCCACCATCTTGAAAATTCACTCCCTTCACCACTGACGCACAATGGCAGCAGTGTGTACCATCTACAAGGTGCACTGCAGCAACTCACCAAGCCTCCTTCGATAGCACCTTCCAAATCTGTGACCTCTACCACCTAGAAGGACAAGGGCAGCAGATGCACGGGAACACCACCACCTGCAATTTCCCCTCCAAGCCACACACCGTCCTGACTTGACCCACTGTCGCTGGGTCAAAATCCTGGAACTCCCTTCCAAACAGCACTGTGGGTGTACCTAACCCACATGGACTGCTGCAGTTCAAGAAGGTGGCTCACCACCACCTTCTCAAGGGCAATTAGGGATGAGCAATAAATGCTGTCCTAGCCAGCGACGCCTACATCCCATGAACAAATAATTTTTAAAACATTCGAAGGAATCTGTATGGTTTTAGTTTTCAGCCTACAGGCAATTAAGCAACATGCCATGCTGACAACTAATTTAGAAACACATATAATTTGCAGGGCTGTCATCATTGGGAGTCAACCTGAAGCATTGTTCAACACCAGAAACCTAAAAATGGCAAGCAGCACCAGTTCAACAGGCTTCAAGGGAATGGTTGGCCTGTACCTTAATCCAGCTTCACTGCCATCTCCTTGTAGTAGCTGCTGTTCCAAGTCAAACCAGCTTTGGTAGTGTCTGCAGCCTTTGACATGGTTCACCACACCATCTTCCTCCAACACCTCTATTCCGACATCCAGCTGGGTGGGATTGTACTCACCTGATTCCATTCTTATCTATCCAGCCATAGCCAGAGAATTAACTTCAATTGATTCTCTTCCCACTCCTGCATCAATACCTCCGGTGTCACCCAGGGATTTATCCTTGGCCCCCTTATGTTTCTCAGCTACATGCTGCCCCTCGGCGACATCACCTGAAAACACATCAGTTTCCACATGTACACTGAGGACATCCAGTACTACCTCACCATCACCTTTCTTGATCCTTCACTGTCTCTGATTTGTCAGATTGCTTGTTCAACATCCAGTACAGGATAAGCAGAAATGCCCTCCAACTGAATATTTTAAGTGTCTCACAATATCTCAACAATAGATGAGTTTTTGCTTACTAAAAATATTATACAGCTTTATTATATGTCCAAGATTGCTGTATGGTTTAGCAAAGTTAAGGTTATAGTCCATGTTCACTTACAAATTCAGCATCTGGCTATTTCTCAGAAATAGGAATATTTCAAGATATTAAGGGAAGCAGATAAGGTATATAGATAGAAACTATTTTCACTGGTTGAGGAGTCTAGAGCTACAGGCCATTGTCTAAAAATTAGAGCCAGACCTTTCAGGAGTGAAATTAAGTAACATTTCTATATGCAAAGGGTGGTCGAAGTTTGGAACTCTCTTCCACAAATGGCAATTAATGCGAGATCAATTGTATGGAGTTAGGTCACAGATCAGCCATTATCTTCGGTTCTCACCGTAAACTTGGTTTCCCTAGCCACCAACTTCATCTCTCTCCCTGGCAACTCTCTGAAGCCGAACCAGATTGTTTGCAAAATAAAAGCAAAATACTGCAATGCTGGAAATTTGAAATAAAAACAAAGTGCTGGAAATATTCAGGTCTGGCAGCATCTGTCAAGAGAGAAGCAGAGTTAAAGTTTCAGGTCTGTGACCTTTCATCAGAACTCAGATTGTTTGCAATTTGGTTGCCATAGTTTACCCCGAGATGAGCTTCTGACCATATAGCAGTGCCATCACTGAGGCTACCTATATTCATCTCTTAACATTGCCCGACTCCATCCCTGCCTTAGTTCATCTGCTGCTGAAACTCTCAGCCATGCCTTTGTTACCTCTGGACTTCACTATTCCAATGCAGTCTCCCATCTTCCACCCTCCATTAAGCTCATTTAAATCTCTGCTGCCCATACCTAGCTCACATCAAGACCTACTCACCCATCACTCCTGTGCTTGGTGACCCACTGTCTCAATTTTAAAATTCTCATCTCAGTTTTCAAATCCATCCATGCCTTGCTCCTCTCTATCTCATCTCCTTCAACCCTACAACCATCCAAGATTTCTCCACACCTCCAATTATGGCCTCCTGAGCAACCCCGATTTTAACTGCTCCATCAGTGGTAACTGTTAAAGGCCTGCTACACAACCCGAACCCAAGGGACCCGACGACATGTGTCGGGTTCGGGTCAGGTTGGGCCCCTCATCCGGGTCTGGCTTTCGGGGTCGGGCTGAGTCTGGGTCAGGCTGGACACACGTGGTAAATGCTCTGCTGGTAAGTATTGAAATTTTAAAAACTTACCTGAGCTGGGAGTCCGGGACGAAACTGAGTCTGCACACTGAGCGAGTGACATCACTATGATGTCATCACGCATGCGCTGCAGCTTCCTGCAGGTTTGGTGTCAGGAAGGTAAGTAAAGGGATGGTCGGGTCGAGCTCGGGTCAGGTCGAGTCGGGGTCGGGCTTGGGTCGGGTCGGGCTTAGGGCAAAATCGGAGGGATTCGGGTCGGGCTCGGGTCCGCTGTGGTTCGGTCGGGTTTGTTTTCTCGATCTGAGCAGGCCTTCAGTGGCTGTGCCTTCAACTGCTAAGACCCTACGCTCTGGAATTCCCTCCCTAAACTTCTCTGCCTCTCTACCTCTCTTTCCTCCTTTAAGACACACCTTAAAACCTACCTCTTTGACTAAGCTTTTGGTCATTTTTCCTAATATCCCCTGGCTGTGTCAAATTTTGTTTTGATAACATTCCTGTGAAGCACCTTGGGACATTTTAGGACATTAAAGGTGCTATATAAATGCAAGTTCTTGTTGTGACTAACTGGCTGAAAATATTTCTTCCTCAGTTGCTAGGAGATTGAATTTGATCACTAATTAGATATCATTTAGGAAATGGTCTTGCATCAGTAAAGACAGCACTGGCTATAATTTAAAATTAGCTGATGCAAATCCCTGCCAAAGAAAAGGTATGTTTTTAAAATAAAAGCAAATCTGGTGACCATTATACCGCCACTTATAATTTAATGTCATTCATTGAAATTCTCTCTGGTGCTGGGAGCGTTGAGCACCAGACTCTATTTGCAGAACAGCAGTTGGTACAAGGAAAAGCCTTGAAACTTACTACCTTAAAGCAGGGCTCTGTAACCTGTGCCTCCGGAGCCACATGTGGTTCATTAAGGACTCATGTGCGGCTCCCGACCTTGATCGATCAAACCCATTTTGATGGTAATTAAATGGCTTGTTTTGTTTTTTTGTAAACTTTTACTAACATTGTGTTTGTGAGAAAGTATCATTCAATTAACTTTTTTGTAAAAACCTTTAAAATGTTGTTGAAATGTTTCACTGTCTTGTTTTTCATTATTATTGGCATTTGAGTAACAGCATTGTGGCTCTAAAGATATTGCATTTTTTAAAAAATGGCACTTCTTGGTATTAAGGTTGTAGACCCGTGCCTTAAAGGATTTTTGCTTTCCTTCAGGTTCACCAATTCCAGGTTGACCTTTGGATCAGTTCAGTGTTAGTGGTTGAAAGGTCGGTGGGGGTGGGTGGGGAGGGGAAGGGGTGGGGAGTGGAATTGGCCCCTTCTTAGCAGAACTGTCAATATTGGGAAAGGCTTAGGTGTGACATCTTCCATCATGAATCAGCCACCTGCCTGAGGCATTGCTCCAGGTCAGTTTCCTTCAAAGGCTTGCGATCTGCTGAAAGCCTTTTTATTGAAGTCTCTTCAAATGAAACTGCCTCAAAAAGGAAGATTTCTGTATTAAATCATTTCTTTCTTAGGACTTCAGAGGGACAGAGTAACATGGATTAAAAAAAAGAGACTTTACCTTGTTGTAATTGAAAAGTGAGACAGGATTTTGGAAGCAGTGCATCTGCAATTTTCTGATAAATATCCCGCTGTTTGCAAGGTCACTACTACACATTTGTCACTGTGGTCAAATGTCAAATATACATCTCTTACATCAGCCAACTTTCAGTGAAAGTCATTGGTCTCTCCCTGTGTCCCTCATTTTATGTTGCTGCCTGTATTCAGAAGTTTTAAAACAGTACAACAAAAGAGCAATTTGCATTTATATAGTGCCCTTTACGAGCAAAAAGCCGCAAGGTGGTTCACAGGCGTGTAACTAGACAAAAACTGACACCAAGCCAAAGGAGACGTTGGAAAGGTACAAAACACTTGGTCTAAGAGGTAGGTTTTAAGGAATATCTTAAGACGGAGACAGACAGAGAGGTAAAGAACTTTGGTGAGGGAGTTCCAGGACTTGGGGCCTATCCAGCTGAAGGCACGGCTACCAATTGTGAGGCTAAGGTCGTGGGGAATGCACAAGAGGCTGCGTTGGAAGAAAGCATAATTTTCTTTAGGGGGGTGTTGTAGGGGGAGGTTACAGAGATAGGGTGGGGGCGATGACCTGAAGGGATTTGAACACAATCATAAAACTTTTACCACTCCCTTGATGTTGCACCATGAAACCTTTTGTCATTTAATCTCTCCTGTTTTCCACCCTATCACAGAGCTTCCCTTTTGTTCTTTTGCCCACCCTCCCCTTTCACTTGCTTAAAACCTATTACATTTCTAATGTTCTCCAATTCTGATGAAAGGCCGCGGAAAGGAAACATTAGCTGTGTTTCTCTTTCCACAGATGCTGCCTGACCTGCTGAATATTTCCATCAATTTCTGTTTTTACTTCAGATTTTCAGCATCTGCAGTATTTTGCTTTTGCATAAAAATTTTAAAATTAAGGACTTGATATCAGAATAGTTAACATATGTAAGTTTGCAGACTGCAGGAAATGGAGGAAATCATTATCTCCAATCTGACTCACCAATGACATTTTGGAAGGAAAATAGTTGATGCCTTAATTTTAACAGTTGTAGCAACCTTAGCTTCCTGACCATTGAGAAGAATGCTTTTAATCTTCAAATGGAGCTTGGCTTTGGAGTGCCAAAAGACGCTATGGGAGATGTTCCTTGTTTCATACTGTCAATTCCATGTGAGGTAGCTCAGAGACGGCTCCAAGGAGTTATCACCCACAATATTTCAGGGACTCAGTCAAGAGCTACTGCTAAGACACAACTTTCTTTTATAGCTTTGAAAAATTAGGTATCATGCAAGTTTTATGCTGTAGTCTCGTGCTTTTTTGTGTTAATTATCTCTTAACTTGTAAATAAATCCATTAATTTTAGGCTGATTGTTACAATTTGACTGATATTTACTGCCTGTCGGAGTGAACGAGAGAGTATGGTGGTCAGCCCATGCAATGTCCAGTGCATAATTGTGTGCTAAAAGGTGTTGGAATGGTATCCAGGCTCTGAGTTATGAGGAAAAATTGGAGACATATTGTAAATTGTTCCCTCTCATTAGGGATTGTCCACCTCAATTTTTAAAAATGCCATCAACCCTCTTCTCAAAAACACCCTCTTAACCCCCTCTGTCCTTGCAAACTGCCTCTATTTCCAATCTCCCTTCCCTTTCCAAAGTCTTTAAACATTACTTCCATATCTGCAACCTTGAGGACTGGACTTTGAAACCTACCGAAGTTCCTGATCTTGTTGTACTATGGAAGTGTTCAACTCCACCTTGCTGATATGACTGTCCAGAGGATCTGTAAGGACTTTCCTTAATGAATCTGCTAATTAACGTATAACCTTTTAAATACATATATCAACCAGTATTTAACTGTTAGTTTTGGTTTGAGTGCTAAAGTAAAATTTATAGAAGTGAAATCTTTTCGTTTGATTTTTGGTTTCCAAAACTGGGGTCAGTCAGTCGATTCAATTCTTTTGGTTTGTTGGTGGTCCATGTGGATTGTAACATTGAAAGAGCTCTTAGCCAAAGTCACAAATTATATCCTCTGTCGATATGACCATGGTGCACTCTCCCCCTTCATTCTTCTTGAGCTGTCTGCAGCCTTTTGCACAGCCAAACACACCATCCTCGTCCAACTCCTCTGCTCTGTAGTTCAGCTCAGTAGGACTGCATTCACTTGGTTCCAGTCTTACCAATCTGGATCATAGTCAGAGCCACTTTTCTTACCGGTCAATGGTTCTCCACAGAACTCCCAAAGGTGTACATTTGGTTCCTGTCCCTTCCTCCGACCTCACCACTGCCTTCCTCATCTACACGTTGCTCCTTGGGCAATATCATCTACACAAACAGATATGAGATCAGCTTCTAAATGTAGGCTGAGGCGACACAGCTCTACCTCTCCACCGCATCTCTTAACCCCTCAAATGCCTCTGCATTGTCAAACTGCTTACCCAACCTCCTTCCTCTTCTTCGGCAGTCCCTTCAGATCGAGGATGGCTTGCTTCCACTCCGATTCAGTGCATTCTAAGATGGCGAGTGAGTCTGATGTATGATCAGCAGAGTCTACCACATATTGGGCAGGTGGTGTTTGAAGGATCAAGTAGATGAGTTGCTTGAGGAGCTGTGCACTCCTTCCGTTACCTGGACTTGACCTTCGCGTGCTCCTGTCAAAATCTTTCAAGGTGCTCAGTACCTTCCTGAATACTCCTCCATTTTGGGCAGTCGTGGCCGAGGGATTCACATTAATCGGTGGGTATGTTGGATCTCTTCAGGGATGCTCTGAGAATGTCCCGAAAGCATTTCCAGCATTGACAGATGGCATTGACATCCCTAGGAAGAGAGACACCATCCTGTGAGTGAAGGGGATTTTGTCCATTTGATCTTGGTCTATAGATGGCTCTGGTGGCTTCAAAAAAGATTTGCACGTCATGATCGTCAGCATACTGTTGGATCTCTCTGGCTTTCTCTTCCCACCACTTGTCCTTTATCTGCTACTATAGATGTAACAGGCGAGTTGGAATGTCTTAGTGGAGGCAATAAAGGTCGAATAATTTCCTGTCCGTCTGTAGGTTATTTCCACTCCTGGTGGAGCTTGCTGGAGGTGAGGTGCAGAATTGCAGTGAGGAGGATGGAGAAGAGGGTTGGTGCCACGATACAGCCTTGTTTGACCTCAGTTTTCATCTAGATAGGGTCTGTAACGGTCCCGGTACTAAGGATCACGGCTTGCATGTCAACATGCAGTAGGCGAAGGATGGTGACAGATTTCTGAAGGCAGCCAAATTTGAGGAGGACGCTTCATAAACCCTCACGATTGATGGAGTCAAAGGCTTTCAGGAGTTCAAAAAAGGCCATGTACAGTGTTTGGTGCTGCTCTCTGCATTTTTCCTGGATTCGCCAGGCAGTAAAGATCATATCTGTAATGCCACTCTGTGGGTGAAATCCACTTTGCGCCACTGGGAGGACACAGTTGAGGAGGATCTTTGCAATGATCCTCCCTGTAGCAGACGGCAGGGTGATGCACCTGTAATTACAGCATGGCTACCCGATCTGAACCCGACCGGGCGCGACGACATGTGTCCCGGTCGGCTCGCTCTTCCGGGTCCGGCATGCGGGGTCAGGTTGGTTTGGTCACAGTGACAGCGGGGACATCAAGGCGGGAAACATGTATTTGGACTCTGCACTAGTCTGCAGTGAGCGATTCCATTGAAGGTAGAGCATAACCTCTTCAATATAATCAACTTCACTCCAGTGGTCGGGTTGGGTCAGGCGCAGGAAAAAATCAAAGGACTCAGGCTGGGTCGGGCTCGGGTTGGATGTTTGTTCTGTCAGGCTCGGGTTGGGTTTAAATTGCAGACCCGAGCAGGCCTTTACCTGTAATTGCCGCGATCAGACTTATCTCCTTTCTTGAAGATGGTCATGATTATAGTGTCCCTTAGATCCACTAGCATGTGCTCCTCTTCCCAGATAAGGGATATGAGGTTGTGCAATCGTGCTGTGTGTTAGGATTTTGGCAGGGATTCCGTCTACTCCAGAGGCCTTGTTATTTCTCAGCTGATGAATGGCTTTCTCAACATCATTCCCAGCTGGAATAGCACCAAAACTGAGCCAGGTAGTGTACTGAGGGATGGAGCCAAAGACACTAAGGTCAAAAACAGAGTCTTGATTGAGGAACTACTCGAAATGTTCCCTCCAGCAGGTGCTGACTGCTTCTCTGTCCTAGATCCTAATTCGATTCACTCCGTGTGATATCAAGAAACGACTGAAGGCACTGGATACTGCAAAAGCTATGGGCCCTGACAATATTCCGGCAATAGTACTGAAGACCTGTGCTCCAGAACTTGCTGCGCCCCTAGCCAAGCTGTTCCAGTACAGCTACAACACTGGCATCTACCCTGCAATGTGGAAAATTGCCCAGGTATGTTCTGTACACAAAAAGCAGGACACTCCAACCTGGCCAACTACCGCCCCATCATCCTACTCTCAAGCATCAGTAAAGTGATGGAAGGTGTCATCAACAGTGCCATCAAGCGGCACTTGCTTAGCAATAACCTGCTCAGTGACGCTCAGTTTGGGTTCTGCCAGGGCCATCAGCTCCTGACCTCATTACAGCCTTGGTTCAAACATGGACAAAAGAGCTGAACTCAAGAGGTGATGTGAGAGTGACTGCCCTTGACATCAAGGCAGCATTTGACCGAATATGGCATCAAGGAGCCCCAGCAAAACTGAGGTCAATGGAAATCAGGGGGAAATCCCTCCACTGGCTGGAGTCATACCTAGCGCAAAGGAAGATGGTTGTGGTTGTTGGAGGTCAATCATCTGAGCTCCAGGACATCACTGCAGGAGTTCCTCAGGGTAGTGTCCTAGGCCCAACCATCTGCAGCTGCTTCATCAATGACCTTCCTTCAATCATAAGGTCATAAGTGGGGATGTTCGTTGATGATTGCACAATGTTCAGCACCATTCGTGACTCCTCAGATACTGAAGCAGTCCGTGTAGAAATGCAGCTGATAAGTGGCAAGTAACATTCGCGCCACACAAGTGCCAGGCAATGACCATCTCCAACAAGAGAGAATCTAACCATCTCCCCTTGACATTCAACGGCATTACCATCACTGAATCCCCCACTATCAACATCCTAGGGGCTACCATTGACCAGAAACTGAACTGGAGTAGCCATATAAATACCGTGGCTACAAGAGCAGGTCAGAGGCTAGGATCCTGCGGCGAGTAACTCACCTCCTGAATCCCCAAAGGCTGTCCACCATCTACAAGGCACATGTCAGGAGTGTGATGGAATACTCTCCACTTGCCTGGATGGGTGCAGCTCCAACAACACTCAAGAAGCTCAACACCATCCAGGACAAAGCAGCCCGCTTGATTGGCACCCCATCTACAAACATTCACTCCCTCCACCACCGAAGCACAGTGGCAGCAGTGTGTACCATCTACAAGATGCACTGCAGCAATGCACCAAGGCTCCTTCGACAGCACCTTCCAAACCCACGACTTCTACCAACTAGAAGGACAAGGGCAGCAAATACGTGGGAACACCACCACCTGCAAGTTCCCCTCCAAGTCACACACCATCCTGACTTGAAACTATATCGTCATTCCTTCACTGTCGCTGGGTCAAAATCCTGCAACTCCCTTCCTAACAGCACTGTGGGTGTACCTACCCCACATGGACTGCTGCGGTTCAAGAAGGCAGCTCACCACCACCTTCTCAAGGGCAATTAGGGATGGGCAATAAATGCTGGCCTGGCCAGCGACGCCTACATCGCATGAATGAATAAAAAAAATGAGCTCTTCCCCGTTCTTTGTCTCCGCAGCGTGTTTGGGCCATAGATGGTCTTGACAGCACTGAAGAACCCACATAGGATGAAATTGTCTGCAAGCACTTGGATCTCCCACACTCTCTCCACCCACCATTTGTTTTTAATGTCTTGTGTTTTTTGCTGTGCCACTGCCTTCAAACGCCGATAGGTCTGCTGCTTTTCTCTTGAAGTGTAGCGATGCTTTCAACTTAAGAACACTTTGTGCTTACGCTCAATTAGCTGCTGAGTCTCTTGGTCATTCTCGTCAAATCAGTCTCAGAGTTTCCTGGTAGAGAAGTCAAGAACCTTTTCAGAAGTGCTGATTACGGTGGACTTCAGTGGACCAAGCAGTGCGGACACATTGTGGCTCCTGTTGGCTGGGAGTAGAGAGGTTGCCTGTGAGGTGCTTTTGCAGGATCCTTGAGACCTTCAATGTTAATTTTCTTACAGCAATGACTCTGTTGCCGTCACTGTTTAAGGGCTAGGTTGATGGAAATAATGGACCAGATTGGGTGCTATTAGTCCAGCAGTTGTCTGCACCTGTCATGGAATGAATTACACAGACATCCCTATGATCTCTTACCCGGATGATCACATAGTCAAGCAGGTGCCAGTGCTTGGATTGTGGGTGTTGCCATGAGGTCTCTGATGAAACAGGATGTTGGTTATGATAACATCATGTTCTAAGCATTGCGTCAGGGGGACTCCATTGGAGTTTGCTTTCCCTACTTGTTCCTTGCCAGTCACATCCTTCCAGAGATTTGAATCCTTCCTGACTCTGGCATCGAAGTCACCAAGGAGAAGCAACTTGAACCCGACTCCTCGGTACACGGGCTAGAGATTGCTCAAGATTGGAGCAGGATTCCTCTTTGGCCTTGCCTGTTGCATCTACAGTAGCAGCACATGTGCTGATGATATTGCTGTACTGATTCTTCATTAGGGTGAGCCAGAGGGTCATGAGACGCTCACTTATCCCACATGGGGAGTCACTGAGATGTCAGACAAGCTCGTTCTTGATGGCAAAGCCCACCCCATGAAGGTATCATTCTTCTTCTGGATTGCCTTTCCAGAAAAAGGTGTACCCGCTGCCTTGTTTCTTGAGCTGGCCTTTTCCTGTCTGCCATGTCTCACTCAGGGCAGCAATATCTATGCCGGGACACCTGAGTTCTTGAGCTATGGCAGTGGTGCGACATCCATGTTTGTTACTGTTGAGGCTGTTCATGAGAGTCCTGATGTCCCAGGTTCCGAATTTCATTTGAGGAGTGCAAGATCTTTTCATGTGGGGTGGCCATTGCATACCAGCTACCATGTAGTTTGGACAGAGTGAGGTCTTGCTCCAATGGCGAGAAGGTTCAAGGCGTTTGGAGACCAGGTTCTGCTGCATAACATTAACAAAGCTGACACATAGACAGAGGCAAGGTGTGAAAACATCCACAGGGACACACACAGATTACCTACACCTCCCCACCCTGATCCACCCAGACACCTCTTTCATCCCCCTCCTAAATTCCTTCTGTAACAACCCACCACCCTCACCCACACTCCAGCCTACCTCACCAATGGGACTGTTTCCACCACCACCCCAACCCGCTGCAAAACTCACCACCCGGACTATACTCCATGAGGCCACAGACAAGTTTAATAGAGAATAGGCTAAACATTACAGTTAGTAAGTGTACTCATCTTTTCATCTTCTTTAATGAATGCTCCACAAAAGTGCCTTTAGAAAATGATTATTATGAGTAGGAAAAGTTATTTTTTAAGTAGGCTGTAGGTCAACCAATATCCTGCCTTTTGTGAGCCACAATTTCGTCCAGTTGAACAAAAATCATCATCTTCAACACGTCATTGAAAAATAGCCACCAACGCCATCCACTTCCTGGCTATTGTCTCAGGTTAATAAACGTTGGCTCCTTGCTTGCACCAAAGGGAGGGGTGAGAGGTGACTTACATATAATACTAAATAGTAGTAATTTGGAACACAACTTAGTAAACTGTGGGAGTAGGACAAGGGGACGCATGCTCAAACTAAAAAAAAGGCAACTTCAGGACAAGACGACAACAACAACATGCATTTATGTATCACCTTTAACATAGTAAAATGTAGGCCAGCGAGCACAGGGGTGATGTGTGAACCGGACTTGGTGTGAGCTAGGATTCAGACAGCAGAGTTTTGAGTGAGTTTAGGTTTATGGAGGGTGGAAGATGGGAAGCCGGACAGGAGCAGATTTGTTATCATTGCTCACGCAAGACGTAAGCAATTATGTAAAATAAATCGTAGCATTTGAAGTATTTAGCATTTCAACGAGAAAGAAAAATTCCAAGGGTGGGACCCATCATCTGTAGTTAACTAAAACAGTGAAAGATAGCATCGAACTTAAAGAAAAAGCATATAATTGCGCAAAGATGGGAGGCAGGACAGAAGCTTGGACAGAATATAAAAAACAGCAAAGAATGACTAAAAGATTGATAAGGAAGGTAAAATTAGAGGATGAGAGAAAGCTAGCTAGAAATATAAAGACAGATAGTAAAAGTTTCTATAGATATTTTAAAAAGAAGAGTTAACAAAGTGAGCATTTGTCCTGTAGAACGTGAGTCTGGGGAATTAATAATGGATAATAAAGAGATGGCAGATGAATTGAACAGGTATTTTGCATCAGACTTCACTATTGAGGATACAAGTAACATCCCAGAAATAGCTGTAAGTCAGGAAATGGAGGGGAGGGAGGAACTTAAGAAAACTACAATCACCAGGGAAGTCGTACTGAACAAATTGTTGGAGCTGTGGGCTGACAAGTCCCCGGGTCCTGATGGACTTCATCCTGGGGTGTTAAAAGAAGTGGCTAGTGAGATAGTTGATGCATTAGTTTTAATTTTCCAAATTTCCCTACATTCGGGGAAGGTTCCATTAGATTGGAAAATAGGAATGCAACTCCTTTATTCAAAAAGGGAGGGAGACAGAAAACTACAGGCCAGTTAGCATAACATCTGTCTTAGGAAAAATGTTAGCTATTATTAAAGACGTTATAGCAGGGCATTTAGAAAAATTCAAAGTAATCAGGCAGAGTCAACATGGTTTTGTGAAAAGGAAATCATGTTTAACCAATTTATTGGAGTTCTTTGAGGGAGTCACATGTGCTGTCGATAAAGGGGAACTGGTGGATGTCATAGAGTCATAGAGTTGTACAGCATTGAAACAGGCCCTTCGGCCCACCGCGTCCATGCCGACCATAATGCCTATCTATACTAATCCCACCTGCCTGCATTAATTCCATATCCCTCTATGCCTTGCTCATTCAAGTACCTGTCCAGATGCCTCTTAAATGTTGCTACTGTTCCTGCCTCCACCACCTCCTCGGGCAGCTCATTCCAGATACCCACTATTCTTTGTGAGAAAAATTTACCCCTTTGATCCCCTTTAAACCTCCTCCCTCTCACCTTAAATCTCTGCCCTCTATTTTTAGTCACCCTTACCATGGGAAACAGACTCTGGCTATCTACCCTATCTATGCCTCTCATAATTTTATATACCTCTATCATGTCCCCTCTCAGCCTCCTTCGCTCCAGGGAAAACAGACCCAGCCTATCCAATCTCTCTTTATAACTCAAGCCCTCCAAACCAGGCAAAATCCTTGTGAATCTTTTCTGCACCCTCTCTAGCTTAATCACATCTTTCCTGTAGTGCAGTGACCAGAACTGCACACAGTATTCCAAATGCGGCCTAACCAACGTTATGTATTGTACTTAGATTTCTAGAAGGCATTTGATAAGGTGCCACATCAAAGGTTATTGCAGAAAATAAAAGTTCATGGTGTAGGGGGTAACATATTGGCATGGATAGAAGATTGGCTAGCTAACAGGAAACAGTAGGCATAAATGGGTCATTTTCTGGTTGGCAAGATGAAACGAGTGGTGTGCCAAGGGATCTGTGCTGGAGCCTCAACTTTTTACAATTTATATAAATGATATAGATGAAGGAACCGAAGGTATGGTTGCTAAATTTGCTGATGACACAAAGATGGGTAGGAAAGTTACTTGTGAAGAGGATATAAACAGGCTACAAAGGGAAATAGATAGGTTAAGTGAGTGGGCAAAGTCCTGGCAAATGGAGTATAATGTGGGAAAGTGTGAAAATGTCCACTTTGGCAGGAAGAATAAAAAAGAAGCATATTATCTAAATGGTCAGAGATTGCAGAGCTCTGAGATGCAGAGGGATTTGGGTGTCCTAATGCATGAATGGCAAAAGGTTAGTATGCAGGTACAGCACCGAATTAGGAAAGCTAATAGAATGTTATTATTTATCACGAGGGCAATTGAATACAAAAGTAAGGAGGTTAGGCTTCAGCTATACAGGGCATTGGTGAGACCACATCTGGAGTACTGTGTACAGTACTGGTCTCCTTATTTAAGGAAGGGTGTAAATGCTTTGGAGGCAGTACAGAGAAGGTTTACTACTCAGTGTGGGTTCTGCCAGGGCCACTCAGCTACTGACCTCATTACAGCTTTTGTCCAAACACGGACAAAAAAGCTGAACTCCAGAGGTGAAGTGACAGTGACTGCCTTTGACATCAAGGCAGCATTTGAATGAGTATGGCATCAAGGAGCCCTAGCAAAACTGGAGTCATTGGGAATCAGGGGAAAAACTCTTTGCCTGAATGACTGGAGTCATACCTAGGACAAAGGAAGATGGTTGTGGTTGCTGGAGGTCAATCATCTCAGTCCTAGGACATCACTGCAGGAGTTCATCAGGGTAGTGTCCTAGGCCCAACCATCTTCAGCTGCTTCATCAATGACCTTCTCTCCATCATAAGGTCAGAAGTGGGGATGTTCGCTGATGATTGCACAATGTTCAGCACCATTCGCGACTCCTCAGATACTGAAGCAGCCCGTGTGCAGATGCAGCAAGACCTGAAAAACATCCAGGCTTGGGCTGATAAGTGGCAAATAACATTTGCGCCATACAACTGCCAGGAAATGACCATCTCAAACAAGAGAGAATCTAACCATCTCCCCTTGAGGTTCAATGGCATTACCATCGCTGATTCCCCCACTATTAACATCCTGGGACTGACCATTGACCAGAAACTGAACTGGACCAGTCACATAAATGCTATGGCTACAAGAGCAGGTCAGAGGCTGGAAATTCTATGGCGAGTAACTCATGTCCTGTCTCCCCAATGCCTGTCCACCATCTAAAATGCGCAAGTCAGGGGTGTGATGGAATACTCTCCACTTGCCTGGATGGGTGCAGCTCCAACAACACTCAAGAAACTCGACACCATCCAGGACAAAGCAGCCCACTTGACTGGCACCCCATCCACCACCTTCAACATTCACTCCCTTCACCACCAATGCACAGTAGCAGCAGTGTGTACCATCTACAAGATGCACCGCAGCAACTCACCAAGGCTCCTTCAACAGCACCTTCCAAACCTGCAACCTCTACCACCTAGAAGGACAAGATGCATGGGAACACCATCATCTGCAAGTTTCCCTCCAAGCCACACACCATCCTGACTTGGAACTATATCGCCGTTCCTTCACTGCCACTGGGTCTAAATCCTGGAACTCCCTTCCTAACAGCACTGTTGGTGTACCTACATCCCAAGGACTATAGCAATTCAAGAAGACAGCTCACCACCACCTTCTCAAGGGCAATTAGGAACACAGGAGCAGGAGTAGGCCATTCAGTCCATCGAGCCTGCCCAGCCATTCAATACAATCATGGCTGATCATCCACTTCAATGCCTTTTTCCCACACTATCCTCATATCCCCTTATGTCCCTATTAGGGAAGGGCAATAAATGCTGGCCTAGACAGCAATGTTCACATCCCATGAGTGAATAAAAAAGAAATCCAAAACATGGCACAAATTTCCACATCTGTGCTGATGATACCCTGATGCCACCATTTTCTCTTTTGACCCTATCACTGTCTCTAAATTGTCACACTGCTTGTCCAACATCCAGTATGGAATGAACACAGATTTCCTCCAACTAAATATTGGAAAGACCAAAGCCAAAAACTTAATTTCCTGCCCACTGATTCCATTCCTCTCCCTGGCAACTGTCTGAAGCTGAACCAGCCTATTTGCAACCTTGGTGTTATATTTGACCCTGAAATGAACTTCCTACCACATATCCACATCAATAAGATTGCCTACCTCCACCTCTGGAATATCCCTCAATAGCCTCTTGCCTCTCTATCTTTGTAATCTCCTCCAGCCCTACAACCCTCTAAGAATGGCTTCTCTTCCCACTCCCGCACTGCTCCCTCTGGTGCCCCCACGGATCTATCCTTGGTCTCCTCCTATTTCTCATCTACATGCTGCCTCTGAAAGCACAGCATTAGTTTTTCAGAAGCCATTATTTTCGGTCACTGCTCCCAACCTGTTCCCTAGCTACCGACTCCATCCCTCTCCTTGGCAACAGTCTGAGATTAAACAAGTCTGTTCGCAACCTTGGTGTCACATTTGACCTTATACTTGCGCCATCACTAACATTGCCTATTTTCCCTTCCATAACATCGCCCAACGTTGCCCGTTTCAGCTCATCTGCTGCTGAAAGCTTCATTGATGCCTTTATTACCTCTAGACTTGACTATTTCAACGTAGTCCTGGCTGGTCTCCAACAATCCACTCTTTGTAAACTTGAGGTCATTCAAAGCTTATCTGCCTATGTCTTGACTTGCACCAAATTCCGTTCCCCTATCACCCCTTGCTCGCTGACATACATTGGCTTCCAGTCAAGCAATGTCTTAATTTTAAAATTCTCATCCTTGTTTTCAAATTCCTCCAGGCCCTTGACCCTCCCTATTTCTGTAATCCACCAGCCCCACAACCTTCCAAGATATCTGTGCTCCTCTAATTCAGGCCTCCTGTACATCCCTGATTTTAATCACTCCACCATTCGTGGCCACACCTGGGCCTAGGCTCTAAGTTCTGGAATACCCTCCTTACACCTTTCCGCCTCTTTACCTCTCTCTCCTCCTTTAAGATGGTCCTTAAAAGCTATCTCTTTGACCAAGTTTTTGGTCATATGTCTGAATACCTTCTAGTATGGTTCAATGTGAAATTTTGTTTGATAATGCTTCTTTGAAGCGCCTTTGACTGCATTAAAGGCAAGTGCTTGTTATTGTGTACAGTCTAAGAATTTCTGTGGGGGAATTGGAGGGTGGTGGAATAAAGAAAAGTCCATCAATTTGGCATTGCTGTTTCTCTGTATTTATCTTGTGATCGTGACACACCATCAGTTTTGAAGTGGTTGACAGCAAGCCTGCAGGATTTGGGTGTTGCAGGATTACTCAGGGTGTTGAAATGGGTGATGTTACATATGGAAATGTCACAATAGATGATGGGACAATCAGGAACAGACAAAGCCACAACTGAGGGTTTGAAATGGGTGGTGTTTCCTGTAAGGATTCAATTCTATTCTCCCAGTTTCTCTGTCTCTGTCACACTGTTCAGATGATGCAACCTTCCTCGACCAAGGATTCCACCGCCCACCCCCCCCCACCACCATGGTTGACAGGGCTCTTGACTGTATCCATTCCATTGCCCGCACTTTTGCTCTCACCCTCTTTCCCTCCCTCCCAGAACAACATCCTTGTCCTCATCTTCTGCCCCACCAGCCTCCAAACTCAAAGGATCATCCTCATTTCCACCACTTCCAGCATGATGCCACCATCAAATACACTTTCCCTCCCCTTTAAGCATCCTGAAGGGACCATTCCCTCCGTGACACCCTGGTCCACCCTTCAATCTCCCCCAACACCCTCTCCCCTTCCCATGCAAACACAGGAGACACAACAGCCGCCTTTTAACTCCTCCTTCTCACCATCCAAGGCCCGAAACATTATTTCCAGGTGAAACAACAATTTACTTGTTCTTCTCTTCATTAGGGAGACCAAACGCAGATTGGGCAATCACATGGTAGAACACATCTAGGAGCATCCAGGAGAGCTTCTTGAAACAATATGTAGATAGTCCAAGTGTGGAACCTGAGGTGAGCCACCCTCGGACAAGGGGTGTGGGTTTGCCTGGTCAGTATATTTCTCACACTAACTGTTCCTTAGGAATGTGTCATGTCTGGGTGATGAGATAAGAAGAGTGTTGTTGAAGCATAACGTCTCTCTCTGTTATTGCGCTGTACCAGCTGCAAGTCCAATGGTGAGATAGATATGTAAACGAAGGATTGAAAATTACTGTATCTTATTCGTTTAGAACAAAAACTGAATTGTAATATTATTGGTGCTTTAGAATGCAAATTAAGGATTGAACTATTGTTGTAAGATTATTGGTTGCAGAATAGTATAATTGCCATTGTTTTACTGAAATTCTTCAGAATATCGCACTGTGTCTCAATGTGAGCTCTACTGTGTTTGTTCTCCTTGTGCACAAGTTAATAAAGTAGATTGCGAGTACTCCCCGTGCCAAATCTGATTATTTGACTACAGTTTCTTCGACACAACCAGGGAAGGGGCCGTACTGGACCTGGTATTGGGGAATGAGCCCAGCCAAGTGGTCGAAGTCTCAGTAGGGGATCATTTCGGGAACAGTGACCATAATTCCGTAAGTTTTAAGGTACTTGTGGATAAGGATAAGAGTAGTCCTCGGGTGAAGGTGCTAAATTGGGGGAAGGCTAATTATAACAATATTAGGCAGGAACTGAAGAATTTAGATTGGGGGCAGCTGTTTGAGGGTAAATCAACATCTGACATCTTTCAAACGTCAGTTGATTAGAATCCAGGACCGGCATGTTCCTGTGATGAAAAATGATAAGTTTGGCAAGTTTCGGGAATCTTGCATAACGAGGGATATTGTGAGCCTAGTCAAAAAGAAAAAGGAAGCATTCATAAGGGCTAGAAGGGAACAGATGAAGCCCTTGAGGAATATAAAGAAAGTAGGAAGGAACTTAAGCAAGGAGTCAGAAGGGCTAAAAGGGGTCATGAAAAGTCATTGGCAAACAGGATTAAGGAGAATTCCAAGGCTTTTTATACGTATATAAAGAGCAAGAGGGTAACCACGGAAAGGGTTGGCCCACTCAAGGACAGAGCAGGGAATCTATGTGTGGAGCCAGAGGAAATGGGTGAGGTACTAAATGAGTACTTTGCATCAGTATTCACCAAGGAGAAGGACTTGGTGGATGATGAGTCTAGGGAAGGGAGTGTAGATAGTCTGGGTCATGTTGTTATCAAAAAGGAGGAGGTGTTGGGTATCTTGCAAAGCATTAAGGTAGATAAGTCCCCAGGGCCTGATGGGATCTACCCCAGAATACTGAGGGAGGCAAGGGAAGAAATTGCTGGGGTCTTGACAGAAAACTTTGTATCCTCATTGGCTACAGGTGAGGTCCCAGAGGACTGGAGAATAGCCAATGCTGTTCCTTTGTTTAAGGGTAGCAAGGATAATCCAGGAAATTATAGGCCAGTGAGCCTTACGTCAGTGGTAGCGAAATTATTAGAGAGGATTCTTCGGGACAGGATTTACTCCCATTTGGAAACAAATGAACCTATTAGTGAGAGGCAGCATGGTTTTGTGAAGGGGAGGTCGTGTCACACTAACTTGATTGAGCTTTTTGAGGAAGTGACGAAGATGATTGATGAAGGAAGGGCAGTGGATGTTGTCTATATGGACTTCAGTAAAGCCTTTGACAAGGTCCCTCATGGCAGACTGGTACAAAGGGTGAAGTCACACGGGATCAGAGGGGAGCTGGCAAGATGGATACAGAACTGGCTCGGTCATAGAAGACAGAGGGTAGCAGTGGAAGGGTGCTTTTCTGAATGGAGGGATGTGACTAGTGGTGTTCCGCAGGGATCAGTGCTGGGACCATTGCTGTTTGTAGTATATATAAATGATTTGGAGGAAAATGTAGCTGGTCTGATTAGTAAGTTTGCGGACGACACAAAGGTTGGTGGAGCTGCGGATAGTGATGAGGATTGTCAGAGGATACGGCATGATATAGATCGGTTGGAGACTTGGGCGGAGAAATGGCAGATGGAGTTTAATCCGGACAAATGTGAGGTAATGAATTTTCAAAGATCTAATACAGGTAGGAAGTATACAGTAAATGGCAGAACCCTTAGGAGTATTGATAAGCAGAGAGATCTGGGCGTACAGGTCCACAGGTCACTGAAAGTGGCAACGCAGGTGGATAAGGTAGTCAAGAAGGCATACGGCATGCTTGCCTTCATCGGTCGGGGCATCGAGTATAAAAATTGGCAAGTCATGCTGCAGCTGTACAGAACCTTAGTTAGGCCACACTTAGAATATTGCGTGCAATTCTGGTCGCCACACTACCAGAAGGACGTGGAGGCTTTGGAGAGGGTACAGAAGAGGTTTACCAGGATGTTGCCTGGTCTGGAGGG
This sequence comes from Heterodontus francisci, assembly GCF_036365525.1. Classification (NCBI taxonomy): domain Eukaryota; kingdom Metazoa; phylum Chordata; class Chondrichthyes; order Heterodontiformes; family Heterodontidae; genus Heterodontus; species Heterodontus francisci. Next base: position 102,683,510 of record NC_090380.1, on the reverse strand, counting down.
CATTAGCTATGAGGAGAGGTTGGGTAAACTCGGATTGTTTTCACTGGAACGACGGAGGTGGAGGGGCGACATGATAGAGGTTTACAAAGTTATGAGTGGCATGGACAGAGTGGATAGTAGGAAGCTTTTCCCCAGGGTGGAAGAGTCAGTTACTAGGGGACATAGGTTTAAGGTGCGAGGGGCAAACTTTAGAGGGGATGTGCAAGGCAAGTTCTTTACACAGAGGGTGGTGAGTGCCTGGAACATGTTGCCGGGGGAGGTGGTGGAAGCAGGTAAGATAACGACGTTTAAGAAGCATCTTGACCAATACATGAATAGGATGGGAATAGAGGGATAGGGGTCCCCAGAAGTGCAGAAGATTTTAGTTTAGACAGGCATCAAGATCGGTGCAGGCTTGGAGGGTCGAATGGCCTGTTCCTGTGCTGTAGTGTTCTTTGTTCTTTATCTGTTCAATCTGCAAGTGTGATCCAGAGCTTCTGGTCGCCTGCTGTTTTAATTCTCCACTCCACTCACACTCTGACCTTTCTGTTCTTGGCCTCCTTCACTGTTCCAATGAAGCTCAATGTAGGTGCGAGGATCAGCGTCTCATCATTTGATTCAGCACCATAAAGCCTTCCGGACTCAACCTTGATTTCAACAATTTCAGATCATAACCTTTGCCCCCATTTTAAAATTTTTTCTTGGGCTTCTTTTTGATTTTAGATTGTAGCTGTTGGTGATGACTCTGCTTTTAACATTTACATCTCCTTTTCGATGGACCTCAATACTATCTGGGTCAGCTGTGGGATTAATTATTAGCATTCTTACTTCTAAGTTAGAAGGTTGTGGGTTCATGTCCTAGGCCAGTATTTGAACATAAAAACCAAGGCTTGGAGTACTGTACTTTTCAAGCTGCTGCCTTTCAGATGAGATGTTAAACTGAGGCTCTGTTGGCTTTCAGGTTCATGTAAAAGATCCCTTGGCATTATTTTGAAGAAGAGCAGGGAAGTTATCCCTGGTATCCTGGCCAATATTTATCCCTGAACCAATATTAATAAAACAGAAATAAAAACAAGAAATGCTGGAAATACTCAACAGGTCTGGCAGCATCTGTGGAGAGAGAAGCAGAGTTAGCGTTTCAAATCAGTGACCTTTCATCAGAACTGACCTGAAACATTAACTCTGCTTCTCTCTCCACAGATGCTGCCAGACCTGCTGCGTATCTCCAGCATTTCTTGTTTTTATTTCAGGTTTCCAGCATCTGCAATATTTTGCTTTAATAATACAGATTATCTTGTCATTATCAAGTTGCTGTTTGTGGGAGTTTGCTGCGTTCAACTTAACTGCTGTGTTTCCTACATTACAACAGTGACAATACTTCATTTGTGGTAAAACTCTTCGGGACATTCTGTGGTCATGAAAGACGCTTGCAACTACCACTTGCAAATGCAAGTTATTCTTTATTTGTCCCTTTACCATCTCCTTTTCCTTTCACCATCATCCCTTCCTCTGTCATTCCTCCTCGCACAGACTTTCCCTTTTGCAATTCCCCTCTCCACGTTCCTGCCCTTGTTTAAAGCCACTTACATTTTCTAACTTTTTCCCAGTTCCGATGAAAGGTCATCGATTTGAAATATTAACGCCGTTTCTTTCTGCACAGATGCTGCCTGACCTGCTTAGTATTTCCAGCACTTGCTGCTTTTGTTTCAGATTTCCAGCAGCCGCGGCATTTTGCTTTTGTTGTTGGCGTCTCGGGACGAATGACGCGCGCCACCACCGTGGGAAGGGATGGCGTCACAAGAGGGGGCGGCTCAGGATCAATCGCACGCGCCGCAGCCGTGGGAACGGATGACGTCACAATAGGGGACGTCTCAGGATCAATCACGCGCCGCAGCCGTGGGACTGGATGACGTCACAAAAGTGGGGCGCATGTTTTTTTGTGGGGCCGGAAGTGACGCGTGGTGGGATCTTGAGTTTGTTAGTTAGTCGGCGGTTGAGATTCAAGGTGGTGGCTGCATGTGGGGCTGAGAGAGAGAGAGAATAAGAGGTGAGTGGGGGAATGGAATTCCTGGCGGAGAGGCAACAGGGGCTTTGATCGCCACACTTTCCCGTCTTCCCTCAGTTCCCTCACCCCTCTGATGTCAGCAGGGACCGGGATATATGTGTCTGTCTGCACTCAATGAAACTTGTCCCGGCCGCGGAAAGCCTAACAGAACAACAGTATTGGCCTGCTGAGGCAGTGGGCCTACCCTATCTGAGGTGTAGCCGCCGTCCCCCCCTCTCCCCTGTTTTTCTGCTTCTGCCTCCCTCCAAATCAGAGAATGAGACAGCACAGACGGAGCTTATTCGGTGCATCGTGACTGGGCTGATTCTTTGAAAGAGCTGTCAGATTGGTGCCACTCCCTTATCTCTGTTGTTTCTTGCTCTGTTTCCTATCCCAGACGAAGCTCCGTTCTTGAATAATTTTGTAACCTGTCCTCCTTTGAAAATGTCAGTTTTAAAAGCAGTTCTTGTTGAACAAGGATTGCATTTTACAGTTTTGGGGACAGCCACCGTTTTGTAATGTAGGGAAATGTGGCTGCTAACTTGGTCCCACAAACAGCTGAGTGAGATAAATGAGCAGCTCGTGTACCTTTAATGATGTTGACTGAGGGAGAAATGTTGGCCTGCACACCCAGCAGAATTCCCCACCTCTTACAACAGTCCCATGGGATATTTTATGTCTGCAGGAGAAGGCAGATAGGGTCTTGGCTTAACATCTCATTTGAAAGATGGTGCCTGTGAGAGTGCAGCACTCTTTCAGTACTGCACTGAATTACTGGCATAGATTAAGTGTTCAGGTCTTTATAGATGGGGTTTGAACCCACAATCTTGTAACTTAGAGGCATGAGTGTGACCATCTGATCAAAGGTGATATCCGAGGCTGGGGAAGATCAGCCAAGATTCTTGCTTCTAATTGCTAACTAGTACCCTATGTTGTGAAGTCTAAATGTGCACTGTCCCATAACATACTGACATCAAAATCCTGATCTTCAGATCTTTCTATGGGTCTTGCCCTACCCCACCTCTACAATCTTTTCTCGTGTACAACCTCTGCTGTTCTGACTCTAGTGCACTGTTTGTTCCATCTGTGCCACTCCAACTACAGGGGTTTAGGTGTGCTGTAGTTTGGAGTGTTGTGTACAATGATGGGAAACTCATTATGAACATGCTTAAAAAGACAATGTTTGAAACAAATAGTATAGGTGCATTTATGGAGAAGTTAGATGAGCGTATAAGGGAGAAGGGAGTAGAGGATTACAATGATAGATTTAGATGAGGAAAGATGGGAGGAGCTCAAGTGGAGTATAAATGCTGGCATGGGCTGTTTGGGCTGTATATTGTGTGTAATGAGAAGATGCACTGTAGATTCAGTAGGAAGTTACCAGGAATGAAGGATTCCAATTATGTAGAAACTTGAGAAGTTGAGTCTTTTTACATGGGTTAAGAAGTAAGGAGCAACATGATGGATGGAGGTGTTCAAGATTTTGTAATGGATTATGATAAGGTATATAGTGATACATTGTCTCCACAAGTCAATGAAATTGTAACAAGAGGGCACACATTTAAGGTGATCACAGAATTGAAGGAGAGGTCAGAGAATAACAATCTCTCTCAGTTAGAAAGTAGAGTTCTCTGCCATACGAACATAAACTGTTGTTGAAGCAGAGTTCAAAATTCCTTTAAAATATTTCTTGAACAAGAGGAATATTAAACAGTATGGGGAGTGATCAAGAGAATTGGGTTAGATTAAGTAGATGGTTCATGTGTCGTTGGGAGAGAGATCCACACCAGCACAAGCTTAATAGACAAAATGGCCTATTTCTGTTCTGTAGCATTCTATGATTAGTTGTACCTGAAAGTTCCTCCCTAAATTCTGCTCATCTCTACCTCTCTCTTTACGATGCTCCTTAAAACTTGCCCCTTTAATCAAGCTTTTAGTCAGGTCCTAATATCTCTTTGTCGTTTGTCCGACTTCGCTGCTAAAACTCCTGTGAAGCTCCTTGGGATGTTTTACGATGTTAAAAACATGAAAACTAAGTTCAAGTTGTTGTCCCTAAACTCTGGCTGTCTCTGCACCCTAAACTACTTAGCTCCTGCTGCTTAGAGTACAATTTTTTTTAAAAAAGAAATGTATGTATATATTACACTTTGGTCTTTTTGGTAACAGTGCAAACTTTTAGGGAGAGGGAGTATTGATAAAGGCATGAAAGAACCTGTTAAGCTAGTTTTCATGAACTGATTAAATTTAATGTTTAGTTTCAGCTTTTTGTGTCGTAATTGCTAAATATACAGCCAAGTGTGACTCAGCCATTTGACTAAGAAAGTTCTAAGTTTGTTTCTATTTTTATTCATTTATGGAATGAGGGTGTCGCTGCTCATCCCTAAATGCTGTTCAGCGAGTGGTGGTGAGCTGCATTCTTGTCCATGTGGTGAAGGTACTCCCAGAGTGCTGTTAGATAAACAGTTCCAGGATTTGGCCACAGTACGATAAAGGAACGGTTGTGTCTTTCCAAGTCAGGATGGACTTGGAAGTGATGTTCCCATGTGTCTGCTGCCCTCCCTCTTCTAGGTGCTAGAGGTCATGGGTTTTGGAGATGCTGTCAAAGAAGCCTTGGTGAGTTGCTGCAATGCATCTTGTAGATGGTACACACTGGTGATGGAGGGAGTGAATGTTTAAGGTGGTGGATGGGATGCCAATCAAGCAGACTGCTTTGTCCTGGATGGTGTCATGCTTAAGTGTTGGAGCTGCACTCATCCTGGCAAGTGGAGAGTATTCCACAACACTTCTGCCTTGTAGGTGGTGGAAATACTTTGGACAAACAGATGGTGAGTCAATCACCAAAGAATTCACAGCCTCTGACCTGCTTTTGTACCCACAGTATTCATGTGGCCAGTCCAGTTATTTTTCTGCTCAGTGGTGACCTCCAGTACATTAATGGTGGGGGATTTGATGATAATGTCATTGAATGTCAAAGGGAAGTGATTAGACTTTCTTTCTTGGTGATGATCATTGCCTGGCACTTGTGTGGCACCAGTGTTACTTGCCACTCAAACCCAAACCTAGATGACTCCAGTTTTTGCTGCATATAGGCACGACTACTTCATTATCTGAGATTGTGAATGGAACACTGCAATCATCAGCGAACATCCCCACTTCTGACCTTATGCTGGAGGGAGGTCATTGATGAAGCAGCTGAAGATGATTGGGCCTAGGACACTACCTGAGAAACTGCTGCAGCGATGTCCTAGGGCTGAGATGATTAATCTCTAACAACTGCAACCACCTTTCTGCTAGGTATGACTCCAACCAGTGGATAATTTATCCCAGAGTTCCATTGACTTCAATTTTGTGCACCTTGATGCTGTACTTGGCGAAATGCTGCCTTGATGTCAAGGGTTGTCGCTCTCTCCTCACCTCCTGGAATTCAGCTCCTTTGTCCATATTTGGACCAGGACTGGGCCATGTTGTCATGGCGGAACCCATATTGAGCATCCATGTGCAGATTATTGGTGATTAAGTGCTGTTTGATAGCGCTGTTGGCACCTTCCATCACTTCGCCTATGATTGACAGTAGACTGATAGGGCGGTAATTGGTCGATTGGATTTTTCCTGCTTTTTGTGGACAGGACAATTTTCCATTTTGTCGAGTAGCTGCCAGTGTAGTTGTACTGGAATAACTTGTCTAGAGGCATGTCTAGTTCTGGATCACTACAGCTGAGATGTTGTTGAGGCCCATAGCCTTTGCTGTATTCACTGCACTCAGTCGTTTCTTGATACAGCGTGAAGTGAATTGAATTGGCTGAAGACTGGTATCTGTGAAGGTTGGAACCTCAGGAGGAGGCTGAGACGGATCATCCACTCGGCACTTCTGGCTGAAAGTGTTTGCAAATGCGTCAGCCTTGTCTCGCATTCGTGCTGGGCTTTGCCGTCATTGAGTTAGCTAATTTCAAATGCAGTGGAGTTAAGGGTGCTTTCACTGAGCTATAGATGACGCTTTAGACATGAGATGGTGAAAATCAATCAGGGTTCTGATTCTACTTGCTATCCAAAAGTCTACTTAAAATGTCAGAGTGAGGCAGCATGGTTATGATGCCCCCATCGCACCACCCTCACCATCACACTCTCTGTATTCAGCAGACCTGCCCGCGCTCTGATTAGGTTCAGGAAATTGTATTCCAGCTGCATGAAGTAACAAATGTAACTTGGTCACTCCTGTTTTGAACTATGTAGATGTCATGTGAATAAAAGGTGTGGAATTTTCAGCTATCAGATATTGTTCCTAAATTTGGTAACCTTGATGACTCATGAGTGACGATCATGCTTCTCCAGTGGCAATTGCGTATGAGTTACCTTGGAAATTTCTCAGTCATACCATTTAATTATTGCCTTGAGCATTCTTTGTCACAATGAAAGCAAATTTGGGTTAAATTATATCATTGCTTTTTTAAAAAATAGGTGTCTACTATTTCATTTTTTTCTGGAAAAAATAGGGGAAGTTGGTTATTGTATGTGGACAATATTTAATTCAAATATTCTGGGAAGAAAATTTCATATCACAACTGTTCATTATATCAAGCCATTTTTTTTTGTGAAGCAACAATTCATTGTAATGCTGGAGTCTTTTCATTAAGTGCGCAGTCGTTCAACTCGTTTTTTTTCTTGTTGCTCCTCATCTTCAGATGTACTGTTCTAAATTAGCTTTTCTCCCAAGTCGTCTCGGTGTTGAATCAGTCCTACTACTTAATTCTTTCCCTTAACATTGAATTTTTTGCCTCCTTCAGTAGTGCCTGCTCTCTATAATTTTTGCATGCTTTTAAGATCAATGTTTTTAGGTATTTAACCATTTTTTAATCTCACTATTTGTCCTCCTCCATTCTACTTTGATGCTCTGAATATTAGACTATAGCCATTCGCCCAAGTTCCTTTTCCAAAAATGTATATAGTAATCTGTCAAAGTTGTATGCCGTAATTGGAGTAAATAGAGTTAGGAATATTGTGGTTCTGCTTTGAATATTTACTTTTTCTGAAGTTTAGTAGTGGGAACCATCCAGATAGATATGCCATTATGGAATTATAATACTGCCTGGGAAATTAATCCTTAAACAGGAGCGTGGAGTTAGTACGACAATTCTCTTTTTTTTTCATACTTTTTTTAAAAAAAACTCTTTGTACTCCTTGTTCTGGCTACAAAAATAGTGTTACTAATGTCTCATGACTGAGGCAGATGTAAAGGTGTTGACATTAAAAACAAACATCTATATTATACAGTGCAGTATACTTGTAGATCACCTGCCAGCCTTGATATTTGGGGGTGAAACTTAAAACTTATTTCCCATTTTCACTTTGACTAATAAAGAATCACGAATAACAATGAAATCCAATACTAATGCCATCAAAAATGGTGTTATGAGGACGGAGTTGTAATATGATGCATTCAAACTAGTCATTGAATCAATGAAAGTCCCTGGTTTAATGTAAATGAAATGTACACACCAAAAAAAGAGTACACAATGTGACAGCTAGAATGTTTCTTTTCCAAAGCTGTTGTACTTCACAAGGTGAGGTAAAAATGTCTTCTTTCTCACAGCATCAAAATTTCTCAAACTATAGGAGGTCAGAATTTAGGGAAATAAGGTAGAGGATAAAATCCTTAACCCCTTGTAAGGAGATCATGGAGCAATGGCTCAGCAGCATTAAAAGCCTTTGCAGTGTCTGGGTTTACTGTGGGATGGGAGAGCCCCCTATGCATATCATTCAGAATATCAACTTGCTGGACAATCCCTTGATCTCTTTTCAGTACTAACTATGATATCATAGTGGTTGTGTTACTGGACGAGTAATCCAGAGGTCTGGAATACTGATCCAGAGTCAATGAATCACAGAATTGTTACAGCACAGAAGGAGGCCATTCAGCCCATCGTGTCTGCGCTGGCTCGCTGAAGGAGCAATTCACCTAGTGCCACTCCCTTGCCTTCTCCCTGTAGCCCTGCACGTTCTTCCTTTTCAGGTAATAATCAATTCCATCTTGAATGCCTTGATTGAACCTGCCTCCACCACACACTCGGAGTTCATTCTAGACCCTAACAACTCATTGCGTGAAAAAGTTTTTCCTCACTACTCCGTTGCTTCATTTGCCAAATTCCCTAAATCTGTGCCGTCTTGTTCTTGATAATTCCACCAGTGGGAGCAGTTTTCCCCTATCTACTCTGTCCAGACCCCTCATGATATTTAATACCTCTATCAAATCACCTCTCAACCTTCTCCTCTTCAAGGGAAACGGTCTCAGCTTCTCCAATCTGTCCACCTAACTGAAGTTCCTCATCCCGGGAACCATTCTCATGAATCTTTGCACTCTCTAATGCCTTCACATCTTTCCTAAAGTGTGGCGTCCAGAACAGGACACAATACTACTGTAGAGGACAAACCAGTGTTTTATGCAACTTTAACATAACTTTCTTGGCTTTGTACTCTCTACCTTTAGCAAAAAAGCCTAGGATTTTGTATGCTTTATTAACTGTTCTTTAAACCTGTCCTGCCACCTTCAATGACTTATGCATATATACACCCAGGTCCCTCTGCTCATGTACCTCCTTTAGAATTATACCCTTTATTTTATATTTTGTCTCTGTGTTCTTTCTACCAAAATTAATCAGTTCACACTTCTCTGCACTATATTTCCCACTGATCCACCCATTCGACCAACCAGTCTGTGTCCTTTTTGAAGTTCTACACTATCCTCACAGTTCATAATGCTTCCAAGTTTCATTTCATATCTGCACATTTTGAAATTGTACCCTTTTGCACCAAGGTCTATTCATTAATATATATCTGGAAAAGCAAGGGTCCTAACACCGATCCCGGGGGAACTCCACTACAAGCCCTCCTCCAGCCTGAAAAACATCCTTTAACCACTGCAGTGTTTCCTGTCACTCAGTCAATTTCGTATCCGTGATGCTACTGTCCCTTTAATTCCATGAGCTATGACTTTGCTCACATTTCTCAAATCAAATTTTATCAAATGCCTTTTGGAATTTCAACAAAAGCTCCAGCAAGTTAGCTAAACACGATTTACCCTTAATAAATCCATGCTGGCTTTCCTTAATTAACCTGCATTTGTTCAAGTGACTCTTAATTTTGTCCTCAATTATTGTTTCAAGAAACTTCCCTGCAACTGTGGATGCTGGGCTTATTTTTACACCCTTTTTTTAACAAGGATGTAACATTTGCAATTCTCCAGTCCTCTGGCACCACTCCTGATTCTAAGGAAGACTGGAAAATTATGGCCAGTGCCTCTGTAATTTCCACTCTCACTTCCCTCCGTATCCTTGGATGCATCTCATCTGGCCTATCCGGATAGACAGCCTATCCAATACCTCCCCATTAGCAATTTTAAACCCTTCAAGTGTATTAATTACCTCAGCTTTCACCATTACTTCAGCTTTCACCATTACCTGTGCAGCATCTTCCTTGGTAAAGACAGATGCAAAGTATTCGTTTAATACCTTAGCCATGCCCCCTGCCTCCACACGTAAATCCTCTTTTTGGTCCCTATTCGGCCTCATTTCTCCTTTTACCACAGTTTTATTATTTATATGCCTATAGAAAACTTTTGGATTCTCTTACATTAGCTGCCAGACTCTCTTCATACTCTCTCTCTGCTTCTCTTATTTTCTTTTTCACTTCCCCTCTGGACCATCGATATTCAGCCTGGTTCTCGGTTGTGTTATCATGAATTAAAATCCCAACACAGCAGTTGAGGATTTTAAATTCAGCTAATTAAATAAATCTGAAATAAAAATCGTTAAAGGTGACCATAAAACTACTGAAACATCATTTTTTAAAAAAATCTGCTTCATTAACATCCGTTAGGGAAGGAAATCGGCTGTCCTTACCCAGTCTGGTATATGTTTGACTCTAGAACCACAGTAATGTGGTTGACTTAATCTGTAAGATTTTTGTGTGTTTAGGTGGGATGTTGAATAGATTTTTTTACCCACAAGGTACAAACTCTGGTTTCTTAATCAAGATAGAGAGTTTATTAAGTACAGCAAGAATATACAAACAATACTTAACTAACGGCAGTAGCTATACAGCAGAATGTAGGGTGTCCTCGCTCCTTGCCTTCCGAGCTGCTGTGGCGCTGTCGTCTTTCTTGAGGTGTTCTGTTGACTGTAGGATGTTCTGTACACTGTGGGTTGGTTTCTTCATGAATAGGTGTGCCCTGAGTTGTCCTAGCATCTGCCAATTATGGCCCCCTCCGAGGATTCCTTCCTTCCATATTGGGTTCCAGTCCACCTTAACCCTTTGGTCAGGTATGACCTCACTTTCTGTACGTTGTCTCTACAGACAGCTTGAGAGCCCAAGTCATTATCACACAAAGGGAAATGTTTGCTGTCCCCATCAATATTCCAGTCTTGAATAGTCTCTGAATATTTTTATTGTGTTACCATCTCATGGGGCTTACACATCTATTCCTTATTGTGACTCTTGAGTTTGTCTCAACTGAAATGTAGAATAGGCAGTTATGAAGACATCCGGTCTTATAGCAAAGCAATTTCTGCTATTACAGTAAACACCGTCTCCCACCATCTCCCCACTACAGTATACAAATATGCACTTCACATTTAACAACACGATTCTAAACACAAAGTCCATAACTTAATTCTAATCTAATACGTTGAGATGGAACCGGTAGATGTAGTGTATTTGGATTTTCAGAAGGCGTTCGAAAAGGTGCCACATTAAAAAGTTATTGCACAAAGTAAGAGCTCAGTGTATTGGGGGTAATGTGTTGGCATGGATTGTGGATTGGTTAACACACAGAAGGCAGAGAGTCGTGCTTGTTGGGTCTTTTTCAGGTTGGAAAGCTGTAACTAGTGGGGTGCCACAAGGATCGGTCCTAGGGCCTCAACTATTTACTATCTATATTAATGACTTGGAGGAAGGGACAGCGTGTAATATATCCAGATTTGCTGATGATACAAAAATAGGTGGGAAGGCATGTTGCGATGACAACACACAATCTGCAAAGGGATATAGATAGGTTAAGTGAGTGGACAAAAACTTGGCAGATGGAGTTCAATGTGGGAAAATGTGGTCATCCACTTTGGTAGGAAGAATAAAAAGGCAGATTATTATTTAGATGGAGAAAGACTACAAAAAACAGAGGTATCTGGGTGTTCTTGTACATGAAAAACAAAAAGTTAGCATGCAGGTGCAGCAAGTCATTAGGAAGGCAAATGGAATTTTGGCCTTTATTGCTAGGGGGGTTAGAGTTTAAAAATAGGGAAGTCTTGTTACAATTGTACAGGGTGTTGGTGAGGCCACACCTGGAGTACTGCGTACAGTTTTGGTCCCCGTATTTAAGGTAGGATATACTAGCATTGGAGACCGTTCAGAAAAGGTTCACTAGGTTGATTCCTGGGATGAAGGGGTTGTCTTATCAAGAAAGGCTAAACAGGTTTGGCCTTTATTCATGGAGTTCAGAAGAATGAGGGGTGATCTTATTGAAACATATAGATTCTAAGGGGGCTTGACAGGGTAGATGTTGAGAATGTGTTTCCAGTAGTGGGGGAATCTCGAACTTGGACATAGTTACAGAATAAGGAATCACACATTTAAAACTGAGATGTGAAGGAATTTCTTCTGAGGGTGGTGAATGTCGGAATTCTCTACCTCAGAGTTGTGGAGACTAGGTCACTAAATGTATTTAAGGAGGAGGTAGATAGATTTTTGAAATCTCGGAGTTGAGGGTTATGCAGAGCAGGCCCGAAAGAGGAGTTGAGACCTGGGACAGATCAGCCATGATCTTATTGAATGGTGGGTCAGGCATGAGGGGCTGAATGGCCGACTCCTGCTCCTATTTTTTATGTTCTTATGTTTATAATTTTTATATACATATATACAAAGTATAACTATTCCCAAGCATAACCGCAGCATCACTTAAAATCATTTAATTTGAAACATAGCATCTTATGTGACCATAACTCACATAGATTCATCCAACAGATAAAACATGGCAGAGGTTTAACCCTTTATTTCCTACAGTCGCCCTCTGAAATGGCCGAGCAAGCTACTCAGTTGTACCAAGCCACTACACACAACTATAATAAAAACAAAACAGGACACATATAGGCACACTCACCCCAGTCAACCTCGCAAAGTCCTCCTTACTAGCATTTAGGGACTTGTGCCAAAATTGGAGAGCTGCCCCACAGACTAGGCACACATCAGCCTGACATCTTCATACTCAGAATCATGCCTTTCAACCAGCGTCCTGGATTCCTCCATCACCATCCCTGGGTATGTCCTGTCCCACTGGCAGGGCAGACCCATCAGAAATGGTGGCACAGTGGTAGACAGTCGGAAGGGAGTTGCCCTGGGAGTCCTCAACATTGACTCCAGGCCCCATGAAGTCTGAAGGCATTAGGTCAAACATGGGTGCGGAAACGTGCTATCGCTCTCCCTATTGAATCAGTGCTACTCCATGTTAAACACCATTTGGAAGATGTGCTTAGGGCAGCAAAAGCATAGCTTGTACTCTAGGTGGAGGACTTCAATGAGTGGCTTGGTATTACCACTACTGATCGAGCTGGCTCTGTCCTGAAGTACATAGTTGCCAGATTGGACCTGTGACAGGTGGTGAAAGAGCCAACACGAGAAAAAACCTACTTGACTTCATCACTAATCTACCTGTCACAGATGCATCTGTCCATAACAGTATTGGTAGAAGTGGCCACTGCACAGTCCTTGAGGAGATAAAGTCCCATCTTCACACTGAGGGCACACACCATTGTATTGTTTGGCATTACTGCTGTGCTAAATGGGATATAAATTCAGAATAGATCTAGCAGCTGAAAACTGGACATCCATGAGGTGCTGTGGGTCATCAGTGGCAGCATAATTGTATTCCACCACAAACTTCAACCTCATGGCCTGGCATATCCCTCACAGTACCATCACCATCAAGCCAGGGGACCAACCATAGTTCAATAAGGATTGAGGAAGAGCATGCCAGGAGCACCACCAGGTATATGTAAAAATGAGGTCCCAACTTGATCAGCTTGCATATCGTCCTGTGTTGTAGCTCAACAGCAGAAGCTGCATGCTAAGCAATCCCACAACCAACAGATCAGATCAAAGCTCTGCAGTTGTAGAATGTTTGTGGGTAATTAAACAGCGAACAAGAAGAAGACTCCATGAACATCGTCATCCTCAATGATGATAGAGCCCAACACATGAGTGCAAAAGACAAAGCTGAAGCTTTCGCTACCACCTTCGGTCAGAAGTGTCAAATAGATGATCCAACTTGGCCTCTTCCTGAGGCCCCTATCATCATAGAAGCCAGTCTTCAGGCAATTTTGTTCACACAATGTGACATCAAGAAATAGCTGAGCCCACTGGATACAGCAAAAAGCTATGGGTCCCGTAACGTCCTGGCTGTAATGCTGAAGGCTGTATGCCAGGTTAGCCGTGCCGCTAGCCAGCTGTTCTAGTACAGCTAGAACACTGGAATCTACCTGACAAAGTAGAAAATTGTCCAGGTATGTCCTGCCCACAAAAAGCAGGAGAAATCCAATCTGGCTATCATTTATCAGCAAAGTGATGCAAGGTGTCATTGGCAGTCCTATCAAGTGGGACTTAACAGTTACCAGCTGACTGCTGATTCTGGATTCTGCCAGGACCACTTAGCTCCAGTCCTCATCCTTGGTCCAAACATGAGCAGAAGGGCTGAATGCCAGACATGAAGAGAGAGTGACTGCCCTTGACATCAAGGCAGCATTTGACTGGTATCAAGGAGGCCAAGTAAAATTGAAGTTAGTGAGTATCGAGGGGGAAAATTCTCCACTGGCTAGTTATACTTGGGAAGATGGTTGAGGTCGTTGGACCCCAATCATCACAGCCACAGGACATTGTAGCGGGAGTTCCTCAAACCCAAGCCCCAAGCATCTTCAGCTGCTTCATCTCCAGGATCTTCCCTTGATCATAAGGTCAGAATTATGATGGTCACCAATTGCGCGCTGTTGAGTTGCATTCGCAGCTCCTCTGGTAATGAAGCAGTCCCTGCCTGCAAAGACAGCAAGAGCGGCAAGAAGGCAATGACCATCTCCAAAAAAAGAAAAGAGAATCTAAGTATCTCCCCATGACACCTAATGACATTAACATCACCGAATCCCCTACTATCAACATTCTGGGGATCACCATCGACCAAAACTTAACTGGACCAGCCTCATAAATACTGTGGTATTCTGCAGTGAATGAATCACTACCTTACTGCCCAAAGCCTTTCTAGTGTCTACATCCATGAGGCGCTCTTCACTTGCTTTAATGAATGCCACTCTAACAGCACACAAGAAGCTCAACATAATCCAGGATAAAGCAGCCTGCTTGATCGGCACCCTATCCCACCACCTTAAACATTCACTCTCTGCACCACTGGTGCACCGTAGCAGCAATATGTACCATCTACAAGTTGCACTGCAGCAACTTGCCAAGGCTCCTTTGACAGCACCTCCCAGAACGGTGAACTCTACTGCCTAGAAGGACAAGGGCAACAGATGCATGGAAACACCACCTGCAAGTTCACACCACGGTCCTTACTTGGAAATATATTGCCGTTCCTTCACTCGCTGGATCAAAATCCTGGGACTCCCTAACATAACTGTGGGTGCATCTACACCACATAGACTGCAACTAACCAACACTTACCTTCTCCAAGGCAGTTGGGGCTGGGCAGTGAGGGGGAGACGGTGGCATAGTGGTAATGTCACTGGATTAGTAATCCAGAGGCCTGGGCTAATGCCCTGGGGACATGGGTTCAAATTTCACCATGGCAGCTTGTGGAATTTAAATTCAATTAATTAAAATCTGGAATTGAAAGCTAGTCTCGATAATGGTGCCATGAAACTATCACCGATTGTCTTAAACCATCTGGTTCACTAATTTCCTTTTAGGGAAGGAAATCAACCCTCCTTACCTGTTCTGACCTACATGTGACTCCAAACCCAAAGCAAAGTGGTTGACTCTTAACTGCCCTTTGAAATGGCCTAGCAAGCCACTCGGGTCAATGGCAATTAGGGATGGGTAATAAATGGTGTCCTTGCCGGCAGTGCCCACATCCCAAGAAAGAAAAAGAATTTTTGAAAGAAAAACTGGGGTTGCTCGCATTTTAGAATACTTTTAAAATATATATAATATACAAGACAGAATTGTAGGAATTTTTTTTCCTGATTTTCTGCTACCCTTGGGTACAGGATTGTGCCCTTAATATTTGTTCTAAGGATGTGTTTGCTAGGAAATCTATCTATTCCCCATCTCCAGTTGACCTGTATAGCTGGTGGTGGGCCTTCCCCTTGAAGCACTTCAGTTCTAATGGTACTCCCACAGTGGTGTTAGGTAGGGAATTCAAGGATGCCTGTTGTGACTGTGGGGTTTCAGGATTTTAGTCCCCTCTACCATGCCATAGGGATTGAGATCAGTATTTACTAGCATAAATTAAAGTCTAGTGCACAGGACCCATTAAAATTCTGAACAAAGTACAACACAGAAATGATACCGTACATTTGTGTCACTTGAAATAATGCTGATGACTTGGGATCATAGGAAATAGGAGCAGGAGTAGGCCATTCAGCCCATCAAGCCTGCTCTGCCATTCAAACAGATCATGGCTGATCATCTACCTCTATGCCATTTTTCCCCACTATCCCCATATCCCTTGTTGTCATTAGTATCCAGAAATCTATCTTTCTGTCTTGAACATGCTCAATGATTGAGCTTCCACAGCCCTCTAGGGTAGAGAATTCCACAGATTCACCACCCTCTGAGTAAAGAAATTCCTCCTCATCTTAAATAGCTTGCACCTTATTCTGAGACCGTGTCCCCTAGATCTGAACTCACCAGCCAGAGGAAACATCCTATCCACATCTACCCTGTCACGCCCTGTAAGAATTTTGTAAATTCAGTGAGATCACATCTCATTTTTAGAAACTAGAGAATACAGGCCCAGTTTCTGCATTCTCTCCTCATAAGACAATCCTGCTATTCCAGGGATTAGTCTGGTGAACTTCTGTTGTACTCCCTTTAAGGCAAGTATGTCGTTACTTAAATAAGGAGACCCAAAATGCATACAGTTCGCCAGGTGTGGTCTCACCAAGGCTTTCTGCAATTGCAGCAAGACATCTTTACTCCAGTACTCACATCCCTTTGCAATGAAGGCCAACATACCATTTGCCTTCCTAATTGCTTGCTGCTCCTGCATACTAGCTTTTAGTGACTCATGAACAAGGCCACCCAGGTCCCTTGACATCAACACTTCCCAACCTCTCTCCATTTAAGAAATACTCTGCCTTTCTGTTTTTTCCTACCAAAGTGGATCACTTCACACTTATTCACATTATATTCCATCTGCCATGTTCTTGCCCATTCACTTAGCCTGTCCAAATGCCCTTGAAGCCTCCTTGAATCCTCCTCACAACTTGCATTCCCACCTAGTTTTGTCTCATCAGCAAATTTGAAAATATTATATTTGGTCCCCACGTCCAAATCATTTATATAGATTGTGAACAGCTATGGCCCAAGCACTGATCCTTGCGTTATCCCACTAGTAACAGCCTGCCATCCTGAGAATTACCCATTTATTCCTACTGTCTGCTTTCTGTCTGTTAACCAATTCTCAATCCATAGCAGTATATTACCCCCAATCCCATGTGCTCTAATTTTGTTTACTAACCTGTGTGGGACCTTATCAAAAGCCTTCTAAAAATCCAAATACACCACATCTTCAAAAACCTCCAACAGTTTTGTCAAACATGATTTCCCTTTCATAAATCCATGTTGACTCCGCTCAATCATATCACTTTCCAAGTGTCCAGTTATCTCATCCTTTATAATAGATGCTAACATTTTCCCAACCCCTGATGTCAAACTAAAAAGGTCTGTAGTTCTCCATTTTCTCTCTCGCTCCTTTAAGCAGTGGGGTTACATTTTCTCTTTTCCAGTCTGCAGGAACCCTTCCAGAATCTATAGAGTTTTGAAAGCTAGCCATCCATAGAGTCATAGAGCACAGAAACAGGCCCATCAGCCCACCGTGTCCGTGCCAGCCATCAAGCCTATCTATTCTAATCCCATTTTCCAGCACTTGACCCATAGCCTTGTATGCTATGGTGTTTCAAGTGCTCATCTAAATACTACTTTAATGTTGAGGGTTCCTGCCTCTACCACCCCTTCAGGCAGTGTGTTCCAGATTCCCTCAAATCCTCTCTAACCCCTTACCTTAAATCTATGCTCCCTGGTTATTGACACCTCTACTAAGGAAAAAGTTTATTCCTATCTACCCTATCTATGCCCCTCATAATTTTGTATACCTCAATCAGGTTCCCCTTCGGGCTTCTCTGCTCTAAGGCAAATAACCCTGGCCTATCCATTCTCCCTTCATAGCTGAAATGCTCCAGCCCAGGCAACATCCTGGTGAATCTCCTCTGCACCCTCTCCAGTGCAATCACATCCTTTCTATAGTGTGCGACCAGAACTGTACACAGTAATCCAGCTGTGGCCTGACTAGCATTTTGTACAGCTCCATCATAACCTCCCTGCTGTTAGATTCTGTGCCTTGGCTAATAAAGGTAAGTATCCCATATGCCTTCCTACCCAAGTTATCTACCTGTGCTGCTGCCTTCAGTGATCTATGGACAAGTACACCAAG
Source organism: Heterodontus francisci (assembly GCF_036365525.1). Lineage (NCBI taxonomy): Eukaryota > Metazoa > Chordata > Chondrichthyes > Heterodontiformes > Heterodontidae > Heterodontus > Heterodontus francisci. The sequence goes on along the minus strand of NC_090380.1, from coordinate 102,665,787 downwards.
TTCCCTCTGACCCTCTGTTTTTCCTATGGTCCTACCATCCATTGTATGGCTTGGTAGTCCTCCCAAAATGCATCACCTCACACTTTTCAGGATTAAATTCCATTTACCACTGCTCTGCCCATCTTACCAGCCCACCTATATCATCCTGTAATCTAAAGCTTTCCTCCTCACTATTTATGACCCCACCAATTTTCATGTCATCTGCGAACTCACTGATCATACCGTCTATATTTTCGTCTAAATCATTTAATGTACACTAATCCACTATCTCTATAGCCACCTCCTTCAATACTGTGGGATGTAGCTCATCTGGTCCAGGAGATTTATCAACTTTCAGTTCAATTAATTTTTCAAGGAATACCTCTTTATTGATACTAATTACTTTCTGTTCCTCATTTTTACAAGTCTCTTGGTTCCCTAGTATTTCTGGGATATTTTCTGTGTCTTCCGCCATGAAGACAACACAAGGTAATTGTTTAGGCTCTCTGCTATTTCCTCATTCTTCACCATAAACATCCCTGTCTCTGCCTGCAATAGATTGACATTTGTCCTTGCTAATGTTTTCCTTTTCACATACCTAAAGAAGCTTTTACAGTCTGCCTTTGTTTCTGGCTAGCTTGATTCATAATCTCTTTTCCCTTTCTTTATCAGTTTATTGGTCCTCCTTTGTTGGATTCTAAATTGCTCCCAATCCTCGGGCTTACCACTTTTTCTGGCAACCTTTATAAGCCACTTCCTTTGACCTAATGCAGTCTTTAACTTCTTTTGTTAGACACGGTTGACTCCCCTTTCCTGTGGCTTTTGTGTCTTAGAGGAATGTATATTTGTTGTAAACTGTGTAATACTTTAAATACTAGCCATTGCCTGTCTACCATCAAATCTTTTAATGTATTTTTCCAATCCATCATAGCCAACTTGCCCCTCATACCTTCATTCTTTCCTTTGTTCTGATTTAAGACCCTAGTTTCAGAATGACCTATATCGTTTTCAAACTTAGAATGTTACATTATCATATTGTGGTCACTATTTCCTAATGGCTCCTTTTACCGAAAAGTTATTAATTAGCCCTTTCTCATTACATAATACTAAATCTAAAATAGCCCGATCCCTAGTTGGTTCTTCAACATTTGCTCCAGAAACCCATCTTGTACACGCTCCAGGATTTCATCCTCCACAGCATTAGTGCTAATTAGGTTTATCCAATCTATATGTAAATTGAAGTCGCCCATTATTACTGTATTGCCCATGCTACATGCAGCTCTAATTTCCTGATTTATACCGTGCCCAACATTACCACTACAGTTTGGTGGCCTATAAACAACTCCCACCAATGTTTGCACCTTGCTGTTTCTTAGCTCCACCCAAACTGATGCTACATCTTGCTCCTTCGATCCAAGATCCCCTCTCACTAATGTACTATTCTCATCCCTTATTAACACTGCTACCCCACCTCCTTTTCCCCTCTGTCTATCCTTCCTAAATGATGAATATCCCTGAATATTCAGTTCCCAGTTCTGGTCACCCTGTAGCCACATCGCCGTATTGGCAATTAAATCATACCCATTTACCGCTATAATAAAAGCAAAATACTGCAGATGCTGGAAATCTGAAATAAGAACAAAAAGTGCTGGAAATGCTCAGCAGGTCTAGCGGCATCTGTGGAGAGAGAAGCAAAATTAACGTTTCAGGTCCTTGACCTTTCATCAGAATCTTTATTTGTGCCTTCAAATCATCTACCTTGTTGCGAATGCTGCGTGCATTCAGATAGTGTCCTTAACTTTGTCTTAACATTGTTCCTCATTTAAATCCTATTTGATGTTTGCCTTCGTTTTGTCTGCCTTCCAATTTCACTACTACTTTTCTACTTCCTGTTAGTAGTTTTGCTTCCCTCCAATCTGAGCTCCCTTTTAGGTTCCCAACCTCCTGCCAATTTAGTTTAAACACTCCCTTCCAGTGGAATGATTTTTCACAGAGAGCAATAGCATTCACAACAAGTGTTTTATTTTGGAAAAACTGGTGAGCTTAGACTCCCCCTCCCCGTCCCCAGGTCATGACAATAGGAGATAACTGTAAAGGTTCAGTTGTGTTTCCAATTCGGAGAGGCACGCTTGAACAGAAGACTGTACTCTGGCCAGCTTGTCCTTCCGACTGCAGGTCCAGGATAGCCAAAGTTTTTCTCTCTAGTTCGCACAGGAATGAATGTCCCTTCAGACTGAGGTTCAAATTTCCATCTCATGGTTAGGAGCTCATGATTGGCACGGTTTTGCCATTCAGGTGGAGGGAGCTTCTGATTGATACACATGGGAAATTTACTTCAGTGTTCCTCATCGCTAGTGAATGATGTGTTCTAGAAGGAGCATTTCTGGGTATCTTGGAGTCTTGTAGGGCAAGTTTACTGAAACCTTTGAATTGTCTTCTGGAAGTAATACAATGAATGTTGTTTCAGGATCCACAGCCATGGATGATTCCAGCACGGACTCAGATGACAGTAAACTGATCGGCTATCATCATTACAGCCTTATGGTATGTTTTTATAAAATGAGGGGAAGAATTTGTTGGTTATTCAAAAAGAAAGGGTGGTCCTTTGTTAGGTAATATACTGTGACTGAGCAAAAAGCTGCAGAGATTTAAGAAGGAAAAAAATGGATTGCATTTGTGTAGTGCATTTTATGAGCATTGGACATCTCAAAGCACCAGGACACTGGGGATAGCTCCCGTATTCATCTTCAAAGTAATGCCATGGATCTTTTACAGCCATCCGAGCATGGGACCTTGGTTTAACATCTCGTCGGAAAGACAGCATTGCTGACAGTGCAGCACTCCCTCAGTGTTGCACTGGAGTTTCAGCATAGATTTTTGTGCTCACTCCCTGGAGTGGGATTTGAACCTGGGGAACCTTGTGACTCAGGCAAGAGTGCTACCAACTGAGCCACGGCTGACACTCTATTTAAAACCAAACATTTCCCTTTGTGAAAGAAAATAAATTCTTTACCATTAAATATCAAGACCAGGTATCATTAATACAAAAGCAAAATACTGTGTATGCTGGAAATCTGAAATAAAAACAGAAAATAGTGGAAATACTCAGCAGGTCAGACAACATCTCTAGTGAGAAAAACAGTTAACATTTCAGGTCGATGACCTTTCATTAGAACTGGCAAAGGTTAGAAATATAAGAGGTTTTGAGCAAGTGAAAGGGGGGGAGGAGACCAACAAAATGGAAGGTCTGTGATAGGCTGAAGGGGCAGAAGAAATTAAATGGCAAAATGTTTGGAGAGATTAAATTGTACATTAATTGTAAAGAAACAAAAGATGTGTCTGGATGAGGTGTTAAGTGGTAGGAGAGCAGCCATCTGAACAAAAAGTGAAGGAATTAAAAAAGCAATTGGGGGCAGGGGGGAGCAAAAAAAAACATTATGCAATCATCAGCAAACATCCCCACTTCTGACCTTATGATTGAAGGAAGGTCATTGAAGAAGCAGCTGAAGATGGTTGGGCCTAAGACACTACCCTGAGGGACTCCTGCAATGATGTCCTGGAGCTCAGATGATTGACCTCCAACAATCACAACCATCTTCCTTTGCGCTAGGTATGACTCCAGCCAGCGGAGGGTTTTCCCCCTGATTCCCATTGACCTCAGTTTTACTAGGGCTCCTTGATGCCATACACGGTCAAATGCTGCCTTGATGTCAAGGGCAGTCATTCTCACCTCACCTCTTGAGTTCAGCTGTTTTGTCCATGTTTGAACCAAGGCTGTAATGAGGTCAGGAGCTGAGTGGCCCTGGCAGAACCCAAACTGAGCGTCAGGTAGCAGGTTATTACTAAGCAAGTGCCGCCTGATGGCACTGTTGATGACACCTTCCATCACTTTACTGATGATTGAGAGTAGACTGATGGGGCGGTAATTGGCCAGGTTGGACTTGTCCTGCTTTTTGTGGACAGGACATACCTGGGCAATTTTCCACATTGCAGGGTAGATGCCAGTGTTGTAGCTGTACTGGAACAGCTTGGCTAGGGGCGCGGCATGTTCTGGAGCACAAGTCTTCAGTACTATTTCCGGAATATTGTCAGGGCCCATAGCTTTTGCAGTATCCAGTGCCTTCAGTCGTTTCTTGATATCATGCGGAGTGAATCGAATTGGCTGAAGTCTGGCATCTGTGATGCTGGGGACTTCAGGAGGAGGCCAAGATGGATCATCAACTCGACACTTCTGGCTGAAGATTGTTACAAATGCTTCAGCCTTATCTTTCGCACTGATGTGCTGGGCTCCCCCATCATTGAGGATGGGGATATTTGTGGAGCCACCTCCTGTGATGTGTGGAGTTTGTTGTTTAATTGCCCACCACCATTCACTGCTGGATGTGGCAGGACTGCAGAGCTTAGATCTGATCCGTTGGTTATGGGATTGCTTAGCTCTGTCTATCGCATGCTGCTTATGCAGTTTGGCATGCAGATAGTCCTGTGTTGTAGCTTCACCAGGTTGACACCTCATTTTGAGGTATCCCTGGTGCTGCTCCTGGCATGCCCTCCTGCACTCTTCATTGAACCAGGGTTGGTGTCCTGGCTTGATGGTAATGGTAGAGTGGGGGATATGCTGGGCCGTGAGGTTACAGATTGTGGTTGAGTACAATTCTGCTGCTGCTGATGGCCCACAGCGCCTCATGGATGCCCAGCTTTGCATTGCTAGATCTGTTCGAAATCTATACCATTTAGCACGGTGATAGTGCCACACAACATGATGAACGTAATTCTCAATGTGAAGGCGGGACTTCGTCTCCACAAGGACTGTGCGGTGGTCATTCCTACCAATACAGTCATGGACAGAAGCATCTGCAGCAGGCAGATTGGTGAGGACGAGGTCAAGTATGTTTTTCCCTCGAGTTGGTTCCCCCACCACCTGCCGCAGACCCAGTCTAGCAGCTATGTCCTTTAGGACTCGGCCAACTCGGTCAGTAGTGGTGCTACCGAGCCACTCTTGGTGATGGACATTGAAGTTCCTCCATGCAGAGTACATTATGTGCCCTTGCCACCCTCAGTGCTTCCTCCAAGTGGTGTTCAACATGGTGGAGTACTGAGTCATCAGCTGAGGGAGGGCGGTAGGTGGTAATCAGTAGGTTACCTTGCCCATGTTTGACCTGATTCCATGAGACCTCATGGGGTCCGGAGTCTATGTTGAGGACTCCCAGGGCAACTCCCTCCCTACTGTCTTACCACTGTGCCATCACCTCTGGTGGGCCTCTCCTGCCGGTGGGACAGGACATACCCGGGGATGGTGATGGCAGTGTCTGGGACATTGTCTGTTAGGTATAATTCCGTGAGTATGACTATGTCAGGCTGTTGCTTGACTAGTCTGTGGGACAGCTCTCCCAACTTTGGCACAAGTCCCCAGATGTTATTAAGGAGGACTTTGCAGGGTTGACAGGGCTGGGTTTGCCGTTGTCGCTTCCGCTGCCTAGGTCCATGCTGGGTGGTCTGTCCAGTTTCATTCCTTTTTATTGACTTTTTAGCAGTTAGACGAGTGGCGAGTCGAAGAGACTTAGCAGTTGGCAGGAAAAAAGACAAAGGCGAAAGGGGAGAGCCAACTGTGTAACAGCCCCGACAAACAAATTTTTCTGCAGCACCTGTGGAAGAGCCTGTCACTCTAGAATTGGCCTTTATAGCCACACCAGGCGCTGCTCCACACACCACTGACCACCTCCAGGCGCTTGCCCATTGTCTCTCGAGATAAGGAGGCCAAAGAAAGCGGTTAGGTACAACTGAGTGGCTTGCTGGGCCATTTCAGAGGGCATATAAGAGTTAACCACATTGCTGTGGGTCTGGAGTCACATGTAGGCCAGACTAGGTAAGGACAGCAGATTTCCTTCCCTAAAGGACATTAGTGAACCAGATGGGTTTTTACAACAATTGACAATGGTTTCATGGCCATCATTAGACTAGCTTTTAATTCCAGATTTATTAATTAAATTCAAATTCCACCTTCTGCTGTGATGGGATTCGAACCCATGTCCCCAGAGAAATACTCTGGGTTGCTAGTCTAGTGATAATACCACTATGCCACCGCCTACCCTATGTCTTCATAGTGTTTAAGAATTTAGTTATTCTAATTAAAGTTAATTTGGTGATTTAAAGACGCCTGGTTTGGTTGGCCTCATTCAGGGGTTAAAAGATGGTACAATTTGGCAGGGTCTTTCTTTAATTTGGAAAGTTTTAAATGATATGTTAGGCAATCTGTGGAGTGATGGGATTGAATTATCTGTGCGTTTTTCCCACCACAATCAGAACCGTATATTTTGATTGGGGGCTTTGGAGTGGTCGGTCATAACAGTGTTAAAAACGTTTGTTTTATTTTAAATGAATTCCAGTATTTCTTAATTATAAAGGAATTCTTTTATTTTAAATGTGCTTAGAATGCCATGCTAAATCAATGAGTTGTGTAAATTCTTACTCGATTCCACTGTAGATAAATGATGAAACCTGCCATGGATGACAGAAACTGTTATTGAGAAGGATTGTAGTAATACTATTCTGGATGAAAGGACTTTTTGCATGAGATTGTTGAATGATTTATATTTGTATGTATTGGACTTAACCAGTGACAAAATAGTAATTAGTTCTGTTTTCTTTCAGAGTGAAACAATATCTGAAGCATATAGTCATTTGAAGCCAAAAAATAATAGTAAGTACATCAAATTGTTGCAGTGAGGGCAGGGGTAGGAGAGGCTCTGTCTGTAATTTAAAACAGGATTTTTTCCCTCACCAAGTTTTCCTTTTCTCCTTACTTTCAATACTGGAACATAGTTCAGTTGGCAGTGGCACCTCTCCATTGTTCACATATTCAGTGCCCAAGGCCACATCAGGATATTTGTGGAGTTCTTACAACTGGTATTAACCCAATCTTCATAGTCATGCATAGCAGGGGTTCCTGGATTGTAATTGGGATTAGGAATTCTTGCTTAGGCACTCTGAGGCTGTTTGTATTCCCCCTGCCGCTCTGATTCAGATCAAAGAACTTTGCATTGATAAGGAATTGAATCATTGTATTTCTTGGTCTGTCTGACTCCATGGCACATTCCACTGCATAAAGACAGAACTTAAGACTTGGGGACTTGCTTGTTTTATTAGTGATTGTTGTTTACAACCATGAGTTTGCTTGGCATTTAAGTTGTTGAATTGGACAATGGACACTGACAATGATAACTTGCATTTACAAAGTGCCTTTAATGCTCGAGAATGACCCAAGGAACTTAACAGAAGCATAATCAGGTTAAAAGTTTGATACCAAGCCAAAGAAGGAGATAGTAGGAGGGAACATAAGGACAGGAGTAGGCCGTGGCTGATCTGCGACCTAACTCCATATAGCCTGTGTTGGCCCATATTCCTCAATACCTTTGGGTTAACGAAACTCTATTAATCGCAGATTTAAAATTTACAGTTGATCTAGCATAAATTGACTTTTATGGAAGAGTTCCAAACTTCTACCACCCTTTTCTATAGAAGTGTTTCCTAAGGTTTGGCTCTAACCTTGAGACTATGTCCCCTAGTCCTAGACTAACCAAACAGCGGAAGTAGTTTCTATCTACCCGATTTGTTCCTTTTTAATATCTTGAAAACTTTAATCAAATACAACCCTAGTTTGTATAATCTGTCCTTGTAATTTATCCTTTTGGAGGCCAGGCATCATTCTGGTAAATCTAGAATGCGCTTCTTCCAAGGCCAATATATCATTTCTAAGGTGTGTGCCCAGAACTATTCATAGTATTCCAGGTGTGGTCTAACCAAGTCTTTATATAGCTGAAGCATGACTTCCACCCCCTTTGTATTCTTGCCCTCTGGATATAAAGGCCAGCATTCCGTTGGCCTTTTTGATTATTTTCTGTACTTGTTCATGACATTTTTAATCTGTGTACCTGGGCCTGCAAGCCTCTTTGGAGCTTCACCATTTCAAGTTTTTCCCCACTTAGAAGGTACCCTGTTCTTTGCTTTTTAGGCTCAAAGTGAATGACCTCACATTGAAATCCATTTGCCACAGTTTTGCCCATTCTCTTAATATCTCTTTGTAATTTTATTCTTCTATCTACCTTGCTTTACAATACAGTCTATCTTTGTGTCATCGGCAAGTTTAGATATGTGGCTTTCTATCCCATAGTCTAAGTTGTTAATATGGTGAATAGTTGAGGCCCCAATGCAAGTCCTTGCCAGACAGCACTAGTTACATTCTGCGAGTTAGAGTACCTGTCCTTTATTCCTACTCTGACTCGTGCAGCTCACCCAATTTTCTAACCAGGTCAGTAATTTGCTTTCAGATGCCTTCTGAAAGCCCATATAAATAACAGACATTCCCCTGTACACTACTTTAGTCACCGTCAAAAAATTCAATCAGGTTTGTCTGGCATGACCTACCGTTAAGTTATTGCTGGCTCTCTCTGATTAGCTGAAAGTTTTCAAGGTGTTCAATCACCCTCATCCTTAATTATACACTCTAGTAATTTCACAATAACAGATGTTAGACCAACTGGTCTATAATTCCCTGGTTTCTCTCTTTCACCTTTCTTAAATAGCAGCATAACATATACAATTTTTCAATCTGGAATCAGAACTTTGGAAGGTTATAGTTAGGACATCGGCAGTGTTCTCACCTACTTTCTTTTAAAATCCTGGGATGGAAGCCATCTGGTTCTGGGGATTTGTCACTCTTTAGTAGCATTATTTTCTTCTTTGCTGTTACTTTGCTTTTGTTAATTTTAGTGAGTCTCTATCCTTGATTTAGTATTAATTTATTTGGGGTTTCCAGCACTCTGATCTCTTCTGTAATGTAAACACTACCGCAAAGTATTTAATCATGTTTGCCATTTCCTTATTCTCATTGACAATATCACCGTTATCAGTTGTCAAGGGAACAGTGATCATAGCTAATCTAAAGCTTATGATACTATGTAAAAGGAAAATGAGAAATCTAGAGTAAAAATGTTTAATTGGAGGAGGACCAATTTCAGTGGGAGAGCAGATCTGTAAAAATCTAAGATTGGCAGGCAAAATTGAAATTGAACAATGGGCCACCTTTAAAGGCGAGATGTTTTGGGCACTGTCTAGGAGCATTTCCACACCGGGGAAAGGTAAGACAACCAAAGCCAGAGCTCCCTGGGTGACTAAAGAGATTAAGATGAGGCAGAAAAAGGGTGCATATGACATATGCTGATTTGATAATACAAGTGATTCCCAGGCTAAATATAGAAAGTTCAGAGGGGAAGTGAAAAAGGAAATGGGGGCGAAGCGAGAGCGTGAGAAAAGACTGGCAGGTGGACTTAGGCTGGATAGCTTTTTTTTTGGGCTAGGCTCGATGGGCTGAATGGCCTCCTACTGTGCCGTCAGTCTTTCTATGTTTCTGTTGTTGGAAGGTTTGAGAACCAAAGGACACAGATTTAAACTGATTGGCAGAAGAATAAAAGGTAACATGAGAGAGAGCTTTTTTATGCAGTGAGTGATTGCGATCTGAAATGTACTGCCTGACAGGGTGTTGGATGCATATTCAGTCATGGCTGTCAAAAGGGAATTGGGAAGGGAGAGGTCTGAGAAGGGAAGAAAATTGCAGGGCTACAGTGAAAGGACCAGGGAGTGAGACTAGCTAAATTGCTCTTGCACAAAGCTGGCATGGGCCTGACTGGTTAAATGGCCTCCTTCTATGATTTTATGATTCTTTGCAAGCCATCTTGGACGCATTCAAGAAATTTATATGTAATAGTCTGCTTGTTCCAATCTCTATCAAAGTTAAAAGACGAAAAACTTGGTTGAACAAGTAAATTTTAAAGAGGGTCTTAAGGGACGAGAGGTATGCAGAGAGGTGTAGGGAGGGAATTTGAGTTTTAGGGCCCAGATGGCTGAAGGCATGGCACCAAACATAGGTCAACAATATGGATGATGCCCAAGAAGCTAGTGTTGGAAGAACGCAGTGTTCTCAGGGTGAATGAGTTTGCTGAGGTTATAGCGATGAGCAGGGACACAAGATCCTGGAGAGATTTGAGAACACATGAGAAGTTTAGAGGTGTTGGGGACTGGGAGCCAACATACGTCAGCAAGCAGAGGAATGATGGGTAAGTCAGATTTAATGTCAGTTAGGAGATGGGCAACAGAGGTTTGGATGAGCTGAAGTTTAGAGGGTGAAAGGTAGATGCCTGGCTTGGAGAGAATTGGAATCATTGATTCTGGAGGTAACAATGGAATAGGTGAGGGTCTCAGCAGCTGAATGATTACTGGACTAATAGTCCAAAGGACTTTAGTTCAAATCCCTCTATGACAGTTTGAGAATTTAAATTCGGTATAAAACTTGTTTCAGTGTTATAGCAGGAGTGAAACCTGATTGGACAAATTCAAACATGGCATTGCAGCACAGTTTGGGATGTAATAATGTGTCCAGGAATATTGGAGAGAAAAGGGAGGTTGATGATGCAGTTATAGTCCAGGACAGAGGGGTTGAGGATGTTTATATTGAAGGGGGTGGCAGGTATGATGACAGAAGCTTTGAAAGGGAGAGAAACAGTACCTGATGAGAGGGGGTGCCATTAGCAGAAGGGACAGGAAGGGAAATTGGGTGGTCAGCGGTTTTGTGGCAATGAGGTCAAGAGGGCATGAGGCAGTTCTAGTGGACATGGTCATGACTCCTAGAGGGCATAAAGGAAGACCGGAGAGAAGCTAGAGAAAGCTGAAGGTTGAGTTATGGCAGCAACAGATGATGGTGATTATTAAAGAAATGATTTGATTTGTAATTGCCTTGACCACATATATGATAGAAGTAACTCTGCCCTTTGTTTCCACTGTAAGAACATCAAGTAATTGTGCATCCATTTTTTTTTTGTTGGCTGTTATTCAGATTGCTATATTTTTGTTTCTTTAGAGTCATCAAGTCAGAGATACAGCACTGAAACAGGCCCTTCAGCCCACCGAGTCCATCACCACGCATTTATACTAATCCTACATTAATCCCATATTCCCTACCGCATCCCCACTTTCCCTCAATTCTCCTACCACCTACCTACACTAGGGGCAATTTACAATGGCCAATTTGCCTATCAGTCTGCAAGTCTGTGGGAGGAAACCAGAGCACCCAGCGGAATCCCACGCGGTCACGGAGAATTTGCAAACTTCACACAAGCAGTACCCAGAACCAAACCCGGGTCGCTAGAGCTGTGAGGCTGCGGTGCTAACCACTTTTATACCGACTCTAATTGTGTGTCTTAATTTTCTGACAATCTCTTAATACCTGGAGGAAAGTTCAGGTCACTTTTAAATGCAGTGTTCACTGTAGTTTTGAAATGTGCGCTTTGGACGAGAAAGGTTGTCAGTTTAAACCGTGGTCTGTAGACAGTTAGCCGAATTTAGCCAGGACAGTAGTGAGAGACCTACATAATTGCCACAGTATTCCAGGCTAGTGAGGTGTCCAAAAAAAATTGCCCCCCTTCCCTGCTGAAACATGTGTTTGGATAATCTGTGAGTACATGATTGTATGGACTGTGATATCTCCCCATAGTTGAATTATGTGCCTCTCACACCCCTCGCAGTTTAGACTTCCACATGAAAGAAGTCTATTTGGGTAATGTGCTGGAGATTTGTCAGCAGCTGTGGAACTACATCCTAATATGGGGCATCACATTGAGGGACATTATTATGGGGAAATAAAATGCATTGTTTGATATGGTTGGTGTTCTTTTTCTCCCCCTCTTTCAGTGGAAACAGCTGAGATTTGGTGTTCTGGCACTCCAAAAAATCATCAGATGTGTTGCAGACGTTGGCATATGATATACTTACACATCCTGTGGCCATATTTATTTGCTCGGAAAGAAAAGGATGATCGCTATCTACAGTGGGCCTTTGCAGCCAAATTCATAGATGCAGAGTAAGTCTTTGTTTTTGTAGTAAAGTTTCTTTGACCTTGCTGTCCTAAAATGACCTGCTTGACTGGCACCGATCCACCACCTTCAACATTCACTCCCTCCACCGATGCACAGTGGCAGCAGTGTGTACCATCTACAAGATGCACTGCAGCCACTCACCAAGGCTCCTTCGACAGCATCGTCCAAACCTGCGACGACTTCCACCTAGAAGGACAAGGGCAGCAGACATGGGAACACCACCTCCTGCAAGTTGCCCTCCAAGCCACACACCATCCTGACATGGAACTATATTGCCGTTCCTTAACTGTCACTGGGTCAAGATCCTGGAACTCCATTCCTAACAGCATTATGGGTGTAAAGGTCTGCTACCCGATGGGACCCGATGACATCTCGACGTCGGGTCGGGTTGGGTTGCACTTCTGGGTCCGACATTTGGGCTCTGGTCAGGTCGGATCGGACACACTCTATCACAGGTAAGTGGCTGCACTGTTAATGTAATTTTTTGACTAAAAAGGTGTCTTGTTACAGTTATTTTAAGCTTGTGCAGATCAGCAAGAAAGTGAAAAACAAGGTAAGATGGTCGGGCGTGGGAAAAAATGGAAGGATTCGGGCTGGGTCAGCCTTTGGTTGGATGTGGTTCTGTCGGGCTCGGGTCGGGTTTTTTTTTTTTTGCAGACCCGCGCAGGCCTTTATGTGGGTCTACCTACACCCAAAGACTGCAGCAGTTCAAGAAGGCAGCTCACCACCACCACTTCGCGTAATTAAGGATGGGCAATGAATGCTGGCCTGGCCAGCAACGCCCACATCCCATGAACGAATAAAACAAACATAGTGGCTGATATAATGGATTCTGAACTTGCTTCTGAGTGAACCCATAGAAATTGTCCTTGCAGTTTGCTGAGGAAAGTGTGCAGGTCAGTGAGTAGCAGTGGAACTCAACACTATTCCTGTGCTTTAAAGTGGGAAAGAAAGGAGCAGAAAATGAACTTGTATTTATAAAGCACCTTCTATGTCCTCGAGATGTTTCAAAGTTCCAATGAATTAGTTTTTGTTATGCAGTTCCTGTTTAATATAGGTAAATGCGGCTGCTAGTTTGTGCTCAGCAAAGTCCCATAAACAGCTGATAGATATTTTAATGGTGTTGATTAAGGGATGAATGTCAGGTAGAATACTGGGAGAACTACTCTGGTTGTCTTCGAATGGTGCCACAGAATCTTTTACAGTCACCTGTGTTGGCCAATTTACCATCTCTCTTCCATAAACTAGGTAGTGCTGACCCTACTCCTATTAATCAGATTCTTACCATAGATGTTTAAGAATTTGTGGCTTGTATGGAAATCCGGAACTTTGGTTCATATCAGTCCTGGCTACTGGAATGAAAGTCTCCGCGCTTAACTCTGATTGTAAGGGACATGAAATGAGTTTGGCCATTTCTTAACCAGCTTGCTATTGGGTGCTGAGCTAAATTTAGCCAAGTTGCCAAGTTCACTCCTGGAAGTATAAGGAATGCTGGTGAGAATGGAAAAATTCATACTGTTCTTCAAAGGTGCAAAATATGGCACATGTTGGCATAGCATTAAAGGAGCTTTACTCTGTAGCTGCCTCTGCTATATGTGAGTGCTAAAGTGTTTGGAAAGGGCATTGGGTCTCCAAATTGCACAAGTATTCCACTACTAATTTTTTCTTTTATTATGTGGTTGACACTTAAAAGTGCAACAGAAACTTAATAGGTAAAGGTTGCAGAAGCTTCAATCTTGTATTTTTTCTAGGAATTATGATGTCTTTGAAATGAATGTTATAAAGCTGCAAAATATTGAACTTCTGGAAGCGGTACTCGAGGCAATAAAGAAACGTAATGTAAGTATACTTTTATAAATTGGGCAGTTTACAGTTGATGAAATATTGTCCATATCTTTAAAATGAGTCAGTAGGTAGGAACAGAATCCTTTAGACTCCAGCTGCTTTTGAATCAGCAACATCTGCTTCTGGGGAATCGGTGGGAAAGTGTCTAACAAGGAATAAAATGGTGTTGCGAGGGGTGGCAGGTGTGAGGTACGATGGCAAAAGTGCACAGAATTATTATTGCAGGAATTTTCAGGCATTAATTTCATTACATGGAAGTAATAACGTGGCTATTTTTCTTTGATATGGAGTCTCAGCTAAATTAGCTGATCTCAGCTACTTGAACTCCATTTAAAAATAAATCTGCAGTTAAAAAGCTGGTAGCAATAAAAGTGAGCACTCAGATTGTCATACCAGTCCTACTGGTTCATTAATGCCCTTAAGGGAAGGAAACTTGCCGTTCTTATCTGGTCTGGCCTTTGTGTGACTCCAGTCCCACCCCATTGTGGTTGACCCTTAACTGTCCTTTTAAGTGTTCTAGCAAAGCACTCGGCAGTAAATGATGGTCTTGCCTGCGATGCTGCCACATCCAGAGAATGAATGAATTTTTAAAAAGCTATGCTGCCGGAATTGGCCTCGCAATTGCCTGTGCATAGAGGGGTAAAATCACCCTGTGATCATCTCCCTAATTGCTATTCAGTGATGCAGTTTGGAAAATTTCTGTTCACGGGTGTGGGGTGAGAAAATAATCTTGTCTCTGATGCCCTTCTGCAGTTGATTGCTATCTCTTTAAGAAGAATGTAATGACAATAGGTGACATTCTGAAGAGCTTCTGACACCTGTCACACTTTTGTCCCAGCAATCATTGGTGCCTTCAGGAAGAAGGGGAGAAAATTGCAATTGCTTTCCATTAAAAGAAAAGAAAAAACTTGCAATTATATAGTGTTTCACAATGAATTAAGTAATATTTTACGTGTAGTTATTTGTAGTGTAGGCAAACATGGCTGTCAATTGGTAGACAGCAAGCTACGATATAGAGCAATGAGGGAAAATGCCCAGATAATTTTTCTTTGGTAATGTTGGGAATAAATGTTGGCCAGGAGAACTGCCCATGCTGCTTTTCAAATAGTACCAGGGTATCTTTCAGTTTAAATCTCTTCCAAAAGATAACCCAACAGTGCAGCCCTCCCTCAGTGCTGCATTGACGTGTCAGCCTAGATTATGTGCTTAAGTTTCTGGAGTGGGATTCAAGCCCACAACCTGTTAATTCAGAAACTAGAATGCTACCATTGAGTGAAGACTGGCCTTTCGTTTAAAGGAAATAGTGGCATTTATGTATACTGAAACATTTGCTGAATTCAGCTTTAACTTTTATTAAAGCTACTGTGAGTAGATTTGAGAACCTCAATTATATTTCACCTTTTCTTTTGCAGCACTCAACAAAATTTCTATCCTGTCTATTGGATTTATGGGATAAAGTAGACGAAGTAAGTAAAATAACTAAATATTATCTTCATGGAACAGTTATAACTCTTAAGTAGTTGTCTGCAAAGCGGTTGCATGCATAAAGTTACATTATTTGACCTAAATTCTGGTGCTGAACAGCAAATGAATAGATTTTTTAATGAGGATCTTCTGAACTTTCGACCTATATTCAGGATGCAGTAGTGGTGTCAGAAATGTTTTTGTTTAATGAATAGCCAGATGTTTAGTCAGGAAATGGGATCAGGGGCAGTAAGGTTTCCTTTACTTCTCATTTCTTAATGCTTAAATTGGCATCTACAAGGTTGCCTCCTCTATGAAATGACTATAAATATGTATATTGTATCTTTTATATTGCTTACAATCAGAAACAAAGCATCATAGTTGATTACCAAAAAACAGTTCTAGAAAAGTGACTCAGCTAGTATATTGACTGCATGCAGAAAAACGCAAATGGGAAGGCTTGAAAGTTATTGAAAACCTGCATAAAAATGAGATTAAGATTCTTCCAGTCCTTGAATGTATACTATTTAACCTGCTGTCATAAGTCTCGTCCTGGGGCATATTTCACTGTACCAAGTCCCATTCACCTGACACTCCGGCTTGCTATGTATTGCCCCTCTCTATCTCTGTAACCTCTTCCAGCTCTACCACCCTCCTCCCCTGGAACTATCCTTTCCTTTAATTCTGGCCTCTTGTGCACTCTTCTTTCCCTGTCATTGGCAACCATGCCTTCAGCTGTCCACGCCTTGTGCTCAGGAGTTCGTTCCTTAAGGCCCCCAGCCTTTCCACCTCTTTCTACCCTTCAAAGCCCTCCTTAAAACCATTTCTTTGACCAAGAAGCTAGTCAGTGCTCCTAGTATCCCTTTTTAAGCTCAGTGATCATTTTTTTTTATCCTCTTGTTATTCTACAGCAGTGATACTAAATGAATTTTATTAATTTACACCTCCTCCAGACTTACCTTTGTTTCTTTACATAGCCCATTATCATCTGCTTTTGTTTTGCACCATCATCCCTTTCGTCATTTAATCTCACCTACTATCTTCACAGACTTTTCATTTTTGTTCTTCTCCCCTTTCCTTGCCTCTAAATATTATTTTCATAGAACAGTTATAACTTTTAAGTAGTTATTTGCAAAGCAGTTGCATGGAGTTATAGAGTTATATTATTTGACCTAAATTCTGGTGCTGAACAGCAAATGAATAGAATTTTTAATGAGGATCTTCTGAACTTTTGGCCTATCTTCAGGATGCAGTTATGGCTTAAAACTTGTTACTTCTCTTTCCAGTTCTGACAAGGTCATAAGTTGAAACTTTAACTGTTTCGATCTCCAAAGATGCTGCCTAATGTGCTATTTCCAGCATTTTCTGTTATCACTATTTAATTTTATAAATGTTTGTTTTTGATGGATCATGCATGCTGAAGAGGGGAAGAAAAGAAAATTGTAATTTCTGCACAGTTCTCCATTTCATTTCCTTTGCACAGGTTAATTGTGATCTCAATGATGCCATTGATATGATAGAAAAGACGGGAGAATTTAATTCTGTGCGTGCGGAGGTAAATTCTGGAACGAAACGTTCACGGATGGCAGCTATTGCAATTGCCTGTTTTCAGTGTAAGTAGTCTCCTAACTGTACAACATTAATGGTGAATACTTGCATCGATCCTGGTGTGTTAACACATTTAAGCAGCAAGTCAACCTAACCATATAGTGAAGTTTGGAGCATGTCTGTGGGATCTGTTAAGTTGTTTACGTGTGATATCCCATTTACACTGGCATCATGACCCTGTTTTAAATGACAAATGATTTTTATTTTTAAATATATTTATTTAAATATAGAAAAATTAAGTGGAGAATTATCCCATTAATGGTTGTTACTGAGGAAAGTTATAGCTGTGCACAGTGTACACCCTTAACGTAGTGACAGCTACCAAGGGGCTTCACAAAAGGTTAGGGTAAATAAACCACAAGCAGGAGTTTGGAGCATGTGTTTGAGGGTGGAAGCTTTTGAAAGTGAGGAAAGATATTGTAAGGTGGAGGGGTTTGGAGGAATAAATTAGTGTAGGACCATGAAGGCTGAATGCTGTACTACTATTGGAGCAGAAATTGGATTCATGTGTAGTATTCCAAATGTAGAAGCACAGTTGGATATAGGACAGGAGGAAGTCAGAGATAGGGTGGGGTGAAGCTGTGAAGGGATTTGTAAACGAGGGGCTGGACTTTTGAATTCAGTTTGCTAAAAATTGAAGAACTAGAGGAGATAAGCATAGTTTGTAGTAATGGATGAGGAGATTTGAGCTGTTAGTGGGTGGCATTCTAGATTAGTTTGCGCTTCTTTGGAAATTTGTGATGGGCATTATTAGTGGTAGGTTTAAATGTGTCTGAAAAGAATGCCTTCCGAAAGTCCATCTATAGAACATCTTCCGCACTATCTTGAGCAACCTTTTTTGTTACCTCATCAAAGAATTCAATCAAGTTAGTCAGACACAATGTGCCTTTAACAAATCTGCGTGCCTTACCTTGATTAGCCAATGCCTTTCCAAATGAAATGTTATTTGTCCCAGATAAAGGTTCCTAATAACTTTCCACTTGTCTGGTCTGTAGTTTCCTGGTTTATCCTTCTCCCAAATATTGAATAACATTAGCAATCCTTTGGCACTATTCCTGTATGCAGTGAGCGACCTAGATTCAAGCCAGGTGCCTTACCAATTTTCAGTAATGCCAGTCTTTTGAAGCTACAGGAAGAACGCCCATTGGATCCTTAATAGGCCCAACTTTTTCCCCAGCTAACCTCTTAACACTTTGTTTATACAGTCTGCATTTAGTTCGCATTCTGACTCTGACTTGCAGCTCTCACTGACTCTCTGCTGTTGGCTCTCGTACCTTTATCTTTTGACCTCGCACTGTTTGCCCTCAGGCTTGCACACTCTGCTGCATTCCAATTTTATCTTGGAAATGTTGATAGTAACATGCATCATTGTATCAATTGGCAACATAGTACATGACTGCTTTATGACAACTGTTGGCAACTCGACAGTATTGTCCCAAAGCAACTTTTCCTCATAATTTTTTCTTCTACCTGCACCCCACCTAATGGGGTAACTGCCTGATCTCTTTCCAGCGTTCGCCCGCAGCTGAAATTGGGAACTTGCAGTGGCATTGCCAACCGCTATGGGGCGTTTCTGCTCCAGTGTTTGTTTGTATAAGCAATCTGCAACTTTCTTAAAAATTTAAGTTTTTAGTTTCTGTAAATTTTTCCAATTTTCTTTGCACTTTTTTCATCCTCACCTGAAAGTTTAAACTCTTGCTAAGCATGGTCCCATGGATGTCAGACCTGCTCTCATACCTTGCCTAAGTGGCTACTAGTGTGTGATCCTGCATAGCAAGTGTTTCATGTGGGAGGCATTGTAGCTGACTTGAGTACTGCGCAAATGAAAATGTGCCCTAGTAGAGGAAGATGGGTGGTGAGTCGGAGCTAGAACCTTGAGATTTTCCCTTCTTTTGCCCAGGGACACTTTGCTTTACTCCCCACTCTGCAACATCAGCCAACTCAACATAGACTGGGAAACGAGCCTGGGAACTTGAGGTCTGTAGGTTACAGCCACTTGCTGATTTTACCAATTAGGCTATCAGAAACCTAACTTTGTGACAATTGTGAAGGAATAATGTTTATTTTCAACTTTTTTTTTCTGCAGATGCATATTTTGTAAAGATGGTGTTTCCAGGTGGTGGGAATATTCCCACTTTAGTTTCAAAGAGAGATGACCAGGTATGTAGAAAGAGAATAAAGGATTCTATTATAAGGTTTTGTGCTGCACTTTACTGAACTGAAAGTTTTCAGCTGAAATATACTCAAACATTTCCTTCAGGTATAAACATTACCTCACTTTTATTTAACCACTGCTGTGAAGCTTCATACTCTTTTTTTTTTTCATCACACTTCTTGATGTTGAGTTTATCTCCTCCATTTTCCTTGCTGCAAAAAAAACTGTAGTAAATGCATTAAACTGCATAAAGAAATAAATATTTTCATTGCAAAATAAGATTGCGAAAAAGAGGGCACAGATTTAAAGTAATTGGTAAAAGAAGAGAAAGCAACATGAGGAAAAGCTTTCATGCAGTGAGTGGTTAAGGTCGGGAATGTACTGCCTGAGAGTGTGGTGGAGGCAGGTTCAATTGAAGCATTCAAAATGGAATTCGACTGTTAGCTGGAAAGGAAGAATGTGCAGAGTTACAGGGAGAAGATGGGGGAATGGCACTAAGTGAATTGCTCATTCGGAGAGCAGGTGTTGACACAACAGGCCAAACTACCTCCTTCTGTGATTGTGATTTCTGTGATTGTGATTTCTGTGATTGTGATTTCTGTGATTGTGATTTCTGTGATTGTGATTTCTGTGATTGTGATTTCTGTGATTGTGATTTCTGTGATTGTGATTTCTGTGATTGTGATTTCTGTGATTGTGATTTCTGTGATTGTGATTTCTGTGATTGTGATTTCTGTGATTGTGATTTCTGTGATTGTGATTTCTGTGATTGTGATTTCTGTGATTGTGATTTCTGTGATTGTGATTTCTGTGATTGTGATTTCTGTGATTGTGATTTCTGTGATTGTGATTTCTGTGAAGATTAAAAGGTAGATGTAGACTTTTGTTAGCCAGAGTTATGAAGGGATATAGGGCAATGGCAGACATATGGCGTTGGGTTACAGATCAGCCATGATCTCATTGAATGGTGGAACAGAATCGTGGCGCTTAATGGCCTCCTCCTTTTCCTATATTCCTAAATGGTAACCTGGGAGAGATTACAGAGGAAAAGTCTTTATGAAGGGTTATAGATAATGCCTAGAATGAAACTCACTTATATTCTAACATTCCATTCAAGCTCACATATAACCATTAGGAATAGGTAGGAATATGGAATTAGTATAGGATTAGTATAAATGGGTGGTTGATGGACGGCACAGACTCGGTGGGCCGAAGGGCCTGTTTCAGTGCTGTATCTCTTAAAAAAAAATTGTTATAAAGTGGTGTTTGTGGGACAGTTTTTTTTATTTCTGTGGTTTTGTTATGCGTAGATGCAATATTATCTCCACGGTGAAGGATTAATAATTCTGCATTAAATTAATTAACGGGATCAGAGGTGAGCTGGCAAGATGGAGACAGAACTGGCTCGGTCATAGAAGACAGAGGGTAGCAGTGGAAGGGTACTTTTCTGAATGGAGGGCTGTGACTAGTGGTGTTCTGCAGGGATCAGTGCTGGGACCTTTGCTGTTTGTAATATATATATAAATGATTTGGAGGAAAATGTAGCTGGTCTGATTAGTAAGTTTGCGGACGACACAAAGGTTGATGGAGTTGCGGACAGTGATGAGGATTGTCAGAGGGTACAGCAGGATATAGATCGGTTGGAGACTTGGGTGGAGAAATGGCAGATGGAGTTTAATCTGGATAAATGTGAGGTAATGCATTTTGGAAGATCTAATGCAGGTGGGAAATATACAATAAATGGCAGAACCCTTAGGAGTATTGACAGGCAGAGAGATCTGGGCGTACAGGTCCACAGGTCACTGAAAGTGGCAACGCAGGTGGATAAGGTAGTCAAGAAGGCATACGGAATGCTTGCCTTCATCAGTCGGGGCATAGAGTATAAAAATTGGCAAGTCATGCTGCAGCTGTACAGAACTTTAGTTAGGCCACACTTAGAAAATTGCGTGCAATTCTGGCCGCCACACTACCAGAAGGACGTGGAGGCTTTGGAGAGGGTACAGAAGAGGTTTACCAGGATGTTGCCTGGTCTGGAGGGCATTAGCTATGAGGAGAGGTTGGATAAACTCGGATTGTTTTCACTGGAACGACGGAGGTGGAGGGGCGACATGATAGAGGTTTACAAAGTTATGAGTGGCATGGACAAAGTGGATAGTCAGAAGCTTTTTCCCAGGGTGGAAGAGTCAGTTACTAGGGAACATAGGTTTAAGGTGCGAGGGGCAAAGTTTAGAGGGGATGTGCGAGGCAAGTTCTTTACACAAAGGGTGGTGAGTGCCTGGAACTTGTTGCCGGGGAGGTGGTGGAAGCAGGTACGATAGCGACGTTTAAGAGGCATCTTGACAAATACATGAATAGGATGGGAATAGAGGGATACGGTCCCTGGAAGTGCAGAAGGTTTTAGTTTAGGCAGGCATCAAGATCGGCGCAGGCTTGGAGGGCCGAATGGCCTGTTCCTGTTCTGTACTGTTCTTTGTTCTTAAAATACATCTTGTACTAATACATAGTTAATTATCAAGAAATACAATCTGCATATTATTGTGGGTTCACATCCCACTCCCATGATTTGAGCACAAAAGTCTAGGCTGGCACTCCATGCAGTGTGGGAGTGCTGCACTGTCGGAGGTGTGCCTTCTTTCAGATGACCCATTAAACCGAGGTCCCATCTGCCCTCTCAGGTGGACGTAAAAGATCCCGTTGCAATATTTTGAGGATGATTGGGGAGTTAACCCTGCAGTCCTGCCCAATATTCATCCTTCAATCACTATCCCAAAACCGATTATCTGGTCATTATCACATTACTGTTTGTAGGAGCTTGCTGTGTACAAATTGGCTGCCACGTTTCCTGCACTATGACAGTACTTTGTTAGCTGTAAAGTGCTTTGGGAAAATCCGGTGATCATGAAAGACACTATAAAAATGCAAGTCATAGTCATAGAGAGATACAGCACTGAAGCAGGCCCTTAGGTCCACCGAGTGTGTGCCGACCATCAACCTCCCATTTATACTAATCCTACATTAATCCCATATTCCCTACCATTCTGCTACCTACACTAGGGGCAATTTACAATGGCCAATTTACCTATCAACCTGCAAGTCTTTGGCGGTGGGAGGAAACCGGAGCACCTGGCGGAAACCCACACGGTCACAGGAAGAACTTGCAAACTCCACACAGGCAGTACCCAGAACCGAACCCGGGTCGCTGGAGCTGTGAGGCTGCGGTGCTAACCACTGTGCCGCCCCCTTTTTTCTTTTTATATGGAGGCCTGTACATAGACTTTAGTATGTTACAAGGCTCAAGGTGGTTCAGATGTGAGGAAAGCTTGAAAAAGCTCAACATCATAACTTACTCTCCTGCACCTTGGGATGATATGTTCTTGAAATGTATCCCAGTTTACATGTAATCCTACAAAAAATGTACTGAGGAGAAATATACAGTGTGTTTCAACAGAACAAAATGCCGAGTATTTGATAAACGACAGAGATTACTGTGCAATTCCAACGTTTATTGAACTTACTTTCCGGGGGGAGGAGGGAGAAAGTGGAGAGGAACTAATCAAAACCTTTGCCGAGATACAATTCTAGATTTCCCATTCTTGTGACTTTTACGGGTGCTGCTAATACATTCAATTTTGAATTTCTATTGCTATCTTCCAATAAATCAGAGCCACTAAATCTGGAGTTTATATCTGCATAAAGGAGGTATGCATGTGATTTTGTAGTCACGTTCTAGGAAAATGTTTTTAATATTTTCAGATTTTGATGCTTTAATATTGGATAGTGAGTGAGAAGTCTAACATATTTTAGAATTTCAATTCTTTTTTCATCATTTCAGAAAAGTGAAGAATATAGGAAGAGAGGAAATGAAGAATTTAAAAATGAAAACTATGAAGCTGCTGTAAACTGGTACTCCAAGGCGATTGATTTAAGGTACTTGAGCAAGAGCATAGAACTTTGCTTGTTCAGTTGTGCAGAACAGTATTTGCATCAGTGTCTTTGTAGGCAGTTTTGCTGTGTGCTGTTCGCAATGCAGAGCTTGAATCAGATCCAAGCTCTACAGTCCTGCCACATCCAGTCGTGAATGGTGGTGCACAATTAAACAACTAACAGGAGGAGGAGGCTCCACAAATATCACCATCCTCAACGATGGGGGAGCTTAGCGCATCAGTGCAAAAGACAAGGCTGAAGAATTTGCATCCATCTTCAGCCAGAAGTACTGAGTGGCTGATCCATCTCTGCCTCCTCCTGAGGTCCCCAGCATCACAGATGCCAGTCTTCAGCCAATTCGATTCACCCCACATAATATCAAGAAATAGCTGAAGGCACTGGATACTGCAAAAGCTATGGGCTGCAACAACATTTTAGCAATAGTACTGAAGACTTGTGCTCCAGAACTAGCCGTGCCCCTAACCAAGATGTTCCAATACAGCTACAACACTGGCATCTACCTGGCAATGTGGAAAATTGACCAAATATGTCCTGCACACACAAAGCAGGACAAATCCAACCCGGCCAATTACTGCCCTATCAGTCCACGCTCAGCCATCAGTAAAGTGATGAAAGGGGTCGTTGACAGTGCTATCAAGCGGCACTTGCTCAGCAATAATCTGCTCAGTGCTGCTTAGTTTGGGTTCCACCAGGGCCACTCAGCTCCTGACCTCATTACAGCTTTGGTCCAAACATGAACAAAAGAGCTGAAGTCCAGAAGTCAGGTGAGAGTGACTGTCCTTGACATCAAGGCAGCATTTGACCAAGTATGGCATCAAGGAGCCCTAGCAAAACTGGAGTCAATGGGAATCGGGGGATGGGGTGGACTCTCCGCTAGTTGAAGTCATACCTGGCACAAAGGAAGATGGTTGTTGGAGGTCAATCATCTCAGTCCCAGGACATCATTACAGGAGTTCCTCAGGGTAGTGTCCTAGGCGCAACCATCTTCAGCTACTTCATCAGTGACCTGCCTTCAGTCATAAAGTCAGAAGTGGGGATGTTCACTGATGATTGCACAATGTTCATCATTCGCAACTCCTCAGATAATGAAGCAGCCTGTGTCCAGAGGCAGCAAGACCTGGGCTGATAAGTGGCAAGTAATATTTGCACCATTCAAATGCCAGGCAATGACCATCTCCAGCAAGAGAGAATCTAACCATCTCCCTTTAATGTTCAGTGGCATTACCATCGCTGAATCCCCCACTATCAACATCCTGGGGGATACCAGAAACTGAACTGGACCGGCCACATAAATACTGTGGCTACATGAGCAGGTTAGAGGCTGGGAATTCTGCGGTGCGTAACTCATCTCCTGTCTTCCCAAAGCCTATCCACCATCTACAAGGCACAAGTTAGGAGTGTGATGGAATACTCTCCACTTTCCTGAATGAATGCAGCTCCAACAACACTTGGGAAGCTCCACACCATCCAGGACAAAGCAGCCCACTTGATTGGCACCCCAGCTAGCATCTTCAACATTCGCTGCCTTCACCACTGACTCACAGTGTGTGCCATCTACAAGATGCACTGCAGCAACTCACCAAGGCTCCTTCAACAACACCTTCCAAACCTGCAGCCTCTACCATCTAGAAGGACAAGGGCAGCAGAGGTATGGGAATACCACCACCTGCAAATTCCCCTCCAAGCCACACACCATCCTGACTTAGAACTATATCGCCATTCCTTCACTGTTGCTGGGTCAAAATCCTGGAACACCCTTCCTAACAGCGCTGTGGGTGTACCTGCACCCCAAGGAATGCAGTGGTTCAAGAAGGAAACTCACCACCTCTAGAGTAATTAGAGATGGGCAATAAATGCTGGCCTAGCCAGCGATGCCCACATCCCATGAGCGACTTAAAAAAAAAATTTGGGGTGGGGGAGGGGTGGAGAATCAAAATGCTTTATTAGAAATAGAAATGATCTCAAAACTGCACGGGTTTGAAGACCTGTAGCAGTGTAAGTATCCATTCATAAGGATATAGAGCATAAGGTAATTTTAATTCTGTTTTTTGCTACCTGTGTTAAATTGTTGTAGTGTCTGATGCAGTGCATCACCCAAAGAAACTGATGCTGTTAATTGATCTTTTCTTGAAAATCTTTATAACAAATTGCTAAGTTTAACCCAAGCTTTCAGCAGTAGCTTCTCCAGTGCCCTTTTCACTCTGCTGGTGAAAGTTAGATAATTCCTTGTAAGCACATGTCTTATAAGAATTTAATTATCCAAGGCACACATTAAAATAATAGCTATGTATGAATTTATGGTTCTTTAGCTGTGCTAGCTGAAGGTAAGTTGTGGATTAATAATTACATTAATTTTCAATCTCCTTCAGTCCTGACAATCAAATTCTATATGGAAACCGAGCTCTCTGCTTTTCACGTATTGAAAATTACACGTAAGTGTGAAAAAAATTATAACTATTATATTTGCATGCTCAATGTTGTATGTGTAGCTGAAGCAAGTTCATTCAGAAATGTTATTCTCATCCTTATATTTCCTTTTGCTGGGGTCAGGAAGCAAAAGTCTCACTTCAGATCTTTACTTAAGTTTCAACCAGAAGCAGCAAAATACACCAAATAGAAGTACTACTTCAACTTGAGGCACTCTGACACTTAACAGAAATATGTCCAGTGGTCTCCTGCTATACCTTTTAAATAAAAAAGCTAGCATTTTTATAACACCTTTCACAACCCTAGGATGTCCCAAAGTGCTTTACAACCAATGGAATATTTTTGAAATGTAGTCTATTGTGATGTAGGAAAGAATACAGAAGAATATCATATAAGCACTTCTAAAAGTTCAGCAGCAAGCTTTCTTCAATGAATTGTTTTAGGATGCATTGATAGTTGTAAATTGCTTGGAAAATTCTTGCATTTCATATTTTGGAATCTTTTTAGTTACATATAGATTTGTTGGAGCTTGTTCCCCTGAGCAGGCTTTTTTCCAGTTGCTAGATCAGGAAGGTCCAAATTCATGCCCAGTTTATGCCTTTAACTGATTTCAGTTGGGGCAGTTGTCGGGATGGTCTTCTACCTCAGTACAGTTGGGTTATGGGGAAGAAACTCTGCCAAGGATCCTGTTTCTGACGGCTATCCAGCAACCCTTGTTGAAAGTAGGCCATGTTTTTCATAAAATGTCACAACGCATAAAAGCACCATTTAGCTCTTCGTTGCCACCGGTGTTTTTTCTATTCTAATACTCTCTTAGCTCCCCTCGTAGTATTTAGAATTCCAACAAAATACATCCCTTCATCTAACATTTTTCAAAAAAACTCTATAGTGATCAGCTTTCTGATAAGGTCAATCATTTCCTCGGTGTTTCTTAGGTGAGTTGTTGAAATGTGGTGTTTTGTAGTCTAAACTCTGGACTTTCAGCAGAAAGGAAAGTTGTACAGAAAACTGAACACTGAAATGACACATTTCAGGGTTGGCTGTGGCAACTGAAATGGTTGTTCTGCTCAGGAGGCCAGTTGCTGTGGAAAGGTTTTTTTTTTAAAATTGGACTTTTTAAGTTGAACGTACACTTCAGAGAAATACCCGAGGACGAAGTCTTGAGCATTCCTCTGGGTTTCATAGAAAATTGGTTCTTTTGCCATTCGTTTTGTTAATTTTGGACATAATACAAATTTCATCGATTTAAGTTGAATTAGATTATATTTTTAATGTACTTCTCCATAGTTGAGTGAGAGACTCAGGAAAAGGGCTCCTCCACAAATCAACATTTTTTGTAATAAGTGATGAGCATTTTGTCAATACGATGTTGGCTTGGACTTATATGAAGATAAAAATCTTATCAGAAGCTGTGCGTCATTAGAATTGCATGAGGGGCAAGGAGCAACCAGATAGTTAGAAATCAGTTTTGGATTGGCCGTGACTACATTTTAAAACCTTTTTCTACACTCCCAAATTGCTTAATATGCAATAGTTGAAAAATGAAATTGTGTGTATAACATCCGTATTGTCAAGCACGTTGTGCGTTTGCATTTTTCTTCTTTCCCGATGCTGTTGACTCCTTGCTGAGACATGGTCTCATCAGCAACAGCCATCCTCCAGTATCCAGAGCCTTTAACTTAAACTGAATTTGTTGTTTTTTTTTTTATCACCACCGGAAAAAAAATTATACTGTAGTTGTCACTATCTTATTTTATCAGTTGAAAGGATTGTTTGAGAATGTTTTTATTTTCCTTTATAGCAAAGCACTTGGTGATGGAAAAAGAGCCATAGTCTTGAAACATAATTGGCCCAAGGTTAGTTTTCTTCTGTTTGCATTTCTTTTCATTCTGCCCCACCCACTGTCATGTATTCATCATTGTACCCCACATAATGTAGTTTTTGAATTTTATGGAGATGATGCATTGAGAACAAATTTATACTAAAATAAAAAGCTTGGTGCTATCACTGGAACTAGACTGCAATCCACACAGTGAAATAATGCAAATTTTGATGACATTTGCATCCAGATCTTCAAATTATGTAGCTCATAGGATCGTATGAACAGAAAACATAATTGAGATATAATTTAAGGCATTTATTATAACTTGTTCATGGTTTAATTGCTAATGATTTTTGATTTGCAGGATAATTTTGTTGTATCCTAGGGCTCTATCATGCTAATCAAAGCTAATCTGAACATTGCTAATGTCTATAATTCTTCTCAGCATTAGAATTAATGAGAATTTAGACTAATCCTAGTTGGTACATATTTGTTCAAGACCAATTTAGAGGACTTGTTTCAATAAACTTATGAAATTATTAGCTTAAGTAGTTACCTATCTGAGGCTGACCTAGCTCACTCGTGACCTTACTACTCTCGAGTAATGTGGATGTCTCGTATTCCCTTACTACCTCTCCCATTAGATACTTTCATTTTGTTTCTTGAAAGTGCTAGTTTCTGTTTCAGTAAATATACAATAACAGCACTTCTACTAATGTTCTTAAAGACCTTTGAGGGTCTCATTCTCAGTTCCTTTTATGGTTGGCTACAAACAGCCTCTTAGACTTTTGTTTACTTGACTCAGCAAGGGTATTATATGAAAAAATATACGAATTACGAGCAGGAGGTGGACAGTTGGTCCCTGGAGCCTGCTCTGCCATTCAATAAGTTCATGGCTAAACCAATTACTCCACATTCCTGCCTACCCCTGATAATCTTTCACCCCCTTGCTTATCAAGAATCTATCTACCTTTGCCTTAAAAATATTCAAAGACTTTGCTTCCACTGCCTTTTGAGGAAGAGAATTCCAAAGACTCTCAACCCTTGTTCTAGATTCTCCAGCAGGAGGAAACATCCTTTCCATATCCACCCTGTCAAGATCCCTCAGGATTTTGTATGTTTCAATCAAGTCACCTCTTACTCTTCTAAACCCCAAGATATACAAGCCTAGCCTTTCCAACGTTTCCTCATAAGACAACCTGTCTATTCCAGGTATTAGTCTAGTAAACCTTCTGTGAATTGCTTCCAATGCATTTACATCCTTTCTTAAATAAGGAGACCACTACTGTACAAAGTACTCCGGATGTGGTCTCTCCAATGCTCTGTATAACTGAAGCATAACCTCCCTACTTCTGTATTCAATTTTTCTCACAATAAATGTTAACATTCTATTAGCTTTCCAAATTACGTGCTGTACCTGCATACTAGCCTTTTGTGATTCATGCACTAGGACACTCAGATCCCTCTGCATCTCAGAGCTCAGCAATCTCTCACCATTTAGATAATGTTTTTTTATTCTTCCTGCCAAAATGGACAATTTCACATTTTCTCACGTTATACTCCATTTGCCAGATCTTTGCCCACTCACTTAACCTATCTATATCCCTTTGTAGGCCCCTTTTATGTCCTCTTCACAAGTTACTTTCCTATCTGTCTTTGTGTCATCAGCAAATTTAGCAACCGTACCTTCGGTCCCTTCATCCAAGTCATTTATATAAATTGTAAAAAGTTGAGGCCCCAGCACTGATCCCTCTGGCACACCACTCGTTACATTCTATCAACCAGAAAATGACTCATTTATGCCTACTGTTTTCTGTTAGCTAGCCAATCTTCTTTCCATGCCGATATGTTAACCCCTCCACCATGTGCTTTTATTTTCTGCAATAACCTTTGATGTAGCACCTTATCAAATGCCTTCTGGAAATGTAAGTGCAGTGCATCCACCGATTTTCCCTTTTAGCCGTAGCACGTTACTATTTCAAAAAACTCTAATAAATTGGTTAAACATAATTTCCCTTTCACAAAACCATGTTGACTCTGCCTGATTACCTTGAACGTTTTTAAGTGCCCTGCTACTTAATAATAGCTTCTAACATCTTCCCTATGATAGATGTTAAGCTAACTGGCCTGTAGTATCTTGCTTTCTGTATCCCTCCCTTTCTGAATATAGGAGTTACATTCGCTATTTTCCGATCTAATGGAACCTTCCCAGGATCTAGGGAATTTTGGAAAATTAAAACCAACACATCAACTATCTCACTAGCCACTTCTTATCAGACCCTAGGACCCTTCAGGACCTGGGGACGTGTCAGCGCACAACTCCAACAATTTGCTCAGTACCACCTCTCTGGTGATTGTAATTTTCTTGACTTCCTCCCTCCCTTCCATTTCCTGACTTGGAGCTAATTCTGGGATGTTACTTGTAGCCTCTATAGTGAAGACTGGTGCAAAATACCTGTTCAGTTCATCTGCCATCTCCTTTATTATCTGTTATTAATTCCCCAGACTCACTTTCTATAGGACCAACGCTCACTTTAAC
Source organism: Heterodontus francisci (assembly GCF_036365525.1). Lineage (NCBI taxonomy): Eukaryota > Metazoa > Chordata > Chondrichthyes > Heterodontiformes > Heterodontidae > Heterodontus > Heterodontus francisci. The sequence continues at coordinate 102,636,079 of NC_090380.1, read as the reverse complement.
TCTACTTTTTAAAATATCTATAGAAACTCTTCTATCTGTTTTTATATTTCTAGCTAGCTTTTTCTCATACTCTTTTTTTTTTCCCCTCTTTATTAATCTTTGTCATTCTTTGCTGTTCTTTATATTCTGTCCAATCTTCTGACTTGCCACCCATTTTTACATAATGATATACTTTTTCTTTAAGTTTGAGGCTGTCTTTAACTGTTTTAGTTAACCACGGATGGTGGATTCTCCCCTTGGAATTTTTCTTTCTCGTTGGAATGTATCTATTCTATGTATTCTGAAATATCCCCTTAAATGTCTTCCAGTGCATCTCTATTGACCTATCCCTTAACCTACTTTGCCAGTTCACTTTAGCTAGCTCTGCTATCACGCCCTCAGGATTTCCCTTATTTACTTTTAAAATACTGGTCTTGGACCCACTCCTCTCTCCCTCAAACTGAATGTAAACTTCAATCATATTATGTTTGCTGCTACTTAGGAGCGCCTTCACCATGAGGTCATAAATTAATCCCATCTCGTTGCACAATACCAGGTCTAGAATAACCTGTTCTCTGGCTCCAGAACATGCTGTTCCAAGAAACTATCCGGAAAACATTCTATGAATTCCTCATCCAGGCTACCTTTGCGCATCTGATTTTTACAGTCTATATGTAGATTAAAATCCCCCATGATTATCGTCGTACATTTCTGGCAAGTTCTCATTTTCTTCCTTTATACCCTGTTCTACCATGTGGTTACCCTTAGGTGCCCTGTACACTTCTCCCACAAGTGACTTCTTGCCTATATGATTTCTCATCTTGACTCAAACTGCTTCTGCATCCTGGTTTCCTGAGCTTAAGCCATTCCTCTCTATTGTGCTAATACCATCGTCAATTAACAGAGCCGCCCCTCCACCTTTTCCTAGCTTCCTATCCTTCCTAAATGTCATGTACCCTTCAATATTCAGGTCCCAATCTGTCATCCTGCAGCCATGTTCCTGTAATGGCTATCAGATCGTATGTACTTATTTCTATTTGCGCTCTCAGTTCATTTGTTACAAATGCTACGTGAATTCAGATTGAGCCTTTAATTTTATACTTTTATTAGTTTTGTAACCTCGAGTCTTTTCTGTTGATTTACTCTTAGATTTGTACTCTCTATCCCTTCTTGTCACGGTCTGTTTATCATTTCCCATATTAATACCTTTCTCTCTTGCCTTGTCTCCACTCCTTGATTTACAATATCTTCCCAAATTTGATCCCTTGCCCCCCACTATTTAGCTTAAAACCCTCTCTACTTCCCTAGTTATGCGGCTTGCCCCAGCATGGTTCAGATGTAGACGTCCCAATGGTACAGCCCTCACTTTGACCAGTACTGGTGCCAGCGCCCCATGCACTGGAAGCCACTTCTACTGCACCAGTCTTTGAGCCACACATTAATTTCTCTAATCTTATTTGCCCTATGCCAATTTACACATGGCTCAGATTAATTTGGTGCCTAGATCCTCAGTGACTATGCAGTACCTCTTTCCTTGTCCTGCCTATATCAGTGGTACCCCCATGGACCACGATGACTGGATCCTCCCCCCTCCCACTCTAAGTTCCTCTCCAGTCCTGAGCAGATGTCCTGAACTCTGGCACCAGGCAGGCACCGCAACCTTGTGGACTTTAGCTCTTGGCTGCAGAGAACAGTGTCAATCCCCCTAACTATACTGTCTCCTACTACCACTACATTCCTTTTTGCTCCTTGCACTTGAATGGTTTCCTGTACCACGTTGCCATGGTCAGTTAGCTCATCTGCCCTGCAGCTCCCATTCATCCAAACAAGCTGAAAGAACCTCAAACCTGTTGGATAATCGCAAAGGCTAAGTCTCCTGCCCTCTGGGTCCCCTTATCTGTCTCAGCTGCAGCCACACACTCCTGTCCCTGACCACTGACCAAATCAGAAGACCCTATCCTATGGGGGTAACTAAACATTTTGTTTTGTGTATTCATGCGATGTAGGCATCATTGGCAAGGCCAGCATTTATTGCCCATCCCTAATTGCCTTTGAGAAAGTGTTGAGCTACCTTGAATTACAGTAAATTGTGGTGTACTGCTGTTGCATAGGGAATCCCAGGATTTTGATCCAGTGACGGTGAAGCAGCAGCAATATACTTTTAAGTCGGGATGGTGTGTAACCTGCAGGTGTTTGTGTTCCCATCCGCCTGATGCTCTTGTTCTTTTAGGCGGTAAAGGTCGTGGGTTTGGAAGGTACTGTCGAAGTAGCCTTTGCAAGTTGCAGCAATGCATCTTGTAGATTGTATATACTGCTGCTATTATGCACCGGTGGTGGAGGGAGTGATTAATTCAGGTGATGAATGGGGTGCTAATCAAGCCAGCTACTTTGTCCAGATGGTGTCCAGCTGCTTGAGTGTTGCACTCTCCAGGCAAGTGGAGAGTATTCCATCGCACTCCTGACTTGTTCCTTGTAGTTGGTGGAAAGGCTTTTGCAAGTCAGGAAGTGAGTTATCGCCGCAGAATTACCAGCCTCTGACCTGCTCTTGTAGCCACAGCTTTTATATGGTTGATCCATTTAAGTTCCTAGTTAATGGTAACTCCAAGATGTTGGTAGGGGATTCAGTAATGGTAATCACATTGAATATCAAGGGGAGGTGGTTACCCTCTCTTTGTAGATGGTCATTCCCTGGCACTTGTGTGGCACAAATGTCACTTGTCACATATCAACCCAAGCCTGTTGTCCAGGTCTTGCTGCATGCAAGCTTCATATGTTTGTGTACAAAGTAATTTGGAATGCCACATTAATAGTTTGGTTAGAATAAATGCCAAGTTGATGTGCACATGTGCTTGAAATTGTAAATGAATGTTATACACAGTGGTATCATTTTTTTATATACCTTGTGAAAGGATTCTAGCTCCAAATTCCTGCTTTGATGCTTAACTTTAATTTGCCAGGGTCATTATCGACTTTGTGATGCCTTGTTTTCGATGGGCGAGCACAAGCGAGCTATTGATGCTAATGCCAAAGCTCAAGAATTGTGCAAGGATGTTTCGGATGGAATTCGGGATTTAATTCAGCAGAAAGAAAAATTCCTTAAAAAGCTGCGAGATGAAAGTAACAGTACTTTTATTTATATATGCACCTCTTGGTTTTAGCTTTTAGATTTAAAGTTTCAAATTTGTTCACTTCTGCCTCTGATTGGAGCCTATTCCTAAATTTTCCTTTTTAACTCTTGCTCCATGAACTCTTCACGTTAGTGAATGATGCACAGTGGTGGTATTGGAGTTGCTGTAAGTCTATCCTATGATGTTCCAGTCAGTTACTGGGAAATTAATCAGGATGCGTGTGTGTGTGTTGTAAGAATTTAATTCAACTGAAAATTGAAGATTAAAATTACTTTGCATTGTCTGTGAAATCTAAATGTTCTATTTTCCATTGTTACGACAAGGTGACCTGCTCGGCCTTTACCTGGTCTTACTGTAACAGGGTTTAATTTTAAACACCGTGTTTTTAGCTCCCCTTTGGTGAATCCTTGTTGACTGTTTCCCAATTATCAGGCAAAGAAACCAGCACAAACAGGCTTTCTTAGGTTTAAAGAAGAAAAGTTGAAATTTATTAACCAAATTAGAGTTTAAGCTTAACGCCTACGGGTACATGCTGCGCCCCACACTGGCATGCATATGCGATACGCACATGCAACTAGAGACAGAAAAGAGCAGTAGAAAAATAAAGTGGAAAGGTTTGAGGCAATATCTGAAGAGTTGTTGTTAGGGTTCTTGGAGCTCACTGTAATGTCCTTGATTGTAGGTAGATTTTGCTTTTCGTTGGGGCCCAGCATTCTTCTTAAACCTTGTTCATTGTAGGAGACCTTTCTCTCTGGGGGTTCATGTGTCTTCAGTGGATTCAGAGGCTAGTGAGAAAGAGATGGGAGCAGACAGGAGAGAGATCTTCTCAATCCAGGAGCAAACCGCTTTCTGCCCAAACTGTACAAATTCAAAAAACTCAGGTTGCCCAGCAGTTTAGTCATATGACTAACTGGTTTGACCATGTCCCTTTGTGTATTTAGCCATCTTAACAGTCAACCTGGTATGCGAGCTCCCCCGCCTTCAAAGTATGGTGATCAAAAGTCCATTGTGGGTTGAATGTCAGGGAATGGCTGCTTTGGCCTTCCAAACACCGTCTGCCAATACGCAAGCATCCCAGCCACAGTTGATCCTTTCAACAAGTCCTCCCCTCAGTCCAGTAACAGTTTAAAATCAATGTTCATGACAAAGTTAATGTGCCTTATTCATGGCAGATGGGGGGCCTAGCATGACACCATTTCGAAGTCCCATGGTCCTTAATATTGCAGTTAAAACATAGAGATCATGGTTGTTTTTAGCTATGTTTACCTGATGCAGTATTTGGACTCTTGGAATTCTACCTGTGTTGAGTGTCCATTTTCTTGACACACACTAGCTGTATTTTCTGCTACCCTTACTTGGATTTTGAGTGCATTTTTTTCTTTAGTCTTGTTCCAGAGGAAAATAAATTGTTGTATAAAGGGAGTTGTTACTTCGGTACCCCAGCATTTTTTTAATGCATTTTACCCCTCTTGCTTGTGTTCATATCCAACATTCTTCTGCTAAAAGTCCGAGCATCTGCTTTCTAAGCTTATGCCTGTGTCTCTGTAGTTGAGCACTCAGAACTTTTATGGCAGAAGCAAGCTGATTCGCCCTCCTTGAGGTTAGCCCAACTGAGATCAGAAACTCTTTGTGTCAGGCTGTGAATCCTCTTAGTTTTGTGGTGTTACATATTTCACCAGTGTGCTGTGCCATTTCAAGAGCTTTTCTTTCAAAGATATGTATTGGTAGTAATGTGTTTCAATTTTCTATTTGTCAATTGACATAATTCAATGTCTGTCTCCCAACATTCTTCACTCTACATAGAATAAATGGAAGTATTTTGGGTCTTTGCTGCACCACTTTAATGTAAACTGAGTCATTGTTTTTATTTTCACTGATCTAAAATATTGATTTGAGTAGTACATTATGTTGTATTTGTTCCTGTAATGCAGTGTCAAGACTAATTCAGTGACTAATCAGTCAGTAATGAAAGAACTGCTTTTAATCTGCATTGTAAACCTTTACCATTTATCTTTTCATATACATTAATTTTTTAAAATTTGTTTTGCTTCAGATCGTGGAAGACCAAAGACTGATGGATTAAAGGAGGAAGTAAACACCAAAATGTAAGTCTGCTAATATGAAACTGAAATGGGCCACCTTACTTTCAGCTGGTCTGGAGCACAGTCTAAAATTTAGTCAAGTTTTGCATTTAGCTTTAACCTTCATTTGGAGTTTCTTTCTTACCACTGTTAGTCAGTGGTAAACAAGTTGCCTGCTCTTAGCAGTTGCAGTTAGTCAATTAGGTGGCTGGTTAGAATTGTTAATTACTATCAGCAGGGGTGACTCAGGTCTTTGCAATTCTTGCTCTGAATACTGGAGATTTTTGTTAATGCTTTGAGTAAATGGCTCGGAGTCCAGTTCTACTGAGTGATGCTCCTGCAGAGTACTAAACTTGGGGAATTTGGTGAGTGAGGTAATCTTGTGCAGTGAGGGAAGAGGTGCTGTCCTGGTATTTAAAAAAAAAAAAGCAATCAGAGAGAGGGAGCGAGAGACATTGAGACCTGAGAGCTGATGAGCAGCTGAGACCTGTTTCTTGCAATTCCTACACCATGTGGGAACTTTAGAACACTTCATGTGCCTTGGGGGACCACCTGTGTAGGAAGCGTCTCCAGCTGCTTGAGTTCGAGCTCGGGGTTTCCGAAGTTGAGACAGTTGGAGTCACTGCGGAGTATCAGGGAGATTAAGAGTTTCCTGGATCGTACGTTTCAAGAGATGGCCACCCCACAGGCTAAGAGTTCAGGATAGTAGATGGGTGGTCATCAGGAAGTGCAGGAGTCTTCGGGGTGTGTGCCACTTTCAAACCGGTACTCTGCATTGGGGACTGCTGGGAGTGATGACACCTTGTAGGAGTGCAGTCCAGACCACGACACCAATGGACAAGGGACTGCACAGGGAGAAACTGCAAAGTGTAGAAATGCAGTTGTTAGAGCAGATTCCATAGTTTGCGGGGGGGGGGGGGGGTGGGGTGCAGGGTGCAGGCAGGCATTTCTGTAGCAGTCATTGAGAATCCCTGGTGCCAGGGTAAAGGACATGACGACGAGGGTGCAGAATATTCTGCAGGAGGAAGGGAGTGAACTAGAGGTTGTGGTTACACATCTGTACCAATGGTGTAGATAGGGCAGGTATTGAGGTCCTACAGCCAGACTTTCAGAAGCTAGGGAGTACGTTTTTAAAAAGTAGGACTTCGAAGGTAGTAATCTGCTAGATTTACAGCCAGTTCCATGTACCAGCCTGAGTAGGAAGAGGAAGATAGGATCAATGTGTGTGGCCTGAGGTATGGTGCAGGTGGAAGGGATTCAGCTTCTTGGGACATTGGGACCAGTCCTGGGGCTGGAGGCACCTATTCAAAAGGAGCAGGTTTCACTTCAACAGGACTGGGACCAATGTCCTTGCAGGAAGGTTCACTAGTGTGGTTGGCAGAGGGGTGGGCACCAGATTATAGAAGTTGAAAAGAGGCATTAAGGTGCATAAAGGAGTAAGAGTGTTGGATAGTACTGGAGAACGAAGTAGTACCATATTGGATAGCAGCAGACTGAGAAGGGCTACAAGGATTACAAACAGTTTTATCATGCATGTATGTAAATGCACGAAATGTGTTGAATAAGGTTGGTGAGCTACAACTGCAAATAGCTGTGTGGGAATATAATGTCGTGGCAATAATAGAAACGGCTTAAAATTGGTGAGGACTGGGCACCTAATATTCACGAATTCAAAGTGTTCAGAAAGATAGAGAAGGAAAAAAGGGAGATGGGGTGGCAGTACTGATTAGGGAAGCCATTCTAGTGTTGGAGAGAGGGGATATTCTTGAGAATCCATTTGGTTAGAGTTGAGAAAGGGTATGGTCATGCTACTGGGGGTATTCTCTAAGCCTCCAAATAGTGAGGGAGAGATAGTGGAGAAAATCTACAAGGAAATAATGTGCAAAAACTATAGAGTGATGTTAGGGGACTTCATCCCACTCGATATTTGGGTAATTAATGTAAAAGTAAAGGGTTAAGGAGAGGGAAAAATTGCTGAAATGAGTTCAGGAGAATTTCCTTGACCAGTGTCTTCTCCATCCAACTGAGAAAGGGGCATGCTGGATCTGGTGCCGGGAAATGAGGTGGGTCAAGTGGACCAAGTGTCTGTGGGGGAACACTGGGTAAGAGTGATTATATCATGTAGGGTTTATATTAGTAATAAAGAGTGAAGAACAATCTGAAGTAATACTTCTAAATTGGATGAGGGCTAACTTCAGTACTATCCAACACTCTTACTCCTTTATGCACCTTAATGCCTCTTTTCAACTTCTATAATCTGGTGCCCACCCCTCTGCCAACCACACTAGTGAACCTTCCTGCAAGGACATTTCCCGGCGGAGCAGCAGGAGAAGGTAGCGACTCTTCGGTGGGTAAGTGAAGGCAACAGGAGCTGTGTTTTAAAAGTTGTACTTACTTTTTTCTTGTGTTCAAGTTACTTTTGGCGCGGGAGGAACCGGAAGCTGGACGGCAGCAAGGACTCCTGGGTAGGTATTTTCTTTAAAGGTGCGGAGCAGAGTTAACCTGAGACACTACACATGTAGTATCTCCCACCCATCCTCCTCCTCTAACCTAATAATAAGACCCTTTTTACCCTCCTCCTCTAGCCAAAAAGGACTGAACAGGTAAGCTATTTCACTGTTTTTGTTAATATCTATATTTGTACTTAATTAAGGGGTAATTGAGTAAAAGAAATGGCAGCCAGGGGAGTGCAGTGCTCCTCCTGCAGTATGTTCGAGGTGAGGGGAACCTCCGGTGACCCTGCCGACTTCACCTGCTGGAAGTGCATCCGTCTCCAGCTCCTATCAGACCGTGTTAGGGAACTGGAGCTGGAGCTGGATGAACTGAGGATCATTCGGGAAGCTGAGGGGGTGATAGATAGAAGCTACAGGGATGTCGTTACTCCACAAAACAAAGGCAGCTGGGTAACAGTTAGAGGTGGGAAGAGGTCAGTGCAGGGATCTCCTGTGGTCGTTCCCCTCAGCAACAAGTATACAGTTTTAGATACTGTTGGGGGGGACGGCCTATCGGGGGCAGGCTGCAGTGAACGGGCCTCTGGCACGGGGTCCTGCACTGTGGCTCAGAAGGGAAGGAGGGAGAATGGGAGAGCACTAGTCATCGGGGACTCGATGGTGAGGAGTACCGACAGGCGGTTCTGTGGGCGCAAGCGAGACGCACGGATGGTTTGTTGCCTACCTGGTGCCAGGGTCCGTGATGTTTGTGATCGCGTCTTCAGGATCCTTAAAGGGGAGGGGGAGCAGCCAGAGGTCGTGGTGCACATTGGCACCAACGACGTAGGAAGGAAGGGTGGCACAGATGTTAGAAGTGAGTTTAGGGAGTTAGGCTGGAAGCTGAAAGCTCGGACGGACAGAGTTGTTATCTCTGGTTTGTTGCCGGCGCCACGTGATAGTGAGGCTAGGAATAGGGAGAGAGCACAGCTGAACACGTGGCTGCAGGAATGGTGTAGGAGAGAGGGCTTCCAGTTCTTGGATAATTGGACTGCATTCTGGGGAAGATGGGACCTGTTCAAACAGGACGGGCTGCATCTGAACCAGAGGGGCACCAATATCCTGGGAGGGAGGTTTGCTAGTACTGTTCGGGAGGGTTTAAACTAGTTTGGGAGGGGGATGGGAACCGGACTTGTAGTCCAGGGACCAGTGGGTCCACTCAGAATGACAAAGAGTGTAGTGAGGTATTGGGGAAGGTAGCACTGTCGCAGAGGACAGATGGGCACGGAGAAGGGTTAAAGTGCGTATACTTCAACGCAAGAAGCATCAGGAATAAGGTGAGTGAATTGAAGGCGTGGATGGGCACTTGGGACTACGATGTTGTGGCCATCACTGAAACGTGGATAGGTGAGGGGGAGGAATGGTTCTTGGAGGTACCTGGTTATAGATGTTTTCATAAGATTAGGAATGGTGGTAAAAGAGGTGGGGGGGTGGCATTGTTAGTTAGAAATAGTGTAACAACTGCTGAAAGAATTTTCGAGGAGGATCTGCCGACTGAGGCACTGTGGGTTGAGGTCAGGAACAGGAAAGGAGCAGTCACCTTGATGGGAGTTTTCTATCGGCCCCCCAATAGCAGCAGGGAGGTGGAAGAGCAGATTGGGAAACAGATTTTGGAAAGGAGCAGAAGTCACAGGGTAGTAATTATGGGGGATTTCAACTTCCCAAATATTGATTGGCAACTCTTTAGATCGAATAGTTTGGATGGGGTAGTGTTTGTGCAGTATGTCCAGGAAGCTTTTCTGACTCAGTATGTAGACTGCCCGACCAGAGGGGAGGCAATATTGGATTTGGTACTAGGTAATGAACCAGGGCAAGTGATAGAGCTGTTGGTGGGCGAGCACTTTGGAGATAGTGATCACAATTCTGTAGCATTCACTGTGGTAATGGAGAGGGATAGGTATGTGCAACAGGGCAAGGTTTACAATTGGGGGAAGGGTAGATATGATGCTGTCAGGCAGGAACTGAGGAGCATAAGTTGGGAGCATATGCTGGCAGGGAAGGGCACGGTCGAAATGTGGAACTTTTTCAAGGAGCAGATAGTAGGGACCATTGATAAGCATGTCCCTGTCAGACAGGGAAGGGATGGTCATGTGAGGGAACCGTGGTTGACAAGAGAGGTTGAGAGTCTTGTTAGGAAGAAGAAGGATGCGTATATAAGGTTGAGGAAAAGGGGCACAGGCATAGCTCTGGAGGGATACAAGATGGCCAGGAAGGATCTGAAGAAAGGGATTAGGAGAGCTAAGAGAGGGCATGAAAAATGCTTGGCGGGTAGGATAAAAGAAAACCCCAAGGCCTTTTACTCGTATGTCAGAAATATGAGGATGACTAGGGGGACCGTAGGTCCGGTCAAGGACAATAGCGGGAGACTGTGTGTTGAGCCGGAAGAGATAAGTGAGGTTTTGAATGAGTACTTCTCTTCGGTATTTACGAATGAGAAGGGGTGTATTACTGAAGAGGACGGTGTGAAACAGACTGGTAAGCTCGAGGAAGTGCTCGTTAGGAGGGAAGATGTGTTGGGGTTTTTGAATAACTTGAAGATAGACAAGTCTCCCGGGCCTGACGGGGTATATCCAAGGATGTTATGGGAAGCAAGGGATGAAATTGCAGAGCCGCTGGCAATGATCTTTTCATCTTCTCTGTTGACGGGGGTGGTACCAGGTGATTGGAGGGTGGCAAATGTTGTGCCCCTGTTCAAGAAAGGGAATAGGAACAACCCTGGGAATTACAGGCCAGTTAGTCTTACTTCGGTGGTAGGCAAGTTGATGGAAAAGGTGCTGAGGGATAGGATTTCTGAGCATCTGGAAAGACACTGCTTGATTCGGGACAGTCAGCACGGTTTTGTGAGGGGTAGGTCTTGCCTCACAAGCCTGATTGAATTCTTTGAGCAGGTGACCAAGCAAGTGGATGAGGGTAAACCAGTGGATGTGGTGTACATGGATTTTAGTAAGGCATTTGATAAGGTCCCCCATGGTAGACTTATGGAGAAAGTCAGGAGGCATGGGATAGTGGGGAATGTGGCCAGTTGGATTAAGAATTGGCTAACTGATAGAAGGCAGAGAGTGGTCTTAGATGGTAAATACTCAGCCTGGAGCCCAGTTACCAGTGGCGTGCCACAGGGATCAGTTCTGGGTCCTCTCCTGTTTGTGATTTTTATTAACGACTTGGATGAGGAAGTCGAAGGGTGGGTCAGTAAATTTGCAGATGATACAAAGGTTGGTGGAGTTGTGGATACCGAGGAGGGCTATTGTCGTCTGCAAAGGGACTTGGATAGGTTGCAGTGCTGGGCTGAAAAGTGGCAGATGGAGTTTAACCCTGAAAAGTGTGAGGTCGTCCATTTTGGAAGGACAAACACGAATGCAAAATACTGGGTTAACGGTAGGGTTCTTGGGCATGTGGAGGAGCAGAGAGACCTTGGGGTCTATGTGCATAGATCGTTGAAAGTTGCAACTCAAGTGGATAGGGCTGTGAAGAAGGCATATGGGGTGTTAGCGTTCATTAGCAGAGGGATTGAATTTAAGAGCCGTGAGGTGATGATGCAGCTGTACAGGACCTTGGTAAGGCCTCATTTGGAGTACTGTGTGCAGTTCTGGTCGCCTCATTTTAGGAAGGATGTGGAAGCCTTGGAGAGGGTGCAGAGGAGATTTACCAGGATGTTGCCTGGAATGGAGAATAAGTCTTACGAGGAAAGGCTGAACATTCTAGGCCTCTTCTCATTAGAACGGAGAAGGATGAGGGGTGACATGATAGAGGTTTATAAGATGATCAGGGGAATAGATAGGGTAGACAGTCAGAAACTTTTTCCCCGGGTGGAGCAAAGCGTTACAAGGGGTCATAAATTTAAGGTGAAGGGTGGGAGATATAAGGGGGATGTCAGGGGAAGGTTCTTTACCCAGAGAGTGGTCGGGGCATGGAATGCCTTGCCTGGGGAAGTTGTTGAGTCAGAAACTTTAGGGACATTCAAACGGCTTTTAGATAGGTATATGGATAAAGGAGAATGATGGGGTATAGATTAAATTGTCCTTGACAGAGGACAAAGGATCGGCACAACATCGTGGGCCGAAGGGCCTGTTCTGTGCTGTATTTTTCTATGTTCTATGTTCTATGAGAGGAGGTAAAATGGCAATAAAGTTTGGCAGGTAAAATTGTTTTGGAGCAATGGGTGAGTTATGGAAGTTATTTCAGGTACAGGCTAGGTACATTCCAACAAGGGCAAAAGGAGGGTGTATGATGCATGTCAGGTGAATTCTTCAAGCGAGAACCAGGCCAAATACAATAAGTTGAGAGGAGAAGTGAAGAGGAACATAAGACTGACAAAGTGAGAATATGAGAATAGAATGGCAGTTAACATAAAAGGGAATCCAAAAATTATCTACCAATGTTTTAAGTAGTGTTAGGGCCGTGTTGTGGGTGGTTCCCACTGTTCAACTCCCACTTGACCACAGCAAACGTTTTTTGTTATTGGGGTTTAACCCCTTTTTGTTTTATTTATCAGATAAATAGACCAGGGACAGGTTTTTATGTATGTTTAAAACAGAAGATCACTTATTTATTCAGCAGTAGGCTTTATACCGCATTTAGAACGCATGCTCGCACATGTGCATACACACACACACAAAACGAGACCAGGAGGAAAAGGAGTAAGTGGTTTTCAGGTGAGGTACAATTTCGGGATTCACAGTAAACTTGTTGAATTCTCTGAGGTCAAGTTCTCCCGTTGGTTGCAGGCCTGAGGTGTTGGTAGATTTCTCTCTTGGTTGTAAGTCTGGTTTAAAGGCAGAGGATCACTTCCAATTTCACTGCTGCATGAGTTAAAAATTTGGAATTTTCAGCAGGGCGTCTCCCTTTTGGCTTGCTGGATTTTCTCCCAGCCCTTAGCTGAACAAGCTGTTCTGTGATGCTTTCTGGGAGTCTCTCCCTCTTTCCCTCCCTTTCTCCCTCTCTCTCTGGCTACCTTTTAAAGGTAAGTGTTTGTCACATCTCGCCTCCGCTGTGGGGCGGGGATTTTCATCCCTGTCTTGACTGACAATGGCCCAGAATGTGGTTACTTCACATCTTCTTTATTTCAGAAGAGCCCATTCAATTCAATTCAGGAATGAGTAGGATGCATTTAGGATGGGTGCAGCTGACGCCTCTTAGCTTTCAAGGTATCTTGTTCATACCAGCCAGTGGACAGTTTGAAGCACATTGTTCACTTTTTTAAAAGAGAGGTCCATTTTTATAACTCTGAGTGAGTTCTTGTGGTTTTAATCACTGCACTTCTCGTAAGCATGACACCTCCCCCAAAAGGAAAAAAAAGGAAATTCCTCTTTCATTTAATTTTTTTAAAAACGAAAGATGATAAAGGGTCACACGAATGCACACTAATTTCATTCACTCCTCAATCTTACAACTGCTACAACTGGCATTGCCTGTAGCAGCCATTTCTTCAAGTTTGGAATTTTTTCATCCTTCCTTTGGATGAGGTACCATAAAATAAATTGCATTTCTTTTGGTTGTGTTGTCAAATGGGGCTGTAGTTTCTCTCGCATCAGTTTGCAGTACTTTTAGAATGTTAACCTCAATAAGCTTGTGGTTGTTGGTGAGTCTTGTAGTATGCAAATTTCTGTTACTGCATTGTTCTGGATGGGTGACAAATTTCCCTGTCTGTAAAAGCTTCAACTCCTTAACTATTGCTTCTACAACACATGTCTTCAACAATTAAGGTTCTGGCACATTGATAATTCTTATCTCTAGGGTGATAGTGGGTGATAAATTGTTCTTTAGTCCCTGTGTGGTGTCTGGGATTTCCTTCTGCCTCTTGTTCTTGCTGAGTTCTGAATCTAAATTGTTGGGTTTGATTAGCTTTGGATTTGGAACCTGATCATTTGATTCTTCAGTGGGTATATCCACGCTGACCTCACTTCTAGTTTTCTTGTGATTTTCATAAGTGTTGCTTACTTTAGGGTATTTTACCTTCTCTCTTTTTACTTCAGGGATGGGTTTTTCCCTATTCTGCCCCATGTCCTCTAGGACATAACTGCTCGCAGGTGGCTGTCCAGCTTTCACTGCACTCCCCTGTGGCGCTTCAGCTAGCTGAGGCATCTCTCTCACTTTTGGCTCACCTGTTTGGCAACATTGCTTGTCCCTATTTTAAATTTTTAAAGACGGTTTCAGCTAAAGATATAGCTGGTGCTTTTCCTTCAAACTTTGCTGCTTTTATCTTAGCTACTTTCAATTTTCATGGCTCTATCTTAACTCCTTTAAATTCTTCTGACACTATCTTGGCCTTTTTAAATTCTACTGGCTTTCCTTTAGCCTCTTTATTCTTTACTAGCCTTATCACCCCCTGTGGGATTTTTGGAACTTCCTCAGTCCTCTGCAGTTGTGCAGAGTTTTGTTTGTTTTCCTCAGTTTCTCCAATCTCCGTGGACTGTTCTGGGTACAATACTGTACTTCTTGCCAAGTCATTGCCCAGCAATAGGTCGACCCCCTTCCCTGCATGGTAAGCTTGGAATGATCCCAATCGTCACTACCCCGATGACCAACTTACTCTGTAGGTAATCTTTAATTAAGGGAACCTTCAAGCATTTGCCAGTAAACCCTTTTACCAATACCATGGTATTTGTTTTGTTTTTGGGTGGCATTTCTGTAAATTTGACTGTAAATTTAAAGTTGTGTTTGAAAACAACTGGTATCCCTGAGGATGGTTATCTCTTTGCCTGGTGCCTGGGATGCAAACTGAGTCATTTTTCCTTTTTGTAATAAGTTCTGGTATGTGTTCTGTTCTTGGGTTATATGAGAACTACTACTTTCATAGCCATAGATGCAGTGTCTCCTGTTGGTTTTTTGGAATACCAGCAATTTGCCTGGACATGCCCAGATTTCCCACACTGGAAACACATTGGGCAGACCCCTACTGGTTTATCACCTGGGTTCCTTTTAATAGTTGGAGACTGATTTGATGAATTTCTGTCTATATGCTTCAGATCCTAACTCATATATGCATTTAGAATTGCAGTTTTACTTTGTTCATAGTCAGAGGAACAATCGTATAACAGGGAAAAAGCTTCACGAGTCCTACCCTTTGTTACGACCACTCAGGACAAAGTCCCCAATCAATATATGTAATTCTGATAGCGGTGGGAACAACGCACGGTCAATTCAGTCCCGTCACTCCACAGGTCGCATCATATTTCTTTAGGCTTTCCAAATCGAAGGAAAAAAGCAGTCGAATTGAACAATATAGTAACCCCCGAATAAAGCGAACCAAGCCAGGTATCTTTTAGATATCAACAAATTAACTATTTATTTAAAAACACTAAAATCTTAAGCACTACTAAGATAAACCATTATCTAAAGACCATATAACTTATTTAAAAACTCTTAACTCCCGCATTAGCATACATATACTTGGTTTTAAATTAGTTGACTGAAAAAATAAAGTCTTTACAAATTATGTTCCTGCCGAATGGTCTTCCAATACAACGCAAAGTTCACTTGCAGTCTTCCAAGACGTGATGAAAACAGAAGGCCCTTCAGAGATGGGGGGTCAACTGTTCGATTGTTGCAGTATTAAATACTTCTTTCTATCCCAGCGATTAAACACAGCAGATATCATTAACTGGTTGTGAAAGAAAAAAGCTTTTTTCTTTTTTATGGAATTGATTCAGCTTGAAGCTTTATAGAATTTTGAGAGAGAAATAACACAGTTTTTCTTCCTTTAGTATAAATTGTCTCGGCTCTCAACTGACTGTTGCTCAGCAAATATTAAAAGTCAAAACTGCAACATTGAATCTCATGTCCTCTCTCCCTCTGGCTATTGCTTGGCAACCAGAATGCACTCTGGAGAGCTCTTAAAGTTGCACTGTTCTTTTTACAGTCCTAAAGGCACACCTCAATATTTCCGAGGGGGAAAAAAGAAACACAGGACCGTGATACCATGACTGCACCTTATAAGGGGAGAGCCCAAATTCTTTCGGCCATTTTTAGCTTGGTACCTATTTTCTCAAATGAGAGAAAATATGACTCAACCTCATTAAATTTTGGCACTAGTCTTGAATGTCAGTACATCAAAGCTTTGCTCTCCATTGAGGATAAGGTTGGAGTGGCTGGTGGCATTTTCATTTTGGGTTTGCAGCCTTGCTGATTCGAACTGCTTCACCTCTTCTGCTGAAACTCCCTTTTTCCTTTTGAAAAGCTTCCTTTTCCTTCTGAAACTGTATTTCCTTTCTTTTCAACTATAACTGTATTTTCCTTTTCCATCTGCAACTGTATTTTCCATTTCCATCTGCAACTGTATTCTAGATAGAACTACCTTTTCAGACTCTGATTACATGCTTTCTTCTGGTTCAGGGGCAAGTTTAAAATAGTTAGCTAGACTCTTCACCCGTTAAGGTTTCTTTGCTTTTTAGTTTAGTTTAGAGATACAGCACTGAAACAGGCCCTTCGGCCCACCGAGTCTGTGCCGACCATCAACCACCCATTTATACTAATCCTACACTAATTCCATATTCCTACCACATTCCCACCTGTCCCTATATTTTCCTACCACACCACCTACCTATACTAGGGGCAATTTATAATGGCCAATTTACCTATCAACCTGCAAGTCTTTGGCATGTGGGAGGAAACCGGAGCACCCAGAGAAAACCCACGCAGACACAGGGAGAACTTGCAAACTCCACACAGGCAGTACCCAGAATTGAACCCGGGTCGCTGGAGCTGTGAGGCTGCAGTGCTAACCACTGCGCCACTGTGTTTGAAAGTGATTCCCATCTCTGTAGCTAAGCTTTTCAAATCTTCAATACTTAATTTATTTACCTTATCAGGGAATATCCCTCCCTGTCTCCAAATCCCTTAGCATTAAATGTGGCCATCTCTTTTGTTTCTAGCACCATAGAGAAAAACAGAAGAATACAAGAAAATCTGTTTGTTTACTTTTCCACAATTTTAGAAGTCAGTTTTCCTCCTGGTCTCCATATCTCTCGTTTGTCTGGCGGTTCAGATCCTGGCTTCGAACCCCTAATTTATTAGTCATGTGGTAAGGAGCGTGGCTGGTTCCCACTTTTCAACTCCTGCCTGACCGCAGATAGTGTTTTTTTGTTAGGGTTTAAACTCCTTCAGTTATATGTCAAATAAATAGACAGGGACAGGTTTTCTTGTAGGTTGAAAACAGGAGATCAATTAATTATTGAGCAATATGTCTTATCCCGAAATGTTCGCAACCACATCCGCTCACACATTCACTCACGCACACAAGAGACAGAGAGAAAAAGGGGTAAGTGGTTTTCAGGTGAGTTAACGTTTTGGGGTTCACCGTAAAGCTGTTGAATTCTCTCGGAAGTCAAGTTCTCGGTTGCAGGCCTGAGGTGTTTGTAGTTTTCTCTCGGTTGAAGACAGAGGATCCCTTCCAATTTGACTGCGTATGCAAGGTAAAAATGTGGAATTTTCAGCAGGGCGCCTCCCTTATGGCTTGCTGGACTTTCTCCCTGCCCTTAGCTGGACAAGCTGTTTGGTGACAGTTCTCTCTTGGAGCCGCTCCCTCCCTCCCTCCCCTCTTTCCCCCCCCCCCCCCTCCCTCTCTCTCTTTTTCCCCCCCCCCCTCCCCTTTTTTAAGGTAAAAGTTTGTTGCATCACGCCTCTGCTGGGAGACAGGGATTTTCTTCCCTGTAGTAAAAGCAAAATATTGCAGATGCTGGAAATCTGAATTAAAAAAACGGAGTACTGGAAATACTCAGTGGGTCGGGCAGCATCTGTGGAGAGAGAAACAGTTAACGTTTCAGGTCTGTGACTATTCATCAGAACTGTCAAAGGATAGCAATGTAATGGACTTTGAGCAAGTGAAAATGGAGAGGGGGGAAGACGAACAAAAGGGGAGGTGTGTAAAAGGGCAGGAGAGATTAAATGACAAAGATGTCACCGAACAAAGGCAAAGGGAGCACTAGTAGTTGTATGAAAAGACAAAGCATTAGTCCAGAGAGAGTGTTAATAGCAGAATAATGAGCAGCTCTGTCCAAAATCAAAAACCTGAAAAACAGATTTATAACAGGCACATGGTTAAAAATAAAGGAATAAAATAAAGGCAGTCATTGTGAAAGGTCACAGACCTGAAACGTTAACTCTGCTTCTCTCTCCACAGATGCTGCCTGACCTGTTGAGTATTTCCAGCACTTTGTTTTTATTTCAGATTTCCAGCATCCACAGTATTTTGCTTTTATATGGGAAATTGGGCTTCATAAATAGAGGTATTGAGTACAAAATCAGCGAAGTTGTGCTGAACCTTTTATAAAACTCTAGCTAGACTACAACCAGCATATTGTGTCCAGTTCTGGTCGTCACACTTTAGGAAGGATGTGAGAGCCCTTGAGGAAGGTGCAGAGGAGATTTAGTTGAATGGTTACAGGGGTGATAGAATTCAGCTGCAAGGTTAGGTTAGGGTTGCTCTCCTTGGAGCAAAGGAGATTGAGGGGAGATTTGATAGAGATGTACAGTATTGACAGGTTTAAATAAGGTAGATAAAGAAAAGCTGTTCCAGTTAGCTGATTACAAGGACTAGGGGATGCAGATTTAAGGTTTTGGGCAGGCGATACAGGAGAAATGTGAGAACTTTTTTACGCAATGAGTGGTAATGGTCGCTGCCTACGAAGGTGGTGAAAATGAAAACTATGAATAATTTCAAATGAAAATTGAATGTGCACTTGAGGGAAATAAATCTGCAGTGTTGCAGGGATAGAGCAGAGGAATGGGACTGATTGTGTTGCTCCTCAGAGCTGGCATGGACTCGATAGGCTGAATGGCCTCCTTCAGTGCCGTAATATCTCTTGACTATTATTGAACTCAATGCACCATGTGGGAATTCTATTTGACTATTTTCTTTGTGTTTCTAATTCTATTAAAACCCATCTAGAATGACATAGCTCCATTTTTTTTATTCCACTGGACTGTGGATTCTTGAGACACGCAACTTATTTTTGTTTTGCGAAAGGCAGGTAATTTTTGCATGGCAATGTTTTCCTCGGAGCGTTTTGATCAAATTTAAATTTTGCATTCTTGCCATTTTTTGACCATTGCTGTTTTGTCAGATTAAATATTGCTGCAGCTTATTTAGCAGTGAAAAGTTGGTACAGCAGGACCCATGTGGAAATTTGTGATTTGCAGTATTTGATGTTTGAACTTTTTTATTCGTTCAATGGATGTGGGCATTGCTGGGCATTTATTGCCCATCCCTAATTGCCCTTGAGAAACTGGCTTGCTAGGCCATTTTGGAGGGCATTTAAGAGTCAACCACATTGCTGTGGGTCTGAAGTCACATGCAGGCCAGGTAAGGACGGAAGATTTCCTTCCCTAAAGGACAGTAGTGAACCATTTGGGTTTTTACAATGATCAATAATGGTTTCATGGTCACCATTGGACTAGCATTTTAATTCCAGATTTTTTTCATTAATTGAATTCAAATTTCACCATCTGCCGTGTTGGGATTCGAACCCATGTTGCCAAGTCTTTAGCCTGGGCCTCTGGATTACTAGTCATTTATGAACTCATTTATGTAGTGCCTTATCTTTTACAGTAAGAAATTTTGCCCTATGCATTTGCTATCTCCTTGTGAGGAAGTGGAAAGTGTGCACTTTTCTTGCGATAGAGGCTTAAAACACATTGAACCTTTATAGTGAATTTTCTTGTGCAGTATTGCTTACTCCTTCCCTGAGACAATTTGGAGCTTTTCGGAAAGGAGTCCCTGAATTACTCTTAATGGTATGTTGCGACTGCTCAGAGTAAAAATGGGTTCTAGCAAGCAGAATTGTTACGAGTACCTATTGGTGTCATCTATCTCTGTCATTTTAGTTAAGCTGAATATCATAATTGGTTAATTGTAGGACAGGACAAAATCTTATTCTGCACCTGCCTAGTTCCCTGCTGAGTGGAGGTTCAAAATATTTGGTTATGTGAATGAATTAAGCATTTTATTTTTAACTTGCAAGATATTTTTCTGATGAGTACTGTTTCCTATCCCATTACATGTTCATAGACACTGCCTCCTTTAAACACAAAAGGAGGTATGATTTTTCATAATTTTTTGCTTTTGTTTTCTAACTCAATTTTCTGCAGAGAGCATTCAAGGTTACCAACTCAGCCATTATGTGAAAGCCACAAGAATGAGTCCAAGAGAAGGCAGGAAAGAAATGGATTAAAGTCCCGTCTTCCACAATGCCCAGAAAAGGTGACTGAGCACATTGTATCTAATCATTGCATGGCTGAACATTCATATTTGTAACATTAGGATCAAGCCACAGGATCTAAATGAGATCCCTCATAAACTGATATGGCAGTAGTAATATTTATAATACCATCTAACTCGTCATTTTCAATGGATCTGCTGCATGTGTCTCCATTCATACTCCCACCGAGTGTCTGATGTTGCTGGTACTGGAATTCTATACTGTTCCCTCTTCTCTCTTTGAAAACAAGGCAGATTACACACCAGAAATGCTCTGCTTACATCAGAATATGTTGCCAACATATAATGCATGGTGCACTTCTCTATCATATTTCACAATGTTGTACCTGTACATGCTGATTGCAGGTTAAGCTTTAGATGAACTAAAGAATGATTGATAACTTTGAAGAATGGTGAATAACAACAAATTATAGAGCCTTTAACATAATAAAATATCCCAAGGGCTTTCACGGATGTTACAAAGCAAAATTAGACACTGACCATTTAAGGCGATATTAGGGCAGATGGCCAAAAGCTGATTCAAAGAGGTAGGTTTTAAGCAGCATCTTCAAGAAAGAAAGGGACAGAGGCAGAGAGGTTTAGGGAAGAAATTACAGAGCTTAGAGCCTCGGCAGTGGAAGGCATGGCCACCAGTGTTGGAACAGTTAAAATCAGGGATGCTCAAGAGGCCAGAATTAGATGAACGGAGATATCTCTGAGGATTGTGGGGCTAGAGGAAATTAGAGGTAGGGTGGGGTGGGGCCTTGGATGGATTTGAAAATGGGGATGAGAATTTTAAATTTTGAAGATGCACGTACAGGTACTAACCTCTGATTACTTTGCTTTATTAGACGCTGTCACCTATAAATGATTCAGACAATTTAATGATCAAATTGAAGTCTCTAATTCATGATGGATATATAGCCTTATTGGACAAGCGTGCCCACAATGCAGAACATGCCTTCTTGCAGGTGCTGAACCTAGTGGATCCTGAAAATAATGTTGAGGTATGTTTATGATTGTCTCGGATTTAATTATAGATGTTGTTTTCAGATGGTAAAGGAACTTGAGTATGAGGCTTGGCCTTTCAGCTAGATTTTTCAGAGTGGAAGAAATGGTATTAAATATGTGGAAAATTAGTGTGTCCTTAAAGAAGTTTTTAATTTCAAATGCAGTGGAAGCTTGATATTACAAATTTCATTGTAATGAGCTTTCCTTCCCAGCAGATCCCAACAAAAGCTATTTTGAAGCCAGTAGTAATCAGATCTTAATGAAGTTACACTAGTATGCATTCAAGTTATTTAATGGAGTGATATTGCCCTTGAACTGTTGCCAGTGCATTTACTGTTTACTCTTAGTTGCGTTCCTTCCTTGGCATTGTTCAGTCCTCAATGAACCCTCACTTAAACACCTTTAAAGGTGTTTTAGATGTTTGACTTTGGGGGAGCTTATCCTTGCCCGAAATTCCATTTTTTACAGACTGCGTTGGAGCCAATTTCTGGGGTGCTGCTGGGCTCCGTTGTATACTATGGGGATCCAAAGTATCAATTCCTGGGACTGGTTCCTGCACTTACTGAAACCAGTAATATTAATCCAATGGCACATTACAGATGCATGGTTTTTAAAAAATGCTATTTAGAGCTTGCAGAGAGACACTTTTGTCAGTTGCAAAGTGACTATACAGGTAACAAAAAAACACATGGCAGAAGTTTGAAATGGAGAAAATGTTGGAAATGTGCAAATTGCTGGTATCTGAAGGAGAAATTCTGAAGATCCCCAGTAGAATGCTTTTCTGTTCAGTTTCAGACTGTCCTGTA
The DNA here is from genome assembly GCF_036365525.1 of Heterodontus francisci. Lineage (NCBI taxonomy): Eukaryota > Metazoa > Chordata > Chondrichthyes > Heterodontiformes > Heterodontidae > Heterodontus > Heterodontus francisci. Next base: position 102,614,395 of record NC_090380.1, on the reverse strand, counting down.
TTTCCATATTTTCTGTTTTACTCCATACAACAACAGTAATGCATTTATATAGCGCCTTTAATATATAACACTGAAGAGTGCCTGCAGAGTCTCATCGACAGGTTTGCAGCTGGCTGCAATGAATTTGGCCTAACCATCAGCCTCAAGAAAACGAACATCATGGGGAAGGACGTCAGTAATGCTCCATCCATCAATATTGGCGACCACGCTCTGGAAGTGGTTCATGAGTTCACCTACCTAGGCTCAACTATCACCAGTAACCTGTCTCGAGATGCAGAAATCAACAAGCGCATGGGTAAGGCTTCCACTGCTATGTCCAGACTGGCCAAGAGAGTGTGGGAAAATGGCGCACTGACACGGAACACAAAAGTCCGAGTGTATCAGGCCTGTGTCCTCAGTACCTTGCTATATGGCAGCGAGGCCTGGACAACGTATGCCAGCCAAGAGCGACGTCTCAATTCATTCCATCTTCGCTGCCTCCGGAGAATACTTGGCATCAGGTGGCAGGACCGTATCTCCAACACAGAAGTCCTCGAGGCGGCCAACATCCCCAGCTTGTGTACACTACTGAGTCAGCGGCGCTTGAGATGGCTTGGCCATGTGAGCCGCATGGAAGATGGCAGGATCCCCAAAGACACATTGTACAGCGAGCTCGCCACTGGTATCAGACCCACCGGCCGTCCACGTCTCTGCTTTAAAGACGTCTGCAAACGCGACATGAAATCCTGTGACATTGATCACAAGTCGTGGGAGTCAGTTGCCAGCCTTCGCCAGAGCTGGCGGGCAGCCATAAAGACAGGGCTAAAATGTGGCGAGTTGAAGAGACTTAGTAGTTGGCAGGAAAAAAGACAGAGGCGCAAGGGGAGAGCCAACTGTGCAACAGCCCCGACAAACAAATTTCTCTGCAGCACCTGTGGAAGAGCCTGTCGCTCCAGAATTGGCCTTGATAGCCACTCCAGGCGCTGCTTCACAAACCACTGACTACCTCCAGGCGCGTATCCATTGTCTCTCGAGATAAGGAGGCCCAAAAGAAAAGAAAGAAATATAGTCAGATGTCTCAAGGCACTTAGCACGAGCGTTATCAAAAAAAATTTGACACAAAGCCACATGAGGTATTAGAGCAGATGACTATTCAGTCCTAACTGAATTCCCACTCAAAAAGCACCTTTAAATTTTTCTATTCAGCAGATCTGGCAGCATCTGTGGAGAGAGAAGCAGAGTTAATGTTTCAGGTCAGTGACCTTTCATCAGACCTGAAGTGAAACGTTAACTCGGCTTCTCTCTCCACAGATGCTACCAGACCTACTGCGTATTTCCAGTATTTTCTGTTTTAATTTCAGATTTCCAGCATCTGCAATATTTTGCTTTTATTTAAATTTTTCTGGTTGCTTGACTCTTGACATTCAATGGCATTACGATCGTTAAATCCCCCACTATCAACGTCCTGGGGTTACCATTGACCAAAAACTGAACTGGAGTAGCCATATAAATACAGTGGCTACAAAAGCAGGTCAGAGGCTAGGAATCGTGCGCCGAGTAACTCACCACCTGACTCGTCAATTTCTGTCCACCATCTACAAGGCACAAGTCAGGAGTGTGATGGAATACTCTCCACTTGCCTGGATGGGTGCAGCTCCAACAACACTCGAAGCTTGACACCATCCAGGACAAAGCAGCCCGCTTGATTGGCACCCTATCCACAGACATACACTCCCTCTAAAACCGACGCGCAGTGGCAGCAGTGTTTGTACCATCTACAAGATGCACTGCAGCAACGCACCAAGGCTCCTTAGATAGCACCTTCCAAACCCTTGACCTCTACCACCTCGAAGGACAAGAGCAGCAGATGCATGGGAACACCACTACCTGCAAGTTCCCCTCCAAGCCACACCATTCTGACTTGGAACTATATCGCCTTTTCTTCACTGTCATTGGGTCAAAATCCTGGAACTCCCTTCCTAACAACACTGTTCGTGTAGCTACACCACGTGGACTGCAGCGGTACAAGAAGGTGGCTCACCACCACCTTCTCAAGGGCACATAGGGATGGGCAATAAATGCTGGCCTAGCCAGCGATACCCATATCCCATGAACAAATAAAAGAAATACCTTGTTTTGGTAGATCTTAAATAAGCTTCAGTGAAATCAATATATAGTTTCCAAGGATGTCTTCGTTTTAATTAAAGGCATAAACCATGGATCTTAATTCACCAGCAATGCCAACAAATTGAATCTTTATTACATATCTAGTTGTCAATTGTTTTTGTCTTTACTAGGAAGTGCCTTTCTCTACTATCGAATATGTGATAATTATCTATGGTCATGCCTGTGCCCTCCTTGGTATTGGACTGCCTGAGGTAAGAACCATAATTTTCTCTTTTTTTTTTCTCGTGAGTTGTCAATTAGTAATATAGGTAAGCATGTTTGAAATGTGCTACGTATGATTTAAATTATCATGTCACTATCTGACCCAGAAATCTACCTAATCAGTGGACCCCATGGGTGATAGCTCCTGTCTTATTTTCCTCCTACTGATGGTCATGGTGAGGTGCAGTTCCACGGTTACCGTTAGCATACCAATACCTCACTCAAGTGGCAGTGTTTATATTTGAATCTAGACGTTGGATGTTAGCATGCTATTCAGTGCTGGGGATAATCTTCACCCAATGTTCACATACAGGAACTTTTCACTCTGAATCTTTGGATACCAGTCGCTAACAGAAACGCAGGCTAATTTTCTCCTCCCGAGCATGAGACATTGAGGTGAATTGCATTTCATCCATGGCTGCCTGGATCAGCTAACTGCACCGGGGTTAAAACTTGGGACCTTTCCAGTTCCTATACTTCAGAACATCCCCCAACCCTTGTGTAGCATTCCGTATAGTGCATTTAAAATAGTGATGCACTTGGGAGCCCCATGCAAATATCTAATAAGGCATTTTCTGCCTATACCTACTCGCCTATATGGGAAAAGTGCTGACCACTTCTTTCCCCCTCCACACCACCCCCCCCCCCCAAACGCCCCCGCTGACCCAACTATAAAGCTCTTGCGAAGTAATTGTAAAAGTGCAAGTTTCTGATTGTAGTAGCAGATAAAGGTACGTACTGCCTCGAGCATGATTGCTAGGTGGTTTATTATTAAGTGATTTTAATGTATTGCATGCATTAATAAAATCTTATGAAGTGTATACTGTTGCATACAGGAGCACTTAACAAATAATGGCAATGCCATAAGTTTAGCATTTTTTTTCAATTAAATTCAATTTCAGTTTATTGTCTGTACGGAAGTTCATTTCGGGTACATTGCTTATTCATTAAAATTCAATCGGGTAATTTTCTTTTTTATTCATTTCACAAAAGTCTAACTCGATTAAAATATGTTAACTAATTCCAGTATATTAAAATAATCAATCAATCATTGAGTCCCATCATGAGTGTGTATCCTCATCCATTCATCAAGCTCCTGTTAAAAGTTTTTATAGAACAAGGCACGAACGAGTTCAAGAACAGATTTGTCCTGCATCTAAGGGATTTTTGTCTTTTCCCTAAATGCATCCACAAGTAATAATGACACAAGGGGTGATTCTCGCTGTTTTCATAACACTCTTTACTTCTGTCAAAATTCTTCGAACAGATTTCGTCAAAAAAAGATCTGCTCATCAAATTCCTTTCATACCTGATTCAACAATCTCCGTACTCTTAAACAATCTCCATTCCTAAGACAACAGTACCAGGCGAAACATCCACAAAGGATGCTTTGAAGGACTCGTGATGAAATAAACAATGAAATGGAAGAATTATAAATTTTAAAAAGTCAACGGCTAAACAAAATCATAAGATGATACTTGTACACAGAAAAAATGACATAGCAGCCATTGACCCCCCCCCCCCCCCCCTGCCCCCGTACTGGAAATCCACAACCTCATCCTTGTCTGAAATGGCTCTGGGGAGAACCCTTTTGAAATTGAAAGCTATTGCATATTAATGACTGATCGACATGAATGGACGAACTGAGGATGCTGGAGACAGTCTGGCTCATAACCAAACCAAGATGAATAAGGCAACATCATAACAGAATGGTTCCCGTTCAAACACCAAATAATGGCCATGGTTATCATGCCTTGAAGCATTGTGTGGTAACCACGGGAGAGAGTTACACATCTCCTAACAAGCTAATGAGAGATTTTTACCTTTAAAAGGTAGCTCTGTGGGGAGAGAGAGAGGGCGGGTTGGGGGGGGGTGGTGTGCGTGTTGGTGGTGGAGAGATCAAGCCAACATCATAGCCCATGAGAAGGATCCAGAGAAGAAAATAACCCTGCTGACCAAGAACAGCCACCACAGCAGATGCATCATAAAATGACTGAGTCTAACCATCTGAGAAGTTAACAAATGACACACACCAGCTTTGGGCTGTATTACAATTAGAGCTCTACAATACCTCCAAGTTCAAGACTGCAAATAATCAGGCCTTCAGCTTTTTAAAGAAAGTCTTCTTCCCGAGAAGGCTCAATAATCTTCTGTAAACCACAAACTTACCACCTGTCAGTAATAAGCCATATAGAAAAGTTTCATAACAGATCTACTCGAAAGGATTTTAACTTTGAGGTAATATAATTGTGTAAATCCTTTGGTCATCACATCACTACACTGTTCCCCCTGCGATTCAATTTAACATCTACTTTAATACCGAAATACTTAAAGCTGGTGACTGTTTCGGTATCCACATCATGAATTTTTACGGGAACAATATAATTAGCTGGCTTTTTCCTAAAGTCTGTAACTAATTATTTTGTCTTATTTCGTACAATTTGAGAATTGTTATTGCACCATTTTACAAACCTCTCCGCTGAGTCCCTATAATTTATTATGAGGGCCCCAAGTACCGTATCATCAGCATACTTCAGAATCATTGTCATCGTGCTCTGATCGGCAATCATTCGTGTAGAAGATGAAAAGCAAAGGTGAGAGTACACAGCCCTGAGAAGATTCAGTATTCATTAACATGGGCTCCGAGTAAATCCCAGAGACACTTAGTCCTATTGTGAAGAAAATTACTAATCCAAAGTAAGATATTAGGATTAACATCAAGGTTTTTCCATTTCTCAATATGCTTAAATGGTTGCATAGTATTGAAAGTTGAAAAGAAATCAGCAAAGGTGGTATGAGTATCGTTGCCTAATCTAGCTGTCTGCTGTTGGATCAAATGGACTCAGGTCACAACAGCATTGTCCACTGATTTGAGGCTGATACACAAGCTAACTGCTATGTGGAAGAGGATCTAAAAGACACTTTGACACAATGCGCTCAAAATACTTAATGACTATCGATGGAGGAGCAACTGGTCGGTCATCATTCAGCTCAACAGGCCGCAAGTTCTTAGCAAACGGAACGATGATGGCTGATTTCCAACAGCAAGGAATAGTATGCGTATCAAACAATTTCTGAAAGACCAGAGAAAAAGGAACTGCCAACTGATGAGCATGTTCCTTAATTTTTCTGCTGATCTGATCTGGGCTGCATGCTTTCCGTGGATTCACTCGCTTGAATTGCTTCTCTACCTCCAATTTATTAATAGTGATGTGATATTCTTCTAATTCATTAAACCACTGACCACCTCCAGGCGCGTATCCATTGTCTCTCGAGATAAGGAGGCCCAAAAGAAAAAGAAAGATGTGATATTCTTCTAATTCATGAAGTGAAGCCTACTGCCAAATCACATGTTTCTTAAATTTATCATTTTTCAAATCAACCAGAAAATCCATTCAATTTATTAGCATCATCACAAGGATTGTCTGCAGAGAGGAAAGGGTCATTTCTCATTTTCAGTGGAAAACTATAATTTTATGCACACACTTACATCTCTGGGATTATTTATCCTAAAACAATTATGCGAGTGTCATGCAGGCCCTTGTGTGCCAAGAATGCGGCATATTAATTTTGCCACATGGGCATTAAATTTCAAATTGTTGCTGGGAAGAAGAGAAGGCCTGATACAAGGGTTTGTCAAGGCTCCTTGCTGGAAAGTCATTTTTGCATATTAACAGACAGTATTTGTAGACAAAGGACCACTCCCTGACCCACCCAATACACAAAGCCAGAAGTGGTTATACCAGTCATGCGACTACCTCGCTGGCCAACTTGGGGAGTTTTAAATTGTAGAGACAGTGTTTGAACTGGCAGAAAGCTCCTGGATTGAAAAGACTTCCTCTCGTCCTGTCTGCTCCCATCTGTTTCTCATCATTGAAGACACATGAACCCCGAGAGAGAGAAGTCTCCTACAGTAAACAAGGTTTAAGAAGAATACTGCGCCTTAATGGAAAGCAAGATCAACCTACAAAAGGACTCTACAGTGAGATCGAAGAACTGTAACAAACTCTTCGGGTATTGCCTCAAACTTTCCACTTTTTCTTTTTTTTCTTTCTCTATTTGCAGGTGCGTATCGCGTATGCATGCTAGCGTGGGGCGTGGCGTGTATCCGTAGGCGTTAACCAAATTAGAGTTTTTATTTAATTTTAATAAATTTCACTTCTTTAAAACCTAAGAGAGCCTGTTCGTGCTCATTTCTTTTCCTTATAATTGGAAAACGGTGAACAAGGATTCACCAAGGGGGAGCTCAAAACACTGTGTTTAGAAATAAAACCCGGTTACAGTAAGACCAGGTGAAGGCTGAGAGGGAACCCTGGACACCTTTCTCACCTGGTCGTAACACTAGTAATTGAGATCTGAAGTTTGTTTTCTCACCAGAGTGAACCAACACACTGATCAATCTTTCAAAGCTGCCACCTTCAGGGCTTTACATGTCATATATTATATGATCCAACGAAAACAACATCATGAGAAACCTTATTTATATCTAAGTTAAATGTACTTGCAGAAACAGTTTTTCCTTGGTGGAACTGGGGAAACACCATTTAGTTTGAAAACATGCTTGGTACAAGCCTGTCCCAGCAACAAACTGACTCACTGGTAAAGACCACAGACCAATGCAAATTGGAAAATAAATCAAGAACTGTGAAACCCTAACAAACTAAACCAATTACTATGGTTAAGATATCCTAGCCCTACTTGCAAATCCCAAGGAGCAAGTCTAACAGATCACTACATGTGAACTGACCCCTAGCATGTGATAGCTGTGACAACAAACCTAACGTATCATTTACCTTGTCGATATCTGTTGTTTGTTTGTGCTTGGTAGCTGTTTGTCTTGTATACTTCATTGTTCTGGAGCCACTAATTCATGTTTTGCTTGACAAGGAGCTGACTGAGGCTGAAAATCAATTTAATAAAATCTTGGAGCAGTTCCCAAAGCAGCGGCTTGACTGTTTGGCATTCTACGGGCTTGGCAAAGTGTACTTCCAACAGAACAGGTTCGTGCCCAGCAAAAAAAAAAATGCACAAATAGAAAATGGTAAGGGGGAAACTTTCTTTGGCAAAATTTAACAAATGGTGTTCCCTAGGGATCTGCACTGGAAACTCTGGTTTTCACCATTCATATTAGTGACTTGGATGAAGGAATAGAGTGTGGTATATTGAAATTTGCAATTGACGTTGAAGTTAGGACAAATGGTAAGTTCCATAAAGTTGCATTAAAGCAGGAAGTTACAAAGGGGGACAGATTAAGTGAGTGGCCAACACTAAGGCAGATGGATTTCAACTTTGGATGTGATGAAGGCAAATTGGAATCTTTTCATAATGGTGAGATACTGAGAGCTATCGAAGAGTACTTAGATTTAGCAGTGTCTGTACACAATTCACTTAAAGCTAGTGCAGAGGTACAAAAAGTAACCGAGAAAGGCTAATGAAATGAGGCCCTTTTGTTTCCAAGAGATTGGGTTGCAAAGAGTCAGGAAGTGATGCTTCAGTGTGCAGAGCCTTGGTCAGACTTAGCTGGAGTACTGTGTTTAGTTTTGGGTACTGTACTTCAGGCCTTGGAATGGCTACAGTGCAAATTCATCAGAATGATACCAGGGCTTAAAGGGTTATATTATATTATGAGGACACATTGCATGAAATTGCTTTATATTCTGAGGATAGAAGGTTAAGGGGCGATCTGGTCAAGTATTAAAAATGATAAAAAGAACTTGACCGGATGTAAACAAATTAACTATTTTCTCGAATGGGGGAATCCTGAACAAGGAGACAAAATCTTAAATATTTTTGTGAAGGTATTTCGGAATGAAATCGGGATTCTGGGTCATTTGAAATATTGAAGACTAGGATTGATGAATAAGCATGTCAAGGGTTATGGAGAGAAGGTGGGTAATTGGTGCTGAGGTACAGATTAGCCATGATCTAATAGAATAGTGGAACAGGCTTGAAAATATAGGAACATAAGAAATAGGAGTTGGAGTAGCCCATACAGTCCCTCAAGCCTGATCTGCCATTCAATACGATCATGGCTGATCATCTGCCTCAATTCCACTTGCCCGCCTGTTCCCTATATTCCTTGGTTCCCTCAGATCAAAACTGAGTATCTCAGCCTTAAATATACTCAATGATAGAGCATCCGCCATCCTTTATGTTAGAGAATTCCAAAGATTCACAACCTTCTGAGTAAAGAAATTTCTCCTCATCTAAGTCCTAAATGATCAACTCCTTATCCTGAAACTGTGTCTCTGTTCTCAATTCCCCAGCCAGGGGAAACAACCATTCTGTCTACCCTGTCAAGCCCCCTCAGAGTCTTGTATGTTTCAATGAGATCACCTTTCATTCTTGTAAACTCGAGAGTATAAGCCCAATTTATTCATCACAGGACAAACCTCTCATCCCAGGAACCAATTTGAGGAAATGAATAGCCTACTTCTGTCTCTGTTCCTGTGTTATCCAGGGTCAATGGTTATTGTAAGTTCTACTTTGTTACCTTTTAGGAACTAGTCAATCTGTGTAGTAGTTTTCCTTAGTAGTTAAATGCGCTAGAGTCTGTGATATGGGAAATTGTACAAGAGTTGTGGAAGAGGTGGGCTTGATTCAGGTTTGACCTGTGCTCAGCCTTGTACAGTTACAACAGTGGTCCTACTAGAAAGCTTATTTTGCACTGCTTCAAATGGTGGTTGTCGGCTCTTCCCTTCCTCCTTACAATCCACTGCCTAGAAAATGGCTGCAATATACTGAAACACACTGTTTATTCTTGTTTCCACTAATGCTTCTCCATTTTCCATTGTGCTTTTCCCCTAGGTTTGCTGATGCTTTAGATCCTTTCACTAAATCCTTAACTATGGTAAACCGCAAGATTGTTCCAGGCATACTAACATGGCCCACAACAACTGTTATAATTGAAGAAACACAGGATGAAAAATTAAAGGTAACCCTTTTTAAAGATATGATTTGTATTTGCTCTTGTAACAAATAATTAAAGAATAGAGTACCAAGAATAGGCCAAAGGGCCATTGAACCCTGTATGTCATTTTGTTAGCCATATCAACTTCCTTAATCATCTCTGCCTTTTCTTTATATCCCTAATACCTTGACATCCCAGGTAAGTCTCCAACACCCTTTAAAGCACCTGAATTAACTTAGTGAACTTCTGGACAGTATTTTCTATATTCTCTCACCCCTTTATGCAACAGTTGTCTTTTCTTACAACCAGCTTAGCTCATTCTAAGATTTTTTATTTGTTTGGCTCTCCCTCTTTGTACGGAAATCCATTCCGCATCTACCTTGTTTATTCCCTTCAATATTCTAAACACCTTGTTCAGATTACTGCTTAATCTTCCCAAGTCTGTCTGTGTCTCTCATAACTCTGTCCCTCCAACCCTATAACCCTCAAGATCGCTGGACTTATCCAATTCTGACCTCTTGCACATCCTCGATTTTATTATTACTGTTGGTAGTCATACCTTCAGCTGCCCAGGCCCTAAGCTCTGAAATTCCCTCCCAAACCTCTCCATCTCTTTCCTTTCTCATCACCTTTTACCTGTCCTAATCTCCTTGTGGCTTGGTGTCAAATTTTGTTAATGCTCTTGTGAAGTACCTTGAATCATTTAACTACATTAAAGGTGCTATATTAATGCAAGTTATTGAATTATCACAGGATATTCTCCAATTATATTTCCTTGGGCAGGGCATCCAATATTACAAGTGACGTCTGGCCAGCATATGATGTATCTACAGTCACAATTCCTCATTTTAATATTCTGTAGCTATGATTTTGAGCATCCTACGTACAAACTCAGAAAACCGGACATTTTTGAAAATATGTTTTTTCCCAACCTCTATCAAAGCTTGTCTAATTCTTTTGAAGGTTCCAGATAGATTGTCTGATTTGAGAAAGGTGGCTGATAAATGATTTCAAAACTGTGACCAACCAATGAAGAATGAATAGTCTGTTAATTTCAAAATAACTCAAACATTTCAGACACAAGCATTCAGTGTAATTTGAATGGCTTGGCCCCTCCCTCAGACTCCTGGCTTCAAACTAACCAAATCAAGTTGATACATGAGTGTGAAGCAGGCTTTTAAATATTGGACACATTGCTTCATTTGATTGCACAGCCCATCTCAAAATCTGGGATTTTGGACGTCCAACCTGTCTCTGATGGAATTTTGCACCTGTGAGCTGTGTTTTAATGACTTGCGCACCTGGTCTTGGACCTTTTTTGTGCATTTACTGGCCCACCCTTGTGCTTCCAAGTTTAGGTTATCCTCCCAACTGCTTTTCTTGTGTCAAAAGTATGCTACTTCACACTTTTACATTAAAGTGCATCTGCTGGCATTCAGCTTAATGCATGACTTTTGTAATTTTCTGCTCTTTTCTATTTTCTATACAACAACAACTTGTGTTTATAAAGCCCCTTGAATTTAGTTAAACATCCCAAGACTTTATCAAACAAAATGTGATACGAGCCACTTGAGCTATTAGGGCAGATGACCAAAAGCTTGGTCAAAGAGGTAGGTTTTAAAGAGCGTCTTAAAGGAGGAAAGAAACGTGGAGAGCTTTAGGGAGGAAATTCTAGAGTTTAATACCTTGGCAGCCAAAGGCACATCAGCCAATGGTGGAGTAATTAAAATCGGGGATGCTCGAGAGGCCAGAATTGGAGGAGCATGAATATCTGGTAAGGTTATAGGACTGGAGGAGATACCTCCTATCTTTAGTGTAATCTGCTTCCCAAGCAGTTTCCTTTCTGTGCTGTGAGGTTGTCTCCAGTTACAGGTGCCTCAATGTCAGTTAGCAATGTGTTGAGGAAACTTTACAAATATCTTATCAAATATAAATATGACCTCCATCGATCCGTCTATATCCACCACTTCAGTGACTATCAAAGAACTTTAGGCATGATTTATTTTAATAAAATAATGCTGACTTGCCCTAATCAACATACTTTTCTGTGTTCTCATTTTACCCTATTGCTGATGGATTCGAGTAAATTTTCTTGCTAATAATAAAACTCATTGGGCCTAAAGCTACCTGGTTTGTACTATCTCTCTTTCATATCCTTTGTTGCTACCTTTCAGTACTATCCCCAAATCTACCAAGCTTTAGAAGATTTATGCAGAATCATTTATGGCCTAGAACAAGGCCATTTGGCCCATTGAGTCCACACCAGCTCTCTGCAGAGCAATCCAGTAGGTCCCGCTATCCTGCTTGATCCCCCTTGTCCTACAGGTTTATTTCCTTCAAGTGCCCATCCAGTTTCCTTTTGAAATGGTTGTCTCCGCTTCCACCATCCTCATGAGCAGCAAATTCCAAATCATTACCACTCGCTGCATGAAAAAAAAGTTCTTCCTCACATTTCTCCTGCATCTCTTGCCCAAAACCTTCAATCTGCGTCCCCTAGTCCTTGTACCATCAGTTAATGAGATTGGTTTTTCCTTGTCTAACTTATCCGAGCCTGTCATAATTTTGTACACCTCTATTAAATGTCCCCTCAATCTCCTTTGCTCCAGGGAGAACAATCCCAGCTTTTCCAACCTAACTTTGTAACTAAAATTCCCTATCCCTGGAATCATTTTGGTAATTTTCCTCAGTACCCTTTCAAGGACCAGGCCCATCCTTTCTAAGGAGTGGTAACCAGAACTGGACACACTATTCTAGTTGAGGCCTAACCAGAGGTTTATAAAAGTTCAGCATAACTTGCCCACTTTTGCATTCTATGCCTCTCTTTATGAACCCAAGGACCCATATGCTTTGCTAACCACACTCTCAATATGTCCTGCCACCTTCAAAGATCGATGCACATGTACCCCCAGGTCCCTCTGTCTGCACACTCTTTAGAACTGTGCCATTTAAGGCTATATTGCCTCACCCTCTCCCTTCTGCCAAAATACATCACCTCACACTTGTCTGTATTAAATTCCGTCTGCCCATTCTGCTAGCCTATCTGTCCTCTTGCAGGTAGGTTATATCATTCTCACTGCTTGTCGCTCCTCCGAGCTTGGTATCATCAGCAAATTTTGAATTTCTGCTATATTCCAAGATCCAAATAAACAATGGTCCCAGCACTGACCCTTGGGGAACCATCCTCCAGTCTGAAAAACAATCTTTTTACCATGACTCGCTGTTCTGTCTTTAAGTCAATTTTTTTTATCCAATTGGACACTGATCCTCATATTCCATGAGCCTCAATTTTGTTAGCCAGCTATTTTAACTCAGATAAGTGTGAGTTAATGCATTTCATCAAGAAATAATGCTCATTGTACAATCTCTTACACTGACTCGTTCTTCCAGGTCCTCAGCTGTAATATCCTTACCTCTGCCATTCCTACAATCTTCAGGATTTTAAAAACTTAGATTGCTTTTGCCTAATTACCACAACTTGATTAATCTCTCTTGTTCCTCGTTAGTATCCTGCATTATGGACCTTGTCCCAACATCTAGGTTTCCTAATTAAAACAAATATCACTCTGTTGTAGTCTAAACATTTTCACTGTAAATCTGCTGCTTATTTAAGTAACTTTATTTTTCAGACAATGTTGGAAGAATACATAAGTAAATGTCGATTCCCTCCAGAATCTGATGCAATCTGCCGCTATCAACATTGCCAGGGGCATTCTAAGATCCAGATCTACTTCTCAGACCCAGATTTTAAGGTAATGAGTTTTAAGTGTAAGTGGCACATGTGCAGAATCCAGCAGTCATCTCTGAATCACAGCTGAGTCACTAAACATCCTATAAAAGCATCCATTGTACTTGGAAGAAATAAGTAATTTCTCTAACTATGCAATATGTACTATTGACCATTTTGATTCTTGTATGTTAGGGTTTTATTCAAGTGATGTGCTACCTACAGTGCCGTGTGGAGTACCATATCAACTGTTGGAAGAAATTAAAGGCAATTTCCTTTGAAGATAAAAATGACAAGGTTAGTTCCTTTTATAAAATGTAGGTAGATGTATATTTGTGATATTTCTATAATAATGTGAGCAAGGATGTGAATGTGCACAAAAATGAGTCGATGACCTGTTGAGTTTTACTGTAATCTGAAATGAAGTGCTTTCACAGTGAAAAAGTATGCAGCATTTAGATTTCTTTGCCAGTCCACTCATTTATAGAGAGTAAATAATATAATTTTATTGTATAATTTTGTTTGTTCCCATCCAAGTATTGCTGGACAGCCAGGTGAGTGTGGACTTTGTTATGGCTTCTATCAATCCCATTTCAGGATTGCTAGGCAGGTGATATATCTGTAAATCCTGAAACTGATCTTGTAAAGGTGGTAATCACTTTTACAAAGAAAGCCAGTTGAATCTTATTTATTCATGCAGATTCAGCTGATTACAATGTAAATTTTTTTTACTATTTAGCTAGGAATGCAGAAAACAAATTATATGGTATTTAGTACTGGTCAGAATGTATATTCATATTTTTACATGCAATTATTGTGCAGCCTGTGCTCCAGAATCTTTTTTTTTAAAAGAGTAGCAATACAACCTTTTATCACAAGTACAGATGAGGAAAGCTTTTAGTTCAGCCGCTCAAATAATCTAAAAGTTGGTACTTAAATGGTTCTAAGTATTGTCTCCACTGCTTCGTCCGGAGGTCCATTTCATGTGTCAATCAACACTTTGTGAAGAACAACTTTCATATCAGTTCTGAACATACCTTTTACTAGTTTAAACCTGTGACCCCTTTGCCTGCTCTCTGAATTTAATTTAATTTTCAGGATTTAATTTCTCCATTCTTTTTCCTGTTAAGTTCGTCTCTTTCAGTTGTATGGGGCTTTGGTGAGATCGCACCTGGAATACTGTGTGCAATTTTGGTCTCCGTGTTTAAGGAAGGGTATACTTGCATTGGAGGCAGTACAGCAAAGGTTCACTAGATTGGTCTCTGGGATGAGAGGGCTAGCCTATGATAGGCTGACTAAATGGGGTCTATGTTCTGTGGAGTTTAGAAGAATGAGAAGTGATCTTATTGAAACATGTAAGATTATGAACGGGCTTGACAGGCTAGATACTGAGACGTCGTTTCCCCTGGCTGGATCATCTAGAACAAAGCACAGTTTCAGTATAAGGAGCTGATCATTTAGGATTAAGATGAGGAGAAATTTCTTCACTCAAAGGATTGTAAATCTTTGGAATTCTCTACCCCAGAGGATTGTGGATGTGCCATCAATGAATATATTTAAGGCTGAGATACAGATTTTTGGTCTGTCAAGGAGTTGAGGAATATGGTGAGAAGGCAGGAAAGTGGAGTTGAAGCCTAAGATTAGCCATGATATTGAATGGCGGAGCAGGCTCGACAGACCGTATGGTTTACTTCTGCTTCTCTTTCTTATGTTCTTATTTCTTTCAAGGCTGAAAGCCCCAGATTCCTCAGTCACTTCTCTTAACACATTCTAACACAAGGGATCAGCCTCGTGACTTTTATCTGCACAGCTTCCAGTGCTTGATTGTCTTCCTTGTATCTTGATGACTAACTGTTTTACATATGGGTTGCAAATTGAAAATCCTTCAAGATCTAGTCTGACCAGAACACTATATAGTTTGATCGTAATTTTCTCTAATTATATGTTCTACTGTTCTAGCTCTGAAGTTCAACATTCTATTGGCTTTGTTGATTGCACTGCGTTGGTTAGACATGTTGGGTGTCAAAAGCAGTAAGACTTTGAGGTCTTTATTGTCTTTGACAGCTTCAACATCCTTCTTGGTGTATTTATGTCACCCATTTTTCCTTGGTATGTACAGTGCTTTATAGTTGCAGACATTAAATTTCATCTGCCATTTTTCATATGTTCTACCCACATATATATTTTGTACAACTCTATTTAATTTCTGATCTGCTTCCTCCAATTCCACTGCCCCTCTTATGGAGCTATCTATATATTTGACCAATTTACATTGAGTAAAAGTTATTGATGATTAGAGTCGGTGGTGGTCTCCATTTCAATCTCTAGGGAATCTCACTTTCATATTCTGTCCATTGCGCCTCAACCTTCCAACCCAACATCGCCTTAATCACTTTTCAAATAGTATCATCAATGGGTTTTAAAATGGCCGTATTTATTTGCTAGCTTGCAGAGCATCGGAGAACTGATTGCATGGAAATTGAAACATTAATAGTATGCAGTGTTTCAGTTACATAGCTAATTATTGAAAAGTTAGTTAATTTGGAAAGTTTAACTATGTTGGTACTAAATAAATACAAGTTGTTGGTCACTTGAAAGACTAAAAAGACTTGCATTTATACAGTGCCTTTCACAACCAAGGACATCCCAAAATGCTTTACAGCCAATGAAGTACTTTTTTGAAATGTACTTGCTGTTGTAAGAAAGGCGGTGGCCAATTTGTATAAAGCAAGCTCCCACAAACAGTAATGTAATAATCGCCAGATAATCTGTTTTTGAGATATTGATTGAGGGGATAAATATTCTTCAGGGCACTGGGGATAACTGCCTTGCTGCTCTTCGAAATAGTACCATGTAATCTTTTACATCGACCTGAGAAGGCAAACAGGGCCTCGGTTTAATGTTTAATTGGAAAGATGGCACCTCAGACAGTGCAGCCCCCCTCAGTTCTGCAGTGGAGTGCCAGCCTTGATTTTTGCGCTAATCCTGGAGTGTGACCTGAACCCACAGCCTTCTGAATTGGAGATGAGAATGCTATCAACTGAGCCACAGCTGCCACTCCTGGTACAAGTGTTAAGAGAGTCCAAATTTTTTGTTAAAACGTGGAATCTATATTTTTAAAAACTAAAAAAAAAAATTTATGGACATCGCAACATCTGGAGATAGCGGAACTTTATGGATACTTTTTTTAAAAAAGGTCGTCAAGAGGTTCCTGGTTTTGACCAGAAAACAGAAGACACATACTGGAAACCAGGTAATTTCAAGGAAACCACGGGGATTTTGACCCAAGAGCTACAGTTTGTTATGACGAGAGAGAATTTATGATTTAGCTTGAGACTTGCTTGGAAAAGTAGTTTCATTTTGAACTTCAAAAGCTCTAATGGATTTGGACTAAAGCCAAATTGAAATTTGAGATGGACCTGCCAGGGGATGAGAAAAAAAACCCGACAAGTATTACCTCTCTGTAAAGGATCCTTGCTCTTGAAAAGCAAAAGCTTATATGAGTGGTACTGATGCTTCCTGCATTTTTGAAGAAATCCTGGATATTTGTAGAAACCTTGCATCTTTAAAAGGACTTCTGCATCGAATGTGAGAACGGTTGCTGCACACCTGATGGAAGACCTATGCGAAGCATCTGCAGTTGAATTTCTTTGAATGTTTACCCAAAACAGACTGTTCATCAACCTCACATGGAAAGACTTCGAGTGGCATCCAACTGTTCAACTTTAGGGCACCTTGCCCAAGCCAAAGGACTTCCTTCCAGATCATTGCAGTCTAAGTTTTTTATTGTTTTATTCCTTCAAAACAGCTATAAACAAAAGTCCCTTTTTTCCAGTTAACTGGTTTTTGGATGCGCATGAGGATAATACAGGGCTTGAATATTTTGACTTGCGTATATATTTCATCATTGGTTAAGACTTGGTTTTATAATAAACGGATAATTTTGTTTATTAAAGAAACCCGGTTGGTGTGCTTTGTTCTTGGGACAAATAGAGTATTTAATTGGTTGTTTCAGTAAGTGGGAAAATTTATTGATATGCTGTGAGCTGTGGAGAAGTGGGACTGAATTAACACTGCACTCCTGCCTCAGTCGTAGCACAAATTTGAAATGTGTTTTAGGAATTCAGCCTAGTGAACTGCAGTTCATATTGCAGTAATTATATCTTTTGAGCATAGCACTGATATGATTTTTAATTTTTTAAACCTAGTCAGAACAGTTTGTTTTTTATTTTGAAGGATTTTCTCAGAAGTCCATGTTTCACTCCCGACTGTGGAGGGAAAATTTCTAAAATTGTCATCTTTAATTCAAAAGGTCTTGTGAAATGTGAGGTAAGAATTTTCTCAAATTATTTCATTTTGATTTTCAGTGCAATTACAGCATAAATCTAAGAATATGTACATAGAATATCTTAGAACGCAATGTAATTTGACAATGGAAACTTTGGGAGCCTTGGAATGGAGTCAGCCAACATCTGAAAAATTTAGTCAGATGCAGTAGGTTTTTGACGCTTCTGAAGGTGCTACTATTTTTAGTTATGTCCTTTTGCATCTTTTACATTTTTTGTTTTGATTTGGTCTTTCATTCTACTTTCACTTATTGTGTAACCAACGTATGACTTTTTTTTCCTCCTGCTGAGATCTTTTAAACATCGTGGGAAGGCATAATGGGGAATAATTGAGTTCTAGGAGGAATGAGGCTTCATAATATATCTCTCCAATTCTTCTTTCACCCCACCCCACAATGGCTGGCGAATTTCTAGTTGCCGGTAGGTCTGGTAGCTGTGTAGTTTTTATTTTTGACACCCCCATTGGTCTTTTATTGTTTAAGATATCATTGGATTAGATGTAACTCTAGGCATTCTGTCAAGTAACATTAGGTCACAGGCAAAGACCAGGGAGCATACTTAGGATGAAATCTTCTGCACTTATAAAAGTTTCAGGCATCGGGACCATTTCCAGGTCCTGACCCTGCTTGGGTCAGCAGCGCGCCAGCAGGGGAGATTTTCCAGCAGGCGGTCTGCATTCACCATCCATTTAAGGACGGTGGGTGGAACAGGAAGATTGGAGAGTCTGCAGAAATGTACAGCCAGCAGCCCCGCCTGGAGAAGTGAGCACTGCTGAAGAAAAGGGAGACCTAAAGGAAGCCTCATAATGGAGGTGCTCATGAAGGGCTCCAAACTCAGTATAGAGAAGCAAGGGCAGAGAACAGTGAGGGGCTTCAGTGGAGGGGTAGCCCCTCCACAAGAATGCCTGCAGCCGCAATTAGACTTCTTTAAATCTTGCGACTCCCTGATGGCAGCATTTCATTCAGCTTCTGATGGCCCTCTGACCTCCTGCCGAGAGGCTGTCTCTGAAGCATTACCAGGCTTCCGACACAGTGGGGCCCATGTGATGCTGGGAAAATTCTAGTACTGTCAAGGTGGCACGAATCAAGACTTAATTATGTTGATTGCTCGCTGCTGTCGAGCTGGTTGCTGATTCCAGAGGCAGGACCACATAGAGCTGTCCCCGATGAGGTTTTAAGTAACTTTCATGGCTGTCGCCTCCCTCCCAACTCTCTCTCTCCCCTCCCCCCCCACCCACCATCCCAAACTTCAAAACCATCACCACGGGGCTGGGAAGGTTCTGTCCCTGATCTGATTTACGGTGCCGTTTACTCTTGTAACTGGTACACGTGGATGCTTCCAAAGCAGATTTTCCATGCAGATAGCACCTAGTAAATTTGATATATTATGTGTAAGGGTAAGAGAATTGCTTTGTTAGTGGTCTTTCTACTTTGTTTCACTTCAAAAAGGATCAGACTGTTCTTTGACAGAAGATAATTTATATCTTTTATCCTTGCTAAATGTAAATTGTGTTTTTCAGTTTGAGGCTAAAATAGTAAAAAGCAAAGACCCTTCAAAAACAGTTGTGAAACAGAAATGTTCAAGGTAAAGTTATTTTTGTTGTATCTGTCTCAAACAAGTACAAGTTTTTAAGGGTTATACCACAGATACCAGTTTGAGATTGAAGCAGACAGACATGCATTAAGCTGCCTTTCTGTTTTTTCTCAGCCAGAGGGGGGAAAATTAGCTCTATGCATACATTTAAGCACTAAGCCTCCTGGCATTAAATACTGGTTGATGTTAAAGAGCTGACCATCTGTTAGCCAGCCTACATTTAAAAAAAAGGTGCAAACTGTTTTTAAACTTCTTCTGATTACGTTTTATTTCTGAAGGTAACTTTGCGCTGCTTACCTAAATTCAACTTTAAGCAACCAGACCTAAAATACACTATAATTTGTCATGTTGAGTTGAAACGGCTTTCTGTAGTGTAAACTCTGTAGTACGACCGGAAGATAGTGAATATCGGTCGATTCCCATCTATGTGTAAACTAGTGACGTATTAATGTTTCATTTTAGCTGTCTGTCTTCTCAATAGTTCTTTTAGCAGTAATGTAAATATTTGTGTACACAAACCTGAATATTTAAATTGCAACTACTTTTCCAGCACAGTTTCTAGCACTCCCAAAGTTACATTTCTGTTATCCAATCTTGCACTTATTTATCCTTTTAAGATGGCCTCACAAATACATTGCAATTGCTGTAGCTGACATTATTACAAATCCGTCTTCCCCTTAATTAGGTTAACACTTACACTTCCGGTTACTCTTGAATTCCTATTTTCTGGTCTCTTTCTCTTTGTTGCTGCAGTCATCTTCCCAAATAGCAATTGCTGACTCTGCTTTTCTCCCTTTCTGCCATGGCATATATCTCTTTGTCACTGCTTCAATGAGTACTTTTTTCCCGTAATAGTGCTTCGAAGTTGAAGATTAAAGAAGACCGTAAGCAAACCAGAAAACAGTTGAGAAAAGAAGCATCAAGATGCAATGCTGAAAAACAAATGAAAGAAAAAGTTGAAAAGAATAGCAGAATTGAAGAAACCAATTATAAAACTGGTAAACAGAAAATGCCTTATGCGTAGTGGTTGTTTCACCTGATGATCTAGGACTTAGCATGCCCATTAATTTATTTTTAAAGGTCACTAGTTAGCAAGGCAGTAATGTGAGGGCACAAATGTAAGATCGTTGCAAGAAGAATTAAAGGAGAGTTTAGAAAAATAATTTTTGTATAGAGTGGTTAAAATTTGGATTTTTCTGCCACACATTATTGAAGTAGAATGCATATTTTGTGAATTGTATAAATGTTTGAAGAGGAATATTAAAATATGAGGAGTGAAATGTGAGGAGTTTGATTAGTTGCCTTAGGTAAAGAGCACATACTTGATGGGCCAAATGGCCTATTCGTGTTGTAACGTATTTTAGATCTAGAAACTTAGATTTTTAGCAACTTTCAAGTTAATTACTAATGAAATTGGTAATCTATGGATACAGTGATGTCTATTTTGATTTTTTTTTAATATAATCGGGATCTGAATCTAATTCACAGATCTTGTTTGGCTAGGCTTTAGGAACATAGCAACAGGTGGCAGCCATTCACATCCTCAAGCCTGCTCCACCATTCAATTAAACCATCATTGATCTGTACCTCAGTTCCCATTACCTGCCTGGGCTCCATATCCCTTGATACCCTTGCCTAATAAAAATCTATCTATTGATCTCACTCTTGAAAGCTCCAATTCTCCCAACATTTAGGGCAGCACAGTGGCGCAATGGTTAGCACCGCAGCCTCACAGCTCCAGGGACCCGGGTTCGATTCTGGGTACTGCCTGTGTGGAGTTTGCAAGTTCTCCCTGTGTCTGCGTGGGTTTTCGCCGGATGCTCCGGTTTCCTCCCACAGCCAAAAGACTTGCAGGTGATAGGTAAATTGGCCGTTGTAAATTGCCCCTAGTATAGGTAGGTGATAGGGAATATGGGATTACTGTAGGGTTAGTATAAATGGGTGGTTGTTGGTCGGCACAGACTCGGTGGGCCGAAGGGCCTGTTTCAGTGCTGTATCTCTAAATAAAAAATCCATGGTGTTTTGAGGGAGAGAATGACAAATTTTTGCAGCCCTTTGTGTGGTAAAAGTACTTCCTGATTTCCCTCTTGAATGGTCTAGCTCTAATTTTAAGATTGCTTTTTCATCCTTAATTCCCATCAGAGGAAATAGTTTCTCCACATCCACCCGAACCCTGCTGAAAAGTAAGTTTATTTTGAAGGTTTATTCTGGCCTGGTCAAAATGGTCAGACCTCCTGACTTTAGCCTTTGGTAAGGGCACTACTGATATTGTGGCCTTTTAGGCCTGTATCAAAATTACTACCCCCTTCCTCATGGTATCTGAAATGAAAAATCATGTATTCTCCAGCATAGTCTGACCTCCCCTTAAACAAAACACTGGTGGTGGGGGGTGGAATTAAATGATTTGAACTATATCCATCTTAATAAAGGTAGGAGAGGTGTAGTCCTTGGTTGCTTGCATGCCTAATTCCCATTAATTATGGCTAGTTGTGATGGTACTGTGATAAATGAGAAGTTATGCAAAAAGTGAGTAGCATATTTCAGTGCTTTGGCATTCTTTGATTTTGCTGTAATGTGGCCCATTATAGTGCATGCAATATTTCTGGTGAGGTGTATAAATTTCAAGTGCATATTAAATGTTTCATTTTATACCTGGGCCTCCTTATATACACAGGTCATTCCTGGAATCCTCTTGGTGATCGAATATTGCAGCTGATAATAGAAAACAAGGAGCAGATAAAAACTGGAGTGCAAAATGTTTCAAACCTACTTCAAGAATTGCTTTCATTACGTGTTCTCAGCATAGGGGACTATGACATGCTTTCTACAGCTGCTTCCAAACCATGCCAGGTTATGGGTCAACTTCTTGACCTCATTGTGCAAAAGAATAATAGAATAAAGACCAGAGCATTCCTCTACGCCCTTACCAAGTGCCAAGAGGTTGACAACAAGCTGTTAGATTGGATCAATTGGTTAAATGATGCAGGTAATGTCACAATGCATGCAAATCTGAGTGTATGCGCACACAAGTTGTGTGAAACTGAAAAGTGCCCAAGGAATTCATTTCAGAATGATTTTTTTTTTCAGAATGATGAGGTAATGAGGGATTAGGAGGAGAACTGCTAATAAGTTAAGAAAGGTTTATTGAGTGTTAAAGCAGGGTAAAAGTGAACGTGTATTCATTTAGATGTGATGTTTGCGATCAGAGTTCACAGGGCTTAGGTAACAGTTCCCATTTCATCTTTTGGAAATATTTATTTTAAATAAAACTCTTCCAGCAAGATATTTGGAGGCAAGGGAGCAAAGTTTTAAAATGGTAGTATGCTTATTCAAAAATCATTTTTATAATTTATTACTGTTGATTCTGAAGTAATGTGTTTTAATTATTTACAGGCCGTGAAGCAGCAGGGTTGTTTTTGTCTCGTTACTCAAACTGCATAGAGCAGTTGGACTTGGATTGCCAAATAGAGCTGCTGGTTGCATCTAAGATTGAACTTCCACTGCTAGAAAGCACTAAAGAAATTGTAGAACAATTGAAACAAGAATCGCCTACTAAAACCCGCAGTTTTATATGGATGTTGGAGGAGAAGAGAGAACAATTTCCTTCCCTGCAGAATCCTTTAGATGAATATTTTAATGTATTGGGTATGTATTTAAGTGGTTATGTGCTTAAGTAACTAGTCCTGAGCCCAACCATCTTCAGCTGCTTCATCAATGACCTTCCTTCAATCATAAGGTCAGAAGTGGGGATGTTCGCTGATGATTGCACAATGTTCAGCACCATTCGTGACTCCTTAGATACTGAAGCAGTCCGTGTAGAAATGCAGCAAGACCTGAACAATATCCAGGCTTGGGCTGATAAGTGGCAAGTAACATTCGCGCCACACAAGTGCCAGGCAATGACCATTTCCCAACAAGAGAGAATCTAACCATCTCCCCTTGACATTCAACAGCATTACCATCGCTGAATCTCCCACTATCAACATCCTAGGGGCTACCATTGACCAGAAACTGAACTGGAGTAGCCATATAAATACCGTGGCTACAAGAGCAGGTCAGAGGCTAGGAATCCTGTGGCGAGTAACTCACCTCCTGACTCCCCAAAGCCTGCCCACCATCTACAAGGCACAAATCAGGAGTGTGATGGAATACTCTCCACTTGCCTGGATGGGTGCAGCTCCAACAACACTCAAGAAGCTCGACACCATCCAGGACAAAGCAGCCCACTTGATTGCCACCCCATCTACAAACATTCCCTCCCTCCACCACTGATACACAGTGGCAGCAGTGTGTACCATCTACAAGATACACTGCAGCAATGCACCAAGGCTCCTTAGACAGCACCTTCCAAACCCGCGATCTCTACCAACTAGAAGGACAAGGGCAGCAAATGCATGGGAACACCACCACCTGCAAGTTCCCCTCCAAGTCTCACACCATCCTGACTTGGAACTATATCGCTGTTCCTTCACTGTCACTGGGTCAAAATCCTGGAACTCCCTTCCTAACAACACTGTGGGTATACCTACCCCAAATGGAGTGCAGCGGTTCAAGAAGGCAGCTCACCACCACCTTCTCAAGGGCAATTAGGGATGGGCAATAAATGCTGGCCTGGCCAGCGTCGCCCACATCCCATGAATGAATTTTTTAAAACTTGCGAAAGTGTTAACTACTCGTGACTCTTCAAATTAGTCAAAATATTCAATTTTCAATCAGAAGATTAAGAATAAGAGGGCAATTATTAAAAAAAAATTGCTATTTCAGAAATTAGTTTGGATGTAGTGGCATTATATTTCTCAATTAGAATATTTGAAGAATTAAATCTCTTTGAAACCTTTCCTTCACTTCATTGCCAAAAACATTGTTGCATTGGCAAGAGTGGAACAGGGCAAGGTATGTATTAAAAATGTAATGCTATACACACAAGATGGAGAAAACTATCTTATTCATTCATCCAGAATGACATTGTACCATCTTGTTTCTTAAATTGTTCCTGGGTTATTGCTTCCTCTACTGTATCCAGGAGCCCACTTAATATGTTGATCAGGGTTAGCATAGCAAGTTGATGACCCTCTGTCAGAACTCATTGGCTTAAAACACTCTTTCTCTCCACAGATGTTGCCAGACCTGCTGAGTATTTTCAGCATTTTCTGTTTTTATTTTGGATTTCCAGCATCCGCAGTACTTTGCTCTTGTATAAGACTCCTAAGGAGTCATTTTGACTGCAATAGTATAAAGGGGGCAATAGTGAATCAGCAATCCATTTTATATATCTCCTGATTTTAATTCCCATTGACTGTACAGTTGTGTTGCATTCTGTCCTTTTACCTTTGGATATGAATCCATTCTGATTTAGTGGGTGTCCTTTCCGTGTGAAACATGGTTCCTGTTAAGTATATTTTCTGCTCAAAGCTTGGGATTTAATTGTCATGGTATTCAAAAGCCATTTCCGTTTCAAAAATATGATAAACCTGATTCATGTTATGGCTGATTTATCTCTCGAATTTCTGACCACTTGTGAGCAAAACATAAGAATAGAATTTCCTCTGATATTTCTATTATTGGGCAAGAAAGGAGAGGAGTTTTCTATTGTGAATGTAGGCATGCTGTATAGGAGTTTTAACTAGGATGTATATTGCTTTGTCAAAGAACTTGTATAATTAATGTATTTTCTACTAAATTTTTGGTCAATGTTTTAGCTTCTATTTTTGGTTCCGATCATGTTACTACATTGATTCATTTAAGATGAATACTTTTAAAATTTTCTTTCTTTTGTAGATGCTCCTTGTACTGTATTAAAGAAACAGGAAAATGAAGAATTAGCTGTAAGTTGCATTCTGTACAAACATTTAAGATTGATTTGTATGTGAAAAATCAAAGATTGTAATAGTTCATGGTCACTTTCCAGGTTACTACAGTTTATTACTGGAGAGAACTGACCACCTGGAGTAATGTGTATAATTGTGGTCAGCTTATTATGAGAAAGACGTTCAAACAATGGAAAGAGTGCAATGAAACGTAGCTAAATTGCCAGTTAAGTGAAGGCAACTGAGTTATGAGGAAAGGTTTAAATAAGCTGGAATGTTCATACTAGGTAGAGGAGTCTGAGGGATACTCTCAAAGAAGTATTTTTAAAAATAAATTGCATTTGTATAACAGTTTCAGGATCTTCCAAGGTGCTTCACAGTAATGAACGTGTTTACATTTAAAGTATAGTCACAGTTGTATTCCAAGGAAAGGCAGCAGCCAATTTGCACACACCAAGAACCCATAAATAGCAATAAAATAATGACCAGATAATCTTTCTAGTGTTTGTTGAGGAATATAAGTTGATCAGCGGACTGGGAGAACTCCCCTGCTCCTCTTCTAATAGTGCCATGGGATCTTTTACACCCAACGAAGAGATTAGATGGGACCTTAGTTTAAGGTCTCCACCAAACAATTCACTATTCCCTCAATAGTACACTGAAGTGTCAGCATACATTGTGCTTCAGCCTCTATAGTGAGGCTTGAATCCATGATCTCTGACTCAGAGGAGAGAAATATCACTGAGACAAGGCTGGCACTTGTTTATCTATGCCTTTTAGGACTTAACATCAATATATTTATAGTAGCCGTGGATTCTTCAAGAATTCTTGGGCTTCAGCTTGGGCGAAAAGACAAATTTTAGATTAATTACTTTACACAGTGGAAAAAAAAAGTTATAGTATGGACTGCCAAGGAAGGCAGTGTATCAGCAAATTGAATAATTCTGGAGAAAAATATCATAGCGGGATGGGATACAAGAATTATCAATGGGTGCGATATTTGCTAGACATTGAGACTGGCTAGATGGACTGCAATGATTTTTTTCAATGTTGCTTTGTTCTGTAAAATACCACTGGAAAACAATGAAGTTACTGAATAAAATGGTAGCATATTTAAATGTTCTTTCACATCCAGCAAGAAGAGAGGCTGAACCATGTCCATTCATTTTGTGCTGCCGTACTGATTAGAACCCGTATTACAAGGCATCATCATTCTACTATGAGCAGATGCAGAATGCATATGGAAAATTTGTCCAGATTCTACTGCTAATTCCCCCTCTCATCTGAGACCATGTAATTGT
The DNA here is from genome assembly GCF_036365525.1 of Heterodontus francisci. NCBI lineage: Eukaryota > Metazoa > Chordata > Chondrichthyes > Heterodontiformes > Heterodontidae > Heterodontus > Heterodontus francisci. The sequence goes on along the minus strand of NC_090380.1, from coordinate 102,588,347 downwards.
TAAGGATGATGGATCTGCAGTAATGCAACAAATAATCCAGTCAAGAGTGTATTGCGTTGACATGTCGTTATTGTCGTTATTCTTATGCCTGGACTTAAAACTTTTTGGTAAGATAGGGAAGAAAGTGCTGTTACTGCTTAAGAGTAACTAGATTTTAAATCAGCAAAAATATACAAGAGACATTAAGGAGGGTCTGGTGGTACTTCAGACCCAAATATAAAATACTGATTATTTGGGTCCCAAGTAAACAATTCAATAAGGTACCATAAAAATGTATATGCTTCTTGATACTGTGCACTGTATCTACCAGCTGTTGATTGATCTAATTTTCCTGCAGAATATTGGCCCTAAAAGTAAAATTAGAAACAGAAAAAAGAAACTCAAGGATTCCAAGGTTAGTACATTTTGTTTTATGCCTGTCTAACTTTGTGGTTTATTTTAATAGCAACATGTGAGCATGTCTGAGACTCCCCTTTTGACAATCATCCCTGCATTTTACTGGATTATCAAAATACTGCAGATTTGACATTGCACAATGTTCAGCACCATTCATGACTCCTCAGATACTGAAGCAGTCCGTATAGAAATGCAGCAAGACCTGGACAATATTCAGGCTTGGGCTGATAAGTGGCAAGTAACATTCGCGCCACACAAGTGCCAGGCAATGACCATCTCCAACAAGAGAGAATCTAACCATCTCCCCTTGACATTCAACGGCATTAGCATCGCTGAATCCCCCACTATCAACATCCTAGGGGCTACCATTGACTAGAAACTGAACTGGAGTAGCCATATAAATACCATGGCTAAAAGAGCAGGTCAGAGGCTAGGAATCCTGTGGCGAGTAACTCACCTCCTGACTCCCCAAAGCCTGTCCACCATCTACAAGGCACAAGTCAGGAGTGTGATGGAATGCTCTCCACTTGCCTGGATGGGTGCAGCTCCAACAACACTCAAGAAGCTCGACACCATCCAGGACAAAGCAGCCCGCTTGATTGGCACCCCATCTACAAACATTCACTCCCTCCACCACCGACGCACAGTGGCAGCAGTGTGTACCATCTACAAGATGCAATGCACCAAGGCTCCTTAGACAGCACCTTCCAAACCCGCGACCTCTACCAACTAGAAGGACAAGGGCAGCAAATACATGGGAACACCACCACCTGCAAGTTCCCCTCCAAGTCACACACCATCCTGACTTGGAACGCTATTGCCGTTCCTTCACTGTCGCTGGGTCAAAATCCTGGAACTCCCTTCCTAACAGCACTGTGGGTGTACCTACCCCAAATGGACTGCAGCGGTTCAAGAAGGCAGCTCACCACCGCCTTCTCAAGGGCAATTAGGGATGGGCAATAAATACTGGCCTGGCCAGTGACGCCTACATCCCATGAATGAATTAAAAAAAAACATTTCCATAGCACTGCTTGCCTTAAGCCAGCGGATATATTGTTTGATAAGTTCAAGTGAGTTAAACTATGTAATGAACAAAGTTTGTGCCCCTTTAATGTTTAAAGTAAATTATTCCACATTGTTGGATCCAATCAGCTTGCTTTCTTTTAATGACACAGGTCCATTAGGAGTTAGACATTGACTCTAAGGTATTTTCTTAAGTGGCATTTTAAGATTGTTTTTCTTTAACAGGGATGGGGCTTGGAAGTCAGTCACATAATTGCTATCTAGTAACCCTGCTGAAAGAGTGCACTTACATGGATACAAGGGGATGGGAGGACAGATCAGGTTCAATGTTATTGAGTGTCAATCTGCCTGCCAACATTCATGGATAAAAATGGCAACTAGAATGAGATATCAAAGGGGTTTCGGTGCCTGTGGCAGCAAGAGTTAGTGCCTTCAAGAGGGGACAAAAATTGAATTTTTTGAAAAGTAAAAATATGTTCACACAGAAAATTACAATGTGCTAAAATAAGATAAGAGCTGCTAGTCCGCTCTACGGGAAATTACTAAACTACTGCCATAACTAAACATTTTGCAAAGCATGAATGCAGAGGAGAGGCAATTCTCCACAAATAGAGAGAGAAAAAAATCAGACACGTTCCAGCCTTCACTCAGATGCTTCAGAATGAATCGGTGGAAGCATCTGGCCAGATTGACTGCCCATTGTCACAACGCAAAACGTGTATGATAACCCAGTGGTAATGAAACCATTTATAGGGTCCCAGCAACACTCAAAGGAGATCCAACTAACTGCAAAGATGAGGGATTGAACATGGGACGTTCTGGTTTGTATGACTGAGTACTGTAGCATTGAACCATCAGGGTGCCATTGTTGGTATGCATCTTAACACAATTGGCTCCTTACTATGGAACTGTCTAGTTCCACAAAAGCCTGAATTGCTTGGTCTGCACAGTTTCTAATGGTGCAGCTGAAGATTATGTTGTAGAATCTCAACATCTTGTATAGGTTAATCAGTCTTTTGCACATAAACTTCAAAGCAGTTGTTTCTTACAACTAAATACATTGATCATGGTGGTCTATATGCTTATTTCTCTGTAGTAACTTTTGTTAGTGCAAGAAGATGGTCTAAAGGCCTGCTGATGGATTTTAACTTAGGTTAATATAAGGTTAATGCATATTGTAACAGGAAATGTGTGTACATTTGAAGGGGAATGCATTAATTAAAGTGAAAAAGGATCTGAAAATTCCTAGCCAATATGAAGATGTAATCAAAAAAGTAAATAAAATCCAGGTCTTGAAAATGTTAAAGGGCATAGCTGATATTGCTATACTATTTGATTTGGACTGTAACCACAAGTACAGGACACGGGTTCAAAATTAACTAGCTTCAGTAAGATTATAGAGGTTAGAGTATATTCTGGAAATGGCTTCCAGCAAAAGATACTGCATCATCTTCAAAAATGAACTGGATAAATATCTGGGAGTGGGGTTGTAGGTTCAAAGATCAAGTGTCAACTCCGATTGAATCCTCACTAGGACTTGGTGTGACATATGCATACTTTTTGTCATGAGATGTGTATAGTTTAAATACTGCAGATTTTCCATAGCACTGCTTGCTGTAAGCCTGCGGATATATTGTTTGATAAGTACAAGCAAATTAAAATGTGTAATGCACAAAGTTTGTGCCCCTTTAATGTTTAATTATTCCACACTGTTAGATCCTATCAGCTTGCTTTCTTTTAATGATAGGTCAATTAGGAGTTAGGCAATGACTCTATGGTATTTTCTTAAGTGACATTTTAAGATCATTTTTCTTTAACAGTGTGGTATCTGGCAGATAGTGCTTCCTTGGTGTCATTGCTGCTGATTGCAAACAGTTGGTCTGGGTTGAAGGCCTAGTAGTCTTGTAATCCAAGTTAAATTTAATTATACATTCTTTGAAAGAATGGGGTAGTCCACATTTAGATCTAAATGTAAATTTAATATAACTAGACAAAGTTCTGGTTTCACTTGCTGTTGAATATCAAAAAGACCATTGACAATGTTAACACATGCAGTTTGACAGACTGGAATAGACATTCAGCATCTTTGACTGCTGAATCAAGGGGAATATTTGAGGGAAGACTATTCTCTAAACATTAACACAACAAAATGTGAGTTGCACGAGCATTCTGTTTGTTGAATGATTGTAAAATTGGAAGCAATCCATGTCATTAATTTTAGCACAGGTTCTTCATGCGTTTAGTTCCTGACTGGAGATCTGAACAATTTTATGTACTGGTAGTCTGTGTCATTCACATACAATGTTGCTTTGTGCAAAGCTGTTTTATCTAATAATCCTATTACTTATCAAGCTGTGTAATAAATGCATGCTCTTGTTAACTGATTCTATTTTTATTGTTTTCAAGCACTATTGGCATTTTGGGTTAATAAGTAGCAAGTAACATTGCCTGGCACAAATGGGGCTGAACTTTACTAGCCCTCCGGCGTCGGGGGTTGTGCCAGAGGGGCCTGGAAAATTCTTCCAGGAGAGGCCCGCCATGACCCCGATGACAAGAAGGTCTCACTACATTTTATCAGCAGTGGTGAGGCCTTGGTGTGGCTCCCTGCTGCTCAGTGGCGGGGCCTTCATTTTAATAAACCTAAGTTTAAAAAAAAAAATTATGCAAATTAACTTACCTTGTCCCGGCAGCCGTCCTACGCCGATATTCCGGCTGCCGGGACAAGGTAAGTTCCGAGGCGTGACCCTGGAGGGGAGAGGGGAACAGTGAGATTATCAGTGCAGTTTGTGGCGGGGGGGTGTGGGTGGCAGGGAGCGGAGAAATACTTTGTATTGGCTGTGGGGATGGTGGGAAGGGGTTGAAGAGTAAATGTTATGAGGTTGGGGGGAGAGTTCGGGTTGGGAATAAAATTCATTTTGGTGATATAGGCCCAAAAACCAACGTTGGGATTGGGGTGGGAAACAGCCTCCGGCATTTATTTAAATTTTTACAAACAATGCAACATAATATAACTTTTAAACATTAAAATTTCTTTTAAGGGCTTGTAGCATTGGGGGCTGCCGCTCCATCCCCTCCATTTAACTGAGCCCCCCACACAAAACATTCACGCGGGAAGAACGCTGAAATCAAAGTGCACCGCCGCAATTTGCGGCTAGCTCATAAAATTCAGCCCATGATGAGAGAGAACCTAACCATCTCCCCTTGATGTTCAGTGGCATTACCGTCACTGAATTCCCCCACTATAAACATCCTGAGGGTTACCATTGACCAGAAATTGAACTGAACCAGCCACATAAATACTGTGGTTACAAGAGCTGGTCAGAGGCTGGGAATTCTGCTGCAATTAACCGACTTCCTGACTTCCCCAAAGCCTGTCCACCATCTTCAAGGCACAAGTCAAAAGTGCAATGGAATACTCTCCACTTGCCTGGATAAGTGTGGTTCCAACAACACTCAGGAAGCTAGACACCATCCAGGGCAAAGCATCCCACTTGATCGGCACCCCATCCACCACCTTAAACATTCACTCCCTCCATCACTGACTCAGTGGCGGCAGTGTGTACCATCTACAAGATGCACTGCAGCAACTCACCACACCACCTTCGACAGCATCTCCAAACCTGTGACCTCTTCCACCTAGAAGGCCGAGGGCAGCAGACACATGGGAACGCCACCACACCATCTTGACTTGGAAATATATCTCCGTTCCTTCACTGTCGTTGGGCCAAAATCCTGGAACTCCTTCCCTAATCGCACTGTGGGTGTACCTGCACCAGATGGACTGCAGCGGTTTAAGAAGGCCATTCACTATCACCGTCTCGAGGGCAATTAGGGATGGGCAACAAATGCTGGCCTTGCCAGCTATGCTTACATCCCGTGAAATGAATTTTAAAAGGTGTTCACAGCTCCTGTGTGTTATTCAACCTGTAAATAAATCTGACTTGGCTTGGTCTGTATATATTGGTCGAATGGCACAGTGTTTTCTATATTCTGAAAGGGACAGGAGTTATTAGTGAGAATCCTATATGATCTCCAGACTGTATACCATAATTTGGGGGAACTTGATTGAGGGCATTATATAAGGTCACTGGTTTTTGGATTATATAAGAGTTGACTGCTTATGGAAAATGCCACTTAGTCATGAATAACGGTAACAACAACTATGGCAGCATCTATGGTGAAAGCATCAATGCTAATGTTTCAGGTCGATGGCCTTTCATCAGAAGTGGAAAAAATTAGCGATGTAGCAGGTTTTAAGCAAGTACTGAGGCAGCTTTCTCTAACTTTTTCCAGTTCTGCTGAAAGGTCATCGACCTGAAATGTTATCTCTGTTTCTCTCTCCACAGATGCTGCCAGACCTGCTGAGTATTTCCAGCATTTTCTGTTTTATTTCAGATTTCCAGCATCTTGCTCTTGTAACAACAGTACTTGTGTTTATGTAACACATTCAAGGTAGTAAAATGCCCCAGGGCATTTCACGAGCATTACGAAGCATAATTCGACACTGAGCTGCATAAGATATTGGTGCTTATGGTCAAAAGTCTTGGTCGAAGAGGTAAATTCTAAGGAGCATCTTAAAGGAGGAAAGCACGTTCGAGAGGCCGAGAGGTTTAGGGAGGGAATTCCAGAGCTTAGAGCCTTGACAGCTGAAGGCACAGCCACCAATGTTGGAGGAATAAAAATTGAGGGTACTGAAGAGGCCAAAATTACAAGTGCGCAGATATCTGAGGGTTGTGGAGCTGGAAGAGATACCAGAGCTAGGGAAGTGTGAGAACATGGAGAGATTTTAAAATCGAGGTATTGCTTAACCAGGATCCAATGTAGTTGGAGCACATGGGGATTATGGACGAACAGGACTTGGTGCGAGTAAAGACGGGCAGCCGAGTTTTGCTTGACCTCGAGTTTACGGAGGGTAGAATGCAGGAGGTCAGCCAGGTGCATTGGAATAGTCAAGTCTAGAGGTAACAAAAACATGGATGATAGTTACAGCAGCAAGTGAGCCGAGGCAGGAGTGGTGTCTGGTGATGTGGCAGTGGTAGAAATAAGTTGCCTTGGTCATAGCACGGTATGTGGTCGGAAGCTCATCTCGGGCTCATATAATACCAAGCTAGTGAACAGTCTGGTTCAGCCGCAGACAGTTGCTATGGAGAAGAATGGAGTCTGTGGCGAGGGAACAAAGTTTATGGTGGGGACTGAAGAAAATGGCTTCAGTCTTCCCAATATTTAATTGGAGGAAACTTCTTATCTAGTAATGGATGTCAGATAAGCTGTCTCTGAATTTAGAGACAGTGGTGGTGAGGTAGAGCTGGGTGTAGTCAGCATACATGTGGAGACTGAAGCTGTGATTTTGAACAATGTCGCCAAAGAACAGCCTGTAGATGCGAAACAGGAGGGAGCCAAGGATAGATCCTTGGGGGACACCAGAGACAACAATACAGTAGCATGAAGAGCAGTGATTTTCTGGCTGCATTTAGATAAGAATGGAACCAGGCATGTGCAGTTCCACCTAACTGGACAATGGTGGAGAGGCATTGGAGAGGATCGTGTAGTCACCCGGGTCAAAGGCTGCAGATAGGTCGAGAAGGACAGGGAGGGGTAGTTTATCTTTGTCGCAGTCACATAGAATGTCACTTGTTACTTTGCTAAGAGCCATTTGGTACAGTGGCAGGGATGGAAATCGAATTGGAGGGATACAAACATGGAGTTCTAGGAAAAATGGGCATGGATTTGGGAGACAAGACATTCAGGGATTTTGGAGGGAAAAGGGAGGTTGGAGAGGGTGGGGGTGTAGTTTGCAAGCGCAGAGGAATCAATTTTTGTTTTTTTGAGGAGAGGTAATGATGGCCTATTTTGAGGGATAGGGGAACAACACCTGAAGAGATCTGTTAACAATATCAGCTGGCATGGAGCCAGGAAGGAAAGCTGAGTTGAGGGTTGAGGGAGCAGGCGGTGGATCTTATGGGCAGGATGAGCTCGGGGCATGAGGAGAGATAGGAGGGAAAGATAAGTTCAGGGCTAGGGCAGACTGGAACTTTAGAAGACATTTGGCCTGGTGGGCTAGGGGAAGGGAGGGAAGCGACAGAGGCAGCTGATCAGATGGTCTCAATCTTTTAGTGACGGAGAGGTCTATGAGCTCCTCGCACTTGGAGGTGAAGGTGGAGGCTTCAGGGGAGAGGGTTTTAAGAAAATGGCTTGCAGTAGAGAAAAGAAGCGCATTTTTGCATTCCAGGATGATCCTGGAATAGTGAGTAGTTTTGGCAGATGAGAACAGGACCTGATGGTGCTTTATTTGGTTTAGCCAGATCTGGCAGTGAATGGCTAAACTTGTGCCCACCATATCCGTTCAAGTCTGAGTCCCTCCTGCTTAAGGGAGTGGTGATGAGGCCGATACCAGGGAAATGGCCAGGGTGTGGGAGGGTAACAGTTTCAACAGGGACTAGGGCATCAAATGTGGAAGCGATGGTATGTTTGAGCAAATCATAGCTGCAGAAATGTCATGAATGGATGCCAAAGGCTAGACAGTTGGGATTTTGGAAGTACAGTCGTAAGTTAATTGAGAGAAGTAGGGTTGGTACAGGAAAGGTGAATGTGGATGGAGAGCAATACATAGTTTGGTGAGTGTCTCACTTAAATCTGAGATTGGTTAACTGCTGTTACTTTATGGTTGAAGAATGTTTTGGCACAAGATTCCATTGCCAAGCTTTCAACAAACAAAATTTTTGAGCATGTCAAAATGCCGGGATGGATAAATGAGAAAATAATGACTTGAATAGTTCTGTAGTTTTAGGCTGTTGCCTTTTTTGTTTTTGTTTTAATGAATTTGCTTTTATTACATCTGAATGAGAGGTTATGGAATGTGACCATACCTTTTTTATTCAATGAGGAAAAAAATTAACATCTGAGATTCTTTAGAAAACTAAACTGTTCCACCCAGCTAGTACTAGTAAATCGTGAGCCGTAATGAAACAAGGTTATGATCTTGCTGTGTCTTTTATGCCCATGCAGTTTTTAATCTTCTGTTTTACTTCATGCTTGTCAACTTTGCTTCTTAGCCTTTTCTCCTTCTGTCTGGGACTGTTGGGTCTGGAACCCGTGAGGAGGAAGATGATGAAATATTCTCAGATGATGGCTTCCTGTAGGTATTCCCACATTTCCTTTTCATGCATTAAAATAACACTCCTGCAAGTAAGATCAATAGCTTATGTATGGAGCCTGTTTCTTTTTTTAGTTGTCACCAGAAGCTTGGTAACCAGTACTGTTGGGCATCACGTTAGGTGTTCTTTCTGTAAAATTAAGTGTCACTCACTAACACTGCATGAAATGTGAGAATATCTATCCATAAATTCCTGTATCTTTTAAATGGAATTAAAGTGAGAGGTAAGGAGCTGATCTACTCCAATAAGGGGCAGTTGGTGAGGTGCTGCACTGCTGGTGTGAGAAGGAAAGAAATGATTAACCTGCTTTTCTTTTTCTAATCTTGATTCTCTTATGTTTGTTATAAATATATATCTATTATATGGAGATAAGGTTATTTAGACAGCTTTTTAATTAAGTTGACGTTATCACATTTGTGACCTCACTTGAAGCGAAGGAGCAGCATTTTGTTGTGAAAGAACTGTCATCTCATTGATATCCTGAATCACTAGGCTTTCTTTAGCCAAAAAAGACAGAAGTTTAAAAAAAAAAGTTTGCTTATTTAATTTAAATTTTATATCTGAGTCTCCATGACTACAAGACACAAGTAGTAGTAATTTAGTTTTTTTTTAAATTAGGGAAGCAACTTGTACACATTTTATGATCGCTAATGTGCAATGTCCACCAGATTTCATGGTTCATTCCCTATCTGAAAGATGAGCAGCTACTGAACTGAGCAGCTGATTAAACCATAGTTTTCTTTTAAAACCTTTCAGCAATAGATTTTCTAATTTATATGAAAATTATTAGTTCCATGAAATATTGTTTTTGTGATTTCCTGCCAAAATAACATCAGTCACTTTAAGTACATAAGCTAACTAATATTTTTGTGATAACATACTTGTGGAAGTCCATAAATTTAAGTTGCATTAGGATTGGTAACCTATTCCTAACTCTTTTGTTGACATTCCTACCAATAAGCTAGGCTAATTTTGTCTATCATAATTAAACCTTCATGATGCAGAAGTAAAGGGCAGGATTTTCCCACGGGCTTTGGGACTCTGACATCAGGACCAAATGGGATCCAAGCCCGCACTTGCTGAGTGTCAGCCGGGGCAGCTGTTTTCCTGGAGGTGGCCGCCTTGGAGCTCGTCGTTCAATTAAGTCGGCGGGTGGGCTACTGATGCTGACCACTCAGACACAGGGCTGGCAGCCCGAGAGCCTTCGCAGCCCCAACAGGGGTGCTGCTGAGCTACCATGGAGAAGGCAAGAGTGCCTCAAAATGAACAACTGATCTGCATTCCTGCCTGCTCCAGGAAAGTTCCCTGGTAGTGGGAATGCATCGGGGAGCTGTTTCAATTTGGCTGCCCATATTTTCCCAGCATCCCTCCCCACCTCACACTGCCACCATGGGGCCAGAAAAATTCTGCCCAAAGTTTTATTTCTTCCCTTCCCCACCTACTGGTTAAGGTTCAATGAGTGCCCTCTAGTGCCTCATAAAAGTTGGTGTTATTCATGTGTGAACCTTGAGAGTGAGTTGGCAACAGTAATCTCACTAGATAGAAATTAGTAGTGGGAACTGATTCCCTTTCACTAATCCATTGGTTCTACCAGTTGTAGCAAGTGTAAATTGCCTCAGTTTAAATTAGCCAACCTGGACCAGGGACTGAATTAGGAACATTCCTGGGCTGTTGCTCGGATCCTGTGTTTCACTTTGATGCCATTGGCGATCTAACCAGAGGGGTGTGTGCTTTTTTTCCGAAAGATAACATTTGCTTGCTGTAAATAAATGCTTTGTTGTGATTAGGCTTATTTAGCATTTTGGTACTAATACATGACTGGAAAAATCTTGTGTAATACAATATGCTACCATGTTTTATCAATATTCCTGTGTGCTATGCTTTATCAGATTTCTCTGTGGCACTTCAATGCCAGCTTCTGTAGAAACTCCACCAATTTCTGCAGCAATAGAATGTAGATTCTGGAGCAAATTCATCCATGGTTTGGAGCTCTCAATTTCAGTAAATATTTAAAAGAAATTGGTTCTTTTTTTTAAAATGGACATTTCAAACTGTTTAAATATAGCCAACTGTACTCCACGTACTGAGAACAGTGTACTTCAGTTATGAAATCCATGGACAATAAGTGGTGACAAACAAATGGGGATTTAAAGATTGGTCTTTGATGCCATTAGGATTCAGAACACCCGGTTCCGATACAACTGGAATGGAGAAAACTAATTGTCAAAGGAAAACAAAGGGGGAAAATCTGACACCAATGAAATAGATGCTAGTATTTTTGAGGTTTCTGTGAAGTTGCAGTGTGCTTGGTACTGTGTTCTTAATTCATCAGCTGAAGTTGCTTGTACCAAGCTCAAACTATCGCTTCTAGTTGACTCAAAGTTAGTAGAACAAAATTGAATGATGCATTTCAGGTGGTTATAATATGGAAAATTCACCATAAAATTTTGTAGAAATTAAGGTTGCGGAGAGTGAATTCACTATGAATATTTCACTTTACTGATAGGTTGCAGAGAGTAAATTCACTGTATGAATATCTCACCTTACTGATATCCTAATGACAGAGTAACTGTATTAATCTGTGCTGGTGTTTCTCTCCAGAAGCACACAAATGAACTTTGCAGATTCTTTTACGGTGCCAGAGTATCTTCGCAATCAGCTTGAGGAGTTTGAAGATGTTTATGATCCTAATCTACACAGCAATCATTACCAGTGGGTCCTCGACAATAGCCCAGACCCAACACGTGAAAGTCTATATGAGTAAGTATATATTTGTTACTTCCTGGATGGAGGCATGGGTAAATGGCATTAAATAGTATCATGTTCACCAATGTTGTAATGCTAAAATCTATTAATATGCTCTATATTCATATCATAGGTTAACTATTGGGCATCATTGGCTATTTTAACTGGTTGTGTATTAATATTTGGGTTCATTGTGATATCTTGCGTTACTGTGCTTTTAATGTGTTTTAAATTTTTTCTCAGAGCGTCATGAATCTTTGGAACTCTCCCTCAAAAGGTGGTGGAAGCAGAGTCTTCGAATATTTTTAAGGCAGAAGTAGATAGATTCTTGATGAGCAAATGTGGGCGGCGCAGTGGTTAGCACTGCAGCCTCACAGCTCCAGCGACCCGGGTTCAATTCTGGGTACTGCCTGTGTGGAGTTTGCAAGTTCTTCCTGTGTCTGTGTGGGTTTTCTCCGGGTGCTCCGGTTGCCTCCCACAAGCCAAAAGACTTGCAGGTTGGTAGGTAAATTGGCCATTATAAATTGCCCCTAGTATAGGTAGGTGGTAGGGAAATATAGGGACAGGTGGGGATGTTTGGTAGGAATATGGGATTAGTGTAGGATTAGTATAAATGGGTGGTTGATGGTCGGCACAGACTCGGTGGGCCGAAGGGCCTGTTTCAGTGCTGTATCTCTAAACTTAAAAAAAAAAAAGGGGGGGGTGAAAGGTTATCGGGGGTAACAAGTTTATTTCCTTCAAGTGCCCATCCAATTTTCTTTTGAAATCATTGTCTCTGCTTCCACCACACTCTTGGGCTGCGAGTTCCAGGGCATTGCGTACGAACGTACGAATTAGGAGCAGGAATAGGCCACTCGGCCCCTTGAGCCTGCTCTGCTGTTCAAGAAGATCATGGCTGACCTGATTGTAACCTCAACTCCACATTCCTGCTTACCCTTAATAACCCCATTTGAGGAAGAGATTTTCAAAGACTTTCAACCCTCTGACAGGAAACATTTCTCCTCATCTCTGTCTAAAATGGACAGCCCCTAATTTTAAACAGTGACCTCTAGTTCTAGATTCTCCCACAAAAGGAAACATCCTTTCCACATCCACCCTGTCAAGACCCCTCAGGATCTTATTTTTCAATCAAGTCGCCTCTTACTCTTCTAAACTGCAGCAGATGCAAGCCTAGCCTATCCAACCTTTCCTCATAAGACAGCCCATCCATTTCAGATATTGGTCTAGTAAACCTACTAGCTGCATTAAAAAAAGTTCTTCGTCACATTCCGCCTGCACCTTTTGTAAGAAAACTTTCAATCCGTGATTCCTTGTCCTTGTACCATCAGTTAATGGGAACAGTTTTTCCTTGTCTAACTTACCTAAGCCTGTCGTAATCTTATTTCTAATTTCTTATTTCATAATTTCTGTCAAATCTCCTTCAATCTTTCTTTCCTTCAGGAAGAACAACCCCAGCTTTTCCAACCTAACTTTGTAACCTAAATCCCCCATATCTGGAATAATTCTGACAAATCTCCTCTGCACCCTTTCAAGGACCCTCACATACTTTCTAAAGTGTGGTGACCAGAACTGGACTCAATATTCTAGTTGGGGCCTAACCAGAGCTTTATAAAGGTTCAGCATAACTTCCCTGCTTTTGTACCACTATGCCTCTATTTATAAAGCCCAAGATCCCATATGCTTTACTAATCACTCTCTCGCTATGTCCTGCCACCTTCAAAGATCTATGCACATGCACCCCCAGGTCCCTCTGTTTTGCACACTCTTTAGAACTGCACCATTTAAGTCTATATTGCCTCACCCTATTCCTCCTGCCAAAATGCATCACTTCACACTTGTCTGTATTAAATTGCATCTGTCACTTGGCTGCCCATTCTGCTAGCCTATCTATATCTTGTTGGAGATGATTCGTATCATCCTCACTGTTTGCCACTCCAAGTTTTGTACTCTATATTCCAAGATCCAACCATTTACCACAATTCGCTATTTTCAGTGCTTAAGCCAATTTTTTTTATCCAATTGGACACTGATGCTCCCATTCCATGAAACTCAATTTTGTTAACCGGCCTTTTATGTGGTACTTTATCTTCCTTAAAATGCTTTCTTAAAATCCATATAGAGAACATCCACTGCATTCCCTTCATCAATCTTCTGTTACTTCATCAAAAATTCAATTAGTCAAGCATGACCTACCTTTTTACAAATTCATGCAGTATCCTTAATTAACTAAAACCTTTCCAAGTGCCTATTGATTTTATCCCCTGATTATTGTTCTTAAAACCTTACCCACCACTGATTAAACTAACTGGCCTGTAGTTGCTAGGACTGTCCTTACACCCTTTCTTGCCACTCTCCAATCCTTTGGCACTTGCCGCATATCCAGGGAAGATTGGAAGATTTTGGCAAGCCCTTCTGCTATCTCCATCCACACCTCTTTCAGCAACCTGGGATACAAGATCCAGACCAAGTAACTTATCTACCCGAAGCATAACCAGCTGTTCCAGTACCTCCACCCTCAATTTTTAGCCTATCCATTTCCTCTACTCTCTCTGGTTCTACCGATATTTTGACAGATTCCTCTTCCTTCGTAAACACCAATACAAAGTACTTAAGTATTCTAGTATTGCCCTGTGCCTCTAAGCATATATTACCCCTTTTGTCCCTAATAGGCCCACTCCACCTCTTATTGCCTGCTTACTATTTAGATGCCAACAGAGATTTTTGGGTTCCCTATTATGTTGACTGCCATTCTATTCTCATATCCTCTCTTTGCCAGTCTGATTTTCCTCTTCTCCCCTGGTTCTCACTTGAAGACTTCACCTGACATGCATCATACACCTCTTTTTTTTTTTGTTTCATCATAAACTCTATCTCCCTAGTCATCCAAGGTGCCCTGTTTTTGGTGTCCCTGCCTTTTGCTTTTGTTGGAATGTACCTAACCTGTTCCTGAAGCATCTCTTCCTTTTTAAAAAAAAAAACATTGTTCCATTACAGATTTTCCTGTTAGTCTTTGGTTCCATTTTACCAAGGCTGGATCCCTTCTCATTGCATTGAAATTAGCCCTCTTCAAATCTGGACGTCCTATCTTATATTGTTCATTGCTTTTCTGCATTGAGTCTAAACCTTTTGATATGATGATCACTGTTGCTCAAGTGCACCCCCCACAGACACTTGGCCCACTTCATTTCCTGCACCAGATCCAGCAATGCCTCCTTTCTAGTTGGGGGGGGGGAGAGAACATCCTGATCAAGGAAGTTCTCCTGAACACAATACAGAAAATCCCCCCCCCCCCCCCTCAGAAATCCTGAGCTCGAGCTGAAGCAGCTGGAGACACTTCCTACAAGTGTGGTCTCCCAAGACACATGAAGTGTCCTGGAGTTCCCTCATGGCACAGGAATTGCAAGCAACAGGTCGCAGTTGCCTATCCATGATCTAAAAAAAGACGCTATTCCCTCTGTTCGAATCTAGTTGGTACATTGTTTAAACTATTAATTTTAGTTAATGCCTCTAGATCTGCTCTGTGCTACTACTTTTATTAATTCATGCACTGTTTACTCACCGTGATTCAGGTTATTGATTGCCTGGCTCCTAATTTGTAAGACTACCCTAGTTTAGAGAGAAAAGAAAGAAATACTCACCAACCAATCACTTAGCCACTTTTCGATGACGCTTCAATTTTTTTTTCACTTGGGTTCCTCTCGCAGTGTGCACTCTCTCTGTTGCTGCTTTATCCCCGCTGTGCTCTCAAACCTTCTGCTGTTCTTGCAGTTCTTTATTTCACTCTTTCCTTCTCGCTCTCTCGTTCTCTGTCCTGCTCGCGCTCTCTGTCCTGCTCGCGCGCTCTGTCACTGCTTTATCCCTGCTGTTCTCACAGTGCACTCCGTCCCCCTCTGCCGTCTCCCCTCTTCCCACCCCCCTCTTCCCTCGCCCCTCCCCCCCACCCTGCTGGTGCTTTATCCCAGCTACGTTTTCAGACTTGCTGCTCTTCTCCTACGTTGCGTACATTTATATAACGAGCCTTTAATTCTGTCTCTTTTTCAATTTTCGCCTTACTCTGACCCTATTTGCTGGTGCACTCTTGTGCTTGTATGCTGTGTTCCTTCCTGTCACACTCTGGTTATCATTACCCATATCGCTACCCTGCAATAATGCCTTGTCCTTTCTCTTTAACTTTCTAAATTTCCCCTTGTCTGAACTCTCCATCCCCACTATTTAGTTTAAAGCCTTCTCTACAGTTCTAGTTATTCGACTTGATAAGACATTGGTCCCAGCAAGGTTCAAGTGAAGCCTGTCCCAATGAAACGGCTCCCTCTTTCCCCAGTACTAGTGCTAGTCTCTCATGAATCAAAACTCATTTCTCCCAGACTAATCTTCAAGCCACACATTCAATTCTTTGATCTTATTGACCCTATGCCAATTTGCTTGTAATCCAGAGATTATCACCTTTATGATTCTGCTTTTTAATTTAGCCCCTAGCTGCTCAAACTTCCTCAGCAGAACCTGTTAGTTCTGCCCATGTCATTGGTGCCTACGTGGACCAGAACAACTGGATCCTTCCCCTCTCACCTCAAGTCCTCTCCAGCCCTGTGGAGATATTCTTAACCCTGGCACCAAGCAGGCAACACAGCCTTTGGGACTTGCTTTCTGCTGCAGAGAACAGTATCTGAACCCCTCAATGTACTGTCCCCTATCACTATCACATCTGTTTTTGCACCTCCAATATGAATGGGCTCCTGTGCCATGGCTGTGGTTAGTTTGCTCATCCTGTCTGCAGTCCCTGCTATTGTCTACATAGGCTGCAAGAACCTTGTACCTGTTGGGCAAGTCCAAGGGCTGAGGCTCCTCCAATGCTACCTTTTGGTCCCCATATCTGTCTCAGCCATAGTCACCCTCCTGTCCTTGACCACGGACTAAATCTGAAGTACTTAACCTAAGGGGTGTGACTGCTTCCTTCCTGGAATAAAGTGTCCAGGTAACTTTTTCCCTCCCTGATGCACCGCAGTGTCTGAAGCTTAGACTCCAGCTCATCAACTCTGAGCCGAAGTTCCTCAAGCTGCTGGCACTTACTGCAGATGTGGATGCTGTGGATCACATCAGCTCCCACGTGCCACAGCTGCAACACACCATCTCCCCTGGCATCTCTATTGAATTTTATTTAATTAGGTTTTCAAGTTTTGGAATGTAACTCAATTGTCTATTTATAATTTTTAATCTAGTTGATAACCTTGTTTAATTTATTAAATTTAGTTATATGCTTATGGGTCTTTACTGTAACTTAGTGCACAGTCCTAATTTAACCCTATTTGCTTTTTTTAAAAACATATCAAGTAGCACCTCTTGCCCCCACCTTACCGAATTCCCACACTCACCAAATTCCCTTGCACTCTGGTGAAACTTGTACTTGGGTGAAGCTACTCGCTGCTCATACTCTTATTATTAATTCACTTACTCATTTACTTACCCTGATTGAAATGTGGGAATTCCCGGCTCTTAGTTTAAACAAAACCCTAGTCGAGCAAGGAAAAAAATATTCACCAACCAATCACTTACCACCTTTCCTGCCACATCACACATGGATTTCTTTTCCTGTTTTTTTTTTCCCGAACTCTTGATTCAATGTTCTTTGCTGCTCTGCCAGTGGTTCCCATGTTATTTTCAGATGTTCTGCTCTCCTGCTGTACCTCTGCTGGTGGTTGCTGAGCAGTTTTTGAATGCTCGGCTCTCCTGACATTCTTTGCTGCTCTGCCCAAGTACACAATAGATAAGTTGATACCTGCAAGAGAAATGTAGGGTCTAGTTGGAACTGGGTTCTGATGGAGTCCCATCTGAAACATTAACGTACGTTTTAGCAGTTGACCTGTCGTGCAGTTCCAGCATTTCCAGTTTTTGTCATTTTTGTAAAGCAGTTATGTATTTTACCAACATAAATGCTTCCGGTATAACATTATTATGATGTCTTTTTCTCCACACCTCCCCCCCACCGCCACCCCATCTCATTTCTCCTAGTTACTTCGCCCAAATTCTGAACGAGCATGGTCCAATGGAAATTGATGACCCATTGTTAGTTGGCGAGTTTGAAAACTTCCCACCAGAGGCCCAAGAGCTGGTGTGCAAAGCAGGTGGCTTGAAATCATTCCTTATGGAATCACTACGATTTGTGGTGATTGCCAATCTAATAGGACTGATGAAGCATGCAGTACAATTGAAGAGCTTGGCTGTAAAAGTGGCAACCAGAGGCACCGAAGCATCAGAGATCAACTTGGATGAAGTTTCTAATGAAAGCTTACGACCAGTGGCTCATCTCAATCCCACTGCTAAAGAATTTAAACCCGTGACTTTTCATCAACCATCTTTATCGTCTCCATCAGTTATAAGTTCACTAAGTGAAACACAAAATCTTAATCAGCATTTACATTATAATACCGAGCTAGAAATTAATATGTCAACAGATAATATGTATATGAATATTAATCCATATTCTGATGTAAGACCAGATATTCATAGCTCAGACATCAGCTTATTGAATCATAATTTGAAGACTAGTGGTCCATTGACGGATCATTACTTAAGTGCAGTTGCTTCTACCTCTCAAACTTCAGTTTTCAATTCGACGATCTGTGGTGATGCATCATCTAATCCTATGCACTCTGACATAGCACAAGTAATCCCTGGTTTTTCCATACACCAAACGAATCTACATATTACTAATTATCAGTTGCATTCTCTTAATCCTGATGGAGGATGTAACCCCATGACAAATGAAATGAAAAATATGGTGCTTCCATCTACTATTGCTAATACAACAGCTATAGGCGCACTTAAAGAGATGCCTGGCAGCAGTTTTAAGCGTGAAGGCGATAACGGTGCATCGAACAATTTGAGCAGCAAGGAGTTCAATAATACAAGTAAAACAAAGTGCGAGAATAAACTAGGCCCATTACTAAGGACCATTTCAGTACAGGTAAGGTGGAATACTTGTAGATTTTATCATGAGTTATTGTAACTGCTTATTCTGGTTCAACTAGTTAAAAATATTTTTATGGGGGAAGAGGAGTTTTGGGAATGAACGTGTCAGCCTAAATAACAATGATCCTACTTGTTATGAACGCTGGACTTTGTAACATGATTGTTTTAAAAACTGTAATTTTTAAAAGTTTAAGATGGAGTCAGAGAAGTCTCGCATCAACTCTGCTTAAAGACAGGACAGAAATCTTGGTTACCAGGAACAGAGATCAAAGATATTTTTGAAAAACAGAGATTACAGGGGTTATAACACTTGAACAATGGGTTTCACCCTTCCAGACTTTCGGAGCATAAACGAGGAGTCAGTGATTCTGAGAATGCGAATGTACATGGCGGCTGCTAACACCTGGAACAGTCGAAAGCCTGGGTGGCTCTGCTGAAGTCAGACTTGTGGGCTTTGCATATTGGAAAAGGGCAATGAGCTATTGACTTTTGATTTCAGATAAATTTAACAGTATGTAAGAAAGCAAGACAACCAGTGGTGGCAACCTCCAGGGAAAGAAAGAGAACACCTACTCTCAGAAATAACTGATACAGCGAAAGGCTGTGAAGACTGGGATCTGTTTTGAAAGTTGAAGTTTGCGGACAAAAAAAAGACTAACGGGATCGCCAGGAATCTCCTTATTCATGGGCATCCAAGTCGAAAGTGCTTGGAGAAGTGATTGAAGAGGGCACTGACTGAGAAAGGTCTGGGAGATCCAACCCATTGCAACTGGGAGGAGTTTGGGACTTTTAACCGCAAAGATTTTGCCATCAGAGGACTGTGCAATGTATAAGTGGTGTGAAGTTTTCAAGTATTATAATAAATAAAGAAAATGCCTTTCTTTGTAATTTGGAGTATCAGCTATTTACAAAATACTATTTAGTTAATGGGGATTTCTTTTAGTTGTGTTATAATAGTCTTAAAAAGTGAAATTGTGTTATGTAATCCTTGAAATTGGTGTGGGGGTTCATATCTCCTATTTCAATGGTCTCACTGAGGTCGTAACAAATTGGGGGCTTGGGTCTGGGTTTTGAATTCGGAGGCTGTAAAATGGTTTCGCTGGAATTTTCCAGAGATTTAAATGAACAAGTTTTCTCTCATACTTTGGTTGGGTTCAGTGGGAAATCAATATGAGTACCATTAATATACAAGAACTTGAGAGAAGATTTGACACTCGGTATATTGCAGCACTTGAGAAAGGTTGATTTGGTCAAGATGAAAGTTGGTTGTTCTGATGAAAGGTCACGGACCTGAAACATTAACTCTGCTTCTCTCTCCACTGATACTGCCTGACGTGCTGAGTATTTCCAGCATTTTGTTTTTTTTCAAATTTCCAGCATCTGCAGTATTTTGCTTTTATTTAAGTCAGTAACTATGATAGGTTTACTGAAAGCCTGTCCAGAAAAGGATGCCCCAATAGGTGGCACTGTTAACAAATCAGTGGCTTTGGTGATGTTGGATAGTGAGCAGAAGAAATATGCTCCCCTGTGTGCTAATGTACTAAGTCAGGTCCCTGAAGGTTATAGAAATTTTGTGTTTGGGGGTACGGTGTCCCTGTATTTGTCAGACGAGGCAGGTGAGCTGATTGTGCTGCTCAGAGATACAAGGGCAACTCAGTCATTAATAGCAAAGGTTATAGATTTTTCCCCAAATAGTGCTAGGAATGCGAAAGTCATGGTGCAGGGCATTGAGCGGGTTATTTATCCGTTCCATTGTATAAGGTTAATTTGCAATCTGATTTAGTCAGCGGTCTGGTAATGGTGGGAGTCGACCCAATTTACATATTGAAGGAGTAGATTCTTTTTGCTGGGGAATGACTTAGTTGGAGATAAGGTATTGGTGTCTCCAGTAGTTTCAGAAAAGCCAATTGAGGTTGCTGAAACGAAAGTTTTGTGGGAGGAATTTCCTGGAATATTCCCAGATTGTGTAGTGACAAGAATACAGGCTCATAAGATTAAACAAGGATTCAGTTGTTGTGGAGGACAGTTTTGGTGTTTGGTTGGCTGAGACTTTTTTT
The DNA here is from genome assembly GCF_036365525.1 of Heterodontus francisci. Classification (NCBI taxonomy): domain Eukaryota; kingdom Metazoa; phylum Chordata; class Chondrichthyes; order Heterodontiformes; family Heterodontidae; genus Heterodontus; species Heterodontus francisci. The sequence goes on along the minus strand of NC_090380.1, from coordinate 102,568,006 downwards.
TCAAGGATTTGGATGGGCATGTTGATGAAAAAGGCTCCAAGGGTAGCAGTGGTCAATTGTTTAGCAGGTCGTCTTGGAGGCCCAATAGGAAGACCCTGATTTAAGAAGTTTGTCTCAAACGGCTTGTTCTGAGGCAGAAGCTGAAAAGATTCCTGAGCCACAGCCTTTGATTAAGCCAACCCCATTGATACTGATACCTGCTTTTGACCAGCCATTTATTAGGGTTCTTGTGGATTGTGTAGGCCCTTACCCAACTAAGTCAGGTCACCAGTTTCTCCTAACCATTGTGGAATTGTCCACTAGGTTTCCAGAGTCAATACCTTCGAGAGAGAGATCACAGCAAAAGTTGTGACTGAGGGGTTAATTCAGTTTTTACTAGATATGGATTGCCAAAAGAAATTGAGTCAGATCAGGGGTCAAATTTCATGTCGGGTATTTCAAGACGTCATGAGTAATTTGGAAGTGAGAACTCAAATTGTCTGTTTATCACCCACATTCACAAGGTGCTTTGGAAAGGTGTCACCAAACCCTAAAAAGTATGATAAAGGCTTATTGTTTTGAATATTCTTATGATTCGGATAAGGGAATATTTTTATTATTTGTTACCAGGGAACACCAAATGAGTCCACTGTTTTCAGTCCATTTGAATTGGTCCATGGGCATGGAGGGATTAAGGAGAGATTTTTAGCACAGGAGAAGGAGGAAACTACCCTGTTCATGTGTCATGTTTCGAGAGAGACTGTCAAAAGCTTGTGAGATGGCCAGAAAACATCTGAAGGTTTCTCAGCAAGTGTTGAAAACCTAAGCAGATAGAACAGCTAAAGTACTCCGTTTTCAGCCTGGAGACAAGGTGTTAGTTTTGTTGCCTTTGGCTGGGGAGCCATTGGAAGCTAGATTCAGTGGAGTTAACTTCATTAGGGGAAAACTTAGTGTAGTAAACTGTCTAGTTAGTACCCCAGACAGGCGGAAAAGTCAATGGGTGTGTCACGTGAATATGTTAAAAAGATACTATGACTGTAAACCTTGTCAGCCAGTAAATGTATGTCAAATGGCAGAAGAGGAGGCTAAGGATAGTGTTACTTTTAATGAACTGGATGAAGAGGCAGAGACTGAGAACTCTCAAATGGAGCACCCTGCGGTGAAACTGGCAAACACAAGTGTTAGAAAGTTTAGATATAGCTCTACACTATCTCTCTCAACAGCATAAAAGGGATATAGCTGAGCTGTTAAAAGAATTTAAAGCAGTATGTGCAGATACTCCTCTGGCTATTCATGGGGTTGATGTAGGGAAAACTCTACCCATTAAACAGAAACCATAGCAACTTGATCCTGATAAATTGGTTCAGGTCAGAGAATCTATGCTAAAGAATGATAAAATTGAACCTGGTCAAAGTAGCTGGAATTCACTAGTGGTGCTATTACCAAAACCGGATGCTTCCAAAAGATTTTGTATTGATTGTTGGAAAGTCAGTGCAGAAACGAAAACAGACTCTGATCCAATCCCATGACTTGAGGATTGTATTGACAGTGGGGATTATATGGTAAGAAAAATCATTACTAGGTTAATGAGTTTTCTGTTTTTAGGGGGAGATGTTATAAACGCTGAACTTTGTTAAAAGTTTAAGATGGAGTCAGAAGTCAGCTGACCTCATATCAACTCTGCTTAAAGACAAGACAAATCTTGGTTATCAGGACAACAGAGAACACAGATCAAAGATGTTTTTTGAAAGGGACTGCAGAGTTTTAACACCTGAAGAACAATGGATTCATCCTCCCAGACATTCAGATCATAAATCAGTGATTCTGAGAATGCAAATCTCTATGGCAGCTGTGAACATCTGGAAACAATGGAAAGCCTGGGTGGCTCTGCTGAAGCCAGATTTCTGAATTTTACAATTTTATTGGAAAAGGACAATGGGCTATTGACTTTTGATTCCGGATAAATTTAACAGATTTTCTGAAGACAGGTAAGAAAAAGGGAGACAACCAGCGGTGGCAGCCTCAAGGGAGAGAGAGAGGGGGAGGGAATGCCTGCCGTCAGAAAAAAACTGAGTGAAAGGCTGCAAAGACTTGAACCTGTTTTGAAAGTTGAAGTTTGCGGAGAAGAAAAAGACGAACAGGATCACCAGGAATTGTCTTATTCATGGACGTCCAAGTCGAAAGTGCTCTGAGAAGTGAGCAAAGAGGGCATTTACTTTGAGAAAGGTCTGGGAGATCCAATCCATTGCTACTGGGAGAAGTCTAGGACTTTTAACCGCAAAGATTTCACCATAAGGATGACAGAGTAACGTATAAGTATGGTGTGAGGTTTTCAAGTATTTTAATAAAATACCTTTCTTTGAAATTTGTAGTATCAGCTACTTATAAAGTACTATTTAGTTAATGGGAATTTCTTTTAGTTGAGTTGTAAAAGTCTTAAATGTGAAATCTTGTATAATCCTTGAACTTAGTCTTGGAGGGTTCATATCTTGTATTTTAATGTTAACCGTCTCACTGAGGTCGTAACACTATTTATTCCGTGAACTATAAGTAAGTCTTCATTAAAGGAGAAACTACGAGTAAGGAAATAAACTCCTATTTCTGTACCATAGTTAAGAGTGAGGCAGTATGTTGTGCTTGGAAGAATAAGGAGACCATCTACTGCTTGGAAAATGAGGGCTGAATTTTCCCGGCCCCATGGTGGCGGGTTTGGAGGTGGTGGAGAGCCTCATTGGTTTGGCTTCTCGTCGCCGGGGAAGTTTCCCAGGGGTGGCTTGGGAAGCGGATCGCCTGCCCACTGCATGGGGGCAGGCAATTTAAATTCTTAAGGCCCCAGTTATTGGCAATTTTGCTGGCACCGAAGGGGCTTCCCGCTGCATGTGGAGGCTACCAGCTCCTTGGAGGTGGCCTCCCTCTGGCTCCATGCCCCTAAGAGAGGGGGCCACTGTTAGGAAAGGCCGCACTCTCAGCCCAAGCACTTAGGGTTGAAGGGGTTTCCCCTCCGCTCCGAGGGGCCTACTGATTTAGGATTCTGCCTGTGAGGCTGATTCCATGTTGAAGCGCCCTGGTGCTCTCTGACCTGCTATAGCAGCACTCACCTCTCCTGGTGGGGCTGCCGAAGCTCTAGAGCTCCCGGCCCTGTGATTGAGCCAGCAGCATTGGGAGCCTGCCTGCCACCCTCAATAGGACGGCAAATGTGGAGCTGGCCAATTAGGAGGCCGCCTCTGGGCAGAATGGTCAGCCAGCCTCCCAGCAAGCCTGGGCTCCATTTGGTCTCAACATCAGAGTCTTATCATGGGAAAATTCTGCCAGAAATGTCGAAATGAAGTCCAAGGAACAGGGGGATCTGGAGATAAAGACACACCCATCACTAAAAATAGTATTGTAGTTTAATAAGGTCATTTAAAGGAAAAGCAGACTAAATACTGGTGTTCATTTATGGGGGGATAAAATTGAAAAGTTATGTTAAATTTGTATAGAGCCTTAGTACTGTATGCAGAGAGTTCTGAGCTCCATATTATATAAAAAGACATGGAGTTACTGAAGAAGGTGCAAAAAAAAAATGTACAAAATGGTTCCAGAACTGAGAGATCATACCTCTCAGGAAAGATTGTGAGCAGACCGGGGCTCATTTTCACTAGAAAAGAGAAGACTGAGGGGTGATCTGATCGAGGTATTTACCCTATCCAATCCTTTCATAATCTTAGATGTAGAGAAGATATTTCACACTTGTGGCTGAGACCAGAACTAGGGGTCATAAATATAAGAGTCATTAATAAATCCAATAAGGAATTCAGGGGAAACTTCTTTACCCAGAGAGTGGTTAAAATGTGGAACTCACTACCACAAGAAATAGTTGAAGTGAGCAACACCGCTGCATTTATGGGCCAGTTAGATAAGCACTAGAGAGAAAGGAATGGAAGGATATGTTGATGGTTTTTTTTTATTCATTCATGGGATGTAGGCGGCACTGGTCAGGCCAGCATTTCTTGCCCATCCCTAATTGCCCTTGAGAAGGTGGTGGTGAGCTGCCTTCTTGAACCGCTGCAGTCCATGGTGTTAGATGAAGAAGGATGGGTTGAGGCTCATGTGGAGCATGAACACTGGCATTGATCTGTTAGGCTGAGTGGCCTGTTTCTGTGCTATAAATACTTTGTCATACTTTTTAATTGCCAAACTGAGTTGAGCCAGACCACATGATTCAGTAGAGTAGGAGAGAAGATGCATTAAATCAGGATATGTTGTGGGATGCCAAGCCTGAGTTTTAAAATCCTGTAGATTGAGGGAGGTAAGGATTTCCACAGTTTTGAAGTCCCAGGAAAGAAATTAATCATTTTTGCCAGCATTATTTAGATGGAAATTAGGGGAAATTGTTCTAATGTTTTTTTTTGTAAGATTCAATGCTTGTTTTTGAAATATTTGTGTCTGAATTTGTTGTAGACTCATCAAGGATCTTTATGTAATACCAAAATCAATACTGACCCTTTGCAACCATTTGAAAATCAACAGGTGAGTGATGAAAGAAAGAAATTACATTTATAATAGTACCTTTCATACCTTAGGAGATCCCAAAGCATCTTAACCAGTGAATTACCTTTTGATCACAGTGGCCAATTTGTGCACAGCAAGGTGTCTCGAACCCCAATGAGGTAAATGACCAAATAATCTGCTTTGGTGATGTTGGTTGAGGGATAGATACTGGGAGAACTTCCCTGCTCTTCAAATAGAGGCGTGAGATTTTTTGGTCTGTCTTTGGTTTAACGTCTCATCTGAACGACAGCATCTCTGAGTGCAGCACTCTCTCTGTACTGCACTGAAGTATTAGCCTGGATTATGTGCTCAAGTCTCTGGATGATACTTGAACCCATGAACTTCTGACTCCAAGTTGAGTGTTATGACTGAGCTGACACATTAAGAAAATGGTATAATAACAACAGCATGTGGAGCTGATGAAGAACAAAGATCCAACACTATATCATATGAGCTGTCAAACCACCTTGATGGAATTAAATAATTTGTTACTTGTCATCAATAGGGTGATATTTTGAGGATTGAGAAAGAGCACCATGTTCTACAGCGGCAGCTGCAAGAAGCAGAAGAAAAATATGACCATCTTGCTATCCGCGGTAAAAATGAAATTATTGCACTTGAAGAAAAGATGTCTGAGTTCATACAGAAAAATGAGGTACCTGCAAAATTTTATAAACCTAGGATTTTTACATTAAAACTCCGATCTGCAGTCACTTTATTATAAATTCGTATGTGAAAATTTATGCTTGAAATTGCCTATGTAAACTTCTCACTGTAAAGAAAATTGCACCTTCCTGCCTATTGTAATACTTCAGTTTTGTGTTTCGGCTCCTTGGCCTGTACTGTTATGGCTAACTTTACTTCTGCTTCCTAAATTTTCCTATATTTTTTCGATTTAAACACAAATAAAACCAAAATACTGTATTAAAATTGGGGACTGAATTATATCTGCACATCATGCTGAAAATAACCTCTGTCTTCAAACATTGTTTACCTCACACATCTACACTTGACCATGACTTCCTGAGAGGTAGATTTTAACTTTGTGATAGACTTTGTGAACAGGTGATAGAAAATTGCAGCCTGTTTTACATCTCTGCCAATCTTTATTCCTATTAAAGTCAATGGAAATTAAAAATCGTGAAATTTACAAGTGGCTGCCGATTTGCTATCGCCCATTTTACACTATAGCAGAGTTTAAAATCTACCCTTGTGTGCAGCACCATGAGATGTCAACTAATAAATTATAAAAGTCTGGCAAATAGAATGAACTGCCTCTGTCAGATTTCATGAAATACGTTCCATCAATTTAAATAAGCACTTGGTATTCAAAGCATGTTTGAAATGTATTAACTTATAATTCTGTCTGCAGCAACTAAAATCTGAGCTTGACTTGCTACGCCAAGACTTGGAGAATGAAATCAAGAAGAGTCAACAAGAAAAGCGAGAAAATAATGAAACCTTAAAAATACTCAAATCGAAAGTTAAATCTCTTGCTGAACTGAATCAGATGTAAGTAAAACTAGGATCCAGGATTTACATAGTTAGAATAACTGCCAGCATTTTGCTAACAAGGCACAATGAAGCTACCAGACTTATCTGTACCTGCGTGGAAATAATGCATATTAGAAAGAAACTGTGTTTTCTCGTTGCCTTGAAATGGGAAAGCCCCATTTATGTTGCCCTAGAAGTTTCTAGATGACGATAGGCCATTTATTTTTCTGTACGTAGATCTGGTCTAATAATTTTTCAAGATGATGAGAAATTACAAAATTGCTCCAGGCAAATTGTTCACTAAAATGATATGTTCAGATGCAAGTTTAAAAATTAAGACTAAGAAGGATAAGTCAGGGAGGGAGAAGGCTATTACATTGGTTATTACAGTATTTACGGGTTCAAGAGATAATTATAAAATCATAGAATGGTTGCAGCACAAAAGACCATCTGTAAGAGCAACTCAGCTAGTGCCACTCCCCTGCCTTTGCCCCGTAGCCCTGCATTTGTTTCCTTCAGATAATTATCCATTACCCTTTTGAAAGTCACAGTTGAATGTGCCTGCACCCCATACTCGGGCAGTGTATTCCAGATCCTAACTGCTCACTGCAAAAAAACGTTTTTCCTCGTGTCGCCTTTGATTCTTTTGCTAATTGCTTTAAGTCAGTGTCCTCTGGTTCTTGACCCTTGCACCAATGGGAACAGTTTCTCCCTATCTACTCTGTCCAGACCCCTCGTGATTTTGAACACCTCTATCAAATCTCCTCTCAACCTCCTCTAAGAGGAATACTCCCAGGTTCCCCAATCTGGCCATGTAACTGAAGTGCCTCATCCGTGGAACCATTTTCATAAATCTTTTCTGCACCCTCTCTAATGCCTTCACATCCTTCCTAAAGTGTGGTGCCCAGAATTGGACACAGTACTCCAGTTGAGGCTGAACTAGTGTTATATATAGGTTCACCATAACCTCCATGCTTTTGTACCCTATGCCCCTATTTATAAAGCCCTGGATCTCTCATACCTACACATTTTCTCAACCTGTCCTACCTCCTTCAATGATTTGTGCACATATACCCCTAGTTCCCTCTGATTTTGCACCCCTTTACAGTTGTATCCTTTATTTTATATTGCTGCTGCTTGTTCTTTTCCCAAAATGTATTCCTTCACACTACTTTGCATTAAATTTTATCTACTATATGTCCACCCAATCCACCAGCCTGTGTCTGTCCTCCTGGAGTCTATCGCTATTCTCCTTTATAGTTCACAACACTTCCAAGTTCTTTGTCATGTGCAACTTTTGAAATTTTGGCCTGCACACCAAAGTCTAGGTCATTAATATAGATCAAGAAAAACTGTGGTCCCAATACCCATCCCTTGGGAACCCCACTAAATACTTTCCTCTAGTCCAAAAAGCAACCTTTCACCAGTACCCTCTGTTTCCTGTCAATCGACCAACTTCGTATCCGTGCTGCTTTTTATTCCATGGGCTTTAACTTTGCTGATGCACCTATTATGTGGCACTTTATCAAACAACTTTTGGAATCCACAATTTTCCATTAACAAATCCATGCTGCCATTTCTTAATTAATCCACATTTGTCCAAGTGACTGTTAATTTTGTCCCAGATTATCGTTTCTAAGAGCTTTCCCACCACTGAGATTAAACTGACTGGCCTGTAGTTGTTGGATTCAAGACAGTCACTTGAACAAGAGTGTAACATTTGCAATTCTCCTGTCCTTTGGCAACACACCTGTATCTAAGGAGGATTGGAAGATTATGGCCATTGCCTCCTCAATTTCCATCCTTGCTTCTCTCTGTATCCTCGGATGTATCTGATCCAGTCCTGGTGACTAATCAACTTTTAAGTACAGCCAGCCTATCTAATACCTCCTTTTTATCAATTTTTAGCCCATCCAGTGCCTCAACTACTTCCTTGGTAAAAACAGATGTAAAATACTCTTTGTACCTCAGCCATGTCCTCTGCTTCCATGAGTAGATCTTATTTTTTGGTCCTTAATCAGCTCCACTTCTCCTTTTACTATTTATATGCCTGTAGAAGAATTTTGGATTCCATTTTATATTAGCTGCCAGTCGCTTCTCATACTCTCTTTGCTTCTCTCATTTCTTTTCTCACTTCCTTTCTGAACTTACTGTATTCTGCCTGGTTCTCACTTGTATTATCTACCTGACATTGGCCACCTGCTTCATAGAGTCATAGTCATAGAGATACAGCACCGAAACAGGCCCTTCGGCCCAATGAGTCCGCGCCGCCCATCATCCACCCATTTATACTAATCCTATATTAATCCCATTTTTCCCTCTCACATCCCCACCTTCCGTCAATTCTCCTATCACCTACCTACACTAGGGGCAATTTTTACAACAGCCAATTTACCTATCAACCCGCAAGTCTTTGGCATGTGGGAGGAAATCCATGCGGTCACAGGGAGAACTTGCAAACTCCGCTCAGGCAGTACCCAGAACCGAACCTGGGTCGCTTGGAGCTGTGAGGCTGCGGTGCTCACCACTGTGCCGCCCTCTTGCCCTCTATCTCTTTTGTCATCCAAGCTTGCTTTGTCCTACCTAAGAACAAGTATAAGACCTATCACAGATGTACAAGGGAACTTATGAGTGGGTGCAGAAGATGTGGGTGGAGTTCTTAATGAGTTTTTTGTCTGTCTTCACAGAGAGGGTTGATGCAGACATTGTAGTAAAAGAGGAGTGTGAAATATTAGATACGATCAGAGGAAGTACTAGAGGGTCTGACATCCTCGAAGGTCGATACATTTCCAGGGCCAGATGGATTGAATCCCAGGTTGTTAGAGGAAGCCAGGGAGGAAATAGCAGATGCCCTGAGGATCATCTTCAAATCCTCACTAGATACAGGCGAGGTACCAGAGGATTGGAGGTCTGTGAACGTTGTACCATTGTTTAAAAAGGATGCGAGGGATAGGACAAATAATTATAGGCCAGTCAGTCCGACCTCGGTTGTGGTAAATTATTGGAATCAATTCTGAGAGACAGGATAAACTGCCACTTAATTTGTAAAGGGAAGGTTGTTACTTCCTCAAAAAATTCAATCAAGTTAGTAAGAAACAAGGAGGATTGACGAGGGAAGTGCAGTGGATGTGGTCTACATGGATTTTAGTAAGGCATTTGACAAGGTCCCACATGAGACTGGTCAGTAAAATGAAAGCCCATGGGATACAGGGGAATGTGGCAGGTTGGATCCAAAATTGGCTGTGACAGGAAACAAAGGATAATAGTTGACGGATGTTTTTGCGCATGGAAAACGGTTTCCAGTGGCATTCCACAGGGCTCAGTGTTGGGTCCCTTGCTATTTGGGGTATATATTAATGATATGGACTTAAATGTGGGAGGCATGATAGGAAAATTTGCAGATCACACAAAAATTGGCTGTGTAGTTGATAGTGAAGAGGGTAGCTGTAGACTCCAGAATTATGTCAAATGGTTTGGTTGGGTGGGCAGAAAAGTGGCAAATGGAATTCAATCCAGAGAAGTGTGAGGTTTTGCATTTGGGGAGGGCAAACAAAGCAAGGGAATACACAATAAATGGGAGGATATTGAGAGGGGTAGAAGAAGTGAGACCTTGAAGTGCATGCCCACAGGTCCTTGAAGTTGGCAGGACAGGTAGATAAAGTGGTGAAGGCGGCATATGGAATGCTTTCCTTTATTGGCCAAGGTATAGAATACAAAAGCAGGGGTGTAATACTGGAACCATATAAAACGCTGGTTAGGCCGCAGCTGGAGTATTGCGTACAGTTCAGGTCACATTACAGAAAGGACATAATTTCTCTGGAGAGAGTACAGAGGAGATTTAAAAGAATGTTGCCAGGGCTTGAAAGTTGAGCAAAAAGGAAAGATTGGATCGGCTAGGATTGTTTTCATTAGAACAGAGGAGGCTAAGGGGTCACTTAATTGAGGTGTACAAAATTATGAGGGGCCTAGATAGACAGGAAGGACTGTTTCCCCTAGGAGAGAGGTCAGTTACCAGGGAGCACAGATTTAAGGTGATTGGCAGAAGGATTAAAGGGGACATGAGGAAAAACTTTTTCACCCAGAGGGTGATAGGTGTCTGGAATTCACTGCCAGAAACAGTGGTGGAGGCAGAAACCTTCAACTCTTTTGAAAGGTACCTGACATGCACCTGAGGTGCTGTAACCTGCAAGGCTATGGGCCAGGTGCTGGAAGGTGGGATTAGATTGGGCGGCTAGTTTTTCCAGCTGGCGCAGACATGATGGGCTGAATGGCCTCCTTCTGTGCCATAACTTTTCTGTGGTACTCTTCTATTTCATTGGAATGTACCTTAACTGTACCCAAACCATCTCCTCTTAAAGGCAGCCCATTGTTCTGTTATAGTTTTTTCTGCCAATCATTGGCTGTGTCCCAGGTAAATTAGAATCATTCTCACCCCATTGACATTGACCCTCCCCAATTGATTATTTTTACTCTGGATTGCTCCTTGTCCTTTTCCATAGCTAACCTAAACCTTAGACAGTGATCACTGTCTCCCAAATGGTGTTCTACTGACACGATGCATTTCACCCACCTCATTCCCCAGAACCAGATCCAGCAATGCCTCTTTCCTCATTGGACAGGAAACATACTGATGTCGAAAATTGTCCTGGGCATATTTTAAAAACTCTTCCCCTTATCTGCCCTGTATACTATTACTACCTCCATCTATATTAGGATAATTAAAGTTCCCCCATTATAATTACTTTATAGTTTTTGCACCTCTCTGTAAAAACTGTGATGGTTGGGGATTGAACCCAGGTCAACAGCTTAGAAAGCACCTATGCTCACCACTGTACCATCATCGACCAATTTGATCTCCTTCTGGAGCAAAACTATATTGAGACATAGGAAGAAGATGGATAGGGGACACACTTGTTAGACCGAACATCCTTTTGCTATTTCTAAATATTCTTGTAACCTATTATGTTTAAGTCTTGAGTGGAAGCTGAATCGCTTTACAGTCATCATTATATAAATAGAAGGTCTTAAATGGAATATGGAATTTTTTTCAATATGCCAGGTGAATTAATATGTTTTTGTTTATTATTTACAAATGTACAAATACGTCATATAGTTTCAGCTTAAGTAGTGAACCCAGCTAAAGGGGTTTAGTTTTTTTTTTATATATAACATCGAATCTGATGAGGTTATCAACCTGATGCGTTAACTGTTTCTGTCTCCACAGCTGTTGCTTGACCTGCTGAGTATTTCTAATATTCTGTTTTCTTTCATATTTCCAGCATCTGCAGTATTTTGCTTTTGTATTAATTTTTTTTTTAGGCACAACTTAACACTAGGTCAGTTAGCCTAACATGAGCAGTAGGCAAAATGCTAGAATCTATTGTTAGGGATGCAGTAACAGGGCACTTAGAAAATCATGATTAAGCAAAGTCAATGTTGACTTACAAAGGGAAATCATGTCTGACAAATCTGTTAGAGTTTTTTGAGGGTGTAACTCATCGGATGGTTAAGGGGGAACCAGTGGATTTAATGTACTTGGATTTTAAATAAGCATTCGATAAGGTGCCACACAAGAGGTTATTGCACAAAATTAGGAAATGGGATTTGGGGTAACATATTAGCATGGACTGAATATTGGTTAATGGACAAAAAACAAAGTAGGAACAAACAGGACATTTTCAGATTGGCAGGCTATAACTAGCAGGATACAGCAAAGATCAGTATTTGGGCCTCAGATATTTGCAATCTATATTAATGACTTACATGAGGGGACTAAGGGTTATGCATCCAGGCTTGCTGACAATACAAGTAGAAAGTAAGCAGTGAGGAGGATGCAAGGAGGCTGCAGAGGGATGTAGTCAGGTTGGGTGAGTGGGCAGGAACATGGCAGATGGAATACAATGTGGTGAGGTTATCCACTTTGGTAGGAAAATAAAAAAAAGAATATTTTTTGAATGGTGAGAGACAGGAAAATGTTTGATTCATGTACAAGGCCACCTCTAAATGCACAGAAGTTTAACATGCAAGTACAATAAGCAATTAGGAAAGCAAATAGTATGTTGGCCTTTATTGCAAGGGGGTTGGGAGTATAAGAGTAAAGAAGTCTTATTACAATTATATAGGACATTAGTGAGGCCATACCAGGGGTAATATATGCTGTTTTGGTCTCCTTACCTAAGGAAGGACATACATCCCCTAGAGGGAGTGCAACAAAAGTTCACTAGACAGGTTCCTGGGATGAGGGGATTGTTCTATGAGGAGAGATTGAGTAGACTAGGTCTATATTCCCTGGAGGTTAGAAGAATGAGAAATAATCTAATTGAAACATATAACATTCTTAAGGGGCTTGATAGGGTAGATGCTGGGAAAAAGTTTCATCTGCCTGGGGAATCTAGAACATGGAATCAGTCTCAAAATAAGGGGTTGGCCATTTAGGACTGAGGTGAGGAGAAATTTCTTCACTCAAAGGGTTGTGAATCTTTGGGATTCTCTACCGCAGAGAGCTGTGGATGTTCAGTCATTGAATATGTTCAAGACAAAGGTTGATGGATGTCTGAGTACTAAGAGAATTGGGGATAGTGCCGGGAGATGGAAGATCAACTATGATTTTGTTGAATGGCGGAGCTCCTATTATTTTCTTACGAACCACTGTCACTTCGTGGGCAGAATTAATATTGTCTGATATCAAATGACTGAATAACTAGCTGCAATTCATGCCCACAAGCAGCACATCTCTAATAGAAGCCCCATAAGAGTGACAGATTTATGTGGTTTTATTTTAAGGCATGTTGACTCCCTCCAATTTTTTCCCATTTCCATTACTGTTTGGCCTGTAGACAATCTTCCCATGGCCTTTGTTTTTGCCTTTCTTCAAGGTGTAAAGCCTGGCTCAGGTATAAAATTAAAACTCGACCCCGGCCCGACACGACAACAGCCAACGTGAACCCGACCTGGGCCCTAAGTCCTTTTAATTTTTTTTAAATGCCCGACCCGATCTGGACACGACACATGTAGTCGAGTTTGGTCGGATAGCCAGGCTTTACTGCAGAGTGCAGAGTCCAGACTACCCGTTTCCCACCTTGACGTCCTGAATCTTCATTTGAAGATTACTTCCCGGAGCAAGGCAGCACTATCCATGTCCAGCCTGACCCGACCTGAGCCCGACACGTTGTCGGGTCTGGTCGGGGTCAGGTAGCCACACTTTAATTCGAGGTGACAATTTACTGATGTCTTTGATCAACCCGCTAACTCTTCTCTGGCCTGGCCTCAGATTTGGGACCATTTTGCGATCAGGAATTTGAGTGTGGGAGAATATAATCTGTATGCTTCCCTGCTATTGGAACATGCCTGGTGTTTTATCTTAAACTTGTCCTTTTTCTTATTTCCCATGAAGATACACACAGAATATTCAGGAAAAAGAGCAACTTTATGAAAAATGTTTTCAAGAATTTGAGGAAATGAGGTACATTTTTTTTGGACTCCCAAAAGTTTCTGAAATATGTTTTGTTACTGCGGTTATATATTAAAAAAAAAAAGTGATATTAATAGAAAATGATTAAACATTGCTTTAAGAGATAATTATTTTTGCTCAATTCTTAGTGATCTGTCATCAAGAGAAAAGAAGAAGCTGGAAGAAGCCATTGAAAAGAGTGTTGATGTGTACCAAGAAACTAATAAAAGAGCCAGTAACGCAGAGGTAGAGATTTAAAAGTTTATTTTCAATTTTATCTCCTTTTAAATCCACTTCTGAAGCCAGTGACTAATGCCTGGGTTCATCTCACAGCCCCAGGAGCCCACGGATACTACTCCCAAGTGCTCACTCTTAACTTGTCAGTCTGGACACAGAGTGTCAGCATCCCATTCATGTGGGAGAAGGAGATGAGAGCAGTTAAGCAGCTCAGTAGGCTGACTGCTGGGCTTGAAGCCAGATGGATTTGAATTTCAGCAGGATGCACTCGGCCTTTCATTCTTCCAAGATGGCTAAATTGGTACCATATCTTGAAAGAGAATGGTGCAGTACCTGAGAAGTGCGCTCTCTCTCTTTCTCTCTCTCCCCCCCTCCCCCCACCAATACCGTTTCTCTTCTGTTCACATGATAAAACCAGCACACTTTTTAGCCAGGGATACTGGCGAGCAATCGGATTTTTTTTTTTCATCTTTCCCCAGCAATCTCCTTTTTCACCAAAAGCATCTGCAGTGTTCTCACTGTACCTAACTTACAACAGATTAGAGATTGAACCAGGGTTATCTTGACCTCTACACCTCATACTGTACCGTGTTGTACTTGTCCATTAAGCATTTGGAGGAGCTGATAAAGGTCTCCAATTCAAATGCTATAATTCAGTGGTTTAAACTCCAATGTAGGCAAAAAAAATCTGTGGGACGTAGTTTCATTCAGACATGGTTATTGAAGATGGGAACAAACGGGGATCTTTAATAAGAACCAGAAAATAATGAGGTCTTGAGTACAGTTTTGAGGGTTGTGTTATTACTGTTCTATGAAAGTTGGGATTTTTTTCCTAAATTTAATTAAAATTTTAACTTGATTGAAGTAGCACGTTAGTTTTTTTTTTATTTCTCCATTATATTATCTTTCCCTCTTTGCTTAGGTGTCTGCACTGGAGAGCTGGAGGAGTACAAAATTGTTTATCCATTACAGAGCAGCTGAAGATGCAAAACGTCATCTTGATGAAATGAGAGCAATGGCTGCCAGGTGAGTCTGAACTGTGGTCTAGTTTATAATTTTATGGTTAGTGGCTTTTTTTTTTGTTGCCAGTTTCCCACAAGTTGATTGTAGGTGAGGAAGGCCTTTTGGCCCATCTCTGTTCAGCCAGCCAGAAAAACCCTAAAGTTCCACACCCCTAATCATTCTGGCATTCAATTCTTAAACAATTACCCCTACTACTTTAACAAGTTCATTCCATGTATTGATCATTTTGTGTGAGGAATGGTTTCCTGAAAAGGGCGAGGCTGTGAGGGGGACAGCTGCAAAATGCATTCTGAGAGGGGCATGGAAGAAAGAAAAAATGCAATGTGGTGTCACAGCATAAGGAGGGGCAGTTGGAGGTAAATTGCAGGTAAATATTTAATGTATCCTACCTAGAATTTAAACTAGATCAAGTAATTAGTTTACAAAGAACAAAGAAAATTACAGCACAGGAACAGGCCCTTCGGCCTAAAAACTAAAAAATAAGCTAAGGTGATTAAACACACAAACGTTAATGAATTGAACAATAAGACAAGGTTAGATAGGGATGGCAGTGCAGATGGTGTGCTACAACTGCAGCATGTGGGAGTTTGTGGAGATCCTGGGCAACTTTATCTGAAGTAAGTGTTTGCATCTCGAATTTCAGATGAGTTGTTGAAGTGGAGTCCAAAGTGCAGACATTGCAGGACATCAGGGAAGGGGAGAGTTACCTGGATGCTTTGATCCAGGAGGCAGTCAAACCCCTTTAGGTTAGGTAGTGGTCAGGGAGCGGAGAGTGTGACTGAGAGTCAGGCAGATAAGGAACCCGAGGTGCAGTGTTGGAGGTGTATTGTCCTTTGCCCTTATCCAACAGGTACAAGGTTGTATCTGCCTGTGTGGATCAGGGCAAAATCTGCACCATGGATGAGCAAACTAACCATAGCATTGTGGTACAGGAGGCCATTCAAATGGGAGGAGTGAAAAGGAATGTGATAGTGGTAGAGGACATTCTAGTCAAGGGATAGATGCTGTTCTCTGCAGCCACGACCAGGAATTCCAAAGGTAGTGTTGCCTTCCCAGTGTGAGGCTTAAGGATATTTCCATGTGGCTGGAGGTTTGGATTGGGAAGGGATCAAGTTGTTGTGGTCCAGATAGGAACCTGTGATGTAGAAACAACTAGGAATGAGGTTCTGATGAGAGTTTGAGGAGCTAGATTGACATTAAAACGCAGAGCCTCACTTCTGGATTGTTACCTCAACTATGCCAAGTTGGCAAATGGACAAACAGATTGGCAGGTTAAATACGTGTAAGAAAATATGGTCGAGCAGCTCAGAATTGGGCTTCCATGAGACGTTGTGAGCTATCAGCAGAACTGTACTCAACCTCAATCTGTAACCTCATGGCCTGGCATATCCCCCACTCTACCATTACCATCAAGCCAGGAGACCAACCCTGGTTCAATGAAGAGTGCAGGAGAGCATGCCAGGAGCAGCACCAGGCATACCTCAATGAGGTGTCAACCTGGTGAAGCGACAACACAGGACTATCTGCGTGCCTAACTGCGTAAGCAGCATGCAATAGACAGCTAAGCGATCCCATAACCAACGGATCAGATCTAAGCTCTGCAGTCCTGCCACATCCAGTCATGAATGGTGGTGGACAATTAAACAACTAACTGGAGGAGGTGACTCCACAAATATCCCCATCCTCAATGATGGGGGAGCCCAGCACATCAGTGTGAAAGATAAGGCTGAAGCATTTGCAACAATCTTCAGCCAGAAGTGCCGAGTTGTTGTTCCATCTTGGCCTCCTCCTGAGGTCCCCAGCATCACAGATGCCAGACTTCAGCCAATTTGATTCACTCCGCGTTGATATCAAGAAACAACTGAAGGCACTGGATACTGCAAAGGCTATGGGCCCTGACAATATTCCGGCAATAGTACTGAAGACCTGTGCTCCAGAACTTGCCGTGCCCCTAGCCAAGCTGTTCCAGTACAGCTACAACACTGGCATCTACACTGCAATGTGGAAAATTGCCCAGGTATGTCCTGTACACAAAAAGCAGGACAAGTCCAACCCGGCCAATTACCACCCCATCAGCCTACTCTCAATCATCAGTAAAGTGATGGAAGGTGTCCTCAACAGTGCCATCAAGCGGCACTTGCTTAGCAATAACCTGCTCAGTGACGCTCTGTTGGGTTCTGCCAGGGCCACTTAGCTCCTGACCTCATTACAGCTTTGGTTCAAACATAAACAAAAGAGCTGAACTCAAGAGGTGAGGTGAGAGTGACTGCCCTTGACATCAAGGCAGCATTTGACCGAGTATGGAATCAAGGAGCCCCAGCAAAACTGGAGTAAATGGGAATCAGGGGGAAAACCCTCTGCTGGTTGGAGTCATACCTAGCACAAAGGAAGAAGATTGTGGTTGTTGGAGGTCAATCATCTGAGCTCCAGGACATCATTGCAGGAGTTTCTCAGGGTAGTGTCCTAGGCCCAACTATCTTCAGCTGCTTCATCAATGACCTTCCTTCAATCATAAGGTCAGAAGTGGGGATGTTCACTGATGATTGCACAATGTTCAGCACCATTCGTGACTCCTCAGATACTGAAGCAGTCCATGTAGAAATGCAGCAAGACTTGGACAATATCCAGGCTTGGGCTGATAAGTGGCAAGTAACATTGGCGCCACACAAGTGCCAGGCAATGTCCATCTCCAACAAGACAGAATCTAACCATCTCCCCTTGACATTCAATGGCATTACGATCACTGAATCCTCCACTATCAACATCCTAGGGGCTACCATTGACCAGAAACTGAACTGGAGTAGCCATATAAATACCGTGGCTACAAGAGCAGGTCAGAGGCTAGGAATCCTGTGGCAAGTAACTCACCTCCTGACTCCTCAAAGCCTATCCGCCACAAGTCAGGAGTGTGATGAAATACTGTCCACTTGCCTGGATGGGTGCAGCTCCAACAACACTCAAGAAGCTCGACACCATCTAGGACAAAGCAGCCCGCTTGATTGGCACCCCATTTACAAACATTCACTCCCTCCACCACCAACGCACAGTGGCAGCAGTGTGTACCATCTACAAGATGCACTGCAGCAACACACCAAGGCTCCTTCGACAGCACCTTCCAAACCCACGACCTCTACCACCTAGAAGTTCAAGGCAGCAAATACATGGGAACACCACCACCTGCAAGTTCCCCTCCAAGCCACACACCATCCTGACTTGGACGTATATCGCCGTTCCTTCACTGTCGCTGGGTCAAAATCCTGGAACTCCCTTCCTAACAGCACTGTGGGTGTATCTATCCCATGTGGACTGCAGCAGTTCAAGAAGGCAGCTCACCACCACCTTCTCAAAGGCAATTAGGGATGGGCAATAAATGCTGGCCTGGCCAGCGACGCCCACATCCCATGAATGAATAAAAAAAACATTCATCATGGGGAAAATGTTCGAAGCTATTATTAAAGCAGGGCACTTAGAAAAGTTCGAGGTAATCAGGCAGAGTCAACATGGTTTTGTGAAAGGGAAATCATGTTTAACCAATTTATTGGAGTTCTTTGAGGAAGGAACATGTGCTGTGGATGAAGGGATGTACTGTACTTGGATTTCCAGAAGGCATTTGATAAGGTGCCACATCAAAGGTGATTGCAAAAAAATAAAAGCTCATGGTGTAGGGGGTAACATTGGCATGGATAGAAGATTGGCTACTTAACAGGAAACAGTAGGCATAAATGGGTCATTTTCTGGTTGGCAAGATGTAACAAGTGGTGTGTTACAGGGATGAGTGCTGGGGCTTCAACTTTTTATATAAATGAGTTGGATGAAGGGAGCGAAGGTATGGTTGCTAAATTTGCTGATGACACAAAGTTAGGTAGGAAAGTAGGTTGTGAAGAGGACATGAGGCTACAAAGGGATATAGAAAGGTTGTGAGTGGGCAAAGATTTGGCAAATGAAGTATAATGTGGGAAAATGTAAAATTGTCCATTTTGGCAAGAAGAATAAAAAAGCATATTATCTAAATGGTGAGATATTGCAGAGGGATCTGGTTGTCCTTGTGCATTAATCACATAAGGTTATGCAGGCACAGCAAGTAAATAGGAAAGCAAATAGAATGTTATCATTTATTGTGAGGAGAATTGAATGCAAAAGTAGGGAGGTTATGCTTCAGCTATAGAGGGCATTGGTGAGACCACATCTGGAGTACTGTGTTCAGTATTGGTCTCTTTATTTAAGAAATGGCGTAAATGCATTGGAAGCAGCTTAGAGAAGGTTTGCTAACTAATACCTGGAATGGGCAGATTGGACGGGCTAGGCTTGTATCCGCTGGAGTTAGATGAGCAAGAGACAACTTGCTTGAAACATGCAAGATCCTGAGGGGTCTTGACAGGGTGGATGTGGAAAAGATGTTTCCTTTTATGCGAGAATCTAGAACCAGGGTTCAATCTTTAAAAATAAGGGGTTGCCCATTTAAGACAGATGGGGAGAAAGTTTTTCTCAGAGTTGAGAGTCTTTGAAATACTCACTCAAAAGGTAGTGGAAGCAGAGTGTTTGATTTTTTTTAAGGCAGCGGTAGATGGATTCTTGATCAGCAAGGGGGTGAAAGGTTATCGGGGGTATGTGGGAATGTGGAGTAATCAGTTCAGCCATGTTGTTGAATGGTGGAGCAGGCTTGAGGGCCTATTCCTGCTGCTAATTTGTATGTTCGTATGTACTTTGGTGCAGTTCCACATGGTTATTCTTGTGTCCCTAGACTGACATCACAGCCAACCATCATCCTGTTCTTGTCTAGCATGTGCAGATGCTTACTTCAAGGGCACCTCAGTGCAGTGGTTATGGTACTGGACAAGTAGCCCAGTGACTCAGGTTCAAATCTGGCAAAATGTGAAATTGAAATTACTAAATCTAGTAATTTGTGCACTATCAGAAGAAAATAGACATCAAAACTACAGTTTTTGTATATTAAAAAAAACTCCACTGATTGACTAATCTTGGCCTACACATGACTCTTACTCTATATAAAATGGTTAACTCGTTACCCTCTGAATTAAGCTAGCAAGCCACTGAGATGTAAAAGTGCTTTCCAAAGGTGAGTTACAAATACAGCTCTGCCACTTTGGTTCCATCATAAGATGAAACAAATAATTGCACAGATCATTCGATATACTGTCTTTTCTGATGAGAAATTTATTGCCGAGATATGACTAAATACATGCACCTCAGGACTGCCTAATGTGACATAGAAGGGGGGGAAAAGCCCAAACAGTACCTATCTGAGTAGGTGTTAAAGCAACAGTGCTTGCAATTCTAAAAGTGGTCTTGTGACATGTGAATGTTCTCTCTTTATGCAGCAATCCGATGTTGGCTATTCCACAACTGCAGGTGTCGGTTGCTGCCTGGGAATCTTTTCTATTTACAGTGAACCAGCAAATCTATGAAAGTGAGGTGAGTTTGTCTTGAATTTGGCACAAACGTAGCCATTGCCTTTTGTCCAAATGTGTAATGTTGCCTTGATGACGTTGCCACAACAGAATAGTCAATTGGAAAAGAATGTTTACACATAAAATTCTGTAAATTACCTTAAATGTTATATAAATTATGATAAGATAATTCTGGTGTCAGCTGACTTGTTATTGCGCTTATACTCTGTATTACATCCCATCCAGTTAAATACCCACTAATGTTTATGTTCCCTCAACATTGCCACACTGAACTGCGAGTTGGGCACAAATTTTTTTGGATGGAGGTTGATGGTCTTTATCAGTAGTTTTCCAGGTTGACTTCTAGCCTGCTTTGCAGAGAAAGATCAAGAACTTCTCAAGCTTGAGCAATAATGCAAAGTATTCAACTTTTACAGATGCACTTTAATAATCAGATGAGTCTGGTAAAAAATGGAACGCAACTAAGCAGCCTTGCATCGGTGTCTATTCCAAGCCTCCCAACACCACCAAGCTCTAATGTAAGTTTTCAGTGAAGTCTTTTTTTTCTACAGTAGTTTATACTTTTGAAACCATACAGTTGCATTCTGTCAAAGAAGCTACATCTTGCAGCATACCTCCATTATACTAAAGGTAATTCAAATCAGACAGAATTGAGCATTTATCCAATTCAAAAACACAGGACCTTAAGAAAGTTGTGCACACATCGGACTTCTGCTGCAGGGTACGTTAAGTTCATAAAACAAATCACTATAGCCAATTTTCAGATTCTCTAATATATATATAGAGCAGGTTGAGTCTTGGGAGAATGGCCTAAGAACACTGGTTCACTAAAGTTATTAACTAGCAGCGAAGGACACACGTGCAGATTGTCTGTCATCAACTAATGCTGTTGAGACCCACGAGACAGGCAAATATACGGTCATGATATTGTCAAAGGCACAATAGGTGCATTTAGATTAGCAGCAGGCACTAGACTAAGCAAATTGATTCCTTGGCCAGCATTCTATCATATGTTAGTCTTAACTTAATTTGCTATAAGCCAGGGAAGGTCTAGGAACAGAACTAGGCCATTCGGCTCCTTGATCCTGTTCCACCATTCAGTCAGATCATGGCTGGTCTGAACCTCAACTCCTGCCATAGCTGTGTAGGCCTTGATATGCTTAACTAGCAAAAAATCTATTGGTCTTGGTCTTGAAAGCTCTGGTTGTCCAAGTATCCACAGCCTTTTGGGGAGAGAATTCCAGATTCCTGCTACCCTTTATGTGAAAAATTGCTTCCTGATTTCCCACCTAAACAGCCTGGCTCTAATTTTAAGAGGAAATAGTTTCTCTGCATTTGTCCTATTGAATCTTTTTAGCATTTTAAACCCCTTGATCAGATCACCCTCAATCTTTCATATTCGAGGGATCACAAGCCAAGTTTGTGCAACCTGTTCTCACAATTTAACACTCCAAGCTGCGGTATGATTTTGTGAATCTGTGTTGTACTCCACCCAAAGCATGGATATCCTTTCTGAGGTGTGTGTCCAAAACTGTACGCAGTATTCCGGATGGATCAGACCAAAGCTGTATACAACTGACGCATCACATCCTCCCCTTTGTTTTTCAGCCTCTTGAGATAAAGGCCAATTTTCCAAAGGCTTTTTTGATTGCTTTATATACCTGTACGCTAGCTTTCAATGATTTGTCTACTTGACTCCCAAATTGCTTAGCTCCTGTACTGTTCCTAGTTTCTTAACATTAATACTATGATTTATCAATCTTTGCACCAAAGTGGATGACCTCACACTTGACCATAGTTGAACTCCAAATGCCATAGTTTTGCCCATTCACTGTCTGTTTCTTTGCAACTTCCTGTCCTTCCTAATAAAGAGGCTACAGAATCTGTCAGCCAAAAGTAAAAATAATCACTGCTTTGATAGGCCTTTAAATAATACGTGAAGATGTTTTTCTTTTTAATTCTTTCATGAGATGTGACGTCGCTGGCAAAGCCAGCATCCCTAATTGCCCTTGACAACTGAGTGGCTTGCTCGGCCATTTCAGAGGGCAGTTGAGAGTCATCCACTTTGCTGTGGGTCTGGAGTCACATGTAGGCCAGACCAGGTAAGGATGGCAGATTTCTTTCCCTAAAGGACATTAGTGAACCAGATAATCACATGGGTCCATTACTGCGACGAGCTTTCAATTCCAAATTTTTAAAATTAATTAATTTAATTTAAATTCCACCAACTACCATGGTGGGACTTGAACCCAAGTGCCCAGGGCATTAGCCTCGGCCTCTGGATTACTAGTTCAATGACATTACCACTACGCCACCATCTCCCCTTAATGCTATGATCCCTATGGAGATTAACAAACCAAAGATTCGAATTTACTTAACAGCTCCAATAGAAAACCATATGATTTCACTTTTGTAAATTTTACTTTTTACAATCAAACCAAAATCCACGTAAACTAAACATGAATAACAAACAAGTCAGGGTCTATATCGTTTACAGATTACACGTCAATTATCAGATGCAACAAAGATCTCTGATTTACTGGGCAGTCCTCTCAGCAAAGATTGCACCAAGTTCCTCAAAACTTTGAGCTACTTCTTGTAGATTTCCAACTCCTATCCTCCAAGATACAAACGCCGATTTCCATTCGACAGCAGTTCCCCTACAAGCCTGAATTCCACCAATACCATTTGCACCAAAACTGCACACCCCTCCAGAACTTCTGTAGTCTGCTCATGACAGCTTTAATAGCGTAGCTCCACCAGTGTCGCCTTGAGTAACTCTAAGTCACTGAAAACTGCTGCTGCAACTCGTATTTGCCAATGGCCAGTTTTCCAGTCTCAGCAGCTTGGCTGCAAATAATAACACTTCACCAAACAGCCTGCAGCCTGCTTGAACTATCAGTCTTGAAATCTGTAAAAACTGCTTGAATATCTCTAGTCACATGCCTCTGATCAAATTACTGTTTTAAGATTTTAGTTTCAAACCAGGGTCTGTCTCAAAACAAAAACAAGCTTTGAAACTAAAGTTGGTGCATCTAACAATTCAACAAGTCATCCGTTCCGATGACTGTCAGCACACACTGGTCCTGCACCTCGGACTCAATCACAGAAGCCCTAAAAATTTTCACTCCTGTCTTTCGTCCTTCCCCGTTTCCTGCAGTTGCAGAGTGTTATCATTGTTTGTTTCTGTCCTAAGTGTGTGTGTGTTTCAGTCAGTGCAGGTGGGACTTTATACATTTCACCTCACCAACCTTTAGGGAAAGGTAGACTAAGCTCATTACTGATGGCTACAATAACTTGCATTTTCACACCACCATTTGCAAACTATCCCAAGGCATTTTGCAGTTTAAGCAGTGGACTTCAGTTGGAGGAGTAGGGTTGGCAAAGTGGTATTAAAGGGCCAGCTTTTAATTAGTATTTTTACAAATGTAGGAAAAGATGTGCCGAGCCACGTGGACTTATGAAGGAAGTTTAAATGAGATGGAGGAGCAGAGAAGCATTCAGTTAGATCAGTGTTAGAAGACTAAAGGATGTGGACAAGAATGTAGGATTCTAAAGGAAGTTGTAAAGCCATGGAAGGATTTTAAGGTGGACCAAGGATTTTGAAATCGAGGCACTGGAGAATGGGGAAATAGTGAAGAGAAGCACAGATCAGGGTGGTGAATGGGACTTTGTAGAGGATAGGATGAAAGCGATAGAGTTCTGGGTGAGTTGGAATTCATCAGGTAAAGCAGTGCTCAGGAGACTAACGAAAAGGACATTTGAAAAGTCAAGTCTAGAAGTGACAAAGGCATGGATGTGAGTTTCAGCAGCAGTAAGGAGGAGGTAGTTGGAGAAAAGTCATGTTTTGGGAATGGAAGCAGGTAGCCTTGCTGATGGTCTGAATGTGCTTGGGTGTAAAGTAACTTACCATTTGAACATTGGGGAGACCAAACGCAGACTGGGTGACCGCTGTGCGGAACACCTCCGCTCAGTCCGCAAGCAAGACTCTGAGCTTCCGGTTGCTTGCCATTTCAACGCTCCCCCCTGCTCACATCTCTATCCTGGGATTGCTGCAGTGTTCCAGTGAACATCAACACAAGCTTGAGGAACAGCATCTCATTTACTGATTAGGCACACTACAGCCTGCCGGACTAAACATTGAGTTCAATAATTTCAGAGCATGACGGGCCCCCCATTTTACTTTTATTTTTAGTTTTTCTTTTTTACAATTTTTACATTTTTTTGTCTGTTTATTTTATTTCATAGTTTGCTCAGTTTGCTTACCCACTGTTTTTTTTTCATGTTTGTACTTGCTGTTCAATTTTCAGTCTGTTAACACCCTATCTGTACTAATGCTTTGTCTTTCAACACACCATTAACATATTGTTTGCCTTTGCTCCATAACCTTCTGGTCAGCTATTCTGTGACCTTGTCCTATCAACACCTTCTCCTTTGTTATCTCTTGCCCCACCCCCACTTTACTTGCTTATAACCTTTGACATTTCTAATATTTGCCAGTTCCGAAGAAGGGTCACTGACCTGAAACGTTAACTCTGCTTCTCTCTCCACAGATGCTGCCAAACATGCTGAGTATTTCCAGCATTTCTTGTTTTTATACCATTTGAACAACTGAATTTAGAAGGACAGCCAAATACTATACAGAAAAAGCATATTTTCATATTCTCATGTTGCCATTTACAAATGTGTTTTTTTAATTCAGGTAATACTAGAGAAAGCACCCTTTCATGATCCTGCTATTATAGCATCTTTCCCTTCTGCAAGTCAGGTCCAGATGCAAAATCAGATTTCATCTATTGCACAAGCCACATCTGTTCCAACACAGAAAACCCTGTCTTCTCTAATGCAAGCGGTCCCAGGAACTGCTAAAGCAACGACCAAGGCTCCACCTCGGAGTTCTGTAACATCCAGATTTCAAAACCAGTCTTCCAACCAAATTCAACGTGAAGCTTCTTTGGCAAAACATCAGTCTGCCTGGTCACCAATAAATAATCGATCAGCAATACCTACAGTACCTGAACTTGCAACCACTGCTGATAATCAGCCTTCCACAAGCCAACCTGCAAATGCAACATCTCAGCAACCCAAGAACAGCTTTGATAAGATCATCAACTGTCTTGTAGCCATGTTCCCCCATTATACAAGGTAAGTCTGTAGCCAAATTAATCAAAATTAACACATTTACGCATCATACATGAACATTTCTGTATTTCTGAGCTGGTTTAGTTTGAAACTAACAAAGTTGCTGGATTCTAGTCGTACAGTAATAAGGTCAGCAATGTTTTTTGAAACCAATGCTGGACCATAGCTGGTCATTCTGATTTCTGCCATTCTTTCTCTATAACTTTGTTCGTATGAAGGAATATGATGAAATGAAACTGACTGCATCTTTTGGGAGGAAAACTAGTGTTAGATGATGTAATCAATGAGTATTTCAGGGTGGACAGAGCATATGAGATAAACTTATACCTGTGTCATCTGTATGCATAACTGCCAGCCTCTCGACCCCCACATTCATAGCCTTTCTGAAGATACTGCTCGATCAGTGCTGAATCCATATTCAGTTGGAGCTGGGTTGAATTAATAGTTATTTTTGCAGCTGCACTAAACTGGGTTCAACTTGGCTCCAGGTTCCATGGGTAAAAGGATAATGTTCCAGCCCATCGAACTGACAAACATGAGTTGGTGTCTCCACGTGAAATGTGTGAATTTGTTTTATACGCCATATTCCATCTTGCCCTGTGTTTTGGTTTTCAGGGTCAGTCTGACAAATTTTGTTGAAGAGGTTCATGATGCAAATGGCATTTCCCTTTCTGGATTAGGGTGCAGTGAAATAATCAATCGAGTGGCAGAACTCATCTTGGATCATCAGGACAAAGTTCGGGTGAGAGTCTGAGGCTTGGCCTTTTGTAACCTACAATTTGAAAGTGTTAAATGTTTGTATAAGGTTGATGCCTATCTGGCCACTCTTTACTGTTTAACAGGATAGGGGAGCGGATCTAAGTGGTTTAAAAGGTTTACTCTGATAGTATATGGGACAAAATGATGGTGAGATTTTACCCCACCCACCTGCTATGTTGTGCACTTGTGTGTGGAGAGTTAAAACCAAAACAAAGAAATTCATTCTGTTTGATCTGCCTTGCCATTTGGGCCATGACCAAGAATGACACATACCCACAAGTCATTCTACCTCTCCTTACTAATATCCCTCCATCCACTTCAGTATTCACCTCTATTACGCAACAGCTGTCACGCCAGCTTGTATTACAATACCTCTGGGCACTTGCTCCAGGGATAGTACATTTCAGGAAACTGTTCCCTGTTGAGGGTTTTATTTTGACTTTAAGGGGCTTATGCCCAATGCAATCTTAAACTACAGAGGTGAATGCTGAAGGCAGCACGTACTTATCTCCTAACAAAGCCAATCAGCAGTCACTGAAGTATCACCCTCAGTTGGACTATGGACTCAAATAATTGTTTAAACTCACTTTTCGCGAACCAGAATCCACTGAGCTGACTGCTGCCTTTGGGACTCCTGTGTAGCCAAGTGGGCCCATTGGTAATCTAAACAAAGTCAAAACAAACCACTTCCAGTGAATGCAGTATTCTTCTTCTGAAATATGATACGCCTGCAAATTAAGCTAGAAAAGTATGTGCGGAGGATCTATCATTTGAGCATCTTAAAGGAGGTGCGAGAGACAGAGGAGTTTAGGGAGGGAATTTCGGAGCTTGGGCATTAGGGAAGGCAAATATTATTAAACTAAGAAAATATTTGACTTAATTAATGTACTGACTGACCAGAATGCAGGTATATTTTAGTGAAATCAAAATTAAATGGTGTTAGTTGTCAGAATTTTTCTTTTCAGTGAAGAGCAGATGACAGGTTTAATGGTGTATGATTCTCCACCCCCCCACACACATCACAGGTCCAGCTTCCATCTGCCATCCTTCAACAGCCAGCAACCCTGGCTCACCAAAGGCCAAGCTCTGAATTAGTATCTGCAGCATCGAGTGAGGGCTCCAGACCGAGTACGCCCTCAGCCGCTAGAAACATCCGTTCGCAGCCTTGGAGATCTGTCAATGTTCAGACTGCCTCACAGTGGCATGGAAGTGATCCTGCAGTAAGTGATAGTCAAGTATATGTTTCATTATCTTAAAATATAAAGGTAGGGATAAGAAATGACTTCAAACTCCTGACAACCTGTAGTCAAACAAAATCAAATTCTTGCCCAGAATTTGTTGAAAAACATGACAGCAAACAAAGCACACAGTTAATATGTAAATTAGCCAGCAACATGTAGCAAGAATTGCAAATCGCCAGAAGTTGCTGGCCGACTTGCTGCTTCGTGAAAACAGCATCTCACCCTTAACCTCCCTGTGATTTTCATTAAATTGCTGCATTTGTACATTAATTGCCCATTAAACTCAGTTAAGTCTTGTTATCAACAGCATAAATACCCTTTTAAATATGTAATAATTGTTAATGACTGCCAGTTGATCCCTTTTGCCCAGAAAGTGAACAATTAAAAATGTGGAATCTTCAAGTTGTGAATTGCTGGCAATTTGACAATATCAAATTTAAAAGTTTAAAAATCCAACTTTTCCTTTGTTTCTTTTCTTTCTTTCTGTACCAGATTCAACATTGCAATCTAGAATAAAAATGCTTAATTGGAGGCAGGCCAATTTCAGTGGGATGAGAATAGATCTGGCCCAGATAAATTGGAATCAAGGATTGGCAGGCAAAACCATCACAGAACAATGGGCATGGTCTAGGTACATTCCCATGAGGTAGGGCAACCAAAACTAGAGCTCTGAATGAGGAAAGATAGATGAAGCAGATAAAAAGGGGCCTATGAAAGATGTCAGGTTGAATAATACAAGTGAGAACCAGGCTGGATATAGAAACTTCAGCGGGAAAGTGAAAAGGGAAATAAGTATGAGTATAGACAAGGCAGCTAACATAAAAGAGAATCCAAGACTCCTGTTGACATATAAATAGATGAGTAGTAACAGGAGGGCTGATTAGGGACCAAAAAGGAGACCCTATGTATGGAGGCAGAAGGCATGGCTGAGGTACTAAATGAGTGCTTTGCATCTGTCTTTGCCAATGAAGATGATGCTGCCAAAATCATAGTAAAAGAGGAGGTAGTTGAGACACTGGAGGGGGTACTGGAAAAGGTAGCTGTACTTCAAGTAGATCAGATACCAGGTCTGGATGGAATGCATCATGGGTTGCTAAGCGAAGAAAGGGTGGAAGTTGAAGAGGCACTGGCCATAATCTTCCGTCTTCCTTAGATATGGGGATACTGCCAGAGGACTGGAGAATTCCAGATGTTTACACCCTCGTTCAAAAAGAGGTTTTAAGGATAAGCCCAGCAACTACAGGTCAGTCAGTTTAACCTCGGTGGTAGGGAAGCTTTTTAAAACTAATCCAGGACAAAGCGAACAGCCACTTCAACAAATGTTAATTAATTGAAGAAAACTAGCAAGGATTTGCTAAAGGCAAATCAAGTTTAACTAGCTTGATTAAGTCTTTTGCTGAGACAACAGAGGGGGTTGATGTGTATATGAACTTCCAAAAGGTATTTGATGAAGTGCCACATAATAGGCTTGCCAGAAAAGTTGAAGCCCATGGAATAAAAGGACAGTGACAGCACGGATATGAAATTGGCTAAAGGGCAGGAAACCGAGTAGCGGTAAATGTTTTTTTGGACTGGAGGAAGGTATACAGTGGCATTCCTCAGGAGTCACTATTGGGACCACTTTTCGTGCTATATATTGATATATACTTGAGTGTACAGGGCACAATTTCAAAATTTGCAGATGGGACAAAACTTGGAAATGTAGTGAATTGTGAGGAGGATAGTGATAGACTTCAAGAGGACATATGCTGGTGTAATAGGTGAACATGTCACAAATGAAATATAACATGGCAAAGTATGAAGTGATGCATTTTGGCAGGAAGAATGATGAGCGACCATATAAACTAAAGGGATGAAAGGTCATCAATATGAAACATTAACTGTTTTTCTCTGCACAGATGCTGCCTGACCTGAGTATTTCCAGCATCCATGGTGCTTGCTTTTATAAATAGAAGTTTAGAGTACAAAATCAGGGAAGTTATGAACCTATATAAAACACTGCTTTGGCCACAACTGGAGTATTGTGTCCAATTGTGGATGCCACACTTTAGGAAGAATGTGAAGGCTTTAAAGAGGATACAGAAAAGATTTATGAGAAAGGTTCCAGGGATGAGGGACTTCAGCTACTTGTATAAATTTGAGAAGCTGGGGTTAGAGAAGAGAAAGTTGAAAGGAGATTTGATAGAGATTCAAAATCATGACTGGTCTAGTCAGATAAATTACCCATTGGCAGAAGGGATCAGAACCAGAGAACACAGATTTAAGATGACTGGCAAAAGAACCAAAGGCAATATGAGGAGAAACAAGTGGTTATGATCTGGAATGCACTGCCTGAAAGAGTGATGGACGTGGACTCACTCTTGGCTTTCAAATGGGAATTGGATAATAATCTGGAGAAATTTTGTGGGGCTATGGGGAAAGTGCATGTGATTGGGACAAGCTGGATTGCTGTTGCATAGAGCTCGCAGACTCAACAGACTGAATAGCATCCTTCTAAGCATCAGTGAATTCACCCACACTCATTCTCAGTCCATCCTCTATTTATTTATCAATCCTTTAATCTCATTGGTTAATGAGATAGTGTTTGACCTGTTATTTACCAAGGTCCCTTGGTTGCTTCTCTGCACTGTTGTCAGCTTGCAGGGCAAGTTTAATTAGGTACAACCTGAGATGCCATAAATTCTGTATCATTGAAAACTTAAACTCTAGTTGACTGTTCTCAACACTCTAAATAGGACAGAATTTTGCTGAAGTCTCCTCCTTTCTGCTTCAAGCATGATGCACCTAAACTCGGATGGGGAAAGATAAATATCAGAGCTAAAGATGGGGCACAGTGAACATAGTTTTTAATTGGTAAGGCTGGTTGTTGAAAAGTTTTCCTTATTTCTCATCATAGACATGTGATGACGAGCCATGTATTATTTGTCATGAAGAATTAACACTTGACACTATGTGTGTGCTTCAATGCAAACATCACTTTCATGAACGGGTAAGTATAGCTGTCAATCTCATTTTTGTCATTCAGAAATTTTGAAAATGGTCTGTTTAGGTGGAAGGGAGAACAGTTTTGGGGGAAAAAAAGTCACTGAGCCAGTAATCGTTTCCACACAAGGTGAAACGAGAAACTAAAAGTTAATACACTAAAAACTTCAATGCATTTCCATGTTTCCAAGAGAAGGGAACAGTTGAAATTTAAAATTAATAAAGACCTGAATGTCTACAATGTCTTATAACCAGTGACTTACTTCTGAAGTTATTGTAATATAGGAAAAGTGACAGCCAATTTGTCCACAGCAAGCTTCCACAAACAGCAAAGAAATAAATGACTAGATTATGTTTTAATGAAATGGGTATGTATACAACAGGATGCTGCTGTAACCACAAAGCAGCATTGCAAATCCTGTTGTATACAAATCCATTTCATTGTTTGTGGAAGCTTGCTGTGGATAAATTGGCTGTAAGGAGTGTTCCCCTCTCCCCTCCTGTTAGTATCATGTAATACTCTTCAGAATTGCTACAACGTTGTAACTAAAGGGCTACCATTCAGATAGATCTGGAAAATGCAGTTGAGTTGTAGTGTGAGGTGGATGGGAAATGGGGTTATTCCTGCAATTTTTCCAGATAAGTTTTAAAGTGTGGTCAAGATGAGGACAGCAACTTTAACCATGCAGGTTACTGGTCTGCTTTTTCAGCCAGGCAATTGAGAATGACAAAGGAGGAAAGTGCTCATTCTGCAAAGCTACTTGACTTATACAATGTTTTCCTGATATTTTAAATGAACGGCAGCTGAAGGAATTGCTTAATTTAGGATATAGCCTGACATCTACAACATTCAACTGGATAATCGTTGCCTGTTAACTACTTGCAGAGTGACCACTTGGTCAGTCTTAGAAGTAGTTCATTGGTCTATAAACAATTTTTTTGTACAAAGTCCCATAACCTATATTGGCTCTCGGTCAAGCAATGCTTCGATTTTAAAATTCTCATCCTTGTTTTCAAGCTTCTCCACTCCCTATCTCTCTCATCTCCTCCAGCCCCACAACCCTCAGATCTGCACTCTTCTAATTCTGGCTTTATTTATTTTTATTTTTTTTTAGAGATATGGCACTGAAACAGGCCCTTCAGCCCACCGAGTCTATGCCGACCATCAACCACCCATTTATACTAATCCTACATTAATCCCACATCCCCACCTTCCCTCAATTCCCCTACCACCTACCTATACTAGGGGCAATTTATAATGCTAATTTAGCTATCAACCTGAAAGTCTTTGGCTGTGGGAGGAAACCGGAGCACCCGGCGAGAACGTGCAAACTCCGCACAGGCAGTACCCAGAATCGAACCCGGGTCGCTGGAGCTGTGAGGCTGCGGTGCTAACCACTGCTTATACGGCCCCAAGCTCGAGAAATCCCTCCCTAAACCTCTCTGCACTCTTCTCAAAATCTACCTCTGGCCATCTGCCTCCGTGGCAAATTTTGCTTTATAATGCTTTTGTGAAGCACCTGAGGTTATTGTGTTAAAGGCACTATATAATTTGTTCTAGTATGAAATCAGTAGAATGTGGTGTTCTGAAGATGCTTTATTTTATGATTTATCATCCTACAGTGCATCAAGCAATGGCTGAGAGAGAATAGCACCTGTCCAACATGTCGAGTTCATGCTCTGCTGCCTGAAGATTTTCCTGTGCTGTCTGGAACGATAAAAAATACACAAAACTTTCCTTCTTAAGTATGTGTTTTATGAGGGAGTTGTTAATCATTACTTTTGATGATTTTTTTATTGGTTTTATGTGATTTAAGAGTATGCAAAACAAAAGTGACTCTTTGTAATTTAAAAACTAAATGGCATTCAGGCTCCATAATAATCTTGTTTGGTTAAACGTAAAATCATTTATCAGGAACTGTGAATTTTCTTGAACAGCGTCAGACAACAGTGACAAAGGTAGAATGAGATTTGGCTGCTTGCTCTAGATCCAATCCTGGTCATGATCTCTCCATTTCTGAAGCAATGGCATATCAAGGGAACAAGAAACTGAGCACTTTTTTGCAATTTTAAAACTTGATAAACCAGCTGAATGATTAACAAATCTTAAGTTGATGTCTTTTCCATTAGCATGTGCCGTATTGATTTATTTTTCTTTGCCTTTTGACTATATGACTTTTCATATATAGACACCATATAAATGCATATTTTTATTACAGAAGCCATTGTTATGGGGAATTTAAGGATTTAAAAAATAAAACTCCAATTGCACAGTCTGCTCTTCACTCGTGAATAATTATAGTTTGTGACGACAGAATCATAGTAAGTTGAATCTCTTAGAGGTATGACAGGTATTCAGAATACTTTTGTCAGCATGAATCACCTCCCAGTAACATAATTTAGCTTCAGAAAAGCAAGTCATATCCTGCTAGCCTTAACATACGGTAGTTTCCACCAGCTCATGAGCTAGTACACAACCTCCTTTCAAACATTCCCTGAACCTTTTTCTCATTAAGTTGGAAGGGGAGTGATTTAGACTTTAAATCTTTTCAGCACTGTTTAAGCTGCCCATTTTAAGTTGTGTTTTGCAATGTGATGGTAAATCATTTCTAATTAACCAAAATGGTCCTCCAGGTGATCTATGGGCAAATCTAAAATGCAAGTCACTGATGCCAGAGAACAGGCCAGAACACTCATTCCTCATCATAAATGCAAGTGACAATGTAGTTTTATAAGCCAAACTTGTTATTGTTACATGTGTGGGGCTGAAAACAGAGGCTGAAGCTCTCCAGCTTGGAACCAGACATCTCATGGTGTCTCTTCAAAAGCCCATTATTCTTCCCACTAATTTTTTTTTGCACTGGCAAGCAAAAGTAGAGGGGGTAGGACAAGTAGGTGGTCTGCAGCCAATAAGTTTTAGAACCTGTTTTACTCTATTAACCAACTACAGAAAACTCAACCTGCCTCCCATTTTTGTGTATAGGACTGGAAAATCGGCTCTAGCTGTGATGTGAAATGCTTCTTTCTACATGGGTTTGCGGCTAGATAGCTTCTTGATACTAGGCCATAATTCCCAAAAGTCTATGGAATTGGATTAATTCAGCCAAGTGCATCTACAACCATGTCAATGTAAGTGGACATTGTCACTTCCTGATGCATGGAAAGAGCCCACACCCATAAAATTCATAACTGCAATTTGTCACTGCTGTTAGTGCAGTAGCCACTTCTGACCCTTTCCCTCCGATACTAAACAATGTATTTTCCCATTTGCAATCCATTCAACAGGAATTACAGAACAGCAGTAGAAAATACAATAGCAGTAACTGAATGCAGGATGATCTGTGTATACAAATGTTTCACAATGCACAAGCAAAGAAATTTTTTTTTTAAATCCAAAAATTTCAAAGTTCTCTCAAAGCAGTGATTTTGAACAATGGAATGCAACTGTGTTTTCTCCGGGTGCTCCGGTTTCCAGCCAAAAGACTTGCAGGTCTTTTGCAAAACACAATTTAAAATGGGCAGCTTAAACAGTGCTGAAAAGATTTAAAGTCTAAATCACTCCCCTTCTAACTTAATGAGAAAAAGGTTCAGGGAATGTTTGAAAGGAGGTTGTGTACTAGCTCATGAGCTGGTGGAAACTACCGTATGTTAAGGCTAGCAGGATATGACTTGCTTTTCTGAAGCTAAATTATGTTACTGGCCTTTATAAATTGTCACTAGTATAGGTGTTTGGTAGGAATATGGGATTAGTATAACTGGGTGGTTGATGGTCGGCACAGACTCGGTGGGCCGAAGGGCCTGTTTCAGTGCTGTATCTCTAAAAAAAATGTTATGTTTTCATTGGCTATGATGCAGTTTTCCTAATCCACCACCAGAGGACAATCTTGCACTAAAAATGTGCAGTTGTCCTACACAGTGAAGCAGCAGTTCCTGTTGCTCAAGTTGCCCATATTCAACTATTTAAAGGTTGTGGAACAATTGGTAGAAATAGTGGCACAGTGGTTAGCATCACAGCTCCAGGGACCGATTCTGGGTACTGCAAGTTCTCCCTGTGACTGTGTGGGTTTTCGCCAGGTGCTCCTGTTTCCTCCCACCACCAAAGACTTGTAGGTGGTAGGGAATATGGGGTTAGTATAAATGGGTGGTTGTTGGTCGGCATAGACTCTGGGCCGAAGGGCCTGTTTCAGTGCTGTATCTCTAAATAAATATCAAACTTGTAATGATCATGTACTCAGGACATCTCAACCACTTAACATCCAATGATTTACTTAAGTAAGTATAGTATACCACTGACCACCTCCAGGCGCGTATCCATTGTCTCTCGAGATAAGGAGGCCCAAAAGAAGTCACTGTTATTCAATTGCTTACAGCATGGTCAAACAGTAAATGAAATGAGCAGCCAATATACGAATAAGTAGGGGCAGAAATTGGGATAGGTCTGAGTTCTGGCTTTGATGGTCCAGTGCACATATAAAACAGGAATACAGCAGTTACTGGGCAATAAAATAGGGATCCACCAATTTTGGGAAAGCCATTTTCATTAAGGCAGTTTATCTCAAAGTGGTTGACTTTCCTAATGGTAGCCAATGCTTGAAAAGGGACCAGTTCTTTAAAGTGTGAAAATGACTCCTAACGGTCACAGTTGTTTCCTTTCCCCCCCCTCCTCTACCAAGCAGGTGTCTCACCTGCATCAACACTGCCATAGGTACCTTGCCACAGACCAAAAGTCACACTGGCCCTGCAGATCCAGAGGAAATTTGAGACCAACACCTGCTTTTTGGTTCAGCGAAGGATGTTGGCTGGGAGAATTCCAAACCCAAGTCTAAGAGCCAAGACTAAAAGAACTAAAATGAACAAGTGAAAGCTGTCTAAAGTTGTTGTTTCAAAATGAAGGTAAAAAGGAAGAATTCGATTTTTCTAGTTCTCGTTAAAGAGAAATTAACTTAGTCCCACCCTTCTGCATTTTCTCCAAATATTTATCTACTTCACATTTAAAAGGTTACAATTAAGGAAATTGTCAGCATTCGTGAAGGATGTTTTGCTCCATGACTAACGCAGGAGTGTTTGTTATTAACACTGAACACAAGTGCATCCTATTCCCTGTTCCAGATAGCATTTGTCTTTCTATGCACAAAAAAATTTAAAACAAAAGGGCAGGTAATAAAATCATAGAAGTTTGTATAAAATTACTATAAGAGCTGGTGAGTGGTATTAATTAGTGGGACCTTACTATATGCAAATTGGCTATACATTTCCTTACAATATAGTAACTACACTTAAATTACTTCATTGGTTGTAAAGTGCTTTGGGATGTCTGGAGGTTGTGAAAGACACAACCAGGTTCTCATCCGAATGTAGTTCAGCAAGGTTTTAGGATAGTGGGGAGGGAAAGAGAGTCAAGATATATCCACATGCAACCACTGCAAAATGTTCAGTGTTAATCACTAAGAACTCTAATTGCCCATGTGTGGACTCCCACTGTGAGTACAGAATTTCCCACAGTCTTTTGTCAGGGCTTTACAGCAGTGAGAATTTCCTGAACACTTCTAGCTAATAGTTTCCAATCAGGAAACACCCTTGAAATACTATTGTTGAAAAGCACACTGCAGTTTGATTCACTGCTCCGAACCAGTGCACATACAACAGGTTCTACAGGAGATTGTGTGCAACCTGGGGTCATTAACATTGGAGATCATTCATAGTCTTAATAAATATATATCTGAAATCCATTTTTAAAAATGGAGTGAATACAAGGGTTGTACAAAGAAAATTGCTCTAATATAAATTTCCAGTCACCCAACACAGAGGAAATTTGGACATCTGTACAGAAAGGACAAATGGCAAGACAATATGGTCCGTTAAGTATGAAAATCTACTGGAAATCTAAATATACATCCAAAGTAAGCAATAACCCCAATGGTGGCAAAAGTATTTCTTGCATCTGTGGTGTACACAGCAGGGTCAGAAATGTAATAACAGGCTTACCTGCATTTTGACTGTAGTCAGTCAGAAATAAATGAAACTTCAAATGGTCAGCTCCAGATTCCAGAGCTGTGAAAACTTAAAACTATAAGTAATAGATCTCTACTGGGATGAAACATACAATTACGTCGAATTTACAGTACAGAAACAGTCAACCCAACAGGGCTATGCCAGTGTTAATACTCCACATGGGCTTCTTTCTATCAACATATCCTTGTATTCCTTTTTCCTTCATTTATATATCTAACTATTCACCTTAACCACACCATGTGGTAATATGCTCCATCTTCTTACCACTGAGAAGTTCCTCTTGAATTCTTCATTGTTACTAATAAATCCAATCTTGTATTTATAGTTTTTGGACATCTTTATGTCTACCCTATTGAACCCCTTCATAATCTAAAATCAGATCACCCCTCATGTCTTCGATTTTCTAGAGAAAGGAGCTCCAGCCTGCTCAGACTTCCCCTCAGTTCTGGTATCATACTTGTAAATCTTTTTTGCAATTTCTCCTGTGTTTCCAAATCCTTTTTTTAAAAAAAAGATAGAGGCCAGAACTGTAAACAGTACTCTGTGATCTAACTAAGGTTCTATACAAGTTTGCCATAAACTTTTCTGGAGGAATAGAATTCAAAAGCAATGAACTCCAGTGCTTTCTTTGCACTTTTAATATGAATCTGTACACTGTGTAGACGGCCTACTTATTCCTCTTACCAAAATGCATTACGTCACATTTATCTATATTAAAATTCATTTGCGAATTACATGCCCACTCTACAAATTTGTTAAGGCCTTTCTCCATGTTGTCAGTCCTCCTCATATCAATTATATCCCCAATTCGGGGTCAGCTGCAGAATTATATATTGTACTTCCGATTCCAAATCATTTATGTAAATGGTGAATAGTGGCCTTGGTACCACTTCCCATCTTCCACCAGTCTGAATAACTAACTTTATCCCCTTCTCCCTGTTTTGTAGCCAACCTGCTATCCATTCTGCTACTTAACCACACGCTCTGATCTCAGTCAAGACTTCCCTTATGCATGGCCTTATAGGAAGCCATGTGAAAGTTTATGAATATAGCATGGTACGATGCAATATTGCCAATGAATCCAACAAGTCCAGTCTATTATTTTAACAAAAGGCATTGCCATTTGATCAGTGCTTTTTCTACTTCTGCAAATGTATTGCTCTTCACGATTTCAAAGTTGTACTGCAAATACAGTCCTACTCGGGTTTCTGAGTTTTAATGTGTTTAATATTTATACATCATACTTCCAAATATAAATTGCATAGTTGGGAAATGTAATGTGCAAATATTTATTTTTAAAAAAGAAAACAATTCTCCATTTCTCAAAAAGGTACATGCCAATCATAGGGCAAATGTCATATGAAATGAGAACTAGTTTTCAACAACTCAGTCATTCATCATCTGAGACACCGGATATCACATCATCAACGACAATCACTCTGCTCCCTGCGAAACTCAAAACCGGTAGACTTTAAGCGGAAAATTCTCAGTGATCAGATGGTCATCCTGGAGAACCACCACAATGTTCACCTCAAATTCTGAGAGAAGAAAAGATGCAATTAGAACAGATAATTTTTCAACCTGTCAGCAGCATGGCACACTTAATGCTTTTAAATGGCCAGGAACCAATATCTCAAACACTGTTAAGATAAGTGGGTTGGATTTTAACTCTAGTTGAACTTCCATTTGTAAAGCAGATTTGTGAAATAAAGAAAAACTGTGACATTTGGAATTATAGAAAAACATCAGATGCTGGAAACAGTGACCAGCTCGCATTTGTAAACAGAAAATATGGAGTTTTCTATGCATTTTTTTTTGTATAGATGAGCTAGGTCCAGTTTTTTTTTTTTAAAGTCTGTCTTGTCTCACTCAAAATAATTCTTCCAAACCAGTAGTAGCATTAACCTAATTAATCTACAAGATTTTGGGACAAATTGACTGTCTACCGAAGTTCCTCAGTCTCATCTGCTCCTTCCATGACAACATGCACTGCACAGTCTGATGGCTCCACTTCGGACAATATCGGAATGAAGAATGGAGTGAAACAGGGTTGTGTCCTAGCCCTCACTCTGTTTGGCACCTTCTTCTCCGTGCTGCTGACCTTGGCCTTCCCTGCAGATATGGAAGGAGTCTATTTGCACACTAGGTCAGATGGCAAGCTCTACAATCTATCAAGGCTGAAAGCAACGACAAAAACACATCACGTCCTGATCAGAGAACTCCTCTACGCTAATGTGCTCGTCGCTCACGTGGAAACTCGGCTACAAAGACTCGTGGACTGCCTCTCCCGTGCCTGTAACTGGTTCTCTTTGACTATAAGCGTCAAAACCATGGTCATTGGACAAGGTGTTGCATCTCTGCCTCTAATCACACTATAGAACACCCCAACGGAAGTGGTCAGAAAATTCTGCTACCTTGGGTCCATGATAAGACCATCTGTCCCTTGATGCAAAGCTCAATATACACATAGGTAAAGCAGCTGCCACCTTTGGCCAACTTGCAAAATGCATGTGGGATAACACCAAGCTGATGGTTTATAAGGCCTGTGTTCTTAGCACCTTGCTGTATGGCTGTGAAGCATAGGCAACTTACAGCTACCAGGAAAAGCAGCTCAATAATTTCTATATTTGCTGTCTGCGGCACATTATGGGTATATCCTAGCAGGACGAAATCACAAATGTTGCAGTCCTCTCAAAGGCAGAGCTCTCAAGTATGTTGGCACTAATCAAACCAAGGCAGCTTCAGTGGATTGGACATGACTGCAGGAATAGAAACTGGCCCATACCAAAGGACCTTTTGTATGGTGAGGTAGCTGGGGTCAGACGACCAGTGGGGCGCTCAAAGCTCCACTTCCCGAATGCTTGCAAGTATGACATGAAGGCCTAAATGTCGACTATCGCACTTGGAAGTCACTAGCTGGCGAAAGAGGGAAATGGCGAGACATTCTGTGCACTGGTGTGCCCTATCTCAATGACCAGTTGCGAGAGCATCTTGGCTACAGGCTCAAATGTCAGACAATTCACAGCAACACTTGGCAGCTTCACGTGCATCACTTGTGGCAGAACCTGCCTCTCAAGGATTGGCCTTCGCCACCATCAGCAAAGGTGCAGAAAGAGAAGACACCCCACCTAAATGGATTGTTCTCTGCGTGACTATCCTCTTTCATTGATGGAGGGATGCCAACCATTAACCAGAGGCAGGAATTTCTTTTTTTTTAAAGCATGAAACTATGAGGAAGCCCCTATCCCAAACAACATACCGGAGAACCAACAAAGTCACTCACAAGCCTCTCCAAGATAAATGATCCAACTTCTTTAAATGGAAGCAATCGCCATATACTGCAGATGTCAGTACCACAAGCAGAGGGGGAGACTTCTACACTGTATAGAGAATGGGGAATGAAGAAGTATACGTGATTTGCTGCATTCTATCCTGTACAGGCTGCGCCACCATGGGACGGCACAGGAACATGCATACTTTCTGGACTGTAACTGACAAAACGGATGCATTTTTGTCCATGATGGATTATTTGTTGAATTCTTTACTGCTGTAACACAGTAGACAAACAAGATAAAGATCAGTTAATGCTAGCTATATAAGCAGGCTGTAGCCAATATTCACACCTAATGGCAAGATAGAGATGTGAAAATTAGTTAATCTTTTGAAGATAGTCTGAATGCGGTAATTGTACTTGGACAGGAGCCTGTGTAACAGATCAAAGTATGTGACATTATTGAATCTAGTCACTCCAGTCAATTCAAGCATTACGTCCATTTTAAGTATTTGAGGGAAACACAGTTTTAAAGTCCTTTTAGTACATCTTCCAAGGATATTGAATGATAGTTAAAGTTAGCTGCATGGTCTACAGTTGGTTTGAAGCCAGACTCAGCTAAGTCTCTAACTCTGCCAGCATTTCACCACACCAGTGAGTGTTACAAGGTTCAAATTTATGCCGAGAGTTAGGGTAGAAGTAGTGCCTTTTGACACTGAGAATAGTAAAGCCTGTAATTACTCTAAATATATTGTTTGTAAGGAATACTGTTCAGAATGATGGTATGTATATTCAGTTGCCTACTGAAGAGATCACATGACAACACATACAGCGACAAGCGTTCTGTGTTCCAACTCTGGGTCCAGTTACATTTGCCTAGATATTCTATGGTACGCAAGGGCTGAAAAATCTGATAACAGGAGTGGTCCCTGAAGCCTAACACATATAAAGTGTCTCAAGTAACCACCCCCCAAAACACAACAGCAATCATAAAACAGAAAATAAAGTTTAAAAAAAAAGACAGCAGCAATCCAAATTTCAATCTGCACTTTCCATTTACTTAACATATACTGTGGTGCTCATAATTCAGGGTACCAAGAATGTCAGAGTGCCTGGAGAGCGAAGAATATGCTTCCATGCCCCTGCCTTTAATAAATTGCTCAAGTGAGGCCCACGGGATAAAAACTGGCTTCTGCTCAAGGTTTAATCCAAAGCAATGTCACTAAAACTAGGAATTTTGGCAACATGGGGAGAGGGATTGTGGATGTGAATCACTGCCTCGAACATTCTTTTAAAGTTCTCTGGTACCAAGACCATAATGAAGCGTTAGAAGCCAGACAGAAAGTTGTAACCAAGGACCTAGCTTGACAGATATTGTACACACCATCCATCATTACTCAATGTTAATGCTGTCAGACACGAGATGATTTTTCATTTTCAGTGTTTGGATAAATGCACTGGGTTACAACTCACAGCTCTCTCCAGTCAGTCATCAGGCAGGCTGGCTGTACCACTTTTCTTTCCATAACAAAACTGCACGCATAACCGGGAAGTCAAACTTACCAACTTTGAAATTGGTTGTTTCCAGTGTGGGGCAGGTAAAAAGCCGAGGAAACACCATGTAGATGGGGATGGCCAGGTTTCGACAGACATTACCATCAGCTATTTGGATGTTCTGAATTTCTGTGGCATCTCTTGCATAACCCTCTGCACAACCTAATTAAATGGTTGGAGGAAAAGGCGGTTAACAGGAAATACTTACAATTATATTATGTCTATCATGAGCATAGGTTCCCCAAAGCACTTCATAGCCAATGAAGTACTTTTAAAGTACAGTCACTGTTGTAATGCAGTTCTGACTTAAAGGCACGAAAGCTACCACTGAATCACAGCTGGTTAAGAAAAAATATCCCACTATATTACAGGATATGTTTATACTTCTCAATCATAAATCAATGAAATAAATCCAATATTGAATAAAACTGACGAACAGCATTCTGCTCCTCAAAATAGTGTCCCCATTAAGAGTATCTACTGCACTGTGCTATGGTCA
Source organism: Heterodontus francisci (assembly GCF_036365525.1). Classification (NCBI taxonomy): domain Eukaryota; kingdom Metazoa; phylum Chordata; class Chondrichthyes; order Heterodontiformes; family Heterodontidae; genus Heterodontus; species Heterodontus francisci. The sequence continues at coordinate 102,526,404 of NC_090380.1, read as the reverse complement.
ACCCTGATGCCTACTCCCACCCTTCAGTTATTCCTAGGACAAAACACTTACCACAGGTTTCCACACGCACTAGCTGAAGCTCAATGCTTTTGACGGGCATGTCCGAATTCTCCACCACCAGCTCTCCGGTCAGCGGCTGGGTGATGACACAGTTTGTGGAGTCAAGGCGGCCACGGATTGTGAATCGAGGCAATGCTGTCCTCTGGAAGGAAGGTTGAAGAAGTCTGACAAGAAGGTACAAGAAATAACGCAGACAAAAAGGGACAGCCGCATAGCTAGCAAAACTCTGAAGGTTCGCTTCCTCGTCAGTGCTTTGGAGATATCACCTGAAACGGCAAAGACGACACGACAACTGGACTCCAGATCCGAGGAGCTATACAGCAGGGACCTCAGCCATGAGCCGACTGTGGCAGGGTTAGAGTAATAGAGAGAAGTGGCTGGTGCCCAACACGCCAATGGCACCAGGAGCTCCACACTGGAAGTACCAACTGAGTTTCCTTGCTCTTTCTGCATATTTTTGAAGTGTTTATCCCTTAAAATTTGTGTTTGACTCAGTTTCAATTGTCATTTGCAGTAATGCAATCAGTTTGTGAAAATAATTCTAGAACTGACCCCATGAGAAGATTTTTCACTACTTAACCAGTCAAATCCTTTTAGAATTTTAACGAAGTGACTCCTGGCAATGCAGAGCATGCGCAGAGTGATCGCGGACATCATCAGTGCGTACGAACATTTGCCAGCTTGCCAGTATGAACGCGTGCATGCACACGCTGACGTCACCATGCAATGATGTCATCATCCCTCAATAGCCGCAACTGCCAGCTCCATTCCCCAACAATACCCCCACTCCCTCCCACCATCCCCTCTTCAATCGCTGCTTTTAATTTCCCGCTCCATCGGACCTCACCACTGCCTTCCCTCAGCCACTTGCTCCCACCCTCTGGCTGCTCGCTGCAGGCCTCGCCACTTCACCCCTCGCTGCTACCTTCCTTCAGCCACTCACCTGCCCTCGCCGCTTCCCCCCCCCCCCTTCCCAGCCACTCGCTGCAGGCCTCGCTACTTCCACTCGGCCACTCACTCCCGGCATCGACTCTTCCCTCTTCGGCAGAGAGCTCCCCGCCGCACCGCCCGAAGATGCAGCGGGAAACGAGCTGTCGAAGCGGCAAGGAGCGTGTGGCCAAGGGGTGACACGGGAGCCAGTGGCCAAGAAGGAGGAAGCGGCAAGGCCTGCAGCGAGCGGCCGAGGTGGGGAAGTGGCGAGGAAGGGAGTGAGTGGCTGAGGCAGACAATGGCAAGGCAGGGAGCAAGTGGCGAGAACACAGGCGCGGGAGGGAGCAGCGAAGTGAAACACGATGGCAGGAGGGAGCAGGGTACTGTTGGGGATAGGATGGAGGCAGTGATCGCAGCCACTGTGGGGATTTGGGTTTAAGGCAGCATTTGTTTTTTGTGACAAATTAAGCAGCGCCATCTTTATGATTTGCAGCTGTCTGAGATGTTGCAGACCATGACGTTTCAGTGGATGAGGCTGCATTTGTACTTGCGCCAGTACTGCGCCACCTAGTGGTTGCGTTATCAGCAACCGCAGCCTAATTTTAAATGTTATTAGATTTCAATTTAACTTTTTCTGTGCCAGGAAACAATCTTTCATGTTTCATATCGTTTTATCACTGGTACCATCCCAATGGAGTTCTGCAGGACCCCATCAATTCTGTAACAGAATGCCTCACCATTTTGGCTGAACCATAGATTTATCACCACAACTGTTAGTTTTTTTTTTAAACAGGGCTTTGAATACAAAAATTCAAAAACCCATTTATGCCTGCAATTTTGCTTTTAAAGATCTGTGCACCTTCTAAATCTCTGTTCTTCCACTCCATTGCGATTTCTATCATTCAGGTTATATTTCCAATCTCTCTCCCCACCACAATGCATCAGTGTACATTTGTTTTGATTGAACTGCATTTGCTACACATTTGCCAATTCTCCTAACCTATATCCTCCTGTAATCACCTATGTACTTCCTCACCATTCGCTGTCTCTCGAAATTTGGTGCCAGCAAATATAGTTTCATTATATTCTTCCCTTTAAAACTTTTATGTATATGAATAACAATATATTCCAGCACTGGTTTTTGGGATATGCTAATCTGGGAAATGAGTAGTTACTCCTAATCTATCCACAGCCATTGTGTGTGTGTTTGTTTGTTTGTGTTGGGGGGGGTGGGAGAGGAGGGAGGGAAGGGGGCATCATTTCTGGTTAGGACTTGTTTTTCTTCAAATTCTTGCTGCTTGGATTTTATTAAGTAAACAACCGTTTATAAAAGAATGATAATCTTGAGATATATAATTTCCTGATGGACCTGCAATTAAGATTGGTGATGTTTTGCAGCCTGTTTGAGGAGCCATATTTGCCCAAATCTAACTGGCCCACTCTTAACTTCAGGCAAATTTGAATAGTTAGCCCCACATACCAGACCCGGTAAAGACTCAGTGATTGCAACGGAGTGTAGATATCTGTGAAGAGAATTTTGTTTTTAATTGACATTGTATTTCATACAGTACAGCATTACTGAACATTACATAAACTGACAAATGTAAAAAGAAAATGCCTGACCAACTGCTCAGTTGGTTAACACCATCTGATACAGCTAAGTAATATAGAATAGGAAGGTGTAAAGTTTAATTCTCTGCCTCTGCAAAGTTAGTTGGAGATGTGGTAGGGAAAAGGAAAAAAATTTCCACGCACAATTGCCTTTCTGAAAACCCACATTGGGTGTGGACAGGACTGTGCACTGGCTGTGATGCCCTCCATGTTTGATGAGCACAGCGACAATGCTACCTTAATTCACAAATGAGGAATGGTCCCTTAGATATTGTACCAGAGGGGTCAACAGAGGAGGGAAAACAAGCAAGGGAGCAAAAACAAGGATTCTAAAAGTAAAGCATAAAAAAATAAGGTTGAGTTGGCTTCACTCTCTTGGCATCATAGACGAGTAATGCTAAGTCTAACAGAACTGGACAGACTAGATGCAGGAAGGATGTTCCTGATGGCGGGGGAGTCCAGGACCAGGGATCACAGTCTAAGGATAAGGGGTAAACCATTTAGGACTGAGATGAGGAGAGATTTCTTCACCCAGTGAGTGGTGAGCCTGTGGAATTCTCTACCACAGAAAGCAGTTGAGGCCAAATTATTAAATATATTCAAAAAAGAGTTAGATATAGTTCTTAGGGTTAAAGGGGTAAAGGGGTCAAGGGATACGGGGAGAAAGCGGGAACAGGGTACTGAGTTTGGATGATCAGCCGTGATCGTATTGAATGGCAGAGCAGGCTCGAAGGGCCGAATGGCCTACTCCTGCTCCTATGTTTCTATGGTGGTGAGGGGGAAAGAGAAGAGAAGATCTTTTGCTTGTGCAGATCATGGCATCACTTCCTCTCACACAAACCAGTTACAGAACGAGCCTTGGACCATATTGTACAGATAAGTGCCTCCAGCTGTACTCTGTGCCCATATAACAGATAAATTATTAGTACAATGCAGCCTTTGTTGTCAATACTAAAAGATGCTCAATTACAATGCAGCACACAAAACAATCACATTCCCCATACAAAACCTCCAAAAATATCCTCTGCATCTCAACAAGGGCTAAAACAAAATTATTCTCTTTGATAAATACAATTTGTGTTGAAGCTGTGTGCCCTTGGCTACTTCGAGAGATTAATGATTTTTCCCTAATCCACGCACATTTTATGCCCACCCTCCCCTGTACCCATAGGCATTATCTCTTGTTGGGTTACAATTGCACTGGTGTTAATATCCCTCCAGTATTTGCCCATGTAGCTATTCTTCATGTGTAAAATGAGGAAAAGTTGACAAGATGCTCCACTTGGATATCACACACATGCATAAACAAAATGTTGATCAGATCTTGTTGCCCAGAATGCAGCTTAAGATTGCCTATTTTGAGTCTAATGAGCATGACATAATTTTGGGGCTGGGGGCACGCGACAGAGAATGACTTTTTGTTTTTAAAATGATGCATTGCAAGATAAGCATTTCACAGAAATACGCCAGAACTCGCTGCTTCTGCATTGGAAAAGGCTTGATAGCATGAAAAGGCAGGAAGCAATTAACTGTGAATTTATTGTAGGTGAGAGGGAGGCTGTATAAAACATTAAAATAAGATAAAAGATCAACTTTAGCTGAGGTAACGGACAAGAAAAATCACAATAAGTTACTATATTCAAGGAGTTGTTTATTTTATGCAGTGTTATGTAATCAAGTAGACGAGGAAGATAGCTCATTCAAAGGCTACCACAGGCACAATAGGAAAACCGACGGCCTTCTGTACTGTAGGAATTTTTGATACGTTTAGCCTTTTAACATGGGTCTTTTCTTGGACAGCCTTGGAATATTCTGGAAGTTAACTGCAGTGGAAAATGTTGGAACCAGGGGTGTGACTGCACTGGATGATAGCACAGTAGTAAGGTAACTGGACCAGTAATCCAGTGTCATAGAGTCATAAAGTTATACAGCAGAGAAACAGGCCCTTCGCCCATTGCGTCTACACTGGCCATCAAGCACCTATCTTGAGGGTGGCACAGTGGCGCAGTGGTTAGCACTGCAGCGTCACAGCTCCAGCGACCCGGGTTCAATTCTGGGTACTGCCTGTGTGGAGTTTGCAAGTTCTCCCTGTGTCTGCGTGGGTTTCCTCCGGGTGCTCCGGTTTCCTCCCACATGCCAAAAGACTTGCAGGTTGATAGGTTAATTGGCCATTATAAACCGCCCCTAGTATAGGTAGGTGGTAGGGAAATATAGGGACAGGTGGGGATGTGGTAGGAATATGGGATTAGTGTAGGATTAGTATAAATGGGTGGTTGATGGTCGGCACAGACTCGGTGGGCCGAAGGGCCTGTTTCAGTGCTGTATCTCTAAACTAAACTAAACTACTCTAATCCCATTTTCCAGCACTTGGCCCATAGCCTTGTATGCTATGGCGTTTCAAGGGTTCATCTAAATACTTCTTAAATGTGGAGAGGGTTCCTGCCTCTACCACCCCTTCAGGCAGTGTGTTGCAGATATCAACCACTCTCTGGATGAAATTTTTTTTCCTCAAATCCCCTCTAAACTTCCTGCTCCTTACCTTAAATCTATGCCCCCTGGTTATTGACACCTCCACTAAGGGAAAAAAATTCTTCCCATCTACCATATCCATGCTCCTCATAATTTTGTACACCTCAATCAGGTCCCCCCTCAGCCTTCTCTGTTCTAAGAGAAACAACCCTAGCTTATCCAGTCTCTCTTCATAGTTCAAATGCTCCAGCCCAGGCAACATCCTGGTGAATCTCCTCTGCACCCTTTCTATAGTGTGGTGCCCAGAACTGTACACAGTACTCCAGCTGTGGCTTAACTAGCATTTTATACAGCTCCATCATAACCTCCCTACTCTCATATTCTATCCCTTGGCTAATAAAGGCAAGTATCTCATATGTCTTCCTAACCACCTTATCTACCTGTGCAGCAGCCTTCAGTAATCTATGGACAAGTGCACCAAGGTCCCTCTGTATATCCTAGGGTCCTACCCTATTCCCTTGCCTGGTTAGTCCTCCCAAAATGCAAAAAAAATGGCCCAGACTAATGCTCCGGAGGCACAAGTTCAAAACCCACCACAGCAGCTGGTGGAATTTAAATTTAATTAATAAATCTAGAATGCAAAACCAGTCGCAGTAATGGTGGCCATGAAACTACTGGATTGTCATAAAAACCTGTCTGGTCTCTAATGTCCTCTGGAGAAGGAAATCTGCCGCCCTTACCTGGTCTGGCCCACATGTGTCTCCAGACCCACAGAAATGTAGCTGATTCTTAACAAGCCTCTGAAATGGCCTAGCAAACCGCTCAGTTGTGTCAAACAGCTTCAGAAAAGTTGAATAATTAAAAAAACAGACCACCCAGGATCGACCTAGGTACCAGAAACAACAAAGGTATACCTCCTGCCCAGTCGATCCTAATATCTGGGGACTTGTGCCAAAGTTGGGAGAGCTGTCCAACATACTAGTCAAGCAACAGCCTGACATAGTCATACTCACGGAATCATACCTTACAGACTCCTCCATCACCATCCCAGAATATGCCCCATCCCACCAGCAGGACAAATCCACCAGAGGTGGCAACACCGTGATATGCAGTTGAGAGGGAGTGACTATGGGAGTCATCAACATTGGCTCATGACATCATATGGCATCAGGTCAAACATGGTCAAGGAATCCTCCCGATTATCACCTACTGCCTTAACTCAGCTGATGAATCAGTACTCCATGTTAAACACCACTTGGAAGAAGCACTAAGGATAACAAAATCAAAGAATGTACTCTGGGTGGGGGACTTCAACGTCCATCACCAAGAGCGGCTCGACAGCATCATTGCTAACCGAGCTGGCTGAATCCTGATGGACATATCTGTCAGACTGAGCCTAGAGCAGGTGGTGAGAGAAGCAACAAGAGGAAAAAACCTACCTGACCTCGCCTTCACCAATCTAGCTGCCACAAATGCATCTGTCCATGACAGTATTGACAGAAGTGACCACTGTACAGTCCTTGTGAAGATGAAGGCCTGACTTCACACTGAGGATTCTATGTTATGTTGTGTGGCATTACCACCATGCTAAATGGTATAAATTCAGATCAGATCGAGCAGCCCAAAACTGGGCATTCATGAGGCACTGTGGATCATCAGAATTGTATTCAACCATAATCTGTAACCTCATGGCTCTGTATATCCCTCACTTTACCATTACCATCATGCCAGGGGATCAATCCTGATTCAGTGAGGAGTGCAGGAGAGTATGCCAGGAGCAGCACTGGGCATACTTAAAAATGAGGTGCTAACCTGGTGACGCTACAAAACAGGACTACATGCGTGCTAAACAGCAGAAGTAGCACACACAGGACATAACGAAGCAATCCCACAACCAACGTATCAGATCAAAATTCTGCAGTCCTGCCACATCCAGTTGTGAATGGTGGTCAACAATTGAGCAACTAACCAGAGGAAGAGGAGGCTCCACAAATAACCCCATCCTCAATAATGAGGTAGCCCAGCACATCAGTGCAAAAGAAAAGGCTGAAGCATTTGCAACCATATTCAGCCAGAAGTGCCAAGTGGATGATCCATCTCAGCCTCATCCTAAGGTCCCCAGCGTCACAGATGCCAGTCTTCAGATAATACGATTCACTCCACTTGATATCAAGAAATGACTGAAGGCTATGGGCCCTGACAAAATCCCAACTGTAGTACTCAAAACTTGTGCTCCAGAACTAGTTGCGCCCCTCCTAACCAAGCTGTTCCAGTACAGCTACAACACTGGCATCTACCGAACAAAGTGGAAAATTGCTCAGGTATGTCCCGTCGCTGAAAAGTAGGACAAATCCATGTAGATTACTTAAAACATGCTACCCTAGACCCTACTTGTTACCTCCTCAAAAAATTCATTTAAGTTAGCTCCCTTAACAAATACATGCTGATTATCCTTGATTAATCTGTGCATTTCTAAATGATGATTTCTACTCTTTCCTCAGAATTTTTCCCAATAATTTGCCCACCACCAAGGCCAGGCTGATGGTCTGGGAATCAACATCGACTCCAGACCCCATGAAGTCTCATGGCATCAGGTCAAACATGGGCAAGGAAACCTCCTGATTACCACCAACTGCCCGCTCTCAGCTGATGAATCAGTACCCCTCCCTGTTGAACACCACTTGGAGGAAGCACTGAGGGTGGCAAGGGCACAGAATGTACTCTGGGTGGGGGACTTCAATGTCCATCACTAAGAATGGCTCAGTAGCACCGCTACTGACCGAGCTGGCCGAGACCTAAAGTACATAGCTGCTAGAATGGGTCTGCATCAGATGGCGAGGGAACCAAGAGGGAAAAATATACTTGACCTCCTCACTAATCTGCCTGGTACAAATGCATCTGTCCATGACAGTATTGGTAGGAGTGGCCACCACACAGTCCTTGTGGAGACAAAGTCTCATCTTCGCACTGAGGATACTGTCATGCAGGCCCTCACGTGCCAAGAATGAGGCACATTAATTTCGCCACATGGACATTAAATTTCAAATTGTTGCTGGGAAGGAGAAAAGGTCTGCTACAAGGGGTTGCCAGGCCCCTGGCTAGAAAGACATTTTTGCATATTAACAGACAATGTTAGACAAATAACCATTCCCTAACACACACAATAAACAAAGTCAGAAGTGGTTAAACCAATCGGTCATGTGACTACACTGCTGGACACCTTGGAGTTTTGAATTGTACAGACAGAGTTTGAACCAAGAGTTTGGGCAGAAAGAAGTTTGCTCCTGGATTGAAAAAATCTCTCGTGGCTGGCTCGCCACAGTCTCTCCTATCTGCTCCCATCTCTTTCTAACGGAACTACAAAAACCCACTGGAGACACACGAACCCCAAGAGAGAAAGTTCTCCTACAGTGAGCAACGTTTAAGAAGAATACTGGGTACCCAACGAAAAGCAAGAACTACCTACAAACAAGGACTATAGAGTGAGCTCGAAGAACCGTAATGACAACTCTTCAGATAATGCCTCAGAACCTTTCCACTTTACTCTTTCTTCTGCACTTTCCTGTCTCTATTTGCATGTGCGTATCGCGTATCCATGATAGCTTGGGGCGCGGTGTGTTTCCATAGGCGTTAAACGAATGAGAGTTTTAAGTTCACTAAAATTTCAAACTTTCTTCTTTAAACCCAAGAAAGGCTGTTTGTGCTAATTTCTTTGCCTTATAATTGGAAAGCAGTGGACAAGGATTCACCAAGGGGAGCTAACAGTGTGTGTAAAAAATAAAACCCTGTTACAGTAAGACCAGATGAAGGCTAAAAGGGAATCCTAGACCGCTTTCTCACCTGGTGGTAACAAAACCCTCCATCGTGTCGTGTGACACTACCACCGTGCTAAATGGGATAGATTTCAAACTGATCTAGCAATTCAAAACTAGGCATCCATGAGGTGCTGTGGTCCATCAGCAGCAGCAGAATTGTACTCAACCACAATCTGTAACCTCAGGGCCCAGCATATCCCCCACTCTACTATTACCAACAAGCCTCGAGACTGACCCTAGTTCAATCAAGAGTGCAGGAGAGCATGCCAGGAGCAGCATCAGGCAACCTCAAAATATGAGGTGTCAACCTGGTGAAGCTGCAACACAGAACTATTTGCGTGCCAAACTGCGTAAGCAGCATGCGATACAGAGCTAAGCGATCCCATAACCAACAGATCAGATCTAAGCTCTGCAGTCTTGCCACATCCAGTCGTGAATTTCTTCTTTGGCCTCCTTGTCTCGAGAGACAATGGGTAAGCGCCGAGAGGTGGTCAGTGGTTTGTGAAGCAGCACCTGGAATGGCTATAAAGACCAATTCTAGAGTGACAGACTCTTCCACAGGCGCTGCAGATAAAATTGGTTGTCGGGGCTGTCACACAGTTGGCCCTCTCCATGCGCTTGTCTTTTTTCCCACCAACTAAGTCTTGTCGAATCGCCACTCTTTAGCCCCGCCTTTATGGCTGCCCGCCAGCTCTGGCGATCACTAGCAACTGACTCCCACGACTTGTGATCAATGTCACAGGACTTCATGTCGTATATGCAGACGTCTTTAAGGCGGAGACATGGACGGCCGGTGGGTCTGATACCAGTGACGATCTCTCTGTACAATGCAACCTTGGACATCCTGCCATCTTCCATGCGGCTCACATGGCCAAGCCATCTCAAGCGCCGCTGGCTCAGTAGGGTGTATATGCTGGGGATGTCGGCCACCACGAGGACTTCTGCGTTGGAGATACGGTCCTGCCACCTGATGCCAAGGACTCTCCGGAGACAGCGAAGATGGAATGTGTTGCGACGTCACTCTTGGCTGACGTACGTTGTCCAGGCCTCGCTGCCGTAGAGCAAGGTATTGAGGACACAGGCTTGATACACTCGGACTTTTGTGTTCCGTGTCAGGGCGCCATTTTCCCACACCCTCTTGGCCAGTCTGAACATAGCAGCGGACACCTTTCCCATGCGCTTGCTGATTTCTGCATTGAGAGACAGGTTACTGGTGATAGTTGAGCCTAGGTAGGTGAACTCTTGAACCACTTCCAGAGCGTGGTCGCCGATATTTATGGATGGGGCATTTCTGATGTCCTGTCCCATGATGTTCATTTTCTTGAGGCTGAGGGTTAGGCCAAATTCGTTGCAGGCAGTCGCAATCCTGTCGATGAGTCTCTGCAGACACTCTATGTGGGATGTTACTGCAGCATCAACAAAGAGGAGTTCCCTGATTAGGACCTTGGTACTTTGGTCTTTGCTCTTAGACGGGCAAGGTTGAACAACCTGCCACCTGATCTTGTGTGGATGATCCATCTCTACCTCGTCCTGAAGTCTTGAAGTCCCCAGCATTGCAGATGCCAGTCTTCAGCTACTTCAATTCACTCCACGTGATATCAAGAAACGACTGAAGGCACTGGATACTGCAAAGGCTCTGAGACCTCACAACATTCCGCAATGGTACTGAAGACTTGTGCTCCAGAACTTGCCATGCCCCTAGCCAAGCTGTTCCAGTACAGCTACAACACTGGCATCCACCCGGCAACATGGAAAATTGCCCAGGTATGTCCTGTACACAAAAAGCAGGACAAGTCCAACTCGGCCAACTATCGCCCCATCAGTCTACTCTCAATCATCAGTAAAGCGATGGAAAGTGCTGTCGACAGAGCTATCAAGCAGCACTTGCTCAGCAATAACCAGCTCACTGATGCTCTGTTTGGGTTCCACCAGGGCCACTCAGCTCCTGATCTCATTATAGCTTTGGTTCAAACATAGACAAAAGAGCTGAATCAAGAGATGAGGTGAGAGTGACTGCCCTTGACATCAAGGCAGCATTTGACCGAGTACGGCAACAAGGAGCCCTGGCAAAACTGGAGTCAATGGGCATCGGGGGAAAACTCTCTGCTGGTTGGTGTCGTACCTAGTGCAAAGGAAGATGTTTGTGGTTGTTGGAGGTCAATCAGCTCATCTCCAGGACATCACTGTAGGAGTTCCTCAGGGTAGTGTCCTAGGCCCAACCATCTTCAACTGCTTCATTAATGACCTTGCTTCAATCATAATGGCAGAAGCGGGGATGCTTGCTGATGACTATACAATGTTCAGCACCATTTGTGACTCCTCAGATACTAAAGCAATCTGTGTAGAAATGCAGCAAGGCCTGGACAATATCAGGCTTGGGCTGATAAGTGGCAAGTAACATTCATGCCACACAAGTGCCGGACAATGACCATCTTCAACAAGAAGAATCTAACCATCTCCCTTGACATTCAATGACATTACCATTGCTGAATCCCCCACCATCAACATTCTGGGGGTTACCATTGACCAGAAACTGAACTGGAGTAGCCATATAAATACTGTGACTGCAAGAGCAGGTCAGAGGCTAGGAATCCTGAGGCGAGTAACTCATCTCCTGACTCCCCAAAGCCTGTCCACCATCTACAAGACACAAGTCAGGAGTGTGATGGAATACTCTCCATTTGCCTGGATGGGTGCAGCTCCAACAACACTCAAGAAGCTCAACACCATCCAGGACAAAGCAGCCCGCTTGATTGACACTCCATCCACAAACATTCACTCCTTCCACCACCGACGCACAGTGGCAGTACCATCTAAAGGATGCGCTGCAGCAATGCACCAAGGCTCCTTAGACAGCACCTTCCAAACCCACGACCTCTACCACCAAGAAGGACAAGGGCAGCAGATGCATGGGAACGCCACCACCTCTAAGCTCCCTTCCAAGCCCTACACAATCCTGACTTGGAACTATATCACCGTTGCTTCGCTGTCGCTGGTTCAAAATGCTGAAACGCCCATCCTAACAGTATTGTGGGTGTACTACTCCACATGGACTGCAGCGGTTCAAGAAGGCAGCTCACCAACACCTTCTCAAGGGCAATTAGGTATGGGCAATAAATACTGGCCTAGCCAACGACACCCACATCCCATGAACGAATTTTTAAAAAACTTGAGCTAACCCTTCATTCCTTTTCAAAAGTACAATGTTAGCAGCCCTCCAGTACCACACCTACAGCCAGTGGGTTTGGAAAACGATGGTAAGAGCCTATGCTATTTCCTCCCTAGCTTCTCTTAGCAACCTGAGATTTACTTCATCTGGACCTGGCTAGATGCTAAACCCCTTAATATTTCCTCTCTCAATGTTTATTTATCGAATATTTCACATTGAACAACTACACTGTCTACACTGCCCCCTCTTGTGTGAAAAGACACAAAGTATTCATTAATATAAGAACCAACTTCACACAAAACTTACCTTTTTGGTCTCTAATCAGCCCTACTCTCTCCTTAGTTATCCTCTTTCTCTTTATATGCTCATAAAATGTGTTTGGGTTTTCCTCAATTTTATTTGCCAATATTTTTTTCATGCCCTCTCTCCGCTTTCCTAATTTCCTTTCATGTTTACCTCTGCACTTTCTATACTCTTCTAGGCTTTCTGCAGTACTGAGCACTTGGTATTTGATGTTTCCCTATTTTGCCTCATTTTACTCTCTCTGCTCTTTGACCTTCCAGGGTGAGTCTAGATTTGGGGATTCCACCCTTTTTCTTTGTGGGAACCTTTTTTTTTTAATACCCTTAGTTATAGGCCATCACATCTTACACATGAACTTCACCCTTAATTTACATTAACATAGTTTAGCTCAGTATTCCAGAGGCTTGTTGTCTCTATGGTACCAGCGAGTCAGAGATCCATCACTGTCACTCATCTACACGATGGGATTAAGACATAGCTTAAACTGCCTGTCTAATTACAACTAGGGGAAAGGTTAACGAGGCATCTGTGACAATCCAACACTTCAAATAATCACATATATAATATACATATTGATATATACATACTACAGTTATGCCATAATATATGGTTTTATGGTATCAATGTTATTCTTCAGTCATCTTCCGGACAGCATGCACAGTGTCTAAGATTCTGAAACATCATCTTGGAATTTTTTTCTCCTTTCTATGAAGATTTCCCTTGAGTTGAACACTGTTCTCATCATCACTTTATTTCACAGAAGTGTAAGGGCATTATCTCCAGTGCCCTGGTGAATATTTATTCCTCAATCACCACCACAGACACAGATTACCTGGTCATGATAACATTACCATTTGTAGCAGCTTGCTGTGCACAAATTGGCTGCCATATTTCCTGCATTTCAAAAGTGATTACACTTCAAAAATACTTCATTGACTGTGAAGCACTTTGGGAAGCACCGAGCTCATGAAGGGTGCTATATAAATGCAAATCTGTTTTCTAAGCTGAAACTATTTCAAATTGACCCCCATCAGAAACTGTAGGTGTATGAATGAATACCCTAGCTGGTAAATAGTAACTTTCGCCGTTTCTTTCCTCACCCTCTATACAGCACGTGAGCATATTAAAGTCGTACATCCTAAGAAGGGAGCCAACTCCTTTGTAAGGCATGACCCCATGTAGGAGCCATGACACCATGTAGGAGCCAAAACACCATGTGTCAGGATTGATATGCCAAAGGTATGGTCATGTACAGCAGTTAATAAATTTGTCCATATTGCTCAATGTGGCATACACTATCAAATGGACCCTGATTGAGAGATGTCCAAGGATCAGTCATGGAATCTCCTGCCAGATGATAAGTATGGGATGCACCCATTTGGCAATCCAATACTCAGTCACTAGTTTGTCTCGAGTCTTTGCAACATGAGAAGCATGTTACTCGACTACCTGAATTGCTTATGAAAGAGACGGCAAAACTTGGGGTTCTTTGAGCATTTACATCCTGGAAACGATGTTTCACATCTGACATATAGCAATGGATATATGGGGGGGGGTTACCTTAGGATGAGTCCTAATGACTGCTGCATTAGAATGCCTAAACAAATACAACAGATATACAATAGAGACCTGCAGTTCACTAACCCTGCAGGCTAGCACTGTTGTTTTACATGAAGTAAATTTAAACTGAGCTGGTTTGAAAAGGTTTGAGTAATGGTCATATTAGCCAGTTACCTAAATTAAGGTCACAGTTGGCATCCAGTGAGGGCCCAACTTCAACTACTTAGATAATACAGGACACAAGTGATTTCCTAATAATGCAAACTGGTCAAGGACAATGAAAACATGAAAGTAAAGATTTCATATAACACCTGATTCTGTCAGTCAGAAATGCCTCAAAGTGCTTCACACGTAATTCATTATTTCGAAACACTGAGGTTTGAATGCAAATACAGCAGCCATTTTGCACCCATGAGCAACAATGAACGACCACATGACTCATACAGTACAGCAGTTGGGCAAGAACCAGGAGGATCCTTGCTCCTCAAATGTTACCATGGGATCCTTAACTTCCAGCTGAACCATTGCAACATGCATATGGAATCTTGGTCAGAATATAAAAAGCAGCAGAGTATGACTAAAAGGTTAATCAGGAGAAGGAAATTAGAGTATGAGAGGAAGCTGGCTAGAAATGTAATAACAAATAGCAAGAGTTTCTACAGGCATTTAAAAATGAAAGTCTGTGCTCTACGGGCTGTTCCCAGGGACGCACACCGAGACAAACATCAACTGCTGCTGGAGGACTATCAATTCGGTGAAAGACGCCCTTTGGTCTGCCCGAAACTTGCTGGTCTTCCAGCGCAAAGAGTTGTCCACCACCGAATGTTGCAGACTGGCACATTCCAAGGTCCAGGACTACGTGCCGAGGGACGCACTAAAGCTTGGGGCAGCCGCAGCAAAGGCTCAATGGGGAAAGACCACAGTGTAAGGTTCCCCCACCAAGCTGGACTGAGGGGCTGGATCAATGGGAAACCCATCGAACTGTATCGTTAATATTCTCAATTGCTGTAAATGTAAAACTGTAATTGACATGACAATTGTGAAACGGAAGGGTTGGGAAGAAACTCATGACAGTATTGAAGGAAACTGATCTCCCTTGCAATGTTTGTATTTTTTGGTGCTGTTTGGAAACTGTTTCGCAATGTAATTTTTACAGATTTTTATGAATAAAGTATATTTTGGAAATAAAAAAAAATTTAAAAATGAAAAGAATAAGTAAAGTGAGTGTTGGTCCTCTAGAGAGTGAGAATGGGAGTTAATAGCAGATAAGGAAATGGCAGATGAAATGAACAAATATTTTGCTTCTGTCTTCACTATAGAGGATATAAAAAACGTTTCAGTAATAGCTGTAAACCAGGAGGTGGAAGGAAGAGAGGAACTTGGTGAAGTTACAATCACCAGGGAAACAGTGCTGAGCAAACTGATGGAGCTGCGGACTGACGTCCCCGGGTCCTGAAAGGCTTCATCCTAGGGTCTTAAAAGAGGTGGCTAATGAGGTAGTAGATGCCACGGATATTAATTTTTCAAAATTCGCTAGATTCTGGAAAGGTTCCATCAGATTGGAAAACAGCAAATATAACCCCTCTATTCAAGGGGGAGGGGGGGGGGGGGTGGAAGAAAGAGACAGAAAACAGGTAACTATAGGCCAGTTAGCTTGACGTCTGTAGTGGGGAAGGTGCTAGAATCGATCATTAAGGAGGCTACAGCCAGGCACTTAGAAAAACTAGTCAGCATGGTTTTGTGAAAGGGAAATAATGTTTAACCAATTTATTGGAGTTCTTTGAAGGAATAGCATGGCTATGAATAAAGAGCCTGTTGACATACTGTACTTGGATTTCCAGAAGGCGTTTGACAAGGTGCCACATAAAAGGTTATTGCGCAAAGTAGGAGCTCATGGTGTAGGGGGTAACCTATTAGCAGGGGAGAAGATTGACCGGCAGAAAACAGAGAATGCATAAATAAGTCCTTTTCTGACTGGCAGGTTGTGATGAGTGGAGTCCTGCAGGGGTCTGTGCTGGGGCCTCAACTTTTTACAATTTAAATCAATGACTTAGATGAGGGGAGCGATGGCTTGGTAGCTAAATATGCAGATGACACAAAGATAGGTAGGAAAGTATGTTGTGATGAGGACATAAGGAGGTTGCAGACCAATATAGATAGGTTGAGTGAGTGGACAAAGATCTGGCAAGTAGAATATAATGTGGGGAAATGTGAAGTTGGTCACTTTGGCAGGAAGAATAAAAAAAGAGTATTACTTAAATGGATAACGACTGCAGAATTCCAAGGTGCAGAGGGATCAAGGTGTTCTAGTGCATGAGTCACAAAAGGTTAGTATGTAGGTACAGCAAGTAATAAGGCTAATAGAATGCTATCTTTTATTATGAGAGGAACTGAAACAAGTAGTAAGGATGTGATGCTTCAGTTGTACAAGGCGTTGGTGAGATCATATCTCTAATACTGTGCGCAGTTTTGGTCTCCTTATTTAAGGAAGGATGTAAATGCGTTGGAGGCGGTTCAGAGGTCATTTACTAGATTGATACCTGGAATGAACGGGGGAAAAGGTTGGACAGACTGGGCTTATTTTCACTTGTGTTTAGAAGAGCAAGGGGAGACTTAATTCAAAGTTTATAAGACCCTGAACAGTCTTGATAAGGTGGATGTGGAAAAGATGTTTCCTCTTATGGGCGAGTCCAGAACGAGGGATTTTAAAATTAGGGGTCACCCTTTTAGGACAGAGATGAGGAAAACATTTTCTGAGGGTTGTGCGACTTTGGAACTCTGCCTCAGAAGGTGGTGGAGGCGAGGTCATTGAATATTTTTAAGGCAGAGATATTTAGATTCTTGTTAGACAAGGGAATCAAAAGGTTATCAGGGTAGATGGGAGTGCGGAATTCGAGACACAAACAGATCAGCCATGATCTTATTTAAAGGCAGAGCAGGCTCAATGGCCTACTTCTGCTCCTAATTTGTATGTTCGTATGTATATCCTTTTTAACATCACATATAAAGAATTAGCAGTCATTTCCCTCTCCTATCCCCAAATACTGCACTAAGGAGTTCACTTAGATTATGTGCTCAGGCCCTGGAATGGAATTTAATTCCATGTCCTTCTGACTCAGAAGCAAGGGGCAAATCAAGTCAAGCTGATACTAGAACCTGAACCACAATATGACTGTAAATAGCACTAGGCCTTATAACATCAAATGAATGCTGGGAACACTATGGAATATAATGGGTGACAAGAGGTGCAACCAACTGAGTACCATTGAACAAATCTGGTTCCACTTTGTGCTACAGGCTCTACTGAACCAAGTGCTGCAGAATCTAATCAAGTTATTTACCACCATGACTGCAAGTTCTAAAGGTTACTGCTGTACACAAAGACAGCTGGAATATTTCCAGGTTTGAACTCAATATTTGACCATCTAACCATGAAGAAATTACTTCTGCAAGGCATTGGCATTCTGCTGCTGATCAGTGCTATGATATCAAAGAACAAGACTGTGGGAGCAATAAGGGAATATCTGTTTAACTTTGATTGTGTCTGCTTTGATTTCTCAGATGACTCAAAGCAGATAGATTCAGTAACCTACATGTCACAATAAAAAACACAAGACCTCGATTCTCAAGCAGAAACACAAGAACTGCTGTCTGGGGGGAAAACCGGGTCATCTATAGATACTCACCAGTTCATGAAAATGTCAAATTACCTTCAAAAGGATCTTCTAGTCCTGGGAGTGAACTATGAAACAACAGAGACCATCCCTCAACCACACTATCAGTGATGGTTAAATGCTGAAGCGAGAGAATAATCTCATGACCCAGACACTGGTACACCAGTAGAATCACATCTCAACAAAGGGAGCAGAAGTGAGCCTTCGTGTTTATTGACTTATGGAGCTCCCATACATTTTTCTAACCACACACACTTGCTCTGTAGTCTTGTCTGGAAAATGTTCCAAAGACAATCCTTTAGTGTCCACACTGCCAATCGATTGACATGCTAGATTGGCTACCTTTAATACAGTTCCTTTGCAAAACTGATTCCTGACAAGACTGTGACCAGTCAGTGCCCGACTCTTACCAACACTAGTGCTCACCTCTTTGACGTTCTGCAGTGATTCGGGAGTGACGCTGAAATCCACAGGGCTGGGAGTTAACCTCCCCTTCTGAGGCTTTAAAAGAAGGAATCAACTTGAAAACAAGGAAAATTATAACTTGCAAATTTCACAACTTGGAAATTACACAAATGCTAGGAAGGCATGAATTCCCAAACATGTGCAGCCACACAAAGACTCATCTGTGGGATCACATGTTGAGAAATTTTCATGCACTCCCCTCACCACCCCCAACTTATCCCCCCCTCCCCACCCCAAAACACTGTTTTCTGTTCATTTATTTCTCAAAGTGCTCTACTAACAGGTGAGGCTCCACACCAGAAGCACACACTTAAAATTGGGCCTGTAATGCAGAAGATACTTTTTATTAGGCACAGGCAAAGATGCCCTTCCACAACTTTGTCCCCTTAACACAATTCAGCAGACTGTAGTCAACAGTAGTTTGTCTGAACAAGTTCACAAATTATTCACTTCAACTTCTCTTACTAATATTTCATTTGTTTGAAAATGTTTATTCTTCACTCCTTTCCCCCTGTTGAGGCCTTTCTTTCACTTTTGAGCATCGATTTCTCACTCGCACAGGTTACTTACACAGCTTTCTCCCTCCAGAGTGTACACCACCTTCATTCATTACCTTTGTCCCTTGTGTCCCCATCTACTGGCTTTGCACAAGTCAAGGGTGAGTTCTCAGGAGGCAAACTAAAGAACAATGGACATAAACATTCATTTTTCCTGACCTTGGTATCTCCAAAATATTGGTCTGTACTTACCAGTGAATGCACAATGAACTCGCAGCTCTTGGTCAAGTCTTTGGCCAGCAGCGGTCGACGCACATCACAACGGAGCGTGTACTGAAAGAGGCACAACAAACACACACACCTTTGGGCATAAAGCAATCTAATTTATTAGAATAAAAGACCCAGATCCAGTACTCACAAGCTTGGACAAGCAGCATTTCAGAACTGCAAGTTGACAGAATAGTGACCAATGGTACCCTGGAACAGTGAAAAGTTGTTTGTCACGGCTTTGCCACAAGTGGCATTACTAAATAGAAGAAACCAAACCATTACTGATTACCAAGGACCAGAAATCTGCAACATAGGTTTCATCACTAGAAGGGACTTGCAATTTTGGATGACTGAACAAGAAACAACCCACTTGGATAGCGAACCCATCCTGATGGCAGTCAGTGAGCTCAACAATCAGTGCTGTTCATGATCCTCAATGCCAATTTACAAAAGACTGAACTAATCAAACAATCTCCAAGGTACAGAAGTAACTGTGCAAGTGTTTTTGAAAGTTTGGTTGCTCATATAGTAGATGCATTGGTTTTAATTTTCCAAAGTTCCCTAGATTCTGGAAAGGTCCCATCAGAATGGAAAATAGTGAATATTACTCTATTCAAGACAGGAGGGAGACAGAAAGCAGGAAAGATGCCAGCTAGCTTAACATCTGTTATTGGGGAAATGCTGGAACCTATTATTAAGGAGGTTTTAGCAGGGCACTTAGAAAATCTCAATGTAATCAAGCAGAGTTAACATGATTTTAATGAAAGGGAAATCATGTTTGACTAATTTATTGGAGCTCTGAGGAAATAACAAACAATGTGGATAAAGGAGAACCTGTGGATGTGCTATACTTAGATATTCAGAAGGCATTTGACAAGGTGCCACAGCAAAGGTTACGAAGCAAAATAAGAGCTTATGGCATTGGGGTTAACATAGTAGCAATGATACAGGATTGGTTAGCCAACTGAAAACAGAGAGTAGACATAAATGGGTCACTTTCAAGTTGGCAAGCTGTTATTAGTGAAATGCCACAGGGATCAGTGCTAGGACCTCAACTATTTACAATTTATATCAATGACCTGGATGAAGGGACCGAAGGTATGGTTGCTAAATTTGCTGATGACACAGAGATAGGTAGGAAAGTAAGCTGTGAAGAGTACACAAGGAGTCTGCAAAGAGATATAGACAGGTTAAATGAGTGGGCAAAAATGTGGCTAATGGAGCATAATGTGGGAAAATGTGAACTTATCCACATTGGCAGAAGAATAGTGAAGCAGATTATTTAAATGGAGAGAGATTGCAGAACTCAGAGGTAGAGAGAGATCTGGGTGTCCTGGTACATGATCACAAAAGGTTGGTATGCAGACACAGCAAGTGATTAGGAAGGCAAATGGAATGTTGTCATTTATTGCAAGGGGAATGGAATGTAAAAGTCGGAATGTTTTGCTACAGTTGTATCGGGTATTGGTGAGACCACATCTGGAGCACAGTATAGTTTTGGTCTCCTTATTTAAGAAAGGATATAAATGCGTTTGGGGCAGTTTAGAGAAGGTTCACTCGACTGATACCTGGGATTGTGGGGGTGTGGGGTTTATCTGATTAAGAAAGGTTAGACAGGTTGTGTCTGTATCCATTGGAGTTTAGAAGAATGAGGTGTGATCTTATTGAAACATAGAAAATCCTAAGGGGATTTGACAGGATGGATGCTGAAAGGATGTTTCCCCTTGTGGGAGACTAGAACTAGGGGAAACAGTTTAAAAAAAAAAGAGGCCGCCCATTTAAGACAGAGATGAGGAGAAATTTTTTATCTGACTGTTCAGTGTCTTTGTAACTCTCTTCCCCAGAGAGTGGTGGAGGCCGGATCATTGAATATTTTTAAGGCAGAGGTAGATAAATTCTTGACTAACAAGGGAGTTGAAGGGTATCAGGGGTAGGTGGGAAAGTGGAGTTGAGGCTACAATCAGATTAGCCATGATCTTATTAAATGGCAGAGCAGGCTCAAAGGGGCCGAATGGCCTACTTCTGCTACTAATTCCTACGTACGTATGTTATGCTGTTCTACTGAAAAGGCAACTTACAGTGCACAACAATCCAATTTAACCTCACTACAACTATGCAGGTTGCATTTGAAGGTAATGTGAACTATAAGATTAGACAAATATAGCAAGCAACTGTCAGGTAAACTTAGCTCATCACACATTCAATCACCAAGTAACACAGCTCTAAAAGGATTGATCACATTACTTCAAGATACTTGCATCAAAACAAATGTCTCATTCCAAAATGAGATTAATAAAGGCTAAAATTGGGAAAGAAACAATGCACAAATAGTTAAAATAAAGCCAGCAGTGTTGCTGGATTACTTGGATTCAGCTGGTATAAAAACAGTAAATACTATAATCTGAATAAAGTTTCAAGTACCAACATCCACAATTTAGCAGTCACCTGAACACATATTTCTTTCAAATCTGGTCTATCAATTCACCTCCCTAGTTGGGTAGTAAAGGAAAGAATTTATTTTCCAATTATTAAAAAAGATAAAAATTTCATATAGCAATTTTTTTTTTAAACTAAAAGCAATGCAGTCAGATATTTGCTACTGTAGGTCGAGATCTTTATATTGCCCTACATTCAGCTCTATACCTCAGAAGAATAATAAAAGGGCATGTACATAGTTGGATCTCATGACAAACACAGCTACAGTAATTCCTCAAATAGTATGTTAAAATGAACTTTCTTCTATGAACACCACCATTGGTCAAGAAACCCTCAAGGTGCCAGAGCAGGGTAACAGCAGTGTGGAACAGCTAATGGATTGTTAAAAAATTGAAAAGTTGCTGGAGAATTCCAGCGCTGAGAACAATGATCAGGTCAGATCAGGGTCAGAGTCGGTTACGCAGCTGGGCAAGGAAAGAGAAAAGGAGGGTGGTGAGGTGAGAGAGAGAGAGAGACAGACACAGACAGACAGAGGGAAGGAAGGAAGGTTGGGGCGGGGGGAAGAGAGGGGGAGAACTGGGGGGTGGAGAGAGAGAGATCAGAAGAGGGCAAGGGGTGGGGGAGAGAGAGACACACACACACACACCCCCCCACCATGGCTTACAATGAGAATACAGTGCAACCTCTACAAATAAAAATGGAAATGTAATGACTGGATGCATCAGTCGCCGATGTGCACGATTGGATGGGGAGAACAGAAAATCTGAGAATCAGCAAGCAACAGTCTCTTTAAATGATCAAAAATTATGCAAATAAATTAGCAATTTTCTAAGTTGTGCTGTCAGCAAAGTCTTTCCTACATTTAACACTTAAAATATACTTTGTTGACTGTGATGGGCTTTGGGATGTCCAGAGGTCACAAAAGTATTATAAATGCAAGTCTTGCTTTTTCTTAATATGAAATTATATCTTTCCTGAATCTGTGTTGCACTGGTTCGTTATTGCTTCTCACATCATTGCATTTTTTACTTTGTGGCTCCTTTTCGCATTTTGTTTGGTGCATTTATTCTTTTCACGACTTTTTTTTTGGGGGGGTTGGGGGGGGGGGGGGGGAAGCTTGGGGCAAACCTTTTCTGGCTTGCTTTTTTTTTCAAATCTCTGCATTTCAGGGATTTTAAAACTCCAACAGTCTAATGTGTGCCTGGGGTTGAGTTCAACGGAAAGGAAGACTGGGAAGAATGGACGGCGATCTGATATTGTCCATTTTACATCATCACCAAAGATTACAATTACCCCCGAGTGCAGCTTCTGGTGGGTTGATAAGGGTCATAACCCCACAAAAATCAGTGGTGAAAATCCTTGTTCTCCTCTCAGCCACCCCACCCCCAATTAAGGCATGGAAAAAATGCTGACTTTTTAATCAAGTGTGCTGAATAGCCTCCTTCTGTGCCATAATGACTTTGTGATTCTAAGAAATTGTGACTATACTGAACACAATCTTCTGTTAAACCAACACATATAGTTGTCACATACCTGAATGTTTACAAACACTCCATGATATGTCTCGTACATAACTTTACTGCCTTTTATCTTCAGTGGGAATTCAAAAGGGATTTCCGTCCGGCCGCTGGGAAGCTTCCCCGCCTTGGTTATCTCTACGCTATTGCTGATAAGCTGCATTGGCTGCAAAAAGAGAAAAAAAAAAATCAACTTCAAGGTGAGTTGAGCCACAAAGATGAGAGTGTTTCTGGGGAGTGAATTTTATGTGCTGAGGTCGAGCGCGTGCACAATTGCATCCAACATTCTCGGAAGTCAAGTGCAGAAGTAAAGATCCTTCCACTCAGCTCCAACAACGCATTTAACAGTTCCATCGTAGCTGACACACAAATTGGAAATTCCATTGATCGGTTGGGTACCCAAATTCAGAAAAGTATACCCTATTATCCGAGTGGGACTTCTTCGTGTACTCCATATGCACCTTATACTCTCACTTTCCTACAAGGTAGTGGACAGGTGGTACAGACCCTTCTCTCCCCCTTCCCCAGAGACTGCAACTGATTTGGAATCAACGGAGTCCAGTGGCCTAGTGGTTAGAGGGACATAGGAACAGAAAGGGATTTAGTCCTTTGAGCCTGATCTGCGACCTAACTCCATATATCCACATTTGCCCCATATGTCTTAATACCCTTGGTTAACAAAAATCTATCAGTCTCAGATTTAAAATTAACTGATATAGCATCAATTGCCACTTGCAGAAGAGAGCTCCAATCCTCTACCACTCTGTGTGTAGAAGTGTTTCCTAACTTCACTCCTTATGGCAATCAACCAACAACCCAGAGGTCTTGAGTTCAAATCCCACCATGCACGTTATGAAATTGAATATCAATCTGGTAATCTGTGGAGAATGTGAAAACTGCTGAATTGTGGTTAAAAACACAACTAATTAATTTATGTTCTTCAGGGAAGGAAACCTGTTATCCTGCATGTTTATCCTGTCCCACATTACCGGTTAACTCTGAATATCCTCAGGACAACTAGGGCATGATAATAGCATACATATTTACATTTGGATAAAGAGTCTATAGCCTAAACATTGACTTTTTCTCTTTACCGATAGTCTTGCTGTGTATTTCCATCATTTTCTCTTCTAACCTCAGAATATGTATGCAATTCATTTCTTCTCATAACACAATAGCTCTAAGCAGCTTTCACCATCTAGTGGCAGATCATCAATAATGTTTCCAAGTGCTTCTTGGCTTTTAACCAGCCTGGGTGCTTTCAAGAGGTCTTACTGGGTCATGCGTCAACCAAAGGGCTAAATTTTGGGCACAAAGGATTGTGATTTTAACATTTTTATGAAGTTCCAGTCTAATACTAACTTACATGCAAGTTTGGCAGCAAGATAGCCTGGTTCCCAGCTGAATTAGACCACACATTATTTGCCTAATTACATCATTTAAGTTGGCTGCTCTGCACTGCCACGCTCCAATGTCACATCAACAAGTAAGTGAAGGAGGCCGTCTGTCACAAATAATCAAAACTGGTCAGCTGCTTTCTGTAATAAGCTTCAAGCAGATACTGCCTTGCACTCCAAAAGCATTTTCACATTACAGGAGTACAGCTGACAGACGTACTTCTCTATCTCTCATTCTGCCAAGCTCCTTGAACGTAAACGTCCCAACTTCAGGAACCACCGCATTCAGGGACCTCTGAAAAAGGGAGCCCGTGAACCTGCATTGAGTTGTCTGTTCTTGGAAAGGGAACATTTGAAGTTGATCCCCTATGTTTGCACTCATTAACAATCTGGTCTTTACTTTGCACAGCAGACCAGCATCTAATTGGAAGGTTATCAAAGAAGGAACGTGGTGTACAGCTCTCCTGTTAAAGAGATAATCTCCCAGCTAAGTGCTGTGACAGTAGTTTAGATTTTCCCACAGAGCAAGGGAAACAAATCCATATAAAAAAAATTAATATGGTTCATCCTGACAGTGAGCTCATTTAAAGAGGAAAGGGAAAAGTTGGTGCAGTCTCTCTCACCTTCACAGAATTGTAGAAAGCTTCAAATACACCGACGCTCTTTGCACTGAGCTGCAGGCTAACAACTCCGTCCATGGCCAAGGTGATTCCCTGGTGCTGAATGGCTTCTTTACTGGAGAAAATAACCAATCCAGACAGAGTTTCCTGCAACAGAAGGCACAGTACAAATCAAAAGCCCGACTAATATATATTCCAGTCCACAACACACAATGTACAATGGGTCCCAAATATTAGCAAACCATTTTATTGCATACTTCATTTATTTCTACTGAATTACCTAACATTTATCATCACTGATTTGCGTGCAGTTGAAAAAATTCCCTTGCATCTGTTAACACCACTATTTATTTTATCTATTTAGTGAATTGTTAATTTTGTATCAATTGGGGGTTAATTGTATTCAGGTGGTGGAAATTAATAGGGGACTCACCTGTGCTCATATATATTGGAGCAGACTGAGAGAGTTGTTGGTTGGAGGTGCACAGCATGCAATGTGTCCCTCTAATTAAAAACTTTTAAATGTATAAAGACTAGGCTCCAGTGTTAGATCCTTCACCACCTGGTTGTAACAAAAACCGCCTAATGTAGCATAGGAACGGGAGTAGGCCATTCAGCCCCTCGAACTAGTTCCGCCATTCAATTATATCACAGCTGATTTGTATTGCAACTCCAATCTGGTTCCGTATCCTTAAATATCCTTGCCTAACAAAAATCTAGCAATCTGAGTTTTGAGATTTTCAATTGACCCACCCCCAACCTCAACAGCTTTTTGGGGGGGGAAAGTGTTCCAGATTTCCACTACCTTTTATGTGAAGAATTGCTTCCAGACATCATCCCCTGAACAGATAAGCTCTAATTTTAAGGTTATGCTCCCATGTTCTGGACTTTGGTTTGTACTAAGTTAGCTGCCTTCAATCTGAGCAGCAGATGGGTACAACACCTGGCCTCAGTCCCTCTAGGGTAAACAGAGTGTCTGTAAGAAAATTTATTTCAGTGTTCCTGCTTACTACACAGTTAGCCCCTGCTGGAAAGTGCATCTGAACAAGTGACAGGTAATAACAGGATTAGAACTATCCCACGCCAGAGTTGCTGACACTGTCTAGGTCCATATGTAGAAAATAGCCACTGGGACAACACAACAGAGGTGCTCCTGCTGCCTGTGGAACTGTATCCCATTAAGTGCCAGTAGTTCCTGGAGAGGATCAAGCTGAAATGAAGGTAAAACCATTGTTTCCCCCAACTGATTTCCAAGCAGCCATGGAAATAGTTTAAACTAAGGAACACCACCATTTGGTGAATCAAAAAATTCAAGTCAGAGGTAATTACTGAACTTTTATTTAGAGCTTGGGAAATCAAGAGTGAAATTAGGAAACACTTTTTCACAAAAGGGCAGTGGATATCTGGAATTCTCAGCCCAAAAGGCTATGGATGCTGGGTCACTTGGCATTTAAGATTGGAATTGATAGCTTTTTGTTGGGTAAAAGGAATCAAGGGAGCAAAAGTTATCAAGGGATGTTGATCAAAAATATGTAAATGGCATTGAGGAGCTCGCCAAAGTTTCAACACAGTTCCCAAGCCTCTATTACCTAAGAAGGTCAAGGGCAGCAGACACATGGGAACGCCACCCCCTGACATGAACATATGCAGCTTTTCCTTCATTATTGCTAGGTCAAAGTCCTGAAACTCCCTACTTTTTTAGTTTAGAGATACAGCACTGAAACAGGCCCTTCGGCCCACCGAGTCTGTGCCGACCATCAACCACCCATTTATCCTCATCCGACACGAATCCCATATTTCTACCACATCCCCACCTGTCCCTATATTTCCCTACCACCTACCTATACTAGGGACAATTTATAATGGCCAATTTACCTACCAACCTGCAAGTCTTTTGGCTTGTGGGAGGAAACCGGAGCACCCGGAGAAAACCCACGCAGACACAGGAAGAACTTGCAAACTCCACACAGGCAGTACCCAGAATTGAACCCGGGTCGCTGGAACTGTGAGGCTGCGGTGCTAACCACTGCGCCGCCCTGTGGGAGTAACTTCATCACATGGATTGCAACCATTCAAGGCAGTGGCTCCATACCTTCTCAAGGAGATCGGGATAGGTAGGAAATGCTGGCCTTGCCAGTGAAACCCACGTTTTTTAAATTACAGATCTGCCATGATCTGACTAAAAAGTAAAACAGGCCTACTCCAGTTCCTATTTTCCCATAAATTAGTGAAAAACTATTTTAAAACTGAAATTAGGAAGAGCTCCTTAAATATTCTGCAATATCTCCCAAGCAGGTTCGCAGAGCAGAAAAATTTCAAGCAGCAACCAAAATACTGATACAACCTATTTATATAGCAGCTTTAACGTAATAAAATATCCCATAGCGCTTCCCAGGAGCACTAGAAAATGAAATACGATACCAAGTCACATAAGGAGATATCCGGTCAGATGACCAAAAGCTTGGTCCAAGAGGTAGGTTTGAAGGATCTTAAATGGAGGAAAGCAAGGTAGAGAGGTGGAGAGGTTTAGGGAGGGGATGCCAGAGCTTGGGGCCTAGACAGCTGAAGGTAATGGCCATGAATGGTGGAGCAATTAAAATCAGAGATGCTCAAGAGGCCAGAATAAGAGGAACGCTGAAATTGCAGCGATTGGGAAGGGGGAGGCCATGGAGGGACTTGAAAACAATAATGAGAAATTTAAAATCAAGATGTTTCCTGAGCATGAGCCAATGCAGATCAGTGAACACACAGGTGATAGGTGAAGGTGCAAGTTAAGACACAGGCAGCAGAGTTTGGATCACCCCAAGTTTACAGAGGGTAGAATGTGGGAGTCCAGCCATGGGTGGGTTGGAATAGTCAAGTCTTGAGGTAACAAAAGCATGAATGACGGTTTCAGCAGCAGATGAGCTGAGACGGGGCAATGTTATAGAGATGGAAATAGGCAGTCTTAGTGATGGCGCGAATCTATGTTTGGAAACTCACCTTGGGGTCAACTATGATAGCAAGATTGCAACAGACTAGTTTATTCTCAGACCGTTGCCAGGGAGAGGGAAGGAGTCAGTAGCTAGGGAATGGAGCTTGGATCGGGGACGGAAAACAACGGCCTCAGTCTTCCCAATATTTAACTGGAGGATATTTATGATCATTCAATACTGAACGTTAGATACGCAGTCTGATGATTTAGCAACAGTGGAGGAGTTGAGAGGGGTAGTGGTGAGGTACAGCTGTGTGTCGTAAGTATACAAGTAAAAACCAATGCTGTGCTTTCGGATGATGTCACTGAGGGGCAGCACGTAGATAAGAAATAGGAGGGGTCCAAGGATAGATCCTTGGGGGACACAAGAGGTAACAGTGCAGTAGTGGGAAGAGAAGCCACTGCAAGTTATACTCTGGCTATTAGATAAGAATGGAACCAGTTGAGAGCAGTCCCACCCAGCTGGACAACAGTGGAGAGGCGTTGGAGGAGGATGGTGTGCTTAACTTTGTCAATGGATGCAGATAGGTCAGAAGGACAAGGAGAGATAGTCGACATAGGATGTAATTTCTGACTTTGATAAGAGCCATTTTGGTACTGTGGCAGGGGTGGATACCTGATTGGAGGGATGCAAACATGGAGTTCCAGGAAAGTTGGGCACGGATTTGGGATGTGACAATACTTTCAAGGACTGTAGAAGTTCTGATGAAAGGTCATCGACCTGAAACGTTAATTCTTTCTCTTTTCACAGATGCTGCCTGGCCTGAGTACTTCTAGCATTTTCTGTTAGTCATAATTTACCTCTTTTAGCCCCAGTTATCATTCTGCTGAATTTGCACAGCACCACTTAAAGGCTAATAAATCGAAGTGCAGTGCCCAGAATTGAAGACAGTTCTTTAAATGGGGTCTAACTAGAGTTTGATATACCTGTAACATTAAGTGACCTTCCTCAGGCACTCTTATACATTGTCCAATAACTGGTCTCCAGCCTGTGTACACATTACAGGAGACCCATTAGATAAAAGGGAAAACATTAAAAAAAAAGAGTGGGAGCAGGAGAAGAACATCTTAAATTCAGGAATAGAGCATGAAAACAGAAGTATATTACATCAGCATGTTGTAACAAGGAGCTAC